>NC_065594.1:85112033-86424533 GCF_024542745.1 Macaca thibetana thibetana
GGCTGGAGTCCAGTGGCACAATCTCGGCTCACTGAAACATTGGCCTCCTGGGTTCAAGCGATTCTCGTGTCTCAGCCTCCCAAGTAGCTGGAACTACAGGCACAAACTACTACACCTGGCTAATTTTTTTGTATTTTTAGTAGAGAAGGGATTTCGCCATATTGGTCACACTGGACTCAAACTCCCAACCTCAAGCGACCTACCCACCTCGGCCTCCCAAAGTTCTGGGATTACAGGCATGAGCCACAGTGCCCGGCCTTATTTTCCCTTTTTAGAGCAAGGGTAAGAATGGTTTTCACAACAAAATTCTATTCTGTCAACTAAACTAATATTATTAAATTATGTTTGTTGAATACGTTAATCATTTTTACTTCTAAAAGTGGTTTTTGTGGAATGATTAAACCTAAATTTCACAGAATGCAATTAAGTCTTAAATCAACATGATATTCTAACCAGAAAATACTATGTATTTTCTACTTTATATTCTGTATATTTTAACTGATTCTATTGATTTTAAAGACAGCTATGAATGAAAAGGATGAATTGAAAAGCAATATTAAAAGATGAATAAAATATAATAATGAACTATTTGTTAACTAAGACCTATCAAAAGGTTATGGTAATATCGAACTTCTGACAGAGACCTTGGAAATATAAGGAATGTTCCTCAGCTGTGCACACTTGTCATTTCTTTTTATTACAGTGCACACTAACACTTTTTTCTATTCCTACCATTACATTTTAGTTAATAGAGCTATATTCGATTTCACAATTTAATGATGTATATTTTATCATAAAGAAACTTGATTTTAATACAATTGGTATGGTTAGATGCTGAGATTTTCTAAGGAAAATGTCATCTTGGAAGGTTGTGCATTTAATTTGGAACCACCTGCTGAGTTCTCAGGGGTCTACTCGATGATTCAGAAACCATTTATCTGATTGTTACGAATATAAGAAAAAGAAGAGGGAACTTCATTACAAGGTCTCTTTCTGACTCGTCTCCCTTAGCTGATACATCTAAAATGAGCCTTGGGGATAAATATTTGAAATAAATGTTAGAATTTATGGAAACATAGTAAAACATAAGGCTAGCAGAATGTCTTTTTTGAGTCTTTCCTAGAAGCTCTGAGGTTAAAAAAAAACCCAAATAAATAAAGGTGTGCATTATATTTTGGTAAGGAAAATGATATCCTTGTGGATACATCTTAAGAAATTTGTTAAACCAAGTATATTTATCCAAGATCCAAGGTATCTTGCTTTTCTCTAACTTAAGCGCATTACACTAATTTTAGCTATGTTTTATTCTCATAGGAATTTTCAAGATATATAGAACTCAACTACTATAAAAGATCAGGATAGAATGAAAATCAATGTCTTTATAAGGCAAAAGGATGGCTCAGTCATTGGCAAGGACTTAACATGTGCTTTTTATATTATGGTTTCCTTCATTTCTCATGTGTCACTCCAAAAATTTTATGAGAATATTACTTATACTATCAAAACATATCCTCAGTCAAGATATAACTTTTCACAGGATGGGCATATATTTCAAAGTTCCCCCTATTGATCCTGAAGCATGTCTCCATATGCTTAGCAAATCTAGCCCTTTGCTAGGGAAAATAATGCATCAACTGCTGGAAACTTCTTTTTCCTTATTCAATGTGTATTTGGTCTGCCTCTCTCTCCCGCTGTGCATACAGATTATTCTGCTGCTAATGCTTGACATGCTGTCAGATGAGTTGAAATAAGACATGATACATGAGAAAGAGAAGAAGACATAACCGGAAGGAGAGCATCCAAGACAACTCAGAAAATAAACAGGAACCAAATCCTGCCCGTGGTCTTGGAATCACCTGCTGTGAATGTCTGTTTAAACTATCGTGGACTTGTGTTGTCTACATAAATGTACTGCAAATACAAAGTTTACTGGAAACATGATTTTGAACCTTGCTTTACTTAATGTATTTTTTTGTTTATTTTACTTCAAAACTTTTAATAGACAATTGAAGCAAATTTACTCAGTTTCAGAAATCTGTTACAGTTTTTGAAGCAATCTTCAGATCTTTGGATCAAAGTTCAAAACTAAATAAGACAAAATGTAAAATTATTTTTGAAACCTACCAAGAGTTCAAAACTAAATAAGACACAATGTAAAATGATTTTTTAAATCTACGAATCATGTATGAATTGGGTTGATTTCAAAAATCACTCATTAGGTGGTTTCGAATTAAGCACAGCAGTACAAACAAACAGTAAACAATGTTCTGATTTGCAGAAACTCACAATTCACTTAAGGGGTAGAACAAACAAAATATAACTATAATAAATAGCATGTGATTTGACAGTCAGCTACGTATCATTTTCCTCTCCTTTGGCAAATAGCTGGGTCATTCAGCCATGCAACTAAACTAGTACCCAGTGGATCGTTGGAAAACTTTCCCAGTCTAAATTCAGTTACATTTAGTAGCTCTTCATGTTCAAAAATTATATCCCTGATCCAGCATTAGTACCAGATCTTCAGACATCTTATTTCATTAATATCTCACTTAGACTGTTTTCTACCAAGCATATTTACTTTCAATTGGCCAAACTAACATGAGAATTGAAATATGTTTTATGAAAACTATTGGCCAGTCAACATTCAATATATTATAACTTGTATTTACCATTGAATTATTTAATGTAAGTTATTAAGAACATATTATATTTTGAAAACTCCTTATAAAGGGTTACAGAAGAAATATGTGTACTCAAAAGTAATGTAGGCATGAAGCAGGACAATATTTTGGATTTAGCATCTGTTTCTTTTCTGGGTCAACCTGTGTGTACCTAAAATTTTGTGTAAGTGACAAATAAACACTGAAATAAATTTAATATTTTTAATTTGCCATATACTATACTAATAAAATGAAGCAGGTAAGAGTCTTCTATCTGAGGACTTTCAAAAGTATTATTTTTATTTTCTTTTTTAGAATAAGACAGCATTTCACTCTGTCATTCAGGCTGGAGTTCAGCAGCAGAGTCACAGCTCACTGCAGTCTTAGACTCCAGAAAAACGTGATTCCCCCATCATAACCTCTCTAGTAGTCGAGGGTTATAGGTGTGCACCCACAATGGGCTAACTTTTAAAGTTTTTGTACAGATGGTGTCTCTTCATGTTACCCAGGTTGGTCTCAAACTCCTGGGCTCAAGCAATCCTCCCGCTTCGGCCTCCCAAAATGCTGAAATTACAGGTGTGAGCCACCATGCTTAGGCATACTTTTTATTATTATTTTTAATATACACAAACAATTTTTAAAGCTTCCCCATTGTGTAAGCTAATTCCTGTCCTTTGTCTCCTAGGCTAGTTCACTTAGTCTCAATTATTAACATACTGATTCTGCTTTCAAAACAAAACTCACATACAACCCTTCCCTTCCACGTTTGTTCTAAATGAGAGCCTTCTCAACTCAGGATGAGACTTCAGCAGGAGTTTCCTAAAGCACCTGTCCATCTATGGTCCCTACAGCAGTGATCTCTGATGCAAACACCTTTCTGTTCCAGGCTGACAATGGGGAGCAGGCCAACTTCGGTCACAGCAATGTGGAGATAAGGAGCACTGCGGAAAGCTGAACCGACTGTTTCTGCCAACTGTTGCCATGTGGAATCTATTCTACCAGATCTTTGCAGTTTCAAGAGACTAAATCTTCTGTTTGTTATGGACCTGCTGATGTTAGCATTCGGTTTTGTTTTTTAATCAAACACTCTACGGACTGCGGCATATCTGGAAATGATAGCTACCAGTTTAATCTTGCCCCTCCCAGACCCCCTGCTTCAGATGAATATTTTCCAAACACTCCTTTTCTCTGGGTCAGATAGCAAAGATTCCTGATTGAAATTTTCAAAGGCTTCAAACTCAGCCCTGTTATTTCAGTGTCCATGGCATTCTGTTACCTGACCTGATAGTCTCTGTGCAGAACTTCCATTTCCAGCAGTTGATGTCATCTTCTCAATCCCAGGTGATCTCCTCATGTTAATTTTTCACCTATGTTTGTTTACTTATTCTCTTCATTTTTTTTTCTATAATAACCCCCACTCCCTCCCACCTCTCCATTCAGCAAATTCTTATCCTTGCTTTTAATACCAATCAAATGCTTGCTAATCCAACCCTTCTTTCACCACATCTGACTCTTCTTTTCCTACATTGTTGAAATTCCTTTAAGTCTTATTTTCTGGAATATATTCATTGACATTTTATAGAACCATTGAATTAGTAAATTTGGTTGGAATGTAGGCCAGTGTAGTCTTTTTTGCCTTTAGTTTGGCCTAGGCACAATAATTGACTTGTAAACACAAAAAATTAGAGATACAGGTAGGATTCAGATCCTGCTTATATAATTGCTTCTTCTACATTTCTTGACTCATCAACAAGATTCAAAACTTCTCAAAGGCAGAAACGATGCTTTGCATTTTTATATGCCTTTTATAAAAAATACAAAATGCAAACTGGCTGTATTTTTTTTTTTAATTTTAAAAAGCTAAAGAATTGTTTAGACTTTGTCCAAAATGGAAGCATTGATATTCCATCACAGACAAATAATAAAGCTGTGTTCTATAAAGCAGCCGAATACTGTGCATCTGTGAGCAGATTGCTTGTTGACTTTTCTGCTGATTTACTCTGCTTTCCCCACCTGTACTTTGCCAAATCCACCTTGACATTGCCCTCCCTTCTCACATGCAGCAAATCCAGGTGCCGTGTCTCTCTTGATTAAGCCCATAAATATTGATTATGCAGTTATTGAAATAACTGATGCTGATGTCAATGTCATCCTAGGCAACCATCATTATTTGACTACAGTGGCTAAGATGGGATTGATGTATTTCCTATCACTTTACATAGCTAGAGTGGCTGTTTCATCTGGAAAGCTAAATTTCTAGATATGGCTCACTATAGGTTTGTTCATGCAAGTTATAACTGTCCACCTCGTGTTCAAATATAACATTTGTGATAAATGCAACACATATACAGTTATGAGACACTCAAATGAGGCCACAATAATACAATTTTGGGAAACTGTTTATTTGTAACTCATTCAGTCTTTGTTTCTCAGTACAAACAAGATGAGTGAATTAATCCAGGCTGTTTAAATATCCTCTGCCTGAGCAATATATAAATACAATACCTTACTGTGATATATGCAGTGTATTTTCTTTCTTTACACATGCACACACACACACATTGTATACAATATTAGTGCATAAATGATTAAAAACATGTTAATCTGCTTCTCTCCCTGTTTGCTTTCAGTACATAATACAACTTCACTACCACTGCCCTCCATATGGAAATAGGCTTATTTTCTCACCTAAACAAAACAAGGGATGGACACAGTGGCTCACCCCTGTAATCCCAGCAATTTGGGAGGCTGGAGTGTGATGGATTACGAGGTCAGGAGTTCGAGACAAGCCTGACTAACATGGTGAAACTCCGTCTCTTCTAAAATTACAAAAAAAATTAGCCGAGTGTGGTGGCACGTACATGTAATCCCAGCTACTCAGAAGGCTGAGGCAGGAGAATTGTTTGAACCTGGGAGGCAGAGGTTGCAGTGAGCCAAGATTACGCCACTGTACTCCAGCCTGGGCGACAGAGTGAGACTCCATCAAAAAACAAAAAAAAAAAAACAAGGGGGAATTACAGCTAGAGAGACTTAGATTAGATAACAAAAAGACTTCCTGGATGACTACACTAATCATCTGAAAGATCACCTAAATAGTAGCTTTCATGCTCTTGATGGAGATTAGTGAGAAAGACACAGTTAACTTAAGAAATTCCATTCTCTGTGATTGCTTATGCAAAATCACATACCTTAGTATTTCCGTGATGGAGCCAGATACATTTTAAAGGCAACTTGCCATTAAATAATGGGACAAAATATAGATTTCTTTTTTTTAAAAAAAACAGAAAGTTAAAATGAAAACAAAATAAGATACAAAAGCAAGGCCTTGTGGCCTTGGAGTGAGCTTTAAGAGTGCCTTTAGATCCTATTGTTATAAAAAGTGAAAAGAAACAGATTCTGTTTCTAGGCTCACACACCTGTTATTCTTCCCCATTTTCCCATCACGATGTAAAATATGAACATTCTACTGTTCTCAACTTGAAGCTGTATCAGGGAAAATGGAGACTTGTGCGAAGCCTCCCACTCCTTTTGTTAACCTGACAAGTGCCACATGCTGGAGCTAATATGCTCTTCTGTTCTTATCTCTCAAAATTCACATGTCGGAGAAAACCAGCACACACTAGAAAAACAACCTGAATTCTGGCCACATCTCAAGAGTTAAGATAGGCATTAGTTTCTGCCTTAGAATTTCCTGACCGGGGAGTAAAAATGCCTCACTTAAGCCATGCTGTCATTTAGATGAGTTCCATTGTAATGGCATATCTACAAACCAACATTTCTGAATAGGTCCTTGTTTCGTTTGGTGCTTTCCTGAGGAAGTTTTATCAGTGCTCTGATGTACAGTAGCCTGATAAGCCTTTATTTAGCACCCATATATCACTCCTCAACCTTTAGGGGAGACTGCAGGCAGCCAGACTTTCACCCATTTGGGCAATGATGGTGCATCCACCACTAGTTGAAGCAGATTCAACAGATGGTACCTCTTCACAGAAACTTAGATTTTAAGCTTCATTAAGATTTCTCTACCAAAAACGTCACTCTGTGAACTGTCTATTTATAAGTGGGAAGGTTTGGAATCTTGTAAACTTAGGAATACTCATCAGATCATCTCTCTCTTCTCTCTTTCTCTCTCATACAGAAACACACCCCCCCACACACACACACAGAGCACACACACGAAATCAAATCTGATAAAATTATAATAATTTAAATTAACACATTTCTTAATAAGAGAGAATTACACCAATACACATGAGAATTAAAATCTCTAGGGAATGTTGAGCTTTAAAAAAAATTTCATTCCTTTATACTGACTTTTCCTCCTATCTAAACTATTTGTATTTTAACTGTGTATCAATGTATAATGCTCAGAAGTGTTAAGCCAAATTTTTTTGTGATTTGGCACAGTATTAAAATCCACATGAAAAACTCTTAGAGACACAAGTGATTCATTACATAGAAATAATGGTATAAAATAAAAAAGATATCAGGTGGACAATGAATACACTTCTGTGGTTCAAAATTCAATTTGAGTCTCATATCACTTCATGGAACCGCTGGAAGCACTTGGAACATTATCAGAATGATCTTCGGTTGCATTATGAAACAAATGTACTGGAATTTTGAGATTTCCTCAATCCTCAATTTTATTCTCTTAAATTTGGAAATAGGCAGCACTCTTCTTAGAAGAAACTTTATTGGAATGTGACCTTGAAGAGTAAGTGGCCAATTTCTAAACCGTACAGGTGGAGGGGCTTTCTGGCCAGAAAATACAGCAAGATCAAAGTGCAAAGATACCAAAGAGAATGGTGTATTCAGAGAACAGGCAACATTTCACACACGAATGGCAGTCTACTGTAGAACAAGAGTAACATCAGGTCCCAAATCTACACACGGTGGTTGGTCCAGATTGTCATCCCTCTGTTGAATCCTGTGATGGAGATTTTGACTTTATTCTGTTCATTGCAGAGGGTTACACTTCTTTTTAATTAGAAGATCTACTAAGAATAAAATCAATATCACCTTGGAATTTATGAAAAATGCAAATTCTTGAGCCCACCCCAGTCTTAATCAGCATGTCTAGGGCTAAAGCCCTGGATACATTTTGAAATAAGACCTCCAGGTGAATCTAATAACCGTGTGTAGGGGTTTGTTTATTCAGAAAGCTAAAACCAAAGCAAAATAAGACCATTAAAGACCTTGTCATAAGCTTACATGTGGATTTCCCATTATTTATTTTGAGTAAGTATAAAGGCATTTGTTTGAATGAAGTATCCATACTTGCATCATTAAATGTGTCTACTTAAACTAAAATTACTCTTTCCTTAAATGTAGATATTATTCCTAGGAGTTAATAATAATTACAATGTTTATGAGATTTTAGCGGGTTTGTCTGAAAAAAAAATCTATGGAAACCGTGCGTGTGTGTTTGTGTGTGTGTGTGTGTCTGTGTGTATCTCCACATTTATTATTTAATTATTAGAAATAAGAGAATGATGCCTTTCACGTCTTTGAAAATGAACATTTATATTCATCCTAGTTGGTGATGTCATCACCAAACAGTAGCAAAGTTTCAAAACCTAAAGTGGCCACAGGAAAGGTGTTAATAGATCTGGTGTCAGAGTTTCTCAACAGAGGAGCTATCCACATTTTTTGTAGGTCAAGATCTAATTTTTGTTCTGTGGGTTGAAAAAATGTTACCATAGTTGCCCTTATTCACTAAATTCTAACAGCATCTCAGGCCTCATTTCACTCAGCATAGGCATCTACATCCAGATCCCTCTGGAAGGGTGGGGTGGAAAGGACACAGCAAAGGGCACACATGGAAAGAGCACGGTGGTGGAGGATCCACTGGAATGCTCATTGGAAAATGTGAGCATAATTTTCTGCCTAATGCACGCGCACACATACACATACATACATATATTCCATGGTTTTTCCTGAACCCCAATATGCCTTTGTTGCATCGCTTATAAATGTACAGTTTGGATAGGATGACTGCTGTTTGCAGCGCACACTTAGCACCTTGCTTATATCATGGCACAAAGTAGAGACTCAGGAAACCTGAATTGAAATGATGTGAACTAATGTGGCATCTGCATCTTGACTCATACAATTCGTCTTATGGCAAAACCCCACATCTACAAAAACTATAAAAATTTACCGGGAGTGGACGCATGCACCTGTAGTCGCCAGCTACTTGGGAAGATCCCTTGAGCCCGGGAAGTTAAGGCTGTAGTGAGCCATGATTGTGCCATTGCACTCCAGCCTGGGCAACAGAGAGACCCTGTCTTAAACATGTATATAGTCTGTTGGGTTTAAACCAGATTACTGAAAACTATGTGCCTAAGAGATGACTACTTTTACTTTGATGACTTTGAATGAGTTCATTTTTCATGGTTCAAAACTAAACACAAGTTAATTTTTAAAATTTAAAAGAAATAATCGAAACATAGAAGATAGGAAACAAAGATATATTTTAAAAGATATAAGATTTGATGAATTTTGTTTTAACTTATTTGGAAACATGTCAAATATTAGATGGGGGCAGATAAAATGAAAGTTTGTATAGAGAAATAGATAGTTTAAGCATTAAAAAACGATCATTGGAGTCTCAAAATCAGATTGTTGTATGGTGGATTTCTCCCAAATGTTAAACATTTATCTAATTTACATCTTATAGAAGGTGCTCCTGCAAATGAGAAAAGATCAGAAACTTTCACTCTATTTTATCAGGTTGGTATAATGTTGATTCCAAGATCACTTAAGATACATGCAAGAAAAATAAAACATAAGCTCAATATGTATATGAATGAATCTCTATATAAAACGTTTTACTTAAAACAGTAACGTAATAACATATATTTTTAAAAAGCTGTTTAGAAATACTGAAAAGCAATAATAATAGTAATTTAGTAGTAGTAGTAGTAGCAGTAGCAGTAGTCTAACAGCAAGAACAGATACATTGACCAGTGGAATGAAATTAAAAATCCTCAGAGACAGATGTATATATATATGGAAACTAAATATATAATGGAGTAAGGCCAGGTTACTTAGTAGAGGGTACATAGAAACCATAAATCACTGTATGTGGAGATAAATGAAAATGGACGCCTAACACTGTATAAACATTTGGAATTCAGCAAAGATTAAAGACTAAAATGTGAATGGTTAAACTATAAATTAAGGTCCTACACTGTTATTAATAATACAAATATTAATGCTTATGATCATAATAATGTTTGGAATTATTTTATCTCCAAAAGCATAAAACATAAGGTAGAAATAATTAATGTTACTATGTCATAATTAAGAGTTTCTGCTCATTGAATCTTTGCCTACACCTTTGGATGGTGGCTGCTCCTTCAGCCAGAATTGGAAAGTAGATGAGTTAGGGATCAGGCTGTGAGATTAAATCCTAAAAATGTTAAAACCCACCTTCAACTGCACTGAAAGTTTTGTTGATTTTGTAGATTTTCAGAGAGAGTGGAACTCAAAAATAGAATACAGCTCAGCAGCTGATAACTAAAATAGCATGATAACGTCCATTCTAACATTAAAATTTTGTGATTTTTAAGACAAGCACACATCTGTATAAGACAGGTATGAAGGTAAATGAGGGTAGCAGAAGGAGTTAGATGTCAAAAGAGTACAGAGATTTCTGCTTTTACAGAACATGTTTGACTTTGTAATGAAAGTGAAGTAAAAGTGATTGAGGACTGAGCCATCACTTTCCCCCTCCCTATCTGGGTGACCTGTGGCAGATTACTTTCTCCACATAATTGCTTCATCATCGATGTTCTGTGCATAGTTCTTTTCTATCTTACATGGATCCTCTAAATAACGTGCCTTCCAATATGTATTCGGTGACAGCTCTGAAAGTTACAAATATATTTCTAATTTTATATAATTAATGGTTCATTTATGTTTATATATCAACAGGGAATAATTGAAATATGGAAGATTAAAACTTGACGTCTCTTGAGAAGTTTATTTTAGCAACACCCATCATATTCTTGGTCTTTAGCTTTACTCAGTCTTGTACAAAACAAATAAATCAATCCCGATAAGTTATAGATCTTGATCATGAGCATAACAGGAAATAGATTTGAGAATGAATTGTGTTGCAACAAATCTTCAAGTATATGTTTACAAATCTGTGTGCTCATATTTGAAAATTCGTGTGTGTTGTGTGTTTTTGTAGATGTGAGCATATTAAAATTGCAGGCAACCTCTGTGTATGTACATATTGTAAAGCCAAAAAGGAAAATGAAATGAAAAATACATCTTAGAAAGTATATTTGTTCATAATTCACAACCACAGGAATAATTAGGCCCTGATTTTGACATGTCAGAGGGTAAAACGATGTCAGATTTTGTGAGTTAGAGCTTTAGAATTAAGCTTTCATGCACTGCAGGCTAAGCAATAAACACCCACAGAGGAGAAGTTTCTAATTTTGGTTTTTATATTAGTATCCCAGGCCTCATCAGCCTGTGGGAAAGAGAGATAATAAAAATAATGTGTACTGTTTAAGATTATACATTTTCCAGTTCTCACATATTTATGTCACCCTAATTTTCCATCAACACTCTTGACTACACTTTTATTACAGAAATTCTGTCACCAATGAAACTTACAGATGCATTTAAAAAAATACTGCCTCTTCAGCCCATGACACGTTAACATGAAATTAAGGTAGGGCAAATATCTGGATGGAGATTCAAATGCAATTAACATAATTAACAAGAGAAGGGATTTAACAGCCCTAAGAAGTGGAACTTGCCTGACTGGTTCTTGACTAGAAGGCTTCAGGTCATCTTGACTAGAACGAGGTAAAGAGAAAATATTAAATTAAACAAAAACTAACTTCTGTGTAGACACTTTCTTCTCTTCTCACTGTGTACACATTTTATCCATTCACTGAGCTGCAAGCCCATTGCCAAGGTGCCCTCCACAATCCTGGTCTCACTAATGTTTCTGAAGGTGGGAGGGACTATTTTTCTTGTTTTACTTAATTCAACACTCTAGTATTTGCTCTCATTTCTCTAAAAATCATTTCCACGTTCTTTGGTGTATCCTCTCACTATTAATCTAACTAACCTCTTTGTGGAAAAATATACCTTGTAAAGCTTTTGTATCTACCACAGAAACTATAGAATATCTGATCCACGGTGAACACTCAGAGAATGAATGTTGTGAAGAAATAAAATATCTGTCACGCCAGACCACATTCTATCTATAATTGTTCCAGAAAGATTTTGTTAATATCACTTTTCCCATACTAAAGTTATGTAGAAGTATGTATCGGGGGAGAACAAAAATCACAAGTCTTACTGGCATAATTTTTCTCACAGGTAAGAGAAAGTAAAATTGTCCCCAGTATTAAACAAACTGGAAATTAAATAGAACATCTAATACTTAGTAACATTCCATAGGTTCAGTAAACTCTACCTTATTCTTTACGTGCTAAGTTTCCACAGATATATGGAAAATATGGTTTTTAACGTCATTACTTAAAAGTAGTTGGAGTTTGAGCTTGGAGTTCAGCAGGCCACATGGTAAAACCTACCAGATAACGAGTCTTCTCCTGCATTTCTCCTCTCTGTAGTACAATAGCATTGGTATTAACTCAAGCTTGATGATCACCAGCACTTGGTAGTAATTCAAGGTATTCAGTATGACTCAAGTCTTTTAAGAAAGGTTCCACCCAAACTAATGGAAGCAGGGATTATCTCAGCTTTTCTGTATTATCAGTCATCTAGAACTGAAGAACTATAAATAATTCTGTGAACACACTGCATAAAAACATCACTGTAGTATACGAGAATAAAATTGCACTTTCTCTATTGATACAGTGTTGATCATTAAGGTCTCCTAAGGGTAATTAAGCAACACTAAAATAATTTTTTGGAGAAAACCAAGGAATGTCCTCATTTTTTTCCAACCACCAGATAATAATGATTTAGTTTGGCCAACAGCAGACAGAATCCTGACTTAAAAGATGCACACTATTAAGATTATATTTCACACACATGCTGTTCACGTCTTCTCTTCCTTCTTCTTTTTGTCTTCCTATTGACTTGAAATCTGATGAAAAAATCTGCTGTTTCTCTGGTCTCTTAGTCACAGGATTATCTCTCTTCCAACCTTTATAACAAGGCCCTGCCACTGGGGATATCTACCAAGAGAATCCCTCCATAAGACAGTGACCCACACTTAAAGGCTGGCAACATTTGAATTCTAGTGATCTTTTAAAAACTGAATATATGGCTCATGCCTGTAATCCCAGCACTTTGGGAGGCTGAGGTAGGTGGATCAACTGAGGTCAGGAGTTCGAGACCAGCCTGGCCAACATGGCAAAACCCCGTCTCTACTAAAAATATAAAAATTAGTCAGGCGTGGTGATGTGGGCCTGTAGTCCCAGCTACTCGGGAGGCTAAGGTGGGAGGGTAACTTCAGCCTGGGAGGCAGAGGTTGCAGTGAACTGAGATTGTGCCACTGCATTCCAGCCTGGTGACAGAGTGAGACCCTGTCTTAAATAAATAAATAAATACATAAATAAATAATAAAATAAAAACTGGATATGAACAATTTTAATACGTTAAAGATGACAATTAGATTGTCATATTTTAAACATAAAAATTATACCATTGAGAAAAAATTTAAAAATATTATTTGAAACTTAATTCTTAACTGTTTGATCAGAAGAATAATAAAGGAAGGAAGTCACCTTAGCCTTCAGATGTAGGGAGTTATTTCTTAGTGGCGACAAGTGGGCACTGAATGCATTTTCAAAATAGAAATCCCAGAGTACTGAACTATGGCAGTAATATGGAAAACAGAACACAACTTCACAATCTGTTTTGATAAGACACACTCTCTTACATATAGTTTAATCTAGTTTGCATGGCTTCTCATAAATGTGTATTTAAAGAATCTATTTAACCATTTTAATATAACCTTTTATTTTAATTTCTCTTTCTCTTTTCCCTCTACGTATTTCTTTAAGGCATGTGCTGTAATATATTCTCATATATTAAACAAATGGCAAGTGAAAATAATAATATGCTAAGATATATTTTATGGTGTAATGCAGAGAAGAGAAAGAATGCTTTAAAAGTTTTCAGAAACCAAACCACTGCTGAGTATTTCAGTAAAGACACACAATACGTTTTTTCAGACATAGTCCTTAAAGCAAATTGATGACAGAGCACAGGCCCATGGAATTCGGAAAGATACACGAACCGTATCAACATCAATCTTCTCCACACCAGACCATCTCTAAAGTTTCTTTACATTTTAACTTTGTGAGTTTCTTGACATTGTAGCAGCCACTATTAAGCTGGTGATGGTAATGTTATTAAAGTTATGGCTATGAGAATCACCTCTCAACTAAGTTGAGAAACAAAACTGGGGAGTTAAGTGGCTATGAAACTCAAATGTTTATGTTTATTTATTCCCAATGTCATCTGCAGTCGTTATCAAAAAGAAATGAAACAACCGTATGATGACAACCAAGTAAGTCCATTCCTATATCCATCCAGCTCACACTCTACCTCTGTCTCCACTCATCTTGAAGAATGTTTAGATCTAGAAGTGATAGCTGTGGTCTTCCTGTCCAAGTATTATTATTGTTATTATTTATTTATTTATTTTTGAAACGGAGTCTTGCTCTATCGCCCAGGCTGGAGTGCAGTGGCACGATCTCGGCTCACTGCAAGCTCTGCCTCCCGGGTTCACGCTCTTCTCCTGCCTCAGCCTCCCAAGTAGCTGGGACTACAGGTGCCCGCCACCATGCCTGGCTAATTATTATTATTATTATTATTTTTGTATTTTTAGTAGAGACGGGGTTTCACTGTGTTAGTCAGGATGGTCTCGATCTCCTGAACTCGTGATCTGCCCGCCTCGGCCTCCCAAAGTGCCAGGGTTACAGGCGTGAGCCACTATGCCCTGCCCTAAGTATTAATTTTTTTAGGAAAAAAACACAACCAAACAAATAAACAATCCCTTCACAGTTTTATAATCCACAACTTTTATGAAAAAGTGGTATTTAAATATAATACTAACAACATATAGACTAGTCAAGATATATAAAGAAGGCATTTGTTCATTTATTCATTGTTAGCTTATACTTAGTCTGGGTAGACAGTGGAGAATGAAGGAGTTCCTCAAAAACTTTGCAGTCTGTTGAGGAGTAGATGAAATGATCATTAATACACAGGGTAGTAAGTGATGAGACACAGCCCTGAACTGGGTTCTATAGAAAAACAGAGGCGAGGATTTAAATCACCACATTGACATTTAATATGAAAGGAAACAAAGCCGTCTCATTTCCAATAATGCTCTAGGTCTTCCATAGAAAATGTAAGTTCTCCAATACTGCCTCAAGTACAGTGACAGTGGTATCTATAGGTAGACATTGACCCAAACATTCTTGAGTGACAGTTTACACCCTACTGAAAAACAAGCGTTTGATCTGGTAGATGGTGCACTTGATCTAGTGTAGACACATAATTGAGGGGAAAAAAAAAATCAAGCTAAGATACATGGAAGACTCAGAGAGGGTTGAAAACTATTTTGTAAGAGTTTTCTTAATCACAATCACTCTGTAGGGGTAGCTAGTAGTAAAAGTGTAAGTGGTTAAAATATGCTTCTTACATTGCTGCCTTTTTGCATTTCTCTCCCAGCTTTTGAGGTCCCCTCTCCTCTGCTCCCCACAAGTTCTTCTCTCTGACAACTCATAACTGTCTGCTCTGGTATTCCACCCAAGCACATTTTCCTTTTATGCCAAAATAACTTCTCTCCATCAATCACTGTAAAGACTTCTATTTCCTTAATGGAAATTATATCTGATGTTTGAAGAAAAGTAATCTGATTTTTAAGCCATTTCATGCTAAAATAAAGGTGACTTTTCTGTGAGGCTTAAAATATTCCACAGGGTGGTTGCATTCTAAAGAGGATGCTTGTGGACATAAATACATTTTTAACTGGAAGAATTTCTTCACAGAGGTCAAGAATGACTGCATTGCAGTGGCAACCTCCTGATGTCTGTAAACCGGCCTACATTTGGCTACAGGGAGGGCACGTGTGTGGCCCTGCCAGTGTCCTCCAATCCATGAGCTCACGGTGAGATAGCGCTAAGCGTTCACTCAAAACTTGTTATGTGTTGTTCAAACTAGGGTTGGAGTTTTTTGAAAATTATAAAGCTTTTAGTCTTTGTAAGGAAGTCAGCATTTCTGAATATATTGGGCCTGGCCACATGAATGTCCCTGCTGAACAAACTCTGGATTGTCTTTTTTAGAGGTGGGGGGGCCTAACACAAATATCAGATTCAGTGAAAGCTAAGAGGACTCAAAGAATTTAGAAACACTAATACACTCCTAGTAATGGTTTATTACAGTGAAAGGCTGCAGATTAAAGTTAGTAGTGGAAAAATGTACATAGGGGAGGGTCCAGGAAACAGCAGATGCAGCCTTTAGTTCTCTTCTTCCATAACATGTAAGTGAAAAGAAACAAATACAAGTTATAGACTGTCTTTTAAGATGTTTTTCAGACGCCAACTGCTCCCACAAAGTCACCATAGATCAAACTGTGCCAGAGTTGATTGTTCTTTGAAATACGGAAGGAAGCTTTCACAGTTTTAAATGTATGGCCTTGTATTATAATTATGTATATTCTTATTTTTTATCCTTTGCTGGAGTGAAAGGTCCTGAAGGCATGAAATCCAGCTGATCCATCTTAACTTGCTACCATCTCTGCCATTATTCACGGCAGGGGATCCATCAATATATGTTAATGAATATAACAATATAATTATCCTAATTTTTTTTTTTTTTTGAGACGGACACTCGTTCTGTCCCCCAGGCTGGAGTGCAGTGGCACAATCTCAGCTCACTGCAACCTCCACCTGCTGGTTCAAGCGATTCTCCTGTCTCGGCCTCCTGAATAGCTGGGACTACAGGTGTGTGCCACCACGGCCGCCTAATTGTTTGTATTTTTAGTAGAGACAGGGTTTCACCGTGTTAGCCGGGATGGTCTCAATCTTCTGACCTCGTGATCTGCCCGCCCCGGCCTCCCAAAGTGCTGGGGTCATGGGACATGAGCGGCCTGGTCCCCTAATTTCTTTACACCAATCTGTTAATAGAAGCTCTATTATTTTAGGAAAATAAACATACAGTACAAGCTGTTAAAATCTATCTGTGACAAAAATCAAATGGATGATAGAAAAGAAAAAAAAAGACTAGAAAAATAAATAAATAAAATAATTAAAAAAAGGAAAAATGCTAAAATGAATGATGTAGAAAGATACTTTGATAGAGGAAGTCAAGGTCAATAAGGTAGTTGAATTGCAGCAAAACTTCTTCTGATGCATTTCTTCCTCTTCTACTTACCTCACATAAAGAAAAAAAACTTAAAGCATAGGGAAGTCCAAAAGGTAGGCTAAGGCCCTCCCTGTGACTGTATAAATGCCCTGGGAAGAAGGAATACAGTATTCGTGTCTTTGATAGTACATGGTCAGCTCTTACCAAACGAAGGTGAGCAATTTGGAAGTTGAAGACACACAGTTTGAAAAGATTTTACCTCTAAACCAGGCTTAGAGAAAAGATGGTGACAAGTAAAAGTTATACATAGTTTAATAGTATACAAGATTTTATTATTTAAACTTCACCTAAGATAAATAATAAACATGTTTGATTACTTCCATCAGTCTAAGAAAAGAAGATTAACACATCTTCAACTTTTTGTATAAGTCATTCAATACGAATGTTTCATGTCCTTTATGAAATACACTAAAAGTAGAAATCTAAATGATAAAATAAATGGGGAATTAACATTAATAATTATCGTATGTTCTTCAGAAACAACATTATAATAATATCATTCTAACTATAGGATAAAGCAATAATATCTTCAATAAAGCCAAAGTGAGTGAAATGTGTTTCAACGTTTTAGAAAATTTTGGTTTAATACCCTGAGATACAGCAATTTAAGGATTAGATTTTCAGTTTAATATATGCCAATATTTGGCTTTAAAGATTGTCAAAATAAGAATTAATAGAAGAAGTTAATCAGTAACTGCAATTATAAAATCCCTGTGTTAATTTTTCCATTGCACTTGGCAATTTTTCAACCCTGCTTAACAATTTCATTTGTTACTTGGCTATCAACTTTTAATCTTTTTTGATATTAAACTGTCATTCATTTCCACTGATCTTAAGTTGTTATTATTTTAACAAGAAGCTTGAAAGCCCATTACCGTTTTAATTTTTAAGAATGTTAAGCAAGTTTTAAAATATGAACATTTGAGAGTTTTATAAATGACACATGCTATTTTTTAGGTCTTGAATTAATAACCATAATATTAATTTGGGGTGATAGGGGTGCCTGCACATCTGTGTTGCAATCTCTCTCCTGGATAGCATATAAATTATAACATAAATGACTTTGGTGTATTGCAATGTCTGCAACGATATCCTAGAATGTTCATTTAAATTATGATTATTAAAATTAATAAAAGCTTATATTTACATAATGGTTACATAGTTTTAGGCAGCTATCTAAATACTCTACATTAACCAACTTAGTCCTCATGAGTTCTCTCTGAGGCCAGTCCTATCATTGTTCCTGATTTACAGGTGGAAGAACCACAGTTTGAACTCAGAAAGTTGGCCCCTCAGTCTTGCTAGCATCAATAGCAGCCACTGTCTCTAGTGCTCCAGATGAAGCAGTGACACCTTCAGGGTCGCATCTTGTAGTTACCTCCCCTGCCCACCAGGTGCCTTGTGCTATTAAGCAAGTCATTTGTGCCTGGAAACTGCTTTCTTTAGCATTTGTTTCCTTTAGTGTTCAACGAATTAAGGGTGCTGCATTTATTACCAGTCATATCTTGCAAAAAGCCTAAAATAAAATATTCATGGAATAATTTCGACAAAAATTGAGTGAGTTCCTACTGTGTGGCGGAGGCTGTGTTAGACGCTATAATTTAGCTGAACACAAGGGATACAAATCTCCTCTAAGAAAATTGTATTCTACTAGATCTGCTTTTAAAAAATCCACATGTCTAGCAGACATCTCACACTATGTACTTTGTTTTATGATTTTTTCCTACAAATCTTCTGCAAGGCCTGCTACACACCCGCCAACATAGTTTCTTGGCAACATAATGCATTTAAGTTCGTAGCCATATGCTTATTATATTCTATTTTAGTCACATTTATAGTGGCAGACAAAAGATAATGTTTCCCCCAAAGCACTCAGTTTTTGAATTTTCTCTATTAAGAAGGACACCCATATCCATCATAAAGTTTAACATAATTTTGTAAAGTCCTCAATTGAACATAACAAAATTCTAAACATTGTGATAAACTTGTCAAGGTTTGCTTTCCTCATGATGAGTGCTTGATCTTTGTGGCTGTTCCTTCAATCTTTTGGTCACCCCTTTCGGTCCTGTACTCTTCGGAAGGAACTCACTCTGTGCTGCCCAGGAATGAGAGTTAGGCTCTGCCTCTTTCAAGGCAGGGCACCCACATAAATTATCTGGATTCTTCTGCACGCAGGAATGAACTCTCCCCCATTGACTTATGCATTCTGTCATTCATTTAAATCAAAATGAATTCAGAAACATTTATTTTGGATTTTGGGTTATAATCTAATACTACTGGTTTTGTTCTGAAAATTTTCCAGTGTTGGCTATTAGGAGCTCTTTCAGTTGGCTACTATGCCCTGTGACATATCCCATGTCACAGGGGTGGCAAAAATGGCAAAACGTAATAAAATATATTGTTTTACTCAGTTAAGTTGGTAAAGTAAATACAGTAATAAATACATTTTATATTAATAATATTAATATTTACAAAATACTCTGCTTTGCATAATCCTATTACAAATCAGAGATGGGGGCAGATATACTATCTACTTTGCAAGTTGATTAACTAGTTTCTTTAGGAATGTTAAGTGATTCATCTCTAATCATGCAGAAAGACCACAAATCTCTACGCATCTTTTAATGAGATACCTTTCCCCAATATTTTTGGAATGAACGCCAGAAACAAGAGAAAATCATGCCTGTATTCTCTTGTTATGAGATTAGATAACTATTTTCTGAATATTTTCAAAAGTAACTATTTTTAATGTTAAATGCATACAAAATATATTCCTAGCTTACAAAAAGCTATCAAAACAATTGTTGGACATAATGTTCTGTGGAAGTTCTAGAGCTAGACAAAAACTCAAGTGTTGCATAATATTTTTAGTTGTATCAAGATTTCAGATCAATAATGGGACTATTATTAGTGCTATACTATATTTTAAACAGAAAGCAGAGACCACTGAACATTTTGATGTTGCTATTATGGAATACATTCCTTCTACAGAAAGGTCTTCTGCATCCAAAATGAGTTCATTTTACCCATTAGTGGAGAAAAACCCATTTTGCCTTTCTTTGGGTTCATTTTCATCTCAGAGAAATAATACAAATCTTGGCCTGCAACATTTCCTGCGGCTTAATAACCAGCTGGACCTCAAGCCATCACCTCCTCTCAGGCAACCATTAGTTCCCAGGAAACACTCTGCCTTGATCATTATTGCATAATTAAGACCATTTTGTGCTCCTTTAATGTAGCATATCAATTATTGAGGAGAAATACAATACAGGGAAAAAAAGTGATGACATTGCTTTATATTTAAAAAGAAGAAAAACGAAAATGAGTAATCCTAGACGCTTAGTTTAATAACTGTCCTTCAAAAGAAAACCAACATCCAAAGTAAATTGCTAAAGAGCTTCTTATTTCGATATTTCTACTTGCAGATAATTTGGCAAAATGGATAAATAACAAATAATACAACAAAGGGGATATTTGTCCTCAAGGAAATTTTACAGAATGTTCCCAAACCTTGGTGCATGTAAGCTGCAGTGTCGGGAATAATCTCCAAATTCAAGTTAAGTAGGCAAGCTAGCAGCTGATGGAATATTCACATAACATCCTGAGCCCTTTTAGTTACAAAAATTCAAAGTAGACCTCTTCTCCTTTGATTTCTTCTTCATTATAATCAGTGGTTTTATTTTGCATAGAAAAGGTGAGTAGAGAAAAGGGACCCTATTTACCCACACGCATCCCGTGCAACAACCACCTCTGATGATTCACCCCCCGCCCCAACCCAGAGGAAGTCAGAGAG
Source organism: Macaca thibetana thibetana (assembly GCF_024542745.1). NCBI lineage: Eukaryota > Metazoa > Chordata > Mammalia > Primates > Cercopithecidae > Macaca > Macaca thibetana. The sequence continues at coordinate 85,132,869 of NC_065594.1, forward strand.
CAGGTAGATAAAATATAGGCGGTTAAATTATTCACATACTATTCTTAAGCAACAAGGGATATGAAAACGTGCGAATAGTCTGTTTTGTTGTTTCTGTTCTTGTTTGTTTTTTTGTGGATTTGTTTGTTTGTTTTTTGAGAAGGAGTTTCACTCTTGTCGCCCAGGCTGGAGTGCAGTGGCACAGTCTCGGCTCACTGCAACCTGCGCCTCCTGGGTTCAAGTGATTCTCCTGCCTCAGCCCCCCAAGTAGCTGGGATTACAGACGCTCACCACCACATCTGGCTAATTTTTGTATTTTTAGTAGACACGGGGTTTCACCATGTTGACCAGGCTGGTCTTGAACTCCTGACCTCAGGTGATCCACACTCCTCCGCCTCCTGAAGTGCAGGGATTATAGGCGTGAGCCACTGCACCAGCCTTAATAGTCTGTTATTGTAACAGGCTCTGTAACTATCTCCTTTCATAGTTCCCTGGAAATCTTCCTCTGTCAGATGTCTTCCCTCCCACCCTCTAGCTGAACAGGGAACAGGTTGGGAAATGGGATATCTCCATATGGGCCAGAAGAAGGGGGAGTAGTTTTAGACTGAAATAAAAAAGGAAAAATAAAAAAGAAAGAGAGGAAGACAACCAAAATGATTCTTTTATTTACAAAAGTGGGCATAAGCTTCAAATGAACAATCTCATTAAATTATTCGATGAGTCAATTCTGGCAACATATACAGTATACACTGTGCAGGTTTATATTAAAAACTCATACTCATAAACATAAAATTCTGGTATTTTTGCTTTGAGTACTGGAAAAAAAAAAAGGAATTATGGAACAGCGGTTTAGTGTGTTACCAACAAACCATAGTGCTAACGAAAGTTACATAGACTTTTTGCACTGGAATAATCTCAATATTGGCATAGGTAAGGTTACGTCCTGGGGGCCTTGGGCCATTTCCAACTGTGTACTTAATTTTTCTGGCAGCTTAAAACTATAAAAATATCTAGAATTAGTTGCTTCCTCAACAATGTTTTAAGTTTTATCTAAAACAATCAAAAAATGTTTTAAATGGGACTACATTTTGAGTAGGCATCTGTTAGGTGAAACAGCCGCAGCCGCCATTCATGCAGGAAGAGGGCGCCTTTCTTTCCTGTGCTCCACTCTGTATCCTGTTGTCTCTCTAGCATCTTCCAGAAGGCCACATTTATTCATTTATGTTAGAGCTTGGCCACTGTGCTTTTGTATTTAAAACTGTTGGTATAGTGTTTAAAGCAGTTTTGTTACAAATCCGTGCAGTAATAGCTATTAAACAATGGATTCTTAGACGGATATTTACTTGTATTATTGCAGCACAACACATTACCTTGTTGACTATTACCAAAGTGTGTTAAATAAAGAGACTGTAATTTCTTAATATTTTTATTGATAGCTCATCTAAAATTGCTTTGGTGTTAATACATGTGCTATAAAAAGTAGCAGATAGTTATGAATATTCTTATTTGTTACGTTCTAAATGCACGTGTATTCCTCAAAACTTGGATGCTCAATGATTCAGCAAAACTGTCCAAGGATTCAGTAAAACCCAGTTCCAGGAATGGTAGCCACACCTTTCCTGCTGGATCAGATTCCATCAGGTCCAATCCAGCCAGTCATATATGATGATTCAATTTTACCTTTTCCTCTCAGTTTCTTTCAAACATGACTATGAGTTCAGCAGGCAATTTACTTTGCCCTCTTAAACTCTGAAATCACAATCTGAATATCCACAGCCTATCTCTTAAGACAGCAGAATAATCTACAGCAATCACATGTCCCTCACAATATCTGATTGGATATTCTTGGATCATCTTGACAGCACTTGCTCCTTGATTGAAACTTAAATGCTTACAATCATAGTCTCTTCATACTTTCACTTTTAACCAGAATAGATAATTTGAGATGTATCCTCCCAATGGTCAATGCTATATTTTAATCAAATGACATAAACAAATAGATATAAACAGATCCATATGGAACTATCTGTATTGATAAGAATATAAATTATAGGCACCAAAATACATTGCCTAATATTAATGCTTTTCTTTTCTTTCTTTCTTTTTTTTTTTTTTTTGACCTATTATTGGAAGCTTACTATATCCTTCATCAGCATCACAACTTATATCGTGGTGTGCAACCTGGCTTGTCCTATGAATGTTTTTGGTACACTGTGTTGTCCACTAATGGTGATTCTACCATGTTAAAGTCCACCTCCTTCCTTGAATCTCAGCCAAACCCAACATCTTCCCTAGCTCATACACAAATCTCATTGCAATTTTATAGAGTCCACTATGTTTAAGAAATAGAAAAATAGAATTAGAAAGATTCACTGTACTCTTCCTAAAGGGGGTAACCTGTGCATATCCAGACAAGCTCAATGTGTCCAAATCGTTTAATTATCAGAATAGATGTGTTGGTCAAGACCCAAAACTTTTTAAGCACCAATAAGGATTAAGAAAATAGTTTCATTTGCTGTGCAGCTCTGTGGTTTAATAGAGCCCCATTTATCTATTTTTGTTTTTGTCCTCTGTGCTTTTGAAGTCTTCCCCATAAAACGTTTGCTTAGAACAGTGTCCTGAAGTGTCTCCTCTGTTTTCTTCTAGTGGTTTTATAGTTTCAGGTCTTAGATTTAAGTCTGTAGTCCATCTTGAGTTGAATTTTGTGCATGGTGAAACATAGGGGTCCAGTTTCATTTTTATGCATCTGGAAATCCAATTTTCCTGTACACATTTTTTTAAAAGGATATCCTTTCCCCAATGTATGTTCTTGGCATTTTTGTCAAAAATCAGCTACCTGTAAATATGGAGGTTTATTTCTAGAGTCTCTGTTTTGCTCCATTGGTCTCTATGTGTCTTTTTATACCAACACCATGCTATTTTTGTTACTATAGCCTTGTATTCTGAAGTTAGGTAGTGCGATGCCTAAAGCTTTGTCCTTTTTGCTCAGGATAGTTTTGGCTATTTGGGCTAATTTTTGGTTCCATACAAACTTTAGGTTTTTAAATATTTTTTCTGTGAAAAAATAATGTCGCTACTTTGATAGGGATTACATTGAATGTGTGGATTATTTCAGATGACAAGATCATTTTAATAATATTAAGTCTTTTCATCCATGAGCTTGGGATATCTTTCCACTTGTTTGTGCCCTCTTCAATTTCTTTTGTCAGTGTGTTTTAGTGTACCTTGTAGGTATATTTTACCTGCTTAGTTACATTTATTCCTAGGGTATTTTTTATAGCTATTTTAAAGAGAATCTCCAAACAACCTGTTGAATGGGAGAAAATATTTGCAAACTATTCATCTGACAGGTGAATAATATCCAGAAAATACAAGGAACTCAAATAGCTCAACAGTAAAAAAAAAAAAAAAAAAAAAACAACAAAAAAAATCCTCACAAATCCCACAAATAATCCTATTAAAAAGTAGGCAAAGGACATGAGTAGACATTTCTCAAAAAAAATGCATACAAATGGCATAACCACTAAGTATATAAATGAGATGCTCAACATCACTGATTATCAGGGAATTGTGAATCAAAGCCACTATGTGATATCACCTTACCCCAGTAGAATGGCTATGACTAAAAAGACAAAAAAATGACAGCTACTGGTGAGGGTACAGAGAAAAGGGAACTCTTACACACTGTTGGTGGAAATGTAAATTAGTACAGCCATTATGAAAAAATACTATGGAGATTTCTGAACAAAATTAAAAATAGAAGTGGCATAGGATCCAGAAATCTGACTACCGGGTATTTATCCAAAGGAAAAGAAATCCGTGTTCCACAGGGAAACCAGCACTGGCTTGTTCACTGCAGCACTATTCACCATTGCAAAGATACAGAATCAGCCTATGTCTCCATCAATGAACAAATAGATAAGTAAAATGGAATAGTATTTGGGCACAAAAACATTGAAATTATGTCATTTGCAGCAATATAAATGGAACTGGAGGTCACTATGTTAAGTGAAACAAGCCAGACACAGAAAGACAAACACCACATGTTGTCACTCATATGTGGGAATTAAAAATGAAATGTTGATCTCATGTAGGTAGACAATAGAATGATAGATGCCAAAGACTGGCAAGTGTGTACGGCTGAGAGTGGGGAATGAAGAAAAGATGATCAATGGGTGCAAACATAGAGTTAGTTAGAAGGCGTAAGTTATTATTATTATTTTTTCTTTGACACAGACTTTCACTCTTGTTGCCCAGGCTGGAGGGCAAGGGCACAATCTTGGCTCACTGCAACCTCTGCCTCCCAGGTTCAAGCTATTCTCCTGCCTCAGCCTCCTGAGTAGTTAGGGTTACAGGCACCCACCACCATGCCTGGCTAAATTTTGTAGTTTTGCAAATACAAACATTTCACCATGTTGGCCAGGCTGGTCTCGAACTTCTGACCTCAGATGACCCACCCACCTCGGCCTCCCAAAGTGCTGGGACTACAGGTGTGAGCCACCACACCTGGCTAGAAAGTACTGTAAGTTCTAATGTTCAATAGCAGAATAGAATGACTAGTTAACAGCAATGTATTGTATATTTCAAGGCAGCGAGAAGAGAGAACATGAAATGTTCTTAAAACATAAAAATGCTAAATACTGAAGGGGATATCCCAAGATCCTGATGATAATTACACCTTCTATGCCTGTAACAAAATATCACATGTACTCCATAAATATGTAAAATATTCTGTATCAATAAAACAATGGAATGATGCAGATAAAAGAAAGAAAATAGGCTGGGCGTGGTGGCTCATGTCCCAGCACTTTGGGAGGCCAAGATGGGCAGATCACGAGGTCAGGAGATCAAGACCATCCTGGCTAACACAGTGAAACCCTATCTCTACTAAAAAAAATATACATATATAAAAAAATTAGCAGGGCGAGGTGGCACATGCCTGTAGTCCTAGCTACTCGGGAGGCTGAGGCAGGAGAATCGGTTGAACATGGGAGGCAGAGGTTGCAGTGAGCTGAGCCTGGGTGACACAGACTCCATTTCAAAAAAAAAAAAAAAAAACAGAAAGAAAGAAAATAAATGTATTAACTTGATGCTCACAAAGTTGTGTAATCTCAGTTAATCTTTTTTCATTTCAAATATTGTATTAAAATATTTTCATATACAAATATATTATTTACCATTTATCTCCTAAATTTGAGACTTTAAACTCTCCAACTGTGGTCTGTTTTTTTGTTTTTGTTTTTTTGAGGCGAAGTCTCACTCTTGACCCCCAGGCTGGAGTGCAATGGCGCAGTCTCGGCTCACTGCAACCTCTGCCTCCTAGGTTCAAGGGATTCTCCTGCTTCAGCCTCCTGAGTAGCTGGGATTACAGGCGCCTGCCACCACGCCCAGCTAATTTTTGTATTTTTAGTAGAGATGGGGGTTTCACCGTATTGTCCAGGCTGGTCTCGAACTCCTGACCTCAGGTGATCCACCCGCTTTGGCCTCCCAAAATGCTGAGATTATAGGCATGAGCCACCGTGCCCGGCCTCCAATTGTAGTCTTTAAAGACTTACTTGTAATATGCTTCCCAGCTGAATAACAGGGAGAGTTTAAAACAAATTCCTACCAGTAAATATTTTTCTAATCTATAAAACGGCATAGCATTTCTTAACTAAAATATAAACGGATCCTATTTGAGCACAGAAGGGGAGAACATATCATGCAGTATATTGATTAGATATTGCAGATTTTAGTAAAATTGAAGTTTATTAAAAATATATACAAAATATCAACTTGAAATACATTTAAATGAGATGTACTCTCTCTTAAATAAAAACGATGTTTCTTGCACCCCAAACAGCATTTCCTCTGTTTTAATGGTTATTGATTTCATCAGTGGTGCTGGTCAGTTACATTACGACTATAGCTGAGTTATGGCAACTCATAAAATAACCGTAATTGAGAGACAATGAGCTTTCCAGATATTCAGTGAGATGCTTCCTCTTGGCAAAACAGACGATATTTTCCGGGTTTGGCTGCACTGTTCTTTGTGTTTAGGTATTGACGTTCTGATAACCCTAACTTGGCCTTGCTTAGTAACAAGAAAAAATATCCTTTGCCATTTTAACGTAATGAGGTTAGGGGGAAGAAGAGAAAACCACGTTTAAAAGCAGACCTCATCAAACTACAATAAAATATAAACTACTAAAAGTCTGGCTATCTGATAACCAAAGGCGTAAAATAATCTTTTAACATTTTTACTTTGTTTACATAGATGCGAGAGTGCTTTAAAACCATACTACCATGCAGAGCTATGTTCATACACGTGCTGGAGTATGTTCTGATTCGTCAGTCTCCCATGATATTTGGTTGGTATTTATCCCTGTTCCAGGTGTTGAATGTCTGGAATAGCATTCCTGCTTTGATATATTTTTTCAAAGTGTAAGAAACAAAACAACAAATAGGGTGTGATTACCCCACTTCTTCCCCCAGACTCCCCCTTCCTCACACAGTTCATGCCGCATGCCACTTTCCTGGACTATTGGAAGTACCTCGGACCTTGCCTCCCCACCCTACTCTGGGCTTATCCGGTCATCTCCCATGCTGCAACCTGACAGAGAGCTGCAAGTTGCAAATCTGATCTTGTCACCACCACTCTCCACACTAAATCCCTCTAATGCCTCCCCCATTCTTTTTGGATAAATTCCTTCTGCTTGCATAGCCACATGCTTGTCTTCTTCAGCTTCACCTCACACTGTGGTCACCTGCCTTCCACTCACTTGGGGACTTCTCTCCATTGAAGAAGTTCTCCCCTGTTCCAGGGCTTTCCCGCTGACGGTTGTATCTCCCCCATACCATGCCCAGGTGGCCATCTCATCCCACAGATGTCTTTCAGCTCCATCAACAATTATTTGGAAAGGCTTCCTTGATCCCCCAATTTAAGCCGGTTCTCTTGATGTAGGTGTCTTTCCTTCAGAATAATTATTTACATTTGAATCAAGATATGTTAGTTAATGTAATTATTTCACTATTACCATTTTCTACATAGCATTGTAAGTTCTATGTGAGCAGGGTTCTTGAAACCTATAAATAGTTTTGATCATTACCGTAAACTCAAAGCCTAGGACAGTGATTGCATGGGATAAATACTTAATATATTGTATCAAATAACAAATGTTTGCCCTTATGTAAGCAGAGTAACCTCTGCTTATAAGTTTTGTAACCTCTTAATTAATTATATGTTTCATTAAAAGGGCTGACTCTTGTTACAAACACATTTTAAGTTGTGTCACTGTTGGTTAATTTATTCAGTTAAATATATTAATTCTGAAATTTATTTAAAATCAGAAAAATCATGATAATATTTATAAATAACCAATGACTCATAAAAACAAACAGAGTGGTATCAAGGGAATATCTCTACCTGCAAAAAAACAAGCAAACAAATAAAATCACATTTATCAGCTTTTCTATAAAGAGGTTTGTATTTAAATCTAATTTTAAATTATGATAATAATGGATTTTGAAGTGTTAAACAGAAATCCAAATATAGGTGGTATTTTCCATGCTCCTCAACTACAAAATTTAATTTTAGAGATGGCTAACCATCTATGAAGTGTTATTGGATTAGCGTGGTAACATTATTATGAAATAGAATTTTTCTCACTTAAAATCCCAAAAGGAGCCCTGAACAAGTCATTTTTAAAAACACAAAAATAATTACTGAATAATATTTTCACAAGAGTTAAACTAGATATTAAGTATAAATGAAAATCTTCAAACATGTAATATATTAAAGTAACTTTTGTTATTTAGGCATTGCCAATAACATGTCAAAATTATTCTGACTTTTAGATTTTAGAAGAATTAAGTAAAAGAGATCAGCCAGGAGTTCTGTGTAACTTTGTGTAAGTTAAATTTCATCTGTGGTTTCCATGTCCAAAATAGAAATTTGAAAGATCCAACAGACCTGAAGATACACACCTTTAAATGGAAAAATGGTTGCTCTTTGTTTAATATTTGGTAAGATTTCAAAGTATTGTTTTTTCTTACATCTAAGTATGAAAGATTCCATCCAAACTTTGAAATGTCTTTTGCCCTCATATATGAAAATGTGCACGCATGTGCATTCATGAAGGGGAGAGAAATGATCGATGCTCTAATTAGAGCTGGCACAAAACCCGGACTAGGCAGCTGCTGTGAGCTTTGTCATTACAATTTTGACGTGACATATGATTTGGGAAATGTTGGGAGCATTCGAAGGCTGCCCCATCTAGGCCCCAACATGCTCAGCTCCAGACACTACCCCCACCAAAAAAGCATCACACAATACCACATAAAATTATTCAGATATGTCCAACCTCTTCCATCACGTGGTTACACCATACAACCTCAATAGATTCTCTGGCATCTGATCAATTTTGAGGCACTATTTGTCAATCTAAAGTGGCCAAGAAGATGATGGCTACAACCCCTTGCTGTTCAGTTGCTTGTCTTATATTCAGATAATTTTTCAAAAGAATGAACTATTTTAAAAGGTTATGTTTTATAAAAAGTCACTTGAAAGTGGGATAAGATTTTCTATCTCAAATCGTTCCTCTGCAATTATAAGTAGCAAAACCTGAAGAGACACACGTCTTTATACTGACTTTAGACTCATTCTGTTTAGATAACTGTATCATAGAAGTATTAGATCAACAAAGGTTTGAATCATTTCTTCACTAAGTTTCACCCTCCCATCAAAATCCAATGCTCAGCTCTCAAAGTTAGCAGGAGATTTCAATGTCAGCAGAGCAATGATTTTTGTGCCTACAAGTTTTCTTTCCTAAGAGAAGAAAAAAATGGTAACTGTTAATCAATAGAAAATCCACCACCAGTGGAACAAACGTGTGCTTGCTAAAGCGGCATTTTCAGAACTCACGTTGAATCTTGAGCACAGAAACAAAGGCCTGTGCCTAGAGGCTCCTCCAGACCTTGTGCATTCCTAGAATCTTACGGAGCTATAATCTCTTTTCCATAAATCCCAATTCCAGAAGGTCTTTATTCCTGAAATTACATTACAATCTCTTTAAAACCAGATTTGGAGAGATGGTATGTGGAAATGTTTCAGTGAATCCTTGGCTATCTTTACATTTGTTATGAATGTTCCCTATCTTTGATATTTAACACACAAATGGAATTTATTTCCACACATTTGGCTGGCTTAATTCTGGGCAGAATTATTACAAGTGAGAGCTTAAGGGAACTATTGTGTTAAAAATGTTATTGGTAACATTTTTGTGTAGACTCTCATGAAGAGGATGTGTAGTCTATTTGTGGATGAAGAAGATGGTGAATATATGCATGAATCAATAAGGAGAGAGATACAGAAATGGTTAGATGTTCACTAAGGCATTGTTCATCTTGGGAGGAAGTAGCAACAAATTAAATTACTAGCCACTTACGAGTGATTAATTTACACACTGAAATATTACAGACTCATTTAAAGAAATGAATGAATTTGTGTACAACGATATGAAACAAATACCTATAGGCCCAGAGACAGACCTACTCGTATGTTGCATAAGCATAGACAAACGTTTAACGCAATACACATCACTACTTAATTTCAGAGAGTAAGATAATATTAGAATCTATCAGTAATATTTGAATTTGTTTTTAAGAGTATATCATAACTATTTAAAAATAATGAAGGAAAAACGAGGAACATGCTATGTCAAGGACAGCTTGTATATTATACAAGCACAGACCTGGGGAACAGGGCGTCTAAAAACTTAAGGTAGCAGGTGGGAGGTAGAGCCCTAGACACAAGAAAAGAAACTTCTTCCACTGAAGTTTCACTTGATCTGGTCTTGCTGCATTTATAATGTACAATTGCACAATGTAGTTAAAATATTCCCTTACAATGAGAAGATACAACCTTTATAATAAATAAAAAATCAAGTCTACTACCATGTGTTAGCTGATTGGCAAATAACACTGCCAAAAGTAAAAATAAAAATAATGGATAATAATAGTAATAATAATGCGGTTTTTTCTTCACTCAAACTAGCTTCCAATCATTGGAAAATATTCTGTTTGTCTTTGGTGTTGGTAACAAAATACTAATATTGACTGAATAATTATCTTTTTTATAATATTTCTTACGTTTTTCTTTAACATTTAATGTTTTTATTCTTTTCCTAAGGGAAAATGCCTGTGGACTTTGAAAGTCAAGAACTTCAGATAAATATCTATTTTTTAAATCTCAGTTTTAATCATATCTTTTCACTGGTTTTTTGACTGCTGGCATTTATATTTGCTTTTAGCCTGGAATAATTGCTTCTTGTTTAAAATCCTCTGAATTTCTAAATTGAAATATTGGATTACTGCTCACAATGAAGGTCTGGAATTTTCTTCAAGATGCACATTTTTCTTTCTTTAACCTTTAAAGAAACGAGTTGAAGCACGTCATGGTATGTATTTCTACAGCAACCACTCTGCTTCTGCAATTTCAGACACTTTACACTGTCTTTCAAGAATAAATATCATTTGAGAAAGAGTGGCGGGGTTGGCACATCTCTCCAGCCTCAAACTATTCCTTCCTCAGGGCAGAATTTCCCCGTCACGCTCTCTTGTCATCCTCACCTTCTTCTTGTCTGAATTCATCAACATTTCAGCCAAATTACTGTGCTGCTAAGTCACTGGGAAGATCAGGACCCCACACCAAGATGATCACCTTAGAAATGCACAAAACCCCTAATGGGTAAAGAGAGATCAAATATTTCAGATAGAAAAGTGGGATGTTTTCGTAGATAGGTAGCCTAAATGTCTACTCCGATCAGGAAAACTATCTTAAGCAGAAGTTATAATTTGCCTTAATAATGAATCAAAAAGTGAACGCCAAAGTATCTGCCTTTAGTCAATTTAAATGTAGCAAATGAAATATGACTTAAAACAGGGTCAATCTTGAATACAAAATACCGACTTTCTGAACACATACAAATGTTTCCATAAATATATAAAATGTATTTGTATTTCATAGACAACAAAGGTACAATTTAAACTACATTTGTTTTTGCAAACACCTAAATTTCATTATCTGCCATTCATTAAGAAAAGGAGTTGAAAGAAAAAAAAACTTTAAACACTAATGTATAATAGCAATTTTGTTTTAGGCAACTGTGGAAATGGCATTTTTTTTTTTTGCATATTTGTATAGCACAATAAATGTGTAGCCCACAGCCAAGGGGATTGCATAAATTTTCCCCTGGCATAGCTACTATTTCCAATCACGCCCAAGAGGATATTTTATCTGCTTTGTGTATATATATACATATATAATATATATGTAATATATGCACACATACATCTCCAACATTTGTTAACATTAACATTTATTTTGTTTCCTGTTATGCATGTGTATATATGCTCTTATTTAATAATGTTAGTTAACATTTCCTTTTTCTGTAAATAATGATAGTATAATTTGAAAAGTCTGGCTCAATTCCCAGACTTAGGTCAGGCTAATATACTAATATATTTAGACCAGCTTACTGTTTTATTGGACTTTGATGTTGAGCTATATTTTTTGAAAGAGTATTTTTATGTTGCAAGTTCCAAAAAAGATCCTTAAAAAGACAAAGCCTTGTTTTCTTTTTATCTTTAACTGTAATAAGCAGTTGGATTTAATTTTGAAACTCCCACAATTTGCAGCATATATATTTTGGATTCTGTGGGAGGCTAAAATTATATTGGGCATGAGGAATTGTTCCTATCTTATTTTCTGGCATAAAATCTTGTTTTTCTTTATTGTTTTTGTATGTCTCAGAACTTCAGAAAAAGGAAGAGCATGCATCCACAGTTAAAGAAAAAGTAATTATAAATTTATAACATCACAAGTGAACCCAACCTACTTCTCCTAATATTTTTGGTTTGGATATATTGCTAAATAGCATCATCGTTCTCTTAGACATGAGGTTGAAAATTTCTGGGTTACTATTGACTTCTGTCTTATTCCTACTTTTTTAAGTCCTTTTGTTTATTTTTATTCTTTCTCTTATCACAGATTCTACTCATTTTTGTTCCTCTGTAACTATTACCTAAATACATTTGAGTTTCCTAATTGTCTTTTACAATTTACTTTCTTTCCTCTCCAATCTGTCATTAATTTTGAAGCCAAAACAATCTTGATCATAATATTTACTTCATTTTAATGATTTCTCATTGTCTAGTGTGTTGAGTTTGAGGAAGAATGCCGGTGTCCTCTCTGTTACAGCTATATCTTAAAATTACTTCAGTGATTTTTAAATACAACAATCTCTGGACCATAACCTTGAGACTCTGATTCATTATGCAAGAGTAGACATGGGTCTTTGAATTTCTAACAAATGTCATTGTGTTTTAATTGTGCTAATGAAACCCTGCACTGGCAACCTAATAAAGTAGCCTACAAATAACTGGTAATCAATAAAATATTTGTGGAACAAATGAATTATTGATTCTTTGTATGAATAGCTCATTCTCAAGTAAACACCTGAACATCAACCTCTCCCACCCCATACCCCTTTTGAATTGTTCTTCATAAAACTTACTCCTGTGTGAAAGCATCTTCTGTGTGTGAATTTTTACTGTCTGCATCACCACGTGGAATGTGAGATCCCTGAGGGCGGAGACTTGTTTGTTTTGTTCACCAGTGTCTCAGTGCCTGCAATAGCACCTGGTAAATCATAGCGTCTTCTGAAATACTTTCTGAATGTATATATGAGTGCTAGGAAAAGCCTGAACATGGTAGATAAATGAGAAATCACCACCAGAACACCAAGTTCCTGGCATACAGTTTCAAGGTCCAGCAACATAGTTTCTAAGAACTAGCTGTTCTCTAGATCAACTATACAGATTAGCAAGTCTTTTAACTAAGTGTTGAGCACAGTACTGCTCTGAGATTTAGCACCTCAGTTGACCGTGGATTGCTTCCAGAGATGGACTGTCAAATAGGAAGACTTTCTGCAGTTACAAAAATGGTCTATGTCTGTGCTGTCCAACATGGTAGCCAAGTGTGTGTGGTTATTGAGTACTTGGAATATGGCTAGTGGCACTGAGGAACTAAAGTTTTAATTTCAATTAATTTAAATAGCCTTAGGTTGCTAGGGTTTACCGTATTGGACAGTGTAGTTCTACAGTTATTCTTGTCTCCTCATATTCAAAATTATCTTATGATGCTATCATAACCTAAAGATTAGCCAGGGACCCTATCATGGCTATGGCAGTCATGTCCTGTGAAAAATTCCATTAATGGCATCCGCGTTTTGTGATGTGTAGAGCAAAATCTCAGTCTCCCTGACTAAGGCCCGTTCCATGTGGATACCTGGCTTTCTCCCTCGTCTACCTCCCTCAGTGGAGAGTCCGCCTGCTGACAGTGCTCTCCTTAGGTGCCTGTCTCTGGCTGTCCTGGGCCATCTGCACAGAGTTGTGCATGAGCTCCACTGTGGGAAGTCTCTAGAGATGAGCTGAGCTTACCCCACACCAACTGAAGGAGTCTATCTTAGTCCTGAAGATCCCAAGTCATCCTCATATCCCCATGAATGTGAATGGAAGCTGGGCCTGCTCAGAGAATCATCAGGGCTCTTCATTGTGGCCTGGAGCCGACTGCCAAGGAATGCCTAGGAACACACTCAGTAAGAGTGCTGCCCTCAGGCCAGACCAGACTTGAACTCTGCAGAGAAATCCCATATATATGTCTGCAGTTGCTCATTTGGATGCTGTAAACTTAACGTTGTGAAAAATATAAAGACTTATGTTATCCAGTCTCTCTTGGGAAAATATGTAGGTTTAATCATTCCTGAATTTTCCTTAGTTCACACAGATTTATGTCCTAAAAATTGGCATTGGGTAGGTGTGTCAAGTTATCATTTTAAAAACATAGAAGCTTGAACAAGACATATCACTCCAGTCTAGAATGTCTATATGCAGAGTATCCACAAAAGAACCCAACTTCAAAATTGCTTCATGTCTATATGCCTTCAACATTCTTTGTCTTCAACGTTCTTTCATGTCTAGAATATCTATATGCAGAGTATCCACAAAAGACCCAAACTTCTTTCATTTAAAGAACCAAACTTCTTTAAATAAAAATGACTAGCAATAATGTAATATTTTACCATTTACGAAGAGTTTAACGATAACAATATTCATCTTGAGTTAATTTCTCATGAATAACATTCTCATTTCTTAAAATTTGCTGAATGGAAAGCCAGAAAGTAGAGTGAAGCAAGTCATGTGTGTGTGAGTAGTCATTGGATACATGCGTAACAGTGAGCAGGTTTATCAGCTCCTGCCATGGCGCAGTGTTCTGATTATCTTTTGCTGCATAAGAACTACTCCCCAAATTAGTGGCTTCAAGTAAAAACTTACTATTGTATAGGATGATTCTGTTGAGCCGGGATTTGGAAAGGGCACGCAGGAGGTCTCATCTCTTCTCATCTCTGCTTCACAATGCCTGTAATTTAGCTGGGAGGACCCAAAAGGCTGGAAAAGCTGATGGGTGCTGTGTCTCTCCCGTCTTTTCAGGTAGGCAGCTTGGGGTTTCTTACAGCATGGCGGCCTCAGTGCAATCTGACATTTGTATGGCAGCGCAGAGCACCCACGGTGAATGTTCCTGGAGACAGGAAGTGGAACATGTCAGAGTTGGAAGTCTGAGCCCAGTATATGGTTCAGCCTTACTTCTGCCATATTCTGTCAGTCAAAGGAGAACCTAGCCAAGGATCCCTCACGTTAATGAGGAGGAGACCTAGGCCCTCACCTCTCCCTGGGAGAAGGATCAAAGAGTTTGAATCTTGAATTCCCAGCAGGCAGACAGTTTTCCATTGTTATAAACCACCTGCCCTCACTCCATCTGCCTGTGCTAATTGTTTGCTCACAGGAATTTGTTTTGCACTGTGTAGAATTGGGATAACTTTGTGCTTATTTTGCAGTTAAAAGGGAGAGGCGCTAGGTTGGAAATTTTTAAAAAGCAAAGGTTTGAGAGCCAGTAAGACCTGGAGTGAACTCTCCTGTCAGTTATTTGCCAACTGTATGACAGCCATTTCTAAAAAGAAATGCAAACCTCAATATCCTCATCTATAAAAATAAAGAAAGAAGACTTATCTGGCTGAAGTATTGAGATTAAAAATATGACAAGTGCTAAACCCCACACATATTATGTGCTCCATTGATGTTGCTTATCCTTTCTCCCTTTTGCAGGACATAAAGGAATCTGAACACGACTGATATTTTCTTTAATTTTTAGATCCAGATATACATTGGGTAAAACTTCATAGGTTTTCAAAGGAACAGTCTTCTGAGCAGATCTGAAAACTCCCAACTCCATTGCTATGTTACTCTTTATATTTATATGAATTTAAATTCCTCTAGAAGTTAGATAAAACTGTGGTAAAGCTACATAATACTTTTGACATGTTTTCAAGAGTAGACAAACTTCAATTAATTCGTAAGATACAGGAATACCATTTTTCCAATTCAAATGCCCCTCTTGGTTTCTGGAATGTTAATAACCATTTACACTTACAGTTCAAACAATGCAACCTTGTAAAACATACAGAACTTACGAAGAGATACATAACTCTTTTTATGAAGCAAACAAGTAAATTATTTTCCTCAATCCCATGATTTACTTTTGTGTAGTGGGAATTTAAGGCAGTAGTTTTGCCTTCAAGTACCAATTTTTCCATACCTATAGGTGCAAACCCAAGGTAGGTCTCACACAGCTCCTCACTTAATAATCTGTTAATGTTTAATTCTTTATTTTTATTTATTTATTTATTTACTTATTTATTTATTTTGGAGACAGGGTCTCAGTCTGTTGCCCAGGCTGGAGTGCAGTAGCGCCTCAGCCTCCCAAAGTGCTAGGATTACAGGCGTCAGCCACCACACCCAGCCCGTTAATATTTAATCTCCTAGAAGGTGATCTTTTTTTTTCTTTTTTAAAAAGAGACAAATTGCAGCTCCTTCTCTGAGCTTTTCTAAACTATAGCAGACAACTTAAAATCTGACACGCCAAGATATAACCTTGTCTTAGTTTTCTATCACTGCTATAACAAATTAACACAAATTTTGTGGTGAAGAAACCCACACATTCATTGTTTCATAGTTCTCATCAGGCCGACAGATGTCTCACCTGGCTAACAGCAAGGAATGGGCAGGGCTGCACGCGTTCTGGAGGCTCCAGGGCAGAGTCCATTCTCTTGCCTGTCCCAGCTTTCGGAGGCCGCCTGCATGCCTTGGTTCATGGCCTGTCCTCTGTCTTTAGAGCCAGCAATGTTGCTTCTCTGACCACTCTTCTTCCAGCATGCCCCTCTCTCAGCACAGCGGGGAGTCCTTCACTGATTATAAAGATGCCTGTGATTACACTGGACACACCAGGATAACCAAGGTCACTCTCCACCTCCAGGTCCTTAACGTTAGTCACATCTATGAAGTCCTTTTGTTACATTAGATCATATATCCACAGGTTTTCAGGATTAAGAACTGGACATCTTTGGGGGGTGGAGCAAAGAAATTTCTGCCTACCACAGCCCTTGACAGCATAATTAAAACATTGATTTTCATAAGATTTTCCTAAACTGAATTTCATTTTGCCTCAAAGGTGCAGATGGTCAGTCTTTGAGTGCCAAGTTTAGATGCTCATCTTATTTTTAATTTCTGACCAAGATTGATGATTACTTGAATATGTTGGCTACCCAAGTAATTTTATTTACTTTTACTAAAGAGGATAATTGTATTTCAATTAACAGATTCTCTTTAACAACAATAAAAAATTACAAATGTTAGCTGAGAGTGACAGATATGAAATAAATTTTAAAAGTCTAATCAATGCCTGGTGGAATAATTTGTGAAGCAAAATAATTAGAAACAATTTTCATTGAAAGGCATGCCGTATGTTAATTTCTTCCACTTAGCCTTGAACAAAGCTAAGGATGCTGGAATGAAAACAAGCTTATTGTCTTCTAATGATGACCATGCCTTGGAACACTCTTCCCTTCAGAGATTTGTCCCTGGTTTGTGGAATCACAATAAAATATTATGAAAATAATTGTGGGTAAACAGGGAGAAGCCAGACATGAAAAGAAGTGAGATCTTGTCCATATATCTATTTGCATGCAAATCTTGTTAGTTGTAAATAGACATGAACAAGAAATGGGGGAATAGCAGAATAATTTTTCCAAGTGCATTTTTTTAAATCAAATCAATCCTTACTTTAAAAATTAATGTAAAATTAAGAAGGCAGCAGACATCAGTATGTTTCAGCATATATACAAGCAGAGGTAGGCAAGGCATCTACATTTTCTCCAAGTAGGAGAGTCATCATCTCATTACATAGTCAAGCACTATACCGTAAGATTCAATAGTATTAGTGCTAGGCAGAACACTAAATTCAAAGTAGCTGGAGGACAGAAATTTCCTTCCTCTTATCATCATTCACGCTTTCTTAACTGCTTAGGTGTGTACTGTTAGTTCCTGGCTGCATTTTCTCCTCTTCAACTTACAAATTTTTCCTGTATTAAAACTAATTCGGCTCTGTCATATTTTATTTGGGCCTTATTTTCTAATAGTGACAATGAGTGTAAAAGAAATTCACATTATCCAATCCTATTTTATTTCTTTCAAGTAGTCACCAAATCCACAAAAATGTAAGGCCCAAAAATAATGTACCAATGGTGAAAATTTTAAACATTTCTGACACATAGATGAGGGGGATATATATTTATGAAGTAATGAGCTTATTATAGGGGACCGAGTTTGATACTTTCTCTGCCTTCACATCGTTGTGAGAGTTTACAGATTTTACAAACTCAAGGTTATAAATTACTTTCCAATTATGGGTTCCCTACTCTGAAATAATTAAAGTAGATTCAAATGGTCTTTTTGGTAGCATTCCTTCTTTCTGTCATAGCACTAATAAAAGCCCTAAATTTGTCAAGAAAAAGAAAACGGAGTATCAAGTTGAATTTTCTGATGCGCAGGGGAACCAACTGAAGAATATTTTTCTAGCAATTGTCTAATTTACTTTCATCATATTTCTAAACATTCCAAAGCAATATTTAATCTCCTGACAGTTGTGTTTTCTCAGTCTCTATTGAATGCAAAGAGAATCACTCTATGTCTTTTTTTATTCCATATTGTGGGTTATTTTTAGTTTTTTATTTCTTGGATGATTTCTTATTGGCTTTTACAATAAATTCTAGCTACTGGATTTTTACTTGGTTAATCTTCCTAACCAAAATTTGATCTACCCTTTTTGTCCCCAGACTGGACATGTTTCTTAACTGGATTAATCATCTCGCTCATTGGAATTTTTTTTTTTTTTCCAAGAAGAGACTAGAGTTACAGTCTTGTTATATCTCTAATCAGAATAAACTATCAAGATTAAAATAATTGCTTAAGGATAAACAAACAGAATTTCTAATATATAGCAGGTATCTTTGTTATAGGTTAAGCAGTCTGTCCTCACTGAAAATGCTATTATTTTCCAGTTTTGGGGAAACTGGAATTTCTCTGTGTAGCCATGCTGGCAACTTGTCTTGGTTTCTTTTATTTATTTTTTTTACCCCCATGACTAATAATTTTGAAGTGCCTTTGACACCATGCCTTTTTTATCATTCTCATTTTTAAGTCAACTAACAAAATACCAAACAACACATTCATTAATATTATCTACTATTTATTACATATTTATAAATTATAGAAGTTGGACTGGTAAAAGTAAAATTATTTTAGAAATCCTACATATATAAAATAAAACAGCTCACCCATGTACCCTCAACCAAAATATTCTATTTTTATTCATTTATTTATTTTAAATTATTTTGAGA
This sequence comes from Macaca thibetana thibetana, assembly GCF_024542745.1. NCBI lineage: Eukaryota > Metazoa > Chordata > Mammalia > Primates > Cercopithecidae > Macaca > Macaca thibetana. The sequence continues at coordinate 85,151,678 of NC_065594.1, forward strand.
CAGAGTCTTGCTCTGTTGCCCAGGCTGGAGTGCAGTGGTGCCATCTGGGCTCGCGGCAACCTCTGTCTGCTGGGTTCAAGAGATTCTCCTGCCTCAGCCTCCCAAGCAGCTGAGATTACAGGCCCGCACCACCACACCTAGCTATTTTTTTTTTCTTTCTTTTCTTTTTTCAACACACAGTCTCGCTCTGTCACCCAGGCTGGAGTGCAGTGGCCCGATCTCGGCTCACTGCAAGCTCCGCCCCCCGGGTTCCCGCCATTCTCCTGCCTCAGCCTCCCGAGTAGCTGGGACCACAGGCGCCACCACCACGCCCAGGTAAGTTTTTGTATTTTTAGTAGAGACGGGGTTTCACCGTGTTAGCCAGGATGGTCTCGATCTCCTGACCACATGATCCGCCCACCTCAGCCTCCCAAAGTGCTGGGATTAGCTGTGAGCCACCGCACTTGGCCATTTAATTTTTAAAATACTGTTTGAAAATTGAGTTGAAGCTGTTATACAGACAATAAGACTGTGTGGCCAATGCACTTTATATTGATCGAGGTGAAGGATATAGGACTGGAATAAATAGTATGAAATTTGGACTAAGAACCAGTTATAGGACAAATAACATATTAGCACAGATTTGATATGAGATTTACCTAGATGATACCAAGAGGGCTTCTAGGAAATTTTCATCCTTTCATACAAAAATTAAATTGATGGGTTCAGAATTTCAAGTAAGTTTTCGCTACTTACTTGAAAATAAGAAAGGGAGCGCTATTTGTCTAGAAAGTTGGTTATATTACATGATAAGGCATTTAAAAACATTTCGTGGTAGCTTATACAGATATATCATGAACATAAATCAAAGATTTTACTTGATTAATAAGAGAAACAATAAGATGTTACAACCGATTCAAAGGCAAATTTAAAGTCATATATAAGTAGAACTGGTCGATTCACAGAACAATAGTCCACAGCATTCTCACTGGACACAATTACTTTGCATTTTTCTGAAAGAAAGTCAATTGCATTTATGCCATATTTTTAAAATTTTACAAAGTTGTAAAATAGCTCAAAGATGATGAAAGGCAGAGAAATCTGGGAAGCCTCTGCTAGTCACGTGATTTAGTAATATTTACAGCTCATTTCAGTCTTTCACAACTTTCTCCTGCATTCACTATCACACTCCATTCTCTTTCCACACCAAAATAAGAGGAATCATTTAACCCTATCTAAGATCTCATAAAATACTAATATAACTTAAGATCCCCTCGAAAAACTACCTTGTGGTCAGCACAGTAGGAAAGGCCCCTTGATGGGGAAGAGGAAACTTCCCAACACTCGCACAGGAAAGGGAGGAACGGACCATTTCATCTTGAGGTTTGGAGCTTTGGAAAGGCTATGCACGTGTTATGTAAGTATGGTATAGGCAATCCATTTCATGAGGAATCAAGAATGAGGCATCACGATTAATTTTTTCTTGCCATCTTAATATTTTTGTTTTACTGTAATTAAATAACTCAACATATAGTCCGATCCAGAGAGAGAAGCCACCCTTCCTTTGGGCTTAATCTCAAAACACGGACGTATATATTTCAATTAACAGATGACATTTGAATCTCTGAGGGAATTTTGTTTTAACCAAAAACCTCTGAAAAATTAAGTAAAATGGACAATTCCTACAATCGCTCCACAATCACTAAACCAACATGTATGTTAAAAGATGTGATAGAGTTAATGTGTATTATACATCCACTTAAATACTGTTGCAGCAAAGGAGACAGAGAGAAGAAGAGAGAAGGTAACAAGGAAAGAAGGATGGAAGAGAGGGCATGAGGACAGTTATTTGGAAATGGCACAGAGGCATTTACAGAGATCATTATATCCTTGAGTCCTTTACCTTCCTCAGCCCTACGCAGAGTATATATCTTCTTCGTTTTAAACTTTTAACCAGGAGAAAGCTAAATGCTAATCTTGGAACTTAAGAAAGCAACTTCTCTGGGCTTTTTAATATTAGATTATATTTCACGTTGAACTTTTCTCTAGCTCAGAAATCATTTGTCTATTACACAGTAACCATTTTAAAACTTTCTTTTTTAAAAAAAGTATCCACTGGCTTCTTCCTATTTTCTCATGCAGTAGTTTTTCTTGTATTTTGTTTTATATAAAAATTACTAGGAAAGTTTGTTGAATTTTCAGATTTCCAGGCTTCCCATCATCAGTAAATCTGGATCACCCTCAGCATACCCATCTTTGTCAAGCATCTTTGGTGACAATGCTGTGTGCCTCTTTAGAACTACGAGGCTATTGAGAAGGAAATATGTGAAAAATAAGCCTGCCCATATACAACAATAACATGGGAAAGGAACAATGTAAATTTCACACTGCCTACGTGTGTGTGTGTGTGTGTGTGTGTGTGTAGGTGTTTTAAATATAAAACACTTAAAACTATTTCCTGGATTATTTTCAACTGTTAGACCTAGTAGTGAAGTTCTACCAAGTTACAATATCTGATGCTATCTATCTGTCTTTTGCCTATGATAATTATTTAATTATCTATTCACTTGGGTAACGGGACTTTTTCCCCTAAATAATGGTGTTATTTTCTTTATGTTAGGCTTTACGAGTGTAAGCAAAATTGCATTTTGTTAACTTTTTTAGAATAGTATAAACATTAAGTTAAAATCAATAGAAAAATGTTATTTTTAAAATTGTTCTGAAAATAATTTTTAACCAGATAATTTAATGTCGACTTTCATGTTTTATCTGAGGCTATTTAAATTTGTCATTTACCATATTCTTAAATTTGTCATTTACCATATTCTTAAAGTCCTTTAGTTTGCCATGCAAAAAAAGTATAGCCAGGCAGCTAGAAAATGGAAAAGTCACTCACTGAAATTATATTTATAGGCATAGCAACAGAACTATTACAGAGTAATTCCACAGTGATTTTTAGTCATACTGATGAGCTATAATCTGTCTATAAAGTAGTAGAGGCTATAGTTTATTGGTGTGAAGCAAAGTTAAATTTAGATGTGGTCTGTAAGAAGTTATTTCTATTCATTTTCAATCTAGAGTTCCAATCAAAGCTGCCTAATCTTTGTACTACAGGAAAGCTACTTAAATAAGTTCTACCATCTCTAAAAGGAAGTGAAATTATTCAACTTCCCTATCAAACTTTCCTTTGGAACAAGGAATTAGGCAAGAATACATTGTAGGTATGATTGTGTGAAGTTTCATGCTAGAAGCTTACCTGGCCAGAGAGTTAGACTGTACAACTCTGTAACAGATGGTCTAATTTAAACTATGTATATATTTTATTTTTCCATGTTGAGTATTTCTATGACATCCTATTTATCAGGTTATAAAATTTTCCATGACAACTTTTATTATTATAAATAATGAAATTATTTATTTATACTGAATGAATCTTTGATACATTGAGAATAATGCCAATGGGCCTATGATGTTTCCCAAGTCCTTCAATAACTATCTAAACCATATAATTGCAGGCACCACATAGGAAGACAGAAATTGTTTCGATTTGCTAAACATCTTTCAAAAGATTTTACTCAAAACACTGCTTATTACTAGAAAGTATGTCTGTGTGTGTGTGTGTGTGTGTGCGCGCACGCCTGTGTGTGTATTTTAAGAACATGGTCATTTGTAATACATAGATGTCATCTTACTAACGGCAGTATTCTGCTTCTTCAAGATTATCTCAAGGCAAAGGGCAATAGATTAATCAATAAATGACAATGTTCTATCAACTTGAATTTTAAAATAAAATCAGATATTGCTACAAATTCATAATCAATTATTTCACAGTGAAATTAATCAGTTTAAGGGTTTGGGGATTGACTGACTAAAGCCAGCAATCATGTGTATCTAAAACAAAATCTGACATGCATAACTTTACAATTATCTGAAACAAATCAGCTGCAAGAAAATACTCCAGGATGGAAAAAGTTAAAATTGCAATTACTCTTTTCAAGTTGGAATTGAGAATTGGGGAAGAGAGGAAGTTGGAGAAAAGCCAGAGTCAAAATTTTGGTGAGAAATAAAGAATAGTTGAAGGAGTGTTTTCACAAGTGTCCTTAAGGCTTTGAAAATGTCATTCCTCTTCTGGAAATCTCATGACTTTTAAAAAGTAAAAGACAAACTTTATGATCACTCTGAAATTAAGCAGAAGATTGTATTTCCCTCTTTGAACACTCAGCTCATTTTTTTCTAGACATTCCAAGGTGATTCTAAATGGCACTTTGCACTGTCATTTTAAAAGAATTTCTCAGATATGTGCTGGGCACTTTATGGAAGGAGACACTGAGGTAACGATGTTAAGCTGCACACTCATAGAGAGATAAGAAAGCAGAAGTTAAGTCAGCCTTAGAAACCAGATCTCCAGACTCCTGGGCCTTCATTCTTAAGCCACACTCTCATTTAATATATCCACTGTGGCTTTTACCGTGACAAAAAACGTAATTGGATCCATGAATGCAGAGCTGTGGAGGGCACTATTAGCATTACACATTATCTTTCATCTTGGAATCTCACAAAGCTTTATTAAACTGTTCAAAAAGGAAGTGTTATTGTTCCCAGGTACCTCTCTCTCCCCAAAAGATAGCTCAAGTGGATTTATCAGGTGGCTAAATGCGCGTACTAAAGAGGTTAAATTTAATTCAGGAGAGGATCTCTCCCTTAGGAACACAGAAGCTTTTGTAGTGTTGGTGCCAAAATGGTTCTCTTGTCAGAGGAGTTACGTCTTACGAGATCCTCTAAGCACATTTACGAAAGGAGAGGAACTTGACCACAGAAACTGTGTTTGATACATTCGAGCAGCAAAGTAAATTTTCATTCCATGGCATGCTGTAATGGGGGAAGGTAAAAATATCTCAGATTGATCAACTCCACTAAATTATATTAATCGAAGGCTGTATTTATGAAGGTAAATTAAAGAAAAAATTAGAAATAATCTGAGTTATTTAGGGTGAAGAATATTACATTATGAATCTTTAAGGCAAATTGAAATCCAATCATTTCTTATTTAAAAAGTTTAATATATAAATACTCTCAGTTATAGTTAAGACAGAAAGTAAGATATTGGTAGTGTCTTTATTGGAATATCTATTTACAGAACTTAGGAGGAAAAATGTGTGTGTAATGGCTTCAATTATTCACTTTTATTTTGTGTGTTTTGCATAAAGAAAAACTAAGAACTGCACACTAAATTTTTATGAATGCGCACACACACACACACACACACACACACACATATATATACCCACCTTTTTAAATGGGTGATGATGATAGGGGAGAGGACTATTAAAATAACTCTAAATAATATTTATTGTAGTGTCTCATTCTCATACTAATTTATTAAAATTTTATGTCAATAATTCTCCACATTAATATATATTTTTTCAGGCTCTTTCAGAGACATTTTTACTCACGATTTGGAAAAACCAACAAGAGAAGAAAAAAGAAATTCTTATCTGAAACTTGAACTTATCAAAACTCACTTGTCTAGAAATTAGCCTGGGAATATCCAGGCACTGGAATTTCTCACTTTTTTTCCTTCTCCCTCTCAACTTCAGTACTGAGATGAGAAAGTCATTTCCAAATGTCTATGTTTTGAATTTTTAAATAGACCAAATTTAGAGTCATATAAAGATATAATAATTAGCTTTCTTAATAATTTTCACCCAGAGGTACTCTTACAGAGAATAAAAACAACAGCAGCAGCAAAGCCTTTTCCTCATTCACTTGTACCAAAAAACGAGAGTCTGTTAAAAAAAAAAAAAAAAATTACTTATGAGGTACTACAAAATGGGAGGTCCACAGGCCTAATTCTCCCTCTGGGTGATTTATGATGTGGGTGTAAAACATGAAGTGGGTGTTTTAAAAAATAATAAAAAGAATCCTTCCTTTATCTCATTCTAAATCTGATGAATGGCTATAAATAGGGCATGAAATTTGGGGCCAGCCACAGTTCCAATTATTCCTAATTTCCTTATACCCAACGCATATGATTGAGTTAGAGTACCTGGTGAGTACTCCAGCTCAAAATGTTTGAGTCTCAGCATGATTCCAGTCCCTGCCTTAGTTTCTCCAGGCTCTCATTGATTGGTGTCAAGCACAGTTCCCTCACCCCCTATACAGCCCCCGTATTCCCAACTCACCACCCGCCAGGGGCTCCTGTCAGCACCCAGGAGCGTTTTCATAGCCCTCTACTGCTTACAGTTACCTCTGTAAACTGTTCTGAGGACTCCTCAGCAACATCCTGATGAAATTTGTTAGTAGCCACAGGCTAGTGGAAGAACAACATCACTCTTTTATTTTCTCCTGTCTGCCTCCTGTAGTTCTCCCTATAACCTGGTGGCTTACATCTTTCAATCAGGCTCATTTTGTATAAAGCAGGCCTTTATGTCAGAAGCTGAGACCTCCAACAGATGGAACTGAAAACCATCCTGCTACCAGACCTCGGATCCGGAAGGTCAGTCTTGGTGCTTGTTTTTCCCAGAGTCACTGAGGCTCTTCAAGGCTGTGACACCTTACCTTTGGTGCAGTCTATCAAATAGAATTTCTACTCTCCCTAAATTATATTTCCTCCAGTGCAGATTAATTAGTGATTTACTTCTGGGTTACATACCTAAAATATATTGGTTATAAAAATAATCCTATGCAAATGCCAGTCACATAAAAATGAACTGAATGTAAAAATTAGAAACTCACCAGGCACAGGGGCTCATGCTTGTAATCCCACACTTTGGAAGGCCAAAGTAGGAGGATTGCTTGAGCCCAGGAGTTCAAGACCAACCAGGGAAACCTAGACCCCATCTATACAAAGAATTTAAAAATTAGCCAGGCATGTTGGCGCATGCCTGTAGTCCCAGCTACTTGGAAAGCTGAGGAGGGAGGATCCTTTGAACACGGAAGGGATTCTTCAGTGAGCCAAGATCACAGCGCTGCACTCCAGCCTGAGTGACAGAGACAGTCCCAAGTTCCTGTCTCAAACAAACAAACAACCTATAAACTAAAACATTTAAAAAATTTACTTATGACAGAAAAACATGATTTGTGAGATAGGTATCTATCAGGTATCTACCAGAGCAATTTTAATTCCTAAAAATAGGCACATAGTTTTTTGAATAATAGAATATCATGAGAGTCATTTCCAAAAGGCATGATTCTGTGTCTTGAACATTAATTCTTTTGCTTGTAAAATTTCATTAAAAATTTATTTACCTTGTTATGTTTAAGACTTTGCCTCAAGCCAAAATAGAATCTATCATTTAAAATATTTTTCAAAAGATCTCTACTGTGTAGTATTATTTAACAGTCTGTAATGATAATTAATACTATGAAATATATTTGGTTTCTTGGTCATTTGTGACCATCCAGTTAGACAATTATTTTCAGCCAAAGCAGCCCATAGGAAATTTTAAGCTGAGTTTTCTTAGAACAACATCTAACAATATAGCTGCACTTCAATGAAAAAGGATTGTTTCTTACACAAATGTACGTTATACAGATGTACTTTTCTAAAAAACCTTTTCTTCAGATTCAACAGGAAGATTACGGTGTGTTTCTTTAATTAAAGGATTTCTGCAATTGTGTGGTTTACTGGTCTGTACAGGAGCTTCCCTTAGTACATGTTCAATAATCAGTTGGTATTGAGGAGTGCTGAAAGCTGTGCTAACTTCCCAACTGAACAGAGCAGATGCATCCTCACCCATTGGTACCTTTACAAACTAGGACCACAGCAGCTTTTCTCAGGGGCTCCTACACAATTCCAAGGAGAAAGGGCACTCTGTTCTTTTCTGTTCAAGAATAGACTTGATTACACGTTTTGGGGCATGGGATTATAGGAAATAATGGGATTTGGGGCATGGGATTAAAGGAATATAGGAAAAGGGAGTCTCCAGTTGCCTACATTTAGAGACTAGACCCTTCTCTGCACTTTCCATGGAAGGATAGTGTGAAAGATATTTTAAATCAATTGATTTATCTTGCTTTATTTCTGAGCAACTTGACTCCAGCTATATTGCAATGAAAAAGAATTTTAAAATGGCAGAAACTCTGATTTGTCCTGTGCCCCTTCTTCTAAATTCCAGGAGTCTATGTCCCTTGACAGTAGGACTTTGCTTTGCTATTTCGTTATGCCAAACACCAATACCAATGCCTGGCATATAACAGATGCTCACCTATTTGTTGGCTGAAAAAAAATGGGTGATCTTCAATTTTTAGTCAAACTCACCCACTCTTGTCTCCTCATTTGCATTGTTTTTTGTCTCACAGATTGATTATCTCATTAATTCATGTATTTGTTGATTCATCCATTCATTCAACAACTATTCACTGGGCACTAACATATACTTATGATTTGTTCAGAGTTCTCAGAATTCAGTGGTGCACAGGACCACTTATCTTTATCTCTTTACCTTCGCTGTAAATTTCTCCTCACCTTTTAGAACACAGCCCCCATCTTACCATTCGAGGTTGCTTCCCAAAACAAGTACATAGCTTTGTTTCTGTTGGTATTGTTTCTTGGTTTTTTAAAGGGTTTTTGCCAATCACAATTAAAAAAAAAAAATAGGAAAGGCCAAAAGAGCAACAAACACTACAGAAGCGTAAGAATGCTAGAAGGTCCTATCAGTATTGTCTGTGATCTATAATTCCTGACACCTTTATTGAAATTCTTTAGGACTTTATATTGGCTTCTTAGGGCTGACATAATACACTATTGCAAACTGAGTGGTTTAAACCAGTTTCAGTCAATTTATCGTCTCACAGTTCTGGAGGGTAGAAGTCTGAAATTAACACACAGGCTGGTTCCCACTGGATGAAGAATCTGCACCATGCTTCTCTCCAACCTCCTAGTGGTGTCCAGCAATGCACCACCTTCCTTGGTTGGCAGGCACATCAGTCAATCTCTGCCTCTGTCTTCACATGATCACCATTCCCTGTGGCTCTGCTCCTCTTCCTAGAAAGACATCACCAATATTGGATGTAGAGCCCACTCTACTCTAGTATTACCTCATTTTATTTAAGTACATCTACAATGACCCTATTTCCAAATAAGGGCACATTCTGGGGTTCTGGAAACGACATAACTTTTGAGGGGACACCATTTAAACCAGTAGAGACTACTTTTGTGAATTTTAAGAAACTCATAGGAAGAGTTTACTTCGTCCTATTTTTCTCTGATGTCCTCTTTAGCAGAAGCCTTTATAAAATCCTTTATCTATAAGTACCCCTGAAAATAAAGTAGGTCAGAATAATAGGTCATTTTTCAATGACAAAATATTTTATAACACATAGTATTTATCATTTTAGCACATAACAATTTTCAGCAAGTAACATCTTATAAATTGAAATAGTAAGATTAAAATTGCCTGTCATTAAAATTTCATTTCTTTTTCTTCTAAATAAAAATGGATGATTTTAGTCTTTTGGAGGCTGTCATTTTCTAAATCTGTATTTGAATAATGGTAGATTGTGGTAGTGAAATGAGCTATGTAAAGTAGCAGATACAGTGTTTTACCTTTTCTGGCTTGTGTAGTACATGGAATTTTACATGTGTTTTTGGTTCCTAAGCGTCATTGAGGAAGGAGAGGAATGTCAATGGTAGACATTTACCACTTGGTTTTGGTTTGCTGACACCTGTATTAGGGTTCTCCAGAGAGATGGAACCAATAGGATAGATATAGATGACAGATACATGGATGGATAGATAGATAGATAGATAGATAGATAGATAGATAGATAGATAGATAAAGAGAGCATTTGTTAGGAGAATTGGCTCATTTGATTACAGAGCCTGAAAAGCCTCTGGACAAGGCATTTGCAAGCTGGAGATCCTGGCATGTGATGGTGTGGCCCTGGAAGCCAACCGTGTAACTCTCAGACCAAGATCCAAGGAGTAAGAACTCAGCTATGGGAAGTGCGGTGCTAGTACACTAGTCCTAGAGTCCAAAAAGTAGAGTTCTGCTGTCCAAGAGCAGGGAATGAAGAGTAAGTTCCGGCCCTAAGAAGGAGAAACACACACATTCTTTCCTCTATCTTATTGATCCATCTGGGCCATCAGCTGATAAGATGGCTCTGCCCACGGCGAGGAGGGATCTTCCTCAGTCAGTCCGCTGACGCAGATGCCGAAGTCTTCTGGAAACATCCTCACAGAAACACCAAAAATCATGCTTTACCAGTTCTCTAGGTATTTCCATAATCCAGTCCATTTGACATCTACAATTATCACAGCACCTAAACCAGCCTCCTCTTTGAGCAAGATCTCCACATGTTAACCTAGTAATGTGAATCTCCATTTCAAACAATACTCTTCTTAGTATTGAACTCCTTGGAAACCTTTCTTTACAGGAGGTAAAGGTACATATTAATAGGGCCATTGTGTTTTTTCATTTTGCTTTATAATAGCAATAGTCTTGGGCACACTTTATTCAAAACCCAGTGTCAGGACCGGTGAAAATAGTTGAACTAAAGTATTTCATTTATTCCTCCCAAGAAGTCTGGTGAACATGCCATTGTCATTCTACTTTAAAGAAGATTTGGGGTCTTAACTTTGTTCTGTTGGTTGTTAACAGTACCACAAGTGAGTGGAGGAGTGCGGATTTGAATTCAAACCCCTATAACTCCAGGGACTTTTGTCTAAACTCAAACACGTACTGTCTGTCCCACTCTCTGAAGTGGCTATTTCATATATGTTTTTATTCATTAAAACTGTGATCCTCCTGTCCAAGCCCTTATATCTTGGCAGACATCCTTTCCTCCAAGATCAAAGAGAAAATAAAATCCATAAAAAACAGACTCCCTTAATATCCCAACCTTAGGATCCAGCGTTTAGCTCCATCTGCTCTTATCTTTCCTATGAGGAAAACTCATCCCTCTACCAAACCTCTGGATATCATCCTTTTCTGTGGCAGTGGAAACAAACTATTGATTCAAATTTTATCTCTCCCTTGTATCCTTCTCATCGGTATTTAAATGTGTTCTAGGCTCTAACATCTTAGTAACAAGAATCCTTTACCCTTCGGCTAACAATCTCTCTACTCTCCTCTCTTCCTTTAGAAGACAAACCTTTAAGGCTTTTAATACTTGCTGTATTAGTCTGTTCTCATACTGCTAATAAAGATATATCTGAGACTGGGTAATTTATAAAGGAAAGATGTTTAATTGACTCACATTTCCACATGGCTGGGAAGGCCTTACAATTACGGCAGAAGACGAAGGAAGAGCAAAGGGCAGCGGTCAAGAGAGAGAGCTTGTGCAGAAAAATTCCCCTTTATAAAACCATCTGATCTCATGAGACTTATTCACGGTCACAAGAACAGCACAGGAAAGACCCGACCCCATGATTCAATTACCTTCCACTGGGTCCCTCCCACGACACGTGGGGATTGTGGAAACTACAATTCAAGATGAGATTTGGGTAGGGACACAGCCAAACCATATTACTTGCTACCTCTATTTCATCGTTTCTCAATCAACGTACTTTCCTTTGTCTCATGCCTTATTTAACTAAATTCTTTTTCATTAGTCCATAATGTTACTTCTGAATCGAAGTGGTGGCTGGCTCCTATAGTCACAGCTACTCTGGAGGCTGAGGCAGGAGAATGGCGGGAACCCGGGAGTCGGAGCTGGCAGTGAGCCGAGATCGCGCCACTGCACTCCAGCCTGGGGGACAGAGTGAGACTCTGTCTCACAAAAAAAAAAAAAAAAAAAAAAAAAAAGTGTGTAGTACTATCTCATTATGCTTTCATTTGCATTTTCTTAATCACTAATAATATTGAGCATCTTTTCATATGCATATTCTCTACCCATATATTTTTTTCACTGGTCTGCTAAAGCTTTTGTTCATTTCTTATTGGGTTTTTTTCTATTATTGAGTATTGAGGTTTCTTTATACTTTCAGGATACAAATCTTACATTAGATATATCCTTTGTAAATATTTTATTGTGTGCCATGGAGAACTGTCTTTTAATTCTCTTAACAATGACTTTTAAAGAGCAGAAGCTCTTTTTCATTTGTTATTTTTTGTTGTTGCGATTGTTTAATTTTGATGAAGTCCAATTTATCACATTTATTCTTGCATGGATCAGGTTTTTTTCTGTGGCACCTAATACATCTTTACTTAACGCTAATCCATGCAGATAGTCTCATATGTTTTCTTCCATGAGTTTTACAGTTTAAGACTTCACACTAACGTCTATAATCCAACTTGAGTTAAATTTTAAATGTGGATCAAATAACTGTTGTGTAATGACTACCCAGATGTTCCAGCATCATTGTGGAAAATAAGATATTGCTATTCTCCCTACAAGTTTTCTTTGCCCCTTGGCCAAAATCAGTTGTCCATATAGGTCTATTTGTTTTTTTTACTCTCTATTTTATCCTATTGATTTATTTGTGCATCTTAATGCTAATACCTGTCTTAAAATTATACTTATTCCCAGTTTTGTTCTTTTAGAAAAGTGTTACAGCTATAATAATTCTTTTGCATTTACACAGGAATTTTAAATTCAGCTTGCCAATTTCTACAGTGTAGCTTGCTGGGATTACATGGAAGCTATAGATGAATTTGGGGACAACTGACATCTTAAGAATACTGTCTTCCAACCCATTAAAAATGTATCTTTCTGCATTTATTTATTTAGGTAATCATCAATTTTTCCTTAGTGTTTTCTATTTTTAACTGTGTGAAACTTTCACAAATTTTGTCAGATTTATCTGGAAGTATTTTGTATTTTTTTTTTTTTTTTGCTATTATAAGTACCATTTTTAAAATTTCAATTTCATATTGTTCTTTGTTCTTGTATCAGATGCTTTTAATGTTATATATTAAATTTGAATTTTGAAACCTCACTAAAATCATACATTAGCTCTTACACCTTTCTGTATGTTTCATAGTTATTTATACAGTTTATGATATTGTCTACAGATAAAACCAGCTTATTTCTTCTTATCCAATTTGGATGCCTTTTATTTATTCCTGCTTTATTACTATGAAAGAAAATGTCACTATCAAGTTAACTAGAAATATTGAAAGCAGACAATCTTGCCTTTTACCTGAACTTAGGTAATCCGGGGCAATGATTGGGCTCAATGTATTTGCTTATTTTTCTGTCCGTGGTTGCCTGATGTTTTTTGTCTTTAAAACCATCATTTCAAATGTTCTGTCTGTTTCTTGATGGTTTGTTTTTTTCTTATGGCAGAGTCAGGCTGGTCCTTTTTGTTCATATACATCTGAAATAGTCCACATTGTCCTTTAAAATGTTTAATGTTCATGTCAGGATTTCTTCTATTCTGACTAAACATTATCTGGCTGAGGAAAGTTATCTACTTGCATAGCTTTGATTATAATTTGAATAGAAATGACTCCCACACTTATGTCTCTAACTCAAATCTCTCATTTGAATTCTAAAGGCATTTTTAACCACCAAATCTACAGTTCCACATAAAAATTTCACAGACAGATCAAACTTGGCATGTCAAAAAATGAACCCATGCTCAACCCACCACTTACTTGGTCCGTTGGATTTTGTGTCTCAACAAATGGCATCATCATCTGGAAGAAACCTGGAAGTCAGCCACGACTCTGCTTCCATCCCTAAACTCAGACTTAATCATGAAGTCCTGTTGAGTCTACCACCATAAATATATTTTAAAACCTTTACATGGTTTCTTTCCACTACCCCTCATCTCACTTCCTTTCAAAAATCCCCTGTTTGGGGTTAAACTATATCCCCAAGAAAGATATATTGCAGTCCTAATCCGTAATACCTACGAATATGACCTTATTTAGAAATAGGATATTTGCAGATGTAATCAGTTAAAATGAGGTCATTAGAGTGGGCTGTATTCCATTATGACAGGGGTCCTTGTTGGAAGAGGAGAAGAGTACAGAGGCAGACACACACGGAGAAGAGAAGGTGAGGACATACAGGAAGAGCGCCATGATGATGGAGTGATATGGCCAACAAGCAAGGAGCTCCATGGATTGCCAGCAACACCGGAAGCTAAGAAAAGGACATTGAACAGATTTTCCCCTAAAGCATTTAGAGAGAGCATGTCCTGCTGAAACCTCCATCCCAAACTGGGAGAGAATAGATTTCTGTTATTTTGAGCCACTCCGTTCACATACTCTGTTGTAGCAGCCTAGGAAACAAATCCACTCCCATTTCATCACCTGATTTCAACAAGAGCCACTTAAGCTCCTGTGTGCCACCAGGTATTGTGCTTAGCCCCTTTACATGCTACCCCAGGCAGGAGTCAGAGTGGTCTTGTAAAAAAGCAAATTGGAAGGTGTCGTTGCCCTTCTTCAAACTTTTAGTGGCTCCTTATTATTTTAAGGATGCTGTCCAGGATCTAAAACATGGTCTAAATGGACCTCAGTAATCTGCTCTCCATCCTTTTCTTCATATGCGCCCACTCACTGGAGTGTTTTCTCACTTCCAAAGTATTCTAGTCTCCCTTGCTCCCTAGTTGTCCCGCACCCTGTTCCCTCTCCTTGGAATACTTTTTCCCCCAAACCCTCCTGCTTCATTTGGTTAACATCTGTATATTGTTCAGATGACACTGCCTCAGAGAAACCTCCTCAGAGAAACCTCTCCAGAATATCTGATAACAAAATTGCATGTCTATTTCTGGGCAGCTCTCTCACCCCGTTGACCTATATAGTGTCATATGTGCACCATACAGTGTGCAATATTTGCTTGATTTGTATAATGAATAAGACGTAGTACAAAATATTCTTTGGATGCAGTATTCATGAATGCTCTCAGTTTCCAGATCTCAGTATCTACTATTTTCTTTCCTCTTTTTTTTTTTTTTTTTTTGAGGAGTTTCGCTCTTGTCACCCTGGCTGGAGTGCAATGGTGCGATCTCGGCTCACTGCAACCTCTGCCTCTCAGGTTCAAGCAATTCTCCTGCCTCAGCCTCCCGAGTAGCTAGGATTACAGGCACCCACAACCAAGCCTGGATAATTTTGGTATTTTTAGTAAAGACGGGGTTTCACCATGTTGGCCCAGTTGGTCTCGAACTCCTGACTTCCAGTGATCTGCCCACTTTGGCCTCCCATAATGCTGGGATTACAGGCATGAGTCATGGTACCTGGCCTCAGTATCGACTATTTTCATACAGCTTCTAATTCTTCATTCTCTCCCCTCTCCATTACAGATCTACATTTCCAAACAATTCCATGGGTAACCTCAATCATCCAAACCCTAAAACCTCAGAGTATTGGATTACGGTGGTCAGGAATTAGGGTAAGAGGAGAATGGAGGAAAAGGAGAGAGAACAGAGAACCCATGAAAGCCAGAAGAGGGTAGGGAATAACACAATTTTGCCAGCTGATTTTGAAATTACCTGGAGTCTCACATATATGCAATTATTGCTCAATTATTTTGCACATGAACCAAATCAGTAAATGGACTGGCTTCTGCTCTTCATCCATTCCTCACGGTGCACTCCTCTCCTTCCCCAGACTTTTGCTATTGTTCTATACTAAGGCCATGTTCTTTTTTTAAAAAAGTGATCTAATTCATATAATAATATTCTGATGATGGAGCAGGAAATGATGTGATTTATCCTGTATCTTTATCAGAGCATCTGAGTTCTGTGTTCTGTAAGAGACGGGACTGGCAAAAACTTTTAACATTCACTGCCTTTGGAATTTACATTTTAGAAACCATTTCCTCTCCCTGATACCTTTTCCCTTTGTTCCTACAAAATATACCTAAATGTGTTAAGGCAGAAACTCTAAAATTATTACAGGAGAAAGAAAAAAAAAACAGTTTGTAAGAAAATAATCAAATGCTAGAGGAAATAAAGTAAATAATCATTACTTGAAGTGAAAACTAGAAAATTAATTAACCAATTTTGAAAATATACTATATACTATTTTAAAATAAAAGTCTTACATAAAATAGTGAATTCCAAATACCTTCTTTTGTTTGGGCTAAACATAAAATATTTATAGAAAATTGATCATCAAAGTCCTGTTTCTATAATTGCCTGACATTTATTTCAACATTTCTGATACAGCAAATGGAGTGACCAATGTCAACAGGCAACATTTAAAAAGCCATTTCTTTGAGATTTAGAATACTTTTGCCATCCCTGGGGACATGCTTTGAATCTGGCAGGAACATTAGCTGATCATGCTACTTCAATCTGACAGCTTCAGATTTTTAACAGGGGAAAAAGGCAGAACTAATGGATGTGAATAAGCTTAAAAGCACGGGAACTTATCAATCACTGTAAACAGCTGTATTTTGGGAAGCTAACAGAGGTACTTCTAAAAACATAAAAAGTCAATAGATATATTTCTGGCAACTAATAATTTCAATCTGGTCTTCTTCATTTGTCCCTCCTCCAACCCCCAACCTGCCTACCTTCTGTTTTGTTTTGTTTTTTTTTTAAAGTATAATATTCTTGTCAGCATTGATTAACATGAAAACATTCTCCTCACATGCACCATTCTGCTTTCCAGAAGGAAATAACACAGTATCTAATTTTATGAAAAGATAACTCAAAAGATGAATGAAACAAATCAAATTATTAACGTGATTATAATCGTTTTCATCCTGTTCTGATTTTTATAATAGAGGACGTGTACACACAATGCTATTTATAATTGGCACATTATTGGGTAATGACTATAACTATTTATCTTTTTGTTCAACCTCAGGCATATAACATCTTACGTATATATTTCAAAGAGCTTGAAAACACAATTATCTGTTTTGCTTTACAATTATTTCAAAATATTCCACTATTGTATTCCTCCACAGAGGCCTCTAACCCTTTATTTTCCAGAACAGATTCGCTTTTGAAGAGATTACTAGTGTGACAATGTTTCAAGCAGCACAATAAAACCCTGTTTCCTCCACTGGAAAAGTGAAAATTTAATTTTATTCTCTAGCCTTCTAAAGGATTAGGTGAGGATCAGGCCAAGTCATTAGACATTAGAATCCTATGAAGAAAATGTCCTCAATATGGAGTCCTTAAGGATACAAACTTGTTTCAAATACTGTGATGGTAATTTCTCACACTGAGAAGGTACTTTTCAATCAACATGACTTGACTGTTTGGGGTAGAACTTGAAAGGCATCAAGATTAATTTCTTTCTATGCACAAGGCACTACATCATTTGCTAAGGATAATAGGACCCACAACACAGTCATGCTCTGATGAACTGACTATTCACCAGGAGAGACAAACAGTGTGAACACACCTATTGCATTACAGTGTGGTGGAGCCCGGATACTGTGGGTAGTACTCACAAGACGGTGTGATTAACTCTATTACTTAGTGTGTCCAGCAAATTTGTAGGTTAGAGGTAATATCTGAGCTGGGATTTTTAAATGCGTTATTTTCCTGGTAGAGAGAGTAACATTTGCATGTAAGTTGGATGTCAAGTTTAATGTCAGGTTTAATAGCATGAGGTCTGAAGCCAGCTGCCTGAATTTGAATTCTGGCTCCAAAATTATTTAACTGTGTGACTCTGCAAAAGATACTTAACCCCAGTATTTCAGTTTCCTCATCTGAAAAATTAGGTTTAATAATTAAATTTACTCATTTCAAAGCCTTCTGTGTTCACATCAGGTTTGAATCAGGTCTGCTGGGCTTTTCTGTTAGATCATATTCCAGCAATTGTTTTGCAGACAGAGTATTTTATCTGTATTTTTTAATGTTTTTCCCCTCAAAGACAAGTCAGATAGCTTTCCCCAATAAGTAAAGTCATATAAGCCCAGTTTTTAAAACTTCCTGAATAAGCTAGACTTGTTTAATGTAAGCCTTACAGAATCTGTGGATAAACATCCTCAATTCTCAGGCAATCCCCACAATTCTTTATGCTTTTTCACAGTCTTTCCTTTGAAACTATATTTAAATACATAGTAGTGGCAGATAGACCCTAAGGTGACCCACATAATCTTGACTTCTTGGTGGTCACACCTTTGTATAACCCCTTTCTCTTGAATGTGGGCAGAAGCTGGGACTTCTAACCAATGGAACATGGGAAAGGTGATGAGACGTGACTCCGGTGATGAGGTTACATTATCCAAGACTTGGCCAACTGAGACCAGATCTCCTTACAGGCTTGAAGCAGTCATCAGCCATGTTGGAAAAGTGCTCATGGCAAGGAACTATGAGAGGCCTCTAAAACTTCAGGCAGCATCTACAATGAATGTGGACGTACTACTACAACCAGCAAAAAGACCAGTCATGCAACCACAAGGAATGAACTTCTACCAAAGCTGAATGGGTTTGGACGCAGACTCTTCCCAGCCAATCCTTCTGATGAAAATATAGTCTGGCCAACATCTTCACTGGACTCTGATGGACTCTATGCCTGGAACCCAGCTGATAAGACATGGTAATACGTTTTATAAAATTACATTTTTATGAGGATTTGTTACACAGTGATAGAATATAATACCACAGGTAATCAAAATCCTCTCCTCTTGTTTGGTAATATTTCATCACTAAATTATTATTGAAAGTTACACATACTGCTTTGGGAGCTATCATCATTAGTAAAACAATGGAAATTCAAAAGTCCTGTGAAGTTTTTTGAATAGTTAGCGAATTTATGAGGGAAAATATTCAAGTATATTAATTTATCTCAAATAGTAATGACGTCTCCCCTTGCCATTGTTATGGATTTATGGATTTATGTATCTGATACATGTAACATTACATTTTCAATCAATACTATTGATGGACCCTTCCCTACTTTTATAATTTCTAACTATAGTTTTAGGGAGAATACTATTAATTGAAGTATTACTTTTATTTTTTCTATAAATTCCTCTAGAAATATGTATTTCTTATGTCCTTTCTAAGGTTATTAACAAAAAGGAAATAATATTTCTGAATTATAATTCACTTTCCTTCAAAAAATAGTAACTCAGTGTCTAATAAGGTATAGCAAAAAAGTTAAAAGGACTCATAAGTTTATTTTAAAATACCTACTCTGAAGCAAAACTGACTTTCTATTAAAAATAAAACAAGTTTTCTTATTATTGTTTTGTTTCCTTGTTTTTAGGTGATAGGATTGTATTTGCAACTATCTGGTCCATAAGTGATAAAATGCCATTTCCATGCACCCACCTGGCCTGTGTAACTGGGAGAACCTCTCTTTTAATTAAATGTGCTTCAAGTTTTAACAACTGACTTGTGTTAGTGATATGATTGATCTGCCTGTGACTGTCAAACAACACAGATGATTTGCATATCTCACTTCAGCAAAGATAGATGCCTCATCTTGGGATGAATTACAGTTAATTCTTCTAGAAAAAAACAAATAGAAAAGAATGAAATGTTCTGTAGATATGAAATGAAGTCTTCTGCCTTAATGGAATTGTATCATTATAGATAGCTTACTTAGTACTGAGAATGTAATGTTACAAATGAGGCCATTTATTTTTACTCTGATGTATCTGAGACTCAAGTTAAATAAGTTACTTGGATTTCATTTAACCTGATAGGAATACATTCACATGCTGATAGCTCAAAATCAGCACGTTAGAGACCATGGTCAAATGTTGAGTCTTTAGAAGTGACTTCCTGTGATCAAGTTCCAGTTCTATCTCTTACTTTCTCATTGTGTAATCTTGGCCAACTGTCATAATCTCTCTTAGCTTTATAGAGTCGAAGGTGGTGTTTAAACGAAACAAAATATTCACAGTGCTTAACACAAAGCCCTCCACATATAAACCCTCCGAACATATTCATTATCATTAGTTTACATAGAACTCTCTCCTATGCAAATTAAAGCAGATTCACTAGAATGTCTTTCTTCCTCATATTTGTTTTTCAAATAATTAACCAAGAAAATACATTTTACAAGTTTGGACCATCAGGTTTTTTTTTTTTTTTTTTTTTTTTTGAGTTTTTGTTTGCTTGTTTATTCTGTTGTTGTTAAGCAGCTTAGAAAAAGCAAATATTCAATATGTAGATATATTCTTAGGAAATCTTTAGGTTGATCTATGATTCCATATAAGGTTTAAGTCAACAAATTCACTTTTAACTTACAATTATCCCCCATGAAAGGAAAATATGAAATATGGATACAAGGATAATAGGCTAAATGTCCAGGAATGAAATGGAGTACTGAACTCCAGATCCTCTGTCAATGCTAGAGGAATCGGAGAGCAGTTTCATGAGCTTTAGCAGAAGAGACGTTCACATACCATACTTGGTTATCTTTGCATGAGATTTTGCAGTAATAGAGTAAATTTCTGAGATGGTTCTTTATAATTCCTTAAGATAATTTCTATTAATTCTCTTAGGAGTTTTTGTTTTCTGACACTGGAACATTAATGGCCGATACTGGGTTTCTGAATAAAAAATACTTTTTATCAGAAATATAATTATATATGTAAAAAATAAATTGGTAGTTTTTTTGTACGCATTAGCAATGGTGGAATCATAATATTGGACACACAAATATATCAGCACTTAAGAGTTATCAACATATCTTAAGTTTAAAATTATTCTATGCGGTCAGAGTCTATCTACCAGCTGTATGCAATATCGATATGCATATGCACAGTTTGTACAGTTAGAATGTATATATTATACTCAGACATGTATATTATACTTAAACATACTATATATGTACTAGTAAACAAATATGTAAATCCATATAGTCCTAAGATACAGAAAGAGCATAACATACATACAGAGTCTTAACTATGTTGGAAGTGTTACTGGAGCACAGATTAATTCACACACAAAAATAACACTACCTTTTAGATAAAGCATAAAGTTGCCATTAAATCAAAACGTAATATTATTTGTCATATAAAATGGTTATAAGGAGAGGTCATTCTTCCTATAATAAATATGAGGTAAGCTAATAACAGAAATAATAAATGTGAGTTCAGTCTAATGTGACAACTTCTGGATTTTTAGTAAACTTTAAGTATTGACATTGTGTAGTCTTTTAGGGAACAAAATAATATCCTTAAAACTTTAAATCTTGTGATACTGCTTCTTAATTGCTTCTGTAAGTTTAAAATATTTGGGGAAAGGAACGATAACCATATCTGTTCTTTTTATTTCTGAAGTTAATTTTATTAGCTAATATCTCTCCACTCTTAAAATTAAATAAAAATATACAGAATTGATTTGTACCAAAACTTTTGTATTTAGACTGAACACATTTAGAGTAAGAGAGTGTGAATCGCTTTATAATTCTGTATGACTACTCCAAAAAAAAAGACACCCAAAATACAAGAATAGGCTGGGCACCGTGGCTTGTGCCTATCATCTCAGCACTTTGGGAGGCAGAGGAGGGTGGATCACTTGAGGTCAGGAGTTCAAGACCAGCCTGGTCAACATGGTGAAAACCTGTCTCTACTAAAAATATAAAACATTAGCCTGGTGTGGTGTCACATGCCTGTAATCTGAGCTACTGGGGAGGCTGAGGCAGGAGAATCGCTCGAACCCAGCAGGTGGAGGGTTTCAGTAAACCAAGACCATGCCACTGTACTTCGGCCTGGGCAACAAAGCTAGATCCTCTCTCTCTCTCTCTCCCTGTGTGTGTGTGTATATATGCTTAGAAGGTTGACTTGTCCTGTGTGTATATATACACACACACACAAAAATATATGAATATATATATTCACATATATATTCATACATATGTATATATATGTATATATATGAATAATTTAATGAGTGGATTACTTTCAAAGTGAGAGTTAAGAAAGGTAATTGAAGTAAACTAATGTCGCTACATGTAATGCTTTTGCATGTAGATCCAGTTTCCATATAATCAGCATTATTAGGCAATAAATTACATATCAAAGTGCTTTTCAAGATTTGTTGAAAAAGAAATTGTAACTATAAAGATTTCATCCTCAAGATATGTATTCCTTATGTTTCTTATATTCTTCATGTAAAATTTTCAAACAAGTCCTCAGGCTCAAATATATGACACTTTTTATTTTTAGTAATGTATAAATTTAGCAGTAAGAGTATATTAATATCATTATTCTTTATATACATGGATATAATATAATCTAAATGACAAGACCAAGCACATTTTGAAGATAAGCTAATATACTCAAAAATGTTATTCATAAAACTATTACATCTATCTATTTTAGATTTCACTCCAGGAATACAATTCCCTGTTGTATTTCTAGGTATACACTAATTTTTATTGTAAGTCATTTATATACATAGTAAATTATATAAATAGGCATAAAAATAAATGGTTATATACAATCTTTCTTTTTTTCTCCACTTCTTCTTAATGTATATGTTAGTTTTCTCTTTAGGTATATATTTTATAAATGCTGGCTCCCACCTTATTTTAAGGAAGTATAATGTGTTAGTCACAGATGTAAGGAGAAAGGATAAAGAAAAACTATCAGTATGTAACAAACCTGCACATTGTGCACGTGTACCCTACAACTTAAAGTATAATGAAAAAAAAAAAAGATCAAAGGATTGTTATGTAGGAAATTACAGTCATTTTCTGCTGCTGGATTTTGGTATAACTACTAAACTTTTCTAAATCAAACTTTACTTAGTTATTTAATCAAGATAGTAAAATTATTTATCTCATGAATCAGTAAATGAGTTAAAACCTGAAAAATATTTTGGCGCAGCTTAGTCAATAGAAAAACTCAATAAATGTTAGAGGCTGTGGCAGGATTGCTATATGCTATATATTAGGAGTTAAGAGGCACGGTGCTTAATAGATTGGATATGCTACTTTGCATCGTGCTTAGAAGGTTGACTTGTCCTGTGCAAAAATTTATATAAATATAAACCAGGTGTCTCACACTTATTCAGCCTTCAGGGGTGGGTCATGCTTCCCTTTAATGCCTAAATACCAATAGCCCATGTCCCTTTGTGTATTATGGCAGAAAATCTAGACTTTTATGGGGTTTCTCTCCCTGGGTATTTCTGAGAATCCCTATAAAATGCTAGTATGTCCCACAACTTTTTCATAGTTGCTGCTTGACCTTCAGTGAGCCAACTGATTCCAGACGCTTGTAGCACTTTTCCACACTCAAACTTTGTGGGGTTTTTTGTTCTGACTTTTTTTGAGCACATGCTGTCCCTTCCCACGGCACAGCACCACTGCTAGGCTGCATCCAGCCTTGGCCCTTACCTCCCCAAATTCAGCTAAAATCAGACTTTCACTATGCATGCCCTTAATAAAAGCTTGCAGGGCACAGAATAGAAATTCATGCAGAAAGCTTTGTATTTATGAAGTTTTCAGTGAATAATACTGCTTTATACATAACCAGGAAACCCAAAGGCTTGCAACAACAGCCATTCCCTGCTCATGAAACAGCTGGGAAGCTTTTGGAGCACTCTGGGTATGTTGGGATGGGCTGGGTGTGGCTCTAGGCTATGGCTTAGGTCTAGGTCAGCTGCATGCATCTTCTCATTTGGGGACCTGTGGTGGCATGAATAATGTGGCTCTGACAAATGGCAGAGGCACAGGAGGCCAATCCAAATCACACACGTTTACTTAGCGCCTCTGCTCATATTATGCCTGCAAAATGTCTGCTGACTGATGCAAGTCTATGGCCAAGACCAGAGCCAATGGCCAAGGAAAATGTGCAATTGACATAAATTCCTGGAGGCTCTGCAAGGTCACATGACAAAGAGGAGAAGTGGCAGTCATCCTGTTACAGGAGGAAGTAAAGAGGAGCATAGTAAGCTGGTCATCAGGTAGGACTGCTCATAAACTTCATAAGCTAAGCACTCTCCAAAGGAGTTTCAGTAATGGTCATTTCCCCACTGCCTGCAGTTTGATTGCATTTTACAAGAGCCAGAATCCTGGTGAAGTGCCTTTGACAGATTTCTTACCAGAAAGAGATGTGTAGTGCCCAGAGAAGGGGAGAAGGGTAAATGGTTTCCTAAAAGAAATAGTCTGCCAAGATAGAATTCTGCTAACAATAAGGAAAATATTTCATAATATTTAACAAATTATAAGACATGTTTTAGTCCCAATTTTCTCAAAGTGCCATGTTCCTGGAGGAAAAAAAAAGGACCTTTCCCTTCCTCCCTCCCTCTCTTCCTCCCTTCCTTCCTTCCCTTCCTTCCTTCCTTTCCTTCCTTCCTTCGTTCCTTCCTTCCTTCCTTCCTTCTTTCCTTCCTTCCTTTCTTACCTGTTCTGTATAATCAAATAACCCATTTTGTTTTTTCCCCTCTGAACCAAAGTCACAGTGAATTCCTAATCATGTATTCAAGCTGCCTCTATGCAAAAAGGTAGTATTTCCACAGGTGTGAAGTGGCAGTCTTTGTTTACTTCCAGCCCTCAATATATCCAAATATCGGGAGATCTAGTCTCAGCCAAGGCTCTCCAATGCAAATACTAGAGCTGCAAAAGTGTTTGCCTAATCTAAGAAACCTCAGAGGTAATTAGACAGATAGAATCTAGGAATGGTAGGTGAGAACCTAATGATACATGTATGGTAACTGCAGAAATTTTCCACTGGTAACTGGAAAGATTTTTGTTGCTTTTCTGGATTTCTTAAGAAATTAGTCCATCCTTAGTCCAGTTACTCCAATGGACAGGCTACCTGCACAGAAACATTTAATGGAGCCATGGGTGAAAGAATGAAGAAAGACCGCATTAGAATGGACAATTCTGCAAAGATTAGGAGAGGCTGGTGAAAGATGAGATGGATGGTACTTCAAGTAAAATCTTAAGACGAGTTTATGTCATAAAAACATGTTTGCAAGTCCCTGGTTATGATCTTGGCAGCTTGAGTTTGTCGGATATGCCAATTTGCATTAACTGAGGGTTTATCGCTCTTTACACTCTCAGTGATACCTCAACTACCTGAGATAGTCATGACGGGAGAGTTTGACAGTAACACACTGAGTCTGAAGTCCAATTTTCGGTAAAACACAATGAAATATATACTAAAAGATGCTCAACCCAGGCCAGGAAATTTAACAAATACACAAAATTGTAATACATTAAAGACATTTTATTTACATTTTGCTAAATAGTTAGGAGTAGAAAGATTTGTGTTTATGCACGTAGACACTGGGGACAAAGTCAGGGGTGAAAACAGCAATGATTAAGATTTTTAAAAATCAAGGTCTAAGAATTAAAAGTAACATACAAGTGAAACACTTTGTACAAATGTGATTATTATTAAAATGATTTTTAGTAAAGATTAAATTGTGTTAAGAAGTACATTGCTCACGCAGTTATATTTTTTCCTACTCATAGCAAAAAAAAAAAAAAAAAAAATGAAAAGAGAAGAGTGAGTCCTGATGTCATTCAGTATCAGTCAACTCAGTAAACTCCAAGCTAGTTTTGCCAGAATCTGACACACTTACAGGGAAATAAGAAAATCATAGTTTTTGGACCGAAAGCACAGGAAGTGTCACAAGACTTGTTCTTAAAACCTCCTGCATGTGTGGTTCAGATCTACCTAAGACTCAGCTCTGGAGGAAGCTAGCCGGGTAGAAAAGGCGGAGACTCTGTAGGAGGCACGGATGGTCTCTGAAGGATTCTGCATATGACACTCAGAAGGAGAAACAGTAAAAAAAATCACATATCATTTATTTCACAAAGGCGGCACAGGTCAAAGTCAGAGAAAGGTACAGTTGAATTGAGGGAAAATCATGTTCTGAGTAAGCAAGAAAAAGTGAGAATGGGCAGTGAGGAAAATCCAAGAGCTCCTGCGTAGGGAAAAAAAAAATCCATTTTGTTCTACTGTCTCCAAAGACATCTTCTTCAAAACTAATATTCACTTGTATAAGAGGCCAGATGTTCTTTGACTATATTAGTGGGACACTCTAATGGCTGATGAGAGAAATAGGTACACAGCTGAGTCCAAGTTGAAGAAACGCGTGGTTTCTTGGGAAACCTCCGTGGAAGGGGCTGCTCAGTGGAGCCAAGCCAATAACAAGGTAATCTGGTGAAAATCAACAGTTAGTTGTGCCTGACCTCGTGAAAAAATAAAACTGCATAAAACAACAAAAAGGCATAAAACAGAAATTTGAAAACACAGAAGTCGAAGAGGTTGTTCTCCCATTAATTTTCAAGGGGATAAGTAACGTGTATTTCTAGATAACAGAATCCAGACTTTTCCAGTCGCCTGCAGAGAATGTGGTACATTCCTCTCCTTACAGAGGCAGTGCCAGCCCAGCTGTGTGCAATCTGATGCTTGCACAGCGATGGACATGCAACTTGCATCAGATAGGACCGATGAGAGCTTTCACTTGTGTGCAAGAGCAGTCTTCTCCAAACTGTGGCACTGTACTTTAAATTATTATTCTCCCTTGTTTGTCAAAATATCCATGTTCGACAAATGTGTTCTTTGGTCATTTTCACTTCTTCCTCCACACTCTTGCTTTTATGGTTGTGTACTCTCTCTCTCTCAAGTTTTTAATTAGGTTGGTGCAAAAGTAATTAGTTGGTGCAATAACTTTTACACCAACCTAATAGTTTCTTAAGTGGACTTGTCAAGATGTTTTCTGTATCTTTTTCCCCACTTCTACACAATTTCACATTAAAGTTGATCTCAAATGATCCTCCTTTTTGTAATCATGTTGTTTTTTTCTCTCCTACTCTAGCTAATATTCCTAAGACAGAATATCAGTTTTCACAGTTGATCACCCGTTGACTGTGGGCTGAAGGGCCCCTGCATTGTCCATTGTGATATCCCATGGCAAATTTTAAAAGTGACAATTTTATTAAAAACCAAGAGAATAATATTTGCTTTATTTGTATGAAAATATGATAAATGTAGGTGATGCTGTACTTCAGAAACTCTTCATGGTTTTTTTTTTCATTTGTTTTTTCCATAGATGGGATGTGATAGCACATCTCTCTGCATGGTGATTCATTTCTTATCTTTAAATTCCATGTGACAGAAAATATTCTTGTTATAGATCAGCTAGGGCCAGGGACATTCTCAAGTGTGACATTTAGTGCCCACAGTGTGTGGGCACACTTAACAGTTCTTTCCCAAAATTTCATACAGTTTCTTATAATCGTATTAAACATGCTTTCTCATATAAATGTCTAAATTAAAATGAATCTACAATCAAACTCAATTACGAAGAAGAGAATTAGTATGTAGGATCACTATTTGAAATTAGAAATGTAGTGGATATATATATATATATGCATTTTTTAAAATCACCCATGGTGCTTTCTTCTCTGGTCACCAAACCTCAATTTTTCTCTGGAGGAAAATATAACAATATTAATATATATACATTAGACTAATTATTTATTTGGCTGTGTACACACATGTGTGTATAAATATATGTTCATATCCATATATCCTAGTACATAATATTTAAAAATGATTCTAGTCATTCGAAGTAAGAATTTGTTAGCCCTAGAAAGCGCTAAAGATATACAAAATTATTTTTAAACTGCAAAAAGTGATAATTCATACTTAAATGTCTTGAATATTTGAAGACAAAAATTGTCATATAAGGATCCTGCCTGTGCTCTAAAAAATGTCTATAAAGGAGTTTGGTACCTCTTGTGTAATACTGTATGCACTGCATTTTGTTACACTTATTATACAAATTGAAATGAATAATAATTTGCCGTTTTACATCACATGAATATTTTCTGTATTCTCCAGCAGTAGTTAATATGCTAACCAACTTTACTGAAAGGCATACAGATGTGGAAGAAATCTATCTGGGGACTTTAATTATCACCTTGTCAAATTCAAATTATTATCTTGTGAGTTCATTTCCATAAAGTATCCCCTTTGCTGTTCCATGATTTAACATGTGTCTAATTTTAAAAAAATCTTATTTGTAACTATCTGGAGGCTTTAATCCTTTCAAAGAAGATAGTTCCCTTTCAGACTGCGATATTTATCGTAAAGTATTTGGTCAAATACATTTTTGTAAACACTTCATTTTGGCAGAAGAAAGGTCTGTGCAATGTATCAAGTAGACTTACTATCAATAATGACCCATAAATCAGACTGAAAACTACCTTTTTAATAAATAATGTCAACCTAAAGGGGATACCAAAGTGAAGACATTATGATCAACTCTAAGCTCTAATGTGAAAGATCATCAGTGCTGCATGGTAGTTTATTTCCCAAGTTAGAAGATTAGACTGGCTCCAAGAGTAAGAAAGGGTGGGCCTGCTAATTTGTGCTGATATACATATCCCGTATATGTATGGGAAATGGGAGTAGAGGCAAAATAAGTAACAAAATTGATGTATCTCTTCTCAGGTCAAAGTCAATACATTTTCGCTTGGGGTTAATTGGGGGAAAGGAAAAGTAAAGGCTAATATAATAGAAACAAATTCATTCCCTTATTCATTTTTAAAGGGATAGAACTCAATAAAGTGATTTAATCAGAGTTTATAAAGACTTAAAAATACTTCTTTTGAATTGAAATTAAATGTTAGTACATATTTGAAATCACTGGACAGCTTTTATATAAAGTTGAATAACAATGCTTTGTTTTGACTTACAGGCAATTTTAAAAGCTTTCATTTAGAAGAGTTACTGTTATTAAGGGATACTCTCAATAATTATTAAAATGCGTTAAAGTATATCTTCAAATATTTTAATAAGCATTGCAGCTAATAACCTCTATTATCACCTGTCATGTGTCCCAACCAAAATTTACTGATGAAGGAATGAACACATGTTATGTTTGGCTAATGAGGTGGTGGCAGTGACTTAGCAGCTGAACAAATGCTCGAACTCTCAACAGATCCTCATTCAGAATGTATCTCACCTCCAGGGGTCCATCACAAGGCCGATTTCCTTAGGTAAGTCAATGTATTAAGACTAGAGTTTAATATTATTAGAGAGTAAATGTAAGGCAAATACTGTTTTACAAAGGAAAATAAAATGTCCCTTTGAACAGGGTCCCTTAGAACAAGTAGAAGAAAAGACCAAACAGACTTAAGTTAGGAAAAGGCAAATCAGTCAACAATCACATTACTATAAAGCAGACATAACCAATCTGATTATCTTCCTACAACAGAACATTGCTGCTAACACTTCCATTTCACCGGTGCTCTTTAGTGGTCCTGATTAAATATACAATTCAGAAACATATCTTGATATTACCTATGTTTAAAGTGATAACTCAAAGTAATGGAGAAAATATTTTTTTAAATCGTCATTTTTTAAAATCATGTTAATCGATTAAAAAGCAAACCCAGTATTCTAGAGCACTCTTATGTTAAAATTACAATACTTATCTTTTCATGGTCTTTACTGGACAGAAAAAATCAATGTCTATTATTTATTACCTGCCTTTTCATGATTTTTACATTTTATAAGCTTGTTGACCTTATAGTTTCTTTCCTACATTCTTGAGAGTTTGCCTAATTCTCTCAAATATTGGTAGATTAGTTGCTATGCGTATTTTCCCCCAGCATTAATGAACTTACGAAGATGAATGAACTCCTCCTCAAGAGGAGCCACAGTTAATGTTGTCACCATGATTGCAAAAGCCACTATTCTGACTAAAAGGTCAACCAACTCCCCTACAATATTGCATATCAGCTCTTATTCCAAATTAAAAAAAAAAAAAAAAAACACAAAAAACTGTGTTTTTACAATTTAAAAGTAAATCAACCCCCAGACCACTCTGCAACCAAATTTGTTATATTTTCCAAAAAGAATCTTTATATAAATGTTAAAGAAAACTTTCTTTTTCTTACACTTTTGTGTGTCGTGTTCTGTGTACCTTGCAAATGAAATTCCCTTTTAAAAATCCTGCTAATCTTCTTGATCCCTCTCCTCATTAATTATACCTCTTTTCCTCTATCTCAAATTTTCTAGACCCTTATTTAGTTCCTCCATGTTTCTTCTTACATTACTGGTGGGAAAGCCATTATTCCATTGTTTTGCAACACATCAAATACAGTGAATGGACCACAGGTGGAACATCAAACAGAAAGAAGCAAAACAAAGTGAGGTCTACAATCCAAAGCTGTCTGTTGCTGAGACAGAGTTCGAATGGGTCACACCGCAATTCTTTTGTGTATAAACAATTTTTCATACTTCCTGAAATCAAAAATAACTGAAAATATTTTATGGGCATAGAAGAAACTTGAAATTATTTTTATAAGAAAAACAGCTGTATATGCATTTTTAAGAGCAAAAAGGCAATTTTTAGAAAGCAGAGGGCAGGTTGAATTCACTATTTTATACTTCAAAGGTCTAACAATGTTTTATCAGTAGTAGCAGGAGCTCAACCAATCATTGCGTTTTTAAAAATTTTTAAATTCATAATTGCCACATGGTAATTGCTTGTAGTGTGTTAAATATGCAGGGAAAAAATGTCAGTAACTATTAAATTGGAATAGATCAGTAACCTAGGACAACTTTGGAAATCGCTTCTAGTGGGAGGAGATGAAATGAGGATCAAAGTTTTAGGTTGTGGAAATTTCCAGGAGCCAAGCAGGACCAAAGGGGGTGAAGGTGAAAAGTACGATTTCCTTAATTGAATTTAGTCTTGATAGGCATTCGAGATATGTATCTTCCGCTACATCAGAAACTAATAATTAGAACAAATGGGTGTGTATACAGCTGAGATAAATAAAAACAGCTGTGGCTGCATCTGAACGTGCAAAAATAATAGAGCTGTCACCTGTGACTATTTTAAATTAAAGCTTTGCTAAATGCAGCCCTTTGTAATTCCCAGCCAAGTGGTACTTTGAGGGCACATGTTGGAGGACAGCAGTGAAGTGTTGAATCCACATTCAGAGCAGTCTTAACTTGCAGTTTGCCCCCCATTTCCACTGCTCTTGTGGTGTACAGAGAACCATTGATTTCAGCCAAATGACAAGCAATCATGCATAAAAAACTAGTAGCAGCGGCACCCGTGGAGTAATTCCTGCTAATTCTTTCCCCAGGCTTCTTTCTGTAAGGAAACCATTGATTTTGTTCTGTTTTGGTAGGTTTTCCAAACTGATGTCTTAAAAATGAAAAAAAAAAAGTTTATATTCTAGACTACCGAGGAGAAGGGGCCCAAATTAAAGTGCATGAAAGTAGGTGGAACTAATCAAACTTCAAGTTTTCCAGGCAAAAATATTGCCTTGGGTTTTGTTTTGTTTAAGGGGATTTAGGGCCAATGGAGGATAGAAAAAAATGCAAATTTTTTTATATCTAAGTTATGGACTAAGAATGATATTAAATTAAGTGAATGATGAAAAGACTAAATATAACTAATCCTAATTTTATATGAGTTTAAATTAAGTGTATGGTGATAAAACCTCTAGGTAAATATAACCCACTGTAGTTTTACATTTGCTTTAAAGAAACAAGTTAAAAGCAAATATTCTGGGGCAATTCAGTATTTGTGCAGTTCTGCAGTAGCCTGATAAAGGACACTTACAGAAAAAACTAGGCTCTGGTGCAAAAGCAAAACTAAAATATTAACTGAGAAAAACAATATCTTCATCCATATGTGCCATGGGATATGAATACATGTTTTGATTTTTGAAATTGAAAAGGAGATTTGAGTCTTGCAGTTTGTCACGATTTCTTGACATTTCCTCCTTGCACCCATGTTAGAAGTGCCACGAGAGTGCTTTAGGCAGTAAACGTGGTTGGGTTCCCTCAGGAAAGGAAGGGCACAGAACAGACCAATGTCAGATAGAAACTGGCTAGTGACGGGTAGAGAGAACAGGCCATTAAAATGCTATAGAATTCACAATATTTCTCCCTCATCTATAATTCAGACATTTGCTTTGACAATTGACATAACTTATTGAGTGATTACTATATACCAGGCATTATAAGAAATTTCTTGTTTATTAAATTCTCACAATAATCTTATTTAAATGGGTACGATTATTTTACTCATTGTACAAAGAAATCAAACTACAGAGACATCACATAACTTAATTATAGCACAGCTGTTAAGTGGCAGAACTTGGGATTAAAAGCCCCAGGTAAAACTAACTCATGCTACCACATGTAAACACTAAAACAGCAGTTTTCAAAGTGTAGTACCTGGACCAGAAGCTTCAGCATCACCTGGGAACTTTCTAGAAATGGAAATTCTGCGACCCACCCCCAAATCTATGGAGTTAGAAACTCTGAGGGAGAACCTAGGAAATCCTATAGGGATTATGTTTAAGACTTCACCCTAGACTGCATTGGCACCAATCACAGTGCAAGAAAACTGTTTAATTTAAAAGTATTCACTTGACCAGGTAAATGGCTCCACATTAAATGACATGCCAAGCAGATTGGGACTATGTACCAATTCGTGTGATTCTTATTCCAGTGAATTAATCGTCATTCCTTTGTAGGGACATAGAGCATTAGAAAGAAAAGAAGGTGGCCCTTCAGAGAATACCAATAACAAACACCAAAAAATTCAGGAATATATATTTGGAAATATAATTTATTTTCTGAGCTTCCATTATACTAGATTAGTCATATACTTCAGAATATTTATGAGTCCTCTTGTCTCTCTCCTTTTATCCGCCTTTACTTTTCTTGCAACTTCTGGAACATAGTCCATCAGTGAACGATGGATGCCATGATTTGCTGTAGCTCAAATGTGATCGAGCCTTGAAAGGCTCAATTGAGCAAAAGCAGGAAACCCTGAAGTTGGCAAAAGTCCCTATAAGCAGACAGACCTGGGTTTCAATCCAGAATTCACCTTAGCATCATGAACCTCAATGAGTTGGAGTCGATGGACATAGGTAACAGTGTATAGAACACTAGAACTGCTAAGCAAATTTTAATTCTCGACACCAAATTTACACATCGTCATAATATTAACTCTAAAAACACCGAAGATCAGGAAACACATGCGAGGCTCCTTATACACAGTGTTGTAAATCCTGCTAGGTACTTAATTCAGTACATATAGTATTAGTTATTAAATGATGCACAAATATTTGGCAAGATTAATGTTTCCAAGTTTTCCCAGTTGTCCACTGGGATGAGATTTAAGTCCAATTCTATTTAATTTCAAATATTCTGTTGCTCTGCCGTTAAGAGATACGATCATCATTTGGCCTCTCCTTGGGCCCGTCAGTGAGTAACCATTCACGGGCTGTCAAGTTGGCTGGTTTAACCTGTGAAATTGTTTCAACCACTAAGATTAGGAAGAGAGATGAGTTTGAAATAATACCCAAGTTCTAATGATGGCTGTAGCTAAGAGTTCATCTTCTAATTAACCTCTCTAATTTGGTTAATATGAGAAATTAGACTTCTGGAGATTAGTTTTTAAAACTGTGTTTAAAATACATAAATGATCTTTCAAAGGCAAAGTTCAAAATGGAAAAATAAATTATAACCTTCAGGATTGATTTTTAGATAATTTATACCGATCACTACTGAAAAAGGCAAGAGTCAATATGACATTAAATGTATGTACATGAATGGATAGGACACAACGTTGAATGTGATCAACTTAAAAGCATTGTAAACAAGGTGTATAATTATTTTGATGTCTTTAGAGCAATAACAAAATAACTGTCTACAACATATGAGTTCCTTTGGTAGTTTTCTTGAAGGACTATGACTATATCAGTTTTTTAAATAGATTTTCTCTTCTTTTCAATGGAGACATCATATTAGTCAGGGTTCTCTAGAGGGACGGAAGTAATAGGATGTATATATAAAGGAGAGTTTATTAAGTGTTAACTCACATGATCACAGGACCCCACAATAGGGCATCTGCAAGCTGAGGAGCAAGAAAGCCAGTCTGAGTCCCCAAACTGAAGAATCTTGAGTCTGATATTCAAGGGCAGGAAGCATCCAGCATGGGAGAAAGACGCAGGCTGGAAGGCTAAGCCAGTCTAGTCTTTTCACTGATGAAAGAAAAACTTCAGCTGAATTAATTTAAAGGAGTTTAAATGAGAAATGAATGATTCACGAATCAGGCAGCCCCCAGAATCACAGCAGATTCACAGAGACTCGAGGGGTGCCTCGTGATCAGAATAAATGTATAAACAAAAAAGATAAAGTGACCTACAGGAATCAGACGTGAGGTACATTGAACAGTGAGATTGGTTCCAGCTCAGCGTTTGCCTTGTTTGAATGCAGTTTGAACAAAAGCAGTCTATAAGTGGTTGAATCCTGCTGGGATTGGCAACATTCAATCACTGTTACAGTGCATATTATTAAGTTAGGTTTTAAATTTTGTCTGACTATTAAGCTAGGTTACAGTCCATCCACAAGGACTCAAATACAGAAGTATGGAGTCCTTCTCAGGCCATATTTAGTTTGCTTTGCCATTGTGATTTTCTGCCTGCTTTATATCCTGGCTGA
Source organism: Macaca thibetana thibetana (assembly GCF_024542745.1). Classification (NCBI taxonomy): domain Eukaryota; kingdom Metazoa; phylum Chordata; class Mammalia; order Primates; family Cercopithecidae; genus Macaca; species Macaca thibetana. The sequence goes on from NC_065594.1 coordinate 85,185,914, forward strand.
GCTGGTAGCTGATTTAGATGGTGTCCACCCAGATAAAGGGTGTGTCTGCCTTTTCAGCTCACTGACTCAAATCTCCTTTGACAACACCTTCAAAGACACAACAGCATCAATACTTTGCATCCTTCAATCCAATCAAGTGGCCACTCAGTATCATCCACCACAGGCATATTTTGGAAAAAATATATTTAAATAATACTAACGTATTAAAAATAGTAATATAGAACTCTCCTGTAAAATAGTAAACAGCACAGACCACTACTGAGAAGAAGTGAGTTAAGGGTCTAAGCTTAAGTCTGGCTCTACCACTCACAAATTAGATTTCCTTATAATTTCTCAGTTCCCACATCTGTAAAATGGTGAAGAACAATTTAGCTCACGGCTTAACTTAAAACAGGTGTTCCCAAACATTACCATTCATAAAACTCACCAGAGGCAATTTTAAAATGTTAATGCCAGATTACACCCTAAATCAATCAAAACAGAATCTCTGTGGATGGAATCCAAACATCAGTATTTATTAAATCTCCTGTTTCTCAAACTTGAGTACATGGTAGAATATCCTGAGAATTTACTAAAGCCTGTATCCCATAACAATATTTTAAGAACACTAATTAGAACAGTGTTTCTAAAGCTTTAAGGTGCATGAGAATCACTCGGGAATTTTGGAAACAGCAGATTCTGATTCAGCAGGTCTGGGTGGGCCTGAGAGGTGTATTTGTAACCAGCATCCAGGGGAGGCTGATGCTGCCGGTTCACAGATCACACAGCTAAGCATCCAGGGCTTAGACCTCCAGCACAGCCGTCCAGCTGGTGGCAGGTGCGTAGAGATACGGACCCACTCATCCTTAATTGATCTCCTTCCGTCACACTCTCCGTGTGTGCTGTGCCAGCATTATGACCTTCTATCTGTTTCATCATAAGAAATTTGGAAAACCCTGGTTTAGATGTTTAAGTGTACAAAATACCTAAGAGGAGTACCAGTACATAGTGGTTGTTCAATAAAGTTCATTGACATACATTGACAAGTGTTTGTCTTCAAACGAGAACTGTAATAATCCCCTAATTCTTTTCAACCCTGGACCTGGTACAGCCCCAGCTTGCCTTCCCCTACTCCAATCACTTTCACACTTAGTGTGTAGTTTTGTTTGTTTGTTTTTTGTTTGTTTGTTTTGGAAAAACAACACAGGGCAGGAGGAGGGGAGGAACTTTGTTTTTCTTTACTGTTCTTATAAAAGGTGTGATGCTGGGAGCTCTGAGGACATAGAGGCTATCTGGTAATATCCCAAACTTATTTTATTTATTAAAACCTCTCTTAACAAGAGATTTTCTATAATCAGTAAAAACTCCCAAATAAAGCCTCAGAGTTCCAACTGCAATAGTAGTTCCCAGTGAGGAGTGTAAATTCTGACACTTCCCAGAGGATTTCAGAATTGGAAAGGGATAACTCTAATAATCATGAGATTGCTGATGATAGCTTTACCATGAACCAGCTCTGTGTCTTGAGATAAATTATATAATTTGTTGAGTTCTCAGTTATCCCATTTGCAAAGTGAAAGTAATAATATCTTCCCTGAATATTTCATAAGAAGAGAATGGAGAAAAAAATAGCTATACAGAGTCTGAAAACTAACAATAAATTTCCATTTTTATAATGTATACTATTTAAATTTAAATCAGCATGACATTTAAATTGATTTCTTCTTGTTACTAAGTATAGCGCTAGGATTATTCTGCATTAAAACGAGTTCCAAAATAAATAAAGGTTGTATTTTAGGATATTTCTCACCCACAATTCTAAGCAGTATCTTTGAATTTAAGTTTTTGTGATTAACTGTTGCTCATCCTAAATAATAACCATTATTGAGTGATTCAACAGAATGCTCCTTTCTTAACATAAACTATCCTTGATAATTCTTGAGCATTTGAGTGTCTTGCATTCAAACTGCAAGACATAGGCAGCCACTCCTGTTTAAAACAAAGTTAAACATACTGAGTTCTTTACTGAAAGGACAAAAAGAAAACAAATTATCAGAAAATTCCTAATTTTAATGTAGATGGTAAAAGTTAATTTTATAATAATTAACCTGATCCATTAAATTCTTACTCTTTTGCGAAGTAGCACACATGCAATTTCTTTATTTCCTTGCATTGAAATCTTTTTGTATTACTACATCTTTCCAAGTTGAAATAGTTTGGCCAAAGGATCTCACCCATGATAAAGCATTTCTTTTAATGTTGCAATGACTGCATTCTAGCATTTTTCTCTTTTTTATACCACACTTTACTCTTCTTATCTCTGAAGTGCCTATTCAACAACTGTGCACACACTATGGCTTCAACAATATGCCATTTTGGGGAGTTTCTGGTGGCTTATAATTTTGATCAACTAAAGCAAATCTCTCTCAATTGCTTTAAAGAGTGAATGTTTTTCCCAGTAAAAATCTCACTGTCTATTTCTATGAGCGTTATTATTTTAGATACTTCACATAAGTGAAATCACGCAATATGTGTCCTTTTGTAACTGGCTTATTTTATTTAGCATAATGTTCTCCAGGTTTATCATTCTGTTGCAGAGGTGAGGGGAGGGGGAAATGGCAAGTTGCTGTTCAACAGTAACGGTACAGAGTTTTATTATGGAAGAGGAATAAGCTCCTGAAGTCTGCTGTGCAACATTGCACCTATAGTTAACAACACAACAGTGCGCATGTAAAAATGTGCTAACAGGATAGATCTCACATTAAGTGGTCTTACCACAATAATATTAACAATAATCATCTTTCTGTTGAAACTTTTCTGTTTCATAATGGCTCTCTGAAAGTAGACTTAACTGGAAAATAAACACAACTGACAATTCTCAGGAGACCTGCCTCTAGAGACTCAGTTAACACAGCTGGGAAATATTTGAATGATGTATTATCAGATGCACATCATCAAATATAGTATAGAAACTGCCTCTCAAGCAAAGCATATCAGAGATAAGTGATGGCTCAAATTCCCAGGAATATGGAAGAGACAGGAGAATACATCTAATATATTTCCCAAACTCACTTCTTTTCCTAAGAAATCATCTCCTTTGGGATGGGTGATTACAGTGCTTCTGCAGCTCTCAGATGTGGCACTTCTTACTTCCATCTGAACCTATGCATACATTTATTACATAAATTGAGAAAACCTGAGATATAACACAGTAATTTCCTGCATCAAAACCCACTACCTCCCACTGTGGATGCCCCCATAAAGAGAGCCCTGGATGCACCCCTGGCTCTGTTAATTAGCTGCCTCTGCAGCTGGCAATGCCAGGAAATAAGGATAGTCAAGCATCCGGTACCAGCAACTTCCAGGCGGCCGTGCCGGGCCTTGTTCCCTAGAAGCTGTTCTGGTACCCTCACTGTTCTGAAGTTTGAATGGTGCCTGGTTCATGTTCTTGGTTTTCTAGTCTCTCCGCCCATCTGCAGATCCCGGAAGATAAATGAACTCCCAACATCCTTTCAATAAAATCCCTTCTCACTAGTCAGTGATATTTCTTTATGTTTGTAACTAAGAATCCACTTTCATAGAACTAAAGTCATTTCTTAACAAACTACACCAGGGAAGGGGGCAGGGGGCCATCGGCTTTCATCTTGGTGTCCTTAAGCAGGAGTAAAATTCAAATCAAAGTATTACATTTCAAAAATGTGAGAAACAAAATTTCTGCACCCCAGCAAGGTCCCACATACGTGGCAGTTCTGTCTCTGATTCCTCTTCCCATGCTGTTTCAGACAGAATACCTGGCACATAGTAATAGATCATTAAATGTGAGCAAGGATGATTTGCAAACCATCTACAATTTTGCAGAGTTATACCTGATACAGTAGCTTCCAGTGAAGGCTGTAATCCTGACACTCTAATTATACACCTTTTTATTTTTTCCCAACCTAATCTCCCACAATTACAATTCTTGCGTGTTGGATAAAGATTTGAATTTACATTTCAGATATCAATGTCTTTTTTTTTTTTTCCTTAATACTGGATGTGTTGATTGAAGAGCTAAGGTTGCTCTACTTGGCTCTATTTTCTATTGACAATTAGTACCTGGCAGAAATAGCAGAGCATGGTCATTCCATCCCCACGGAAATAAATGTTTGTAATTACAACAAAGCAAGAATGCTGTTCATAAAGCTAAATAGTAACTAAAACAATAAAAATGCATGCCTTTCAGCTAGTCGAGGGATGGATAACATAAGAAGCTATTGTAAAGCGCTTTTGAAATATAAAGTTGAAGGGAATGTTTAAATAATTTCACTTGCATGACTTAGATTCCAGGGGAAATTTTTGTTTCAATAATTTCAGGAACTTCCTGCAGCTTCTTTTAACCACGTCACATTAACATAGGTAGCAAGTGGTTAATTCCTAACTCCCTAATGACATTTCTTTTTCTAGAATTCCAAATTTCCATTTCCAATAATAAAACTATTAGCAAGTGATGTTTCAATGTGCAAACTTTCCTTTATTTTCAGGTTCCTAATATATTGGGCTTCTCTTAAAAGCTAACCTGGAAGGTGACAATTTTCAAAGAGATCTGCACAGAAAGGTCCAATCCTTTTCAAGTTTCTCTCTTTTAGTAGTTTCCCAGTGGTCAGAGAGATAAGTACTCTGTCAGAAGCAAAGTTGTGGGAGCACGAGGCTGGAGCAAAGGGCACCCAGGTATTTTATCTCATGCTCCGAACTCAGCTTATGTGGGAGGAGAGGATGCTGACCCACTAAGCTGGTGGTATTTGACTTCCTGCATCACCAGTTCTTCTTTCTCATACAAGCTGTTAGAAAATAAAGACATAGTGCTATGTTTAATGCATATTAAAGATTTATCCATTTATGTAACAGTGCAAAGTTTTTTTTTCTGTCACTTTATGGTTCATTTATTTAGCTTAATGTCCTCATTTGCAGAAAAAATGCAGAAATGTGTATTTAACCACAGAAAAGATTAAAGTCAAAACTTAAATTAAAAATGTAATTTTTTGATAATCTGTTTTATTGTTAAAAGTACCCTCAGTGTTCCTGTATGTGTAGGGATAATTATGCATGGTACAACGCTGTGTGTGGACACCCTGTAGTCTCAATTAAATATTTGAACTACTTAATGAAAGGCAATAGGATTTTTGCAGTTAGTAATTATAACCATAAGCTGGAATCGAAACTCTCTATTCACCCTCAGACTGCTTAGTAAGTCAGAAGATAAAATGGTTGTGGCTATCATGTCTTTAAAAGAATTTTTCATGATCACAGAATAATTGTAGCATGACAAAAATTTCCTACAGTTGTTTCAGGAAAGGCATGAAAAGCTGTTTTTTCTTCCTTTGTCCATTTCCTTAGTACTGCAGCAAGATATTATTTGAGAGTTTGGAATTATCAATAGAATAAATTATTTTATTATTTGATATAAAATTAAAAGCCCTTCTTTTGCAGTTATCCACTGGCTTTTAATATTTTTAAAGTGGCATACTAACAGATAGGTTGGATTTTTTTTTCATAGAAAATAAAACAATAAAGATAATGTTTAAAGTAAGTTTAAGCTTAAATTCCAGATTAAGGTTCTTGGAAATTAAGGAAAAATGAGTGAACAGTAAATTTTTATATCTTTTGTCTTCATAGTTAATGATATTACAAATTCATAGTACATCATCCTTATATTTGAGAAAGCAAAAATAAGTACTTTAAAATAGGGTATAAACAGCAATTCTTTTTTATTAATAAGATGTAGTTGCTCACAAAATCTCACAGAATTTTATGGTTTGAAGCACACTTCAAGTATACATGGTCCAGTCCCATAACCCGTGGCTGAAACTCTTTGAAGCTAATCACAGAATAAAACGTTGCTTCCCAAAACTTCCACAAACAGAAAAGAAAATCAAAAATAGTAGAAGTTTGGAGAAACAAATCTTCTAATATCCAATTAGCTGTTTAATTAGTATAGCCTTTAAACTCTTTTTTGATTTACAATTATCTTTTTTATCATAAGGCAGAAGTCTCTGAACTCATCCAAATGACTCTATCATTTTGATAACTGAATAAAGAATGGCTCTGGCCAAACATTTGACTTGATAGATCTGTGTAAACAATACAGAATAATCATGATGCTAATTTTTTATGCTAGCACTTTATCACTTCTGTTGTTTGGTAAGTTTATACTTGAACTTCATATTTCTTACAAAAAATGTTTCTTTTTAATTTTTCTAGGAATCTAGGTATCTTTTTAATATTCCTAATCAACTCAGAACATATGCACATGTATTTATTCTATCACTCTAATCAATTCCCACTCTTGAACTTACAGCCATGAACAACCTTTTGTTATGTGTGCCTTATTTTCTCAGTTATTAATCAACTGGATTCCGTTAGCAAGATTTTCCCACGAACCACGTTTATTACACATTTTCTGTGAGCCCTTGTATACACAACAAAAATTCAAATGATTATATTGTGATCCAGGAGATTAAAAAAGAATAAAACCAAAAAGCAGAGAAATAAAATAAGAGACCAAGTGGTGTAGTAGAAAAACTCTAAACTAGACATTGGAGCATGACCCGTCTTCAGGAATCAAGTCCCTAGAGCCAAAAGGAGGAGAGCAGGGTCCCCCAGTCATCTAGGAAAAATATAGCCTGGAGTGACCTGTGTTCCTCAAGAGGATGTGAAATGACCTCTCCTTGTCCCATGCGCCTTTTGAATATTCTTTTTTGTTTGTTTTTGTTTTGAGACAGAGTCTCGCTCTGTCGCCCAGGCTGGAGTGCAGTGGCGCAATCTTGGCTCACTGCAACCTCCACCTCCCAGGTTCAAGCAATTCTCCTGCTTCAGCCTCCCTAGTAGCTGGGATTACAGGTGCCTGCCACAACGCCTAGCTTTTTTTTTTTTTTTTTTTTTTATTTTTAGTAGACACGAAGTTCCACCATGTTGGCTGGGCTGGTCTTGAACTCCTGACCTCAGATGAGCCACCTGCTTCAGCCTCCCAAAGTCCTGGGATTACAAGTGTGAGCCACTGCGCCCGGGACCTTTTGAATATTCTTAAGGGTAATATTATAGAGCTGGATTTACCATGGACTGGTTAATTTTGGGCAAATCCCTTAAATGAGACAGAAGAATCTCTCTCCAATTCTGATGTCAGAATGCTAATGTCTGTCAACCCTACCTCTTAGGATTATTATGAGAAATATATAACATGACTTTGGTGAAATTTTCTTGTGAGCTATTCATGCACTCTATGTGCAAAGAATCATTAATAATAAGTGTCCAATAAGAGAGCTTTAGGTCTAACCTTCCATTAATTTAATGGAAATATGGGATATTAAAATATAAGTGAAAGATGACTTATTTCCTTCAAGTTTCAGATAAATGTGAATGCATTCCAGATTGAATGGTTTATTTCACAAAGAGAATAAACCTCATGTCAAGCTTTGTGTGCAATCAAATTTCAATGAAACATACTTCTCTACAGTGGATGAATACATTTTTAAAGCTTAGTGAGATGCAACTTACAATAACTACAACTCTTTATTATAGAAACAGCTAAAACCCAATAATAAGCATTTATATATTTAGTAAGAACATCATAGTAACTTAAAAATAAAATCAGGGAAAAGACGGATCTAGCATGGTAAATGTAGAAACAGGAATAGAATTACCTGCCAATGAAACAAACATGGAGAATAAATAAAAGATTTCAGGCAAAGTAGACAGGACAATAGGAGCCCTGTCCAGTTTCCAGCCAAGGAAATGACCTGGTCTAATAGGATTTGATATACCTCAGTGAGACGCCCTTGCCTTTAATTTCTTCATTTCCTGCCCTCTCCCCATCCCCAAGGTACAAAGTGTGTTCCGTCACTTAAAGTGGCTGGAGCTGGCTTATTTTTATTTAGCTTTCATTATTTGCAAAGCATTCTTTTTTATAGTAAGGCTAGAGGGCATTCAGTAAAATTAATGTATTTCCAAAAGTATCATTTAATCAAATTTTAATATTGGACTATTTATAAACTTCTTTATTAAAGTAAAATAACAATGTTCTTAATGTTTATGTAGCCTGGAAGATGAGCAAAGATAAAATCAGAAATCAACTTTCCTACCTCCCCACAACCGACTGCCTCCTTAAAACCACCCCCACTTTGAGGGGCAAACCCGTTACTTAGTGAAATATAGAGCAATTCTCAGAATGTATCCATTCACTCCCAGGTCACAAAATGTCCTCTAATCACCTTTCCTCTCGAGAATTGTCTCCTTTACTAGTTGCAATTCTGTGTACTCCATAAAAATCAAAAAAATCAAGATGCCAACCTGTGATCCAAGTTCTCTTCACAAGTTTGGGTCCACTTTAATGAGCAGGTCCCTTATAGTGAACTTTCTTCCTATTTCCAGGCATGAGGCTTCCATTGCTTTATCATACACCCATGAAACACTATGACTCATGGAGGACTGAAGTGAGAGGTATTACAGCGAAAGGCAGAGCTTGGCACTAATAAAGTTATCGACATGCCCCCTTGTAAACTGTTGTGTGATTCCTTTGAAAGTAATAGGAGGTTGGGTGCTGAATTCTTCAGGGCATCCTTGGGGGTTAAGATCCCTGCCCATGAATGGTTATCCGTCATGTGCAGTTTTCCCAGGTAGAATGAATCCCTCAGCCTCAGCTGTTCTCCTGAGGCTGGTCTCTCCACCTGGGATCTGGGATGATGCACTTCCAGCTGCTTCCTGCAGAGACAGCCTCGTTGGCCAGGGCCTTCTTTGACAAGATCTAAGATAATCCCAGGTTAAGCTTTGTCTCACAATGCCCACCACAGAGTGATAAGAAAGATGCAATCTGGCCTATTATCGGGGGAATACAATTATTTCCAGGCTGTAGCCTTCTTTGGTTTTGCTCTGGGCCTCTTCACAAGCCTCTCATCCTTTAACGATTTTCTGGAATAAATCTGACACTTCTTTGTCCCTGTAGGTCCAGGGATGCACATCGAGTTGTCTGTCAGGGAAGGGGAAGAAGATGAGCACTCAGCATCCATCCAATCTCTCCAATGGGAGACCGCAGCTCTTCCTTCATACCCTTCAGGGGGATGCTGAGCCTAAGGCCAGGAAACCATTTTGGACACCGCTTTGCAAGTCCTGCAAAGCAAGTCTGTGCCTCCCTTTGGAATGTGGAGTGGTTGGCACCTGATGTATATCCCCATAAAGTTACTCAAAAAGAGCGCTGTTGTAGACACTTAATCTAGTTATAAAGAGTATAAGCAAATCTGTGGGATTCACTTTATTTTTTTATTTTTATTTTACTTATTTATTTTGAGACGGATTCTTGCTTTGTTGTCCAGGGTAAAGTGCAGTGGCATGATCTAGGCTTGTTGCAACCTCCATCTCCAAGTTTCAAGTGATTCTGCTGCCTCAGCCTCCCCAGTCCCTGGTATTACAGGTGGCCGCCACCACACCCACCTAATTTTTGTATTTTTAGTAGAGACAGAGTTTCGTCATGTTGCCCAGGCTGGTCTCAAACTCCTGATCTCAGGTGATCCACCCACCTCGGCCTCCCAAATTGCTGTGAATACAGGTGTGAGCTGCCGTGCCTGGCCTTCACTTTAAACTTTTAATGTTTTACTCTTTCATATTCAGTATCTAAAGTTATCCAATTTTCTGATAAGATGAGCAAAAACCACAATAGAAACAAAGAAAACCACCATTTAAAAAATGACATGGTCAAGCTGATCTTACCACAGTGGCATTTATATTTAGTTGGTGTTATGAATTGAACTGTGCCCACTTCCTTCCTTTCTCCCTCCACCAAAAAAAAAAAAAAAAAAAAAAAAAAAAAACAACACGTTGAAGTCCTAACCCTAGGAATATGACCTTATTTGAAAATGGGGTATTTGCAGACGCAATCAAGTTATAATGAGATCATACTTAATTAGGGTGAGTTCATACAGCTGATGTCCTTACTAGAAGAAAAAGCAGACACTGGATGAAGACACTGGACACAGACACAGTGGACAACACCTTGTGGAGCACAGAGATTGAAGTGATGCATCTACAAGTCAAGGGTTGCCAGCAATGCCCTAAAGCTAAGGCAGGAGCACAGAAGAGACCACGCCAACACATTGACTACAGAGCTCGAGTTTCCAGAACTGTGAGAGAACAAATTTCTGTAGTACTTTACCAAACTCATGCACTTAAGAGGGAGGGATGATAGGGAAAATGTTTTGCTTGAGATCAAAGTCCAGGGGTTTACACGTATTCCTACATAGTATCATTCTAGTAAAAATATATCTTAGAGACAAAATTCATTATTTTTTTAAAAAAACTATCTACTTATTTAAACAATATGTTGCCTCCACCCCATCCCAGTGTCCCACTGAAATATTAGGAAGCCAACAAGCCTGTCTGCCTGAAGATGTATAGAAAGGTCTCTTATTCTTCTCTCATCTTTCACCTGCTGGTTCAGAAATTAAGGTTGTACCATCCAAAACTAACAATAAGACATAAACTGCAAGTAGCTTGTTGGAATTTCTTAGCAATACTTTTGTAATCCTATAATGCTGTCCATTTTTCTACAACCAGCAAATCATCACCTCTACCAAAATCACAATAAAAATGTAAGGCATACTGCATGCAGAAGGTGAAGGTGCAAATCCCATAAATAAAGTCCCACAGGCTGAGGCAAAAAAAAAAAAAAAAAAAAAAAGTGAGAGAGACAGAGAGCGAGTCTGGGAGCTGTGCTCACTGGAAATTACAGGTGTTTGTATACTCCATTGACTCAAAGTGTTGGAAAGTTAAGAAGTATGAGTGGTTAAATATATGCTGCTCAATTTTGCAGAGCAAGTTTACAGCCTAGTAATGACTTTATTTTAAACCGATTCAGGCAACAGCATGAAAAGAATGTAGTATCAAGAACTATCTAACATCCTGACAGCTAACAATAACATTCACAGAAGAAAAGCTTTTGAAAATATAGATATGAAATATCATCTTAAAAATTCAACTTTAAAAACACACCATAGAATATAATTTTGGGGGCAACTAGGAGAAATCATTAGAATAAAGTTTGACATCCTAAAAATGTATGCAGGAAAAGGTGATTTTTGTGAGTCAGGAAAACAAGTTAACATGAACAAAACGGCGGGGTGGTGGGAGATGAAAATGGGGATGACGAATATGTCTAGGAATTCAGTGGCAGAATTGAAATCTGCATTGTTGTAGTCAAGGGAAAAATGACCTTGAGGAAAAGTAAGATAATGATGTGAAATAAATTTGGAAGACATGGGAAACTGCAAGAGAAGAAAGATATGAAAGTTATTTGCATTTATCTGATAAAAACAAGACAAAAATTGAGAACTCATGAAATAATTTTTGTTTTGTATTATTTTTTCCAGAAACAGAAGCATGAGAATAGCATCCAAATACATACAGAAGTCTCCCAAATATTTATATTTTAGTTTTGACATCAAGAATATATATTTTTTATTATATTTGTCTCCTCCTTTCACTTTTATGTTTTGTCGGACATTTCACATGAGAACCACTGCATCCAAGCATGCTTATCTGTCTTTCAAAGCATGCTTATCTCTCTATCTTGTTTCAATGAATGGCATCAGCCTTCACCTCATCACCTAAATCTTCTGAAACATGGCGTCATCAATGACTCCTTTCTTCCTTTCTTATCCCAACACTAATCCGTCCACTTGTCTTTTCTAACTCCCAACAGCCTCTTCAGTCTTTACACATTTCTCCATCTCTACCTTAATTCAAGCCAAGGTTATTTTAATATTCCTAAAATTGTTTCCTCTCCATTATTACCCACTGTATCAAATTCCTTCTCTGTTACATTTAACCAAAAAGAACTTTAAAAGCAAATTCAATCACATCACTTCCCTAATTAAAATATTTCCACCCTCTTCCTATTCCAGGAAGACAAAGTTCAACATGACTTTCAAGGCATCCCTTATTTTAGAAAGCACCCCTAGTTTTCATTTTCAGCCTCATCTCAGAGGCTGGCACCACTCCATGTCTCTTCCATCTTACACACAAAGACCATTCAGAGGTAATTTTAGGTCAAAACATGCTGGTTTTTGTTAAGTCCAGGGCCTGACAGGTCAAGGTAAGAATACTGACTTTCATTCCCAGTGGGAGGAAAAGCTAAGGAGCCTTTCTAGCTGAGTAAGTGGCACACTGCCATTTTGTATGGTCACTCTTGTGACTGGTCTAGAACAAAGGGTAATCTGTAAACCACAAAGTATCTGAGACAAGTCTCAATCAATTTAGAAAGTTTATTTTGCCAAGGTTAAGGATGTACCCATGACAGCCTCAGGAGGTCCTGATGACATGTGCCCAAGGTGGTCAGGGGACAGCTTGGTTTTATACATTTTAGGGAGATATGAGATGTATTAGTGCATTCTCATGCGGCACTGCTAATAAAGGCATAGCTGAGGCTAAGGTTTAATTGACTCACAGTTCGGCATGACTGACGAAGCCTCAGTAAACTTACAATCATGGAGGAGGGGGAAACAAAAATGTCCTTCTTCACAAGGCAGCAGGAAGGAGAAGTGCAGAGCAAAGGCTGTGAAACCATCAGATCCCATGAGAACTCCACTCACTATCATGAGAACAGCATGGAGGTAACTGCCCCCACGATTCAATTATCTCCTACCAGGTCCCTCCAGCTCATTGTGGGAATTATGGGAACTACAGTTCAAGATGAGATTTACTTCTGCCCTTGGGTTTTCTTCATTGTATTGTTATAATTTCTTCAATACATGCCAAACTTACTTATTTTAGTCATTTTCTTTTCTAATATCTGCATTAAATCCATTTCTGTCTGACTGTAAGTTACTAGGCTTAATATATATTTTCATTATCTGTTTTTTAAAAATATTGTCTAATACCTATTTTGCATTTTTCTTTGACCCAAGAGTTTTGTAAGAGGGCATTCATTGATCTGTAAACTAGTTGTCCTTTGGTCATTTATTTTCAAATTAATGTTTTTGCTTTCAGAGACAGTTCTCTGCATAACATAAATCTTTTAAATACCATGGAAACACATTTTATATCTGTCAGTTTTATAGGTTTCCCATGGATTTGTAAAAGAAACCTGTATTCTGTAATTATGGAGTATATTAATATTATATAAAAATATATATGCATATATATTTATATATAGCCAATTCTCTACAAAAAATACACAAATGGCCGACAAGCATATGGAAACATGCTCAACATCTAATTATCAGGGAAATACAAATCAAAACCACAATGTGATACCACCTCCCTCCTGCAAGAATGGCCATAACCAAAAAATTGAAACATAATAGATGTTGGCATGGATGCAGTGAAAAGGAAACAGTGTTGGTGGGAATGTAAACTTGTACTACCATTATGGAAAACAGTGTGGAGGTTCCTTACAGAACTAAAAGTAGAACTACCATTTGATCCAGCAATCCCACTACTAGGTATCTACCCAGAGGAAAATAAGTCATTATACGAAAAAGATACTTGCACATGCATGCTTCTAGCAGTACAATTCACAATTGCAAAAATATGGAACCAGCCGGAATGCCCATCAATGAACAAGTGGATAAAGAAAATGTGGTGCATATATATATATATAATATATATGTTATATATATACACACACAAACACACATATTACTCAGCCATAAAAGATAATGAAATAATGGCATTCCCAACAACTTGGATAGAATTTGAGACTATTATTCTAAGTGAAGTAATTCAGTAATAGAAAACCAAACAAACATCATATATTCTCACTCATGTGTAAGAGCTAAGCTATATGAGGATGTAAAAGCCTAAGAATAATACATTGGACTTTGGGGACTTGGGGGAAAGAATAGGGGGTGGCGAGGGATAAAAGACTACACATTGGGTACAGTGTATACTGTTCCAGTGATGGGTGCACCAAAATCTCAGAAATCACCTCTAAAGAACTTATTCATGTAACCAGACAGTACCTGTTCCCCAAAATCTATTGAAATTAAAAAAAAAAGATTAAAAAATAAAAATAAAAATAAACTTGGCCTGAAATTCAAAAAAGAAAAGAAAAGAAAGAAATGATTGAGTTAAGATAAGGGGGACTGTGGAAATCAAGGTACTTGTTATGCGGATGAAGTCTCCAGGTAGCAGGCTTCAGAGAGAATAGAGCATATATATTTCCTATCATACCTTAAAAGATGTCAGACTCTGGAAAATATCTAGTAAGGGAAGGAGATTATTTACAGGATGCAAATTTCCTCTACAAAAAAACCAACTTTGCAGGGTCATTTCAAAATATGTCAAAGAAATATATTTGGTATATTATATATACCTTGATTTCCTTCAAAGCCTGCTCCTATCTGTCATGGGATGCTATACCAGACTCAGGTTAGAATTTTGTATCTTCTTTTTACAAAAAGTCTGTGTTGTCAGTCTTATGATCTCTATTTTAATACTAATGCTGTTCAGTCGTATTCCTGAACTCCAAAGGGAGGAGTAAAAGGATGCATGTTTAACCCCCTTCCTATCGTGGTCTGAACTAGTTTTTTGGGTTTCCTTGAGATACTCTTGGCCAAGAGGAGTCTATTTTATCAGTTGCAGTTCTTTGAATTTTATTTTTGATTTATACACCTTATGAAATGAGTATTCCCCCATGCTATTAATGAATTCTTTAAATACTATTTTCCTGTTTTTGGAAACTTAAGTATTTGCTACATTTATGCTAATTCTAAATCATGGAATAATAAGCACGTCTATGTATACATATTTTCTTAGTGTCACTTTTCTTAGGACCTAAGGGTATTACATTTTTCAGGTTCTTGGGGTGTATTGCTTTTCAGAAAGGTTACACAGTTTACACTTTCATTGGCGGTGCATGTGACTATATATGTTTTGTATTCCCTCCCCTGAGAATTTTCTTCTTATCATTATAAAACAGGGTATATGTATATTTTTAAAAATAATTTCTCTATCATACTGTCACCAGATTGCCCTAGTTAAGTACGCTGTTTTTTTCCTTCTAAGAGCATGAATGCTGTATATCTATGTTTTCTTACCTGGATATTTATTTAATTTATACTTATTCTAATTATTCAAATACTAAACTTATTTTTAGAATCTTAGTTTTTATTTCTATTTATCGCACCTTTATATGATTTTCCTACTTATAGATTCAGATGGTTGATTATTTTTCTCATTTAATTTGTTATTACTTTCTTGGAAATTTTATGTTGTATTTTCATTACATTCAGTTCTTTAAAAACTACTTGGTTACCCAAGGAATTTTTTATTACAATTAACTTACCTAAGTTCAAAAACAATTTAAAAACTGATAATTCTCCCTAAACAATACAGGGAATTTAGGAAATTTATCTTCACATTTTCCCCAGGCTATATTGTATCGATATAATTTAGTCTATCTTGTTTAGTTTTATTTTATTCCAAGATAAATTATTTTTGTTTTATTTTGATTTTTATTTACCGATGTTAACAGATTTTTGCTCCCAATTCCTCACTTCCATTTTAGTCCTCTCTAAGTTCATGTTTCTCTATTCCCATTTTGAGTTTAATTTAATCAGGATCGACTTGTACAAAATCTTTGGGTTTCTCCTCTCTTGTCAATTTTACAGGCAATAGTGTTGGAGGTTGGCAGTTATTTTCTTTCAGAGCAATACAGAACAAACATAACTCTACTTTCTGCTAAAGATATTTCTTTAAAGATATTAAATATAGATTTTATATTCCATGTGTGATTACATTCCTATGGGTTCTTACTAAACAGCATTCTTTCTGATGCCTCTTGTGTTTGCAGGTTCTCCCTCATGGTTCTTTGTTTCTTGATTCTTTAGTGAAATCTGCTGGTGAGGGCTCATTTATCTAGTAACATTTCCTAGAGATGAGTTTAGTAATGAAGCTGAAATTCTCCAAAAACATTTGTGTTCTTTTTGCCATAGGTAAATTGCCTATAAAATAAACTCTGGGTTTGTTGTGATATATATCCATATCTGTATCTGTATCTATCATGCATATGTGTAAATTTGAGGGAGGCCTAGCTTTTTCCTTTCTTCTTAAAGGGTTGATGGGAGGTTTGTGTGTATGTTTGTATCTCTGTGTATTTACGTATTTACCTTCCATTCAGGGTCAAGTTTATCGACAATTTACCTTGTATCAGGTGGAGAAACGAGTTGTCTTTAGTTTCGGTTCACAGCTATGCTAAGAGTGTAGCTTTCTCATCATTCCAGCTCATCAAGAGTACTTATGATCAACTCCCAACTTTTTAGGGACCCGGATGTCCTCTTGCTTCCTGCACTCTGATAGTCTGTGCAAACCAATTTGCAAGTCAACATTTTTGGGTGATATCCTCAAAGTCAAACCTGTTTCAGAATTCTCCTTTCCTCTCAAGGTTTATTTCTCTATTTAGTTTTCAAATGAGAATTCCTACTTTCTTTCTGGTGCATTAAGTCCTTTATAAAACACATTTCCCAAGACTTTTTAGGTGTTTTTAATTAGTAGAAAGACCAGTTAAGAATACCAAGTTTCCCATATTACTAGAAGAGGAAAATTGTGTTGAGAAAATTTAATGAAATCTTGCAAATGTGCAAATGCTCCACAAAATTTAGCCTTTGTCTGCTCTATGCCTTTCACCTGCTTTAAGCTTGTTATTTTGGTTATTAAAATAAATCACTTATTTCTATTCCCTAATCTACTTAACTAAATTGCGACTTGCAATTTAACTCATGTTTGGAAATAATTCATGTATTTATGTACTGCTTTAAAAACGCTCTGTAAGTATCCTGTATGAGTGACACATGCAGCTTTTAACAGAAAAGGTACTATAGTGAGAAGAATCTGTGTATAATAATGAAGAACACTGCATAATTCCTAACAAATAAGTACCAGATTTCTATCAATTTAACCGTTTTTTTTTTAATGGCGAGCTGCTTTTGGTTTTCTTTTAATGAGTTTATGTGGTAGATTATAAATTAGAATATACTAATTACATTTAACATAGGCATTTTAAACAGATTTGGTATGGACTCCACATACAGAATCTATTCTTTACAGGTTCCCATATTTATAGCTTTACAAAATATTGACTATCCACACTCAAGGAATGACAGTACTCTGTTATTGCACTTGGGAAATTCCATTAACATGGTCATTCATATCATTGATGGGAGCTAAATGTTTATAGGCCAAGTAATCTATGTAATTAATCTCAATTTGTGGTTGATGAGCGTAATTGGAGAAACAAAAAAAAAAGGCTTATCTGGATCAGGTAATTTGTTATGAGCTTATGCCTGTCTAACAAGGCTTGCCTTGAAATGATAAGTATCAGTGTGAAATTATGGATGGCCTTACATATAGTCATGGTAACTATTAAGAAAGTAACTGAGGATGAAGGCTAGAAACCCTTGGGATATCTTTATAGTAGAAAGAAGTAAACAAGGTTGTCTACTGAAGCTATTTACTAATGCCTTAATCAAAACTCTTTATAAAAAATGCATTTATTCTAGCCTCACACATTCAAAGCATGTTCACTATACAGACAATATTGAGACATGGAGTCACTGCAAATGCCCAGTGTCAAAGTCCTGTTGAAACCTCACCATTGACCTGGAAGTTTGAGCTCTATTCTGCAATCCAACCCCTAGCATGCTTTCTCTTCCAGTCCTCACAGTTCCTGTTCTCCATGAGCTCATCTGCTTTTGGGTATCCCATTCTCCAGCTCCACTCCTACACACTCAGGAGGTCAGAAGATCCCATTTCCACTTACCTTATGGAGGAAATTGAACTCTTTCTTTGTATATACTTTAAGTTCTAGGGTACATGTGCACAATGTGCAGGCTTATTACATATGTATACCTGTGCCGTGTTGGTGTGCTGCACTCATTAACTCGTAATTTACATTAGATATATCCCCTAACGCTATCCCCACCCTCCCCGACCGCACAACGGGCCCCTGTGTGTGATGTTCCCCTTCCTGTGTCCAAGTGATCTCATTGTTCTGTTCCCACCTATGAGTGAGAACATGCAGTGTTTGGTTTTCTGTTCTTGTGATAGTTTGCTGAGAATGATGGTTTCCAGCTGCATCCGTGTTCCTACAAAGGATATGAACTCATTCTTTTTTATGCCTGCATAGTATTCCATGGTGTATATGTGCCACGTTTTCTTAATCCAGTGTGTCACTGATGGACATTTGGGTTGGTTCCAAGTCTTTGCTATTGTGAATAGTGCCACAATGAACATATGTGTGCATGTATCTTTATAGCAGCATGATTTATAATCCTTTGGGTATATACCCAGTAATGGGATGGCTGGGTCATATGGTACTTCCAGTTCTAGATCCTTGAGGAATCGCCATACTGTTTTCCATAATGGTTGAACTACTTTACAATCCCACCAACAGTGTAAAAGTGTTCCTATTTCTCCACATCCTCTCCAGCACCTGTTGTTTCCTGACTTTTTAATGATTGCAATTCTAACTGGTGTGAGATGGTATCTCATTGTGGTTTTGATTTGCATTTCCCTGATGGCCAGTGATGACGAACATTTTTTCATGTGTCTGTTGGCTGCATGCATGTCTTCTTTTGAGAAGTGTCTGTTCATATCCCTTGCCCACTTTATGATGGGGTTGTTTGTTTTTTTCTTGTAAATTTGTCTGAGTTCTTTGTAGGTTCTGGATATTAGCCCTTTGTCAGATGAGTAGATTGCAAAAATGTTCTCCCATTCTGTAGGTTGCCTGTTCACTCTGATGGTAGTTTCTTTTGTTGTGCAGAAGCTCTTTAGTTTAATTAGATCCCATTTGTCAATTTTGGCTTTTGTTACTGTTGCTTTTGGTGTTTTAGACATGAAGTCCTTGCCCATGCCTATGTCCTGAATGGTATTACCTAGGTTTTCTTCTAGGGTTTTTATGGGTTTAGGTATAACATTTAAGTCTCTAATCCATCTTGAATTAATTTTTGTATAAGGAGTAAGGAAAGGATCCAGTTTCAGCTTTCTACTTATGACTAGCCAGTTTTCCCAGCACTGTTTATTAAATAGGGAATCCTTTCCCCATTTCTTGATTTATGTCAAGTTTGTCAAAGATCAGATGGCTGTAGATGTGTGGTATTATTTCTGAGGACTCTGTTCTATTCCATTGGTCTATATCTCTGTTTTGGTACCAGTACCATGGTGTTTTGGTTCCTGTAGCCTTGTAGTGTAGTTTGAAGTCAGGTAGTGTGATGCCTTCAGCTTTGTTTTTTTGACTTAGGATTGTCTTGGAGATGCGGGCTCTTTTTTGGTTCCATATGAACTTTAAAGCAGTTTTTTCCAATTCTGTGAAGAAACTCATTGGTAGCTTGATAGGGATGGCATTGAATCTATAAATTACCTTGGGCAGTATGGCCATTTTGACAATATTGATTCTTCCTATCCATGAGCATGATATGTCCTTCCATTTGTTTGTGTCCTCTTTTATTTCACTGAGCAGTGGTTTGTAGTTCTCCTTGAAGAGGTCCTTTACATCCCTTGTAAGTTGGATTCCTAGGTATTTTATTCTCTTTGAAGCAATTGTGAATGGAAGTTCATTCATGATTTGGCTCTCTGTTTGTCCGTTACTGGTGTATAAGAATGCTTGTGATTTTTGCACATTGATTTTGTATCCTGAGACTTTGCTGAAGTTGCTTATCAGCTTAAGGAGATTTTGGGCTGAGATGATGGGATTTTCTAAATATACAATCATGTCATCTGCAAACAGGGACAATTTGACTTCTTCTTTTCCTAAGTGAATACCCTTGATTTCTTTCTCTTGCCTGATTGCCCTAGCCAGAACTTCCAACACTATGTTGAATAGGAGTGGTGAGAGAGGACATCCCTGTCTTGTGCCAGTTTTCAAAGGGAATGCTTCCAGTTTTTGCCCATTCAGTATGATATTGGCTGTGGGTTTGTCATAAATAGCTCTTATTATTTTGAGATACGTTCCCTCAATACATAGTTTATTGAGAGTTTTTAGCATGAAGGGCTGTAGAGTTTTGTCAAAGGTCTTTTCTGCATCTATTGAGATAATCATGTGGTTTTTGTCTTTGGTTCTGTTTATATGTTGAATTACGTTTATTGATTTACATATGTTGAACCAGGATTGCATCCCAGGGATGAAGCCCACTTGATCATGGTGGATAAGCTTTTAGATGTGCTGCTGGATTTGGTTTGCCAGTATTTTATTGAGGATTTTTGCATCGATGTTCATCAGGGATATTGGTCTAAAATTCTCTTTTTTTGTTGTGTCTCTGCTAGGCTTTGGTATCGGGATGATGTTGGCCTCATAAAATGAGTTAGGGAGGATTCCCTCTTTTTCTATTGATTGGAATAGTTTCAGAAGGAATGGTACCAGCTCCTCCATGTACTTTTGGTAGAATTCAGCTGTGAATCCATCTGGTCCTGGACTTTTTTTTGGTTGGTAGGCTATTAATTATTGCCTCAATTTCAGAGCCTGCTATTGGTCTATTCAGGGATTCAACTTCTTCCTGGTTTAGACTTGGGAGAGTGTAAGTGTCCACAAAATTATCCATTTCTTCTAGATTTTCTAGTTTATTTGCATAGAGGTGTTTATAGTATTCTCTGATGGTAGTTTGTATTTCTGTGGGGTCGGTGGTGATATCCCCTTTATCATTTTTTATTGCGTCTATTTGATTCTTCTCTCTTTTCTTCTTTATTTGTCTTGCTAGTGGTCTATCAATTTTGTTGATCTTTTCAAAAAACCAACTCCTGGATTCATTGATTTTTTGGAGGGTTTTTTGTGTCTTTATCTCCTTCAGTTCTGCTCTGATCTTAGTTATTTCTTGCCTTCTGCTAGCTTTTGAATGTGTTTGCTCTTGCTTCTCTAGTTCTTTTAATTGTGAGGTTAGAGTGTCAATTTCAGATCTTTCCAGCTTTCTCTTGTGGGCATTTAGTGCTATAAATTTCCTGCTACACACTGCTTTAAATGTGTCCCAGAGATTCTGGTATGTTGTGTCTTTGTTCTCAGTGGTTTCAAAGAACATCTTTATTTCTGCCTTCATTTCATTATGTGCCCAGTAGTCATTCAGGAGCAGGTTGTACAGTTTCCATGTAGTTGAGCGGTTTTGATTGAGTTTCTTAGTCCTGAGTTCTAGTTTGATTGCACTGTGGTCTGAGAGACAGTTTGTTATAATTTCTGTTCTTGTACATTTGCTGAGGAGTGCTTTACTTCCAATTATGTGGTCAATTTTGGAATAAGTGTGATGTGGTGCTGAGTAGAATGTATATTCTGTTGATTTGGGGTGGAGAGTTCTGTAGATGTCTATTAGGTCTGCTTCGTGCAGAGATGAGTTCAATTCCTGGATATCCTTGTTAACTTTCTGTCTCGTTGATCTGTCTAATGTTGACAGTGGGGTGTGAAGTCTCCCATTATTATGGTATGGGAGTCTAAGTCTCTTTGTAAGTCTCTAAGGACTTGCTCTATGAATCTGAGTGCTCCTGTATTGGGTGCATATGTATTTAGGATAGTTAGCTCTTCCTGTTGAATTGATCCCTTTACCATTATGTAATGGCCTTCTTTGTCTCTTTTGATCTTTGATGGTTTAAAGTCTGTTTTATCAGAGACTAGGATTGCAACCCCTACTTTTTTTGGTTCTCCATTTGCTTGGTAGATCTTCCTCCATCCCTTTAGTTTCAGCCTATGTGTGTCTCTGCATGTGAGATGGGTCTCCTGAATACAGTAAACAGATGGGTCTTGACTCTTTATCCGGTTTGATAGTTTGTGTCTTTTAATTGGACCATTTAGTCCATTTACATTTAAGGTTAATATTGTTATGTGTGAACTTGATCCTGTCATTATGATATTAAATGGTTATTTTGCTCGTCAGTTGATGCAGTTTCTTCCTAGCATCGATGAAGTATGAGATTATGTGAAAAGACCAAATCTACATCTGATTGGGGTGCCTGAAAGTGATGGTGAAAATGGAACCAAGTTGGAAAACACTCTTCAGGATATCATCCAGGAGAACTTCCCCAACCTAGTAAGGCAGGCCAACATTCAAATTCAGGAAATACAGAGAACGCCACAAAGATACTCACCGAGAAGAGCAACTACAAGACACATAATTGTCAGATTCACCAAAGTTGAAATGAAGGAAAAACTATTAAGGGCAGCCAGAGAGAAAGGTCGGGTTACCCACAAAGGGAAGCCCATCAGAATAACAGCAGATCTCTCGGCAGAAACTCTCCAAGCCAGAAGAGAGTGGGGGCCAATATTCAACATTCTTAAAGAAAAGAATTTTCAACCCAGAATTTCATATCCAGCCAAACTAAGTTTCATAAGTGAAGGAGAAATAAAATCCTTTACAGATAAGCAAATGCTTAGAGATTTTGTCACCACTAGGCCTGCCTTACAAGAGACCCTGAAGGAGGCACTAAACATGGAAAGGAACAACTGGTACCAGCCATTGCAAAAACATGCCAAAATGTAAGGAACAGGCTTTCTTAAAGCATGTCAGGAAGCAGATTGACTGATATGCAGACTGTGTGACATCCGTTGCACTCTTGTGAACTGCCAGCCTGCTCTAAGTGCTGTGCATCCACAACATGGGTGTAATTGGATGGATGCAGTAAATGTGAAGTGTAGGTAGCAGTATCGAAATTGCTATACATGGCAGACTCTGTGCTAATTTTGTGCATTCTATAGTTTGGTGTTTCTATGCGAGGTAGCAGCTAATCTTCATTTCCTGAAACTCAGCAAAATAAATAAAAAAATCTTCCTACATAGGAAACCATTTCCACACTCCGTATTATTTTTAGAGAAAAAATGATGATTTGCAAATACAGTCAAATAAATGTGCATTTCTAAATGAAACTGTTTAGACAAGGTTCTTTGTAGCAAAATGTGTATTCAGTGTTTGGCTTTGTCCTCCCCACCTCTGCCTGTCTGATCAATGGACTGCACAACGTTTAAAAATATAATAGCATTTTTTGTACTATACCGCCCATGGTTTATTCTGTAGTCAGATTACTGCTTTTTTCAAATCTGGAAAAAAACAAGGTGATGCTAAATTCTTTGCAGTTGAGAGACTTATGGGTGTTTTTATGACAGAATTTAAAATCTCTACAAGTAAAATTGTTTAGGAAAAAACTAATTATTATCTCAATAATTTTTACATTTTGTAAAACAACTACAACTCAAGCCATAATTAGGATCATTTTTACTAGTAACTTGAGCTTCTTGAGGCTGTGCAGTAACTAGTTTTCCATATTTTTGAAGTGCCCTAAAAGGAAAAGAATGAAGGAAACTGGCATTTATTTGACCCTTTTTTGTGATAGATACATGCTTTTACCTTTTTTTCATCAAGTCCTCATGTGAATAAACCTAACATTTATCAACCAAATCCTGTGTGCCTAACATCAAATTTTTTACATAGATGGTCACATTGAATTTTCACAATGCATCCTGAGGAAGGTGATACTATCTTTGGGGAAGCCACGTAACATTAATATAGTGTTTAGGCAGCAGAGGTGGGATGACCATGGGTGAGTACTTTTCTGTGTAGAGAGATGACAAAGCTGAATGACAGAAACGTTAGAACAGGATTTAATGTTATACAGATTGTAAATGGAAGTGTGTGAATTCGAACCCTGATCGGCATGATATCAAAGTCAGTGTTCTTTGGAGTAAGCTGAGAACCTCTGCTGGGAGCAGTAGAGAAACATACTAAGCCCTTAAGGAAAAGAGACACTAAAAACTTCCACTAGAATCTGACACATGAGAACCACTTTCACCTGACAGCTGCCAACAGCAGTTCTGGTATCCTACTTATTAGCAGAAGTGTGTTTACCCGTGGAGTTTTCCTTACTTTCAACATGGCATTTCTAGAAGTCACACTAACACTTAGCAGGCAGAAGAACTGGTCTGGAAGATCCAAGAGGACTATTCTCACTTTCATAGCATCTTGGCAGGGAATCTGGAATTCTGGGCTAGGCAGGAGCTGTCCATCAGAACACCTCCATGTGTCTTCCCCAGTACTGCAGTGGGGCAGTTGTTAGACTTACATGGCATCTCGGGTCTCACTGAGAGAGTGTTCCAAGAGAGCTGGAAAGAAGCTTCAAGGATTCGTATGACCTAGTCTTGGAAGTCCACGAACATAATGTTTTTTTTTTTTTCCTTTTTTGTCCCACCTTCTGTTGAACAAGCAGTCAATAAAATGAGCCCATATTCAAGATGAGGTGAATTTGCTTCCCTATTTCAACGGGAGAAATAGTAAGGAATTTCTGGAAACCTTCAACTTACTAAAGGAAGAAAAATATCAAATTGTAAGTAAGCAGAATATCACACTATTAGTTATGGCAAAATGGCTGCTACAGGACTAGCCTACCTGCTGTAAACAACCATTAATAGTAATTATTGTAATCATAATAGTAATAATAATAAGTGTAATGGATTGGAACCCATCAAATACTTCCAGCTAGAGTACTTAATTTAAATGTTCAGCATTCAAGACAGTGTGATATTGGCATAAAGAAAGAACATTATAGAGAGCCCAAAACTGGAAATATGTAAATGTTATTATTTGATTTTTGAGAAACGTCAGAATTCAGTGAGAGAAAGGACAAACATAATTCAATCAGAAATGAACAGGAATAGGACAGCCTTTTAAATAAATGTTGGTAGAACAAGTGTATTTCACCTGGAAAAAGTAAACCTGAATACCACCTCACACCATACACAAAAATAACTCAAAATTAGACCAAAAAAAAAATCACAATTAATACTATAAAACTTGTAAAAGAAAGCATAAGATAAAAATTTTAGACTTGTAGGGGTGGGGAAACATGTCTTAGAATACAAAAGCACCAAGTGTTAAAAAATAAAAAAATTACATTTCACCAAGCTAAGATTTTATTCTTCAGAAGGTTCCTCTAAGACCATGAAAATGTAAGCCACAGAGTGAGAGAAAAAGATTTGCAATGCACATATCTGAAAAAATGTATATTAATAATATGCAAAGAACCCTTAAAACTGAAAAATAAGAAGATGTAACCCAATAAAAAAAAAAAAATTCTTGAACATACACATTGCAAAAGGAGACATATGAATGCTCAATAAGCAAGAAAAGGAAAGATATTCAGTATCATTATTCTTCAAGGAAATTCAAGTTAATATACACCTACTAGAATTATCGAAATTAAATAATTTTCCTTTCTTTGCTAATGGGAATGTAAAATTACTCAGCTGTTGTGAAATAGTCCTCCATGGGTCTCTCCTAACACCATACATTTTCTAAGATACTTCAAAATATCTAGAAAAGTATCTAGTATCAAACCTCCCACTTTTTATTATTTTTTAACCTGGGCCATTTCTCAGGGTTGTGATTGCAATGAGCCACTTTGAGGGATGAGGAAATGTTTTTATCCAAGACAAAGTTTAGGCTTACTCACCGTTACCCTAAAATGAAGAGTTCCCCAAGATCACTGTTCCTCTCCTGTAATCTTCAGTCATCCATCTGGGCCCTCTGTGTCATCCCTGTGGGATGTGGGCGATAAGAAAAGCCAAGTCAAACATGATGCTCATGATGGTTGCTCTACTGTGGATTATAAACTCCTGTTTCTCTGACTCAGAAGTTTTGTGTCTTCTGCTTGCATCCATAAGGCATTAATAAACTAACATGTTAGCTTGTAAGTAGGTTAAAATCTCAGACCCTAACAATAGTTGCTTGGAGAAAGTTCTGCATTTCACAGTTCAATTTATGCATACCACATGACCAGAAAACCCCAGTTAAACATTTCCCTAAGAAAAATATAAACATAAGTCCACAAAATAATTATAGATGAATTTTATATAACCGTATTCAGTTGGTATATCTGTATAAAAATTATGACTATGCAATAAAAAAGGTCAAATCTGATGCAACGTGGACAAATTGTAAAAATATTGCACTAGAACACAAAACATTGTGTCCTTCAAAGCCTGACACAAGAGAATGCATATTCTAAAATTCCATTTCTTATGATTTTCTAAAACTGAAAAGTAACTTGTAGTGACAGATTTTCATTTGTAAAGGCAAGAATTATGATATTTTGTTTGGGGGATGTTAAGTTTGAGATGTATCTTGAGATCACTAAGTGAAAATGTTGCATATTCAGTCAGTTAAATATGGATTTGTGAAGGAGCAACATTTTAGGGTAGAGATCAATCTGAAGCAGAGGCAAAGCAACAAGAGCAAAATGATGCAATTGTAGTTACTGAAGTCAAATGATGGTCACATTTTATAAAATCTGGAATGGTCCAGAAAGTTAAATATCAATGAGTCTTCTGATAAATTGGAGACTGAAAGGGTATCTGTTGCCTTTAGAGACACACATACCACTAATAACATTAAAGGGTGTTTACATGCATTGCCAGGATGAAATACAAAATGAAAAAGTTTGAGGAGCTGGAGGAAGCTCCAAAATGGGAATGGAGAGAACAAAACTATTTTTTAAAACTGATTATAAATAGTTGTTTAGCACTAGGGACATGGTAAACGGAGTGATAAGTAGCATTTAGGAAGAACCTTTAGCAGTTTTATTTAATTTTTTGGAGATACCTATGCATGCATTGAAGCTGATAGAACTTATACAGGAAGGAAATCCAAGCTCATAGTTTACTCTACATCTGAGGAGAAGGTAGGATATTTCTTCTTGTTTTCTTACTGTGGGAAGAAGCTAGCATTCTCTGCTAGCATACATTGATAGAACACCTCAAAACCCAAACTGAATCTGCTGTTTAGGGAAGAGAAAATGCAAGTGAGTTAAGTGCAGCGATGGGGGATGATGGGATGAGAGATAGGAGCAAAGGCGACATCCCAATGACTCATCCATGCATGGAAGGGCACACTGACCCTTACCATTTGCCAAACACAGAGCCAGGCACAGGAAGAACATCATGGTTGAGATCAGAAATTCCATAATGTGATGAAAGAGTGGAGGATTCGGACATGTAATCTGCCAATTACAGTTACAGTGAGGACCAGGATAATGGTAACAGGGGAAGCCATGGTAGTTCCCAGCATCCTTAGTGTGATAAGTACAAAGAGGGAGGTGATGACAGAGTCACAGATACAAGCTGCCTGCAGCATTATCTGTGATAGATGTGGCCAGCTCTGGAAAAGCTTTCTAAACTACAATAATAAGTTTAGGCTTCATTTGAAGGGTAATGGTAAGACATTGAATTATTTGAGGAAGTGAATAATATAATCTTAGTTCCATTGTAGAAAATAAAACCTCTAGAATAATTTTTTTAAATGAACAAAAGGAAAAGGTTAAAAGAATCTGGTCATATTTTAGGTAAGTGACTACAGGAGCCTGAAGTAAGGCTGTAATCACCACGGTAGAGCCGAGTGAGTATATTTGAGAGGCATTAAGATAATTGAAGCAATAGGATGTTGTGGATGATTAGAAGAAAGGAGGCTGGTTAGGGATGAAGCAGAGGGGAAAATCAGGGATGACTACTACAAAACTTCTAGGAGGAATGGAGTTGTTAACAAAACGTCTTCTAAAGAAGGGAACATGAAGGACAAAGTATAGATTTGGAGGGTATTTGCAGGTAATGATTTCAGTCTTGAAGCATGAGATATCTGGTAGATATCAGGTAAATATCCTTTGTAAACTAAAAAAGCTGTAAGAGTGAGTCTGAAGTGAGTGAAAGATTTAGAAGTCCTCAGCAATACTGTTGGACAAATAAGATTGTTTAGGGACTGTATGAGTTACCAGATGTTAATTATGACAAGCCATTGAAGGGCTTTAACCTAGAAAAAAAAATAGAAAGGCTTTAACCTTTCTATTTTAGAGAGATTGTTCTGATAGCAGTATTAATGGGAAGCAGAATAACCAGGTGAGAATGTAATCTTCAGTAGACAGAGGGAGAAATAATACAGGTTTTAACCAAGACACTAGTCATGAGAATGACAGTGGGTATTGAAATATGTTAATAGCCTCAAAGGATGTTAAGAAACTTTATAAATGGCACTTGGCAGTTGTTTGAGTACAGCAGTTGAAGGAGTGAGAGGAGAAGCTGAGTTTCAGTTTCTTGATTATTGTTTTTATAGTTACAATCAAGGTAGAGATGTATGAGAACTAGCCGGTTAAAGAAACAGCATTACTTTAGACTATCTTTTATTTGAAATACATGTGGGAAAACCAGAAGGTGAAACCCCCTAGGAGACAGATATAGGATACTAAAATCTGAGCCAGAAGAATTTGGGCATCAGCGCCTAATGTGTCATGCTAAGATAGCGAATGAGACTGCGCAGGAAATGCCTGCAGTTTAACAGAAAAAGAAGTTGAAAGATAAATTCCTAGAACACTGACACTGAGTCATCGGAGGAGAAATATCCTCCACAGGTCACTATGGGAGACATGCTAATTGTTTAGCCAATATCCATTAACTCGTCTTTCTTCCTAATGAAAACCGAATTTGGAGAAACAGGCAGTGCACCTGGTTAGAAATACGAACCTTCCCAGCTTCTCTCATGCACTGAACTGACAAAGTTCAGGTCTGGTGTAATTCAGGCCAACGATACCTAAGGAGACATGGCTGCCAGGGTCTTAGGGAGACTTTTCCTCTCTGATACATTAAATAAAGAATTTATAAAACGAACTAATTTTGTCCTTTTTTTTTTTTTTTTTTAGACACATGGGGATTGTCCATGGCATTTCAACCCTAAAGTTACTATATAGCAACAAACATGAGGACAAAAGGCAAAATGATATGGAAGACAGAGCAGAAATAGGAAAATGCCTGGACCTGTGATGACATTGCAAAAGGCCTGCACCAACCTTGAACTCCTTAACTCCAGATGTCAGGTTTGAAATCTGAAAAAAAATTCTTGTTTATTTTGGTTATTGTTGAGTTTTTGAATCTCTTACAGTTAAAGGCATTCTTAAAGATAAAGACACTGAGAAGAAACATCACATACTGGAGGAGAACCAAGGGTGGATAGTTTAACAGAACACAGGAGAGCATCAGCAGGGTAACAAGTCTAAACTAAGGAAAGCCAAATGGAACTGTACTCCCAAGATAATATCACAGATAATGCTTCTGACTCAGTCAGAAAGCCACTCTTGCCCCAAGCTGTCAGAAAACTTTGGGCATAAAGGTCAAATTGCACAGTTTTCAAGCACGAAACAGAGGTAAGAACCTGGAAACCATGAGAAATAGAAACTTTTTCTAAGAAGATTGAAGAAACAGAAAGGGGTAGGTTAACAGAAAGACTATAGTGGAGGAGTCAGCAATCTAAGGGCCACCACTGGGCCACCTGTTTCTGTGAATAAAGTTTTATTGAAAAAAGTTATGCTCACTCATTTTTATATTGTCATAGCTGTTTTCACTGCAATCATATAGTTGAGTAATTGTGACAGAGTCCATATGGTCCACAGAGCCGAAAACATGTATGCATAATGAGCATCAAGGGAAGATTCTGCTCTTTTTATTTTATTTTATTTTATTTTTTATTTTATTTTTTTGAGATGGAGTCTCACTCTGCTGCCTAGGCTGTAATGCAGTGATGTGATCTCAGCTCACAGGAATCTCTACTTCCCAGGTTCAAGTGATTCTCCTGCCTCAGCCTCCTGAGTACCTGGGATCACCAGCATGCACCACCATGCCTGGCTAATTTTGTATTTTTAGTAGAGACGGGGTTTCCCCATGTTGGTCAGGCTGGTCTTGAACTCCTGACCTCGTGATTCACCTGCCTTGGCCTCCCAAAGTGCTGGGATTACAGGTGTGAGCCACCATGCTAGGCCTTGTTCTTGTTTTCAGGGCAAGAACAACGTTGACATATGATATGGTTTGGCTCTGTATCCCTACCCAAATCTCATGCTGAACTGTAATCCTCAGTGTTGGAGATGAGGCCTAGTGGGAGGTGATTGGATCATAGAGGAGGTTTCTAATGGTTTAGCACCATCCCACTAGTGCTGTCTTATGATAGAGTTCTCAGGAGACCTGGTTGTTTAAATGTGTGTGGTACCTCACGCACCCTTCCTGTTCCCACTATGTAAGACGTGTCTGCTTTCCCTTCACCTTCTGCCATGATAAGTTTCCTGAGGCCGCCCCAACCGTACTTCCTGTACAGGCTGCAGAAACGTAAGCCAATTAAACCTCCTTTCTTTATGATTTATCCAGTCTTGGGTATTTATTTACAGCAATATGAGAAAGGACTAATACACCACACTTAACAGGAACAGGGAAAAACTGCAGAAAAATGAGAGAAGTGGTTACACTATTAACACAATGGCCTTGGAGGATGGGGTAGAGGTGTTGGACGGGGTAGATGTGTTGCAACAGTACGCGGGAAGGATGATTTGTGATGGAGTACGTGGGAAGTTGGAAGCTCCTTGTTTTCTTTCTGGAAAGGGGGTTTAAATATCCTATTAAGAGTGATTAGCAAGGACACCATGACGCCATGATCTCAGATTACCATCTCCAAAAGTGCTGTCTGGAAAGTTCTAACAAATGATTCTTTAATAAACTAAACACAGATATGGTGTATTTCTATGCTCTTAAAACTCCTAAGGCACCAAAATCAATAAAAGCATTACATTACATGTTAAGAACAATATGCTTGGATTTATCCCCAAATTTATTTATTTTTAGATAAAATTATATTTTATTTCATTATAGTTTTTCCTCCATGACTTTAAAACTCAGAAAGTTGTAGATCTGAAAGAGACACCATTATCATTATTCAGTAACTAAAAATAAATAAATAAATAAATATCATTAGAAGACTACCGGCATTTTGATAATAGAGAAAAGACAACAGGTAAAATTTGATCATGAAAATGAGGCACACTCTCCTTCATATTTTTATGTATTAACATTACAAATAATGCAGAAAGGAGTCCTTGTATAGACAGAGTCATGTGTGTTTAAGAAACATAGATTTAATAGATATCTTACTATTTCATCCAGGTTTTATGATGGATTGAAAGTATTTGCTCCCCTGTCCTATAGGAAGATCACGCCTCCCACCCTTATGACATCAGGCTTGACCATGTGATTTGCATTGGCCAAGGAAATGTGAGCAGAAAGGACGTCTATTACTTTAAGACCATCGTGTGACTCCTATTTTTTTTCTAGGGAAACTTCAGTGTCACAAAGAGGGGACTCCTTCCACTGGGATTCTAAAGGGAAAAAGACACAAAGATCTCAGCCAGTGGACCAATGGAGAATTTTTCACGGGAGTGAGAAATACACACCAGTTGTGATGAGTCACTGGCAGCCCCACGGAAATATATTTTACTTGAAAATTATTTCATTAATCCTGATATTACTTAAACTTCCCCCTTCTTTTAAATTTTACACTAAAGAGGCATACAGAAACACATACCAAGTAATGCAATGGGATGTCCTTATGGAGTTGATATAAAAGAACAGAGATATCAGGTAATTCTCAACTCCCCAAAGACACCTGACCACTTGACATGAACAAGAAATGTTTTATGATATTAATTTATGGAGAACATGGGTTTTAATTTGTAAAAGAAGTTGGGATTTCCTTAATTAATACTTCCCAGGAGGAAATTTTAAATCTGTGATATTAGAGGCTTTATATGACAAGGTAGCTAAAATTGTTCAGTCTGGAGACTTATTGTTACACAATGACCCTCAGTGTGTCTATAAATATATTTATATGTATAAATACATACATATAT
Organism: Macaca thibetana thibetana; assembly: GCF_024542745.1. Taxonomy (NCBI): domain Eukaryota; kingdom Metazoa; phylum Chordata; class Mammalia; order Primates; family Cercopithecidae; genus Macaca; species Macaca thibetana. The sequence continues at coordinate 85,217,576 of NC_065594.1, forward strand.
ATTTATATGTGTGTATAATATATATGTATATACATGTTTATATACATATATTGTTAAGATAGAGTCCCAGTCTGTCACCCAGACTGGAGTGCAGTGGCACAATATCTGCTCACTGCAACCTCCACCTGCTGGGTTCAAGTGATTCTCTTGCCTCAGCCTCCCGAGTAGCTGGGATTACAGGTGCCCGCCACCACGCCCTGCTAATTTTTGTATTTTTAGTATAGACGGGTTTCACCATGTTGGCCAGGCTGGTCTCAAACTCCCGGCCTCAAGTGATCCACCCTCCTCGGCCTCCGAAAATGCTGGGATAACAGGCATAGGCACTGCACTTTGTGTGGGGACATATATCCATTATCACAAACATTTATTTTTTCTTTGTGTTACAAACAATCCAATTATACTCTCTCAGTTATATTAAAATGTACAATATATTATTGTTGACTATAGTCACCTGTTCTGCTATCAAATACTAGATCTTATTCACTGTAACTATATTGTATGTGTGTATATATTGTATTTTATTTTTTCAGATTATTTTGAATGACGATAATATTTTAGATTTCAGTCTCATGTTAGAAACCTGTATTTAAAAACATCAAGATACAGTTATTCAAAACTAATTTATTTTGATAAATATTACAAACGAAAATTTTAAAATAAATTAGCAAATCCTGTCAAGGTTTTAGATGTAGAATAAAAGTATGAAAGATTAAAAAATAACTGTTATAGGGAATTATTTGGAGAGTAGAAGTGCAGGTAAAAGACACATTCACAAAAGAATCTAAAGTTGGCTGACCCAGAATAAAAGTAAGACTCTCAAACCATTTAGAACACTGGTTTAATGTTTTCTAGATGCAGCTTATAATCTCTTAGCGTCTCCGATAGAGATCTCTAGTACCTAGTATAGATCAGTTTTTAAAACTTGGATTGAGGTTTCAAAATCTTGGGAGGAAATAGTGGGAGAAAATTATTTATGTAGTCTATTGGGCTATTGGGAGACACTAATTATTGTATTACTTAGAGCCTCAAGGTTTCTTTGGTAATATTTTATAAGTATTTAAATCATGATATTCAAAACGAGGATTGAGTTATATGAAACCGCAAGAGTGTAGACATGACATAATGAGTATGAGAATTTGCACAAAATATTCAAATGACCTGAATAGCTATCCTAGTTCATTCCTTTAAATATTAAAAGCTAGATGTCAAGTTCTCTCAATTTAAAAACCACTTACAAAAGCTGTATCAGCCATTTCAAAAAAAGGACCTATTATACATATAAAGCAGTGTAGCTCTATGTTGGTTCATGTAAACCTAATTAATAAAATCAACAACAGCTGTGACTTGAGTCTCCAGAAAACTCTAGATAAGTTCCTTAATGTGTTGAGTACTTGTAAAATAATTAAAACATATTTTTGCTCTTTATAGGAGAATTCAGTTACATTGTTATCTTACCTCGAATACCGAATGACATCAGGTCTGTGTCACTTATTCAGGAGGAATCTTGAGGTAATATTCAGAATATATACCCTCGATATATTCAAAATAGCCTCGGAATAAGATATAAGTATTCGGGGAAATCTTGGAGTCACAGTTGACTTTCTTTTACATGTCTTCATCCCCTCATGTAGTTGCTAAGAACTGCTCATTCAGGCTTCCAAAATTCCCTCACAGCAACCCCCCTGCCGGCACACTAAACCAGTATCCAAAACCAACACCTGCAATGACCTGCTCACCGGTGACTTCTCTCCAACCACCCATGCATGCCAGCTGGCTGCTTCCAAAATACGATTTTGCTTACATTGAATCCATTCTCAGGATTTCAGAGGCTCCTCACTGTCTACAACACTCAAATTCCTCAGTCTTACTTTAGAGACACTGATACCAATTATTTCATTACTTTATCAGCTTCACTTTCACTCTTCTCTCTGTGAAAGTTTCATTCTGACCAACACAGACTACTGGCCCTCTGAAATATTTGTTAATTATTCAGCTTTACCCAGTATTTACTTCTGCATGTTATTTTCATTGAAAATTACTTATCTTTTAATGTAGAATTTCAAAACCTAGAAAGCTTCCTTAACCATTCATACTGCATTATTTCACGCCGCTGTGTTTCAGAAATTCGCATTTCTTACTCTCCAGCATAAAAATTTCATTTGGAGGCTTGTTAATTAATTGTTGTCACCCTCAGTCACTTCCCAAAGTCCATCTGTAATATATAGCACATCTTATCTCCAAACAAATGTTACGGCAGCAGTCAGAAACACATCACTAATAGGGTTAGCAAAATTTGTGTATGAGCCTTTAACTGGGAGGGTCAGATAGAATTCATTCAGTAAAGATACTTCATTAATAACATCTTGAAAGGTTCTTTAATTCAGGATTGTACAACAATTATGATCACACGAGAGTGAACTATCCCACCATGAAATTAAAGCTTTAAGTATATTATTATATGACTAATTTAACCCTTCCTCATAAAGCCCTTAGCACAGTACCTGCTGTATAACACTCTGTTAGTACCAGTTTTCACCCTTTTTTAGACTCGTGCCACCTACATTAATGGTGAACACCATGCAGTGTACTTACGACAACCACCTCCAGGTATTTCTTCACATGAACTATCAGAAAACACTTTGGCAGGTGTGGGCTAGAAAATTCCTTTCACGTGTATTCTCATTTAAATTTCTAACTCTTGATGACCTTCTGTGAGTCTCTCCTTCTTGTCATAAACTTGTCTTGACACACACACACACACACACATACACACACACGCATGCACACACACAAGCACACATACACAGAGTATCAAGGACGTTCTGTTGGAAATTCGGAGTTCATACTTGATTAATTGCCTGTTAATATATTGTTTTCTGCTGGCAACAGTTATTGTTTGAGAGTGTACATGTGACCTAAATACCCAACTCTAAGAGGAAGAATAGGAGGAAAGAGGGATAAGCTAGGGTTAACATAAAATTATAGAAATTTACATCATCTAAAAATAAAACCTGATTATGGTAACTGATGAAGGGAAAAGATTTGGTAGAGGGTAAGATGTTGGAAATCCACAAGAGAAGGATAATGACTGACAATGTAAGATGTTTGAAGCAGTGGCCAAGGTTGAAACAGATTGACATTGTACAAAGAAAAGGAATAAAGTGGAAAAAAGAGGGAGGATGTAAATTGACATGATTTAGGCATGACAGGGCCACAGTTGTATGTGCTACTAGCTGGCAGTGTTGACTGTCTCTGTGAAGTAGCTTATGAGGTATATTCTGAATATACAGGAAAGGAGAGTTTGCCAAGAAATGTTAATAATCGGAGAAAGTATAACCCTACAGAAAAGGCACGTCAAATGCTGACCCAGAGTAGAAACATATTTTCTGTACAGGACTGTGGGCTCAGGAAGGATTTAGATGGCGAGAATTAGAATTAGACCAATTCACATAATTACGGCATTGTGTTCACCACAAGGATGGAGTCTAAAAAGAGAGACCATAGGATTGATCTGATGTGTAGGTTTTAGGGTCAGGTAGAAATGAAGGACAAAAGATGATGGACTCAATTATACGACAAGAGAGAAAAGATAGGTATTTACGATATCCAGGCTGAGAAGAAAAGAGAGGAATGACTGAAGAGAGGGACGTCTGAAGAATTGATACCTGATAAGAATGAAGGGGTTGCAAAGCGTAAGGACTTGATGTAAAGGGGTGTATGTGCTCTTAAAACATAAATAAAATTTATGGTTTATGTTTGGAGGATAAGTTATTAAAAATTCTACAGATGAACTGAAATAAAGATCATGAAATTTTAGTCTTGACATAGTTGTCAGCTAAATGTGTAACCTTGAGTAGCTCCTGACATACTCCGCACCTGAGAATTTTGATCTGTGAAAATAGAGAAGGAGACTTGGAGACCTCTGAAGAAATCCCAGTTGCAATATTGAGTGATTAAAGAATCAATAAATCATATTTCAAAACAAAATAAAGGACAGTGTTCATTTAAGAATGCCTCTTAAAAAATTTCAAATGTGAAGCTCTTCTACATGGCTGGCTTTGGCTTTCTTGGTGTTTGTTCATTCAGTTTTACTGCTGATCACTCTCTTCACCTCAAATATGCTCCTATTTCTCTGACCTTTCATTCTTCAGCTCCTTGACAGGCTCTGTATCTTTAATTCATTCATTAAATATTGGGCGTTATCCAAATGTCTTCTATTTGCTTCTCATTCAAAACACTCTCCCTGGATGATCTCAGCCACTCTTTATTGTTTTGACTGCCAGGTACATACTGATGACCCTGGAGCAGACACTGAACGCCTAGATTCTTCTATACGGCTCTGCACACATGTATTGTAAGTTACCTGTTAGACCTGCCCACCGAAATGTCTCATACACTTCCAATTTATCATATTTAAAATGATTCTTTTCCTCTACAAGCATTTTCCTTCAGGTACAATTTCTGTTTCTCTTAATGCATTACCACACACTACAACACTAAGTCAGAAAACCAGGTCATGCTCCCTCACTTCTCAATACCCCATCCACTACATTTAATTCTCTCCCAGTCCTAAGAGCCTATGTATTAAAGAGGACTTGAATCTGTTTTCACCTCAACAAACCTACTTTGGCGTTCTTCATCTGGGCTTCATTTCTAGCCTGAACCTTGGTAAAAAGCTCAGCATTGCCTCACTGAAGGCAATATATTCTTCCTGCTCCCAGGTGATATGCCACACTCTTGCCAGAAGGAGTTCTTATTTATAAGTAAAAGCAAAAATGATGCTCACCTATGAAAATTATTTTGTTCGTACTCTATTCATGATAAAATACATCTCCAGCTTTTGCTTCAGTAATACAAGATCCTACAAGATCTAATTTCTACCAATCATTGCCTCTTCTCCCTCATACTTTTGGGTTAAGCAATGAGGCTTCTGAACATTCTATGCTGTTTTAGTTATCATCTTGTTAGCATTGATCTTCACTTCTCTTTGAAGACTTTCTCCATTGTCTGCATGGATGATCCCCATTAATCCTTCAAGAGTTGGGATGAGGAAATCACAGCCTATAAATCTGTTCATGTCCATATCTCCTAGCACATGTCTGGCTCTCAAGAAGTATTTCACGCTGATGGAATGTGGGAAGCAAAGAAATATACCTAATGTAGGTAGACATGAATATGGCTAAAGGTTCAAAGGAGGATGACTTATTGGTTATTTTACCAATGGCTTTTATCCAAGGGCAATGCATTTATTGAGTGAGCTTTGAATCATGGAAAATTTTCTGATATGGCAAACAAAAGAAAATATTGAGGGCCAGCAGACCTGATTTATAATCTTGTTGTGTTTATTGTTTGTCTCTCAACATGCATTCCCACTCTCGCATCAACATTGATTTAATTTTTCTTGAGGAAGAGGAACCAATCCTCTCTTTCTTAAGATCTTTGTATTTGGGTGAAACTCTACAAGTATAGGATCGTAGGTGAGCCAGTTAATGTATTGTCTTCTGTTGGCAACAGTGATTGTTTAAGAATGCACATGTGACCTAAATACCCAACTACGAATTTCCTGAGAAAAAGATATCTACTCTTTTTTCAGTGGATGCCAAGGAAGAACTGCATAACCTTACATGGTGCTAGCAACCATCTCAGGTTTATGAGGAGACCCAGCCCTACAACAAAACCAACATCCAGAAGGAGAGCAAATAGCTGGACAGAAACTATCTGCATTGAAATCCGCACATCTGCTTTGCCACTTGATGAATGGATGACGTTTGCAAAAATGTTTTGTCTTGTTTCTTCTGAACTCTGCAGATAAATTCAGGATCCAAAGACACTAGGATTGACTTGTGCTATCAGAGTAAAACTAATAGTTGTTTTCAGTGTGAAAATTCTCTGAAGGAATATGACTGCTGTTTGATTGGGAAGAATATTTGACAAATCATTTCTTCCAGGCTAGCATGGCACTGAATGAAGAGGAAATTTATACAAGAATTCAGAAGGTTACATTTTCTCTGAATTCTGTTTTTCATTTCTTAAGTGGGAACTCCACTACTTATGGGGAGAGTATAAAAGTAATCAGAGTAATAGTGGTTATTATGAATGCAGGAAAAGGCAGATACCTCAAAAAGATGACCTGATCATGTCCACAAAACCTAATTCCATTGCTAGGGTAATTTTCTTGTTTACTAAGCATTGTAATTGCCTAAATCAGAACAGAATCTGCTTATTGTTGAATAACAGATTTAGATTGAAATCTCAGAAGAAAAGATTAGTGAACAACACATCATTTTCCCCCAATTTAAAAGATGGTAAAAACTAAAACAAATGAGAAGTCAGTGAAGCTGAATGTCCTGGATGTGTCCACACACTCTAGGAACAACTGAACAAATCTTTCCTGGAAACGGTGTTTAATTACTCAGAGCAGTGTCACATTGATATAGAAGCTGTGCATGTCTTCCATATATACTCTGTTCTTTTCTGTGTAACTCTGTGAATTTTTTAAAGTGGAATTATGAACTAATCGTGCTGCTCACATATTAACTGATGATTACCAAATTCCAAAAGTAATTCAGTGACATGGCCTGGATCAAACTTCCCTGCTACTCTTAGTGCTGCTCATTCTCATTGGTTTTATTTACTTGTTTCATTTGATCATGGGTTTTAGGCAATCATATGTACTTTCATTTTTATTTTCCTACCTATTTTTGGTCTCATAAATTTCTCCTGTAAAGTGTTTGCACTTTCAATTTACATGACTTTCTTTTTCAATCATGAGTCACATCATTTTTCGTATTTAAACATAGTTCCTTCCAAACGTTACTCACAGACTTCTTAGTTTCTGATCTACATGTGTAATGGGAATGTCACCAGGGCTGCGTCCTTCAGTACATTCAAAAATTCTGGTGAGAAAATTCTCTGTTGTAAGGACATTGCATCAGTTTCTCTTTCAAGTCTCTTTTAAATCTAATACAATTTTTGATAACTTTAGAAACTGCATTGAACAAATTAAGTGATGTAACTTTTCAGTGACTCAGACCTCATTGTTTTAACCATATAATTGATGTGATTATTACTACTGAATCTCTTTTTTTTTGTTTTTGTTGAGACAGATTTTCACTCTGTTGCCAGGCTGGAGTGCAGTGGCACGATCTTGGCTCACTGCAAGCTCTGCCTCTGAGGTTCAAGCAATTCTCCTGCCTCAGTCTCCCAAGTAGCTGGGACTACAGGCACATGCCACCATGCCCAGCTAATTTTTTGTATTTTTAGTAGAGACAGGGTTTCACCATGTTGGCTAGGATGGTCTCGATCTCTTGACCTCATGATCCGCCCGCCTCAGCCTCCCAAAGTGCTGGGATTACAGGCGTGAGCCACCGCGCCTGGCCTACTGAATCATTTTTTGAACCAGATGCTGGAACATCCATATTTTATAAATACAGGTTCAGTTTTCCTGACAAGGAAAAGGTTGTAAGAACCAAATGTTTAAAAGGTGATTTATGAGTTGAAAATAATACACTCCCAATATAATTCAAGATCCTAAAAGTGGGATAAATATCTTAGTACGAAAATGTCAATATTAAGAAAAAAATTATAATTTTATCGTTTTATGTAATTTAAATTTTCTAATTGACAGTGTAGGAAATTTGTAATTCATATCATTTTTAAAAAAGGAAATATTTATCTAAATGTCTTGTCATTTTTATATCAGTTTCATAAAAGTAAACCATTGTCTAAACGTCTTAGGATCCTTTTGTCCATTTGATATTAATGCCTAGGTTTGGTTTGTCCAACAGGCTCTGTCCTTCCCCAGTGCCATCAGTGAGTGGGGCTCTTTGTCGGCCAACCAGGGAACAAGAATAGCACCTAGAAATGCTTTTGTGTCAACTCAGACTCAGTGGCAAATCATTAAGGGAATCTTTTAACTGAGCACCTCCAAAAGAGAAGGGAAGTAGCAGTTGAAAATAAATGAATCACAACTTCTTTTTACTAATTCAAAGCACATATGGTTTATTAAAACTAAAACAAACATAATTTCATCATTGAGAAAACCTAAATATGTATTATATGTGAGAGCACAGAAAACCCCATACTTCTGGCCAGGTCTTATAACCAGTGGCTCATGCGTGTAATCTCAGCACTTTGGAGGGTCAAGGTGCTGGCCTCACACCTTGAGGTGGGAGGATTGCTTGAGTTCGGGAGTTTGAGGCCAGGAGTTTGAGATCAGCCTCGGCAACATAGCCAGACACCATGTCTAATAAAATAAAATAAAATAGCCAAGCATGTAGTCCCAGCTGCTTGGGAGACTAAGGCAAAAGGATAGCTTGAGTCCAGGAGTTCAAGGTTACAATGAGCTATGATCAAACCACTGCCCTCCAGCCTGGGCGATAGACCAAGACCCTGTCTCTAAGAAACAAAACAAAACAAAAACAAATAAACAAACAAAGGCATACTTCCTCTGAAGTAGAAGGGAAAATATCATTTTAAAAGCCTTATAATACCTGAAGATGAGTGCTAAATTCTAAGCAAAATGTTAAGCATAGAGAAGTTAAGAACCAATTATACATCAAATCACAGTGAATGCAGAGTACATATGTGACATCTGTGATAATTAATGAGTGTATTCCATGAAGGATCAGCAAAGCTGCAACATGAATCGCTCAGTTTAGCATCTCCATCTCAATTCCGAGTGCTCTTTCTTTTCTGTTAAGTAGAATTCTCTTTCCAGTCTACCCTAGAAGTCATTGGTTTTGCTTGGAATGGTTGTTTCTGCATTCACTTCTACCTGAAAAACACTTTCCCAATGACCAAAGCAATTATCTTCTTCATTATTGCATACTTTCCGCAGTGAAAGTGCTTATAGCTTAAAATGTACTTTAAAAGTACATTTGAGACAGATAGCTAATATACCCGTAAGTTTTAAGTAGGTTTTTGTATTTAACGATTCTATTTGAATAACTTGCATTTTGCTCATTTTTTGTGAAAGACTGAATGATTCGTACCAGCACTCCACTCCCCTGTAGTAGTACATCAACAGCTTTACCATAGCTTGATGACTGGTGGCATGCACTTCCCAGTCCTTGCATTTTGATTCCATTAAGTGTGCTTATGTAGTTCGGCTTCATTCATTCATAAGCTTCTCTCACTGCCTTTAAAGAACATGCCACAGCCTGGGCTGCTGCAAACACTTCAGTCTGTGCCTCGTAATGAAACGTGATGAGCCAAGCTCAGCCAGCTTGCAGCCTGAAGCGGATCCATCCTCCCAGCTCAGCCAAGTCAAGAGTAGCCAAAACTCAGCCAACCACAGAACAGAGAGCTCCGGAGTAAATGTTTATTGTTCTAAGCTGTGAAATTTTTGAGTAGGTGACTGTGCAGCATTATTGTCATGATATTTGAAAAAGAACAACTTATCATTGTAAGTTCTTGATTAAATTTTTTAAACTAACTTTTTAATCTACCTATAATACATCAAATTATATAAAAACATTTCTGTCTTTCATATCATCTCTCTGATTGAAGGTGCCCTCTGCATTCTATCACCATCTTCTAGTTTTATTTCTCATTACATTAAACTACAATATTAGTTACAAAATTAGCTCAGAAGGTTGTCTCTCTCTCTTCATACTCCTATGTATACTGTATATGGCTTATTCATCTATGAATCCAGTCCAGTATCTTAAAGGTAAAATGATGTGATGATGTCCCGAATTCTGAAGGGCAGAAGATAAAGCATTTAGTTGTTTTACTTTCCAGGAGAAACCCTCAAAACGCAGGAAAATGAATAGGAATTGAGAACGAGAAATTCAAGTCTGGACTGCCTAACTTCAGATTTATTTTTCCATTAAAAAATATAAACACATTATTTTATTTGTTTGTTTATTTATTTATTTATTTATTTTTGAGATGGAGTCTCACTCTGTCACCCAGGCTGGAGTATAGTGGTGCTATCTCAGATCACTGCAACCTCCGCCTGCCAGGTTCGAGCGATTCTCCTGCCTCAAGCCTCCCCAGTAGCTGAGATTCCAGGCACCCGCCACCATGCCCAGCTAATTTTTGTATTTTTAGTAGAGATGGCGTTTCACCATGTTGGCCAGGCTGGTCTCGAACTCCTGACCTCAAGTTATCCACCTGGCTCGGCCTCCCAAAGTGTTGGGATTACAGGCATGAGCCACCACACCCAGTCTAAGCACATTATTTATTTAAATCACAGTCTATAGGCATATTTGTAACAGGTAGCAAAAAAATAATATTTCTTCCCAATGCAGATTTCTAGCATAATGTATGCTTGGCATCCCTCACAAAACCCCCACACCGTTTTCAAAATAGTACCATATCTGGGGTATTGTAATTGAGGCACATCCTTACTCTCGTTCCTAACAACCCTTTCTTTTAAGAAACTGACAAATTACCCATCTGTGATCCTCTGTTTGGTATTATCTTGGGACTGGATGCTACTATTTTTGCGTTGGAAGAGTTTGCCATCACCCCATGATCTGAGCCACAATCACATGACCCCATCTGGAAAAGTGATGTGCTGCCATTTAGTTTCATTCCATGAAATTTTCCAAGGCCGTTTTTCATTTCAGCAAAGTGTGACTTTACATTTCTCATACATATAGATGAGGGTTTTTTTTCTTTTTAAAGATTTTACTGATATTCCAAAGACATATTTCTAAACTCTTCATTTTCTTCATTATTACTCAATTTAGCCTGATAAGATTAGTAAAAGCTAACTTTTCATCTCATAAATTTAAAAATATATAAAAATTATTGATATTTCTTCTAAAAATATGAGATAGCTATTTTAAAGGCCTAAGATTTCTAGTTAGTTTCAGCAAACACTCAGTACCTCATTTTATTTAAATATCATTACCCCAGAAGATGAAAATATAACAAACGATATTGTAAACATTTTAAGGATATTTAAATAATTTATAACGTCAAAAATATCCTATTTGTCTAACTTTATACAGGAAAACAATAAGAAACATGATTCCAATCAGTTCATTTTAATACATTTAAAAGCAGATTCTTCTCCATCACTAAAACATGTTTGACTTTGAATAAATGACTTAGACTGAAAAAAAAATTAGCTTCTTTTTAAAATTGAGAGGTTACACAAGATTTGTGGAGATTCAGTAGAATCACAGGGAATTGCTTTCAAAATCACTGGTGTTTATCTACCTAGAAGGTCAAAGGCAGAGCCCAGTATCTGTGCTTTAGGATAACTCCCCTGGCAATTCTATGGTACAACGCTGTTGGTAAGCCTGTTGGATTTAATCATTTCTGAGCAGTAGGTCAAATATATTATTTTATGATTCCTAGTTTACCTTCTAATAAGGGGATAGCTTGAGATGTCTCTTAATTCCTTCACCCTTAAATGTAAGTCATTTTACAGAATTTCAGTGTTCCTTCTTGGTAAACTCAAGAGAGTCCAGGCTAAACTCATGATATAATTCATCTGCTGTGTCACTTGAGATAAAAGAAAGCTGAGAGATTTAGAAAACTAATCTAAGCCTGGAAAAACCATCTCAGGAGTGATAGATATCCAGAAAGATGCAGAGTGGAGTAAAATTTTAAGAAGATTCTCTACCAAATTTCAGGAAGCACTTTTAAAGTACTTTAATGTGGCAAACCACTATAATTCCTTCTTATACAAAAGGAACAAAAGGAAAGTGCAGTCTATAGCTATTATTTGATAAATGAGAAGACAGAATTAAAGGAGATGTTCTTGTGGAGATGCTTTCTCGTGCAGCATTAAATCTTTGACACTGAGACCATTTTCTATGCATACATTCCAAATCTAATATCCAGAGAAAGTTGAACATAGGCGATTTTTTTTAGTGTCAATTTTTACATTCCTTTACTCCTTGAGTATTATTATTACTTTTTTGTAAAAGAATGGTAACAATGACTTTAATGAGAATACGAGTTCAATACCTGGTTAATTGTACTGTTTGGTGAAAAACAAAGGAGTCCCAGAATGCTATTCCTCTACAAAGGCAAAAGAATGTTTAGCACCATGTTTAGTTGGACTCTCAGGAGGGACTCCACAAGTAAGCTAATAAAAAATACTATGTCTGGATAAAAATGTAGTTAACTTCTTATAGGATGAGTCTGGCAGTATCACACTTGCTAACTGTTCAAAGTGGCTTTTCAGTTTTATATTGAGTTGAAGGAAAAAAGAAAACGATAGAGCGTCAGTAGGGACCCAACACCTACCAAGAGTTCCAGGACCTCCCGCCCAAGAGCACATTCATATTAATGCATTACAGTGAAGGGCTCCCAGAGTAAATATTCTCCATTCCCCCCATGGCTATATTCCCCATATGTAGACAAATTAATGAAGGTGGATTCTGGAGCTGGACATAAATATTCAACTAGTGTCTGTATTTATGCCCCAGCTTACAAATAACTAATGGTTGGCTGAGCCAAAATAACCATGTAAGCGAGACGTGTAGAAGGATTGCTGATTTCATTTATTATACCACCTGTGAACCTCCTAGGGGAAGGGCAGTCTAGTGAAATATTTTGGTGTGCTGACACAATTCTGTACTTGTTTATGAGGCTACACCAGCCTTTCCCTAATTTCCTGTTGTAATTCTCTGCTTCAAAGGCCAAGTCCACACATGGGAAGAATATTTTCTGCAAACAGTCTTCTCACAGCTCTGCTATCTCTGTCTCTCCAATTGCCTCTCTGGGCATTCTCTTCCCCTTTATGCTCTTAACAGCCATAAGGGATTTAACTTAGAATTTGAGGCAGAACAAAACCAATAATTATAGAGGTTTTAGTTGGCTATGTCGATTACCTGGTTCTGACTCTTCTTGAATACGTAGGAGAAAACTTATCTTTTCTAATTCTGAGCTACTAAGGACACTGGGAAGAGGTTTTACCCCAACGCATTTCATCAAAAGATCAAATGGAGACAAACTGATCTCACCGTTGAGCTCACAGTCTCTCTACAAACCTGTTTCCATCCTAAAGCAAAGTGTTGATGTAAAGCAGACAGCCTGGAAATATTAGTGCTATCCCTCAGGAAGCAGTGATAGCATCCTCTCCTGGAGGGTAGTTACTGCACTTTTTAAGGATTCATATAAAAATGCGTCAATCCTGGCTGGAAAGCTCAATGTTACTAACACTGAGGCAGGCAAGGTAGTAGCTTTTGTCATTACATCTATCAAAGAATACGTGAAATATTGCATATTATTATAATTTTCCACTTTAATTTATTGTTTGTTGTTCATTACATACAATTTCAATGTCTATTGGATATATTTCTGTTTAGGATTAATATTTACAGCTTGATATTTTGAAATTTGAATGTTTGCTTTACCTTAATACCGAGAGCTATTTTAAAAGATGTGTATTTTTGACATCGAATGTTTAGATTTCCTAAAGGGCAGCCAGAATATATATGCCAGTCCAGTGGAATCTGTTACTCAACCAAAGACAAAAAAAGAGCAGTAAGAGATGTCATTGCCTTTTCTGATGATATTGGACAAGTTGGAAAGCTAATGGCCCAAATGAGTTTGATTTGGACCAGAAAATTGGAATCAATAACATCTGGATGTTCTCATTCAAAATGATTTCCACAATTCCCTAACTGCTGATGAACGACACAATTCTACTATTAAACAATGATCAGCTTCACTGTACGTCAATGATTTTTCCACTCTTTGTCAAATAAATTCTGGTATCATGATAAATAGCAAAGAATTGAATACTGCCTGGCCACTGGCTTAAAAAATTTTAGAAAAAAATGAACATGCAAATAAAAATGATAATTAGAGTCCAAGGGGCACATTGCTTAACTGATAATTTGTTTGTTGTGCTTAAATATTGCAAAGGTTTCTGGTATGAGCATCATGTTGTACCATATGTGATCCTGTTTTGCTTACACCAAAATAATTGTGATTGCCTGAGCCTTTGAATCAATCTCTTCCTTTTTTGTATAAGCCCTAATGATCACATTATTTAAAATGTCAGTATGAGTCTGCAGGCTAACATTAAGTATATTTCTTCTTAAAGTGATTTTTTGTCTTGTAATGTGTACATTTTTATCCGTGTTTGAATATTTAAGGGGCACTTTCCAAAGCCACTCCTCAAGAAACTCAACTATTTTTTGTTTTATCTAATTATCTAATAAATTAATACAACAAGTGAGCTCATTAAATGCAAACGAGGAAGAGGGAGAAGGTGTTGCTAGAACTTAATTAGCAAGATACAAAGACACTAATTAACACGTATAGCTCAGGAAAAAAAACTTTTTTCATGTGGCAGCATCAGAAAATAAAATCACAGCTGGTTACACATAGTAAGTAGAGTGCAGATGAATTTCAGTCATCTGTGATATTAAGCCCTCAGGAGTAAGTAAAAAGGGGGATGAGGAAGCAAGAGAAATTATCTAGGCTGGCCAATAAAGTACCATTTTGTAAATTTGAATGTCTTTTATTCAAGTGTTTAGACAAGAGTCTACACTGAAGGGCAAAATCTACACAAATTCCAAGCCAAAAATATTTTATTGTTTCAACTCTTTCTACCGATAACTTCACTAAACCACTTTGTAAACATTTAATTTATAATGGTCATTTCTGTTGATTTTATCAATAATTATTTCATCAAACCAAATAATTTGTATGCTCAGCATGGTAGCTCATGCCTGTAATCCCAGCAACTCAGGAGGCTGAGGCAAGAAGATGGCTTGAGCCTGGGAATTTGAAGCTACAGCGAGATATGATTTTGCCACAGCACTCCAGTCTTGGTTACAGAGTGAGACTTTGTCTCTAAAAATAAATAATAATAATAATAATTTAAAAAGAATCTAATAACTGTTAAAATAAACTTCATAAGACATAAATCTTCATAGTTGCCGTAGTTTAAGGGGGCATGTACTTAAAAGAGAGTTTGTGTTTCAGTTTTCTAAGGAAGAGCTACAAGTAGTTCAAAACTAACAAATATTAGTATGACTTGAAATGTATTTCATTTCCATTTAAAAGGAAACTGTAGTAACTCAAATATTGTGCTTCTCAAGATAACTTAAACTAGGTTCTTACACTTACATCTAAGTTTATAACTAAAGCAGAGAGGTTAAATCCCAAATGTGAAATCAGCATGTTCCGGTAACTTTCAAAAAATAAGGAAGCTTTCGAAGTATTCATCTAAAATAATGTCGTGCCAATCTTTCCTGGGGTAACATTTTTAAACTTTTATTTGAGGATAATTTCAAGCTTACAGAAAAATTGCAACCACACACTCAGAGCTCCCATAAATCCTTTTCCTACGCCCACACACTCACTGCCAAGTGCAAGTCATTGACACATGGCCCCTACATCCACATCCCTTAGTACTAACTACAAGGGCATCCTCTTTGTTAACCACAAGCTACTGTTTCAGGAAACGGAATGTTGATAGAAAACCTTTTTTGATCTACCTTCCATATTTCAGTTTTATGAATTGACCTAGTTAATGTCTCTGATAGCTTAGTGGATGTTCGGTTGTAATGTCTCTTGAATCTCCTTTAAACTGGAATGGGTCCTCAGTTCTTTGTTTTTTTTCATGGCATTGGCATATCTGAAAAAATGTTTAATAGTAAAGTCTTCTTGGTTTACGCTTTCTGTGATGTTTCCTAAAAATTTGGTTCATTTTCCTCATAATACTCCTTAAGTGATGTGGTTTCCTTTTGAGTGTCAGAATCGGAGTCACACAGTTATCCACTGACCCTCCATTGATAATGTCAATCATTTTTACATTACTTTTGTCTAGTTTATTCGCTACTTAGATCTATGAGATGATTTTAAAGATGGTCATATTTTGTCTGATGATCATTATGACTTTAAACAACACATCATATATTCTAATGAGTCACAGTGCATAACCTACATAGTAATCAGATTAGATATATTTATGTTTTAGAATTCTATTGGCAAAACCCACGATATCCTAATATAAAAATCTTAATTCATATTAAGCTCAACACATTTCCAATGTTTTTAATGATTATAAAATTCAAAACATTATATAAAAATCCATGGTTTTAAGATTAGATAGAACTTTTTAAAATGTTCTGTGTACAACCTGTACCAATTTAAATTATGTTTGTTATTTCCTATAAGACCACATGAACAAACTCACACACTTATCAAATGACTGACGACGTTTCTCGACTTTCGTAAGAGACTGTATCTACATTATTTTTAATAAGAAGATAGGCAAGTAACTTACTGTCTGGTTGGGAAGATAAAACAGTTGTATATATCTCTGCAGTATGGAGTAAAAAGTGTATGTAATGAAAAAAAAGGTGTGGTTAGTATGTCATTCTTTGGCCAATCTATTTTCTTCATTGAAAATCAGATCAACTATCATGGGGAGGGGGGAGGGGGGAAGGGATTGCATTGGGAGTTATACCTGATGTAAATGACGAGTTGATGGGTGCAGCACAGCAACATGGCACAAGTATACATATGTAACAAACCTGCACGTTATGCACATGTACCCTACAACTTAAAGTATAATAAAAATAAATAAATTAAAAAAAAAAATAAAAAAAAATAAAAAAAAGAAAATCAGATCAAGATCAAGAATCAGAATGACCCTAATTGCCCTCTGTGCCATGCCATATTTTACATGATATATTTTATACATTCAGCTTCTAAGCCTGCTTAAAATGATTCTGGGACCTCATGTCACTTATCTCTGGGGTTAGAGGCACTGTTACTTCGGACCCAATATATCCCCATGTTATTTTTTTTCCTTGTTTTGCTGAAATATATTCTCAGAAATCTATTTCTCCAGACATTTGTATAAAGACAATTTCCTGAGTACTTATAAAATATCATTTTTTGTTTTTATTTTAGAATGATAATTTGGTTAAACAAGGATTTTTTTGTTTTGTTTTTGGAATTTTAGTTTCACAATTTCCCTCAGAACTTTTGCAGATACAACTGCTTTGGAGTCTAGAGTCTAGAATTGCTAATTCAAAATTTATAGCAAGAAAGTTCCACTTCCACTTAGGATATGGAACATGAAAGAGTATTACTAATACCTTAAAAATTTTGCGGAAAAAAAAGTGGAACATACTACAAAATCATCTCTACTCTTGAATTCAACAGAGAGCTGGTATTGCAAGGAAATGAAATAGCCTAAAATCCAAGGAAAGACAGGCCATGCAAGAAGAGACAGATCGATATTTGTAACAGAGCCTGGGGGGAAGATGAGGCCACCTTTGTCCTCTTCCATTGCATAAGAGCCTGCTCCATGATAGTGCGTAACTGATAGAATATGGTAGAAGTATACCTATACCAGTTTCTCTGCCTAGGCCTTAACAAAATGGCAACTTTTACTTTCCATTTTTTGGAAAACAATCTCTCTTAATCCTTGCCTGCCATATGAATTTGACTCTCCCAGGAGAGACTACTATTAAAAGGAAAACTTCAGCCAAACTAAATTGAAAGGAGTTTAATTGAGCAATGAATGATTCATGAATCGGGCAGCCCCCAAAAACACAGCAGATTCAGAGAGACTCCAGGGGTGCCTCGTGGTCAGAGTAAATGTATAGACAAATAAAGTAAAATGACGTACAGGAATCAGAAGTGAGGTACAGAAACAGCTGGATTGGTTAGAGATTGGCATTTGCCTTATTTGAACACAGTTTGAACACTCAGCGGTGCATGAGTGGCTGAAGTATGGCTGCTGGGATTGATGGAGATTCACCTATTGTTATAAGCACAAACTCCTAAGTTAGGTTTAAAATGTTCTCTACCTATTAAGTTAGGTTGCAGTTCATCCACAAGGACTCAAATGCAGATGTATGAAGTCTTTTCTCAGGCCATATTTAGTTTGCTTTAACAATATAAACCATATGACTTGCCAATATTCGACATTATTTGATCTTAAAAAAATAAATTTTGTAGGTTTAAACCTAATATAAATTTTGAGAAATAATTTATGGTAATACTCATGTTGATTAGGAATGTGTACCCTGGAAATGGCTGACTAGTAGGAATTCTAATCAGAAGCCTGAAACAAGGAAAGGTATAAACATGCCATCTATTTTTCTCTCTGATGAGACCAGAGGTTGGTTAAATAACATATTTAATAAAACCAAAAGCATAAATTTCTAGTGGTCTAGTGGTTAGAATTTTTAAAAGCATTTTAATTGAGGAAATACTAATGTTAAAGATGTGTGAGATGCCTAGAATTCCATATGCACTTCTATTTTTCTTTTTTAAAATATATATATTTTTTTGATGGAGTCTCACTCTGTCACCAGGCTGGAGTGCAGTGGCACACTCTCCACTCATTGCAACCTGCAACCCCTGCCTCTCAGGTTCAAGCAATTCTCCTACCTCAGCCTCCAGAGTATCTGGGACTACAGGCATGCACCACCACGCCCAGCTAATTTTTGTATTTTTAGTAGAGACGGGGTTTCACCACGTTGGTCAGGATAGTGTCGATCTCTGGACCTCGTGATCCACCAGCCTTGGCCTCCCAAAGTGCTGGGATTACAGAAGTGAGCCACCACACCCAGCCCCTATTGTTTCAAAAGAAAGTTACAAGGACCTAGTAAGTTCGAGAGCCTGAACACTTTGTGATGTCATCCAAGGCTTTGTATCCAGCCACGGATTCAATTATTTTGGTGCAAATATCTGACCATAAGATAAGCTGAATTCTGTCCTTTGAGTATTTCGTGCTCTGGTTTGAGTCAACATTTTATGCTGTGTACAATCAGAGGATATAAAAGACAGAGAACTCGGACTTCATTACACTCAGTACAATTGATTTTGTCCCTACTTGATGGTACATGGTTGCATGTACAGTAGAATTCTGTCTGAGATGGCAGGGAAAGAGACCTTTAATTGTCACATACCCCTACATAGAGAAGGCTAATGATATTACTAAAAATTACCTAATGCTTATGAATGAAAAATAAGCTTAAGTCAGGGCACATGTGAAGCATATTCTGTCAACTGATAAAATGTAAGGGGTTTGCTTTGGGGTCTCAACACATAGCTAGCAGTTTTGACTCTCATGCTGCTCACTCAGTTGCTAATAAATATCACGGACAACCCTGTAGTATTTGGCCAAAAATTCCAATTTGATCTCTTCTTTGGCAATGAGCTGCAAAGCTAGACTGATCAGCACAACTGTTCAACTACTCACTTTCAATTACTCACCTTTTTTTGGACCCAATTCTCATTCTCTTTCTGCATGCCTATGAACCCAAAACCTCTCTGAGATTTTAGATTACTGCTCACTTCCTCAGCTTCTAACTTTCATGCATATTTCCCATGTGGCTTACTACTTCCTTTTTAATTCTCTTCTTCTTGCTGTTTCATATAATTCATTTAAAACTTAACAAAGACTTGGAAAGATAAGTAAAAAATGCATATGTTTAGTCTGCCATCTTGAATTTAAATTTGCATTAAACAAATATAGATTCGTTTCATGAGACTTACATTTCAATGCACTGGGGACAGTCATTATTTAACAATTATAATACTCCCTGATATGGTTTGGCTGTGTCCCCAACCAAATCTCATCTCAAGTTGTAATCTGTAATCCTCACCTGTCAGGGAAGGGACATGGTGGGAGGTGTTTGGATCATGGGAGTGGTTTCTGCCTTGCCGTTCTTGTGATAGTGAGTGAGTTCTCACGAGATCTGATAGCTTTGTAAGTGGCTGGTTTTTTTTCCTTCTCTCTCTCTCACCTGCTGCCATGTAATACATGCCTGCTTCCCCTTCTACCATGATTCTAACTTTCCTGAGACCTCCCCAGCCATGCAGAACTGTGAGTCAACTAAACCTCTTTTCTTTATAAATTACTCGGTCTCAGGAAGCTCTTTATAGCAGTGTTAAAATGGCCTAACACACTCCCCAAATATCCACCAAGTATTCAGTATTCTTGAATACTTACTACGCCCCAAGTGGTCCCGTGTATGTCTTGTATCCATATTTCTATTGCTTAGTAGTCTGAAATCCATGTATTCTTATAAAATGAAATTACGCTTCAAAATTTAAGTAGGCATTTGAAATTATTGGAGCCCAGAGAGAGGTTCTCAATCTCAGTCCAAGAGAAAAAACTGAAATCTCATAAAGGAGAATGTTAAATTGAGTATTTAAGGATACAAAAAGTTTGGCAGGTAAAAAAAGTGAAAATGGCACAAAGCCTGGAGACAAAATTGCTTATCTGGGAAGTGAAAAAACACTTAATATGGCTAAAAATCAAGATGTATGGGGGAAAACTATACCAGAAAAGACTAGATACATGAGCATTAGAATAATGCTAAGATTTTTGTTTCTATCTCTTAGCTAAGGGAGGAGGCCAGCTGAAACTGGAGACCCTCAGTATCCAGGGACCCCCAGTCTGCATCAGGGCATTCTGTCACCCAGCTGTCTCTAACAACACGAGTCTAGGAACACTGAAAGTGTATTGTATAATTGTTAAGATACTCACACTAGAGTGAGTGAAGATAAAAAGAGGAGGAGGGGATGTTCCTGAAAATGCCGTGAGTAAAGGGATCAAATGATGTGGGTGGCTTAATGAGGGAAGAAGCAGCAGGCAGAAAAACAAAAACAAAAACAAAGTTTGAGTGTGAATAGAAGGCACTGGGAAATAAAAGCTATGAGAGATGATGCCATTTACTGATTGCAGATACTAATCTTTCACAGTTCAAAGATGGAGAATTTCCAGGTGTTAACAAGGTCCTGAATGTGGCCATGAGAGTGTGTGGCAGAGTGCCTGGAACTGAAAAATATCAAGGAGAAAGCGTTAAGAGGCCAAGAAAGCATTGGTGTTAATACACAAGAGAAGAATCACACTACAATGTGAATCCCTTGGTGTTCTGCATACTGAGAAGTGACACCAAAGATGTGACACAGTGATGACATTAAATTATTACTTGTTAAATGAAAGAAGAGAAGGAAGTGTTATTTGGATTGTACATTAGAGGAGTAAGATTCAGGAAAGTCACTGACTAGAATTTAGAAGCATGGGATCATAAGATATTCTGTAGAAAATAAACATTTGACAACAAAATGTAAAATAATGATGCAAAAGAAAAAAATAGCAAAATATAATTTCAAAGTTTCTATCACAGCCTGGAAGAATTGTGGTACCACTGAAAGAAATTGTATGATAGAGAAGGCAATCCGGAATTGAGGGAACATTACTAACTCAATCTTTACCAGTTGTGTTTGTGGTTACACAGAAAAGGATGACATCAACATAACTTGAGTTAGACAAAGTAAACAAGGGCAACATGTTTGTATTTTTAATCTTTTGTTTTGTTTTGTTTTCAGTGAAAGGTAATAAGTAGGCAGTCTTAACTTTCCCCCTAAATATACACACAGGGAAAAAATGAAAATCATAGTTTTTGTTAGCCATATATTCTCTTGCTTCATTTTCCCAATACCTCTATGCAATGAACTTGTTTACACACCTTAACAGCTGAGGTTACTAAATTGTACTCTTCGGGTTCACAACTGTTAAGTAGCACAAATGGGAACTAAACAGAGTATGTTTGCCTCTAACTGCCATGATTTCACCTCCCTGTCATGTACAAAAGAATTTGCAATTTTAGAAACTCATAATATAAATGCTTCCAAAAGAATTAGCGCATAACTTTTTGTGAGATCCTCAGAATTCAGTTTGGCTAATAAGTTCAGAAAGGCAGTAGCTAAGAACATGGACTTTAGAATTGCAAAGACTCGGCTTTAAGTTTAAACTCTGACTTTTTCTTTTGTCATGTAATACTGGGTAAATCACTTAACTTCTCTTAGACTTAGTTTCCTCATCTGTAAATTAAAGACAAATAAAAATGCTGATCTCATGACAATGTGACAAATGAGATAATGCATGTAAATTTCTTATCACAGAGCTAAATCAATATTAGCTGTTAATAACTAATACACTAAGTATATTATTTTTAGTTCTACATTCTTAATTTTACACATATTTATACGAAATATTTCTGCATGGCTGTATCAAACTAAACATTCCAACACTTCCACTAAAAAATTATACAGTTGACCATTGAATAATGTGGAGGTTCTGACTGCCAACACCTCCATTCCCAGTCACACAGTCAAAAATTTACATATAACTTGGACTCCTCAAAAGCTTGACTACTGACAGTCTACTGTTGACTGAAAACCTCACTGATAACGAGCAGTAAATTAATACATATTTTGTATGTTATATGATTTATATTCTGTATTCTTACAATAAAGAAAGCTGCAGAAAAGAAAATGCTATTAAGGAATTCATAAGGAAGAGAAAATATATTTACTATTCATGAAGTGGAAGTGGATCATCATAAAGGTGTTCATCCTCATCATCTTCATACTGAGCAGACTGAGAAGGGGGAAGAAGAGTGGGGGTTGGTTTTGCTGTGTCTAGGGTAACCTAACCGAGGTGGGAGCAAATCTGCAGATAAGTGGACCCACCTATGTTGTTCAAGGGTTAGACACATTTAAGTTATTGCAATTATAGTATCTTGATCTGTACAAATTAAACACTGAACGTGTTAGGCTCATCTGTTATGCTTTAATATTGCAATGTGAACATTACAAGACTTTCAGGATGCACCTAGAATAAAATATACAGCTATTAAGTGCCAAATTGTGACAGAAAAAGTAAAATCTGATTAAATTTTCTTTAAGTTTCTTCTAGACTACTCTTTACAATCAATAGAATTAATGGGTTTCTATAAACAACAACAACAAAAGCATTGGATTCGCTTAGCATCAGAATAAAGAATAACCAAATTGTGTGATCAAATTAGGTTAATACACACTTTGGCAAAAATTATGTTAGCTCAAAACCATGTTAATATCAAAGCTATAACATGATGTATAAAAACTGGGACTCTCATGAAACTAGAGTTAATAATGAAAATGCATAAAACAGGAAGCATAACATTTGAGTTGAAAAATTCTTAGAGTAAAATGTTTAAATTATCTGATTGGAAATGTTAGAGAACAGAAATAATCATTGACATTTCAGTTTTTATATCAACATAAATGATAGTGGTGATGGTGGTGGCATTCCCTCCTGGAATCAATTAGGAATGTATCTCCTGCTATCTGCCTGGAGACACATCTTACAGCAGGGTAAATATCACTCTGTCCTATACAGGCGCCATTTTTAGAGAAGCTGAATAATACAATTGGAGCAGAATTGAACAAAAATCTATTCATATGAGTGGATCATATTATCATTTTTCAATTTAAAGGAACTAGTTTTCCCTTCACCCTGTCTCTATTCCCCTTCTCTGATTATCTGCAACTACCCTCTCCACCCATTCAACTGCACTCACAAACTTTTCTAAGGGTATAAGTGAAGCTGAATAGATAGTGAATTTAATAACAAATAAGTGGACCAAACACTATGTATTTTACCTCTCTGACTTAGACTGGGTGGCCTAAAATGCAGGAATGTATTTTTCATAGCTCTGGAGGCTGGGGAGTCTGAGATCCAACTGCTGGCAGAGAGGGTTCTTGGTGAGGGCTCTCTTCCTGACTTGCAGAAGGCTGCCTTCTTGCTGTATCCTCAAACGGTGGAGAGAGAGATCATGTCCTCCATCTCTTCTAACATGGACACTAGTCTCATTCATAAGGGCTCTACCCTCATGATGTTATTTACCTCCCAGAGGTCCCACTTCCTCACATCATCACATTAGGAATTAGGGCTTTAATACATGAACTTTGGGCCCATAAAATATTTGGTCCAAAGCACTCTTCATCAACAGTAGCAGTTCCTCCAAGGGAAAGTAACTAAATGACATTGTAACTGCACCATGAAATCACTGGCAGAGTCAGGCCAGCCTGCACCCTGACAGTGTGACTAAATCAAGACCTCAGGCATACAGGCAAGAAAAATGCAGCCTATAAGGCCACACAAAGAGACAGATATCCAGAGAAAGGGAAGTGGCTTCCGGATCCATAAAGATCTAGTTACCCCCACGGAGCCCGTATTTCCTAAGCCCAGCAACCCTTTGGCATTGTCAGGTTTCATCCATCTTCTACAGGCGGCACTTCAGGTGCAGAGCAGACCTGCAAAAGCTGCTAAGGAACGACCCCCACAGCTGCGCCTGTCCTGGCACAAAGTCCCATGTGTGCCCTCTCTGCTTATGGAAGGGTCTTTAACTCTCTAACAGTCAATAGAATAGGATTGTCTCTTTTCAAATGTAAGCCTACCTAGATAGAATTGTAATTCTCTAAAAATACGTATATGTATAAATATATAATAAAAATATGAATTTTATATATATATGCACACACACATATATATATAGCATAAGGATAAGATCACTTCTCTCTGTGGTGTATTTCTTTTTTTTTTTTTTTGGACAAAGAACCATGCTCTGTCCCCCAGGCTAGAGTGCAGTGATGCAATCAGAGCTCACTTCAGTTTCCACCTCTTCTGGGCTCAGTGATCCTCCCACCTCAGTTTTCCAAAACTGGGATTACAGACAGGTGTGCACCACCACGCCTGGCTAATGGGGTGTGGATTTAAACTCTTTTAATTTGCTGACATAATTACAAAGTTTAACATGTGTGTCTTAACATAATTGCAAAAACCCTTTAGTTTGTATTTATTGAAATATAAATTCTAATTAAATGATTACAGCATGTATGGCATAGTAGGCAGAACAAAAATTTAGAAACAAAAATCTGAGGAGGTCTCTCGTCCACATCACCATATTGCTGAGTGACCTGGTCTCATCATCGAAATTCTCCCTTGTACTATTGTGAGAATGGCTTAAGAGGGTGGATAGAAAACACCTTCTGGAGACTAGAATGCTGTTAAAAATTGAATTGTCATTTTATCGTTTAATATATCTTTTTAGATTGATAAAGAGCAATACAAATATACGTCTATTGACTTTTCCAATTCATTTGTTCACGTATGCTCTGACATAGACACTATCTAACAATGTGTGTTCAACCTGTGCAGATGAACTAGAAAAAAACAAAAGTATTTTCCGTGGATGCCCTAACTTCTGAGAACTCTGAAAATATTTAAGCACATCCCCCGAAAAGTGCATGGTCATGGCTCTGGCATTTACACACCATCAGTGGCTCTTCACTCAAATCCTTTGCATTCTCCTCTGTGGTCTACTTGTCATCACAGGCATTAAGATTAGCCATCCACAGGTGACAGGTGTAACCATCCATGCAGCATGAATCTCATCGAAACTGATACTGTATCTACAAAGCAAATAACATGAAATGCCTTTTCTCATACAGTCAAATGCATCTGTATGTATTATATTAATTGTCTTCATTGATACTTCTTGCTTATGTAATAAGTGTTCTCAACTTTTATGTTCTCCCACTTTCTGGAATGACAAATGACATCTCATGCTTTCTCCTGAGAACTGCTTATCACAAGATTAAATCCACATGTAGAGATTGAAATTCATCAGATATTTTTTTCTCTTCTCTGATTTGTTAAATCATGTGTTTGTGAATTCATCATTTGCAATTTCTAATTTGTAGCACTAATTGCATCTACTTTGAATTCTGCATAAAATCATCTTCACAAAAACAGTGCAATTTACTATATCATATTTGTATGAGTTTTCCATCACCTTTCCTTTTCTGATTCGTATATTTTTAAAAAATGCATGTTTATAAAAGTGTATTTCTATTTAATAACAACATTTATTAGACTTTATTATTAAAAGAAATGGTTCCCCAAATATTGAGATATTTAATGAATGCTTTATATCATTACTTAACTTGTATTATTAAAACAAGATCTGTATATTTACCATCACTAAGATAGTTCTTGCTATGAGCATGGTACTTTACTTTTCTTTCTTTTCTTTCTTTTTTTTTTTTAAAAAGAAAGTTTCACTCTTGTTGCCCAGGCTGGATTGTTTGGTTCACTGCAACCTCTGCCTCCCAGGTTCAAGCGATTCTCCTGCCTCAGCCTCCCGAGTAGCTGGGATTACAGGCTTCTGCCACAATGCCCGGCTAATTTTTTGTATTTTTACTAGAGACGGAGTTTCACCATGTTGGCCAGGCTGGTCTTGAACTCCTGACCTCAGGTGATCCACCCACCTCAACCTCCCAAAGTGCTGGAATTACAGGCATGAGCCACTGTGCCCGGCCCTAGCATGGCACTTTTCTATGTGTGTTCACCAAAGCTCAAAACAACAATGTGATGCAGATATGATTATTATATAAGTTTCATAAATGAAGAAGACAGAGATCCAGAAAGATGAATTAGTTGGTCAATGTCACATAGCTAGTATTTTACAGAACATGAATATAAACTTACATAGTGTGTTTCTGCATTCATGCTTTTAAGAAATATGTCAGTGGTTCCCAAACTTTAACATAAATAAGAATCATCCCAATAACCTATTAAAATATAATTTCCTGGGTCTCATGCTCAGATATTCAGAGATTTAAGGTAGGGCTCATAATTGTGTGTGTACAACAAACTCACCGATATCACTGCTGTCCTGCTGGTCCAGGTACTATGCTTTGATATGCACTGAACTACCTACACTGATTGTCTCGTGAGGATAATCAAAGATACCATCACCTGAATCTGAATAGTGTTTACTATTTTCACTCAGAAAACACTAAAATATTGTTCCGTTTTGGAAAAGATAAAATTTCTCCAGCTAATATATCTAACATAACATTTTAGATGCTATATAAAAGCATCTTTCAGCAGAGGTTGAGTCCTATGACTTTGTGCTTCAATTATTTTCTGTAGAAGTTATACGAGTTTGATATTGAGCAAATTGTGTATCTTCCTGAAACTCCATTTTGCACAACTGTAACATGGTCATACCATCTACTACACTGAGTGGGATTAATTGAGATAATATAAACATAACATCTAGCTTAAGGACTTGGGAGTTGCTTAGTTAGAAGCTATTTTTCTTCTCAGGCTATTAAGAAGGAAAGTAATCATAGATTATTCAAATGAATCAATAACACATGGTGAAGAAGAGGGGGAAATAGCATAAGGAAGAGGGAGAAAGACCTTGGAGGTTATATACCATATTGACAAACTTCTTGTTTCATCCAAGTGAAAGTTCAGTTAATTTTACAACAAAAGTAATAATATTTCCTGACAATCTTTCCTGCTAATAGCTTGAGTGAAGTGATTAAAGGCCATTATTCTCTCCCGAAATAGTCCCCTTCCAGTAAGAACTCATTAAGCACTTTAAACTGTGGAACATGATTACAGAGAATAGAATACTAATTGTTAAAAATAAACGTCATGCCTGAACTGACTGAATTAATTTCTTTCAATATGTTGATATATAAAGATTTCTAACCACATGTAATTCTTAAATATCACAATTCCTTTTTCTCTGATCTTTAAAATTTGTTACCTAATTCCATTGTATTGTTGTATGTTAGTGGAATATGGCATTACTTAAACTTTTACTGTTAAGCTCATTATTGGGTAAAAATAGTGCAGGGAAACATTGTGGCATGAACAACTTGGCCACTATCAAAGCAAAATCTGTACTTTCAACATGGATTACTTTATCAACTTCCAGGTTTCTTTCAGTAATCACAAAGGATGCTATCATGGCAAAACCACTTGAAATGCTTAGATTTCCTCTGATTCCATCTTGATATCTCCTGGTTAAAGACTGATTAGCGGCAGAAGGCAAATTCCACTTGCAAGATCTTCTAAAATGGAACTTACATGCATTGAAGAGTTGTCTGCAAGAGAATAGGCCAAACTAATATGTAATAATTAAAGGGCAGGATAGCAATTACCTTTGGGATGAGGCATGAGAAGGCCTGGGTCGGGTAATGCTCTATCAATGCCTTATTTTATTGGCATGCTAGTTACATGGCTATATTCACTTAAAATCCATTGAACCGTGGGCTTCGGATTTGTGCACTTTTGTATATATACTTTAATTTTCAATAAAATTTTACTAAAAGAATCTATGGTCCTAAACTCAGGTATTCTTTTGTGGTCCAACATTCCATATCTATAAGGCAGGCAAGTAAAACACAAAACGACTTACTTGCTCCTAAAAATTTTTTTTTTTTGATCTGCTGTTCAGAGCAGCATTAAAAACAACTTATCATGAACAAAATATTTTTTATTTCATGGTCTATGTAAATACACATTTCCAAAGATTGTAAAACAATTCTTGGTTTATGATGGCTCTTGGTTTCCACGACTTTATACAAGTCAAAAATCACCCCTGGATAAAAATCAGAGACCTAAATTCAGAGGCATGATCCAGGACAAACCCATCCAGTTCTGGAAAAATAAAAATCTCCATCTTCTAGATTTATTTACGTTATTACTATGCTCCAACAGCATCATTTTGGTTTCTAAAGACTTTAGAATAATTTGTTTTCTCTACACCAATTTGTATCATGTCAAAGTGAAATAGCAGTTTTATAACCACCTGGGGGAAAAAGCAATCCCCTTCCATAAATAAAAAAGTAATCTGCATAAATATGTACTCAGATATCCCTATAGACTCTTAAAATCTCGTATATGGGGGAGGGGAGCGAGTATAAACCATTAAAAAAAAGTGAAACAAGTTCCAAACTTTGCATCATTTGCCATATGATAATTGTCTAATAAATTAATATCAATGCTAAAAACAGATTTATACAAATATTCATTTGGGACTAGAGCCAGCTAATTCAGATAAACATGTATCTTTCCACTGAGCTGTATGCTCCAAAGCAGAAATTTATAAAAGCAACCCTCAGCAAATATGAATAACATATTTGGAAGAGCCAATATATTAAATTTGAAAATTCTGAGCTATATTGCAATATACTGCTCATCAAAGAGTATTTTTACATTAGTCGGCCCTAAATGGATTTCCTTATTCTCTGTAATAGATTCATATTAAGCAGACAGATATGCAATAAATAAAGCAGGAACGGACGCCTTCCCATTGACAAGCTGTCAGAAGGGCAAGGGAAATATCCCAGATGAGAGGGAAGAACAACAATGAAAAAGTCAACAACAACAAAGTAGTCTCTAAAATAAATGTCTTCGTTAATCCCTTTCCAAAAATAAGTAGTGTTCTGAGTGTTCAGGCTAACACTTAAAGCCCGAATCAAGCGAAAAGCTATTCTCGCAGCCACCATAGTCTGCAAAATGTTCTGTGTATCTGCCTCGTTTATCTTTCCACGTTATCAGCTAGGTCACGATGAGTAAACCTATTCACAAATTGGAATTTGGGTGTAATTATACAATGATCTTAAGCAAATTTGTCTCGATTAGTAATCACTGACATTGCATCCTACTATCAGAGCTTTGATTGTGAGTTTTAAATACTTCAACAACCAGCCTCTCTGTACCAGTTGCACCTTTCAGTCCTGTGAAACCTGTATGGATGTTCATCCATATATTTCACATACGCTTATATCCACTGTATCACGTTATATTTCTTGTTTTTGTACCACTTCTATTTCAATAAAATATTTTTCCCCCACTTCAAAACATTTGTGGTCTTGTTTTCTCTGGGAAATCTTTCCAGTTAACCTTCATTCTGGTAAACCAAAGTAGCAAAAGAGACGACTTTCTTAATGTGATTCCAAACACATCAGAAAGTGCTCAGTTTTCTAGAAAACTTACGGCTAATGTTTAATTTCAACTTTTTAAAACAAGCTTACCTAATTTTGACAATTTTCTTTGTTAATATTAATCATTCATTCAACCTAATGAGACATTATTATGTGATAAGTCCAATTTATACAAAAAAAGTAGAACATGTTTCTTGCCTTCAGATTCTTCACAGCCCCAAGCAGAATTCAGATATGTGAACTAGTAATTGTAATAAAATATTTCATAACTATTAGAATCAATGGGAAATCAATAAGGGAGCAATTAATTTTTCAGGGATGGTGGGAAATGTATCAGGAATTTCACTAATGAAGAACTGCTATAAATCATTATTAAAGGATGAATTAAAATTCACAAAGAAATGAGATAAGAAAGGCTATTCTAGACAGAATAGAAAAGGAAAAGCATTTAATCATAAAATTGGGGAAAAGGGTTGTTTGGTTTATGGAACTGTAGCAGTTCAGAATCACTGGATTTGGGGGAGCATGAAGAAAAAGGACAGAGGTTGCAATTCGATTATCATGATCTTGTACATCATTGCACAGTCTTGGACATTATCCATGCGCAATGGGCTAGCACAGAGGGTTATGGTAAGGAAATGAAGGATGGGAGAGAAATGTCAGCTGGGTAGAGGGAATATTGGTGTTACTGTTCTTTTGCATTCATCCTTCTAGACCGCTAGATTTTGACACGTTCTCCTCAGTATGCAGGCTCAGTGAGAGTTAGGGCCAACCATTCCCCCAAATTAGAGAAAGTTTGAGTCATGTTAAGGAGCTCAGCTAATTGCTTTTCTCTGGGGATCTGATACTACTAGGGCTTTTGTTTTCATCCTCCTTATGAGGAAGACTTTACCACAAACTAAAGTATAAAACTTTTCATCCTGATACACCATGATGGAGTTTTTTGCTTTGTCTCCTACATTTTTCCACAGAACAATCTTTCTTCTTGCTTGCAAATTTTCTCAGAGACCAGAGTACAATAAATAGCTTGGCTAATTTCCTGCATTAATTCATGCATCTAACCCATACTTATTGTGCTATTATACGCCAAATACTATTCCAGGTTTTGGAGAGAGAGTAGGAACAAAACAAGCAGACATCCTTGTTATTGAGTTGCCATTTTACTGGGAAAATAGGCAATAAATAAAATAAGCAAAATATGTTTGTTAGATTGGGATAAATGCTACGGAGTAAGACAAATCAGAGAAGGTAGACAGGAAGTATATTTTGGGGGATACAATCTAAGATAGGCGGGCAAGGCAAGTTGTATTGAAAAGGTGACATTCAAACAAAAACTTGAAGAACATGAGAGAGAATTGATGAGGATATCTTAGGCAACTGCATTCCAGGTGGAAGGAATTGCAAAGTGCCAAAGCCCTAGACAGAAGCATGGTTAGGTGTGCACAAGCTAAAGCTGTCTTGGGAAAGACAATCAGAGAATGAAGGCAGAGAAGAAAAAAGGAATCAGAGAATGAAGGGTACAAAGGCAATGGCATCTTTGTAGCTGCTTTGGTTAAAAAACGTGCACTCTTGAGTCTCTTTGTTCTCCCTCACTACACATGCAATTCTCAGCAACACCATCGGCTTATTTCTCAATATAAAACCAATTTCCACATTTCTGATAACTCGACTTGCTATTAACTTGATTCTAGCCAACACCATAGTCTGTCTAGATTACCAAACTATCAACCAGGAGATTTCCCTTTTGTGCCATTACCCCCTGCAGTGTATCCTGAAAACAGCAGTGGATTCACAAAACCACAAGTGGTTTTGCATTTCTCAAAGTTCTTCTAATAATCGACAAGGAGCTGTGCATCCCCTCTCCCCACTTTCTGATTTTATTCCCTTTTAGGAACACTTATGGGGCCTTTTGTTTTCTTAGAACATGCCAGGCACACTTTCTAGCCAGGGACTCTTGCTTCAGTTCACTCTGTCTGGATGATATCTATAAACTTGGTAAGCTTAAAAAAGGAAATATTTTTAGAAACACTCAAAGTTTCAAGTGCAGAAAACTCTTATCTAACAGTTCTAAAGAAACAGGATGGGGATCATGGCTAATTACAATCCATGGGTAAATTTTTAAAAGCTTCCTTTGCCTTTTTTTTATTATCAAGATTTTTTCCTTGTTGAACTTGTGATACAGATAAGAAATATTTAAATAACCAATATCAACTTAAGTCAATTTAAGATTAATGAAGAAGCAGAAACAGTAGGGCATAGATGTAAGGACATGGGAAAAATATGGTGAGATCTTGGAGGTAACAAACAAGATTTATTTTCTTCATAGGTTTTTCTTAGTATAATTCTGCCTATGACCACATCTTTTTTTACATTGGAATTGTGAATAGGATGCTTATTGTACTTCACTGTTTTGTTAAATATCTCAAAAATTATCTACAATTGCCAATATACTTGTTTCTCTGGACCTTTCTAAACCATTGGGTTTTTTTTTTTTTATTTTTTAATCTTTTTTTATTTTTTATTATTATTGTACTTTAAGTTCTAGGGTACATGTGCATAACGTGCAGGTTTGTTACATATGTATACTTGTGTCATGTTGCTGTGCTGCACCCATCAACTCGTCAGCACCCATCAACTCGTCATTTACATCAGGTATAACTCCCAATGCAATCCCTCCCCCCCCCCCCCCCCCCCCCCCCCCCCCCCTCCCCCCTCCCCATGATAGGCCCTGGTGTGTGATGTTCCCCTTCCCGAGTCCAAGTGATCTCATTGTTCAGTTCCCACCAGTGAGTGAGAACATGCGGTGTTTGGTTTTGTGTTCTTGTGATAGTTTGCTAAGAATGATGGTTTCCATTTAAATGCTCTATTTAAGGTCATAGACTTCAAAGAATGTTTGACAAAATGATTTCATCATTGAAACAGCTTCTAGAATGCTTCCAGCACTGAAAAGCATAAATTCATTTTAGAGTACAAATAATTCAAGATTTTCTGATATTGCCTTGATTATAAATTATACTTAAATATATTACCTAAGTTTTTATTATATTTTCAACTTTCCATTTATTGTAGCGAATTTGTTAGAGTGTAGCAGGAAGAGGCATTATATTCAATACTGGTCTTTTCCTTTATTATTTCACTTATATTTAAGCAATGGAATTGAGCATTCATTGGCATTGCTATCATAGCTTACTGTAATAAGCTATTGGCATCTCTTCAAACATAAAAGATATATTAAAAATGGCTGTAGCAAATTTTAAATAACTGTACATGAATCTCATGTTTTCAGAGAAAATTTAGAAAAATCCCAGATACCTGGTATTAGATCTTGGCTAGGAAATACATTTTTAAAACCTAAACCTAAATCATTAAAAGTAAAAACATAATTTTTTAAAAAAAGTCTTTTTTTTTTTTTTTTACAAATGGCATTTTCTTAAATTGTACCTAAACTTTTGCCAAGGCTGTCCTAAAATTATTTTCTTATGTAAAGAAATAATAATAATAATGATAATGAATTAAGCTCTAAGGAGAAGTTCCATTTATAACTCATTTTCTTTATATCCACATCCCAAAGTAGTAGATTCAACACATGGCTGAGCTAAGCGCTGGCCCCGCTGTCGCCATTGGCTCTGGCCACTGTTGAAAGTGCCTTTGTCACTTTGTCTTGGATGACTGTGTAGACATGACTAAAATATATAACGCATTTTTTTCCAAGCAATTAATTCTTTTTTTTCAGTTAGTGTAGACAGAGTCTATTAAGCAATTAACTGTGGTTAACTCAATTATAGAAAACATAATTCATCTGATTTAGAAACTTAACTGACAAGGCAAGTGAACTCTGGCTAACCTCAGTGGGACAGAAATGGAGAGTAATAAGGCCAGGAGGACCAATCATTCTAGAAGAAGAATCCACACAGGAATAATTTTTGGGGTACTCAAACATTTGGTCAAGTGTTTATAACTTTAGTATGGTTTGGGTTGCTAAAATTATGTTTTTATTTTTTCTTCCATGAAAGTTTATCTTTACCAAGAAGTGTAAAAGTTTCTTTCTTTTGGAAAATCAATACATTTCATATATTCACATTACTTGTTGATAAAATTTACTACATGTTCACCACAACCTCTACTGGCTGATCATTTTGACACCGTGCAGTCTAGGACAGTGTGCATTTTCTGAAATGTTTAATGATAACATCTTACTCTTCAGTTTTTACTTAGAGAATTCACATTGAAGATAAAAGAAAAATTTTATACAATAAAATGCATCATTAAATCTGTGACAAGTTTAATATCCCAAATATCCTTGCATAAAGATTATTAAATGTTTATCACACGTGTTTTGTAAAAGATTTCAAAAAACTAAATTAACTGATTATTTTTTGTTTGAGGCGTAGTATTTTCTTGGTGTGTTAATTTTAATTTAAACAAAATCCTTAAACTCTTTTTGTGACATCCATAGAAAGTTCACGGGCTCCAAGGAAAGAACGGCTACATATGAATGGCAAACATCCAAGTGGAGCCTAATTATTAATAAAGTAATGCTCACCAGTAGCGTATTCTACTTTTTGTAGTACTCAAGGCCTCAAGTTCAGTAAACACAAATTAATACCAAACAGATGGAGCTGGTGTTAGTTAGGGTTAAGGGGTCTCCATACTGATGTTCTTACTACCCAACATAGTTATGGTAGGTATGAGAAGAAAGAATTATAAATAGTGCACCAAAGCCAGGACAAAAAAGGCGATGGATGTGGTGAGAAAGAGGACAGTGGGTGTCTGGGAGAGGGACAGAGGAGGGGCTGAAATTGAAGACAAGATGCTTCCCATAACTCCATGGCTAAACTGTGAACTATCTTTTCAAGGTAAGGTTTGTATATCTTTTTTGCATCAGCATCTCCAGAAGTCATCAGAGTATTTGACAGATTACATGCAGTCAGAGTGTGAGGCAAAAATGGGCAGCCTGTTGACTTTACAAATAGCATTACTAAATCTGTTGGAATATCGACCAAATATTGAATTCACGCTTGGGTCATTTATAAGAATTCCTTTTTTTTTTGGCTTGAATTTCCCTATATCCCTGTTTTGAATCCTTCATATAAGCTGGCTTCTTCATGCTCCCTCCTTATTTTACTTTCCTTTTGCACTTTTTGTGACAAGTTCTTTGATATATTTAACTGCATAAGCTTGCTTGTTCAATCAAATGGGTTTTTGCTTGTAGAGATTTTCTACATCCAACGAAATTCTAACTGATTCACGATGGGCTTCTTCTCTTCCTTAACTTCTATTTCTTGCCTCTGCAAAACTATGAGGTAGATACAAGATAACTTTACATTGGCCTTAAAGTGATATACTCGGACTAACCTAGTTAGATTACTCAGCCAGGTAGGTCATGCATTTGGGACTCAACATTCAGGCTACAGATTGTGCAACAGAAAAATCGAGGGTAGGTTAATAGAAAGGGTTCAACAATACACTAGCAGAACGAATGAGGGGTAGAGTCTAGACATCTAAGCAGAAAGTCAAATTAGGCAGATCACCACAATGTGGAAAGAGAAAGGTAACATGGACATTTTTGGTTCTGCCACAGACCATCTTTGAGGCATTTGTTCAGTCATTATCGTGAACTTCAGTTTCTTCAATGACACACAAGGCAATGGATTAGGAGTATATAAAATACATTTTTTCAAATACAGGGTTTTATAAATATTGACATCTTGCAGTATACCCAGTATTTTAATTACAAAAGTTAAAATTATATAAACAACATATATGTGGTTGTATTTTCTCTGACCTTTATTATAAATTGATCAATATAAAAATAATAGCTAAATAGATTATAGCCTCAAAGGCAGTAAATAATAATTTCCTTTCCCTAGAAATTGAAATACTCCAGTATATAGTTTACTTTTGTTAAAAGATTAAAATTTAGGAATATAAAATATATTTACTGTCAGGTGGAGGATGTAAGAGCATCCTGATTCATTACTTGAACTTTGTTCAAAGATTTTTATGTCTTCAAATATACTCTGTGATATTTTACTTTCTCTGGTTATGTATAAAGCTAATCAAGAAGAGAATATAATAGCTGCTACTTTAGGATAAGCTAAAGATAGGAAAGTAATTATATTTTATATAGAACTTATCAGCTATCCTCTAAATGCCTATAGTGGTATCAAAGCTAACATATGCTAATTTAGCTAGGTATCAGCAATAGGCTGGCAATTAGTAAGGGTGCTTCAAGCAATCACTAAAGCTACAACACAAATCCATGGCAGACAGCACAAACTACATTCTTATCTTGTTAATCACTCTTCGTAATTTCCAGTGCCAGAAAGAATAGTCCTTTTCAGGCTTGCATGACTGATCACCCTGAAAACTCGGTGGTTTAAAAATAATAATAATTGCATTAACTTTCAGGGTTTATAGGGCACCAGAACTAGGAAAGAGCTTGGCTTGGTGTTTCCAGTTCAGAGTCTTTCCTTGTGATTGCATTTAAGTGGTGACTAAGACTGAGTAGGGAGAGGAGCAGAGGGTGATAGTAGAGCTGGGGAGGGTTAATGAGGCATCTCTATCCTTTAAACTAGTGTCAGGGTCTCTGGACTAGTTTGGGCTTCCTCACAACACAGTGGCCTCAACATAGTCAGATTGCTAATATGATGGCCGGTGGCTCCAACGGCCCATATTCCAGTGATCAAGGTGACCGAGCTGTAGAAAGGGCCAACAGTCCAGTGATAAGATGGTCGAGCTGTAGAATTCACAGTGACCTGCTACTGAAGATCACCAGAACAGAGTCTCCGCTGCTTCTAATTTCTCACACATTTACATTCTCTGACCTCTTTTAAAGCCTTTCTTGCTTAAATAGGACTCACCCAGGAAAATCTCCCTTTTGTTCAACTTAAAGTCAGCTGATTAGGAAGAATAATCACTCCTGTAAATATGGTTAACTTTTGCCACAAAACATAAAAGATCCCATCACCTTTGCCGTGTTCTGGCAGCAAGGGGCAATTTTCGGGTCTCACACACACTCGAGAGGATGTTTTTGACAAGGCCTGGGACATTGGTGGCATCTTAGAATTCTTTCAACTACAAGAAATTAAATTAAAGTTGAATTCTTAAAAAATAAAGTTTAAAATGTCCCCTGAACTGCAAAATAATTTTAGCATAATGATGGCCGACTGACTCTTTCACATATTAATTCAATCATTACCTCTCTATTTTCACCACATTTTCCCCAAGAGATACCTGTCTAAAATAACTGGTGGTACCTAACTGATATTTTCCTAATATATATTATAAGTGCTCTAATAAATAAAGTTTCATTGTGTTCTGAATATGTTAGCAAACAACATTAAGTATCAAAATAAAATGTATGGAATTATTTTCCTTTTTTTTCAGAATGTGCAGGCAAGCAAGAAAGACACAGAATAACATTTAGAGAAATAGAGATCATTGTGAAAGGAGAAGCCTATGAATAAAAATTAGCTGGAATGTCAGTCATTATGTCAGAACAAATGTCTTCTAAGAAGAAAATTCTGATTGATTTCCACATAATTACTCTGATTGTGGAGTCAGCCTGAGCCACACATGAGCCATCTTTTCCACTGCTGTTGACTGTGCCTGCAAACACCAAGAAAACATAAATCAGGGAAAGGAAATGACTGAAGTATGGATTTAAATGTTTCTATTTTTACAAGGCTGTAGGCTCCACATTTTTGTTGACTATTTTAATGATACCAGCAACAATTTGGGGCAGCTATCCTGGTAATGTCTCTTAACCTTTTCCGCCATTTATGGGAAGCAGTTTGCAGGTACTTCACGATCGGAGAAAGAACCTGACCAATTTATTCTTTAGTATTTATTTCAAAAGAGAGCTATAAAAACTGTTTTGTTCTAGATTAAAGGGATGCTGTTTTGAGAAAAAAAAATATTCTCAATAAAATTTGCTATAAATGTAGACAAAATATATACAAAATTTAAACACATATAGTAATATATACCAAAGTTATGCAGCTCAGTTAAACAATCTCAATATGGAGAAAGGCAAAAGATGCTTCTCAAAGATAAGCAACCATAAACTCACTGAGCAGCTAAGTTGGTCCATGACTTATCCGTTCATTTATTTGCCTAACATTGACATTTACTGAGCACCTGTATGTGCTTAATATAGTAGTACATGGAACATTTGAAGATGAGGAACCTTTTGGGAACTGGAGCAAAGGTGACTCTTGCTATGCTTTAGCAAGGAGACTGGCAGTTTTTGCCCTTGCCCTAGAGATATGTGGAACTTTGAACCTGAGAGAGATGATTTAGGGTATTTGGCAGAATAAATTTCTAAGCAACAAGGCA
This sequence comes from Macaca thibetana thibetana, assembly GCF_024542745.1. Classification (NCBI taxonomy): domain Eukaryota; kingdom Metazoa; phylum Chordata; class Mammalia; order Primates; family Cercopithecidae; genus Macaca; species Macaca thibetana. Next base: position 85,255,454 of record NC_065594.1, read on the forward strand.
TTCAAGAGTAACCAGAGCATAAAAGTTTAAAAAATTGCAGCCTGAAGATGCAATAAAAAAGAAAAACCCATTTTCTGGTAAGAAATTCAAGCACACTGCAGAAATTTGCATAAGTAACAAGAAGCCAAATGTGAATCACCAAAAAAATGGGGAAAATGTCTCCAGGACATGTCAGAGACCTTCATGGCAGCCCCTCCCATCACAAGCCTGAAGAACTAAAAGGAAAAAATGCTTTATTGGACCAGAACCAGTGTCCCCATGCTCTGTGCAGCCTCAAGACATGGTGCCCTGAGTCCCAACTGGCTCAATGTCAGCTGTCACTAAAAGGAGCCAAGGTACAGCTTGGGCCATTGCTTCAGACAGTGCAAGCCCCAAGGCTTGGCAGCTTCCACGTGGTGTTGGGCCAGTGGATGCACAGAAGACCAGATTGGAGGTTTGGGAACCTCTGCATAGATTTCAGAGGATGTATGGAAATGTTGGGATGTCCAGGGAAAAGTTTGCTGCAGGGGTGGAGCCCTCATGAAGAACTCTGCTAGGGCAGTGTGGAAAGGAAATGTGGGGTCAGAGCCCCCACACAGAGTCCCTACTGGGGCACTGCCTAGTGGAGCTTTGAGAAGAGGGCCACCCTCCTTCAGACCCCAGAATGGTAGATCCACCAAACAGCTTGCACCGTGCACCTGGAAAGGCTGCAGGAACTCAATGCCAGCCTATGAAGGCAGCTAGGAGGGGAACTGTACCTGCAAAGCCACAGGGGTGGAGCTGCCAAAGGCTGTGGGAGCCCACGTCTTGTGTCAGTATGCCCTGGATGTGAAACATGGAGTCGAAGATCATTTTGGAACTTTAAGGTTTAATAACTGCCCTACTGGATTTTGGACTTCCATGGGGCCTGTGGCCTCTTTGTTTTTGCCAATTTCTCCCAATTGATATGGCTGTATTTAACCATTGCCTGTACCCTCATTGTATCTAGTAACTAACTAACTTGCTTTTGATTTTACAGGCTCATAGTGAAAGGGTATTGCGTTGTCTCAGATGAGACTCTGGACTTGGACTTTGTAGTTAATGCTGGAATTAGTTAAGACTTTAGGGGACTAATGGAAGGGCATGATTGTGTTTTGAAATGTGAGGACATGAGACTTAAAGAGGGCAGGGATAAAATGATATAGTTTGACTGTGTCCACACCCACATCTCATCTTGAGTGTAATTCCCATTATCCCCATGTGTTGTGGAAGGGACCCCGTGGGAAGTAATTGAATCATGGGGGTGGTTACCCTCATGCTGCTATTTTCATGATAACAAATGAGCTCTCAGAAGATCTGATGGTTTTATAAGGTGCTTTCCCCTCTTTGCTCAGCACTTCTCCTTCCTGCTGCCTTGTGAAGAAAGACGTGTTTGTTTCCCCTTCCACCATGAGGTAAGTTTCCTGAGGCCTCCCCAGCCATGTTGAACTGTGAGCCAATTAAACCTCTTTCCTTTATAAATTACCCAGTCTCAGGTAAGCCTTTATTGGCAGAGTGAGAATGGACTAATACACCTGGTAAAGGCTGATTTTAAAAAACTCAATCTAATATAAAAGAACTGTATATATGTAATACATTTCACTAACTTCTTTGTTAACAATAAGGCAAATATCTAAAAGGTTTCACATATTTGCTCAGAATGCTAAAAATCATAGTGTATTATATAAAAATATAAGTGTTTTGACCATTGTGCATAAGTATTCAATAAACATTTTGAAATATACATACTTTCATAATTTGAAAATAACCTTTGTCTAAGTTAGTTCAATTTTCATTTTATCGTGTAAAATTTTTAAAGATATAAGAAAAATATATATTATGGATGAAATAATAACTTTAAAAAATCAGGTACTAAAAGCAATTATTTCTGCACTATGGCAATTATTCAAATCTGCTCTCACATACTTTACACAATGGCCATTTCTGAATCCAAACCTAAAATAATCCTTTTTAGGTCTCCTTTCTCTGTGCAGGAAAATAAAGTCATTGGTCTTTAGATGTTGTATATCTCAAAACAGATGAGTTTTTAGGATATCCAAAAGACAGTTTTATGGTAGGTAATTCTTTAATTCCAACCTGAAGTCAACTCATTATTTTTGAAAACCCTTCTCCATCACTGTCAAAACAAGAACAAAAGTTTTATTCCTCTCAGTTGTTCATTTCCTTTTAAAACTAACTGGGACTTTCATATTAAAAAAAATTGTTGTTTTGAACTTACACACATTTATTGTGTGTGTAAGCATAATGACTTTTTGTTTGCCATTTGTAACAGTAAACAGACATTTTAAAAATTCTCTAACTTCATTGTAGGACCATGTCTTAAGACTCTTCTGGCTGCTGTAATCAAATATCATAAATTGCACAGCTTTGTAAACAACAGAAATGTATGTCTCGTAGTTCTGGAGGCTAAGAGGTTTGAGATCAAGGCACAAGGAAATTTGGAGTCTGGTGTGGATCCTCTCCTAGGTTCACAGAAGACACATGTCATATTTCACCTGTGTCTTCCCATGTTGGAAGGAGAAAGAGGTTTCCCTTGGGCTTCTTTTGTAAGTGCACTAATCCCATTCATGAGGGCTCCACCATAATCACCTTCTAAAAGCCCCACCACTTAATGCTGTCACGTTGGAAAATCAAATTTTTTTACATATTTTGAGGGGACACAAACATTCAGACTGTAGCATTCTGCCCCAGCCCTCAAAATTCATGTTCTTCTCATAAGCAAGGACATTCATTCCATCCCAGTAGCCCCAAACATCTTAACTTGGTCAAACATCAACTCAACAGTTCAAAGTCCAAAATCTCATCTAAATATCATCTAAGTTAGGTATGAATGAGACTCAAAGTATGATTCATTTTGAGGAAAATTTTTCCCTAGCTGTGAGCCTATGAAATCAAACAAGTTATGTGCTTCCAAAATACAACGATGGGACAGGCACAGAACATGCATCCCCATTCCAAAACATAGAAACAGGAAGAGGAAAGAGGCAAGAGGCTCTAAGTCCACAACCCAACAGAGAAAACATTATATCTTAAGTCTCAGTAACAATCTTCTTTGGTTTGATGTTCTGCCCTTCCAATCCACTTTGGGGAGAAGTCCCTTCTGAGCACCCTGGGTGGTACTCCCTTAGCTTTGGCCCCCAGAGTTTGGACCCCCAAAGCTCTGGGAACCCCTGGCTACATGGCTTTGCCAGATACAACTTACACTGCAGCTCTCATGGATTGGAGATGTGCGCCTGTGGATCTCCCAACCAAGAATTTTATGCCAGTGGCTCTCCCAGTCTGAGGTCTCAGGGCAGCCCTACTCTTGTGACTCTGCTGGGCATTGGTCTAATAGAAGTTCACTGTGGTGGCTTTGCCCCTCTAGCAATTCTCTGCCAGAGTTCATTAGAACTGAATTTGGGGCTACCAAGGTGCATGGTAACAGAGTAAGGGAGATAGACCCACAATGTGAAGCAGCACGGGGTAGTGGTGGTCTCTCCTTTAAATTGGAAACCACCCTGCTCCCCAGGTTTTTGCATTTTGATAGGAGTGGCAGCCCTGATAATTCTTGAATTGCTTTTAGGATGATTCTTCCACGGTCTGGGACAACAGGTTCTAGATTCTGTTAAATGACTGAGTAATTATATCAGATTGTCATTTGGTCACACACTTGGACATCTCTTACAAAGATACTTCTTCATTCTTTACAATATGGATAGACTAAGAATTTTCCAAATATTTAAGTTTTGGTTTCCTTTTGATTAACAATTCCATCTTCAAATAATTTTTCTCTTCTCACAGTTTACTAGGAGCAGCAAAGAGGAATGAAGCTACTCTTTCAAAATGTTGTTTAGAAAGTGCTTCAGCCAAATATACAATTTCATCACTCACAAGTTCTACCTTTCCCAAAACATCAGGACAGGAACACAATTCAGCCAAGTTATAAGACACTGCATGACAAAGATAGACTTTTCTCCATTTTCCAATCCCATTCTCCCCAATAGGATCTGGGAATACATCAGAAAGGTCTTCACCACCCATATTTCTACCAATAGCTATTAATGACGACTTAGGTGGTATCTAAACTTGAGGCTTTCCTTACTCTCCTTTTTTATTTCCTGAGTCCTCTCCAAAATTGCCAGTCAAGACCCACAATTAAATGAACTAGAACGAAACATTTATTATTTTAAAATATCAACTCTGAACTCATTCAAATATTTGTGTTATTCACACATAAAATAAAATATATATTTTTATTGTTAAATATATTCTATTAAGTTCCAAAAATTTTTGTTAATATTGCAAAATATTTAAAATTGACTTCCTTGTGTCATATTATTAAAATCTCTGCTTTCTACTCACATTCTCACTCTAAGAACTTTAATATTATTTTCCAATTGCAAAACTATATATTTTACCTCCTCTGCCAGACCACCTTGGGGCCCCTCTGAGTTTGCTTGCCTTCTGTCAGAGTGAGAAAGCCTTGCAGGCAAGAAGCAATGAAACTGATGCAGGAGTGGGGCATGAATGAAAGCCAGCCCTCTACTTCCTTGTGAAACCCAAAAACTGTGGCTTCCCCCTTTTTTTGTACTTATACAGCATTGCCCTTTGTGAACAATATTTCTCCTGATTTTCCTTTGCTTAACCATTGCTTATTTCCCATCAACACCAACTTACAAAAATTTGGAAGTGGTGTTCCACCCCTGGGAAATATTTACTAAACTCATGGCCAATGTTGATCTCTTATTTTTCTTTTTAATCTTATAGCACCCATTGAAACAACTCTCTATAAAGATACTTTCAGCTAATTCTTAGAGATGAAGAATCTGAGTATCAGAAAATTTAAGTGACTTGTCCAATGTCATACAAAATATTTAAATATGTGCATTCGATCTATAACCCACTTAAAACATTATGAGCTACATAAAAGTATGCCGTAAATGATAAATTCTCATGCAGTTGTGTAACCAAAGTATCAACTGGAGCTTCACTCCTTCCCTGGAAACTCAAATGTGCTTGGTTCACACACTCAATTTTAAAGTCTTTGAAGTCCAGAGCTTCCTGTAATTTCTGCTAATTACCAGCACTTTCCCTCTAATGACGTATTCTGCATCAGGCTCCTGCTTCAACATGTGCTGTTCTGAAACAGCCAGTGTTGACTCAAATTCAGAATCACATTAGATTATCCCCAAAAATGTCACTTACCCAAAAGCAATAGGGGACTTTGCAAATTTTACTGAAAAGCTTACAAAAGCAGAGTGTTTTTAACCCTAAAGTTCACAATGTAGAATTGCTATGAGAAGTACAGTTCTCCAAAAAGTAGTTTCTAAGTTGCCCCATTACCAATTGGTAACTATTCAGCAACTGCGTCTCCTGGGGAGAAAAACACCCTTATTTGTAGTGTCTGCTAATTAATGTGGTGTAAATATTCCACTGTAGTCATATCCAAACTATCAATGACATCACTGAACTCAGAGCTAGAACTGAGTAAACAAGTGAGTAACTGGCTCTTGCAAACCATTGTGGACTAACTCCAGCACATCGCAGCCCATTACCAGAGAACTTTCTCACTGAGCTTCTTCAATGCATGTCCCAGCCTCTCTTATTTCACTGGTCTTGCTCCAAATCATCACTAACCCTCATCCCTGGAGAACTTTAAAGTATTTCTTCCCTTGAATACGAAGCCTCTTAGCTTTTCTACACTCTATGACAGGTCTAAAATCTGATCACAAGTTCTTTGATTCACCTCCCTCACATGGATAGAGACTCAATCAATCTTAGTAACTCTCTTGTGATCAGTAAACTGGAGCAGAAATGTCTCATTGTAACTTCCAAAACTAGTTATAAATAAGCCACACATTTCTGCCTTGGACTCTCTTGGGACATTCTTTCAAGTATATACCAGCCACTGGAAGAAATTCTAAAAGCCTGAGACTGCCATGCTATAAAGACACATGGAGGTGATCCACTTGTCATCCCCTGCTGAGTTCCCAGCCAACAGCCAACATTCACCACCAGCCACATGAAGAAGCCATAGGAAGTCCAGTTTAAATAGACTCCACATAACTGCAACACTAGCCAACATCTGCCAGACACAAAGGAAAACTTCCGATTCTGCCCTGCCAAGCCCTTTCCAATTTCCTTTCTCAGCAATTATAAGCAAAATAAAATGTGGTTTTTCTTTAAGTTACTAAGTTTGACCTTCTTTTTAGCTTACCCAAACTCATAAGAAAATGAGGTTGGGGTTATTGAAAGCAAGTATTTCTCGTCACGTAAAACAGCAAATAATTAATTAATGATAATTTCAACTAATATAGAACTTGCTAATATCATATCTCTTCTTGAGAAAATGTAGAATAAAGAAAAAGTTTAAAATGTGGTGAAGAAAACTCAGCTGTAAAAAATATCAAGTTTCTAATTTTGAAACTGGTATGATCTCACAGGGCAGCCTTAAATACCTTCTTTGACAAACCTAGATATGCTCCCTATTTCTCACCCCACGTTTCTGCTCAATCAAATCCTTTACCCTATCTAAATGTTTCCCAGGAATAAGGGAGAGAATGCAAATGATAGGATGAACTCCGCTGCAGTTGCTGAGGCAGAGATATGGCAGGGAATGAATGGGGAGGATAATACACAATTAAATTTTTTTTTTTTGGTGACTGGAAAATCCTAGACCAGATAATGCAAGAAGGCTCTTCTAGTTTGAGAAATCACTGCCTTACTTTCTTCTTCATAGATTTTCTGGTACTCGGTTTCTCGACCTTTGCTTTCCTGAATTCTATCTGAAGTTTTTATAAAGGTTTGAATTGACATTGCTTTCCATCTTCATTCACAAAGATATTTCCTTTTGTTCTAACCATAGAACTAATCCCACTCTGTAAAACACCCAGACCAATGGAGATGAAAATTCTCTTGTGTTGCTTAAGGAGAACTGAGTTGCACACAGAATGCCTTCCACAAGGGGCAAGAATATCGGCTTGACTACCCACAGTCTTTCACCGAATATGGCATATATTTAAACTGGAATCAGGCCAGGTCCTACTGTTATCACTTTAACCAGGGACCATAAACCAGTGTGTGAAGTGTGAGGAGTCACATATTTGTCTGCTAACACTGTGCCTGCAGGATGCTTGTGATAAGTGGCAGAAGCTTCATTACCATAAAATGACAATGAGAAATTAATTCTAATTATCCTGATCATTGAACATTTAAACGAAAATGAAGACATTAAAGGTAACTAATTACTAGGAAGGCCATTGCTGTGGATGAATTATGAAAGATTTTAAACAAAGACGTTGTAAAACAATGGGTTCCAACTGCCCAAATCTTGTCAGTTTGTTTATTTGTGCTGATCACATTGAATTTACACACCAGAAAATTGGGAATGATTTGGTTGTTAAAAGAATGTGAAAAAGGTTCTGTGGAGAAGTGCACCCTCATTTATGTTTCTGAAAATAAAAAGTCACAGTTAATTATTTCTAAACTAGTAACTTTATCAATTTTCAGACTCAAATATAAATTAGAAACAAAGAATATGAAGAATGGGAGAGTTACAGAGGAAACTTACTTCTGAATAATTGTCAGCTTCGTGAATGTAATGTCACTGAACAGTTAAATACGGCAGTTCTGGAAATATCATCATTTAAAAAGATGGCAAGGGAAAAAGAAGAAATGATAATCTAATTAAATGACTCTAATTAGTAAACAAGTTAGGAAAATATAATTTTACTGACCAGAAAACCTAAATTTGGTAATCTTTTTGTACTCTAGAAGAGTAATGTTCTTATTTGCATTTCCCCAACTTGTTCTTCAGAAGTAACTCAAGAATTATATTTTCATCTTTAAGAAAATGAAAGAAGGCTTGACTAAGCAAAAGTTGTGTTATTCAACAGCTAAGCAGTAAGATAAAAAGGTGAACTTTTGGAAACTTGGTATGTATCAGTTCAAACGTATTTCCTACCTGAATCCAAACAGCTTTCACATTATAAAGATTCAGGCTCATGCAGAAACTCGAGTGTGGAATAAATTAAAACAAAATAACACAAAACTAAAGCAACTGTTCTTTATTGTGATATATCTCAGCGCATCACATTGCTAAATTTAGGTTGAGCAAAAAGTCAAATATTGGAACTGTTAATAAGCATTATGTTTATTTTAAATTACCTGTGAGCTAAGTTGATTAGGGATCCCTTGCTTTCAATTTAACAAATTATTTATTTATTTTTAAACTGACAAGAAATAACTGCATTTTCAGTTAAGGTCTATGTCAAATTCATGAGTTCAAAGGCTTTTTATACATAAACTTTATATTTTTGATACCACCCCCTGCTAAGATTTTTGCATTACTTCCTGGTTACTTGTAAAACCAAGACCCATCTAGTTATATTATTTGAAGTTAATAAACCACTGAAGGACCTTCAAATATTGTTTATGATTCACTAAGGGTGATTCCCTCTTTCCAAGTCACTGCATTTTGCACTGGCCAATTCAAATATCCACATTCCTTACCGTTAGTTGAAACAAATGAAAACAACACATGTAAAAAAGCTATGGAGCATCAGCAACACAATATATTTCAACCACAAGTATGAAAGAAGGGACCATTTCTATCTTGTCTATTATTGCATTTTGAGTATATTAGTTATAGTTTAAGATCGTATACAAAATTATCAATAATTACTTCCTAATAAATGAAGTCTCAGTTCATTGCTCCAGTGTTGTCTATTTCTTAGGTTACTCTTTCATTTATTCATTTAATTCTTTACTTAGACACTCAATCAGGCAACAAACATATATCTCTTGAGTGGGCATGGCCAGTCAATTACAAAAGAAATCTATTACATTTGACGAGCTGCATTATCAAGGATCATTAATACAATGCTCAATCAAGTACAAATAGAATATCTTAGCCCACAAAAGTGAAGTGAACCAAGATTCCAGTTAGAACCTGATCTGCTGAAGCAGAATATCCAACTGAGTCAAATGTGGGGCATTTTCACCACTTTAACAATATCATACCTACCTGCAAATGGGCTAAATAGTGATATGAGACAGATCTACACAACATTTAGTTAACTCCACCTTCAGGCAGGGTCAGCAAAGAAGTTCAACAGAAGTTGGTGCCTGGGACAAAGGCATAAACATGAGCCTGTGCATCCTGATTTAGTGTGTAAGTTCTTCAGTCGAATTCAGCCATTGTAGGCAACATTTATTCATGTGATTGCATTTTTATGTGGTTTCTCCTCTTCTACATCTTCACCACCTGGAAAAACTAAGAAAAGGCAGAGTCTTGCTCATGATGCCTTAAAAGGCTGGGTACAGAGAAAACAGATTTTCTGGGATCTCCTTGACTCTACTACTAAAGCTGGAGGAGTTGGGCCTGCCCCAGGGATAAGTGGAGGAGTTAGCACACACTTCTATTGCATGCCGGGCTCTGTGGAAGGCACTGAAGATGCAACATTAAAGACACCCCTGCTTTGGCCGGACGTGGTGGCTCACGCCTGTAACCTCAGCACTTTAGGAGGCTGACGCGGGCAAATCACCTGAAGTCAGGAGGTCAAGAGGCCAGCCTGTCCAGCATGGTGAAAGACTATCTCTACTAAAAATACAAAAGTTAGCCATGCATGGTGGTGGGCACCTGTAATCCCAGCTACTTGGGAGGCTGAAGTGGGAGAATCACTTGAACCTGGGAGGTGGAGGTTGCAGTGAGCTGAGATCACACCACTGCACTCCAGCCTGGGCAACAGAGCAAGACTCTCAAAAAAATAAAATAAAACGAACAAACAAATAAATAAATAAAGATACCCCTGCTTAGAAGACTGCATAGACTCTGAGCTCAGCTGCATGAAAGGAAAAGGGAAAAGATTCCAGGGAAGAAGTTTTGAAGTGAAGGTTGATTAACTTAAGTAAACTCTAGAGTAACTGACATAGAAAAAGAGGCTAATAGAAATTGCAGGACTAAGGAAGAAGTTTGATCGCAACTTCTGACAGGCTCTGAAGGTGCCTGTCCTTAAAGGAACAATACTTTTAAGTGTTTAGGCATTAGCTATAGAAGAAAATATCCCAAATCTAGGTAGAGAATTCAAAGAATTATAGCTACTAAGTGGTGAAACGTACATTTGAACCTATGTTTTCAAATAGCATTCTCTATTCTGTCTTTATAAGCAAAGGTGCAGGCTCTGGAGTCAGACAAGCTTGTTTCTAAGCTCCTGTTTCTCCTCTCACTAGCTATGTGGGCTTGTCAATATTACTTAAATTTTTTTGGTATATGTTTCCTCAGCTCTAAGAAGACACAATTATAATTATTCACACAACTGCCATGATAAATATCTGCCTAGTCTAAATAATTTAACATAAGATCTAGTCTATATTAAGTGCTCCAAAAAATATGCTCCTGTCTTAATTTTCATGAAGTGGCATTGACAATTGGCTGGAAGCTAACAAAACTAGAAGTATCCATAGATTTAATGAAATATTATCTATAATAGACTTTGATGTTTTGTTAGCCCCAGCATCAACCTTCTTATGGCAACAGGAAATTCACATACAGCTTGAGAGAACACACCATCTCCTCTGCTTAGGTCAAGCTGACTACATCCCCAGGCCCAGGAGATGGAGACAGGTGTGAACAGAAGGACTCTAAGAGGACATCATTTTCATAGACTTGGAGACATGTAGCTGAGTTCAAAGCTTGTACTGCTTGCCACGCAACAGCAAATAAGTCAAGAGACAAGTGTTGCAGCAAGGAAGCTGACTTTATTTTGGAGAACAAGCAAACTGAGAAGATGGCAGATTAGCGTCCTAAAGAACCATCCTAATAGAATTTTAAGCTCCCTTTAAGTTAGGAGAAGGGGAAAGAGGGAAGGAGTTGAAATCACGAGGCAACCAATGACCACATATATCTGGAGAGCAATGAGAGTTCAGCGGAGTGGATTATGAAATTCTTCGTCCTTGGTCACGTCACAATGCTCTTATAATCTTTAACATAACGTTCTTACTTATGTGTACACCCTTTTTGTTTCCTCCGTGGTTTTGGGGAGGGATTATTACAAACTTTTCTTTAAAGTGAAACTATAAACTAATTTCCTCCCATAATCAGCTTGGCCAACATGCAGAGATAAGCAAAAGCAGTTCACCTAAAGGCTGGCTTAGGAGCAAAATGGGGCCAGTCATGCCAGGCCTCCTTTTCACTGCTTCAGTGATGGAGTTTCAAAATCAGCACTTCCCACGTCTTTGAGCATCACAATTGGTTGTGAGGTGGGCTCTTTCACACATTAGGCTAACTCAGGGCTTCCATGACCCTATTCTGGGGTTTCAGTTATGTCCACCAGGAAGTGTCACCCTCTTTCTGAGTAGGAACTGGAGCTGAAGTATAGAGCTTACATAGATGAAGATTAATCAATACATATAAGATGAAATAAATTAGACTCTGGTTATGACCTCTGAGGCCTTAAATAAGCCACTCTTGAGGATCTACTCCTGAACTGTTACTCATACATGCCAATAAGGTATCTTTTTATGCTTAAGGAAGATTGAGTTGGGCTTTCTCTCACATGTAACAGAAAACATCCTAACTCACTCATGGACTGCACACTCCGTAATTACTATTGATCTTAAGAAATCCAGTTTCATCAGGATTGGAAACCATCATTCTCAGCAAACTAACACAGGAACAGAAAACCTAACACCGCATGTTCTCACTCACAGGTGGGAGCTGAACAATGAAAACACATGGACACAGGGAGGGAGCATCACACACCAGGGCCTGTCGGAGGCTGGGGGGCTAGGGGAGGGACAGCATTAGGAGGAATACCTAATGGAGATGACGGGTTGATGGGCACAGCAAACCACCCCAGCACATGTATACCCATGTAACAAACCTACACATTCTGCACACGTATCCCAGAAATTAAAGTATAACAATAATAATGATAATAAAGGAAATCACATTCTCTTGCCCTCATCTTATTCTTCATTGAATATGGTCCCAAAGTGGGTTGTGTACCCTAATCCACATTTGTTATTGCCCCCTTGCTGATTTCTCTGATACATTTTTCTTTTAAGTGGAATAACGATATATTAAAATAGCACAGTAATAAATGAAATAGATTTATAGTGAGATTTTAAACGGAGCTACCATTGTAATTGTCTTTAAGGAAAAGAATTCTAGGGCCGGGCATGGTAGCTCACACCTGTAATCCCAACACTTTGGGAGGCCAAGACAGTGGATCACCTGAGGTCAGGAGTTCAAGACCAACTTGGTCAACAGGGTGAAACCCCATCCCTACTAAAAATACAAAAACTAGCCAGGCGTGGTGACTGGTGCCTGTAACCCCAGGTTCCCTGGAGGCTGAGGCAGGAGAATAACTTGAATCGGGCAGGCCGAGTTTGCAGTGAGCCTAGGTTGCACCATTGCACTCTAGTCTGGGCCACAAAGCAAGACTCTGTTTCCAAACAAAACAAAACAAACAACAACAAAAAACCAACAAATAATTCTAGGCTTTGGGTTATAGCCCCTTGCTATTTTAGGAACACAAATGGCCATTTATACACATGTATTATTTTCCTTGTTGCCCAAAAACTGTGTCCAAAGGCTAGAAAGCACTGGGGAGATACATTAACTGTAGTGAGTAAATATCTGCTTCTCATTGGCAAAGGACCTTGGGGTTTCAGTGACAGGGAGTGTGTAAATGTAAAATTGGCCTGGAATGAAAATAGCTTAGAGCGCTCTCAAAGAGCAAAGCTATTAACCCGAGGGTTCTCATCAAATTCTAGCTCAGGCAGGTTTGCCATGCAGATTTAAACCAGTGCCTTCTCTTCTGAAAGCAGCACAACTCAGGTGAGCAGATCGCATGTAGTGTTCCTGTGCCGTACTGCTAGTTGACACTTAATGTGCTCCGACATAACTAAGGCAGAAGCAATGCATTCGTCAACATGTCGTATAGAACAGAGATTCAGACTCTACCCATGGGGCTATTGGTGCCTTTGAACTGGAGCTCTAGAGACAAGTAAACTGATACCTAAAGCCCACAGGCAATCTCTCTGTGGGAGTAAGGGATTCTGGTTCTGTGGTTGTAGACTGACTCCATTGCTCTTCTGTCCTTAATAGTGTGTAGGGCAAATAAAAGGCATAGAAAATGAGTTAGATTTAATAATAAGCATATTAGATGGTGTTAGGAAATTACATAGCTGGCTAATACTTAAACATTTACAAGCACACTCTATTTTTTCTGCATATAAAAAAAAAGAGATACTGATCAATTAATGCAAAAAGAGACACTGATAAAAGATGTAGTAGGAACCAGAATAAATAAGGAATGAGTGCTCATGTAGATTGATTGAGAACCAGAAAAACCTAAGATACGTTTCAAAAAAAAAAAGAAAGTTAGAATCATTCAGCCAGGGCATGAATTATAATATAAGAAAAAGTCATTGAATTGTAACAACTTTTTTTATGATCTTAAGTTGTGTCAGAAGGGTACAGTAATCTCTTGATCAAAAGTGGTTAAAGATTGAGTGACTAGTCCTGAGATATAAAAAAATGAGAATAAACTTGAATGATTTCAGAAAGTCTTCCAGAAAGTTTGGAAATACAGGGAAAAAGAGAGGTGGTCTCGTAAACTTAAAATTAGCTACAATCAGTCTAAAATGGCAATAAAGCATGTTCAGACATACAGAATACATTCCCAAAATGTGGATCCTAGGTGGTCTGAAAGACAACGGAATCCCGGGGGTCACCCCAGAGTCTTCTGTTTTTCAGCAGCCCTAAACCTTTTGAATAGTTTCCAGGGTAACAGCAAACAGTTCCCTCATCACATTCAACTTGGTGGAAATATTACTAATGTCAATGATAGGTCACTTTCTTGTCTACATAATAGCAAAATCATTGATTTGGTGTTAAACTACTGCTCAGCAGGGCACAATTGTCCATTTTTGAGTGAACAGCTTTAATAAAACTTTTTATTAGGTTTTCAAATATGCAGAAATTTATTGCTTAAATAAACATTTTGCGGGAGATAATTACTTAATTATAATGACAGTTAAGTCACACTGGAAAAAATTACCAACACTTTTCTGCCAGTAATTCAAAACACACATTTGGAATTTTATGGTATATTTAATAAAAATAAAATTTATATAATAATACCAAGAATATCCCTATAAGTGATGAAAAGCAGAGGAATATTTCTCTCATTTTCTAAGCCAAAGGGCTTAGAGTTATACAATATAAGAAAATGTTACTTTGCACCAGCTTTTTAAACGTTATAATTATTTATTATGGATCTAAAATAATGCAATTTTTCTTCCAAAAATATTTCAAAGTATTTCCCCTTTGGAGAAGGTATACTTTGAACTATTTTTAATAGCTAGGAAATGCAAATATATATATGTATATATAGGGTGGAGTTTGTGCATTTCATGAAGGAATTTAGAGTAAGAATATGAAAAGAGTGTAATGCAAGATATGGAAACAGATTTCTTAATTTTGAAACTGGTCATTCGGCTCTACTATATTCTGTTACTACAATCGATAGCTCTCATTCCTGCCCCTCATCCTACAAATGCATCGCTCATGCTAAGCAAGAGCCAGTGGGAGAACACAGATCACATAGCTGGCCAGTGATGCACCATCAGCACTAACGGAGAAGCCCGTCAATATTCATGCACCATGTAACAGTTGATCAGCCAAAGCATCAACCCAACCATAAAACATAACATTTAAAAGCCAGATAAAAATATTGTCACCATTTTATTTTTCACTGTACTACAAATATTGGCAGGAAAACAATCCATTAACTCACTGCTGTTCTAAAAGAACCGACTTAATAGACCATAACATTGTCCCAGGTAAATAATGCAGGTTTTGTGTATTGTGTTTGTATGTAGCCTGAGGGCCCTCATAGATGACAGGGGATCCATTTTTTTTTCACTTTTATTTTAAATTCTTTTGTTCATTTTATCAACAGTCAAAGGTTTGGGATGTAAAATTAATGAGCAGGTCTGTAATCTTTCAGAGAAATCTTAAAGGTCCACTTTTCCACAATCACAAAGAGACGGAAAGGAGGCCAGGCTACATTTTTCTTCCTGAAGCATGGTTGATGATTTAAACTCACTAAAAATATCTCCTTTTTCTCTTAAAGAACAAATAAAAGCCTTGTGCTCACTCTTGCTTCACATTTGAATATGACTCTCATACTGTTGCTTTAAATGAAATTTGTCATGCATCCTTAAACAGATGGATTCTGAGTTTCTGTTGTGGAAATGCATTCATCCACTGTTAGTATGAGCCAGTGTGGTATTTAGAAGGAGTCAAAGGTTTTGACTCTTGGGAGACATAAGACATGGCTTGCCCTAGCTCCCCAGCACAGGGAAAGAGGAAGAACAACCTTTAACTCACAGAACTGTGCATATCTCCCACTAGAAATGTCAGGCTCCTCCTCTGTCCTCAAGCACACGCATTCATTAAAAACTCACTTGCGGGGCCAGGAGCGGTGGCTCACGCCTGTAATCCCAGCACTTTGGGAGGCCAAGGTGGGCAGATCACAAAGTCAGGAGTTCAAGACCAGTCTAACCAACATGGTGAAACCCCGTCCCTACTAAAAATACAAAAATTAGCAGTGTGCGGTGACGTGCACCTATAATCCCAGCTACTCAGGAAGCTGAAACAGGAGAATCACTTGAACCCAGAGGTGGAGTTTGTAGTGAGCCAAGATCACACCACTGTACTCCAGCCTTGGTGACAGACCAAGACTCTGTCTCAAAACAAAACACCTCACTTGCCTTTGATTGCAGTCCATACACACCTTGTGTCTCACATAGGAAATGCCTAGAGATCCCTGATAGAGCAACTTAGGGTCACGTGTCTAAACTTGGACCTGGCGATATAAAAGTGGAGTCCTAGTCCACTTTAAAAATGAGGAAGCTAAGGCAGAGAAAGTTCAGTGACTGGCAAGTGACAACATGCATTACTTAGAGTTCAGCATAAACCTTGCCATCCCTAAGTGACTACTTCTGATTTTTCCCAAAGAAGCAGAAGAAAATTATATTTTAAAAAACCCAGCAAATTATGTTTCTCTAGGTGAAGTAGCTTTTAGTATAATCCATTTTTTGCTAAGTTCTTTAACAAAAAAGCAATTTAAAAAAAAACCCTTGATAACAACCACAAACCATAAAAAAAAGGAAACCCCAGCCAAAAGCATGGAATTAGTCATCAAAATATGCAGCTATTAAATATTACCATTTTAATTTGGGAAAAAATAATGAGAGTTTTGCAATAGTTTCAATGCCTTAACTTCAAGATCAGATAAGAAATAGCAATGAAGAAAGAAAGTGAATTGAGATGGCATTTTCCCGGTCAGTGACCCACATATGCCAGGAGTTAGCACTCTAAAAGTGCAACGAAAACCAGTGCCACTCATTAGAGAAAAATGCACATAGATTTAAAATGTTGGTAATCATTCGTCACACATTTATTATAGTAATTAACATTGATGAAAGTACGTAGTCCATGATTGTAATTTTTTTTATTTCTTGACCTTACACTTTCTTCTCAAGAGTGGTAAGTTTTATTTTGACCTTTTACTGTATTATTCTTAAAATTAGCTCATCAGCTTTCTATTAAATAATTCTTTTATTAAGGGAGGGTATAATTATTGATGCAAATTGTGAGCTTGAAACTTGAGATATGTGCAGCCTTTTTCAAGAGTTTATCCTTTGAAATGTTCAAAATAACATATTGACAGAGGTGTGTGCTTTAAAGAGACTTTAACAAAACATCTGTGATATGATTGTTGCTATAGAAACTGCTTTATTAAACATTAAAGTTAATAAATTCAGAAACCACTTAGGATGGCATGAAAGTAGTTTATAAATGTAATTGAGGTACAATAGGAAAACAGCCATCTCACAGCAGAGGGATCTCCTTCATGTCACCTTCTGAGATCTGAAAGATCTGCAGAAAAATGCCATGGTTGATATTTGGGGTATGGAAAAGACATAGAGAAAGTGAGATGTTAGACACCTGGGATATTTTCAAACACTTGTGTAGGTATTTATTTTCCTCAAATATTTTAAAGGTTGCTATCTCCAAACTAGGTCAAATCAGGGTCTCATTAAAACTTTTGTGGGAACTGAGTATTTTTGTTTTCATTGGACTCTGACATCATATTGACATCAACACTGAACATTTTTAAATGGTTAAATATTTTATTTTTTCTGTTTCAGAAAAAACTATAGATTTTTATTGTCTATATTAGAGTTCTCTAGAAGGACAGAACTAATATGATATATATATATATATATATATATACACACACACACACACACACATATATGGGAGTTTATTAGGTATTTAAGTATGAACTCACATGATCCCAAGGTCCCACAATAGGCCATCTGCAAGTTGAGGAGCAAGGAGAGACAGTCCAAGTCACAACGATGAAGAACTTGGAGTCCGATGTTTGAGGGCAGGAAGTTTTCAGCATGGGAGAAAGATGTAGGCTGGGAGACTAGGCTAGTCTAGCCTTTTCATGTTTTTCTGCCTGCTTACTATCCTGGCCATGCTGGCAGCTGATTAGATGGTGCCCACCCAGACTAAGGGTGGGTCTGCCTTTCCCAGTCCATTAACTCAAATGTTAATCTCCTTTGGCAACACCCTCACAGACACAGTCAGGATCAATACTTTGCATCCTTCAATCCAATCAAGTTGACACTCAGTATTAACTATCACGTGGTTCCTGAAAATTCTATTTTATTTTGATTTGAGAATAAAAAATCTTTCTCTTTGACCCTGAAAGTTTTTCTTTTACTTTTTGTTAAAATATATTAAAATATTTATATGGATTTCTAAAATATTGTGAGCCCCAGGAACTGTGGTTAATGTGCCCAATGGGTAAGTCGTCGACTTCTTTCCTCACAAGAGTATGCTCTACTTAGCAATTTCATCCATGGCTTCAGAACCACCTGTATGCAGACAATTCACAAATGTCTGTATGTAGGTCAGGCTTCCCTTGTGGGATTTTGATCTGCCTATCCAAAAGTTCAATACCTTCTGAACATCTTTTAAATGTCTCAATGGTCTATCAAACTCTACATCCATAAAAACTGAAAGCATGGCTGACCCAACAGCAGATATTCTTCCTAGAATACTCACCTCAGCTCATCAACCATAATCCTTCCAATTTGCTGAAACAGAAACAATTGCAATAACCCTAAATTATCCCTGATGCTGAAAGCAGGGCACATTTTTATTCTTATGTGTGTTTATGTGCATCCATGTTCTCCAAATTGTCTAAATTGATTATTAGATAACAACAAAAATAGTTTATTAAAACTAATATATCTGAGAAAGTAAAAATAAAAATATTTGTCAATTTCTAGAAAAGTTATTAAGAAATATCGAATTCTTGTCTTCTGCTCACACATTAATATAAGAGGGAATGTTGAAAAAGCCATATTGGTCACCCCTTATCCCAATATAAATCTGGTTTCAATTAAAATGAAGAAATGATCTATCTTTTAATATGATGTGATATCCATGTTAAAGTTAAGAAAAAACTGTGGTATTTGCTTTATGTTGTAGTGTTTAAAATGTCACTGTTATTGAGTTAATTGTGTCCCTCTAAGATTCATATGTTGATTTCTTAACCCCAAAGGCAATTGGAGATGGGCCTTTAAGGTGATAATTAAGGCTAAATGAAGTCGTAAGAGAGGGACTCTAATCTGATAGTGCTGGTGTCCTTGTAAGAGGAAAGGAGACCAGAGATCTTGGAAGAGCCATTTTGGGACACAGTGATAAAGTAGCCTTCTACAAGCCAGGAAGTACCCTAATCAGAAACCAACCCTGATGGCAACATAGATCATCAGGCACATTAACCACAGTTCTTGGGGCTCACAATATTTTAGAAATCCATATAAATATTTTAACAAAAAGAAAAAGAAAAACTTTCAGGGTCAAAGAGAAAGATTTTTTATTCTCAAGTCAAAATAAAATAGAATTTTCAGGAACCATGTGATAGTTAATACTGAGTGTCAACTTGATTGGATTGAAGGATGCAAAGTATTGATCCTGACTGTGTCTGTGAGGGTGGTAGATACTATCATTATCCCAATTTTACGGATGAGAACCCTGAAGTATGCAAAAGTTACTAACCTGCATGAAATTGTCAGGGCACTAAAAATTAGAAGAACTAACTTCAGAGACTCTCAAGAAATTCAATGTTGGCAGGATCCTTCCAGTACTTCTGAACAGTGCTCATTTTGCTCCCGGAAAATAGGCTCCTGGAGATGTGGAAAGACAGTCCCAGAAACACTCATTTGCAAGCAGGCCTGAGTTCTGGACACCATGGGCTCTCTCTTCAAACTTCCTTCTGAATTCATCCCTGAGCCCTCTGAGGAGGAAGATGAGTTCCAATTACGCGGAAAGAGGAATGGTAGCTTTTTGAGAGCTTGGTAAACCCCCTGCTCTTAGGCTGAAGAGATGGTGATGCATGACTGGCATAGTCATCAGTTTCTCCTCACACTGTGGTTGGGATCCTGCCTCAATGGCTTTATGGATGTCCTCTCTGTTCTTTGTGTCTACACAAGAGCTACCCAAGTCTTCTTACATCAAATCCTGGTAAGATCAAATACGAAACTCTTGAAAAATGAATACTGCCACTGAAAAGCATGCACACACCTAAGATTACTTATTATAGAACACTGTGCACTCCTCAGTATCAGATTTCTTTATGTTCGGGAAGTCTGGTAAGATTGTTCACTAAATCTCATTACTGCTCAGTGATTTTTGATAAAAAGAGCATCTCCTCTGAGTGTCAAAACAAAACAGCATCTTCCATATGTGTCAAAATAAAAGAAATCGGATGGGTTGGGGGGGAGCGATAAATTCGTATTATCACAGTGAATATTTTCAAACATAAACTCATTCATTAAATAATTATTGCAAATCACTGAAGCTATGATAACAGGCCTCAGTTTCCATAACAATATTTTTACTCACGGCTCTGAAGTTCTCCTGCACATTTTAATGAAGTATGTGAAAGCATTGTGGGCATCTAAGCAGAAATCCCACATTCTGCTACCCGCCACGCACTGTTTATTTTTAATAAAACTCTCCGTATGACAACAGGCAAGGTTAACTGGGTAGTTTCCTATTTATAGGGCAATCAACACCACGGTGAATACGAAGACTGTTTCCTTTCATCTTTAGCACTGATGCAACCAGTCAGCAAAAAGCTTCTGCCCCAGTCCTGTCAGGTGTTCTGAGATCAAAAGCACTAAGAAAACAAATATCAGATATTCACATAAAGCACACTATTCGCCACTTCACTGGGCCTTGCCATCACTCGCATTTCACGCTTCTGCCTTAAAATTCTGTTGCTCATTTTTCCAAAAAAAAAAAAAAAAATTCTGAAATTCTATAGTTCCTTGTCCTACATGTGGCTGACATGTCTAATAGCTATGTGGAGAAATGTTCAAAGCCCTCACCATAATGAAGAACATGTGCCTAATTATCATTACTTTTAATTTATGGCTAAGGCTCTCTGTCTACAAAATAACCAAAAACTAATTTGAAAATGAAAAAGGTGAATTATCGATGTGGTTCTTATAAAAGATGTCTAACCACTAACATGTCTTGATTAAATGAACTGGTTCTTTTTTCTTTTTATTTTTTAATGTGGCTTATTCTGTATACAAATAGAAGAATCAAATCCATACTAAGGTGGTAAAACTGCTCAGACAAATGTTTCCTTATCCAAATCCCAAGAAGTGCCCGTTCCACTCTTGGCTGGAGCAGACGGACAGCTCTGCCTGGCACGCAGCCTGCTCAGCCCAACTGTGGTCACTGCAGAGTTGAACCCTGCTGAACTAATCTGAAGGGTGTTGCTTTCTGAAGAACCATCATTAGCCAAATATGAGATTGCCCACAGCATTCAACAGCCTATTGACATCACAGCAGACATGGGCAACGAACCACTGAATCAACCATTCTGAAGGGTATGGCTGAGATAATGTCCCAAACTAAGCATTTAACCACTAGAGTAGGATCAGTGATGGCTAATAAGATGAGAAATCTAAATGAGAGAGAAAGGGAGGAAACATCTTGATTGCAATCTGCAGTTCAGTTATATTCATAAGAAAAACCTATGTTTATGTTTGAAATATGTACCATTCAATGAAATTTAATTTTACAAGCAGTCATGGGTTACCAATTGGCCTAAACAGAATAATTGTTTAGCAGTTGAATTAGTTTTTTGTGTTTGACCTTGGTCCCTTAATTCTTTTGCAGTCACTTATTTGATTTGCTTATGGAACCTCTACTCTGTTCCAGGCTCTCCTCTATACACTAGGGTGAAGGAAAACATTCTTTTTTTTTTTTTTTTTCCTTGAGTGATCTCAGCTCACTGCAACCTCCACCTCGAGGGTTCAAGCGATTCTCCTGCCTCAGCCTCCAAGTAGCTGGGATTACAGAAGCCAAGCTAATTTTTTTATTTTTAGTAGAGACAGGGTTTCACCACGTTGATCAGGCTGGTCTCGAGCTCCTGACCTCGTGATCCACCCGCCTCAGCCTCCCACAGTGCTGGCATTCCAGGCATCAGCCACCGCACCCAGTCATGGAACACATTCTTGTCATCAAGTTTCCGTTCACTTGGAGAAGACATGCAATGAACAAACACATTCACATTATGCCTGGTGATGGTAAGTGTCTGAAGAAAAGTCTACAGCAGGATTCAAGGAAAAAGAGTAACTCAATGCAGCATGGGACCAATGTTATTTAGCATAGGGTGATGAAGAAAGATCTTTCTGGTAAGATGATTGTTTAGCAGAGTTCTGAATGGAAGAGAGAGAGAGAGAGGAAAATTCTGATATCTGAAGGAAGAGCATTTCATCTAGGAAAAATAGGAAGTCCAAAGGCCTTCAACTACCCACTATGTAACAGAAAGGACATGTTTTTCAGAGGGACTGGAGAGACAAGTCAAATTTGTGGATAAAAATAATTAGAATGATGGGAAACTTCCACCCAGGGGACAGTATAGACAATGCTAGGGTGAAGACAAGATTAAAAGGATTTTATTAACTTTGAGGTATAATACAAGAATTCATCAAGAGTCAAGCATTGAAAACTTGAGGATGGGATCCAAATTCAGAACAATGAATAATTTAAAATGAGACCAGACATAACATTAATTTCAACAGGAACAAATTAATAAGAAATGAAAATAATAATTAAGTCATTTGATTAAGTTTCTTCATTCCTCATAACTCTGTGAGATTGGTATTTACTATTATATTCTCAATTAAGAAATCATGAAAATGAGATTATGGAAAAAGATCATACCAGTCCAAAACTTACCCACGTGTGTGCGATGAGAGATGCTGAAGATTTTTTGCTAGTCCTGCCAAGGATAAACGACTCTGTCCAGCCTTGGTGACTCCCTTCTCCACTGGAATGTACCTGAAGAAACTTTCTGGGACTTCAGGATACCCTTAAGCAGTGCTGCATCTGCTGTCTTGCAACACCTGCACTGGAGTCCTCAGCTGAGACCTAAGAAGTGCCAGTAACCTGAGACTGCCACGCTGGAGAGGTCATGTGTAGCTGTTGCCATATCCACTCCGAGACTGCCATGCTGGAGAGGTCATGTGTAGCTGTTGCCATATCCACTCCGAGACTGCCATGCTGGAGAGGTCATGTGTAGCTGTTGCCATATCCACTCCGAGACTGCCATGCTGGAGAGGTCATGTGTAGCTGTTGCCATATCCACTCCGAGACTGCCATGCTGGAGAGGTCATGTGTAGCTGTTGCCATATCCACTCCGAGACTGCCATGCTGGAGAGGTCATGTGTAGCTGTTGCCATATCCACTCTGAGACTACCATGCTGGAGAGGTCATGTGTAGCTGCTGCCATATCCACTCTGAGACTGCCATGCTGGAGAGGTCATGTGTAGCTGTTGCCATATCCACTCTGAGACTGCCATGCTGGGGAGGTCATGTGTAGTTGTTGCCATATCCACTCTGCGACTGCCGTGCTGGAGAGGTCATATGTAGGTGTTGCCATCTCCACTCCCAGGTGAGCCCAGACTTCCAGCATCCCTGTCAAGGGCCAGACACATAAGTGACGCCATCCTTGGTCCTTGGCACTGGACTACCCACCAGCTATCTGTCTCTGAGTGAACGCCGTGAATTACCATAAAACAGAAGAGTCACTCAGCTGAGTGCTGCCAGTTTCTGACCCACAAAATTGAGAAATGTGCAAATAATTGTTCTTTAAATCTACTATGTGCTGTGGTCATTTGTAAGATAGCAGTAAATGACTGATTCACCAGGTAATAAGTGCATTCAAACACTGCTTTTCAAATTCTAAACGTTGGCCCTTTTCCTGCTTCTAATATAGAAACAACAAATTTAAGGAAAAGGGGAATCATGTAACAATAGTTAAAAAGTTTATTCAGAGAAGCTAATCACAAGTCAAGCAAATAATTCCAGAAGAAAGAAATCATGAAATTGTGTGTCTAAATAACCTTACACTGTAGCATAGCCATGTGGACTTGGAAACTGAAGCACAAGACCAAGAATGAAGAACCGGAGAGAAAGAAAATTGTCAGTGTTTATAGGGCACTAACCAACAGAGAGGGAGAGAGAGAGATTCCAACCTTACAGAGTGACCCTAAAAAACAGTTTCTCTAAACCAGGGTGAGTCAGAAACTGAACTTTCTGTAACCCTCTGTAAAACCTGTAAGAAAGATTCATTTCACTAGCAGCTCTGAAATACTTAGGTTGGCTCTCAAAGCCAATTAATGCCAGGAAGGTAGTGGAGGGCTTAAGATCCTCCTAAAGGCTCACTGGAATTCTTTGAATATGACTCTGTGGATCAGCCTCAAGTAAACTGGAAGATCTTTAAAAAATTAAATTAAATCAGCATTTTAGAATTCATAAAATCAAAGGACAGAATTGCAGAGCAACACAGGGTTAGCCACACAGAATTATAACTACACTGGGATTACAGAGTCAAATTATTTGGCAAATAATGTATTTAACAGCAAATCAATGACTCTTACTTTAAAAAACTCACTTTCATGATAGGGTCAAAGAGGAGATTTGATGTTTAGAGTCTGGAAAGTCTGGTGTAGCTGTTTGTTTTTGCTTGTGTTTTGTAATTGGGTTGGCATCATAGACACAGCATCTCTAGAGGACCAGCTCCACAACTTCAGAGGCATGGGGAGAACTTGGGAAGAATTCAAAGGAGAACCACAAATAGGTTTAACACGTTTTAAGAACTGTGAAGTAAGACCTAGCCTAGTAGGAAATGTAGTTCTCACTCTTAATAAACACGAAAATCAGAAATATGGCTAGGCATCAAAAAGAAGTTATCTGTGATGCTAGATGCTATCTTTCTCACTCAGGCCAGGACCCACAACGAAGCTCCCTGAGGCCCCAGGAGAGGGTTAGCCCCTACCTCCAGCTCTAATTTACCTGGATGAACGGTTCCTTCGCATTCCCATGGTCCAAATACCAAAGGAGATTTTTAGGAGGCAAACTATGTAGGGAATTGAAAGCACCACCCAATTCATATCAGCCCACTCAGTTTTGGATCACACCCTTGGCAAGGCAAGACAAGGCAAGGCAGACTTACAGGCAACGTGAATGCACTGATGCAGTATCTTGCTGTAGGATAATTAGGTGGAGTATATTTCACAGGAAGACACCAGCTCCCACATACCAGCAGGGTTGTTTTTATGATAGCAGCCATTGAGTTGTAGTAATTCCTTCCTGACTTTCCTCACGGGCTTCTGTGATCTCTCTTTGGACTGTCTTTGTGGCCCAGTTATCTTGCCAACATTTCTCTCCTGCTACTCAAGTGACCTCCTTCACAACTGTCGCTTTGAAAGACTCACCCTCTTGGCTCTGTACATCTAGGACAGCCTGGAAACAACCTTAGCGGCACTTCCATCATTGTGCCCCCTGATTTCGGACAGTGCTCTGCCCACTCAGTGGTTTCTATGTCTGGACATTCCTTTTCCCTGATTTTTATCTCTGTCCAACCCTTTACTGTGTGGTCCAAAAATTAATAAATGACTGAAAATTTATGGACCACAATAGGAATATCTGCTGGAGAAATCATTTAAATTAAGCCAAATACCCTGTCAACTTGTTTCAAAAATATAGTGCTTTTTTTTTCTCTTGCTTAAAACACTTTTAGGGAAGACTAAAGTTATAATGACTTTCAGCTTTTATCTTTGGCATTTAAAAATCTTAGTTTCCTTTAAAGCAAAATTATTTAATTGAATTCTCATAACTGAGAATTTCACTTTATTTGGATTTTGTTTGATCCATTCTATCAAAATGAGCTTCCCAAATCTCTACTGACATCACTGCCCAGATTGTTCCTCTCTGCCTTTTCTTTGTACATCATCCCTGATGTCAAGTTGACCACAAAAGCCTGGCCATGCTCTCTGACCTCTTTCTCCAAGTTCCATGAACTCAAGTCCTCTTTCACAATGGCCACTGAAATTGGTGTCTTCTTGACTCTCTCTATGGTGATCTAGTCTTTTAATAACAGAATTATCCTTCTCAACCAAAATGCAATCTATCACTTTTCCAATTAGTTTTGGCTGTGCCTGTTCTTCCTCTAGCTCAAAAGTAAAGTCTAGATGTTTTGGCATACATTTGGGAAACATTCAAAGTCTGTTACCAACCACCCCATTTGGACACATCCTTGACCATCTCTTCCATAAAACTTACACTTCAACCACATCAAATGTTTTAGTCCATTTATGTTTCAATAAAGAAATACATGAGTCTGGGTAATTTACAAAGAAAGGAGGTTTATTTGGCTCTCGGTTCTGCAGGCTGTACAAGAAGCATACCAACATCTGCTTCTGGTGAGGATCTCAGGAAACCTACAATGATGGTGGAAGGTGAAGGGAAGCTAATGTGTATAGAGAGAACACAAGAGAGAGGGGTGAGGTTCCAGGCTCCTTTTAACAACCATCTCTCCCAAGAACTGACACTGTGAGAATTCACTCATTAAGGCCAGAGTGGGACCAAGTCATGCATGAGGGATCCACCCTCATGACCCAAATACCTCCCATTAAGCCCCACCTCCAACACCAGGGATCAAATTTTAGCATGAGGTTTGGAGGGGTCAAATGTGCAAACCATTGCACTAATCTTCTTCCTTTACCCAAATATCAAAATATGTCAAATTCAAGACTACGCATGTGGCTTACACCTATAATCCCAGCACTTTGGGAGGTCAAGATAGTCCGATTGCTCAAACTCAGGAGTTCCAGACTAACCTGAGCAATGTGGAGAAACCCTATCTCTATCAAGCAAACAAACAAATACGTCAAATTCAAATAAATTTCCATGTCTTTGGTCAAACTATTCCTTTTTTAGAATGTTAAGACCCAAATTCAAAAGTTCTATCTCCTCTGAATCTTTTTCCAGCTACCTTTCATAGGTATCTCTCATGTTTCTAAAGCATTTTATCCACACAGTCCAGAGCACTCACGACACAGTGCTGGAATCATTGCATTATAGATGTTTTGTCATCCCACGCCCTTAAGAAACTTCATAATGGCTAGCGATCTTCACAGTGTAGCATAAAATGCATTATATTGCAGGGGCTAGATAAACACATGGTGGTGGTTGTCTTTTTCCTAAGTTTGATGTATTCAATTATATACGGGCCTCATTTCTTCCAAGCAATATAACAAGTTTTATGGAACAGCCTATCAGTGCTGTTTGTCTTAAACAAGTCTGAACCATGTCATCCTACATTTTATTAAACCCCTATGCATATTGCAGGACTTGACGTATACTTGTGGTTACGTATCATTTTCCCAAAAAAGCGAATGAATGAGTTTTTGTCATAATTTTCCAAATTAAAAATTACGTTTAAAAATGACACTATAAAAATGAATTTCTCCATTAAATATGTGCTTCTAAAACAATGTTGAGAATATATTTCTACTTCCAAGAAATTGTAGATAAATTCATTAATTTTTTTTCAGGGTAAGTGTTAAAGCAAATAGTTACTTTTTCAATGTTTTACTTTTCTCTACCCAGAGTGTAAGTTAATAAAAATTATTTCCAAGTGAATTTTTCTGAAATTTGTATTATTTTTTGAAACATAATCAATTACGTTAAAGCCTGGCCAACATGGTGAAACCTTGTCTCTATTAAAAATACACAAGCTAGCCAGGTATGGTTGTGGGTGCCTGTAATCCTAACTACTCTGGAGGCTGAGGCAGGAGAATCAAGGAGAATCGCTTGAACCAGGGAGGCGGTGAGCCGAGATCACACCACTGCACTCCAGTCTGGGCGACAGCGTGAGAATTTGTCTATATATAGATATAATTTTAGTTATCTACTGTTAAACCATAACAGTAGAAAATATTGTATGATTGTTGTGTCTAAAATACATTTTTAAATAGTACCCAGACATAAAAGAGTCCTAAAGGTTAACATGTTTATAGCCTGCAAAATAATCAGGAAAAAACTTAAGGGTACAAAAATGCTAAGGGTATATAATAGTTGAACTTTACTAGGAAATTTTAATTCTGGAAACAGCACAAATTGCTAAGTTTGTAATCTCAATGTATATCTAGGAGTGGATGATGGATTATTGAAATATGAACTTCAGTAAATTCCATCAAATATTTATTAAAAATATACTTGATGATAGCATCATCTGTTTACCAATTTGAAGCCTGGGTACACAGTTCCTTATTTACATTTCATTTGAGACAATATTCATTTAAAATTACTGCAATTCTACTGGTCTTTACCGTAGCCCACCTACAAACGTTGCAACAAAGCCAGCTTGGCAAGCAAACTCCATTAGGAAGAAAAACATTCTTCTTGACATTTATGGGTTTATTTTTTAAGGAGAAATTAGAAAAGTTTCCAAATATGTAGAAATCCATTAAAAGAAATGGAGTGCCAGTGGCAGGACTCGCTTTTATAGTATTGCCCTGTCGTTGCTTCACTGCTCTCACCACGTAAACCTTATTTCCAATTAGACAGAGCACCACAAGAATCAGAGAACACATAAACATCCTAAACACATACTGAATATGCCACTTCATATTTGCCACCAGCCTGTTACAATATATCTATCAACTACCCCAAGGAAGTAAGCCATGCTGCACTGCAGAGACGTTGAATAATGTCTCACTCAAACATCAAGTGCTTTAAAAACATCGCACATCCCTAATGCGGTAGATAAACATTTTATCTTTCTGCTTTTGATGGCATGTAATTTTCAGCCTTTGATCTAATATAATTTAAGGTGTGTCAAGATGGATTTTGGCAGAGCAGGCTAGTAAAAAGAAAGGTTTAGCACTTTGGTTCCTGGAGATGCACATCCCAGACAAGGGCTTTGGCAAGAGTGAGGATTGTACAGCCAGTTTGACTACAGGAAATAAAAGAGGTGCTATTTAAGGGAAAGAACTTGGGTTAGAATGGAATTGCTGCTGTAAAAGATGTTCAACTCACATTGCCATATGGGTTTTTTTGGAACGATGCCCATGTATATTAGCTATTTTCTTGGCACTGGGAACTGCATTTGGATCTGTGACATGCTTTTGCTGCTTTGAAGCTTTCTGAAGGTAATGTCATGTGGCTACACCTCCAGAGTAAAAATCATTGATGATTTTAATAATAGGATCTGGCTTAAAATTATCAAACATTTAATATTTTACCATGGAGTCTGCATCTATATATACAATTTAATACAGTTAAATATTGTAATTTGAGATCAATGTCTTCCACTAATTTACATGGACAGTGAGAGAAGAAACATGTCTTTTTAGTTTGTTTAAATAACAAACTAAATATAATATAATATTGATCATATTTCTGTAAATTTGAGAAACATTTCCATATTATAAATTGCTTCTATACAATTATATAAAAATAAATCTTAAGTGAATTCAATATCATACTGCAATCGGTATTAAAGGTTTACATTCAAAGGGAATACACAGTCACATTACCTTTATTCATTTACTCATTCAAAAAAATATTACTGAGCATATAGGCATGTAAAAGGCACTTGATTTGCTTTGGGGGATTTTCTTACTCGTTTTAGGCTATTCTAATGAAAAAGCATAAATTAGGTGGCTGACAAACAACAGAAATTGATTGCTCACAGCTCTAGAGGCTGGGAAGTCCAAGATTCAAGGTGCTGGTAGATTTGTTATCTGTTAGCGGCCCATTTGTAAGCTCACACAGTGGAAAGGGAAAACTCTGGTCTCTGCCATTTAGGCCATAGCAAAGATCAAATTTTAATAAAACAATTAGATCCAACTCTTCTCTGTTGGATTTTGTTAGTGCCACAGCTTTGGTATGTATGGGCTGCTGTAATGGAATACCAGAGACTGGCTGGCTTATAAACAGAAATACATTCAGGATTCTGGAAGTTAGGAGGCCCAAGATCAACATGCAGAGTCACTTGGTGTCTAGAGAGGAGAGGGATCACTTCCTGGTTCACAGATGGCCTTCTCCTTGCTGGGCCTTCACATGGTGGAAGGAAGTGGCAAGAGAGTGTTCTGGAGTCTCCTCTATGAGAGCACTCACTTCATTCATGAGGACTCTGCCCTCATGACCTAATCATCTACCCAGGACCCCATAGGTTGGACAACACATATGAATGCTGGAGTGAACATGAATATTCATTTGATGGCAATACAACTTATATAGTGCCAAATGTATAGAACTTTTAAAAAAATATGTGGAGGTATTAAACAGTAAAAATAAGAGGATGGATTTTGAAGAGGGATTTGGATTTAAATTCTCAAGTCAGTATTTGGATGGTATGAAAAAGGTCATTTAAGTCCCCAGAACTTTAACACAATCACCCCTAAAATGAAGATACTTCACAACACTATTCCTTAATCTGTGCTGTTTATAACTGTGGAGATATCTGTATTTTAGCTATGTTTTTAATTAAAAAATAAAACCAAACCAACCTTTAAAAATATATGTAATTTATGAATAATAGTACATGTGAAACAAGATTGAAAAGGTACAAGGGGTAGAAAGAGTATGAATCCCCTCAACCTTGGCTGCTTTTCTTCAGCACCTCATTTCTCTCCACAAGGACAATTATTTTCTTGAGTATCTCTCCAGAGATTACCACAAAATCTACACGTGTCTGCATATACACATATATTTTCTCTATGCAAATGGCAATGCACTTGCAAAAATTACATCTGGACTACAACTCCACATGGATATTTAAGAACTGCCTTTTCCTTTCTAATGGATGCCCAACATTTCAATGAACTGCTAGCTCATAATTATTATCAAAATGCCTCCTTATTGACCTGGATGCTATTTCTATGCTTTTGGCAATACAAATAAGGCTGCAGTAAGTATTCTTGCTCCTATTTAATTTCTAATGTGACTGTTGGATTACTAGACAATATAATTGTGAAAGAAATTCAAGCATTAGATTCAGAGTTATCATGTTTCAGCTTGTGAAGTTACTTCATTCTCTTTCGTCTTATATTGCTGTTGATGAGAAATCAATTACTGATTTAAATATTTCTCCTATCATGCTAATTTCTTACATTCTCTTTCTTTTCAAGGTTACATTAAAAATGTTCAGTTGATTTTGGTATTTTGCAGCTATACCATCAGCAAAATTTCTTTGTATTTATACTACTGAAAAATTGTTCCAGTCATTGAATCTGAGTACTGGTGTCTTTCCTCAGCTCTGGAATATTCGCAGGCAGTATTTCTTCAAACATTATTTCAACCCATCCTTTTTTCTTTTCTTTCAAGGACTCTGATTCAATATAAAGCCTAACCATTCATTCAGTCCTCTATGTCTCTTAATTCCTCTGTTTTATTCCGTATAATTTCTTTGAGTTTCTTCTAACTCACTCATTCTATCTTCATCTCTTTCTAACGTACTGTTAATTTCACCCATAGACTTTGTGGTTTCAGGTTTTTAGATTTTATTTATAGAAGTTTCCTTTGATCTGTTTTAAATATTTTAGATAACTTAATACACAGTCCCTTGTTTGAGTGCATATACTTACCATTTTCCCTAAAAACATAGTATTTTTGTAGACCATGTCTACAAATTTCAATATCTGGAAACTTAATGGGTTATTTCTGTTTATTCCCATTCATAGATAAATCACTGCCTATGCTTGTTGAACCTGCAGTATATGCTGCCTATCATGTTTGAAAACTGATTTGAATAAGCTGAAGCCTATGATGAGATTGCCTTATTCCAGAGATTAATGGACTTGTCTCTGTCACACTGAGGTTAGGGATATTACCAACCTGAGGCCCTTAAGCAAAAGTCATGGTGTGAGGGCAGCTGAACGTCCCGAGGTGATGTGCACCTGTGTTGCCAATCCCTGGTTTACTTTTGATTCAAATATACCTGAAAGAAGATCCTGAATTTCTGCTTAATTTGCGTATAATGTTCTATTAAATTCTCCAATTTCTGAGGGCTTCTAGCTTTAATTTCTATCCTGATCTGACAAGTCACTCAATATAAAAATTCATTTTTTCTCAGCCCAAAATCTCCTTAACCTGATAAGCAACTTCAGCACAGTCTCAGGATACAAAATTAAT
Source organism: Macaca thibetana thibetana (assembly GCF_024542745.1). Taxonomy (NCBI): domain Eukaryota; kingdom Metazoa; phylum Chordata; class Mammalia; order Primates; family Cercopithecidae; genus Macaca; species Macaca thibetana. The sequence goes on from NC_065594.1 coordinate 85,287,051, forward strand.
GTGCAAAAATCACAAGCATTCTTATACACCAGTAACAGACAAACAGAGAGCCAAATCAGGAATGAACTTCCATTCACAATTGCTTCAAAGAGAATAAAATACCTAGGAATCCAACTTACAAGGGATGTAAAGGACCTCTTCAAGAAGAACTACAAACCACTGCTCAGTGAAATAAAAGAGGACACAAACAAATGGAAGAACATACCATGCTCATGGATAGGAAGAATCAATATCGTGAAAATGGCCATACTGCCCAAGGTTATTTATAGATTCAATGCCATCCCCATCAAACTACCAATGAGTTTCTTCACAGAATTGGAAAAAACTGCTTTAAAGTTCATATGGAACCAAAAAAGAGCCCGCATCTCCAAGACAATCCTAAGTCAAAAGAACAAAGCTGGAGGCATCACGCTACCTGACTTCAAACTATACTACAAGGCTACAGTAACCAAAACAGCATGGTACTGGTACCAAAACAGAGATATAGACCAATGGAACAGAACAGAGTCCTCAGAAATAATACCACACATCTACAGCCATCTGATCTTTGACAAACCTGAGAGAAACAAGAAATGGGGAAAGGCTTCCCTATTTAATAAATGGTGCTGGGAAAATTGGCTAGCCATAAGTAGAAAGCTGAAACTGGATCCTTTCCTTACTACTTATACGAAAATTAATTCAAGATGGATTAGAGACTTAAATGTTAGACCTAATACCATAAAAACTCTAGAAGAAAACCTAGGTAGTACCATTCACGATATAGGCATGGGCAAAGACTTCATGTCTAAAACACCAAAAGCAACGGCAGCAAAAGCCAAAATTGACAAATGGGATCTCATTAAACTAAAGAGCTTCTGCACAGCAAAAGAAACTACCATCAGAGTGAACAGGCAACCTACAGAATGGGAGAACATTTTTGCAATCTACTCATCTGACAAAGGGCTAATATCCAGAACCTATAAAGAACTCAAACAAATTTACAAGAAAAAAACAGCCCCATCAAAAAGTGGGCAAAGGAGATGAACAGACATTTCTCAAAAGAAGACATTCATACAGCCAACAGACACATGAAAAAATGCTCATCATCACTGGCCATCAGAGAAATGCAAATCAAAACCACAATGAGATACCATCTCACACCAGTTAGAATGGCGATCATTAAAAAGTCAGGAAACAACAGGTGCTGGAGAGGATGTGGAGAAATAGGAACACTTTTACACTGTTGGTGGGACTGTAAACTAGTTCAACCATTATGGAAAACAGTATGGCGATTCCTCAAGGATCTAGAACTAGATGTACCATATGACCCAGCCATCCCATTACTGGGTATATACCCAAAGGATTATTTTAAATCATGCTGCTCTAAAGACACATGCACACGTATGTTTATTGCAGCACTATTCACAATAGCAAAGACTTGGAATCAACCCAAATGTCCATCAGTGACAGACTGGATTAAGAAAATGTGGCACATATACACCATGGAATACTATGCAGCCATAAAAAAGGATGAGTTTGTGTCCTTTGTAGGGACATGGATGCAGCTGGAAACCATCATTCTTAGCAAACTATCACAAGAACACAAAACCAAACACCGCATGTTCTCACTCATAGGTGGAAACTGAACAATGAGATCACTTGGACTCGGGAAGGGGAACATCACACACCGGGGCCTATCATGGGGAGGGGGGAGGGGGGAGGGGGGAGGGACTGCATTGGGAGTTATACCTGATGTAAATGACCAGTTGATGGGTGCTGACGAGTTGATGGGTGCAGCACAGCAACATGGCACAAGTATACATATGTAACAAACCTGCACGTTATGCACATGTACTCTAGAACTTAAAGTATAATAATAATAAAAAAAAAATTCATTTTTTGCTGAGTTGGAGACTAACCCCATGGTGAGACCAGTTTCTTTGTTCAATTCTCATCCAGTTTTGGCTCAGCAGTTCCTTCCTATCTTTCTACCTAAATTCGTCTACTTCTCCTCTGTCATAACTCCAAAAGTTGAAAACATACAAATAAGTAAGTACTGATTTACAAGCGGTGTGTAGGGGGAAGAGGAACAGAAGTTGTCTGTATTACTAATGTCTGCACTCCTAGGAAGCCAGCTCAGAATGCCCAGTTACATATGTTAAAAACAGAAAGAAAATATAGAGCACTAAAAGGGTGGATTTGATGGGGCAACGAAAGTATACCAAATTCTACGTGAAAATTTTCTTGGTCTGTGTTATAAAATTGTATAGTTTTACTTTGGACTTGGATATCTTTCTTTTTTTTATTATTAATTTTCCATTTTCTGTTTGACCATTCCCATACCTCTGAACACTTACAGTAATTAGGAGAGAAAGTAAGACTATGTTTTTATAATGAACACATTCCCTTTACCATCCCTTACATAGCTGAACCAAATAAATGCACAAGCCAAGAATGTCCTCCATCATAGGATAAACTCCACAGAAATGGGAGCGTGTTTATTTTCTCTGCTACCCTGTCCTTCACGGGTGTCTGGCACCACGTAGATAATCCCAGTAGATTTTTTTTTTTAAGTAAACTTGAGAGAGAAATTAGGGAATGTGGACAATTAATATCTGTTCAAGAACAGAAAAACTGAATACCAGCAGCAGGATATAAAAGTTTTGTGTTGACTTTATTTCCAGATCCTGTTACAAAATCTTGAATGCCTAGTTTATCTATATGTATGTTCTTAAATAGAATTCTCAGAGAATGATAGTTTTTAAAATCCCTGGCAATTTATTGGCTATAATAAAATGATGATAATCACCATGTCATTTTGGAATCTGTGTTTTTTATAAGAGGTCTTATGTATGATATGTTATATTTTCCTATTTCTTTTTCACTCGAACATTCTGCTGTGGGATTTATCATTTCTATATCGTAGATGAGGAGTCAGGAACACAGCACATGCTCTATGGTATCCAGCTATGAGCCAGGATCTGACCTCAGGATTTGTGTCTAAATTGTGACTCAGATTCAAACGAGAGAAACAGTGAGGCATTACAATAAAAAATCTTTGTTTAAGAAAATATCACCAAATACATAGGTTTTTTTTTTTTTGCTTTTTGTAGGCCTTGCTGGTATGGTTGGAGCAGGCTACCACAAGGAAAAACATGGGTGGACAGTTTGGTTTGGTTTGCTCAGTAATTTATCAATTTATTTATATGTTAAAGGTTTTTGTTATTAATTTACACATTCCTTTAGAAAGAAAGAAAGAAAGAAAGAAAGAAAGAAAGAAAGAAAGAAAGAAAGAGAAAGAAAGAAAGAAAGAAAGAAAGAAAGAAAGAAAGAAAGAAAGAAAGAAAGAAAGAAAGGAAGGAAGGAAGGAAGGAAGGAAGGAAGGAAGGAAGGAAGGAAGGAAGGAAGGAAGGAAGGAAGGAAGGAAGGAAGGAAAAGAAAAGAAAAGAAAAGAAAAGAAAAGAAGGAAGGAAGGGAGAAAAAGGAAAGAAAGAAAGAAAGAAAGAAAGAAAGAAAGAAAGAAAGAGAGAGAGAGAGAGAAAGAAAGAAAGAAAGAAAGAAAGAAAGAAAGAAAGAAAGAAAGAAAGAAAGAAAGAAAGAAAGAAGAAAAAGAAAGAAAGAGAGAAAGAGAGAAAGAGAAAGAAAGAAAGAAAGAGGCAAGAAAGAACTCCTCTAACCCTGGACATGGCTATCACCAAATGTCCATCATGAATTTGCAAGCCCTAAGAAATGCCTTAATGTAGTATCATTAACTACTTATCCTAGATTATTATGCTGAAGACATTTATATTTTTTTTTCATTTTGGAAAAAAATCTTTTGAGTACAGACAGTCAATAATTTATCTCAAATTTATATTATTTCCCCCAAAAAGGAAATTTCCATTATGTTTCAAAATCAACTCTTAGAACTCCTCAGTGACTGTGAAAATGGGCATGTGTCTATGTACTGAGTGGCACTGGCCATGTGTGCTAGTTAAAATAGCTGTCAGAACTTTAACTCCTGGGCTGTTTTGCTTCCCTATGTTTAAATTGGCAACTTTAATGTTGCTTTACTACACTTTTGCATCTAATTGCCTAAAATTTTATATTAAGCAAAAGGTAATTTCTTTGGAAATACATGCATTCAAAAATATAGAGAGAATGATATAATGAAGAAAGAATTTGCAAAGGGCAAAAAGCAACTTCAGCAGTTAATGTTTAGCTTTTTTGAATTTTATTTTCCACTAAAATGACTTTCCCCTTATGACTAATTATAATTCCAGTTTAAAAATGTATTACTGAAGGGAATTTTGCATATTTTAGCCTAATCTTTTAAAATAATCTAATGACTGTTCTTGTTCAAAAACGGTTTGAAAAAAATCTTTAAATTTAAATGTAATAAAATTAGAAAAAAATGTAGGCTTTTAGAAGAGTTTAGACTAGAATTCTCTGCTGATTCATTCAAAACAATAATTATGTTTTAAGTGGTTTCTCAGAACTCCCAATGACGTATTCGTCTCAAGGGAAGCCGCGTGAGTTCTTTTTGTTTACTAGTGTACCACTTAGTTTGTTAAGAAGTTTTCAGGTGGCCTGAAAGAGCTAATACAGCTACCAAAGTAATTTCCCCAAAACTGGAGAGTAATCAAGAGAGAAGGTATATAGACCTCATTAATCAAAATAGATATGCTCTTACTTAAACATACTTAAGTCAGTAAGAAATATCGAGCCCCTCTAATACAATCAATATTATGCTAATATACTGAACATGAACTACATTGGAAAGTTTATAAAGTTAAATTAGTGCTGATATCGAGATTTTTTTCCAAACCGTTTTTTTTTTTTTCTTAAGTATTTTAAAATAACATTTTGGCTTTTTTGTTTGCTTGTTTTTATTCTGTGTGTGTATAACAAAACATATACATCACCATGAGGAATACTGAAAATTATTTCAATTTTATATGAAATCATCAAGGCTTGACACTGCTTTTTTACAGCTGCTTAATACAGATGACAGTTCTAAAGTGCTTATTTCATAATATTTCATAATACAGGCTTGAATTTAATTTGCTGACTGCAGTAGAATCAGGGTTAATCAATTAAATTTACAACAAAACACTCTACTAAGATTTCAAAACTTTGGCTGCAAGTAAAGAAAGTTAGTATCCACTGCCCTGGATCTTTTTGATAGGCAATCCAGCTGTATTTCTTTTACATGACCATAAATTTAGCAGAGACTTCGGAGGTTATTTTGTCTGCATTCCCACTCAATACAGGAATCTTTACAATGATATCAGTGATCCATGGCCACTGGCTCATTCCTTATTTCCAGTGATGAGAAAGTTAACTTTTCTTTTTTTAATCACATGGTTCATTATTAGACAGCTCTATTTTTATGATTCCTTTTGTATTATTTCACCAAAATAATAGTCATATCACTCTTCTAATGATATATTGTACCTATACATTGTCAACAAGCAAACTCCAGCTCAGTTATTTCTACTGATATAAGAGAACTTTTAAATGGCCGTTAATACATACAGAGTAAGAAAATAGGATAAAATACATTATTCCCTATGGATATACAAAGTCGGTCTTAAGAACCTCAAATACCACATTCTCACTTCCACCAACCTTATAAGGCAAAAGTCAACAATTTTGAGAGACAGCTCATCAGTTTTGTTGTGAGGAATTTGATTATCCGTGAAGTGCAGGAAACTAACAGAAGTTGTAAGGAATCTAGATTTGATCATTGACACTTTTTTTTTTTTCCTGCAATGAGAGAAAAAGCAATTTTCCTTCCCAACACAGAGACTGTGCTGGGAATATGACCACAGAACTCTATCAAGCTCAGTTCAGTTTAGAATTTTACTTTAGCCAGCTTGCCTCCAAGCACGTGGCTGGTAACCTATGGAAAAACTACAGAGACCCTCTAAAGACCTGAAGGAACTGATTTCAAGACCATCGTCCAGGACTTTTGTCAGGTAATAGGGGTGATAGCATTGGGAAAATTGTTTTTTCTCTCTGTTTCGTTTTATGATTTATCCATCTAGTTGTTTCTGGTGCAAGAGTTTTGAGTCTGAGTTCCTGGAGGATAGCACAAGGGTCTATGGCATCTCAGCATTTGAAAGGAGCTTAATGAAGTAGAACCTGGCACCCGACACCCTCTTCTCACACTCTAAATAGAAAAGCTCCCTCTTCATATTTTTATTTATCTGTTAGGTTTCCAAGTGAAAATGTGTTTCAGAAGAAGGATGCTGCTCCATTACACATTTGGAACAGCTTCTGCGTTTTCCTAGGAAGAGTTTCTCTTTTCCAGATAGGGGAATCTTCTGCTACCATTTAAATTCAGGGAACCCGAGTCAGAAACTCCATATAATTTCTTTTTTTATATTGGTTTAATTGTCCAAATATATTCAAAGGAACAAACGGCATGGCTCACTTTCCATTAGGTCTACTTTTATTAGGCTGTTGTTGCCTTGCTACCAAACAATACCTGAGACTGAATAGTTTATAAAGAAAAGAGGTTTAATTGGCTCACAGTTCTGCAAGCTGTATAAGCCTGGTCCCGGCATCTGCTCAGCTTCTGGGGGGGCTTCAGGGAGCTTTTGCTCATGGCAGAAGGTGAAGGGGGAGCAGGTATGTCATACGGCCAGAGCAGGAGCAAGAGGGAGTCGAGGAGGACAGCACCAAGTCATGGGGGATATGCCTCCATGACCCAAACACCTCTCAGCAGACCCCACCTCCAACACTGGGGATCATCTCAGCATGACATTTGGAGGGAACAGCCAAAACCTATCAATACTAATAATTAATTTTCATTTTCTTACAGTTTTGATAGAATGCTATACAGAGATTTTCCTTTCATGTAAACAAACTTTATAGATTCTCCTTTCCTCTTAGCAAAACTGCAAATGGTTAAGAAACCATATTTTAAAAGTATAAAATCCGGAATCGTTTTTATAAACAAGGCACCTGGAGGCTTAGAATTTAAAATTAAGAAAACAGTAAAAGCCAACAAACAAAAAAAAAAAACAAAGAAGTACCAAGTACAAAAACTTCCCTACTGGGAGACTAGGACAAAGACAATAAAAACACATTTATGTTAAAATATTTGGCTTCATATTAAATATGGAGTGAATATTCGGGGTGGTAGAAAATTCTGTTTTATCTGAACCCATTCTTTTATCCTTAGCCATTGCTTTCTATTGTTCAAAGACGATGTTATGTAGGCTAGACTCACTGTGGAGACAGAGCAGACCCGGCATGAGAATTTCTTCCATGCAAGCCTGCATTCTTGTCATGTTTCTGTGGGTGCCTTTCAGAATACAGTGGAAACAAAAACAGCAAAGTGACTCACTCCATGATAAATGAATGTACCCAAAAACACGAACCTGTAATACTAGCCAGAATTACCGACTCAGGCTTATCAAGAAAAACAAGAAAGAAAATAGGAAACAGTTTCTTACGATGCCAACTTAATCAAAAGCTTCAAATATGATAATAAAAGCATTCGATGAAAAAAAACAAACCCAAAAAAAGACGATAGCTGTTTTCCTGGCTAGAATGAGATAAAGTTTGGAGGAAATCTGGATTCTGCAATTAGAGGGTGTAGCTATTTAGTTATGTTTGTACATCAAAATCAGGTCTTTGTAGTGAATTACAATGCTGGTACTTACCTCTCTGTTTGCATAGCACTTGTAAAATAAATAGAATTACTATTTTTAAGAGTATATCAATTGAACTCATCTAGAATTGGCTCCAGGGAATATGGAACCATTCATCTCTAAAGTTGCTTAGCTGCATGCACTCCTGGCTTTAAAGGAAATATTCCTCTGCACATTGATCTTCTGTGGGGAGAGGAGAGGATCAGTTGAAGACAAAGGAGTTCAGTGCACCTCGAGAGAGACGACTGTAATGAAGGTAACTAATGAAGCATTCCTTGCTTCTTAATTTGAGGGATTGGTTTGAGAATGAATTGGGAGAAAAGCTAAATTAGAAGTTGAAGTCACTGTTTTCGTGGTAGATTTTTGTGAGTCTGCTAGATAACCAGTGCTACCTTAAGCCACAGGTATGGAAGAGAGGGATTTTCCCTCTTCTATATGGGATCAGGTATTACTTGCCATATCTACTCACTGGCTTTGGGATCCTGGGAGCCAGCGACACTTTCAGCTAAAATGGGACTGTTCCTATGAAATCTCAAAGAAACAATGAAAAGATAGAAAGTGAGAGCAGCCAATAGGAGACACTATCCAAGAAACTGTCAGTAAAGATGGAAACTCTGCAGGGCCACTGGAGCCCTCTAGACACACTCTGGTTGGTCATGTAAATAGAATTCTATGATTTTAACAAATGTCAGTACCTTTCTGTGTAGAGGTTCTGTGATAGCTAATTTGATGTGTAGCACCCAGAAATATGGTTAAACCTCAGACTAAGTGTTTCTGCGAAGGTATTTTTCAGATGAGATCCACACTGAAATCAGTAGACTCATTAAAGCAGGTTGTCCTTTATAATGTGTGTGACTTATCTAATCAGTTGAAAGCTTTAAGAGAAAAAGACTGAGGTCCCCTGAGGAAGAAGGAATTCTGACTCCAGACTGCCTTCGGACTGGAGGTGCAGTGTTAAATCTTCCCTTGTCTTCAGACCTGCCTGCCTGTCCTTAATATTTCAGATTTGCCATGATCACATGACCCCATTCCTTAAATTAAATGTCCCTCATTCGTGTGTGTGTGTGTGTGTGTGTGTACATATGTATACATACACATCCTATTGGTTTTTTCCTCTGAAAAACCTTGCCTAATAGAAGTACTAGGCATCAGACTCCCAACACACATCATCTGTAGCTTTTAACAACCTGTCAAAATATCTATTATGTACCACCACTCTCTCTTTACAGACAAGTAAATTGATGTTCAGAGAAATTAAGCAACTTGACCAAGTCACAGGTCTAATAAATGATGGAGTGGAATTCAAGCTGTAGGTTTTTCACTCCAGGATCTGTGCTTTCCACATCTGCTACATTTGACAAATATTTTACAGAACAAGTATTTATGTCTGCAAAAGTTCCTAAAATGCGTATCTTTATTTTCACATAGGCTATAAATACCCTTTATTAGAGTAGTCTGTGTAAATTATTGTTATTCATTTCAGAAATTTACCAAAAGATGCCAAAACATTAGGCAAAAGCAAGTTAACAAGATAATCCAATAAGAAGATGATATTTTTCTTCTATATTAGCAACTGTATATGGGAAAATTCTGCTATGAGAATCTGATCAAAAGCTGCTAACAGACTGCAGAATGGGTATAATTACCTACATAGTTTGTTAGTTAAAATTATATTTTGAACCTTTATAGAATGAAACGTCTATGGAAACAAGCAACACTCACAGAAAAAAATAAGCTTTTTAAAAATATTATGTACTATCTCAAATTATCTGAATCTCTGTGAAAGTCTCTGGTGTTAAAACTTCATTTAAATTCCATGAATTAAAATATATTATAATAAATGCAAGTGACATGGTCACCTACAGCCAGGAGAAATGTATGTATATTGACCTACAGCCCAAATTAGAAAATTGTATGTTATACATACACATAATTCTATTTACATAACATATATTATATACATATATTCTATTTCATGACTGGAGGTAAAAACACAAATGTACGTGTGTGTGTGTATTTCCTATTTCATGAGTGGAGTTATAAACAAGAATGAATATGTGTGTGCATGTATGTGTGCATATTTCCTATACCATGAGTGGAGGTATAAACATGAATGTGTGTGTGTGTGTGTGTGTGTGTGTGTACTTCCTAATTCATGAGTGGAGGTATAAACAGGAATGCATATGTGTGTGTGTGTGTTTGTGTGTATTTCCTATTTCATCGGTGGAGGTATAGACACAAATGCATATGTGTGTGTGTATAGTTCATATTTCCTGAGTGGAGGTATAAACATAAATGCGTCTGTGTGTGTGTGTGTGTGTGTGTATTTCCTATTTCATGAGTGGAGGTATAAACACGAATGCATATGTGTGTGTGTGTGTGTGTCTATATTTCCTATTTCATGAGTGGAGGTGGAAACACGAATGCATATGTGTGTGTGTGTGTATATTTCGTATTTCATGAGGGAAGGTATAAACACGAATGCACATGTGTGTATGTGTGTGTGTGTACTTCCTATTTCATGAGTGGAGGTATAAACACAAATGCATATGTGTGTATGTGTGTGTGTGTGTGTATTTCCTATTTCATGAGTGGAGGTATAAACACAAATGCATATGTGTGTATGTGTGTGTGTGTATTTCCTATTTCATGAGTGGAGGTATAAACACAAGTTTAGTCAGCACTTTACAGCTAACGAAGTCCCTTGATGGAGGCAGGTTCTCAAGAAAGTTTGAGTGGATGAATGATACATTTCTGTGGACATGCACTTTTTAGTTGGAATAGAAAATGAAAACCCAAGGCACAGTGGGTTTTACTCCTTCCTACTTTTAACAAAAATTGCTTTGAAAGGAAACAGATAAGTGTATATATTTAAAAGACTTTAATGAGTTTATGTAATATACTTTTTATTTTTATCAAAATGTGGTGTTTATATAAGAAATCATAGTAATTACAAAACGTACTACTTTAAATTTTTTAAGATGCTTAAATATTTAAAATATCTTAAATACATAATTTAGAAAGATGAAAATATATATATTAAAAGTAATTTTCAAAGAATGCCAGTTAATAAGAAGAATATGACAAAATTAGAAATATCATCGTTTTTTAATATATAATAATAACTGATTTTACCAAGGACCAATTATTAGATGATAAAAAACACTGGATGAAAATTTTTAGGAAGAAGGATGCTCATATTGCCACAAGATGACAATTCTTCACTTATCATTTATCATATACATATATATATTTACCATATAAATATAATATGTATGTGTCTGGGTGTGTGTGTGTATCATATATATACACACATATATGCATACACACACATATACATACATACACACACACATATATATATATACACACACTGGCACATCATATATATACACACCCACCCACCTTTATAATGGAGTCACCTGGCAGTCACCACCATAACCAAGTCATTAAACCAGCATCACCAATAATGAAACAACATAAAATTATGTGCATCCTGTTCTAATGCCTTAAGTACACAATATCACCTGCATAGTATTCTTACTATGTTTTACTTGCTGCTTAACAGAAGAAACGTTTCACTTGCTGCTTAATAGAAGGAAACAATGAGACAAATTCAGAATGCAGGACATTCTAATGATAACTCCTCTGGATTCTTCAAAAACTCAGTTATGGAAACCAAAATAAACCAAGTCACCACACAGACAAATAAAATGACATTTTCCATGAAAGAGAATATAGAGATCAGAAACAAAACAAAGCAAACCAAACTATGGTGAAACCACAAATTACAGTATAAGTAAATCTATATACTGGATAATATTAAATTATTACTGATTTTCTTATACATGATCTATATTATCATGATTTCTAAAGTAAACATAGAAAAGGATGGAAAAGGTAACACATTTGTGTGTGTATGTGTAATATACAGACAGAAAGATAGATATAGTGAAGTAGCTAGGTAGATGGATGGATAGATATAATGAGGGAGAAAAAAACAAATGTGGTAAAATTTGTAACTGGTGAATTTAATTGAAAGGTATTCACTAGTATTTATTATACTTTTGTTTCTATAAATTTGAAGCTTCTCTGTAGATTCGAAATTTTTCAAAATTGAAATCTTCGGTGTGGTATATAGCTCGTCCCCTTTCCCTTCTATAAATAAAGAATCTGAAAGCAATGAAAACAAAGACGCGAGGTATCCAAACTGAAAGACAGAAGGAAGAAAATCTACTGAGAACCATCGATGTGTTTGGTGACTTCACAAACATTTTAGGAAAGAACTGGTTGAGGACTGTGCAAAGTATTCCCCCAAAAGTTCTCTGCATTTGTGGGTGGTAAAGTGAGCACATGCTGTTTGTGAAGTCTGGTCAGGAGTTAGAGCAGAACAGCAGAAAGCAGTGCCTTGTGGTGACCCATTCCCCCACAATCTGACCACTGGACCAAGCAGGGAAGGGGTGGGAGTTATTAGGTGCACGGAAGTCGGCAGCTCTCAGAGAGCACGAAGCTAAGTCATTGAGTCAGTTGGTATCACAGCAGCATATTCTGTCCCTGCTGTCCTCAGTGAGGTATGAATGCCTGTGTCTGAATGGTCATAAAGGGCATCATAGAGAACTGAGAGGGCAGAATATTAATAATCATTCCTGTATCTGGAAAAAGATGACTCGATTGAATTGCACATCTACTGAGAAAGTTCCTCATTTTAGACAAGCAAAACCTACTGAAGAGAAAAAGGATTGTAACCATGACAAGTAGCAAAGAATCCCTTTAGATTTTGGTAGCCCTCCAATTCAGAGTCATCTATCAACACAGCCTTCAAAATAAAGAATATACTCATGCTCATAAAAGCTAGAATAAAAATCTCAGAGATCACATGGAAGGGATGTTATTACTCAGAAGTACATTGGCATTTCAATTGATGTAGAGGATGGCTTATATTGTTACCAATTTAATGAGAAAATTTACAACTTTAATGGTCACTTTGGGTCACATCCAAACACTCGGACTTCTTTGTAGTTTAGTTTAGTGTTTTTTGTTGTTTTGTTTTGTTTTTACTATTTGTGTTGTGATTTATACAAGTTGATTCACAAAGGTTATTTAATACTAGTGGAAGTTGTCTACTATTACTGAAAATTCATTAAGTATTTATCAGCTTAGGGCTGATAAAACTTAGAGAAAAATCAAAGAAAAACTTAAAAGTTTCTCAAGAAAATGCTACACATACCCACCTTTATAATGGAGTCACCTCTCTGAAATGACTGACTCTTTTTCTATTTATTTCTCAGATCTTATATCAGAATGCCATATGAATATTGTGATCAGCAATGCCATAGCACTGAAAGCAGAAGGCTTTTTGCACTGCCATCTCAAACATCAAGCCAAGAGACTTGATTTAATGTTTCCTGATTTAATGTAATACTCAAATGAAAAAGCATTGAAAATACCACATATTTCAGACTTACAGAATTGAAAGAGATTAGATTACACCATATGGTAACCGACCCAGTTTCTTCAGTGGCCTCAGACACCCACCTGAATTTCCTAGAAGTACCAATTAAATGGGGTCATTTTTTATTTTATTTTATTTAGTTGTGTTATATCACTGGAAGTCATTAATAACTGACAATATTGACAGCTTTTCTACTTTGTGTTTTAGAACTCTTGTCCAACTCTGAGATTATGGTCCACGGAAGTGCTTCTTTAAAATAATTCATTCTAAAAAGGTAGCAATAGATATTATGATAATTTTTTAAATCAGATACCACAGTCAGGTAACAATGAGCTCATAAATGACAACATTCCACTTTTAGGCTAGAGATAATATATATTTTTTGTACTGGCCAGATTTAGCTACCAAAATCTTTAATGTCATTCTAAACATCTATAAATACATAGGGATGCACAAAGTAAGACTGATTGTAGATGAATTTAACTATTAAACAAACCTGATCTACAAAGGCCTAAGTAGATCTAAAAACTCACATAAAATAATGAAACATAGATGAGAAAACAGGACAAAAATGTAAAAGTAGTCAGCATAACGCTCTGCATGACCGTACCTCTTTTATTACCTTTTAATGAACTTTGTGTGTGTGTGTGTGTGTGTGTGTGTGTGTGTGTGTGTGTGAAAATGGAGTTTCACTCTTGTTGCTCAGGCTGGAGTGCAATGGTGTGGCCTTGGCTTACTGCAACCTCTGCCTCCCAGGTTCAAGCAATTCTCTTGCCTCAGCCTCCTGAGCAGCTGGGATTACAGGTGCCTACCACCACGCTCGGCTAGTTTTTTGTATTTTTAGTAGAGATGGGGTTTTACTACGTTGGCCAGGCTGGTCTTGAACTCCTGACCTCAGGTGATCCACCTGCCTCGGCCTCCCAAAGTGCTGGGATTACAGGTGTGAGCCACCATGCCCGGCCCCTTTTAAGAAGTTTTAATCAATTTACTCTTCCCATCTGTTATTATTACCATTTCCCCTCACTTCCCTCAATCAACTAACCAACCAAACAAAAGCAAACAAAAACCACAATGTCCATGAATTCCAGGGTAAATTCAGTGTCTGGGAATTAGTCATCCTTAAGGTAGAAAGAGTGGAGAAGGTGGAAAGTGTGGTTTTCACCAACTGGGGCAGTGGCTTCTGATGCTGCCATACAACGTTGTGGAACATGGAGTCCACGCATCCTGAAGGACACTTGGTCTTTCCACTTCAGTCTCCAGAGAAGAGCGAAGTCACTCAATACTTGGGCTCAACAATTAAAATTCTTTGAATTAATATTCAATCATTTACGCATGTTTTCCCAAAGAAAGATTTCATGCCAGAATGGCCAGTGCTTAGGGATTTCCAGAGTAAGCAACACTTTTGGCCAGAAAAAGCCTTTTCTTAGGACTGCCAGAGCTTGTATTGAAAACTAGTATCAACCTACCCTTGTCATTAATGTTACTCTCCTTGTGAATTCTCCAGAGGTTCCTGGAGTGGTACTCTCAGGATAGTTTGTCAAGTGCCACTCTAGTCCATTCCATCACTTTTCCAAGCTTTGCATTGGGATCACAATCACTTTCCTCCCTGACGATCCCTGTGTCAATAATTTATCTACTAACCCGGATACTCAATGAAAAACACCAAAGATCATGTGATCTTCTTGATGTAGGATAGACATATTGCTACCTAGTTTGCTCATGTGATTCTACCCCCCACTCCACTAATTATAAAAATTTATTCGAAGATGTCTCTCTATGTAAACTTTTTAAGAGGTTGGCATATATATAAATATGGAATATATATTTATATACAGAATATGGAGATTGGCATGAAACTATATATATATACACTTGAATATATATACACACACACATATCTTTAATATATATCTTATTTCCATTTCCTCAGATGTCCAATTATTTTAAGGTAGAAAAGTAATAAATCATGGTAAGGTTAACACCCAATATTATTATCAATGATATTATGCAGCTGCCAAAGGTTGGCTTAAAAAAGGAAGCCTTCATTTCCTAAAAGACATAGGCAGGATGCAAACGCAGTAACTCGCAACTTTTGTGATGTCCATAAAGAAATGAAACTGTTGTTCAGGTAAAAATCAGCTTTCCTTTAAAATGAAAATATGCTTATATAAAGAGGAAAAAATAAGTGATATAGTGGATGACATCCTTAGGAATAATCTTTCAATGGGTGCACAAAGAAATTTCATGTGATATAATCTATAAGGATATACTAAAATGCTATATGTGGAAGTTAGCATTTTGGGGCATAAATAGCATGTAATTTGTCATTCATGTCAAAGGATAGGTTTTCAAGGTCAGTAGTTTGAGACAACCCTGTCCAACATGGTGAAACCCCATCTCTACTAAAAATACAAAAATTAGCCAGGTGTGGTGGTGCACGCCTGTAATCCCAGCTACTTGGGAGGCTGAGGCAGGAGAATGGCTTGAACCCAGGAGGCAGAACTTGCAGTGAGCTGAGATTGCACTCCAGCCTGAGTGACAGACTGGAGAGGCCACATTAAAAAAAAAAAAAAAAAAAAAAAAAGTAATGAGATGGACTGGGGATTTTGCGTTTCTGGCAAAACAAAAAAAATGTATCCTAATATGGATATATGAATTCAAGTAGGAGGCAATGAGAAGACTCCTGGGACAGAGATCAAGAAAAGTTTATTAACAGCAGTATCCAGAGTATCAACATTTTGTTCCCACAGGGCAACACAAAGAGGATCATGTGAAACCATAATTTAGAAGGGGCAAGGGAATTTACAGGGTAAGAGGAACCTGAACTTAGGAAACCTGAATGTTTTATAATGGGGAGTAAGTATGTTTGCACACTGTTCCACAGGGAGAAATGATTCTTCATTTCCAAGGATGTTTGCTATATAAATATCCTCAAAAGAGAATCCAGAACAAAAAGGTGGTCAGTGCCTGACTTGCCAGATGTGCAAAAATCTGAGAGACCAATTTTCTCCCAGTAAAGATATGCTGGGAGGATGCAAAATAAGCTAAAGAAAATTTTTACTGTAGATAAGAGGAGTCAATAGAAGATCAGAAGGGATGCCTGGAATGTGTCAGTTTTAGTGTACTGCATATATAGAAGTATCTTAGATAGCTATGTCATGTACCAGTATATCCACTACTATACTATCATTAAAAGATTAATGCCTCTGCTAATTCATGCTAAATCTTTATAATTGTCCAACGTAATATTGAGAAATGGCACAGTTAAATTAATATAGACCATTGATTCTCACCTGAGTATGATTTGGCAATTTCTAAAGATATCTGGGGTTGTCCCAACCCGGAATAATTTTAGCATCTGGTAAGTAGAGGACAGGATGCCCCAAATCCTACAATGCACAGGACAGCTTCCTAAAACAAGTAATTATACCACCTAAAAGCCAATGATGCCAAGATTAAGAAACTCTAATGTATACCTGCCTAAATTCAGTAATTGTATCTAAGTTCAAATAATCTTGGAAAATATTGTTTGAACTACATAATCATTGAGAAAATTTTAAACTCAGAGTGTTTGCATTTAAGTGAACAAAAAATATATTTTACTCTTCATTTTGCTCATCAATCACTTAAAAATCATTTCTAGAAATATTCTGGATATAGTCTGATTGCACTAATTTAAATAAATGTTATTCTTCAATTCATAATTAGATACGCAGTTAGTAAATACACATTTCAATGGAATAGAGGAAAAAAAACAGATTTCACACTCAATCTGTTGGAGATAGACTCCTAGAAACATCACTTATCAGCTGCAAGACTTTGGGAAATAATACAAGTTATTTAACCCTCCTGTCCTCAACTTTCAAATGAAATAATTATAATACAAATGTTAAGACTGGATGCACAATGACATTATGAGAGTTAATTGAAATAATGGAACAGTGAAGTGCTTTGTAAATTCTAAAGCTACTAATATCAGCTGCTATGTTACAAGCATATGTTTTTCTGTTTCTTTTTTCTTTTTTTTCTTTGACATCAAAAAGGCTCTAATGATAAATGGCCTCTTCTCCTTCTGTAGGATCATCGATTTTTGAAAGCCTCAAGAATTGTAAGAGTAACCTTTTTATTCTTCTTCAGTGAGTTTTAGTTTACCCTATTTTGAAGGCCAGGTATGTGTCATTGTATAGAAGAATCTGTCAAAAATCAGGATTACGTTTGATGTCACTTCTGAGCAACACGCTTCATGAAATGTCTGAGAACTAACTTGGCAAGCCTTTCAAAATGGGAAAATTCAGGATTAAACCTGTATTGGAGCCTACCCAGGGAAGTAGAGTTACATATGTAGTTTTCGTCTGCTTGTGAAATAACTCTTTTCCTTTTTCATTCCAAAAGAAGTAATGTATTGACTGCCTTATGGATTTGATTAATAAAATGCATCTTGCTCAAATCCAGTTTTTACAAGAGGTGATGGTAAATCTGTTTAAAGGAGGGTTTTAAGGCTATGACTGAAATGACTTAAGGGGACTAAGACACTGAAATATAAAACCTTACCTGAGATTTTTCCTAGGCTAGATACCAATTTTTTAGATACAATTTTGTTGGTGTAGGTATAAGAATAGCATACATTACTTGAAAAAGATTATACTAGCTGACTACAGAATTTCTGAGTTACTTATACTGGATAACCATAAATATTTAAGAAGTGCCTAAGAAGAACCTAGAGTTCCAGTTTCAGAATTATATTCAAAAGAATCCAATCATCTAATCTGTTTCAAGGATGGTTCTAGCTTCGGTTGTTGATTACACTGAGTACCAGCATAAATTTACATAACAATGAAACAGACGTGACTGTTTTTTTCCAGCTGTGCAGACCTGTAAAAGTATCATGCTGATGAATTTGATTGACATTTAGTGAGGAAAGTTTCTTCCCGTCATTCCACCATCAACTATGGATGCCACCTGAATTTATAATGACCCAATATTTCCCTTCAAATATTTACACTTGGGGAGCCATTTATGCTCATTAATAGGATTGGACAAGATAACAAATAAAAAGATGAGGATGAAAATTACCTGATATACTTAGACAAATTGATCTAAATAGAAGATAAAAGCTTATTTAAAGTTCTTAATTTGTGAAACTGTTTTCAAAGAGTACACCCATTGCTTCTGTTTGCACATAATAAAATTGAAATACAAGCAAAACGACAATATAGATAATAGAATTCACTTAAACCATTTATTCTCAAAGACAAGAACTTCCTATATATTCATAGATTACAGAACTCACAGGGACAATTATACTCATGAACTTACCAGTTTCTTTTGAATACTTCCATAGTTCAAAGGAAATAGAATCTTATTTTAGTCTTTTCCAAATTGCCTACTCATGAACTCATAAGAATTGAACTGATTAAATGGAAACTAATTAATTCTGAATTATTCAATATACTTCACATTTATGAGATCAAAATCTGATCCAAATAATGATTCATATGAATCAAAAATATTGATTAATAAAAATATCTCAGATAAAATTCTGTACTATTCCTTATAGAAGTGTATTACATTAAGGAATACCCTCTAAATATTTTGGAATAAGTCTTAAATCTCATATTTCTGCAATGTAATAATTTATCTTTCTCATTGAGATTTAGTTAATAGATAAGGACAATGATTATGGCATTTTGAGGTATGAAAAACATTCTACTTATCCATACAAAGAAAAATGAATTTTGCTTCCACACGTCTTATTTCAAACCACTTTTTAACATGCATTTCTTCATAGATGCATACATGTTTAACCTTTATGTCCTAAATAGGTTAAAAAGAGGTTGTAATTCGATTGCATTTTATTTTTGTTTATGGAAGCCTACAATGTCTTCCTAGAGCACAAAAGGAAACAGAAGTCAGAGCCCCTCCTTTGCAGTCTGAAACAGACCTGTGGCTGGCTCCATGACGTCTGTGCCATGGAGGTGGGGCAGCTGGCGCCTGTGCTTTTGAACTCGCCTGTCCTGATGTTAACAATGTCAGCCTTGAGACTTAAGCTCAGACCTGGCTCCTAACTTTATGCAAAGCATTGGAAACGGTATTTATAAAATCTGGATGCTGCCAGGATGTTGAAATTGAAACAATCAAAGCCCAGTCTGTGGCACAGAGGGAAGTAATATTTACATGTATCTATACTGTACTTCCCGGGTACTTCCCAAACTACTAATTTGGTAAGTACACTATTAAGTGCAGCTTTTAGAGTGAAGACAGTGATGGATACTGATAGAACAGATAAACATTGGAAAATCTTAAAAGGCTATGGCGAAGAATTTAGGTACATTTAATGACAGATTAGCTCTGTGGAAATACAAGATGATAGCGATTATATCTTAAAATTCAAACTTCTGCATATTACAATAGGAAAATCAGCAATAAATAGTCAATCATCAGGATGTTTAGATAAATTCTAGACACCTAACATTTATTTAGTTTTGTTGATTCTTAGACAAAATTATTTATGTAATTGTGCACATATGCACTCCGGAATTAGAGATGCTTACATTTGAATTCAGTTTGTCGTAAAGGAGGCTCAACTTCCTTAACAGAAAAAAAGATAATAAATATTCCTGCCTTGAAATGTAATTAGGTTTAAATGTGATAGTGTATGAAAGCAGCCAGTGTCACTTTCTTTCCTTTCAAATATTAAGAGTCATTCACTAATACGAATAGAGCTGGTTAACATCTTACCATTTTCCTAAAATATTTAAGCATGTTATTCATTGGTAGTGAAAATTTTAAGTCTTGACTCCATTTAGGAAATAGAATAAACATGTCTATTAGAAAAAAATTTAGAAAAGAGCTGTATGCCAGTGCCATTGTATGTGCTATTAATATATTTTATGTTTGCAGTAAAGCCTTGCTAGATAGTACCTACTACTCATAGTACAGGAATCACACAATGAAATATCAAATTGGTTCCTCTGCTTTAGGAGGAGCAGCAACAGTAATCAAAACAACCTTTTGAGCTTGTGTATCAAATAGTTTCCAGCCTGTTGGGGTGAATGGTGTACTTAGATTAGGGGCCCTTCAGGATCTGCAGGTACTGGGCCAGCTCCTACCCTCTGAGCCTTGTGATTACCTGCACAGTTACAGGGAGCTTCTCACGAAGGTGAGCAATGGAGAAAAGCTGAGAAACCCACAAAGAGGAAGGAGTGCATGGATGACGTGGACCTTACTCTGTGTGTTGCATCCCCTGGCAGAGCAATTAAAGGTAAGGTGAAGACCAGACTGGAGCGCCACCCAGGTCAAAATCCCCCCACTGCAGCAACCAGCATGTTCGACTGGCAAATCTTCCCTTTATCAAATATTTATAAATATTTATATATATAAATATATTTATAAATATTTATATATAAATATTATATTTATATATTATATTTATAAATATTTATATATAAATATTATATTTATAAATATATATAAAGGGAAGGCTTACCTTCAAGTAAATTGCTGTATTTAGTTAAAACCTAGCAAAAATCAGTAACACCCAGAAATTGGGAATTCCTTGACTGGAAGGTGAAGCTGAAGGACAACAGAACCATTCCAGCCATTGGTGGGAAGTTTTGAACATTTGAGAGCAACCTTTGAGCTCTGTTCTTCAGGAGCATAAAGGAGGAGCCAGAATGGGAGAGAAGAGAGATTTGAATGTTTTTACAGACAATTCCCCTCAAAACACACACACTTTGTAACAGAGGCAACTGGTTCAGGATTATATGTGTTGCAAATTTTAAAACCTTAGTACAGATTTGTTTCAGATTTCACATACTGCATATTTATGTTCTCAATTTTGGTCATTAGACTTGAGTTTGATAGTCGTTACTAAGTCCTAATAGTCAAACAAAAGAAAAGGAATGGATATATTCTTTAATTATAAGATCATTTTCCTGAATAGAAAATGAAAATCCCCTGAAGTTTCTGGACTGTCTTTTAAAAATAATTTATTACGGCAATGAACTAGACTCTCTCATTGCTTGCAAAGAGCCTAGCGATGTTTGTGTACCTTTGTACGTTCTTTTTTTTTTTTTTTTTTTTTTTTCCAACCTTTTCTGGGCCTCTAGGGCCCTCTTTAGGGTCTGAATACACAAACATATTTTGCACATGTGGGTGTTAGAAAAATGCTATTTGATGATAATGATGATGATTTCCTGAAAGTAAGGGTTGCTCATCAGAGGAATGTGTGACTGTTGGAGGCTTTTGATTACTTTCTCTTGATCTCTTTTAAAAATAGGATGGTTTTGCTCATCTGTATGGAATGGTAAGAGGGAAGGGTAGTCTTGTCTAAAGGCAGAAAAAGGATGGTCTGACTTCAAAACCCCTTCTAATTTTATGATTCTAAGAAGTAGGATCATTTATTCTGAAGAAAAGGCTCAAAGGTTTAGTGTGTAGAAGATGGTGACCAGCTGCTCTTTCCTCACTGATTACAGAAAAGGAAATGTGTTTAAATATGAGCGTTAGCGATTGAGGCATTGAGGGAAGAATTTCCCGACACCAAGGCTATGCCAAAATCAAGGACAAAAGGAGTCAGAAAATGAATCAGTACATGTCCCCAAGTAGCAGTCTCCTCAAGGTCGAAGAGAACCCTATAATGAGCATAGGACAGTGCACCTTTATTTTGTTTCTCTTGCTGTCTCTCTCAACATTAGTCTAATCTTAACTTAGGAAAAATTATAGTGCTATGAATTGTTCATACGAATTCCTGAAGAGCATGGTGATTTATCTGGGCCTTCGAATGTCTGGGTTAATGCTCACTAATTTGCATTTGCTAAGAGCTACTCAAGAGTTTATGGGGTGCCCCTCGGAGCCACTAGAAGAGGATTTTAATGTGCTGTTACATTTCTATGACTCTGTCGCTTAAGAATGACCATGTGTTATGAGTTGTACTGATTTTATTAATTACAGATGTATACACGTAGACATTAAAATATTATATTAAAGTCACTGCTCTCCCAATGTTCCACATTAGGTAAAATTATATGAATTCAGATTTTTTAAAGTGGTTTTGCTTGAGGTTTTTAGAAATGTTGTTTTAGAAATGCTTAAAAGAAGTCAAGGACCTTATCCAGAAATGGTCCTGATATATTGGTAGAAAGTGCTTTACAAGCATTCTCTGTATTCTTTATCTGCTTAAACCTCTGGAATAAAGAGAGTGATTGGTTAAAACCTATTTATAATCAGCTATTATGAGGCATGAAACAACATGACAATACCAAATAATAAAAATATCTATAAACTCTATTTAAAACTGATTACTTACTGTTTGGGTGAGGGAGAAAGGACACGACGGAAGAAGGTAAAGAAGGTAAACAAGATGGCGCAGTTCCGGGTTCTTCATCAGCGACTTTCCCGCGCCGGGGAAAAACACCGACTGTCTGCGCCTGCGCAGTATGACGTCAAAACGAAGAAATCGAAGCTTACCTGGCCACGCCTATGAAGACGCCTCTACCCCCGCCCCTATCCTGCCCACCTCAAGCCCTGTCCATAAAAGACCGTTCCAGGAAGCTATCGGCGCGAACTTCCTCGGCCCCTCGTCATATGCGGACCTAGGAACCTCGCCTGAGAACGCCGGAGCGACTTCCTCTGCCTCCACCGCCGGAGACCGGTGAACTTCGCCGTTTCCTCCTTCACATTGGCTAGCTAATAAAGTTTTTTTACCTTGCCTACTTGCCTCATCTCTGGCGCCTGCTCCGGTGGTCGCATAAAACAAATCACTTACACCATTATTTTCCTTCATTCTTAACAACTTAAAAATATCTATTACAAAATATCATTATCAACAGAACTATATAATTTAACACTTTTACATTATGGACAAACTAATGAGTTTCTATAATTAAAAAATCTCTCCATATAAATTTATTGTGACAATTATTAAATCCTAAAAAAAGTCAAATACTCAGCATATAAGATCACTGCTAGGATCTACATCAAAATTCTTCCAGTTATTATGTAATAATATCACACACATACACACACACACAATATTGCTTGAGATACTCTATTTTTGATCACTGGAAAATAAAAACCTAAATTTAATTTGAATTGACATAGATTTCAGGATATTTACATATGGCTAATTATATTGGTTTGGAGCCACCCAGCTACAAATATAAAAAAGAGTTTAACAGTGAGAAAAATGTATTCTGTCGTATCACCAGGAGTACCTAGGTAAGGTGGTTCAAGGGTTGCCTGTTCTCACCGGGTCACGCTAGACAGGACTCTCCCCACGCTCAGTGGGCATGAGCACTTCCAGTTCTTACGTACACACATGACCTTGTCCAGCAGAAGAAAAAGAACTATTCCTCCCTCTCTTTCTTTTGCCACAAGAAACCCTTTCTGAGAAGCCTCCCAGCACAGCTCTCTTCACTTTTCACTTGACAGAACTAGGTTGTGTTCCCTTGCTAGTCTGCTGGGATTATCAAGACTGGCTTCGGATGACTGAGACTTACCCCAAGGCTGCTGGTTACGTCATCTTCTATAAATGCATGGTTATACCAAGGAGGCTGCCAAGAAGCAAAAAGAACACTGTTGAGTAGGCAACAAATACTGTCTCCAAAATACACATACATCCAAAGTAAACATATTTTCTGTTTTATTTGTTAAGCCATAATGTGATAGAAATGTCATCCTGTATGCATATCCACACAGATATACCAAGAAAAGAAGTGAAAACAGTAATAAAAGCAAACCAAAGACATCAGACTAATCACAATCATTCACATCAAGAAACAGAAACCAACTCTTCTAATTCCACTTGCTCACTGTACCAGCCAGATGGAAAGTTGCTTTTAAATTATGCCGGATTTTTCAAACCATCAAACCAAAACGTAGTTACTATTTTTGCATGCTTTTCATACTGAAGTAATAGAAACAACTTGCAGTTTATTCCTAATATAACCAAATTCTTAATATTTGCATTTATTCAGTGAACTGGAAAGTAACTCTTTAATAATGAAAACATTGATGTCTTTGGATATTTTGTCTAAAGAATATGCTCATAAACTTTAATATTGCATGTATATAATTATGTGTTATTGCTATAAGATGGTAATTTGATCCTGATTAAAGAACATTTCATTCTTAATGCAATATGCTATTTGGTAATTTTTCTACAAGCCAAAGAAAACAGATTATTTAAAATCCATATAAATTTGAAATGTGCTTATATTTTAGATGTGATGTAGTTAGCATTGGTATTAGATGTGATGTGATTAGCATTGGTATTTGCTCTAAGTTCCATGGATGTCAACAATACTTCCACTCTTGAATCAAAATTCAAGGTACAGTGGTTCAAGAAAGAAACACTGATAATTTTACAACAACCTGTTACTTCTATTTGTGATTGGGAAATATACTCTCCTTGTCCTTGCCTAAATTAATGACAATATTACAACAAAAATGATACAAGATTTATGAGACTAGAATAGTCAATATTACTGTCAAATGTAGATGAGTTTACTCTAGATATTAAACTGCTATTTATCATTTTTAAAGGCAACGTATATATTTTGAATTGAATTACCATTATAACTATTGAATATCAAATAATTTTTCAAATAAAGTTCCAGAATCAAGTAATATGTTTCAAAGGAACACTTAGGCAGAGTGATAACAAGTGATTTTTGTCTACCCAATATCAATCCCCCCATTCCCAAGAGATGAAATACAATTGGTCTGACAACTCCATGTTCCCACCTTCCATCCCTCTCTCACACCTAGGCATGGACAACATGACCCAGTTTCTGCCAAAAAGGTGTTAAGTATATGACTGCTAAGAGGTTTCTAGGAAGGCTTTTTGCTTTACTGATGATGCAGAATGAATGACGCTTTATCCTACCCTCTTCTTGTTTTGAACATAGGTGCAAAGTCTAAAGCAAAAGCAATCATTGGCTTTCAGTCCTTGACACCATTGTTGCTAATCCAATGTCAACAGGATTCCAGGAAATTTAAGGAAAAAAGCAAAGACTCATCATTTGTTTAAAACTCTATGAGTTAGATTTTCTTTTACATGTAGCTGAAGGCTTTCCTATCTCATAGAGAGCTTTAACGACATGATTATACAAATATAAAAAGTATTATCCATTCTTCTCGTTATTTGAAAGAATACTGACAGTTGTATCATCTAACCATCATAGACCAATTGATATTGTTTTTCATATAGTTACATGCACACGGCCTCATGAAACAGAAAAATTAATTATGTAGAACTTAGATTTAATTGCATCACCAAATTATTTGGTAAAATAACAATTTGATTTAGGATATCTACTGATAGCATGCTTTCTTTGGGTCTTTCCTTGTTCCTCATTCATGTGTTTGCCTGAAGTCTCTATGAAATATCTACATTAACAAATAATTATCCTGCTAGACTAGAGCACACAGGATTTGAAAATCAATCTTAATATAAATTCCTTGAAAACCAGATAGTTTGATCCACAAATGTTTTAAAACCAGATAGCTTGATCTACAAACGTTTTAAAACACTTTCTTAAATCCATGGTGTGGGTGGGGAGGTGTGGACGAAATAAGACATAAAGATTCCCAGTTGGGTCTTACACTGGTATTCGTACATGTCTTAGGATACCTGATAAACTTCTTCCAGCAGTTTATTTTTATTTTTTATTCATTTTCATTTTTGAGATAGAGTTTTGCTCTGTTGCCCAGCTGAATGAAGTGCAGTAGAGCAACCTTGGCTGACCACAACCTCCACCTCCCAGGTTCAAGTGATTCTCGAGCCTCAGCTTTCTGAGTAGCTGGGACTACAGGCATGCACCACCACACCTGGCTCATTTGTATATTTTTAGTAGAGACGAGTTTTACCGTGTTGGTCAGGCTGGTCTCGAAGTCTTGACCTCAAGTGATCCGCCTGCTTCACCTCCCAAAATGCTGGGATTACAGGTGTGAGCCACCGCGCCTGGCCTTCCAGTAGTTTACTTATATGAATGATACCCCTGGAAGGCAAAACACTAGTGTGATGAGAAGGTACTACGCACAATAAGATTAAAACTACACAGCCTCAGTGGCAAAGGCAAAGTAAGGCTTAAGACAACATAACATCTTCCATTATAATTTTTTTCTGGCCCTTTCCACACTCGATTCACACACCACCCCTATAAACTGCAAATGGACCATGTTATAAACAATAGCTAGCAGTTTCCACCTCTGGTTCGGAATTAGAAAGCCGTAAGAGAACTACAAATGAGAACAAGATGGATAACTTGAAAACAACAATAACAAAACAGTTTGTAAGAGTGAAGAGCTGGAGATGCAAACAAGCCTAACTGAACGAAAATATAGAACGTCATGATCTCTTCCTATAAGAGAGGAATGAAGTGCTTCCCTGATGCTGGCTGGAGTGATGGAAGAGGAGGAAGGATTTGCCAGCAAAGGGATGTGAGAAACAAGTCCAATTTTGAACACATTTTTAAAAGCCTATGAAGTATGATGATTCAGGTCCCTGAGGAAGCTGCGTCAGAGGCAGCTGTGTACCCACTCACCTCTCTGTCCCAGGGGGCCTTTACTTTAGCACACGGACATAATGTACCCAAGTTTGGGGGCACGGTAGGGGACCTGAAAAATATCTCCATGGAGGCTTATGGAGCTGACTTGAGACTGGGAGCAGCTCAGGAGAGCCATGAGAAAACTGTCTAAGCCAAAAAGCTGTTGCCGAAAGCTGGGTAGAGCAGGACAGCAGTGAGAAACATCTCCAAGACTCTTGGGGGCTTCACTGAGTCCACTCAACTCCCGAAGGCTCAGAGCTGAGCAACAAAGCATAGAAATCTGAGTTGTGAAAAAGCTGGGTGAGCAACCAGAGGGCAAAGATAATTCACTGGAAGCCCGGACTCAGAGAGTCAGCAGCTGGATTATAAAGCCCAAAGAGAAATCCGCAGCTCTCCCTTGCTCAGATCTCATGCCCTGTTAAATGGAAGGGATCATAAAAAATTACAAGACATGAAGAAGCTATATATATATATACGTATAATATATATATATAAAAAAAATAAGATATATATATAAATATATAAATATATATATAAATTATAAATTATAATTATAAATTAATAAGATATATATATATATATATAAAAAAAATATGGGCAAGAGAAGAAAGAGAAAGGTAGTTCCAAATATGGATATTGAGATTATCCGAGAGGAGTTTTATGTTAAATATAATAGATATGTCACATAATCTAATATGATTTTTAGACAATTTTTCTGAAAAAATGAAGAACTTTAGCAGAGAGATAAACATAACTAAAAAGCCAAATGTCAAGAATAGAAAAAAAATAAAAAATTGAGATGGAGTATTAATCGGACAGGTCTATCAGTAAATTGGCATACCAAAGGAAAGCATCAGTAAACAAGTAGATCAATAGAAATCACCCACATTGAAATATAAGAAAAAAAAAAGGAGAAAGGGAGAGAGAGAGGAAAAGAAAGAAGGAGAAAAATAAGGAAGAGAAGAAGGAAAGGAGAGCCATGCCTGTAATCCCAGCACTCTGGGAGGTCAAGGCAGGTGTATCATCTGAGGTCAGGAGTTTGAGACTAGCCTGACCAACGTGGTGAAACCCTGTCTCTATTAAAATACAAAATCAGCTGGGCGTGGTGGCAGGCACCTGTAATCCCAGCTACTTGGGGGGCTCAGGCAGGAGATCACTTGAGGCAGAGGTTTCAGTGAGCCGAGATCGCGCCACTGCATTCCAGCCTGGGTGACAGAGCGAGACTCCTCTCAAAAATAAAACAAAATAAAAAAGAAAAGGAGAGCCATCTGAGATGTGTGGAAAATATTATTCCATCAAACATATTTACGTTAAGGGTCTTGTAAAAAGAGGACAGATAACAAGGTAGAAGACATTTTTGAAGAAAGCATGGGTGACAATTTTCTAAAATAGATGAAATATATCAACTCACATAAATAAGAAACAGTAAATAAATTCAAATATAACAAGAACCAGGCAAATGATCACCAAATTGATGATGAAAACCAAACATGATTGGAAAATCTTGAAAGAGGCTGGAGGAGATAAAAAACATGCATGCGCTCATAAGAGGAATGAAACTAGAAGACTATGAAATGTCTTTAAATTGTTGAAAGATGGCCGGGCACGGTGACTCAAGCCTGTAATCCCAGCATTTTGGGAGGCCAAGGCAGGCAGATCACGAGATCAGGAGATCGAGACCATCCTGGCTAACACTGACCATCCTGGCTAACACTGTGAAACCCTGGCTCTACTAAACATACAAAAAAAAAAAAAAAAAATTAGCCAGTCGTGGTGGTGGGCACCTGTACTCCCAGCTACTCGGGAGCCTGAGGCAGGAGAATGGTGTGAACCCGGGAGGCAGAGTTTGCAGTGAGCCGAGATCATGCCACTGTACTCCAGGCTGGGTGACAGAGCGAGACTCTGTCTCAAAAAAAAAAAAAAAAAAAAAAAAAAAGTTGAAAGATAGTAAAAGATAACATGATAGTAAATATCCTGAGACAATACCTTAAAAGCATTTCTGTATATTTTTATATGTTCACCAGGAAAGTCTGAGAGAATCGTCTAGAGCAGATCTGTTCTATAAAAATGCTAAAGTAAATTCTTCAGGCTTAAGAGGAAAAATAGCAGTTTGGAAGAAAGAAAAAGCCCCAGAAAGGGTAAATATTTTTAAAACTACAAAAACGTCTAATTAAATATGTGGATAAATACAATTACAAAGCTTCAAATTACATAAATTTAACAATTTAAAGAACTGAAGGAGAATTACAGAAAAGACTCCAATCACAGTCAGACATTAAACATGCTTTTTCAGCAATTAATATAACTAATAGATAAAAATTAATAAGGATCTGGAAGACTTGAACACCATCAATATTAGTCTAATTGACACATATAGAACATTATATTGAACAATTGTAGAATACACTTTATCTGTTCTATGCATATAAAACATTCACTCAGGTAGATCACCATCTCAACCATAAAATAAGTTGTGACAAATTTAAAAGGATTGAAATATAACATGATATTTTTCTCTGAATATAATGGTATTCTATTAGAAATCACAAACAATAGTATAATATGCCTGTAAAAATTCCCAAATATTTGGGAAGCAGCATAATTTTAAATAATCTGTATGTAAAAGTGGAACTGACAAGGGAAATTAGAAAAAATTTCAAATTGAACAATAATAAAAATAAACCGTATAAACTTTTGAAAGGTAAAATTTGAAGAAAGCAGCTACATCACTTGTAAGAGGAAACTTTTATCTTTAAATGCATGTATTAGAAAATAAGCAAAGTCTAAAATCAGTTATCATCTATGCTTTCATCTTAAAGACAGAAAAAAGCACAAATTAAACCCAAAATAAGTGAAGGAAAGAAAATATTCATGGGAACTTATAAACTCAAAAGAGACCAATAAAAAGACAATGTTTTAAACCAATTTAATACATGGAGAGACAGTAATGGGCATCTATTGCAACGTGTTATTTTCTGGGAGTGCTGCTTGTTCAACACTTGTCATTTTTCCTTGGAGCAGGCACAACTCCCACCTCCTAGGCACATGCAGCTTCTTGTACTCCACTCACAACTTCCTGTGATAAGAGTGATCTTCCTCTGCTTAAAGAAAAATAATGCTTAACTCAGTTTCATTTGGTTTTCTCTCTTTTTTGGAGCCATCCCCACCGTTGGACATTCATGTTATTTGCTGCTGGATGCTGAAAACGTCTAAAGACTAGCACTTCACAGTTGTTAGGAAAAAAGCCTGCCAATTTAGTCATATGTTTAATTCAGGAGAAAAACTTGGGAAGCCCAAATGTATGATCACAGTAGTGAGCTGCGTTCTTCAACATCTGTAATAAAACCGGCATGTATTGATCTGCATCACTGTGTTTTCTCCATAGTTCCCAAATTCTAAAGGAAGGTTCTGGCTGCAACCCCGACAATAGCCAGTCCAAGCAGTGCCCTGCCCTTTGTGTCCGGAACCCTTCTGCCCTTCTTTCATGTTGCCCCTGCATTTTGACATCAGTGATGTTCTCTTGCATGAAGCATTTTACTTCTCTACATTCTCTATTTGAACCAGATAGAAAGGTCACTCATTACATAAAGTGCAGAGGATGATCAAAGGAATCCAAGAGAAATAGAAATTTACCCTCAGGTGATGCTAAGCACTTTACTAAAACTCTCACCAGCTCCAATTGATGACAAATAGCAAAACATGAGCAGCAAGAAGAGTTAAATATAATTCATTATGTCATTGTTGGAACAATTCACTAATGTGAGAGTTTGGGACTAAGATGATGCAGACTCTGTGCCTGTGTCCATATCTTCAGCATATTTTACTGTTTCTGAGGCTGACATTACTTCTAAAGTCATCTGCAGTTTACCTACAAGTGGTGGAATTGAGACTGACCTGGGCTTAAAACCCAGGGAAGGTATGTGATGACTCAGAGTGCAAAATGCTCTTTGCCAAGAAAATCATCCCTACATGACTGAAATTTACCCTCTCAAGGCTACAGAATACTCTGGTGACTTCTGAAGTGCCAGTCAATGTTCTGGAATTCCAAACAGTTAATGCAGATCAAACAGGGCAGCATTCGAATCCCATTATCGAGAGAAAAATCTCAATAACCGCAATTTCAGATTATATATTAGTGATTCCAGTACAAATTGAGGGGCGTCAAGAAACAACACATCTTAAAGTATGATAAAAACACGTGCTTACTGAACCCAAATGCGGCTGCTATCACATAAATTAAAAAACTCAAAATATTTTTGTATAAGAGGATACACTAAGGAAGTGAGGTTTTATTCATATTCAATTTTGGTTAATTTTCTATGAATTTGCTCTTTAATGGAACTGAAAAGGTGAAAATAAGATGCTCTGGACAACTACATACATAATATTTAGGCATTACCAAAGTATTACATGAAATGCTAAGATCAAATTGTAGAGTTACATGTATGTATTAACCACCTGTTTCTTGTTGAAAAGTTGAAAGCATGGCAGTGTTCAGAACTGCATAGCAAAAATCTGGGTTAAACGGATGAAAACAAGGAAATTCAGAGTTAACATTGTCACATCGTATTTAGAATGCCTCTGATATAAAAATGAAATAAAACCACTAATGTTTGATGTCATATTTGTAAATAATACTGAAATGTGAAATCACCCTATAATGTGTATGCCACTATTCTTGCCCAAAATTTGTGTTTTGCACTTCTTAGGTACAATATAGAATATTCTGAACAACAACAACAAAAAGCAATTTTTACAAGGCCTAGTCAGCCAGCCAATTGTAGAGTTCAAATGTTTGAAGTCACTGTATTGTCTAAGGGAGAATGGAGTTGAATCATAAAACACATGGAAATCATTTCCATCAAATGACAGGACAAGAAAGGTGTCCTTGGATAGCTCAGCATGATGAATACAAACTGAGCATCAGGAAATTGATCTCTAATGCAGGTGTCTTTGATTTAATTTTTTCCCAAGGTAAGGTCATTGAGGAACTATTGTATAATTCTGTTGGGGAATTAGGATATTATCAAGTGTTTCTTCTTCACAAATTTCCTGTTAGGATATACTCCTTGTATATATAAATAGAACAAAGGTCATGTTATAAATATAGTACAAGTATGATATAATGAAAGGAACCTAATTATTTCCTTAAACACTTGTGAATATTGTTAACACTTGAGGGCACAATTGTCAACAGTAAAAATCTTTCTATTCCACTCTTATTTGCAAGAAAAAACTGAAATATATGATATTACCAGCTGATTAAAAAACTATCCCCTATGAGTTAGAGAGAAAACTGTAATAAATGTGCCCTGACATAGCAATTACCTACTAGTGCCAGATGCAGTGTATATATTATATATTATTTGTATTATATATAAATATCTATATATACATACAAACATTTGTTTGTATGTGTGTTTGTATATGTACACATGTAATATAATACATCTTTTCCTGTTCTCCAATATGGACTCTAAGTGTTGAATGAAAGAATATGTTTTCTACTAGTGTTAGTTTTAGAAGAGATGAAAGATTTCTGCTACTTAGAATTTTACCTCCAGGGTTGTTATGGGCTAAATATTTGTGTGCCCCAAAATTTATATTTTGAAATTCTAATCCTCAATGTGTTGGTATTAGGAGGTAGAGACTTTGGGTGATTAGCTCTTCCGGGCAGAGCTCTCTCGAACGGGATTGGAGCCCTTGTCACTCCAGGAAGTCTCTGTTGTCCGCCACTTAAGCATACAAGGAGAAGTCGGCAGTGTGCAGCCAGAAGGATGGTCCTCATCAGAAGCTGTCACCCTGATCTCAGACTTCCAGCCATCACAACTGGCTGAGAAATAAATGTCCGTTGTTAAAACCACCCAGTCTATGGTATTCTGTTAGAGTAGACAGAACTGACTAAGACAAAGTTTGTTTTTGCTCTTAGTAAAAACCCTTGTGTCTTAAATATGTTTTATCATGGTAAATACCTCTTTGTGTCCTAAGTATTAATATTTATTCCACATTTTTTCAGCTTCATGGACATTATCAGTGTTCACCAATATTTCTGGATCTCCTGTGTTTGCTGGACAAATGGGTAAATTATACTTCCTTGTCTTCCTGAGGATAGGCTCAGGCATGATTCTGTGATGTGCTTTGGCCAATAAAATGTCAGTAGAAGTGATGTGCACCATTTCCAAGAGGAAGCATTTCAGAGGTAATGGATAAGTCTTAGAAATGTATGATTGGCATACATTTGGAAAGGAAATGGCAATAATAAAATTACAAACATCCACATTTTAGTATCAAAACACTTCCATCTACATAGAAGCCTGAATAAATTTATCTTCTTTCTTAGAGAGTAGTTATTGATGTATGAATGCAGGATGAAATAATGAATGTGTGAATGGATGGCTACATAGATGTTTGGATGGATGAATGGATGGACAGGTAGATAAATGAATACATTGGTGGATAGATGGATGGTTGGAGTGCTGACTATTTCATTATATAAAATAAATAAAATTGAATATCTAAAATGCCCCAGCTTACAAAGGATATTTTCCTTCCCTGTGAACTCTAAAACGATACTTATTTTCATTACCACATATTTAATATTTACCATATATTAAATCAAAGACATTGTTTTTAAACGGTATTGGTCATTGAGTATGTATTTTTCTTCATCTATACTAAAAATTTGGAAAGCAAAAACTGCCTGCCTTATTTCCATGCTATACTCCCCTACAAGAAGCTGCATTGCATCACAGAAAATGATTTTGAAGCCATCAGTAGATTCAGACTGTATCAGCACACTTCATTTTTGTGACTATAAGTAAATCATTTAAGACTCAATTTCTTTATCTGAAAAAAGAGATAGTATCTGACTTAAATATTTGTTAAAATGTCATACATATAAAGCACCTAGCACATATTAGGAGATCATCAAATGTTAGGATTTTTTATATATATCTCACTCATAAGCTTCATGCAAATTGATGGCTTTAAAAAGAGTTGGGTTAATAAATTAATAAATATGAAATGAAGTTACCTAATCCATCATCATTTGTGAGTTATTATGTTATTTGAGACAAAATGTTTTAAGTTGAACAGATGGTTGTCTGTTCAATAGAGTCTGTGAGCTATAAATTTTATTTTTCTCACTAGAGATTTCCCTGAACATTTTGTGATTCTAAGTTATTTTCAAGATTTAGACAAAAAATAATTTTATAGAAGAATTGCAAATTTTGGCATAGACTCTAATGTCTTTTTTATAGCAAAAACAAAAATCTACATTTTAGGCAAAGGATTCAGAGTGATTAAACCTAAGAGCATTATAACACAATCCAATCATAATTTGGTAATATGGTGGAAATAGTATAATCTTTCATATTGAACCAATGAAAACACGTGCAGAAGATACTCAATATTGCATTTAGAATTTCAAATGACTTAAAATACCCTCCTGAGAAGTATACTTTGAGATAATGTTAGTTAGGGGGATAATGTCAAATTGGTGGCCAACTTTTTATTCATCTGGTCAACAATTCTCCACTCTGTTTATTTAAAGTGGAATAAAAGCAGATTGCAATATTATAAAAAATAGCTTGCACTAGACCAGTGATTTGAGAGGACAGGCTGGGAAAAATTCAAGAGGACTTCTGGAGTTAGAATTCGTGAAGCAGTGTGATGAATGACATATGAGGGAGCAGGAATGGTTGGCGATTGCTGAAATTTCTAGCTAGAGTTATTGGGTAAAATAGTTTCTGCCTTCTCATGTTGCTATTGGATTCCTATTGGATTACTTGGCCTCAGAAGTTTTCCCTTGAACTTTCCCTATCTTTATTGCCTAATCTTACATATAGTGTAAAAGGCCAGCAGGAGTTGAAGTATAGAAAGTGGATCAACTGATAGTCAATCTAAGAAAGCATTCTTTATACAGTGCATTTTTTTCTAAAATATTTTTAAAGTGATAATTACTGGGTAGGAAAGGGGAATACTTAAGTCTAGATTTATCTTGATTTGAAACTTAGGGATGGAAAGTAACTGGGAACCATCTTCTGTCAAAAAGAAAACCCCATAAATATAAAGATTATTAAATCACTCTCCAGCTCCCTCCTCTCCAGGATAAAACACAGCAATTTATTCAACCACTCTTCAGAGTCTCAATTATTCGAACCATGAACCATTTCCATTCTTTTAAACTCGTTCTTATAAATACTAACTAAACTGGCTCAAACTCTTCTCACACCTGAACTTTCCTTCCCTATAGGTGAACAAAAGGCAACTGCTTTAAACACTGAGTTTCAGCACTAAGCCACCAGACTCTTGAGGTTCTGGAGCTGACTCACACCAGCTGGCAACAGACAGCTGTGGTCAGAATTCAGTTCCATCTTATGAGTAAATCAGCCATGGCTGGAATATTTGTATCAGGGAGATTGGCAAATGCTACAAATAAGGCCTTCCCTGACCACTCATGAAAACCTATTGTAAAACATTTCTCAGCAAACACCTGCACAAGCCACAAACCTACAAGACCTCTGTGGCCATTCCTTCTGTTTCAGTTACCTAATGACAGATATCTACAATTAATTGATCTGACACTTTATTAGACTCTGTCTTGGGATTGTATATGATATAGTTTGGATACGTGTCCTCTTTGAATCTCACATTGACATGTAATCCCCAATGTTGGAGGTGGGACCTGGTGGGAGGTGATTAGACCATGGGGATGGATTTCTCATGAGTGGTTTAACATTATCCCCTTGGTGCTGTGCTTGCAGTAGTGAGTGAGTTCTTACAGGATCTGATTGTTGAAAAGTGTGGCACTTCTCCCTACTCTTGCTCCAGCTCCTGCCATAAGAGACACCTGCTGACCCTTTGCCTTCTTCTTTCTGAGGACTCCCCAGAAGCAGATGTCGGTGCTATGCTACCTGTACAGCCTGAAGAATATGAGCCAATTAAACCTCTCTTTTTACAAATTACCCAGTCTCAGATATTGCTTTGTAGCAACACAAGAACAACCTAACACACTAAAGAAAATCTTTCCAAACTCAAGGCTCCACATTGCCACTGATGGGTGATTAGAATTGGCTCCTGATTGAAAACCTATTTCAAATTTTAGCACATCTATGATATTTATGAGAAACAATAACTTGAGATCATGATCATGTAGATAGTGAGTAGAACATATTCCTTACTCCTGATTCAAAGGAAACTTCACTGTTGCTCTCTTCCCAATATCCAAAGTGTTTTCGTTTAATAAAGAACCACAGTTTTCAACAGTACTTCCAGCTTATGCAATCAACGTGTTTGCCAATTAATTTTTCAACCATCTGAACCTTCCTTTAACAACAGCTCCATGTTAAAACCCAGTGCAATGTAAGTTACTAAGGCTATGAATTTGGTTATTTAATGCTACACAATTCCTTTAATTTGTGTAAACGTAGTCTCTGTCAAGAGAAATCTTGGGATCACATGTCCTCTTGTCAACTCAAGAGCGCCATGCATGGGAGCGTGCACTTCTCTCTTCTGATTCCCTGCTCTGATTTCTGTCATTAGTATCGTCACTCCTCTCGTACCTTGAATTAGTTACTGGATAAATAGGTATGTTTGGACACACAAATAAAAGAATGTTACTGCAAGAAATACTATTGCAAAACTAAAGTGAATGCAGATAGGAAAACTGAGCTGTAAGAAACCATGTACTTCATTTTGTATCTCGTCTTGATTAATGCTTTATCTGAGTATAAAATTTTAAATTCATAGAGCTCTTTCATTGTTATTTTGTTTTTTGTTTTTGCCAAAGCATTTTGAAAGTATTCTCCAATGTTTGTTTTTAAGAGTTAGGTTTCTATAGAGGCCTAATTGTTATTTTTTGTGGATAATACTTTTCTCATGTTTAGTTGTTAAGACCATGGACTTCCAATTTTTAAAATGTATTTTTTATCGTTTAAAAATTCTTATATTATTTTGACTATGTATTTATTATGTAAAATATGTTGTTTTGAAATACTTATACATTGTAGAATGGCTACATCAAGCTAATTAATATACGTGTTATTTAACATACTTCATCATTTTTATAGTAAGAACATTTAAAATCTACTCAGCAACTTTCAATAATATAATAAATATTATTAACTGTAGTCACTGTACAATACATCTCTTGAATTTATTCCTCCAATCAAACCCAAAGGGAATATGGATTTTGATGTGCTACAATTTCATTACTTTGTGCCTCTGGTGTGGATTTATTTTCATTTATTTTTCTCAGTACTAGACAGGCACATCCAGTCTGAAGGCTCATGTTTTCCTTCAATCGTGGAAAATTCCTTACTTTTTTCAGTATTGTTTCTCCTTTATTCTTTTTATTCTGAACCTCATGGTTATATGTCAGAGTCTCTTAATCTACCCTTCACATCTCTGAATTGTTCTTTTATATGTGGTGTGTGTGTGTGTGTGTGTGTGTGTGTGCACATACATGCAATTCCTTTGCCTATGCCTTAGCATTTTCTCTAAGTTGCATCCTGGGTGAATTCTTTCCTGTATGTCTAGTCTGGAAACTCTTCTCTCTATTAAATATTTTTATAATCATGACTCCACTTTTTCTTGAATCCACAAATTTATTTCTATATGCATTTATTGGACCATGTTTGTTGTTCCCTTTGTGGATGCTGTGGTAGACAAATCAATGCCCCGTTCCTCCAGGATATGGAAATATGTTACTTTACGTAACGGAAGTGATTTTCTGTGTGTGACTAAATTAAGGATTTTAAGATGAAGGGATAATCTTGGATTATCCAGGTGAGTCCAGTAGAATCCCAAGGGTCCTTGCATGAGAGAAGTAGAAATGTGAGAGACAGAGCCAACTTGATGGAATAAGCGCAGGTTGCAGTGATGCACTTTGAAGATGGAGAGGCAGCCAAGAGCCAAGGAATGCAGCAGCCTCCAGAGCTGAAAAACCAAAGCAAATGATTTTTCCCTAGAGCCTCAGGAAGAAAAGCAGCCCTGCCAACGCCTGGATTTGAGCCCAGTGAGCCCCATGTTGGATGTCTAAGCTGCTGTAAAGTAATGAATGCATGTTGTGTTAAGCTACTAAGTTTGTGGCAATTTGCTGTAGTAGCAATATGAAACTCACATGAATGCTGTGCCTTTTTTGGAGGACACTTAACCTATGTAGGGTCTTTTCATATTGTTCTATTTGTTTTAGTATATTTATTTCAACTAGAGGACATCCATCTTCTCTCTTTCTTCCTTTCTCTTACTCTTGCTTATCTCATTAGTGACACAGGTCTTCTAGTTTGCTTTTGCCACCTTCCTGTCTGCCCTGTGGCCTCCCATCTTGAGCCACATCTTAGCATAGTGCCAACCTTTTCCCTGTGATTTCAGGATATGTCAAATCCAACAGGCAACTTGGCCCAATGTTGGTTGTATGACTGCTTGCTTTTTTTATTTTCTGTAAGTAAACCTCACTAAGCCTTAGTCCCAGAAAATGATCAATAACACCTTTTTTTTCCAGCATCATTTTTCAAGGTGGGAGCCCAGACATTGTTTATGGTAAGCAGTAAGTTTTGCTGGCCAGTCACCTTGTGAGTGGTACTTACAGTCCTCAGTGCCCCAGAGTGCCCAAGTATGCCACTGTGAACACCTGCTTCCAGACCCAGGGCTTAGGATGCCTCGGGCTTCAGCCGTTTTTATCATTGCCTTTTCTTCTTGATTTCTGGCACATAAACATGCTTATTTTGTTTTTTATCATTTATTTTGTCTCTTTATATTCTGTATCTTACTTTTTTCCTGCAACTGAGGGGGGATTTCAAAACATAAACCTAAAAAATAATAATCAAAAATAACACCTTTACATTCATTGGTTGACAATAGTTTCATTTTTAAAATAATTCTTGGTAAGAGGCAAAAGAAAATAAGACCCACACGGCAGCCATGCCAAACAGTTTTATTTTCCTATGCCAGTACAGACTCATGTCGAATCGCTTCCTGGAGCACTGTGTGGAGAAAGATTCCAAGGTTACATCTGTTCTCGCTGGAGAAGTGTTCCAGCCTTGCTTAATGATCCCTTTTGTGGGTGCTGAGGGAGGACGTGTCCCTCTCTCCCACAATGTATTTGCCATGATGCAGACCGCACCCTGTTGCAGCAGTTAGGTTTACTTAATGTCATGCAACACAGTCAACCCAGTTACATTAATTTCTAGGTGACCATTTATTATAAAGACATTAGGAATTCACAGGAACTACAGGAACTGGAGAAACATTCTTTGGATGACTCAGGGTAGGTCATGTTCCCTGCACTCCCTTAAGTACTGTACTGAAGAGTCACATTGACACACAGCAGGCAAAATCTTATAAAAGTGGCATTGGTAAGGGTTGTTGCGTTGTCTCCTACAAGGCAGCAAGCTTCAAGCACACATATGAATGCAGCGAAGAGAATAGCATTACAAATATAAAGCACATCAAATTCACAAGAAGTCTGAGATCAATATTTTCACACCTTTTTCAGTGTTCCACGTGGATCCTAAAGAGGATTATCTTAATATTTTAAATTTCCTTTTAGTCTTGTCAGACTAATATTGACAACAAGGTGTGGGAATTTGGCACATCCCAAATTGCAAATAGATCTATAAATAGAAAACATCGTTTGTGGTCTGGTAGTTTCACTATACTTTACACATTTGAGAAATACATTTCTATACGTTTTGAGAGATGTGTCTATATTTAAATATAGACATATCTATATATCTATAGCTATATATGTAGTTTAAGTTGAAGTACATATCCAAAAAGAGATTAAAATAGTTTCGGTGATATTAAAATTACAGGGAGTTTATTCTTATTTCGTAAACAGAACTCTTTTATCTGTAAAGAAATCATGTGGACATTGGTTTCAAAGATACTATTTCAAAGAAGAAAAAAATAAATAAAACTATCCCCTAACTGAAATAAACATTGATTAAAAAACTTAACTGAGGTTGAAAATGTACTTAATAAAGTTTAATTAGTGTAATACTATTTCACTATTTGAAATGACTTAAAGATGATTTAAAAATATAGCAAAATGTCAATATTCTTTTAATAATTCATAACATGACCATGGAAAAATTATAATTGTAGTTGTAAGTAAAGACTTGTAGAAGGGCAGTCAATTCATTTATTGTGAAACTCTCTATCTTTGCAATAATCCTTAAAAATGAAAAATACTTGCTTATACCTTAGACTTGACTAGTACTTACATGATGGTATGTGACAAGCCCATTTGCAAACGTTGCGATTGGTTAAGAAATGCAACTTCTACTACTTTTTCCTCTTATATATTTTCCTTTACTATTCACTGGTTTATATGAAGTACTGATTTAATATACCTAATTCAAACTAGTACGCTTTCCTTTTAGTGCATTTGGTTTCATATCGCAAATCAAATCTCCTTTGTCATCTGCTCTTACACAATATAATCGCTAGTCACAAAGAAAACAACCTTGGTCCTCTCCTTCACACACACCCACAGAATGTCTTTCTTGCTCTCGCTCCTCGAGGCCACAAACACTGAAAGATCCTAATTAAAATACAAGGTTTGACTCTGTTCTCTTCAAGGATTACCGAAGCTAAGAATGTGAAAGGCATAGAGATTAAAAAAAAAAATACTCAGGCCCTAACAAAGATTTTCTTTGAGTTTCACAGTTAGCTTTTCTTTTCTGCGGCATCATGCACTTTGGAAAGAAAAAGTTATGGTGAAAAAACTGAGAATGTGGACATCATTCGAGCTAGTTTAATGCATACATTCTCATATTAGTTCAATGCATGTATGTCAATGTGAAGAGAATTTCAGACAAAAACATCTGAGCAATGATGCATGCAGAAAAGAGCTTTGTCATCTAACGAATTCATAGAAATAAGCACACTTAAGACACATATGTCTTCCCATATCTCTGCACTTTTTTTAATATTTGTGAATATATATTGCATTTTATTTTATAATTTCAACATTCATTATAGATATGGGGATACATGTGCAGGCTTATTATGTTGGATTCTGTCTTTTAAGACTATCGGCCAAGAAAATAGATGTATTTTCAAGAGCTAAATGTCAAGAGTTACAGATCCAGGTCAAGCTCAACATAATAATAACTTCTACATGATGTTGAATCATCAAAGAGTTTCTTTTTAAAAAATATTTTTCCTTCCTTCCTTCCTTCCTTCCTTCCTTCCTTCCTTCCTTCTTTATTTTAGTGAAAATGTATGCATATCCAAAGAAAAAAAATGCAGCTCTGTGTGGTCACCACTTTGTAGTGATTCTACTATAAATAGACTCAGCTGATATAGATATAGAGTCATGTTCTGATCCTAGTGTCTTTGCTTATTCCTTTATGTCCTTTATACTAACACACATTTAACCTCATTCACCCATAAAAGATTAACACTAACACATAAAAGAATTAGCTTGATATTAGTTTATATTATCTACAATTCCCTGATTTTCGGTTTTAGTAACTCTCTAAATTGATACCGCTTGCTTCCATTTTATTTTAAAACTCTCTTTCCACCAAGAAAACATGATTTAATTGAGGGAAAAAAGCCAAAGAATAACAATCAGGCTTTCTAAAGTTATAGCTGTACATGGAAAATAATTGAAAATAAAATGGAAAGAATACACTTGTGTACAGAATACATGATAATGATCTCAAGAAATATCTCTGAATATCTTTCAAAAATTTTATTACACTATTTCTTCATAGAAATTTAGCCTTAGAGTTTCATGC
This sequence comes from Macaca thibetana thibetana, assembly GCF_024542745.1. NCBI lineage: Eukaryota > Metazoa > Chordata > Mammalia > Primates > Cercopithecidae > Macaca > Macaca thibetana. Next base: position 85,328,422 of record NC_065594.1, read on the forward strand.
CTACTTAGACATTCATCAGGACCTTCTCTTCTCATCATAAGGACTAGAGAGGTATTTTACACCATTGAACATTAGATACCTTTGGATTACTTGAGGAATCTTTTAATGTTTGACTTCATATTAATTACCCAATTTCCTTTTCACTTTATATAACCTTAAATCCAAAGGCTAAGTTTCTATTAAAGAAATATTTCAAGCTATGCTCATTTATTTTTACTGTCATAATTGCATGGACACAATCTCTTCTATCAGAATAAAAAATGCTAAGCTTCACTTTCTGCTCAGTTATGGCTTTGGGGAGATGATATTTGTCAGTGCTAAGGGGGAAATTAGGATTCAAAGGATAAATGACCAGTCCAAGGAGATCCAGCTAGTAAAGATAATTTTGCATTAGCTCTCAGATCTCCTTGTTGTCTTTCCCAAGGTCTAACTACAAAAACTTGCTGTCATCAGGGAAAGCATGACCTTTAATGCATCATGGAAAATTACTTCTAGGGTGATTCTTGTGCAGTTAAATCTATTTTGTTAAAATTATACAGAAATGGTCAAAGGTTACATCTAAACCAAACATGTATAACAAAATAGAAAGTAAGTAAAATATCCACATCATTGACATCATGTTGATAAAGCATGTTTTCTAGATGGCAGTCAGAAATTTGTAATGTTCATGGAGGTACGGTCTACAGTCACACACATATTTTTCTTCTCCTTTTATGTGACTGTAAGCATGTCTTCTCATACTTGTCTAATGCAGCCTCTTTTCTACTATCTATCAAACACAACATAAGTAGCTCATCAAAGCAGGAACAAGCAAATAAAAATTTGAAATTTAATTAGCCAAAATGCCAAAACTTTACATCTATGAATAAAATTTAAAAGTGAGAAAAGTCGTTTGAAAGTATCTCATACACAGAAGTGAAGAAGCCAGGTTTGAGGCCTATGGTGAAGAATTCTCCCCCTCTTCCCCAAAAGACAAGGGTTCACCAAATTTTGGTGGCATTAATTAGGACTCTTACTCAGAATCATCTTAATACTCATGACACTGAGCACCAAAATGGGACATTAGACAACAGCCACACAGGTGCAGCTTTAGGACCACAGGGGACTTCCTCAGTGCATCTAAAAAAGGGAGATAGAGAAGGTGCACCAATCACAGACTATGAAAGGTTATAGTTCATCTAGTGCAGAAAAATACATTTGGGGTAAGAATTCACCATAGTCAGTTTCTACTAGCTAAGGGAATAATCGAATACCAAAGTTGAGGTAACTTCAAGGCTGGTAGCTACAACATTGACTCGAAATCAGATCTCTTTCAGGAATATTGCTTAGAAGCTGAATTCAAACGGAATAGTCATATTTCACCAAGTTCTGGTCATAGTTATTATGTCTCTTTATATAGCTTGGATTGTTCAATCCATAACAAGAGTCCAGTGACCCAGGAACATAGCTGTATTTCCCCTGCTGAAGCACAGTTGGATACGTGTTGCTGCTTGTTCCTTTTCCACGTTCTTGCCAATACCCAAGTCTTCTAAGAGTGAATATTTCCGTCACAAACAATTATAGCTATCACAACATCCCCTGAGGTACTTCATTTAGGGTGAGATGTTTAATGTTCTTATATAAGAACTACTATAACATCTAAATTTTTTCCAAATGAAAAGTCAATTTAGCATTCAATTCAATCCAGATTGGTTACTCTTCCCCACAAAGCATTTAAAATATCATTTTTCACACAGATTCATATACCCATCCCACTGCACAATTGCCCTATAGCAATAGCACTATTTAAAGAAGCAAAGTTGGCAACAGCATTATAAAGATTTGGTTGTAAAGTTTTATTTGAACATTTGCCAATGGAAAAACCAAGACTTCTGAAAATAATAATATTAACTCTAACACAAGGAAGAGATCAATCCCATGGAAGATGCTATGGAATAAGAACAACAGGGGACCCAGAGAAATGGACTGATAAAATTTGAATGGTATAAGAACAGTCTTTTCTGGCTAAGAAATTTGTCCAGTCCATTTTGAGAGAGGAATTGGAAGTTACTATCAGAAAACTGCTATATATTATATAGATAGAATATATAAAAATGAACAAAATATTAAAATGGCTGCAACTCATTTGACATATTATGGATTCAACATTTCTACAGTTATTTTTGTATAATCTATATGACATCCTTAGGAAAAAATGCTTCTAGATTTTTAGATATGAATACTCAGATTTATGAATATCATCTCACTATAAAAGTCAAAATTTTGTTGCAAAAATTGGACAAAATCAAATTAATGGCACCCCCTAAAAAAATTTCCAAAGCATAATTTTTTCTAAATGTCTCTCAAAAAACTATTTCAGATAGTCCTAGTTCATATATGTTATTACAGATGAATTATTAATAGCACCTTCTTTTACTCTGAATTTTTTTTCTGGTTTGGAACATAAATTAAACGGCAACCACACTTAGAGCCAGGTGTTTTCATGGTGCTTTTGTTTTATACTGAGGATAGAGAGGGCTAACTCTGGCTTGAAAACTTAAAGTAGACAAAGAGTCACCTAGAGAAATTGGTAAAATATAGATTATTGGCCTACAACTCCAGAAATGATGATATAAAAAATTGGAGAGGAGAGTATTCTAGAAAGATGATAGAGTAGGTAGCACTAGAAATATGTATCCCTACATAGAAAAAAAAAATTGCCCTGGCAGAATCTGTCTGATGTAACTATTTTGGAATTCTGGAATCTATTGAAATTAAATTAAATTCCAGGGAAAGACTTGTACTTGCAACTCCCAGGATTTGACTTAGATTGTCAATTGTGGTTAATTGTGGTCAATTTTAGCTGTTAACACAATAGCACCTATTCATTCCCCACCTCTCAACTCTGTGGTAGGCAGCGGTCCACTTGTTCCTAGAGCAGCTACCACACAGTTTGTAGAAACTAGGGTGGGCAACAAACAACCCTGCCTCCCAGATAACAGAGATCCATGCTCTGATCACTGATCACTGCTTCTGATCCCAGAGGTGCAGACAAAGAAGCAGTGGCCATTGTTACTGTACTTCCTCATTTATTGTCAGTCTCTCTCCCCTGGCTGAAGTGGTTCCCAGGGCATGTAAAGAGGGTGGTGCCTCGTTTTTTCTCCCTTTGTTTTTCTCTTTTTACGCTTTTGGGCGCCTGACATTGAAGATAAAGACATTCACAAGCAACTGCATACATGTGTGAAATTAGGAAGTCACCATGTAGACACAGTGGGAAGATACAAGCTCAGAAAAAAACCTGAGGAGAGAATAAGTTTACACCTCATGCTAATACTTGGCACAGAGACAGCTACAACAACAACAACAACAACAACAAAAAATCAAGAGCAAAACAGCTAACTCTCCGAAAGAAGGAGAATCTGGTTATCAGAGTTAACATATTATTAGATTCAAATTCTCAGTTTTCAAGTGAAAATCATAAGGCATACAAAATGCGAAGTGTAAAATACTGTCAACCAACAATACTAGATTCAGCAAAACTGTTACCCAAAATGAGGAAGAAATTAAGGCATTCCAGGTAATCAAAAGCTGGGGGAGTTTATTACCTCTAGACCTTCCCTACAAGAAACACTCAGGGGAGTTATTTGGGATAAAATAAAAGGACCCTAGAAAATAACTAAAAGCTATACAAAAATTAAATCTCAATTAAACAACAGGCAATTTTAAAAGCTAGTATTATTGTAACATGCTGTATAACTTCACTTTGTTTTCTACATCATTTAAGACACTAAAACGCTAAGACTATTATGCTAAAAGCTGGTATTGTAATTTTGGTTTGTAATTCCACATTTTGTTTTCTACATAATTTGAGAGATGAATGCATAAAAGAGTATTAGTTTATGCTTTTGAACATGAAATGTATAAGATAAGATTTTATAGCATGAACAACTGAAAGAGGTGGGGACAGAGCTGTTAAACATATTTGAGTGTATTATTAAAATTAAGTTGGCACAAATTCAAATTAGAATGTTATAACTTTAGCATGTTGAATATAATCACCATGGTAACAACAAAGAATATAGAAGAAACAAAATAGCAAAAAAATTATATTTAACTGAAAAATCAATTACATGAACTAAACACAAAAGACAGAAACGTAGAAAATGAGGTATGAGAAAGCTATAAGGCATATAAAAAACAAATAGCAAAATTGCTTGCTTATCAGCAATGACTTTCAGTGTAAATGGATTAAGCTCTCCAATCAGAATACAGAGGTTAGTAAAATGGACTTTAAAAAATGATGAATGCCCAGTCTACAATAGACTCACTTTAGATCCAAAGACACAGATACACTGAAAGTTAAAGGATGAAAAAATATATTTCGTCCAAATAGTAAGCAAAGAAGAGCAAGAGCGGCTATACTAATATTAGACAAAGTAGATTTTAAAACCTACAAGAAGGACATTATATATTGTCAAAAGATTTAATGTAGAAGGATGATATTAAAATTATAAATATTTATGCATTTAATAACAGACCATAAAAATATATGAAGCAAAAAGTGACAGAATCGAAAAGAGAAATATACAGTTCTATAATAATTGTTGCAGTTATCATACCCCATTCTCAATAATGAATAGAACAAGGAGACAGAATATAAGTAAGGAAACAGAGAACTTGAATGGCACAATACACCCAACTAGGTCTAATGGACAGATATGGAACACTCTACCCAGTGACTATATTATATTATACCCAGTGACTATAATGTGCATACACATTATTTTCAAGTACACATGGAACATTTTCCTGGATAGAACATGTATTAGGTCACAAATTAAGTCTCAAAAAACTTACAGTGAAAGATATCATACAAAACATTTTCCTGATCAAAATGGGATAAAGTAAGAAATCAGTAACAGAAGAAAAATGAGAACATTTACAAATTTGTGGAAATTAAACAACATATTCTTACCAATGGACCAAAGAATAAATTACATGAGAAATTAGAAAATACTTGGAGATAAATGAAAATGAGCAAACAGTATGTCAAAACATATGGGACATAATGAAAGCACTGTTAGAAAATTTAGAGGCATACATTATGAAAAATAAGAAAATCATCAACCTAACTTTACAACTTAAGGAACTAAAAAAATAAGAATATACTGAACCCAAAACTAACAAAGAAATGGAATAACAAACATTACAGCTGAGATAAAATAGAGAATGTAAAATAATAGCAAAAACAAATGAAACCAAAAGTTGGTTCTTCAAAATAGTAACAAATTTAGAAAACCTTTAGCTAGAAAGAACGAAGAGAAAAGGAAGACTCAAGCTACCAAAATAAAAAAAAAAAAAAAGGAAAGTAGGAACATTACTTCCAACTCTACATAAATACAGAGACCAACAGAGAGTATTATGAAAGTAATGATATGCCAACAAATTGAATAACCTGGGTGAAGTGGATAAATTTCTAGAAATGCAAAGCCTACTAAATCTAAACCTCAAACAAATAGAAAATAGTAATAGACATTTGAAGAGTCAGGAGATAGATTACTAATCAAAAATATCCTGACAAACAAAAGTCCTTGGCCTGATGGAGTATTTGCTGAATTCTACCAAACATTTAAAGAAGGGCTAACCCCAATTTTCAATAATTTCCAAAATATCAAAGAAGAGGGAACACTTCCTAACACATTCTATGAGGCCAGAATTACCTTGATACCAAAGTCAAAGACATCACAAAAAATAGAAAACTAAAGATCAATATTCCATATGAACATTAATGGGAACAATCTTCAAAAAAGATCTAGCAAACTGAATTTAGCAACATGTTAAAGGAATTATACACCACTTCTAAGGAGGATTTATGCCTGGAATACAAAGATGGTTCAACATACAAAAATCAAAGTACGATTTATGCCTGGAATACAAAGATGGTTCAGCATACAAAAATTAAACAATGGGATACACCACATTACCAATGGAATATACCACATTAATGAAGAAAAAAGGTATGTAATCATCTTTTAGTGATGCAGTAAAAGCACTTGACAAAATTCAATAGCCTTTCATAATTAAAAAAAAATTCAGTAAACTAGGATAGAAGGAAACTACCTCATCATAATTTTTTTTAAAAGTTTTTCCTGTAAGACCAAGAACAATGCAAGGGTGTCCGCTTTCCTCACTTCTATTTGACATAGTACTGGAAATCCTAGCCAGAGCCATTAGGCAAGGAAAAGAAAGAACATATATTGGAATAAAGGAAGAAGTAAACTTATCTCTGTCCATAGCTGATACAATCATATATGTAGACAACTCTTATGATTCCACCAAAAAATCCCATTATTAAACTAATAAATGAATGGTTATATATGATTGTATCAGCTGGCATAAAACAAACATATTGACCAATAGAATAAAATACTTACATAGCCAAATTATTTTTGACAAGGGTGGCAAGATCAGTTAATGGGAAAAAGACAGTATTTTTAACAACGGATGCTGAGAAAACTGAATCTCCACATGCAACGGAATGAAGTTGAACCTTACATGAACCTCCATATAAAAATTAACTGAATATGAATCAAAGACCCAAATGTAAGGCCGAAAAATATAAAATGCTTAGGATACAACATATATAATGTGATTGATATATATGATGAAATATTCAGCCTTAAAAAGGAAGCCAAGTCTAACATAGACTACGACATGGATGAACCTTTAGGATGCTAAGTGAAATAAGCCCATCACAAAAAGGTAAATTCTGTATGATTATACTTACATGAGGTACTTACAGTGATCAAAATCATATAGACAGAAAGTAGAACTCTGCCAGCAGCCGAGTTGGGGGCAGGGCGGGGAATAAGGAATTGTTTAATGGATAGAATTTCAGTTTTGAAAGGTGGAAAGAGCCCTGAAGATGGAGGATGGTGATGTCTACACAATGAAATATGTGTATTTAATATCATTAAACTGTTCATTTAAAAATGATTAAGATAGTAAATGTTATGTGCCACAATAAAAAAGAAAAAAAAAGGAATTGGGGCTCAGTTCTTAAAATTTGCTTTTTTTAATGTTTTTCAATCTCTCTCTCTCTCTGTCTCTGTCTCTGTCTCTCTCTCTCACACACATACACATGCACACACACACAAACACACACACACAAACACACACACACATTATTTGTCTTTGACCTGTCTCTGAGCACAGGAATTATTCTTCCTCTTGTGGTTGACACAATCATAACTAAACCTTCAAAGAGAAACACAAAGTTACACAGATTGTAGTTTCAAATTGAATGTATCATTACTGCATGTAATCATGACCATAGTCCTTTGAAGCTAGAGCAAATCGGAGAAGAGATTGCTAAGTATTCTGGGTGTATTACGAAGCTGCCATACAAACGCCGAGAAGGAGGAGCTCCGAGGAGGGAAGGAAAAGAAGGAGTTGAAGGAAAGAATCAAGTGCAATGAATAGCTGCAATTACAAATTAGGTAATTGGGCATGGATGCATTTGCTTTTCTTTGCACACTCTTCTATGCATTCTGAATTCACTACTGTCATTTGTGTCAGTGCATCCTTATTTCTTGTTCCTTAGTTTCTCTAACAAATAATGATCTTAGGCTGGAAATAAAATACTCTATGCGACACATTACATAGAGGAAGCTGTATCATACATAACTGTATAATGATAACTCTTTGTGTTTTGGTTATCAGGCATTTTAGGAAGTCTAAACAATGGAAAAATATACTGTCATGTCCTGACAAAGGAATTGATGACTCTGGAAATGATGTTATAGTTGTAAACTAGAACCACGAAATGTGCCTTACAATTCCATAAAAAATGAAAAGAAAAAGATACACTAAAATAAAACAGCTAAAGAGAAAAGTACCTGAAAAGTAAGAATTTTTAAAAAATCTATATTTATCACTACAGCACAAATATGTCTTGAGCTTTCAGTAGTAGAATAATTCTTACCTAAACTCTCATACACTGGTAAATAAAAAAGTGTTTCCTGGCAGGTAATGATTAAAGAGTACTAGCACAGACGACCACTACCAACAACACATTTCTTCCACTAAGTTCGAAATAACTAAACTTTAAGGACACTTTAGAGAACTGCAGTCAGTAGGACAGATTTGCTATTTCCCTATGGAGTGGCACTACAGAACAAGCTTGGGATGAACTAATTGCTCTGATGACATTATGGTCAGAACATGATTGGAAGTGACAATGTAACCACCAGCAGAATCGTGGCAGTTCAACAGTTTTCTCCTACTCACATTCTGACATATAACTTGCTTGGGAAAACTTTGAAGCCATAGTTTCTTTTAACTGTGTCATAGATTTTAAAACACTTTTAGGTCAACCTCTCTAATGTTGCTGATGTGTGTGTGTACGTGTGTGTGTGTGTATTTTGGAAGGTTGAGGAGGCTCTTGTTTCTTTCAAATAATCAGTATAAACACTGATAACAAAAGAAGAGACAAAAATGACTTGTCCATTAAAATCTGAGCTACCTGATTTTTATACTCTGATTAAAGTAAGTGGAATTTAGGACATTGAATTTGGAGATGAGAGAATTTATCTGGCTTTCCTTTTTTAAATTTTACTCTAGGTTTTGAGAAAATGTGTAAAGAAAACTACGAGAGACATTCATAATGGCTAATTGAAATATATGGCTCCAATATCATTCTATGCATAACAGTAGGTTGTGTTACTGTTCAAACAACAAGCCACTGATCAGGTTCAGCATTTCACTTGCTCTGGCCAAGGAAATGACAGCAGAAGCAACATGTCCCTTCCAAGTACATCTTCTGAGGCTGCATAGTGTTCACCATGTTCCTTCTATCCTTCATTATCAGCAATCCTGTAAAAAGATATTCAGCCAGGCTGAGCCCTGGAATGAAGGTGATATGGATGAAGCAGCAGTCAACTGGCAATGATCTTGTGGCGCAGGTGAGACAGCAACCTTTATCAGACACTACTGAGGTTTTGAGATCACTTGATACTTCAGTTAAGTTAGTGTATCTTGATGAGTAAAGATAACAATCAGATTATAACATGATAAACATGTTAAAGCTATCTGCTCATTAATCCACATTTGACCTGCTATACCCAAAGAAGCAGAGTTCGTTATATTCTATTTATTGTAGAAATTCAAAAGTCTCATTTTAGAATCAGGCATGCTGTGGTTTATTATTTCTGTAGATTTTATAATGAGATAATGATAAACATTTAAAAATATAATTTCCCTAAATTTGGAAGAGGAAAACTGTAAATGAGGATGGTTTCAGTTTTATGGTTATCATAAAATGTAATAAACCAAAGATAACCAGAGATAAGGCAGGACATTGATAAATGTCTTCTATAGGGAAAGTTCTTCTAACAGATGTTTCCTGAGCATTAAAATTACATGGTTATAGTCAATGATTCAATGCTAGCCACATTTATAATAAAAAAAAATTAAGTGGAGCAAAAGTTTCTCATATTATAATTATGGATTTTAATTGCCCTTAAAGTTAACATGTATAATTCACCAAATAAACATTAAAGAAAGCATTGTTAATGATTTGTACCTAAATATATGGTCCCTGACAAAAAATAATTGCTTGTATTCCCAGAAATCCTTGTAAGTACCAAAATGTCTCTCTATGCTTGCTTAATACCTTAAAAATTATTTTTGTTTTCTTTTCAATTCATTGTACTATAATCAAAATTCCCAGACGTTAGTATTTGCTTTTATATAATTCTATCAGTATGTGGAGCTTTTCTTTTAGCTAGATACAGATATAAATATAGATGTAGATATAGATACATATATAGAAAAGCTATTGTGTAAGGCTTGATTCAGTGTGCATGTGGTCTACTTTGGATATTGTCCAAGAAGACATACTTTTTAGAACTACTCACAAAATCTCGTGGCATGCATCCCACAGTGGTAGAGTGGTAAAATTATAAGCACTTATATAAGAATTTTTTGCTTTATGTAATTCAAATTCTAAAGATTGGTTTGCATTTTCATGGAAAACTCCATTTTGGTCAAAAGCTAGTCACAGCCAATCCACCTGATTTCCAGCACTCTTAAGTCAGGTCCACCTCTCCAAGGAAAATCAGTTGAAGACTCTACACCGGCATCTCACACTCCACATCTAACTTGTCTCAGTGGCTTAAATAATTAAACAGGCTTGGAGCTTAACGGATCTTCTGTTCTTAGCCATACCTTTTCCTCTCATGAGCCTCTAGCCATAACAACATAATTCAGCTGAATGGACTGTGACCTTGTGATGTGTCTTCTTAATCTTATTAACCATTCATTGATTAACAAATGAGATCAATGACATATTTTTGTGATTCAGTCTTTGCAATACCTGAACTTCTCTATTTGCTTTAGTCTATGTTACCATGTATAGATGTGTGTGTGTGTGTGTGTGTGTGTGTGTGTGTGTGTGTGTTTGAGAAAGGTGCCAAAAAAATCATCTATTAAGCATAAACACAATAGTAACATTCAAGTTTGTGAAAATTCATGATCTTGAAATTGCACTCTGCTCATGGATCAAACTTTATACCTGACATAGTGCTGATAATAGTGTTGAAAATATCATGGTATTCCTTTAGTTTGGAGCTAACTACCCATAAATCAGTTCAAAAACTATACAAGAAAAATATCAATATAATGAATAATCACATTAAATACAGCCAAACTTCCTATTTTCTATTCAGCATTCTATTTCTAATAAACTTTAACAAAAGATTAATAGAAATGAAATACGGAATACTTTTATTAAAATGTAGTAGAAATAAAAGACTGAAGATAATAAAGTGTAAGGAAAAAGAAAGTTGACTTTTAAAACTTGCCAAGTGCAGGGAAGTTTCATGCAGATACTAAGCACAACCGTGAGTTTCAGTGACAGGTTAGAAGTTAGAGAGTGTTGAGAAGGAGGAAAAGCTGGTGGTGAACTGTGTGGTGTCGGGGAAGGTAAGAGAAGGGAGCAGGGTGTCATTGAGGTGACAAAGGTGAACATTATGTGAAATGTGTGTCTTTTGTAAATTCACTTCTCTGTAAGAAACAGGACTGTAATTCATAATGGATGAGTTGCATAAAACATGGGACCCTGTTACGGGAAAAGAAGGGAACATATTTGCAAATTGTTCAAGGACAATGACTCCTTCTATCAGAATGGAGTCACAGTTTTCAGTTTGACCCCAGTGCTATTTTAATTATTCTAATTCTCAACCATGCCTTCAGTTATGTGTCAGAAATGTAAATGATTACCAACCTTCTCAGACTTAAGAATTCTATTTCTTCCCATGTAAGTGGTAAATATAAGCATGCATGTTAAAATAATTAACACTAAAAAGATGTATAAGAAATATAGTTTAACATTAAGAACAGAAAAGTTTACTAAAATGTGTGCTAGACTAGCAAACAATAACTATTCCCTAGAGTTGCAGAGATTCAAGATGGATTAGTCCTGTATTTCAAGAGGCTGACTTTTATTTTCATGTCCGACATATAAGATATGATTTCTGCTTTCAGGCATGTGTATCTTTGAAATTTCCTCATTTCTCAATTCTGTCAATTCCTTAGTGATCACATTCTCAATAAAAACTACCTTCAGTATCTTGGTGCAATTATTGATATGTGTTTTATTTCCATTTCAGTTAAATAGATTCACTGAAAAGAAAAATGCAAGCCCAATACAGAACTGCCCTTGTTTTTACAGTTATCGGGTAGCTAAAATGTGAATTTCTGTATCTCTTTCTCCAAAACCCTCCTCCTATTCACTTTGTCATATGGAGTCACCAATAAAAATACATTGAATGCTAGGATGTGGAATACTATCAGAAACAAAACAGTTTAAAGGTTTAAATTGATTATTGTCCTATTTTTAAGATCCTTAACAACCGGTGAGAATCTCAGATGTTAAAGATTACTAATCTTTTAGTAATAATTTATTAATCACACACGTATTATCATGGCTGTTCCATATTTGGGAAAGAGTACGATGAGGATCGCAGGTGCAAGAGATGTGGGGAAGCCTTCTGAGTATTAATAATCACCTGAGGATGTTTTGCAGCATTCTTAAGGCTCAGCCATCTCTGACTATGTGAAAAACAGCCTGATTTGCTGCTGAGTCCTTATAATCTTTAAGAAATACCACTGGGTATGCCCAGACATGCGAGGTGTCCAGAACTGCGCCTAAAAGTTCCGAACACTTTCCAAAACGAGGAGGCACTGAAGAAGCTGCAATGTGATAGTAAAACTCTGACAACCTTAACAAGTTCCCTAATAAGCTAATATTTTTCCTATTCTCAAGACCTTCTGAACTCGCATTTGATTATTTTTTTCTAAATTTCTTTATAAAAATTTCAGTGGGAAATCCTACTGAATTTACACCTTTCAGAAGTCCCTTAGACTTGTTCTGTCCCTACCAGATGCTTGGAGAAACATATGCCCAAAACATCATCCTGGTGTGGACTAGATGCAATGAAGGTTTATGTTTATTTTTCTTAGGAAAAATACGTTAGCACCCAGTCCTATAACCAAGCATCTTCCATAATTATCATGTGACCATGAGCAAGTTACTTAGCATGTAGTTTTTGTGTCTTGTTCTGCAAAGCTGTCTCAAAAGTTTCTGACTACTTAGTTAGTGAATGCAAAGCTCTTTAAAAACTGTAAACATAAGGAATTTTTAACAAAGAGAAGTGGGATGTTTTAATTATGGACTGTGGGTACATATGAATACTTACAAAACATTTTTTACTGGGCAAAAAGGTTATTTTGGGGGTGCAAAATGCATGGTGATACTTCTAGAAATAAGGATGGATACTAGTTGGAGATATACGTGTTTTTAATCAGAAAATATACTTTCAAAAAAACGACCTGTGAATCGAAAGTTAGAATTTTTCATAGCAGTGATTGTTTTGAAATAAAAGTTTAACAAAAGCAGAGACTACTTTTGAATGAGCATCCCTCTCTGAGTGTCACCAGCACACTTAGGTGCTTTTACAAGGGCAAAATCTTGACATAAACCATGCTAAGCAAGGGGAAGAAATCCATCCTTCTTTTCTTAGAGCCACAGGCTCTTTCAAGACCAGTGTGAAAAAACAATTGAATGTTAGGAAAGGTGAAAAGCCAGGATGAAGAGACATTCTGATTAAAAGCTTTCCCTGAAGGCAGCAAGACCTTTCCCTGTTCTCTAATTCAAACATGAAGACATTTAGCTCATACTAGTTTTCTGGTTAATTTTTCAAGAATATGGGTTGTTAGCGATCAGAATACTATATAAGCTCAAAAGATTTGAAAGGCTCTGGCTGGACCCAAACTCTTTAAATTGGGTCTCACTGCTAACGTAGCTCTTGTTCGATCTTTTAATTTCTGCTTTTCTTCTTTCTTCCTGTTTCTTTCTGATATCCTTCACAGTTTTAAAAGGCTCATTTTTAAAGCTGTATTATTTAAGACAAAGAATTTCTACAAAGTCTTGTAGGAGAACTAGTTTTTTTTTTTTCTACTTTCCAAAAGAAGCTAGTCATACAATATTTTTTAGAAATCAGTGGCATTGATATATGAACCTCAAAAATTTTAAAGGCTTAATTTTTATCCAAGTTACTTTGGTACAGAAAACCTCAGAGGATCAAGTTTTCTTTTTATATTTCTATTACTTCCTGGTTTCAGTCAGATCTGAAATACCACAAAACAGCTTGATTTGGATTTTTTTTTTTAATATGACACAAAAGTTTCCAAGTTTGAACACTGATGGAAACCCAGATTTCTCAATTATATAATATGGAAAGCAAAAGAGGAAAAAAGTGAAAGACCAACATTTACAAGGATGGATTCACTTTCTACATGTATAGATCCATAAGGTTGCTGTCAGGCCCTGTCCCTAAAAATGTTTGCAGGACCCAGGGCTACAGTGGAGATCTACATACTACATGTGCAAATAGTATAAGGGAAAACCAAGGCAATGACAGCTTGGCACTTCTTCAAAATGTTGAACATACAGTTTCCGTCTGATCCAGCAATTCCACTCTTAATTATATACCCCCAAAAAAATTGAAAACAGGGATTCAAGAGGACACTTGTACAACAATGTTCATAGCAGCATATTCACCATCATTAAAACATGGAAGCAAGACAAGTGCCCAGCAACTAATGAATGGATAAGCAATATGTGGTACACACATGCAATGAAATATTATTTATCTATAAAAGTGAATGAAGTACAGACACACGCAACAACATGGATGAAACTTGAAAACAGTGTGCTAGAGGAAAGATGCTAGACACAAAGAGAAAACAATGTATGTGTCCACTATATTCAGGATCTAGAATAGGCAAATGCAGGAAAGCAGAAAGAAGAATAATGGTTACCAAGGCTTGAGGGTACAGGGGAGTGGGAAGTTAGTGTTTAATAGGAACAAAGGTTTTGTTTACAATTATGAAAACATTCTGAATGTAGTACTGATGGTTGTACAACATCATGAATGAACTTAAAGTCACGGAATTTCACACTTAAAATGATGAAAATGTTAAATTTTATGTAGGTTTTATATATATTTATATTTTCTGTATATTTTACCACCTAAAATTACTTTATATAAAGAAGGAAACAATCTGTTAAACAAGTGAGGTATATCCTATTCTCTTCTCTTGACACTGATACCTTTCAGTATAATTTGAATTTAGGCTTGGCGGATTTCACTGTGTTCATCTGGAATATTGTGAAAGCCTCCTGCTCTATACTCCTTACCTACACACACACACACACACACACACACACACACACACACACACACACACCCTTGTAGTGAATTCTCTGCTATTCCTGTCCTGTCCCTGCCACACCTTGGAGAGTCCCAGTGGTCATGTACATTAGCCCCATGATCAAACAACATCCTCATCCCCTTGCTGGAGAGAGGCCCCTACTGGGGATAGTGTGATGTGACCACAGGAACATGAATCCAAGCAAGAGATCTGCTCTTGCAAATGAGCTCCACACTCTGCAAGGAAGAGCCCCTGAAAGCATTGTGCAGAAGGAGACACAGGCTAAGGGTGTGCACGTTCCCTTGGCTTATGGTGTTCTTGGACTTCTTGCCCCATGCCAAGGGGTGCATTGTTCACAAGAGGGTCAGAGTGGGGACCCTCTACAGTATGGGGTCCAGCATAGCCTCCTCTCCCCTTGAGGTCTAAGGGCAGAACTGGGTCCTGTGATTGATTCACAGGCTATTCATGCAACCTCACCAGTCTCACTGAGTAGAGAGAACTTCACCAGTTCAAAGAAAAAAATAAATGTCTAATCTAGACCTCATACAAAAAAAAAGGGCCTCTGAGCTCACACACTTGTTTCAAGTTTTTCTATTTTAGGAAATGGCTGTGGTGTTAATCCACGTAGAATTAACACCAGCAGCCCTCTGCGGCACATAACCTTTTGACATCCAGATTGGTTTGTTTAAACACTCTTTGTTGTTGCTGCTCAGTCATTTCTCTCAAATGCTGACAAACTTGTGCACAGACAGACACTCCAGAAAATCTGTTTTGGGGTCCCTGAAGTGGATTACTGACTTTGTTGGACAGCTGCCATGTATTTTTACTTTATACACCCCTTCTCTCTCCTTAACTGTATCTTCCAATAAGTAACAGAAACCCTAGTAGTCTTACTACAAAAAAAAAAAAAAAAAATGTGATGGTGATTTTGAATAAATAAGGAAGAATTTTTCATCTCATGAAAACAAGAAGTAAAACTTGATTGATCATGTATTGATGTCTATGCCATGATTAACATCCACTTGTACCTTTCCCAGCTCTTTCCAGTTTTAAAAGTACCTACCTATCACAATTCTGCCGTTTCTTTGGAAGATCTACTGGACCCGCAAATAGAACTTGGCTGTATTGGTTTGGTTTCCTCTTTGAATTTTGCAAGTATATCTAGTTCTTCCTGTTGTAAATATATTTAATTAGTTGTTTCCATATTTAGAAGATCAAGAATACTATCATTATGACCAGAAATTCAAACTACTCATTTTTTCTTTGGTTCTCCTGATGAAACCAAATTGCCTTAACTTTTTAAAATTTGCCTATAAGACGTTTACCTTTCAAAATTAAGCTAGAAATGTGATGTCTGTGGTTTCTCATTGGCTCATTTATATATCCCTACAGAAGTCATCAAATTAAACACTACATAAGTAGTCACTGTAGGCAAAAAGCCCTTATTGGTGCTAAAATTACTGGGCAACTATATGATGAAAAACAATATTTCCATAGCCTAAAAATATCTTCCCAGAAGATACTTACAAGTTATAAATTTGTGGCACATATACACCATGGAATACTATGCAGCCATAAAAAAGGATGAGTTTGTGTCCTTTGTAGGGACATGGATGCAGCTGGAAACCATCATTCTTAGCAAACTATCACAAGAACACAAAACCAAACACCGCATGTTCTCACTCATAGGTGGGAACTGAACAATGAGATCACTTGGACTCGGGAAGGGGAACATCACACACCGGGGCCTATCATGGGGAGGGGGGAGGGGGGAGGGATTGCACTGGGAGTTATACCTGATGTAAATGATGAGTTGATGGGTGCTGACGAGTTGATGGGTGCAGCACACCAACATGGCACAAGTATACATATGTAACAAACCTGCACGTTATGCACATGTACCCTAGAACTCAAAGTATAATAATAATAAAAAAAAAAAAAAAAAAAAAGGAAAAAAAAATCACTTAAAAGACACCTGACAGACAACATAAAAAAAAAAACAAAACAAACAAAAGCAAACAAACAAACAAAAATGATCCGCTGGGCACAGTGGCTCATGCCTGTAATCCCAGCACTTCGGGAGGCCAAGGCGGGTGGATCATGAGGTTGAGAGATCCAGACCATCCTGGCCAACATGGTGAAATCTCGTCTCTACTAAAAATGCAAAAATTAGCTGGGGGTGGAGGCACATGCTTGTAATCCCATCTACTGGGGAGACTGAGGCAGGAGAATCGCTTGAACCCGGGAAGCAGAGGTTACAGTGAGCCAAGATCATGCCATTGCACTCTGGCCTGGGGACAGAGCGAGACTCCATCTAAAAAAAAAAAGAAAGAAAACAATAATCTATGTTTACATCTCATATATCATATGATATCATGTAATGGGAAGAGCACAGTATCATCACATCTGCAGCAGTTTTGGAAAATTGAGTAACCTCAATTTAGTCATGTGAAAACATTAGATAAACCCAAACTGAGGGGCATTCTACATAATAACAGGCCAAGTGTTTCCAAGAGTTTCAAGTTCCCAAAAGACAAGAAAAGAGTGAAGGACTGGCACAGATTACAGACAACAGTGGTGACATGACACATAAATGCATTGTGAATCACGGAGCCAAAAGAAAGACATTAGTGGTAAAACTGAGAACATTGTAATAAGGTCTGTAAATTAGTTAATATTATTAACTAAAACTAGCAGTAGTACTATCATTAATATCCTATGTTGCAGTATTTAATATTATACTCTATATTTTGTTATTACCATCATCGTATTATGGATAAGTAAATAATGATACTATTAGTTGATAATAATTAGTTATAGTGTAACTAATACCAATTGGTTCACAGTGAATGTTAGTTTTCTGATTTCAATAAATATGCCACAATTATAAAAGATGTTATCCTTAAGTGAATCTGGATGAAAGGTATATAAGAACTCTCTACTATCTTTACAGCTTTTCCAAAAGTCTAAATGTATTTGAAAATAAGAAATTAAAGTAAAACAGGGCATATTCAGCAAGCTTTTTTTTGTGCTTTGATCTTATTCCGTCTGCCTGGAATGAAGGATCGGTGCTGCAAGGGGAGCAGGCGGAAGGTACCAAGGACCAAGGTGATTACCCAGAAACAGAGGGGCCTGAGCCCCATGGCTCACAGAACTGCCCTGCTGCAGAAGCTCATGCTGTCTGCCAGTCTCCAGCCTCTTGTCATACAGGAAAACAAACAAACAAAAACACGAAAAACAAAGTCTGTATATTTGGTCAATCCACCCAAAATAATAAGATAAATCATTCTGATATTTAAACTCTGTAATTCTTTGGAAATTAACATTTTTCATTAACAAATTATTATTATTATTTAGGAGATGGAGTTTTGCTCACCCAGACTGGAATGTAGTGGCACAATTTGGGCTCACTGCAATCTCTGCCTCCTGGGTTTCAAGCAATTTTCCTGTCTCAGCCTCTTGAGTTGCTGGGATTGCAGGCACGCACCACCATGCTTGGCTAATTTTTGTACTTTTCATAGAGATGGGGTTTCACCATGTTGGCCAGGCTGGTCTTGAACTCCTGACCTCAGGTGATCCACCAGCCTCGGCCTCCCAAACTGCTGGGATTAGGATTACAGGCGTGAGCCACTGGCACCTGACTCATTAGCAAATTATTATTCTCAATGGTTACAACAAAATCTTTGAGTGCTGTGTACTTTAACAGTCAAAGATTTGTATCCTTCTTTTTCGAGAGGAGGGTGCACAGTACCAGTGTCTGCCTACCTTGGAAGTCACTAAACAAGATTTCTTCAACACGCATTGGTGATGTCCATGACAAAACATCACTGACATTACATTCGATCAACTTTACATTGACGCAGTAGCTTACATTTTACAAAATGTCAGATGTATCATCTTACTGAACAGTCCCAATAATTCTTTGAGGTAGATATTGTGATTTTCATTTGTGGAGAAGACTGATGTTCAGCGAGGTTTAACTACTCAAGCTCATATGGTCACTATGGTGGTATGAAAATACACCTGTATATCTATATATATAGATATATAGATATAAAATTCCTCACTTCATACAGGGGAGCCTAATTTTCTTGCTCTGTAGTGTGACCACCCGTAGTGACTAACTTCCAATGAACTGAATGTGTATAAATGGTGATTTATGACTTCTAAGACTAGGTCAAAAAGGCATTATGGTCTCCTTCTCACCCTCTCTTTCCAGTATCTCCCATTCTGGGGAAAGTCAGCTGCTAGAAAGTGACGCCAGTCAAGCTGCCAGTGAGGAATGGATATCTTCTGCCAATACCACATAGTAAGATACCTCGGATGCTGATGCTCCAGCTGCTGTCATACCTACAGGTGGCTGCTGCCCTGACCGGCATCATCACTGTAACCCCATGAAAGACCCCAAGCCAGAACCATCCAGTTTAGTCGTTCCCAAATGCTTGACCCATCAAATCCGTAAGAGGTAACAAATACTGTTATAAGCCACTAAGTCTTGGGATAATTTGTTACACAGCAGTAGTTAACTAACTGGTAACTTTGTTACCAGCTACTGGTAACAAAGGCTGGATTGGAACTCAGATTCTTCGATCCAGGATTCAGAGTAATTTTTACTATACCACAGATGCTTTCTTCTTGAAAAACTATAAAACAGTGCATTATGTTGCTGTAAACACGAATAATCCACGTGTAAAGGTAGCTTTGTAATCAGCACTCTTGGTAATAGGAGGCATTTGCCATTTTGCAGATATTTCCTGCCACTGCTTCAGGGCTCACATCCCCAGTATGACATAACATTTAATGGTTAATAGGAAGAAGAAGCAGAGAAATTCTCACATGCAATGAAATCCATGCAGTATTCATGGAATAAATCATGGAAATATCTTAGAACATACTTTATTTATACAGTGTATAAGTAAAAAGATTTTATCTCTCCTAGGATTTATAATTGAAATAGTCCAATCACGTTAGAATAGGTAATTAAATAGAGTAGCTATAGTTAGCCACTGTATTGCTGTATAATTATTAAATTTTATATTAACTTTGTTTGTCTATATGTTTTCTTTGTGTGTACAAAAAAAGATAATTATGAACAGAGTAGCTATCAGGACAGAAGAATACATTTTGCACACATGAATATTATCAAGGGTATAGGATTTTTTCTATATGTATAAAATAATGTATTTAATAATTATAACTATGTTTAATAATTATATCTATCAATTATTATAGCTATATTTAATAATTGTAGCAATCAATTATTAAATTTTATTATTTTGACATCACACAGGTGCGCATGTGCACACACACTCATTCATATCCCCCCTGCAGACGTCTTGAAGCCTCTTCTCTCTCAAGTCCAAAAATGGAAGCAAAGGCAGCAAATGTCTGGAACAGCTTTAATGAAACTTCAATAAGAGAACAGTGCATGGCTTGCAGGTTTTAAAGCTCTACCCCACATGTTCTCATCTTGGAATAAGTCATTTTTACAGTCCCATACAATGTCTGACAAAGGCCAGATTCCATGTGGAAATCATGTGCTTCCTAAAGCTTCGCATGAAAATGGGCCATTCTTTTCAACAGAATTTGACATTTCTGGTCAAATGGAAGGGAAATACCACAGGCAGGGCTAGCAGTAACCTGCCACTGTCCCATTCTTGTAATGCTGGTTTTTTTTCCTCCTTATTTGAGCTCAGCTAGGGTGCTAATCACTTTGGTATGTGTATGTGCATGCCTGAATCTTAGTCAATGTGGCCAACAACTGACTCTTTTTCTCAAATTTTTCAATTCTCTGCTGTGCTGTGTTTCCACTCTAGATGCAGGAATACATCAGAGGTTGCTAGAAAGTTTTTTCTGGTGTTCAAAGAACTGAAACTGGGTTTCACTACAAAAAAAAAAAAAAAAGGAAGCAGGTGTAAATTTATTTAAATAAAAAGTAGCCTCTAAATTGTTGATGTCTATTTCTTCTGGAGTACATACAAAGGTACCTTTAAAACTATATGAATTATGGTTTACATTTGCTAATTGTATTTATCTGTGGATGATTCTACATTACATAAACAATTCAAACCTCAAAGATAAACATTTAAAAAACACATAAGAATAGCAAAACAAAAGAATAGAAAATTTTTAAAAATCAGAATGTGTGGACTTTCAGTTTTATCTCCTATGTGTGAAAGCTTGGACTTCATTATTCCTGTTCTTATGAGGAAAAGCAGGACAAAGTGAAAATCAATGAATTTTATTGGATGCATTAGAGAATAGAAGTTATAGGATAAAGCACCACCTCATCCAGCAGACACAGCTGAGATCTGCTTAGCTGGAGTAATAAGTGAATACAGCAAGGTTACAGGATACCAGGGCAATATAAAAAGTCCATGGCTTTCTCATACATGACAGACAAAGATTTATAATTAAAATTAAATAAAATTTATAATTTACAATAACATCCAATAAATGATATACTTAAATATAAATCTAACAATATATGCACAGGATTTGTATGTTGAAAACTATAAAACATTGATAAAAATCAAAGATCTCAATAAATGGGCAGTATTTCATGTTCATGCATTAGAAGACATAACATTGTTGAGATCTCAATTTCTTTCAACCTACTCTATAGATTCAATGAAACCTCAAGAAGAAAATCATGGGAAGCTATTTTGTAGATGGAAACAAACTGATTCTAAATTCCATACAAATGGCACAAGACCTGGAAAAGCAAATACAGTAGTAAAGAAGAATAAGTAGAAAGTCAAAAGATGTGCCCTATTAGCATTCATGATTTACTATAAAGCTACAGTAATCAAGATAGCATGATATTAGCCAGTCAATAAACACTTAGATCAATGGAACAGAATAGAGAATACAGATATCACTGGTATGAGTTCACTTTCATGCTGCTGACAAAGACTGGGCAATCCATAAAGAAAAAGAGGTTCAATAGCCTCGCAGTTCCACATGGCTTGGGAGACCCACAACCCTAGTGGAAGGCAAAAGGCACGTCCCACATGGAGGCAGATAAAAGAGAAAATGGGAACCAAGTGAAAGAGGTGTCCCCTTATAAAACCATCAAACCTCATGAGACTTATTCACCACCACAAGAACAGTATAGGGGAAACCTCACCCACGATTCAATTATCTTTCCCGGGTCCCTCCCACAACACGTGGGAATCATGGGGACTGCAATTCAAGATGAGATTTGGGTGGGGACACAGACAAATCATATTATTATTGTACAGAAACACATTCATTTACTCTTTGACGAAAGGGCCAAAAAGATTGAAAGAAAAAGAGAACACTTTTTTCATCAAATGATTCTGGATTAATTGAACATCCATATACAAAAATAAATAAACAAACAAACTTAGAAAAAGACCTTATACCTTACACAAAATTAAATCAAAATGGATCACAAATGTATGTAAAATACAAACTATGACATTTCTAGACAAAAACATAATAGAAAAATCTGTCTGACCTAGGATTTGGTGATGAGTTTTTAAATATAACACCAATAGCACAATCAATTAAAAAGAATAGATGTGTTGGACTTTAGTTAAAATTAAAAACTTATGTTTTATAAAATAAATTGTTAAAAGAATAAAAAGACAATCCACAGACTAAAAGGAGATATTTGCAAAACACATATCAAATAAATGATTTATATATAAAATATACAAAGACATTTTAAAACTCACCAAAAAGAAAACATCATCATTAAAATAATTGTTGACAACGATATGGAGTAATGGGAACTTTAATCCACTGCTGATCAGAACTCAAAATGGCACAACTTCTTTAGAAGATAATTTGCCAGTTTCTTAACAAGGAAAAATATAGTATTATCATATAATCCAGCCATCAGGTTACCAGGTGTTTAACTAACTTATTTGAACATTTATATCCACACAAAGAGCGGCATGCGTATTTATACATGTGACAACTTCATTTATAATTGTTCCAAACTGGAAACAATCAAGATGCCTTTCAATAGGTGAGTGAATAAATAAACTCTGGTATATCCTTGTGATGAAATATTATTCAGTGATTTAAAAATGGGCTATCAACATACACAAAGACATGGATGAATCCTAAATGCATATTACTAAATGAAGGAAGTCAGTCTGCGAAACCTACATACCCTTGAGTCCATTTACATGATATTCTGTGAAGAGCAAAACTTCAGGGCCAGTAAGCCATCAGTAATTTCTAGGGGAGGGGAAGGTTGACTGGGTGAATCACAAGGGCTTGTTTTAGGGCTGTAAAATTATTCTGTATGATACTGTAATGGTGGATATATGACACTACGAGTTTGTCAAAACCTTGGAGAAATAGTTAATCCTGGAGCTACATAAGGTAATATAGAACATAAGCCTGGAACATTTTGACATTTTAGAAAGTAAGAAAGTGCTAAACGAAGTTGCAATAATGTCAAAAGCACACAGCAGCTACTTAAAGTGTCAGATGACCAAAGCTGGAACAATTTGAGCAAAAATTTTTAAAAAATTGGATTATAACCCAAAGTACAAGAGAAATATCCATGAGTTCTTACTGATAGAGCTGAAGTACTGTGTAGAAACAGGGAAAAATTAACTTTACAGTGGAGGATCCTGACAAATACTACCTCAACCAGGTGATCAATGTTAACATCAATAGTAAGTTGTAAGTCATGTCGATAGTATAAACCCTTGATATGCTGTGATGAGAATGTATTTTACCTTTGTGACAGTCCACCCCCCCAACCTCTAAGTCCAGTCTAATCATGGTAAAAAGTCAGAAAAATTCTAACAAAGGAACATTTTACAAAAGATCTGACCAGCACTCCTCAAAACTGTGAAGGTCATTAAAAATAAGAAAAGGCTAAGAAACTGTCATAGCCAAGAAGAGCTCAAAGAGACAAGATTAGTGAAAGTTCTGTGGCATCCTGGATGGAATGGAATTCTGGAGCAGGCAAAAATATATAAGCAGGCTAAATATATATTACATTTATTATATATATATTTTTATGTATACTGTATATAAATATATATTATATATATGTTACAAATTTAATAATAAGAGCAAAACTTTAGAGCCAGTAAACAATTCAGTGATTTCTACGGGAGGGGAAGGGACATATAAAAATATATATATAATATACGTATTTAAAAATGTGTGTGTATGTGTATATAACATATATGGAGATATATGGAGCATTCTGTAATCTGTGTGATTTTTTTTGTTAATTTAAAACTATTCTAACAATAATGTTTATTTTATAAAGTCAGAATAAAAATAAAAATCCAGAAAATGGTATAACTGTGAAACAGGACATTTATTAAGAAAAGGAACAAAATAATTAGATTTTTTTAGTAAGTTTTTTCTCATTATTCTGCTCATAGATAGTCATAAGTATTCAGTCAGGGTATATAAAATATTGAAGTATATAAGGAGTATCTATACTGAGCAAATAATTTTTATTTATTTGCAGCAACATATTGAGTCAAATATGATAATTCCCTTTCATAATACGTATTTTGGACTTTGCTGTCCAAGTGATTCTGATATTTCTAGAGTCTGCCCTTCATATTTTCCTGTTTCATAAACTAATGTGGTTATATTCTGAATGGAGAATCATAGCTTCAAATAGCAGAGTGGTGAGGTAGAAGAAGTGGGGGACTGAAAAATTGCAGTCCCCATAACATGTTAGTTACTAAATTGCTATGGCCTAAAATTTTGCATGTAAAGTAGTATATGGCTATCCTTATATGTATGTTTAATTGAAAGAATGAAAGGATCTACTTCCCCAAGTGGTTTAATTCATAAAGCAATTCCTTTGCAAGAATGTGGAGAGACATGAGTGTCGTAGGTGTTCAATAATAGATTTCAAAAGTTGTCCTTGCAATTAATGTTTTATTATCAATAAAACTTGAAAGATAACTAGAGCTAACAAAAAGGCAATCACTGCAAAAATTACTGAACTTAGCTTCACTTTTATAGTGTTTTTTTTTTAGAGGCGGCTGGGTTCAAGAATAAGGTTAGTATATTCTTATTTTAGCTTATTACCTCTTTTTATTTTAACAGATGAGAATAGGCTTTATTCTTGGCAGCCTTCAGAAAAGGAAATATTTTCCTCTCTCTCTCCTAATTGCTTTTTCAGGATTCAAAAAATAAATAAATACTTGCTTACACAGTTCAGATATGAGAAGTATTTCTTCCTCTTGAAAATGCCTACTTTACATCAGCTTTGAATTGGTACTTGTCCTCAAATGAGTTTCTTGATCATTCTGAAGGTCTGACCTTGTATCAAAAGAAAATCATGCTCATTTCACAAAACCTTTCAAGATGGTGATTTTGAAGGGTGTATTAGTAACAGTTATGGCAAAGTTAGCTTCCTACATGTGGAAGAGATGAGTTTCTACTCATCTCCCCTAATTAACTGGTATGGTCATACCCTCAAATACCTACACCTAGGATATATGATGGACCAAACATTTCTTCCCTTCTCCTACTGCCTTGTCTGCTTCTACTATAGAGATTGTTGAGGCAAAAACTTCAGTTTCCCTTCTTTTTTACTGCTGGAAATGATTGCTTCTGGGCAGTGATATGTATGTCAAAGTCTCCCAATGTCACTCCCCTCTCCTTGACTTTCCCTCCTGAAGGTGCTAAACCCACTGCAGGAAGTTACAAAGGGTCTGGATTCTTGGTGTTATTCTCTCCAAATGTGGATGTTTTGCACAAGACACATTATCTCTGTTTAAGCCTCCTCTCTTAAGGAGATTTAAGAGAAAAATATTGAAAGTAAAAAATAAAAATAAATAAATAAACACTTCTAAGATGCAGTAATGAGAAGTTGAGAAACCTACGAAGAAATTAAGGAAGCTTGAACCAGTAACATTTTCTGTTCTGAGTAGTTGAACCTAGTCCTAAATGCTGTAATAAATATGGAGACAGCAAAAGCCGCTGATGTCTTTTAAATGGCTAACACTCTATAGGTCCACAGGAATAATATCCAAGATACCGCAGGAAACTGTCATTGATAATACTGAAGTGCTTGAACAGTATTGAAGGAATTGTTTGAATGTATTAATTCAGTAATTCTGAAAGAATCCCTGTGTGAAAGGTAATATTCTCAGTCCCACTTTTTTCTTGAGCAGACTGAATTTAACAAATGTTTCAGTGATCTGTAAATATATAACTATGCTCACACAGCTGGTAAGTAAAGGACCTTAATTTATAACCTCATCTGATTCAGAGGCTAAACTACTACCACTTTCCTACTTCTGGCCTTCTTGTGATATGACATATTAACTCTCTTTATTATTTAATAAATTTTTATGGAAGTCTAATCACATTATAACATATATACATAAAATTGCGAACTAATGAATTATCTAGTATAGAAGATAGAATCAGACTTAGAAATATGTTATATGACAGCGAGTCATACATTCACTCAATAAATACATTTTATTTAAATTAAATTAAAATTATTTAATATAAGCCAACTACATAATATTCAGTAGGAATATAATAAGTAGAATTAGACATGGTCCTGCCCTCTTGAAATTAACTGTGCAATGGTAGAGAAAAAAAATGAATCACAAAATTCGATATAAGATTACACTTTTTTCTTTTTTTGAGACAGAGTCTCTCTCTGTCGCCCAGGCTGGAGTGCAGTGATGCGATCTCAGCTCAGCTCACTGCAACCTCTGCCTCCCAGGTTCAAGCAATTCTCCTGTCTCAACCTCCTGAATAGCTGGGATTACAGGCATGTGCCACCATGCCCGGCTAATTTTTATATTTTTAGTAGAGATGGAGTTTCACCATATAGGCCAGGCTGGTCTGGAACTCCTGACCTCGTGATCGGCCCACCTTGGCCTCCCAAAGTGCTGGGATTACAGGTGTGAGCCACCACATCCGGCCTAGATTACAATGTTTTTTTTCAGTGCTATCAGGGGAGGGGTATAATTTGGTCTTCCTGAACAGTCAAGGAAAAGGCTCTGACAAAATAAAAATGAGATTAACTTGGATAATCGTAGGTTTGAACCAGGCAGCAAAGTAGGAGATTTAAGAGAAAAATATTGAAAGTAAAAAATAAAAATAAATAAATAAACACTTCTAAGATGCAGTAATGAGAAGTTGAGAAACCTACGAAGAAATTAAGGAAGCTTGAACCAGGAAGTGAGGGGAATCTGGTTCATGACAATATTGAAGAGAGGAAGGTAGGGTAAGTAGCAGCACTGTAAGAGAGCCTTGTACTCCAGATAGAGGGCTTGGGTCTCAATCCTGAAAGCAGCCGGGTATCATAGATTTTGGTCTTTATCCTAAGAGAGATGACGTGTTATAAGGTTTGTGTCTTTATTATAACAGGAGGGAGGATCATAGTATTGGGGTCTGTACCATAAAAACAGTAGAGAATAATAAAGTTTAAGTCCCTATCCTAAGAGCAATGGGGCTTCATAGGGTTTTGGTCTTTATCTCAAGAGCAATAGGAAATCATTAAGGATTTCTATTAGTAGAATACATTATCCTATCTGTCACTCTGGGTGATATATGGACAAAATTGGAGGGATAAGAAGATGCTTGATGTGGTGAAAACGATGAGAAAAACACATGGTATTGGTTTAGTCTAGGTGATATGGTCCAGATGAAATGGTGATGGTGGTGTCATGGTATGGATGGACATGGTTAACTTAGAAGCAGATATAGGTAAGAGATATTTAGAAAGTAAAATCAACAGAGATTGGTAATAAACATGTAATGGCAGGTGAAAGTATAGGGAGATAAAGTATCATGTATTAGTCTTAGATTTCTGGTGTAAATAATTCAACAGAAAGTGGGATCATTGCCAGAAGTAGTGAACACCCCAAGAGAAGGAAAGAGGTTTGGAAAAGAAAATCATGAATTCCTTTTTGGACACAGTGAATTGAGAGGCCTTTAAGACATCCAGATGAAATGTCAAATAGCAATTTTTGATAGGGTTAGTGTCAGTGGGGAGTTCTCGGTTGAAAAAAACCAGATTTCCGAGAACTGATTTCAACATCTTACTGGTTCTCTCGTTAAACTGATGAGTTAAATGACATTTGACATATGTTTATTTTATATTTCCATGAGAACTGTGATTTTACCTGTTTGAATGTTACATGTTAATGGGTTTAGAGGTATATAATCTGCCAAAATGTCCAGTTCATCAACTTAGAGCCAGGTAAACTGTGGGGCTGAAGAAATGGACCTCCTGAATTGCTTAAGCCCATGAACAATTTTCCTGTCTCCCAGAGAGGGTATCAAATGGCAATAGATATTTAACCTTGTTCACTCTGTTTCTTTAACTGTGTTTCCTACTAACTTTATGTTTTGTTGCTGGGTAAGACATAGCTGATGGCTTATTTTCCACTGGAGGAAGCAATTAAGAATTTGCCTTTATGATCTGCCAGTTCGATGATCGCTGTAGGTCTACTGTCTGTTGAATAAAAGAAGACATAATCTGGCTTATTATTCTCATTGCCTATTTTGTTTTACTTGTGAGCTCAAATCAATTAAGAATTTTATGCACTTGGGAAACTGAACTTCTCTTTGAGATCTCAGCCATCAAACTTTTGCATCTTTGTGTGTATTATTGACTTGTGGTGAAGTGGTAGGTGTCATACTGTGAGCTCTCTAACACGTTTGTGGCTCTGTAATTGTGAAAGATCTTGACCTCAGTTAGTGGATATAAATGTTCCTGTCTCTTTAAATTAAAGAGGCACTATTCTGATTGGCTTTTTAAAGATAAATACACATATAAATCCAATTTTTCCAAATTCAAAAAAATAGAAAAATAAACTAACATTTTAAATACACTAGATTAAAATTTATCATCTTTAACAGTGTATTGTATATTTAAAATTTGCTAAGAGGATAGATATTAAGAGTTTTCACCACAAACACACAAAGATAACCATGATATGTGACAGATACATTCACTAAGTTGTTTGTGTTTATCACATCACAATGCATGCTTGTCTCAACATCAAGTTGTACATTAAATATTTGGTTTGTGTAAAAGTAATTGCTGTTTTGCATCAACCCAATATACACATTTTTTGCATGTTAATTATAAACCAATAAAGTTAGAAAACATTAAAATGTTTTTATAAAATTTTTAGTTCAGAAGCATGTTTAAATTCCAAGTGTATCTAATTCCATTATTAGGCAAATTATATAAATAATTTCATTTATTAAAAAGTCTATGTTTTTTCTGCTATAGCCACACTAAATATAATTTGACCTACAATTCACTTTATTTTGGTTGCTTTTCTCATGATGATAAGAGTCAAACTGCAATTTCTGGGTTTATACTGGTCTATCGATCATAAAAACGAACATTATTTCTGAACAATGCTTAAAATATGAAAAATTGCATTAAATTATTATTATGATAAACCTTTTCTATCAATAGTAATTATGTGTTGTAGCGTGACAGCTTTAACTTAGTTTCTAACTTCTTTAGGTTACTTAAGATCTTGACTAATGTTAAATACCCTTAAAATTGGAGGATTCTTAGAAAACAAAATAATTTCTAATGAATGTATAACAGTTGAGTCCTTGACTGCTAAATATAAATTTAAGTTTACATACTTGTGCTTGTTATTTTTATATGCTGTCCAGAAGACTATCTGTTGGGCTACATCCATATCAATAAGTATATTTATTTTTGCCATGGCAAGCATATGTAGAGGATGGATGACATGGCCACCAGGTATGTTTCCTGAGACCTTTGGTAATACAGCAAACACCATATAACATCAGTTCTTAATTATTCCCCCATTAACCCAGTTTTTTCTGTGAAATCAGCTTAATCAAATGGGCGATTGAGACTCTACTAAGGATAATAGAGTCAGGGAAACACAAGTGCATATATTTTTGTCTTTCAAGGAAAAGAATTAGTTTTGTCTTTTAGGAAAGTGACAGATCTTTCCAGAATATGAAAGAGCATACTGGAAAACAAAACTTAGAAATTGAATTTTGTCTTTGTTAATAACATATGAATCTAAAACAAAACTAAAATGTTTTGTATTTTGACAAATTTCACTCGGTTTCTGATGTGCTTGTTACCTTGGATTATTGATGTGTGACTTGCCTACAATGTAAAAAGTCATTTTTAAATCTTTTGTGTAATCAAAATTCTGATAATAGGTAATAGAGATTCTGTATCCCACTTGAATAATTTTCTGTGTTTACTTTAATATATCTTTGATTACTAAAAATAAAACATTTTCTTGCTTTGGAAAGAGCTAAGAATATAACTGTGAAAACTTCTAAGTTTACTTTAAAATATTTTGATGTTATTTTGATGAATTAACCAACCATTGTTTTTTAGGTATTCATGATCTTATCCTAAACAAATGCCCAAATCTCCACTAACAATTATTTAGATTTTGGCTGTCTAAGATTATATCCTAAATTAATAAAAACAAATAAAGTGTCTACATCTCTTGAGATTTCATAAAAATGTATTCTGTCACATTATGAAAAGAGCAATGCTACAAATAATTATGTTTTGTGAGGTGGCCTATATTTCTTAAATTACCTCAACACTATGGTGAGAGCTGCATAGCAAGCATTATTCAATTCGGAAAGATCCTCAGGCATTGCTAGATAAAATTTAAATAGAAAAATATAATTGTATTAGTCTCTTTGGCTGCCATAATAGAATAGTACTGTCTGGGAGGCTTGAAGAACAGAAACCTATTTTCTTACAGTTCTAGGGGCTGGAAATCCAAGACCATGGTGCTGGCAAGGTGGGTTTCTGTTGAGGTCTCTCTCCTTGATTTTCAGACGGCCGCCTTCTCACTGTGTCCTCACATTGCCTTTTCTTTTTTTGTGGGGGGGGAAGGGGTGTAAAATATTTTTATTTCCTTCTATTTTATTTATTTATTTATTTATTTATTTTATACTTGAAGTTCTAGGGTACATGTGTACAATGTGCAGGTTTGTTACATATGTATACATGTGACATGTTGGTGTGCTGCACCCATTAACTCGTCATTTACATTAGGTATATCTCCTAATGCTATCCCTCCCCCCTCCCCCCACCCCATGACAGGCCCCGATGTGTGATGTTCCTCACCATGTGTCCAAGTGTTCTCATTGTTCAGTTCCCACCTATGAGTGAGAATATGCAGTGTTTGGTTTTCTGTTCTTGCGATCGTTTGCTCAGAATGATGGTTTCCAACTTCATCCATGTCCCTACAAAGGACATGAACTCATCCTTTTTTATGGCTGCATAGTATTCCATGGTGTATATCACATTGCCTTTTCTTGTTTAATAAATGAAATTGTGTCCTTGAAGTTCATGCATTGAATTCCTAACCATGAATAGGGCTCTATTTGGAGACAAGGGCTTTGTGGAGGTAATGAAGTTTGAATGAGATAGATAATTCCTCTCTTCTCCATTCTGATATCATTGGTTATTACAATAAATTGGCCAAAGCCATTCCGTCTTCGTCATCTACAGGTAGTTTCTCTTTACTCTCTTGTTGGATACTGATGTAAGATTTGTGTGTCTTCAGTAAAAGTGGGCTCTTAGAGCCTTGTGGAAATGTTTGTACCAGCAACTTTAACTTTTTATACTTCCAGAATTGTCTCTTGTGTACAAGCTACTGAGCTGATGTTACTTAACCAACTCTCAGATGGCAACCATCCACTTAGTCAGGCTTTCCAGGACACTTTATGATCCAGAAAGAGACCTTCCTCCTTTTCATCTTTTTCTTTTTTCTTTTTTTTTTTTTTGAGATGGAGTCACTCTATTGCTCAGGCTGGAGTACAGTGGTGTGATCTTGGCTCACTGAAGCCTCTGCCTCCTGGGTTCAAGCAATTCTCCTGTTTCAGCCTCCCCAGTAGCTGGGACTATAAGCACCTACCACCATGCCTGGCTAATGTTTGTATTTTTAGTAGAGATGGGCTTTCACCATATTGGTCAGGCTAGTTTTGAACTCCCGAACTTAGGTGATCTGCCTGCCTCAGCCTCTCAGAGTGCTGGGATTACAGGCGTGAGCCACTGTACCCAGCCTAGACCTTCCTCTTAAAAGCAGGGTTCCTGAGAACAGGAACTAATTACATAGGTAAGAGGAAAATGCAAGTATTGTAGAATACCATAAATGTAGTTTTTAGTTTGAACAGATAAATATCAAAGTGCTTTCTTCTTAAGATTTGAAGCAAATCTTAACCTCAATTTCATAAACTCTGCTCTTCATGATGAAATGAAACATTTAAGAAATGTATCTGATTCTCACTGACTCCCCAGAAGTCAATAGGTTTACTAAATTTCCTAATGTTTTATGAAACTGCTGTATAGATAGTTGAATAGGTACACTGGGTATCTGTCTTGCTTTTTATTAGGATATAATTGGGCAATTTGATTCTACACTCAAGACCTTACTTGGTATCATATTTGAAAATAATTGTCATTTAATCAGGTCTGACAAGCCCACTTTTAAAAAACAAGTTTGACATTCTGTGTGGAGTAAAACTCAAAGCCTCCCCAGGTAAAGCCCCCAAGCACCTGGCTCAGAAGGTCTCAGGATCAAAGGCAGTGACAAAGGCCTCTTCTTGGTACCTGATGTGCCTCAGCCAATTTAAAGGATTCACCTGAATGTAGGAAATGTAGGTGAAATCCATTGGAGAAAGTTTCTTGTGGTCAGTGTCCTGGTCTTAGAACATGTTATGGTTTGGCTCTGTGTCCCCACTCAAATCTCATCTCAAATTGTAATCCCCATGTGTCGGGAAAGGGGCCTGGTGGGAGGTGATTGAATCATGGAGGCAGACTTCTCCCTTGTTATTCTTGTGATAGTGAGTTCTCAAGAGATCCGGTTGTTTGAAAATGTGTGGCACTTGCCCCTTTGTTCACTCGCTCTGTCTCCTGCTCCACCATGGTAAGATGTGCTTGCTTCCCCTTGGCCTTCCCACATGATTGTAAGTTTCCTGAGACCCCCCAAGTCATGCTTCCTGTTAAGCCCGAAGAACTGTGAGTCAATTAAACCTCTATTCTTCATAAATTACCCAGTCTCAGGTAGTTCTTTATAGCAGTGTGAAAACGAACTAATACAGAGTAGCAAATAATAAGGATTTTTAGAAGACCAATCTAAGATTCCTTGTGAAAACTCCTAGTCATAAGTTTACTCTCCAGCCGTAGTAGTTGCTTAATAATTCATTGATTTAGAACTACAGAATAAACTCAAAGATGCCCATATGGTTAATTTAAATTCTTCTGCACCTATGTAAATATCAGGTCAAACCTTATGGGCATCCTTGGCCTGTTTGAGATTAAGAATTTTCTTTCAAGATTACTTTTATTTCTAGTGGAGAAACTGTCAGGAAATGGGCAAAAGAAATTACTAGGGGTCCTTTCAGTGAAATGCTGGAAATTATTTTAGCAGGAGATCTGGGTGATTATCTGATTTGATAGGAATGTACATTTTGGGTTATTTCTTATGTTATTTTACAATTCTGTAGAGTTAGAGCTTAAATTGTAAAAAATAAAATAAAATAAAATAAATTTAAAAAAAAAACACAGTAATACCAATGTTTCCTTCCACAGGCATGCAAATAATTACTGTTATTTGAAAGTAAATGGAGGCACAATTTTAAAAAAAAAGTGTTTATTTGAGCAAGTGATTCATGAATTGGGCACCTCCAAAGTAGAACTGGTTCAGGAGCTTCACTGAGGAAAGAGAAAGAGGAGGCTTTTATAGAACAACACAGAAGTAAATCAGAGAAAGCATTTGGTTGGTTTCAATTATACAGCTGCCTTATTTGATCTATCCCATTGGAAAGTCCCCAGTTATAGGATTATAAGTGAGTAGACTGCTTCTGACTGGTTAAGCTTAAGTTGTGTTTTGAATACAGGCATTTACAAGAAATAGCTCAAGCTGAGCTTCACCTATGTTTGCAAATCAAATAAAGTCGAGGTCACTTATGAGGCCTGACTAGTGTTGTCTGCTCAGGGGTTCTTCAGGCCTGGTCTCCTCTTTTTAGCACATTTCATAGCAATATAAATGCAGCCTGTGCCCTGGAGAATGCACATATCTGTATATCAAATTCTCATTTAAACCAGTTGCAACATTTTACTTCTCTCGTTAATATACCTCCAAGGAGACAAAGCAGGAAGAGTCAGAAGCGTGGAAGGAAAACAAGCAGGTTGTGGTATTAAAGTCTCCAAAGTGAGGGGTGCTTCAAGAACGATACAGGATTCACTGCTTAACTAGTTCTTGTGCTCATGAAAAGGAAAGTAGGATGAGGAGAGAAAATCACCAAGAGAACTGTTCAGGGAAGTGACGGGGCAGCGGAGAGTAGTGTCATTTGAGGAGAGACCAAAGAAAATGCTAACAACCAGTATGGACAGCAGTGGAGTAATAAAAATTGTACTTCATCTTTTTCCCCTGTTCTTGGCACAGAGCTACCAAAACCCTTGGGACTGGCAGAAACGGAAGTGCCTTCCGTAATTCATAACAAGCCCCTTTCTACTACACCTGTGTTTATGCCAGTGAGGTAACCTAGGGTGGGGCCCTTACACAGCTTCACGATAGGGCTGGTCACCCCAAAGACAAAATGATGATTAGGGGTTGGAAATCTTCAGCTATAACCCCCAACCCCCAGGGAAAGGAGAGTGTTAGAGATTGGGTTATAAAAACTCGTGAGCAAAGAGATTCAAGGAGCTTCCAAGCTGGCAAACACACAGATGTGCCAGGAGGGTGGTGCGCCCAGAGAGGGTGTGGACGCTCTCAGTCATTACCTCACCCCATACCCAGCCCGTCCTGTGCATCACTTCCATTTCACTGGTCCTGAATTGTCCTTTATCATAAACCAAAAATCAGTAAGTGTAGTGTTCTCCTGAGTTCTATGAGTTGTTCTAAAAAGTTGTCACATTTGGAGGGGTGGGAATGGTGGGAATCCTGTGTTTGTAGTGGGCCTGGCAGGAGACCAGGAAGACTGGCACTCTTTTTGTGGCTGGCATGTAATATGGGGGCAATCTTGTGGCACTGGGCCCTGATCCCGTGGGGTTTTCTCTAACTCTGGTTAGTTAGAATCGAATTGAACTGTTGTCCACACAGATAGTGTCAGAGTATTGGTTGGTGTTCGGAAAAAAAAAAAAAAAAAAAAAATACAAGAGCTTTTTGAGAAGTCTGGTTTTCACAAAGAGACAATGATATGGAAAGAGTGGAATCAGGATACACATATAAACCAATGACATCTTGTGTTTTCTATCGTTTTTAAAAGACTTTTATGGGTATTCTTTACTAGATCCTCACAAGAGTCCTGTAAGGCAGGGGGAGATGGCATTCCTATTCCCATATTCCAGCAGAGAGCTGTCCCAGGAAGCCAATAGAGTTGTTCAAGCCCACATAACTATTTGGCAGTCGATCGGGAACATTAACCCTAATCTCCAGTTGATTTGAATGTTCTCTTTTGGCTCTAAAAGCATAAGACCTGAAAGCTCTCAATTTAAATTCAAAAATCAATTTAAAATATAGAATCAGAGAGATCCGCCTCAGCAGCTAGGGCTGTGTTTGAAAGAGAAATAGTGGAATCTCCTTTTTATGACACTGAGATCATCACCAAGTCCATATAAAATGACTCATTAGCTCCAGCGTGCACTGGTCTCAGCAGACCTCCCAGGGGGATCTCTGCCCAGGGCCTCTGCAAAGGGACATGGACAAAGTTGTCTGAAAGAGAGGAGAGGGTTGGAAGGGCAGGTCACCTGGACACACTGGCCCGGGGGAAGGACCACAGAATAAAAGAAAGCTCAGGGGATTCTAGTAATTGTATTTAAAAATGAAAAGGACTTGAAAAAGAGTATATTTGGTTTCTGTTGTTCTAGTGGGCAAAACATGGATCAATTGATTCAAATCAATATCCAAAAATATTTTCTGACAAGCACAGATGTGCATTAGAGAAATGGACTACCTAAGAGTTATCGAGGTCTTCATCCTGAGGATGCCTGTCAAGGTGACTTTAGTTGATAAAGTACAAGAAATGTCACAGCAGCTACTTCTGCATCTCTCAGGAATGGATATTAAAATCATTCCTAACTTTGGCAGCTCTGATTTTTAAAAAAGTTATTTGGGACTTTAAGCATTGAAAACTAAGAAGTTTGGTGAATCATTCAACTTTGAATTCAGTAAACCAAATCCAGAATATACCTCAGGAAGGTAAGGCACAGTTACGCTAAACAACTTCCATTTCTTGGTGAATGACAAAGGTACTTGCTGCAGTGAGTTTGATGGTTTGTGCTACAATACAAGGCGGAACAGATTATGACACCTTTTGTTCTGCTTTCGCACAGGTAGTTTTGCGGTGCTTCAGTTTGCACAGGTTTGGCTGTGTTTGTGAGCGTGAGCTGGGGTTTCTGTGGGGAAGGCAGGAGAGACAGAGGCAGCGGCCCAAGGCCTGTTTGACTTCAATAAACTTACTAAAATAGAAAAATATAATAGTCCTCTGGGATAGTGGCAAGCTAATGCTTTATTCAAACATTGCCAATGCAATGCTTTGTAAAGTGATTTCAATTTTTTAAAATCATACTTTAAGAAGTTTGAAGATAAGCTAATGAATTGATTAAAATGCGAATGAAATTAAACTAAAAGAAAAACCTTTCAGGTACAGAGAAATAGGGCTGTCGTCTTCCACCAGGGATTGCAGATTCAAGGCCCCAGAAACCAGGCAGGGCCCATATCAGAAAATAATAAGAGTTATACCCACGAAATTGCTTTATAGACTCATCATTGCCAACATGTTTTTAAACATTTCGATGTAGCTTCAAGTATATTATTTGATTAATAAACAGTTCAAACTGAATATGGATTCAGAAAATGGCATTATATAAATTCTTTTATCATTGTGTCCCAATAATCTCAGATTTAAATATGAATATACAGTATTTAAGTTTAAAATGCACTGTGTAGTAAGACAACCTTTCTCAAGAAATTAGAGATCAGTAGGTATGAAAATAATAAAATCAAATTTGTAAAAAATTACGAAGTACTTAATTAGTGTTGATACTAAAAAAATGAACCAACTACATGTTTATTACTAAAAGTTAAGTCGATAATGGCAGAGAAATCACATCCTTCTATTATTTTTATGTGCTGTTTTCCTGTCACCACTCAGGGTTTATCCATATTTAACATGTTTATGGTCATTTAAAAAAAAAATACTTTGCTAGTCAATTGTCTAAAGCTAATACCTGTCAAAGAGAATTGTGAATAACAAAATTATCTAAGAGAAAAGGGCTAACCTGACTGATTATTAACATAGTTTCTCAGTTCACTGGCAACATTGAAGACCAACATTTCATGCAATTGTCAGGAGTTAGGCTCTCCCCTTTACTATCATTGAGTCACACTTGAAAGCTTAGCCAAATAAAATGATATTTATGAAAAACTGTTTGGGAGATATAAAATTTACCCAGTCCTAGCTGTTTCCACATGATTCTTGGATGAAATCAGATCACCAGAGAGCTACATACCTGGACATCATTCAATGTCCTTCCACTTTCCTTTTTCCAAAAAGCATTTTGCTAAGTTTGAGTTTGTAATGATGTCATTGCTTTGTCTGGAAGGATATTTTAAGAAATAGTTACAAGAAGATGTTTCTAAAGATGATATTCATTATGTCGCACAGTGTTCTCCTTAGGAGAGTAGATTTGAAAATTATTTTCTGTAGTATTTATAGCAGGACTCTTTCACCTCCTATTAAATGGCTTGCTTTCCACCCAGGGACTCTGATTTTGGTCACTGCATTTTCCAGTCTGCACTGCTAAATGTTTGGAGTTGAACTGGAAGCTCCTTGTTTGGAAGGACAGTGATGTCACAGACAAACTTTGTGGATTGAATTTGCTCCTGGATTCTTTTTTTTTTGGTTTTTTTAATTCATTTTCACTTGCCTCATTTTTGTACTTCTTAAAGCATATTTTATCTTACTTTGTAAACTGTAACGCAAACTGTTTTTTTTAGGAAAAGGCTAAATTAAAAGGCAGAAATACATCAAAGTAAGAATATGAAGGAGGACGAAAATTGTAAAGCCTAAATATGTGTGGTTTTGTTCTGCATTTTGGAATAGTGCTGTTTTTCCTGTGCTTGTTTTCTCTGTGAGTACTTTCCAATCAATCACAACTTCAGTCACACCTAAGACTGCATTTGTGAAGCACTGGCAATTTACCTGATTTAATTGCATCAATGGAAACAGTCAATCTTGATAATTCAGCCTCCTAATTTAACTTCGTCTACACTGATGAAATTAACTGACACATTGCCAAATTCATCCCCTCCTTTTTCTTCCTTTGTTTTAGGAAATTCAAAAGAAAAGAGAAGGAAAGAACAGAGAGATAGAGAGGAAAAACTTAGCTTTTCTCTTTAGGCTACAGATATCACTGAAGCACTTGGCAAATAGGAGGCAGAGAATCTGTAAGTTTACCGGCGTTTTTGCTACGGATTGTGGACACAGGCCACCTAGTTGAATTGTCACCATAATATGGCACAGTAGAAAAGAGTATAGACTCTGGGAACAAAACTCAGAGGGTCCCATTCCCATCTCTGTGTGTGTTCCATTAACTGTTCACAACTATTTGCTCTAAAGTGAAGAACACGTATAAAGTCATATAACATGGATACCATTAATCCAGTTTGAAGGGAGGTAAAACGCATGTTGAGGTAGGCATGTGGGGTTGTTTGAGACAGACAAAGACACAGAAAGCTGATATGCCATGAGATGTGGCACAAATTGATTTATCACTATCAAGAAGGTTACTGTCAAATATTGTAAAATTTTTTTAAAAAGACAAAAATAAGCAAATTCAAAAATAACTGAGCGTCTCATTCAGTGCAGGAGAACCTTTCAGGTTAACTGTTTTCATCTTTTTTAAAGTGGTTACAATTCCATAAATTGTAGATAACTGATTGCAGTTTAAATGGCACTTGCTCATAGAAATGCAAATGAATTCTGTCCCCGAAAATAACTACTAATTCCTGGACAACGACCCCAACCTCCATGGAAAAAGCCAGTTTTTCATCATTTTGTAAATTCATTTCAACATTCCTGATTTACCTACGTATGTGTTTATTTTGAATTTTGAATTCTACCTTGAGTTGGGTGTAGCATCATACTCATTTCTTCATTAAAGAGTTAAATAAAATATTTGACATGCATTCATTTGAAATTCATATGAGCATCATGATATTACCTTTTTAAAATAGTTACTCTTTAGTATCAATACATTTTGTTTTCAATAATGCTTCTCTTCATAATTCTTAAATATGTTTTAGGGATATGTAATGGCATTACAGCAGAAATTCATTTCAACCATCACTTTGTAAGTAACTATGTTTTCTATGTAAGAGCATCTAGTTGTGAAGAGTCAACAGATTTCATGACAGATGTATGTTATAAACTTATATCTTAAAACATAGCACTCAATGCTTCAATGGAATGTTGAATGGGCCTTTTTGTCAATCCTTTTTTATAGTCAGTGGCATTAAAGAAATTTTAAGGACTGAAGTCACGATGATTAGTGGCACATAAGTGCTCAAGAGAAGGCTTAAGGGAGAGTACACCTGGGCCGGAGAGCATGGACATATGAACTCAGAGCTTCAGTGAAACAATTAATGTTTTCTTTAAAGGTGTTAGAGTGCACGGTCGGACACGGTGGCTCACGCCTGTAATCCCAGCACTTTGGGAGACTGAGACGGGTGGATCACGAAGTCAGGAGATCGAGACCATCCTGGCTAACATGGTGAAACCCCGTCTCTATTAAAAATACAAAAAATTAGCCTGGTGTTATGGCAGGCGCCTGTAGTCCCAGCTACTCGGGAGGCTGAGGCAGGAGAATGCCCTGAACCCGGGAGACAGAGCTTGCAGTGAGCCGAGATCGTGCCACTGCACTCCAGCCTGGGCGACAGTGTGAGACTCTGTCTCAAAAAAAAAAAAAAAAAAAGTGTTAGAGTGCAAAGACCAGACTTCAGAAAAGATATATTGACATTCTGACCAAAAATGGACTTTATTTACCTTCTTGCCAATACTGGCTATAGCCCATTTTCTGAATCATTATGAAGTTGTAAGGTGAAACATGTATCATTGCTCATCGTAGCCTTCTTTTGGTTACCAGGGATGGCCATAATTTCATATGTTTTGATTATTTGTACATATTCTGTATTTTCTGTTCATATCTTTGTTCATTTTAAAAATCAAGACTTAACTCTGTGTTATTCCTTGAGTACCTATCAAAAATCTAAGGCTTTATAACAGTGCGCATATATATTGCCCTCACATCAACAGTCTCTTGGTGATATTGTTAGTTCTCTGTCGTAACTGCTGGAGATAGAGCACAGCTAATGTTCATTAAAAGAGTTTGGCAATCTCAATTGATTAGCTCCACATCTTCTTTTTAATAAATCCAAACTCTTTATTCCTCCTATCATCAAACTTGTCAAATAACCATCCTTCATTTCTTCACTTGCATTGATGCCCCAGCCCCTGCCATCTGATTTTTGTTAGTGCACCACTAAAATTTCTCTCGGGAAAAAGCCTTTCATGAACTTTCAAATACAACAGCTATTTTTCTGTTCTTACGTTTAAACTCTACATGTTCAGATTCCATTGCCACAACTTTCCCTGGGTCCCTCGTTACATCTTCTAAAAGTCATTTTCTCCCTTGGTTCCATCTTCAGACCACAACTCTTCTTATGTTACTGCGGCAGGCTGGGGCTTGGCATAGAATATTCAGCACAACGTCACTGCTTTTTAACCAATGAGGAATATTTAATGAAGGTACTGTCTACAAAGGGACTGACAGGGTTTAGGGGAATCAACTGAGGATGGCTCAGAACTATAGAGCTAGCCTCATCATCCCTTGACCTGTAGCAGCTAAGCAGACTCTAGAAGCAGCTGTGTGAAGAGGTGCACCTGCTGCAGCTGTGGCCTTTGACTGAGAATGGCCCTCAACCTGCGGTCACCTCTTGACCCAGCAGAAAGGAAGCTGGGAAAAAAAAAAACCAAAAATCTGTTTTCACCTTCCTAGGTCTCTGATTTTCTCTCTATGCCTCCTCTAGATGGTGCTTACCAAAAACCTGAGGATGGAAGAGTCTACTGGTGCAGTCCACCGGGCTCAGAGTGCTCTGGTGCCCAGTCTACATGAAAGCGCAGATCTGAAGGGCAAATAGAAGACGAGAAGAGGAACAACCTGTACTCACTAGATGTTCTCATTCATCCTTATTCTCATCCACCCAACGACAACCCACGCAATGATGTTATTGACACTAATTGTAGGCCAGCAGTTTCCAAAGCTGGGAGTTTCTTATAATTGCCTGGGGAGTCTTTTTATATGGAAAAAAAAAAAAATCAGGCACACATCCCCATAAATTTGAACTTAATCAATCTGCAGTTGGACCTGATATTTAGTCATTTTAAACAGTAAGTTTCCTAATGTGCAGTCAGAATTGAGAACCAATTTTAGATCACATATCTGCATTACATTTCAAACTCGCATATGCTATTGCCTACTAAAAATCTCCACCTACATTTCCCATATGCATTTCAAGCTATATATGTACAAAATAAATGTTTTACTTTTCTCAAATGCATTTCCCCTGATATTCTTACATTTTAATCTTAGCCAGTGACAGTCCTATCCAGCTAGGTTCTCAAGATCAAAGCCGAAGATTCACAATGCTCTAACCATTGTTTGCTGTTCTCCGCATCCACTAAATTCTTTCTTAACTCTTTCAGCTGTATTTCCCTCTTTTTTGGATAAATGAACTCCTACTCTGCCATTAAAATGCATCTGTCATTTTGAAACTTTCACAACTACTCTTTTCGTAACGACTCATAGGACATCTTCAAACTTTTATTTCAAGGTATTTCATACACAAGCAATACTTTTAAAAGTGTAACTAAATATCTCATTTACCCCACAGTAAGTTACAAAACAAATTTCAGCAGGTTAAAAATCACTGGCATTTAAAAAACTGACATTAATGCCTATTGATATTAATGTTGAAATAAGGAAAATTGCTAAGTTTGAATTTATAAAAGTACTAAAAACTACTACTTTTACCTACTTTGTAGTATGTCATAATGTGATTATACATACATCTTTTGTTATAGGTAAAAACACTTCTGCTGCTATACTTTTTGAAATGTCACTCTTCTACACTGTGAGACAAGGAAAGAGAAGGGAAAAGGTTGCTGTGGGAGCAAAGGAGCTGGGGAAGGGTCCATGGGCTCCCCGTCTCCCAGTGAGTCCACCCCACACCCTTCACAGTTCGCAATTACGCATTGGCCTGTGGGACATTAGCTCTTTCCTTTGCTTTCATTGCCACTATGAAAAAGAAAATGAAAATATAAACACCATTATAAAAAACGTATCAAGCCCCTTATGCATGTTCTACACACTGGTTTTCTGAAACAGGTGGGAGAGAGCATGGCATCCTTCCTCTTTCACACTGAAATCTTGGCCAGTTTCCCAGATCTCCAATATAGGACTAGAAGCCTTACATATATGTAGCATTTTTTGAAACTAATACTTCAAAGACACAAATTTCATGTATATTTATAAATATATTTATATATAATGTTATATTTATAAATATATTTATATATAATGTTATCGATAATGCATTATAATATAATTAAATATGTTAACATGTAAACAATATTAATGGAAGGTTGTTCAGTGGGTGTAGAGTCTCAGTTTTGCAAGATAAAAATGTTCTAGAGATGTGTTCCACAGCAATATAAATATAGTGAACACGACTGAACTGTATACTTAAAAGTACTTAAGATAATAAATTTTATATTATGTATTTTATCATAATTAAAAATTAATTATCTAATTAATAAATTTTGAACACAAGACATATTAGCATACATTTTTTCAAAACATTTCTAAACCTGTTAATTATCAAATTCATTGCTCCAAGCATTTCTGTGTTTATCTTATATGTTTTGTTGTGTATATTCTAATATATTGTGTTATACTATGTTTTTATGTGTCTCTCTGTGTTCTCTCTTTTAGGACCTCACATCGATTTGTTGTGTCAGTAACTGTTTCTTGATTTTAGTAATCCCAACACTTAGTGCAGAGCATGCTATGAAACTGACCCTCAAAAAATTCCTGGATTAAATGAAGAAAT
Organism: Macaca thibetana thibetana; assembly: GCF_024542745.1. Lineage (NCBI taxonomy): Eukaryota > Metazoa > Chordata > Mammalia > Primates > Cercopithecidae > Macaca > Macaca thibetana. The sequence goes on from NC_065594.1 coordinate 85,371,324, forward strand.
GAATGAATGAATCTGGTTAAAAATATCAATCAATCTACCTTACAGACTTCTAGAAACACAGTTCCTAAAATAACTATGTGAGGTAATGCATATGTTAATTAACTCAATTTAGCCATTCCACAATGTATGTACCTTTTAAAACATCATGTTGTGCAAGATAAATACATGCAATTTTATTTGTCAATTAAAAACAAATAAAACAAATAAGTTGGCAAAAAGAAGAAGCATAGCTCTTAACTGTTGGTTAATTTGACACAGTATCATTGTGATTTCAGCCATTATAAAGGTGTTATTAATAAAAATTACTATCCACAAACCCCAGGTGGGCCTAAAAAGACTGTTCGGTAATTAACAGATGTTCCCACAATGTCCTGTTGTTTATGAAGGTAACTGTTTCTACAATTAAATACTGAACACACATTCCAGGCATTATTCCAGGTGATTTTACACATACTCTACTTGCTAATCGCTAATCTATTTTTTTCTTTTTTTTTTTTTTTTTTTTTTTTTCTTTTTTTTAGATGGAGTCTCGCTCTGTCACTCAGGCTGGAGTGCAGTAGCATGATCTTGGCTCACTGCAACCTCAGCCTCCCAGGTTCAAGTCGTTCTCCTACCTCAGCCTCCCAAGTAGCTGGGATTACAGGCGCACACCACCATGCCTGGCTAATTTTTTTTGTATTTTTTTTGGTAGAGACGGGGTTTTACCATCTTGCCCAGGCTGGTTTCAAACTCCTGATCTTGTGATCCACCTGCAATTGCTTCCCAAAGTGCTGGTATTAAAGGTGTGAGCCACCATGCTCGGCCGCTAATCTTTGTGTCAATCCTTAGAGGTAAGCATTCTCTTCCTCACTTTTCAATTGAGGAAATGTAGGCACAGAAAAGAAAAGTAACGTCCAAAGTCATACAATCAAGTGTGTCCTTGAAATTTTCATGTAAACATACAGAAAGTGCATAGTCACCTTGATGAATTTTTCAAAGTAAACCCATCAGTATAGCTAGAATTAGATCAGGAATTAAAACATCTTCGTCACCTAGAAACTTCCCTCCTGCACCAGCCTGGGTACACTAACCACTAAAGGTAACCACTGTCTTTTCTCACTGTAGAATAGTTTTGCTTGTATTTGAAATTTGAATAAAATTTCTTATAGAGAATGTAATCATATACAGTCTGGCTTTATCCACTCAAGGAGTTTGGAGCTTCATCCATGTTGCTGGGTGTAGCAACAATCTACTCATTTCAATTGTGGTCTAGAATTCCATTCTATGGGTATAACAATATTCATCAATTCTACTGTTGATTGACATTTGGGCTTTTCCCGTTTGGAGCTATTCCAAATAATGCCACCATTAACATTTTGTACAAATCTAGGGTACACATATTTACAAATTTCTGCTAGAATGAAATCATAGGTCGTAAGAGATCTTGGAATTTAGTTCATTCATTTTTACTCAATTTCAGGGCTCTTTGACAATTCTGTAGCATATCATTATGTTTTACTAAATCCATTTAGTCATTTTGCCATTCAACCATTTATTTATTGTATATATGTGTATGTGTATATATATGAATGTACATGTATATATATACATGTGTATACATGTATGTGTCCATACACATATATATGTGTGTATGTACATACATGTATGTGTGTGCAAGTGTATGTATACACATGGTTGGGGGAAGAAAGAGAGAAGAGATAAATAATAAAGTTTGTTATGCACCAGGCACTCACACTGTGCAGGTCCTGGTGATAGGATGAAAACCATCTGGAGCTTTTTCTTATCTTCATGGAATTATAATCCAATAGTTTCATTCACTGCAGTTAACCTAGAGGAAAAAAATAAAAACATTAATATTTCTAAATTTCCTATGTACATTCACAGAGCCAACTGAACTAGCGTCAATGAAGTGAAATAACCAACAAAATTGGTCACATTATAATGCCTTGCATTCATATAAGTTGGACTGTTTATTCTATTTACTCCTTGTTACTACACCCAAGGTTAGTGTTCATGTCAGAAAGGCTCCCAGGGGTAAATAATCTCTCAAAACCAAGAATCTGAGTATTGCAGATTGCCAATGATTCAGTTTTCCTTTAATATCTATGGAGGCCGCAAAACATATGTGGTAGAAAACCGATGCTGGCCAGAAGACTCACAATGACCGGATTTGATCACAGTTCTGGTCACAGCCATTGTGCACCGTCTTTCATTATCGGCTGGAACTTTCTGTAGCTGTTTCCAGTGTAAAAAGGGACTGATCCACATGAACACTAAGAGCTTTTCAAGCTCATGTACTTCACATTTTGGTTTATAGCTGGCAGTTCTGGCATTATTTGAATTGTGGTGCAAAAAAATCCACTTTTAGGAAAACTATTTACAATACCCTAATATAGTCATTTAAGAGAACATGCAATTGGGTTTATTTTACAATACGCTGCATGATATATTTAAAGTGCAATAAATTCTAGTCGTTTTCTTTAGTGGGTAAAAATCTGTATTTACCTTTTAGTTCATCTATTTAATATAGACAGTAAAGGTCTAGTGAACCATTTTCTAGGTTTTCTTACTAATCTGCTTCATTATTTTGTCATCATTTAGTAAAAATCCCTCAACAAATGCTATAAACATTAAATGAACAAGGAAGACCAACCAAAAATTATAATATTAGCTATGGCATACACATATACACACACTCACAAACAGTGTATCTAATTCTGTATCTTCAGCTCTCATAAAACAGGATTTTTCCTGCATATTTTTTATTCCATCTTCACTCAATTAAAAAGCACATTTCTGAAGCATTTAGTGTGAGTTGCTATTTATGCCCGTCAATAATTCACATCATCTGCAAAAAATATGTTTGTATCCTTTCTACCCCCATCAGAGATGAAAGGAAGGAACTGATGTGCTAAAATGGCTTCATGTGCCCAAATCATGCAAATTCTCTAAGCCATTTCCTAAGATTTGCAGATGTGTAAATTGCATCTTTTTTTTAAAGAGTAGGTATACAACGGTATGAATCTCAAATCAGTTTTTGTTCCACCTCATAGTTCTTCAAATGATGAGAACTGATTTATTATTGAGGCATTGTCAAAACTCTGAATGGAGTATAATCTTCCTTTTTAATCTTTCATGAGGCAACTGGGTAAAAAAAAATTACAGATGCAAACGATGTGTGTCAGTGTACATATGCACACACACTTACATAATATCAGCATGTATGTCACACTAATGGGGATTAGATCTCATGGTGCACCAGAGTGACTTGAGAAAAACCTCCAAATGGTGACATTAAAAAGGAAAAGGACTGCATTTAATAAAATCTGGACAACATGGCAAAATGTACACAGTGTCTGACACATAGAAAACCCTCAATAAAGTGTTTGTCTACTCCCATAAAATAGTGGGATCATTTTCTCTCTGAGCTTGCAGCTATAGAATAAAGATGGGATGTTTCAAGTGGTTAGATTCTTTGTGCCTATTTTATTGTATTCATTTTTATACAGAGTTAGTATAACCACTTTACCCATTTGAGAGGAAATTGCCTTTCCAAGACACCAGAGATGCATTTAAGTCTATGGAAGAAACGTTATTCCAACTGATGTCCTCAAGTCTTGGAAACAAACTGTTAACTTTTTCTTTTCAGTGAGTTTATGATAGTCTTTTAAAATAACATTAGTGTTTCCACTAATGTGGGAATATGTATGTATATATATATTATATATAATATATTACATAGTATATATAAATTATATGTTATAAATTATATATTATATATGTTATAATATATAAAGTTTTTATATAATTATATACAATATAATTATAAATATATATTAATTATATGTAATATATAATTTATAATATATAATTTTATACAACTATACATAATATATAATATATTCATTTATATGAATTTCTTTATAAATAAAGAATATGGTTTATTCTTTATTTATAAATAAATATAAATATAAATAAATATATAATATATAATATATAATATAATAAAAATACATAATATATAATATAATAAATACATAATATATAATATAATATATAATATATATAAATATAAATATAAAGAAATGGTTGTAATAAATGTGCAGGTGGATATAGATAAACTCTGACTTCCCAGGGGCCACCCTGGCTGATGCAAAAGACCATAAATCCTTTGTATTTGTAAAGGAAGAATCAAAGTGCACTGGAATTTATTTGAACCCTTTTCAGATTTTCTGAGTAGTTCTTTTATTCTTCTCCCAAATAGTCATTTACACTGTTTAGCAACTTTCTGAAGCATGAATAAAACTCGCAAAGTTAATAAGAAGCACTGCAATTCTCTATCTGTAACTTGAAACAAGATTTGGGTTGAACCTATGACAGGGCACACTGAATGGCTTATATTTGGTGGGTCTTCTCTGCATTGTTTTCTGAAGGGTTTCCTAAGTTTCTCCAGGTGTGCCCCTGGCAGGGATTAGGAAGCAGGAGCAATGGACAGGCAACAGACACAGCTGAGGTGCACTGAACCTTCTCCAGATGACTTCCCTCCTCTCCTCTGAGACACAGTGCAATAACACCTTATGGATAGAAAGTCTCTGAGGCAACATCATGGAGGCTGAGTCCTCAGCACTGGGGAAACCTGGGAAGAATGATGGAGAGAGAAGAGCAAGGAAAGAGAAAGGAGAAGGAAGGAACTGGAGAGTCCAAAGAAACGCTGAGGCTCTCTCTGTAACTTTTTGGCAATGGTTCTTGGGCAGCTCTCATTCCTAGAATTTGAACTGTAAAAACTTTGGCATTAGGTGTAGAATGTAATTATCTCTTATGGAATGTACATCAGAATATCAGTAATAAACTGAGTAATTTTAAAATTACTCATTTTCTGCTTATTTCTGCTGCTATCTTGATATGGTTTGGCTGTGTCCCCACCCAAATCTCATCTTGAACTCTAACTCCCCCAGTTCCCACGTTTTGTGGAAGGAACCTGGTAAGAGGTAACTGAATCATGGGGTGGGTCTTTCCTGTGCTGTTCTTATGATAGTGACTATGTCTCATGAGATCTGATGGTTTTAACAAACAGGAGTTTCCCTGCACAAGTTCTCTCTCTTTGCCTGCTGCCATCCATGTAAGACGTGACTTACTCATCCTTGCCTTCCACCATGATTGTGAGGCCTCCCCAGTCACGTGGAACTGTGAGTCTCTTAAACCCCTTTCTTTTTGTAAATTGCCCAGTCTCGGGTGTGGCTTTATTAGCACCATGAAAACAGACTAATACATATCTACACCATTCCTCAGTATCTATCTCATAGCAGAGACTCAAAATATTTTTCTTTGAAAGATGTGAGTTTGAATTGAAAATCTAATATCCTTCCTAATAGTACCACCCATGTTGATCTAATTTGTGCTTTGATTAAAACTATCAATAATATTCCAATGACACACAATTTAGCTCTAAGAATACAGTAGTCCTCCCTTATCTGCACTTTCACTTTCTGTAGTTTCAATTACCTGTGGCACACTGTCTTTTCAAAATATTAAATGAAAAATTCTATAAATAAACAATTCCTAAGTTTTAAATTGTGTGCTGCTCTGAGTAACATGATGAAATCTCTGCTGTCCCATTCAATTCTTCCCTTGACGTGAATCATCCCTTTTCCAGCATCTCCATGCTGCAGACACAACCTGCTTATTAGGTCAATAGTAGGCCACCCTGCATCATGATGTCTTTCTCATTCACCTCACTGCATCACATTACATAGGCATAGTATCTTCTCACATCATCAAAAAAGGGTGAGTACAGTACAATAAGATATTTTGAAAGAAAGACCCCATCAGACAACTTTTATTACAGTATATAGTTATAATTATTCTATTTTATTGTTAGCTATTATAGTTTATCTCTAACTACGCCTAATTTATAAATTAAACTTTATCACACATGTGTATGTATATGATGAAAACATAGTATGTGTAGGGCTTGGTACTATTCATGGTTTCAGGCATCTACTGGGAGCCTTAGAATGCATCCCACTAGGATAAGGGGGAACATATTCCCATGAGGGCAAGGGGGAGCATATTCCCACCAGGGCAAGGAGGATACTGTGTTGTGAACATCAACTATTGCAGGAGAGAAGAGAAAGCTTTAATACGTTGTTGCTTTCAAATTCAGCAGGAATTTGACAAACATTTTTTCTCCTAAATATTGCTGTTTAAGTTTTGGTCTTGAAAATGAAATCTTTCTTTGCCAAAAATGCCAACTATCTCATTTATTCATTTTAAAAAATCCATCTTTCTCTATAGCATGTCACATGCTTCTGACCTAACATGGAAATGTGGAGAAATCCCTTCCTGGAATTTCTCCTCAAAAGTGCAAACTTGCCTGCTCCTTCCCTTTTAGCCGTGGCATTCTTGGTTTCCAATTTATTCTCTCCTTCAACTGCCCTATATTTATTCTTTCCCCAATTTATTCTCTCCATCAATTGTTCCTAGAGGGTGAATGGTCTCTGAGCACCAAACCATGGCCCTGCTCTCAGCCATCACCATTCTGGGCCATGGCTGAACACTGACTTCTTCATAGAAACAGTCTAGGATCCTATGGAAGCCAAAGAAGATCTTCTTGAATTCCCAAGTTAATCTTACTCGTTTTAACTTCCCTTTACTGCCTTCATTGAGTCTTACTATTTCCAGATATGAGAGCCCCTAGAGTAGAGTATAGTTTATCTGTGCTGGTTCACTCAATGAGTGCACCTGTGGTTTTATTATATGGTGGGTGTTTCTATCCTATTTGGTTATCTGTCTACATGATAGTCTGCATGGATGACGGATTGTCACTTTGAATTCAACGTGTTCAAAATTGGATTCATTATCTTTCTCTAAAAGCTGGTTTCCTTTAAAATAATTCATTTCTATCTGAGGTATGCCATCATCACAGATTTTGCAATAAACCTTGGAAACACAATTTCTCATCCTCTTTTTTTCATAATCTCATTCTAAAGTTTCAATGCTTTTCCTTCTAAAAATGATCATGTTGAGCCATTTCTCTTTATTTCCATGTCACCACTTCATCACTAATTGCCATTGTTACAGGATTCCACATCTATATTATTTTCACAATTCTCACGGAGTGGTCATTTCGCCTCACAAAGCCCACCAGTCTTTTCCCAAACTTTGCCAATGCCTCCTATATTCACTGCCTCAAATCCAAATCTTTACTTACCTAAATCAAGCCTGCTCTCAGTTGAGGTTGTTTTGTTCTTTGTGGTTAAAATGTTTGAATCTGAAATAAACACAGTAGTTTCTTGATTACATTGTATATCTTCATATGTTTTTTAAAAACTCTCAATGCCAGTTTACTTAAAATTAATGAATAGTGATTTCAGTGTGGTAGCTAAGTAAATGTTGTTCTTGTAAAAGTCAAGAAGGAAATAATGGTTATATAGCGTTTTCATTTATACACAGCTTTTCTATTTTCTTGGAATTTCTCATTGAAATTTTTAGTATCATAGGACTTCTTTTTATTGTTTCTCTAAATTTTGTCTATATATTTTTCTATATCTCATACTATACCTTTTCTTAGTTTATCCCTCTGTTTGACTATAGCACATCCTGAAGTAATTTTCTAAAAAAATATTGGCATAAGGTAAATTTTCAGAATTATTTTTATATTATAAAATATCATAATTTGAAGCTCATACTTGATTGACGTTATGATGATAGATTGAAAATAAGTTCTCTGTAGAATTTTTGAGGCATTCCTCCATTGTCTTCTAACATCCAGTGTTTCTGACACAATTTCTAATAATTTTATATTAAAATACTGACTTACAATAGTTTCTAAGATAATACAAAGTATTCCTGTATATCTTTCCCCCCACTTTTCCTAAAGTTTCCATCTTACATAATGATGTTTTATTTGCTACAACTAAGAAATTAACATTGGTACAACAATAATAACTAAAATAGACTTTATTTGTATTTCTTTAGTTGTTCAACTAATGTCTTGCTTTCTGTTCTAGAACTTTGAGTAGCATACCCTATTTCATCTAACTTTCATGTTTCCTCAGACCCCTCTAATCTGTGACAGTTCCTTAGTCTTACTTTGTTTCTCATGACTTTGGCTTTTTTGTTTTTGTTTTTGTTTTTTGAGATTGAGTTTTGCTCTGTCTCCCAGGCTGGAGTACAGTGGCAAGATCTTTGCTCACTGCAAACTCCACCTCCTGGGTTCAAGCAATTCTTCTGCCTCAGCCTCCAAGTAGCTGGGATTACAGGCCCACACCACCACACCTGGCTAATTTTGGTATTTTTTTAGTACAGTTGGGTTTTCTCCATGTTGGCCAGGCTGGTCTCAAACTCCTGACCTCAAATGAACCCCCCATCTCGGCCTCCCAAAGTGCTGGAATTAAAGGTGGGAGCCATGGTGCCCAGCCAACTTTGACATTTTTAAAGAGCCTGAACAGGTAGGTTGTAAAATACATCTCAATTTTTCTTTGGCTGAGGCTTGCTCATGATGAAACTTGGGTTATGTATGTGTGGGAGCAATGCCATAAAAGTGAAGTGTCCTTGTCATCTAAGAAGAACATCCATGGACCCCTGACTCTTATCTCTTGTACGTGACCAGATTTTTCTGTTGGTATTTTCTGTGGTTCCAAGGGATGTTTAAAAACATGAATTGTCCCATTCATTGCATTAGGTTTCCACTGAACCTCTTTTGATGTGCCTGTTTGTATATTCAAGCTCTGAAAATTTCTCATTTATTTGTTTTTTGATATGTCCTACTTTCCTTAATCTTTGTCCTCCTTTAATCTTATTTACACCAGCATTTATTAGCCTTTTGTTTACACGGTATCATGAGTTATTTTCTTTTTATGAGTAAATTACTCTTGAAGATGATTTACTAAAACACTGGTTCTTACGGTCTTTTCTCAAAGTTTAAAAGGTGAAACTCATAATTTTTTTTTTTTTAATTTCTGATCTCCACACATTCAAAACTAAAATGCGGGCAGGCATAATTTTGGCTTCTACTTCTTCTACTTTTAATAATTAACACAATTATTTTGAACTATTCTGGCCTCTGAACACTTCAAAGCAGTGACCCATAATGTACGGCATTCTTCATCTCGTCTGACTCGCAGCCGACCAGGCGGGCATGCTGGTGGTATGGCTTGACTCTCTGTCCACGATCCTGAAGGGATGGAAGCCAATCGTTTGGTCATTCTGACACCAGACACTGTATGCAAAGCTGACTGTGTTTTCTCTGGTGAATTGGGAAGAGGGACTACACTTGAAATTGACGAGATGAGTTTCAGTTACCAGCTGTTCCACTTGGGTCCTTTCCGTTCCTGTAAGTCTCCCGGACACTGGCATGAGGTCATGTTTCCTTTGTCTTCAGTAACACTTTTCATAATCAAGTTCTAGGCCACTAGATAAAGGCTACTCTTACGATTTCTATTTCCTTATTAAAGTAGGTTATACACAGAAAACATACATTGGAGCCTGCCTTCCTGATTTTCCTGCAGTGGTTTACTTACTCTGATTTCCCTGTTCGATATGGAGTTGCTTCAAAAACACATGTTCAACTGAAATTCTAGAATCCCTTTTAAAAATCGGGGTTGGGTGCAGTGGCTCATGCTTATAATTCCAGCACTTTGGGAGACCGAGGTGGGCAGATCACGAGGTCAGGAGTTCGAGACCAGCCTGGCCAACATAGTGAAACCCAGTCTCTACTGAAAAAAAAAAAAAAAAATTAGCCATTAGCCAGGTGTGATGGTGGGCGCCTGTAATCCCAGCTACCTGGGAGGCTGAGGTGGGAGAATCACTTGAACCTGTGAGGTGGAGGTTGCAGTGAACTGAGATCGCACCACTCCACTCCAGCCTGGGCAACAGAGTGAGACTCCATCTCAAAACAAACAAACAAACAAAAAATCAGCGGTCCATCAAATACATACGACTTGCTAAGCAAATTAAGGATGTTTGTCCTTACATACAAATCTTAGTTCTTATAACTGGAGCCAACAACAGATTCATACAGCCAACTCTAGACAGTCGAGAGACTGTTTACCCAGGTTACACACCATCTCTACATCATCTCTTCCTCCCACAAGCTGCCATCTAATTTTAGTTACGTCAGTATTAGTGCCTTCATAATGATGGAGGAAAGGTATTAAATTTCTTTCTTCTGGAGGCCCTGTTTTTAATAAATCAGTCACAAATGAGATTTATTAAAAACAAATGGTTGAAATGATTTTTAGATTATTCATATTTCATAGTAACTGCCTATCAAAACAGTAATGACTACACATGAAGTTGTTCTATATTTATTTTGTCCAGTAAGTTTTCTTCTGGATAAACATATGGAAAGAAAATGGCTTTCTTAGTTAAAATGATATTTGACATAATTTCAAAGCTATGACAATTTCCTTATATTTGAAACACTTTCTGCTGATGCAGCATTCTTTAAAGCATAGTTTATTCCATAACTTGAAGATAGAAAACCTCCTGAGTATGAAACACTGGGTCCCTCCTTTTTTATACCTTGGAAGCCAAATATGTTATTTACTCTTGAACGTGTTCCTACATCTTGCTCCATAGGTCATTTAATGATATCACCATTCATTCAATGTCCAAACTGCACTCATTGGATACACGAGGCTCTAGGGCAGTTTGAAGGTTCCCTTAAGACCGAAACAAACAAGTAAACACCTCTGACTATGTTTGGTCGTTTAGTCTCTGGTGGATCTGTAGAATGCATTTTTTAAAAACTGAAGTTTGGATGTTTTATTTATTTTAGAAATGTAAAAGGTTTCTGTGTCTGTGAACATGCAGTGTTGTATGGTAGAGGAAGATATAGGCTCTGAAGTAAGATAGATCTATAAGTGACTTTACTTCTTTCACAGATGTTGGAGGAACAATTTTAAAAGTTGCTTAAAATTTCAGATCTCTCTTCCCATATATAAGTGGAAATATTTATATATATTTAAATGTCTGTCATTAAGATACTTTATTTATTTATTTATTTATTGAAACAGGATCTCACTCTGGTACCCAGGCCAGAGTGAAGTGGCACGACATTGGCTCACTGCAACCTCTGCCTCCCAGGTTTGAGCGATTCTCCTGCCTTGGCCTCCCTAGTAACTGGGACTATGGGTGCACCCTACCACGCCCAGCTAATTATTGTATTTTTAGTAGAGATGGGGTTTTACCATGTTGACCAGGCTGATCTCAAACTCCTGATCTCAGATGATCTGCCCACCTCAACCTCCCAAAGTGCTTGGATTACAGGCGTGAGCCACTATGCCCAGCCGTGAAGATACTTATTAACAATATATAAAATTACAGAATCTGGCATTTAGAGGTGCTCAATTATTTATATAAACATGTGAATAGAAAAGAATATAAATCTCCATTCTTGATGACATAAATGATCATATAAAATGTTACATATTCCAGAAGGTTCAGAAAAAATTAAGACTAGATTTGAAATAAAATTATCTAATAAAGAAATATGAATGGGATGTAAAATCATGTCAACTACTCACCCTTTGAATAAGCAGGCTTATAAGAAGCTAGGGAAGAATTCTTATGCTTCTCAAATAATTAATTTTCTGCAGGAATCAAGGTGCTCAGTACTTCCTCTTGTCTCCTTTAGTCTATGCAGATACACTTGGTAAATAGTCCCATTTCCCCTTCATGTCTTCCTTTCTTCCCTTCATTGTAATAATGACCTGTAAGTACAAGAAGAATTACTGTCAGGTAAAAGCCTTTTTAATAGATCCTGCAATGAAAATTATAATTACTTTAAAGCAGTAAAATTGTAATTCTAGTAGGTAATACTCAGGCATGTTCTTCCCAAACATTCCTTTAAGTCTTCCGTGATATTTTCTGAAGCTCCGAAAGAATTTCCCCTTTTAAAGAACTGACATATAAAATATATGCACTCTCCCACTAGAGATAAGAGCTACTTTACTCCCGTATTTTATTATTGTAGGGATAGATAAGTGGATAGATGATGTCAAGCACTCAAATGATCAGACCTATAAAGGGCTAGACATAGAAAGACATAATTTCCCTGACCTCTCCAACGTGCAGTCTATTCTCACTCTAGAGGATGAAATGCAATGATCCAACTCTAAGAATGAGGGTACACAATGTATTTCAGCGGAGTGGACGCATAGCTATGGCCTTACAGTTGGCACTTACTCTATGCTCTGGTGATACTGAATTTGGATATGATACACAACAATATTCAGCTTTTGGAGGGCTGGGGAAGGGTCCATTGCAAAACTGTGTGGAGCTGACCCTTGGTAACAAAGCAGAATTTACATTTCTGTTTTAAATATTATAAGGTACAGTACTGTTCTAATTGCTCTACATAAATAATTTAATTTACTCAAATGCTTAGTGTTTTATGTATTATTATTCGTCTCACTTTATAGTTGTGGAATCTGTCTAGGTAACTCATCTGAAGGCAATGCTTAGCACTGCTTAGCAGCCCAATAGTGGTACCAGCTCAGGATCATAGTTTCATTTATACTTTGTCTCTGTAGACCTTGCTTTATTCCGGGCTTGAGAAGGAGTTCTCCAAGGATTTGGAAGTAACTCCTTTTCCACTGAAGTTGTTTAATAAACACTTACCTTTTGAGTAAGCCAGAAGTTTTTTTTGAAAATATGTGGAATATTATGTTTTTTATTTTATAATGCCTACTTGAGCTGCATACCCAAGGCTACCTGTCAATAATCAGTCACTTTTCACAGGTTATTTTTACTACAATCTATGACAAAGATGATCACAATGAGCTATTTAGTCTCTTAAACCTCTGCTTTGTACTTGATTACCTAAAACACTATTTATTTCACTTCAGTCCTATAAATACTTACTGAGTGCCTGTTATGTGCCAGGCACAGATGCCAAGATATAACCTGTGATTTAACAGAGTAACATAATATCATGCATTGCTTTAGGAGTGTGTACACTGGGCAAAGGGAGCAAAGAGGCACTTGGCTCACCCTAGAGCAAGAGCAGAAGCTCTCCAGATTTGCTGACCTAGAAGGACAAGTCTTGAAGTAGGAGGGTGGGGGAACCAGATTAACAAGGGAGGTAAAAACGTGATCTAGGGAGGCATCCGAGGGAGCAAAGGCATGAGTGAGCCTGGTACACTTTTGGGCAGGCAGAAGGAAGGCAGTTAGGCCGTTAGGAAAGCAGTATGGCTGCAGTGAATTCTACAAAGAAGGCTATGGGAAAGACGCCTGGAAAGGTAGCGAGGTAAGGATACGGACAAGCTATGCCAAAGAGCTGGACTTTGTCATGGAGAGTGACTAGGTGCTTTTACATAGGAAAGTCACCTGATAATATTAAAACCTGTGAAACATCACTCTGGTGAAAGTGTGAATGAATTTGAAAGGAGTGTAACATTGTTCTACTTTGGTTTACTCCTCAGTACCCTTGGCTGTGTACATTTGACTAAAGAGAGGACTATAAAATCAAAAACCAATGAAATAGTTTCCAGAACACAAAACTATTAAGCTTAAGAAAAGGACAGAAGGAACTGAAAAGAGAGGAAATGTGTTTTGGAGCATCACATTTCCACCTCAGAAGAAATAAGGAAGGAAGGAGGAGGGTGTTCCCACAGCTCTTCAACCAGGCCAGCTCCTCAGCCTACATCCCCATCTCATCAAGTACGAGGGATTTTTCAACTGGACCAACCAGATGGTTTAACAGTGCACTCCCACACCATTCAACTACGCAAGGGAGATTCACTTAACATATGCAGTCATATAACACCTACTAACATTTTCAAACATTAAACCTTTAAAAAAGAGTCCTAAGAAATAGAAGCATGAAGAATCATCTCTCAAGTATATAGACACTACTTCATGGTGTGGTAATATACGCATATGGAAGCTAGTAAACACCTCTACGAGATGCAAAAGGAATTAGAACCTCCACAAGGTGCAAGCAAAACCTTGAAGTAAGCCTGCTCTTTACTCAGTACTTTTTTCCTCTTCGACATTGTAGGTGTGTTATCTCCATCATCTGTATTTGTCTATTGCAGTCTCCATTGATGGTGAAAGTGTTTTCAGTCTTTGGCATTTCTCATCTAGTGCTAGAACAATGCGTTGCATGGAGTAGCAGGTTTATAAACATTTGCGAGTAAAAAAATCCAACCTAAAACCCAAGGTAAACTCCTGAACCAAATACCCAGAGTAATGTGAATCTTTTTCTATACTCTAGAGTTTATGGCTAGAAACCGCACGGAATGCACTGTATCCTAAACTGGGGTCAGGACGGTGGAAAGATGAGTCCAGTGATGAAAGGAAGAAGCTGTGCAAGCTATGAAAAAACCTGGTATGGGAAACTTTTTATGTGATGGCTGTATACTTTTTTCTTATTTTTTAAGAGCAGGTAGCTATCTTCTCATATACAATTAATATATAAACCTCCATTTTTTGATGTATGCCATAGAACTGTCATTTTAATTATTTATTTTCAATTTATTTTCTGTTCTACTAATGAAGATTACAATGAAGAGGAAGGTGAAATCAATTTTTTTTAAAAAAAGGAAAAATATAAAATTCAGACCTAAATCTGTTTTTCTTCTTCTGATCCATTTACCCAGCTTCATCTTCATATTACCTGTATTCCTGTGCTGTAGGGCAGTATTTAATTGGTTCTCAAAGTCATCCAATTCAGGAAGCTTTCTAGACACTCAGTACTTCCCCTCAAACATACCCTTTCTGCCCACACGCGCACACACACACACACACACACACACACACACACACAGACACACAGATCTTCCTTCTCTAAACGCCCCATGATACTGGATCTATCCTTTGATCACTCTTGTTTACGATGTGGTATTGTTGTTGAGTATATCCTGTGTATCAAGCTCTCTGTTATGTATTTTAAGGATTTAAAATGACTTCGTTGTTTGTACATACTTTGTGTAACATCTTTTCTATGAGAGCATAAAGACAAAATTTGCATCTGATTTTTTAGAACATGATATACATACACTTTTCAGAGAGCATGCCTCTAATTAAATATTTGATGAGTGCAAAAGAATGAGTGAGAGTATGAATGTCTTTAAAAGATCATTTGGTTATTACATTAAACCAGATAGTCTCTTGGTAAACTTTAAGTTACATTATGTGGAAAGAATTACAAATTCTCCACTGGCACACATGTTGCAGCATTTACTATCTTCTTTCATCTGATCACATGTCAAAAGGAGATTTTTGAGCCATCATTCAGGTAATCGTTCATGAAGCCCAGACCAAAATATTGTTATAAATGTAGTTAAAATTATCATTTTGTTAACTGCTATATTAAGAAAAAATGGATACAAAATAAATTTTACATGTATAAAATGTACCACTGAATAGGTTTTGGCATATGGTCACCCCTTAAAACTGATACTGGCTACCCCTTCCCAAAGCAACCACTGACCTACTTTCTGGCCTTATCTATTACCTTATATTTCCTAGAATTTTGTGTAAAAGGAACTATACAGTGTACCTTTTGTTGTTGTTGTTGTTTGACTTATTTCATTCAGAAAGATTTTTTTTTGAGATTCATTCACATTGTTGAGTGTATCAATACTTCCTTCATTTTTGCTGCTTGGTAGTATTTCATCGCATGGGTGTGCTACAGTTTTTATATTCAATCATCTGTTAATGAACATTTGCATTGTTTCCTAATTTGCAGTGTTACAAATAAAACTGGTATGAATTTGTATGTACAAATATTTGCATGGACATATGCTTTCATTTCCGGTGGGGAAACACCTAGAATGGGAATCAATAAATCCTACAGTAGGTATGTATTTAAAATGTTAAGCAACCATCAAACTATTTTCTGAAGTAACTCCATGGCTTTATCTTCTCACCGGTAGTGTGAAAATTTCAGTTCTCTCAGGATTCTTGACCAAATTTAGTGTGGACAGTGTCTTGAAATTGATTCAAATAGGTGTATAGTGCTGTCATATTGTGCACTTCATTTGGACTTTTTCTAAAAACTAAGTACATTGAACATCTTTTAATGTGCCTATTGCTATCCACGTCTTCTTTGATGAAGTGTCTATTCAAATCAGTTACCCATCTTTTAATAGGGTTGTTTGTTATTTTAAGTTTTGAGAATATTTTAAAAAATATTTTGAATGCAAGTTCTTTATTAGACGTTACACATATAGCTTGATGAATAGTTTTTCCCAGTCTGTGGCTTGTCTTTACATTAATGGTACCTTTGGAAGGGCAGTTCAATTTTGATGAATTAGATGAATTACAACATATCAATTTATTCTATTATTTATCTGAGTCTTATCTAAAGTCACAAATAATTTGTTTCTTTTTTCTAGAATTTTTGTAATTTTAGACTTAACTCTTAAATCTTATTTGAGTTCATATTTTATATAAGGCATGGTATGAATTAGAGATGCATTATTTACATATGGACATCCAATTAGTCGAGCACCATTTATTTAAAGGCTATCCTTTTTCCATTTAATCTTCTGTAAAACTTTGTCAAAAATTAATTGTCCATAAGTGTATAGATCTACTTCTGGAATATCTATTTATTCTCTTGGTCTCATATTTGTCATCATATGATAAGTCTTCAAATCTACTAATGTTAGGTCTACAACTTTGTCTTTTTTATTGAACATATTCTACTTTAGATGCTTTGCATTTCTGTATTTATTTTGGAAACAGTTCACTAATTTCCAAAAAAGACAGCCTAGAGTTTTAATGAGTACATATAGTAGTATTTCTTCCTTTCCAATCTTGATTTTTTTTCTTTTTCTTTCCTGATTTCATTGACTAAAAATTCCAGTAAAATGTTAAATAAAACTGGTGAGAGTTGAATCTGTTTTGCTCCTCACCTTAGTGAAAAAAGTTTCAATCTTTCGCTATTAAGTTTGATGTTAGCTCTAGGCATTTCTCATGCCATTTTTCAGATTGAGATGTGTCTATCTTAACTCTTCTAAGAACACTTATCAGGAAATTCAGTTTATAAATGTGTGTAATTTCAGATTAATTTTCAAACATAAAACCAAACCTTAATTCTTAGAATATCTCCTACTTTTTATATGTCATTATTTTTGTATATTGTTTAATTTGATTTGTTATAATTCTGTTAGAACTTCTGCATTTTTGCTCATGATGAATATTAGTCTACGCTTTGTTTTCTATGAATATAATTGTCTGGTTATGATATCAGAGTAAATCCAGGCCACAAAATGTGTTGGGACGTGATTCCCCCTTTTAAATTTTCTGGGAAAACTTGGGTAGAGTTGGCATTTTTCCATAAATATTTGATATAATTCATCAGCGAAACCATCTGGGTCTGAAATTTTGGTGGGGGCAGGTTTTTAATTACAGTGTAGAGTACTTCAAGTAATCTAACTCTTCTTGAGTGACTATTGTATTTTCTCAGTAAATGTGTTCATTTTTTGAAGTTGTCATATTTCGTGGCATACAGTTGTTTGCAACCTTCTTTTTTATTACCTAGTATCTATGGATCTTTAGTAATGCCATTTCCATTCTTTGGAAATTTGGTGCCTTTTTTCACATAATTCTGGCTAGAGATTTATTAATTATTGATTGACTCAAAGATTTATCTTTACTTTTTTGAATTTCTCTATTGTTTGTATTTTTATGTTGTTGATTACTATCGGATTTTTACTGTTTTATTTATTCTATATATTTTGTGATTAATTTGGTGATTCTTTTCTAGTTTCTTAAGTTGGAAAGTGAAGTGAATAATTTGGAGCCCTTTTTCTAATATAGATGTTTAGTACTATACATTCAGCTAAGCACTGCTTCAGTGGTATCCTACTTATTTTGACATGATGCATTTTTATTTTCATTCAGTTCATATATTTTAATATTTCCATATTTTGCTTTGTTATTTGACACATGGACTGTTTTTAAGTATGTTATGTAATACCCAAATAATTCAGGAATCTCCATATATCTTTCTGTTATTTATTTCTTACTTAATTTTACTTTCACCACAGAACATATCTTATATGGTATGAATCATGTTAAATAAATTAAGACCTGTTTTATTGTCCATAATATGGTCTATTTTGGTAAATGTTACATGTGAACTTGAGAATAATGTGAAATCTTATGTTGTTACAAGGAATATTCTTGGTGTCAAGTAGATTAACTTGATTGATACAGTTGTTCAAGTCTTCTATATTCTTAGTAACTTTCTATTTCTTTCATCAGTTAATAAGGCTGAATGTTAAAATATCAGCACATATTTGAAGAATTGTCTAGTTCTTTTTTTCAGTTCTATCAGTTTTTATTTAATATATTTCTATTTCTTTATTGTGGCATAAAACACATAAAATTTACCATCTTAACCATTTTCCAAGTGTACAGTTAAGTAATGTTAAGTATATTCTCATTGTGGTGAGACACATCTCCATACATTTTCATCTTGCAAATTTCAGTATATACCTACTAAGCAGCTCCTCCTCCTACTCTGCCTACAGCCTCTGGTAACCACCATTCCACATTCTGTTTCTATAACTTGGACTTTTTTAATACTATGTACATTGGATCATACAATATTTGTCATCTTGTGACTAGCATATTTCACTTTACATAATGTCTCGATGGTTTCTCAATGTTGTAGCAAAGGATTTTTGTCCTTTTTAAGGCTGAATGATATTCTGCTTTATGTATCCATCACAGACTTTGTGGTTATTACACATCTTGGCTATTTCAAATAGTGCTGCTAAGAACATGAATGTAAAAATATCTCTTCAGGTCCCTGTTCTCAATCATTTTGGATAAGTACCCAAAGATGAGATCGCTGGATCATATGCTAGTTCTCTTTTTAATTATTTAAGGAAACTCCATGCTGTTTTTTCATGATGATTGCATCATTACACAATTCTGCCAGGAGTGCAAGAGAATTCCAATTTCTCCACATCCTCACCAAGATTCATTTTCTGTGATTTTTGTTGTGGTTGGTTGGTTGTTTTGTTGTTGATGTTGTTTTACATAGTAGCCATCCTAATGGGCATGTCGTGATATCTTGTTGATATCTTGTTGATTTACTTTTCTCAGTGATTAGTGATGTTGAGTACTTTTTATATGTTTGCTGGCTATTAATATATCATCTTTGTAGCAATGTCTATTCAAGTTCTTTGGCAATTTGTAACTAGTTTTTATTATTTTCTGTTGTTGCATTGTATTTCTTTATATATTCCAGACATTAACTTTTCATCAAATATATGACTTGCAAATATTTTCCCCCATTCCGTAGACTGTCTTTTCATTCTGTTTATTGAGTCCTTTAATTACAAAAGCTTTCAGTTTGATGTCATCCCATTTGTTTATTTTTAATTTTTGTCATATGTACTTTAGTGTCATAGACATGAAATTATTGCCAAGTCCAACGTCATGAAGGTTTTCCCTTATATTTTCATCTAGAAATTTTATAGATTTAGGTCTTATACTTAGGCCTTTAATCCACTTTGAGCTTAACTTGGTGTATGGTGAAAGATAAAGTTCCAACTTCACTCTTTTCCATGTGAATATCTAGTTTTCCAGCATCACTTGTTGAAGACACTACCCTTTCCACATGCAGTAGTCTTGGCAATTTTATCAAATATAATTTAATTATATAAGTGAAGGTATATTCCTAGGCTCTCTCATCTTTTCCATTGCTTTATTTGTTTGTCTTTGTGCCAGTAACACACTACTTTAATTACTGTAGCTAAGTAATAGGCATTGAAATAAGGAGATGTGATTCTTTTGAATTCCTCCATACTCAAAATTGTTTGACTATTCAGGGTCCCTGAGCTTCCATATGAATTTCTGGATGCATTTTTCTTTTTCTGCAAGGAAATAAAAGCCACTGAGATTTCTATAGGGATTGCATTGAGTTCATAAAGTTCTTTGGGTGATATGGACATCTTACCAATATTATTAAGTCTTCTAATTCATGAACACGGAATGTCTTTCCATTTATTTGTACCTTTGTCACTGTGTTTCAGAACTGCTTTGTAGTTTTCACTATATAGTCTTTCACCTCCATGGGTAGATTTATTTCTATGTTTTTTATTCTTTTTGATGCTAACATAAATGTAATTTTTCTCTTAATTTCTCTTTTAGAATGTTCATTGTTACTGTAAAGAAACATAACTAATTTTTGTTTGTTAATTTTTGTATACTGCAGCTATGTTGAATTCTCTTATTAATTCTAACAGGTTTGTATGTGGGTGTAAAACTTTAATAAGTTTCTATATTATAAGATCATGATATTTGTGAACAAAGATAATGTTCTTTCTTCCTTTCTAATTTAGGTTCCCTTTATTTATTGATTTTGCTTAATTGCTCTGGATAGGATTTCTAATATTATGTTGAATGGAAGTGGCAAGAGCAGTATCCTTATCTTATTTCTGGTTGCAAAGAAAAATATTTCAGAATTTTACCACTGAGAATGATTTTTAACTGTGGGCTTTTCCTAAATGGTTTCTGGAGTATTATTAATTTCTTTCATCAAACCATGTTTTCCTGTTTCTTTGTTAATTTTTTTAAAATTTAAATTTATAGTTTCCAAGTAGGTGTATATATTTATGGGATATGTTTCCTGTTTTTATGTATGCTGTGTAATTCTTTTTTGGAATTTGGACATTTGGGGGAAAAAAACTCTCTTTTAGTCTTTGCACACTGGTTTCATTCAGGGAAAGACTTCCTCCCTAAGACTGGATGGAGGTCTAGGACTTCTCAAATCTTTCCTGATCATTTGCACCCCCATTCCCCAATGTCTGGCAGCAGAATGGAAGCTCCAATTTACTGCTTGCCTACTTTCAAGAGTTTCTAAATTCTGCCAACCATTCCATCAATGCTCCAATTCAAGCTCGATAGAAATGAAGTCCTCAAGCCGTTGTAGACAAGCCAGAATGTTGGATATATGAAACATTCATTTGTTTAGTCCCTGACAGAGAAACGCCAGTGTGAGAGGATGTCTCCTAGTTGTAACATGCTATGCTGTGGGAGGGAAGGGACGTGAACAGTGTCAAACATCACATTATTTTCTACTTTTTTTTACTGGAA
The DNA here is from genome assembly GCF_024542745.1 of Macaca thibetana thibetana. Lineage (NCBI taxonomy): Eukaryota > Metazoa > Chordata > Mammalia > Primates > Cercopithecidae > Macaca > Macaca thibetana. The sequence continues at coordinate 85,392,390 of NC_065594.1, forward strand.
TCTTCTCTGCATTTTACAATGGCCTGGATTTTATAGCCTGTCAAATGGTCTCTAGAGTTCTCACAGAGGTATTCCAGTCCACATAATGCTGCTAACTCAGTGTCATTTTGGGGGAAAAAGGACCTGTAGCTTCTTAGTCTGTCATAATGCTGATGTCATTCACAACTTAAAGTATTTTGACGCTCTGTTAGGTGCGTAAGAATTTTAAATGTTATGTCCTTTTGATGAATTCAGTCATTTTATCATTATGAAACAAACTTTTAAAAATAGGTGATCAAGCCGGGCGCAGTGGCTCACCCCTGTAATGCCAGCACTTTGGGAGGCCGAGGCGGGTGGATCACGAGGTCAGGAGATCAAGACCATCCTGGCTAACACGGTGAAACCCCGTCTCTACTAAAAATACAAAAAAATTAGCCAGGCGTGGTGGTGGCGCCTGTAGTCCCAGCTACCTGGGAGGCTGAGGCAGGAGAATGGCGGGAACCCGGGAGGCGGAGCTTGCAGTGAGCTGAGATGGCGCCACCACACTCCAGCCTGCACGACAGAGCCAGACTCCGCCTCAAAAAAAAAAAGATGATCATATTTTTTCCTCTGAAATCTACTGTTTTTAAGTTAATATGCCAATTCAGATTTATTTTTATTAACGTTAATGTAAAATTTGGTATATTTTCCACATCTTTATTTTTATTACTCATATATATATACACACACATACAAATATAAATCCAGTTCCTTCCATGTTGCTGCAAGTGGTGGAATTTGATTCTTTTTTTATATCTAGAGGTTATTATGTTGAGTCAAATAAGCCAGGCACAGAAAGACAAATATTACATGCTCTTACTCATATGTGAGAGCAAAAAAAAGTGGATCTCATGGAGGTAGAGACTAGAATGGTGGTAATCAGAAGGTATTAATAGAATGGGAAGTGAGGAAAAGGAATAAAAAGAAGTTGGCTTGTACAAAATGACATTTAGATAAAAAGAATAAATGTTAGTATTTGATAGTACAGTAGAAAAATTATAGTTAAAAATAATTTATTGTATATTTCAAAATAGCTAGAAGAGAAAAATTGTAATGTTCCCAACATAGAACAAATATAAATATTTGAGGTGATAGATATCAATTATCCTGATTTGATCATTACACATTGCATACATATATCAGAATACCCCAGTTACCCCCAAATATTTACAACTAGGATATATCAATTAAAAATGTAAAAGGGCATATCTTGTAAACAAGGTGTATTTGGGTTTGTTTTTTTTTTAATTTAGTATTATAATCTTTTCCTTTTGATTGGAGACTTTTCTTTAGACTATTTTCATATGGCGGCATTATACATGTGCTTCTGTTTAGCTCTGTTACCTGACTCTGGTTTCTATTTGTCTTATGTGTGTTCCTTTTTTCACCTTTTCCTCCTTTTTTTGCTTTCTTTTAGATTAGTTGTAAAACACTACCAATATTAGTTGTAAAACTTTAAAAAAAAGCAAAAAAGAGGAAAAGGTGAAGAAAGACATTTTTATAATTATATATTTTCTCATTTTTTGGCTTAATAAATATAACACTTTGTTATATGATTTCAGTTGGTTGATTTAGAGTTTATAATATGCATATTTAACTTATAACAGCCTAATTTCAAGTAATATTATGTTAACTATAATACTAAAACTCAAAGTAGTGGGCTTCCTTTCCTCTCCTCCAAAACTTTGTGCTGATCTCATTGTGTTTGTCATTTCTAGTGTTCTCAATATGTTTGTGTAGGTCCAGGCTTCCAATGATTTCATTTTTCTTCTACCTGAAAGAATTCTTCTAATACTTCTGGCAGTGTGGGTCTGCTGGTGATAAATTCTATCAGGTTTGGGGCTTTGTATCTCTGAAGAAGGCTTTATTTCACTTCTAGTTTTGAAAGACACATATTGCAGGATATGGAATTCTCATTTGACAGGTGTTTTTCTTCCAGTACACTAAAGAGGTCTCTTTTGACTTGCGTTGATTCTAATGATAAATCTACTCTCTGTCATTCTTATTTTTCGCTCTTTTTTTAATGTAATAGGTCTCTCTTCTCTGGTTTCATTTAAGATTTTCTCTTCATTATATTTTTAGCAAACTGATTATAGTGTATCTTTTTTATGTTTGAGGTTCTTGACTTCTTGAGTCTGCAGGTTTATTGCTTTTGTCAAGTTTGGAAAATGTTTGACCATTATTTTTTTCAAATTATTTTCCTGCACCCCCATTTTTCATCTTCTTCAGGAGCTCCAGTGGTACATATAAGACCACTTGAAGATGATTTACAATTCATTGATGTTTTTCACTTTTTAAATGTTTTTTCTTAGTTTTATTTTGAATTGTTTCTATTGCTTTGTCTTCAAGTTCACTTTTTTTTTTTTTTTCCTGCAGTGGCTAATTTTCTATTAATCCCATCCTGTAAATTTCTCATCAGAATGAACGTTGTTTTTATTTCTAGAAGTTGATTTAGATATTTTATACACCTTCCATATCTCTATCTAATTTGATAAAACACAGAATGTTATCATAATGATTGTTTTGGGCCGCAAGCTCCGCCTCCCTGGTTCACGCCATTCTACTGCCTCAGCCTCCTGAGTAACTGGGACTACAGGTACCTGCCACCATGCCCAGCTAATTTTTTGTATTTTTAGTAGAGACAGGGTTTCACCATGTTAGCCAGGATGGTCTCAATCTCCTGACCTCGTGATCCACCCACCACGGCCTCCCAAAGTGCTGGGATTACAGGTGTGAGCCACCGTGCCTGGCCTATTATTGCTTATTCTATATAACAATTCTAGTTATTATTTCTTATGGTCTAACATGAAAGCAGCATAAACACAAGACAAAAATCCCATGTTTACAAACCAACTACATTTAAAAGATTGTTGTTACATATCAGCAGAGGAAAAATGCCCAATGGCAGATGGGGAGAAAAGCTAATGAGATTCCATGAGCTAAACCCACCATGACAAATGTAAATGAATAGTGCTAAGTGATTCACGTGTTTATGTCACCAATTTCATTTGCAGGAGAATAAGTAGAAAAGTAAGATCGAATTGTTGTCTTCCACAAAAAGAAAGAGCCTTGATGCTTATTTCCCAAACTTATTCAACAGAATGTTACTGTTCAAGGTCATTACAGAAAGTGCCCTTTTTCACACTTCTCAGGCCACTTTTATACTTTTCAGCAACACCTAAAGCAGTTGGCAGGCACTTGCTTGTACAATGTTCAAACTCCACTAGTACAGTAAGCAAAAGCTCTGCATATGTATTTCATTTGCTTTACAAGTGACGTCAGGAAACAAACACATGGCTTATCTAGGCTGGATGGTTGGGGGAAATGACAATTTGATCTTGGTTCAAGGTTGCATTTACTTAGGTTTACTACTGAACTACAACTAAAAGAAGCAAAGGATATGTTAGGTGAGCACAAAGAACAGATGTGGCATCCTAGTTCACTTACTGCTGGAGGAGTGCCTGAGGCTCCCAGTCAATGCACCCCGTAGGGAGAGAAGAATATATTAAGTGAGGATCAGAGCTGCGCACCTATTTGGCTTCTGTGTATCAGCTCTACATTCCCATCCGCACCATATATACAAACTCTTGACTTTCCAATTATATACTTCATTTGTCTGTAAAGAAATACTGAATAAATATTCAGTTTTTTCTACAAGTGTAGACCAGAAGAGGTGTTCTGCTTCCGATTACAAGTTGTAATTCCGCAAAGAATTTCAAATATATGAAGAGGAAGTCAGCTAGCATTCCATGCAATATCTTCATTAAAACGCATCACAGTTTAGCTCCTATGACAGCCTTTGTGCAACATCTTGCATTGAAACATAGTATTGTTAAAGAAACAGAATGTTTAACGTACTATGACTTAATACAGCTCAGCATTCTGTTTTCATCTTTATTTATTTGCTTCAATTTGTTCTTTTTCCTACTTAAACGACTAAAATTTAGTAATTATACTTTTTTTGAGAATTAAGTACCTAAACTTACATTCTGGACTTCAAGATTCATTGTATCGTACAGTAGACTTAAAGTTATGTAATTAAATAACTGTTTTGATTTGTTTTGTTTTTAGCACTTAAATCTTTTATGTGTATGTGTGGTAGGATGTGCACACAGTGTGAACATTTGTGTGTGTGCCTGTGTGTGTTGAGTTAGAAAGTAGTAAATATCTCTTTTTGCTAAAAGTGTGCTGTAAACACATTACTCCAATCACATTTGGTTTTAGTTACTTGGTCTCTAGCTAAGTACGGTTCCCTATTTAAGAAAGATACAAATCAAGTTAATTGTGATCGCTCTTATGCTCCATAAACAATCTGAGTGTTTGGAAGCATTGGAGGCACAGCCTTAACAGGCTACCACTGAAGATTAGCCAAAATAAACATTGTGCATGCAAAAAGTCCCATCAGGAGGACAAAGGAAGGAGGAAAGACTGCAGAACTCTTGTTTCACACGTTGCCTTTCACTGGATTGTTTCTGAGCAAGATACTTTCATGGTGGCCAGATACTAATTGGGTAGAAAAACAGAATTGTAATATATTTTATCAAAAAAAAAATGTAGAATATTTTTCACGTTTTTACATGCAACATAACTTCCTAACTGCAGGATTTTTTTTTTCTGAAAAGAATTTCACATTAATTAACAAGCCAGCAGTCTCTACGGGGTCATAGATGGCCAAACCAAATCATAACCAAATCACAACCCCCAGCCACTCCTAGCTCCTACTCCCAACTCCAGACCATGGAACTGTGGGTGACAGCATGACAGGGGAGTCATTCATTACAAGCTGACATGACAAGATTCAAAACAAATGTTTGGACAATCACATTTCATTTCTTAGGAACTTGGATGGGGGGTTGTAGAGGAAATGGAGCACTTGGCAAAGGAAGGAAGCTGGATGTCTGCTTCCATGGTGGGGCTGCTTCTGTTTCACACGTTTCTACTAAACCTAGAGAGAAGGTGCATGATTCCCTACTTCTCATTCCCGCTTTCTGACACTGTCTCCTCCATGAAAATCCTGCTGTGAATATCACACATCTTCTTCCTCCTGCTCCTTGTTGCTGTTCATTTACCAGCTATCAGATCCCATTCTGTGTTGCTATTATTCTTAGTAATCTGAATTCTTGCGTAGGTGATCCTTTCAACAGCTGGGCCTCTCGGTTCCTGGGAATCCCCTCCTTTCATAAGCTTGTCCTCACTCAACTCAGCCACGGCTCCCACGGTCATTTCCTAGTTGTGGTCATGACCAAGGACCAGGTATCCTTGTCTCCAAACACCATCTTCCTAGTTTACTCCCTCTAGAACCCTTTGACCTTACAGGAACCCACAGACCTTTAATCCTACCATACCTTTACTCTCTCTTTTGCCAATTCACTTTTCCCTTCATGCAGAATAATTTCCATGGCCCCTAGGCACAGTTACTACCTGGTGTATACCCCAAATGTATATCCTCCCCTCGCTTCATCATGGTTGCTTGGAAAAAAAATACATTACGGGCTGAGTATAACCAACTTTCTGCCTCTTCCATACCTACATTTGTACAACCTTTTATGGAACTAATCAGGGCTGGAGAAATACGCACATCCATGCTGGCAGGTCCAACTTTAAGTTCATGATCACTAACCCCAAAAGGGCTCCTAATACCTCCTGGCAACTACACTCATAACATATTTCCTGTTCACTCTCCTCTTTTACATTTCTCTTTCACACCTTTCCTCTCCTCAAACTTCCAACACCTCCTCCTCCATTCTCACACCAAACTGGTTTCTTGATTTTTGATTTAGATAGAAAATAGAAGCCAGTTCCAGAAAATTCCTACAGGCTCCCTCAGCAGACTGAATATGGGTCTGTGCATTCCGTCTTCTCTTCTTTTGCTGTGGGTGGCTCGGCCATGCTCCTCCCTGGGGCCCAGCCCGTAAAGTGCATTAGACTGTCTTATTCAACCACTTACGAATATCATTCAATTAAGTTTCCCATTTTCCTCTGCATTCACACATTTTTCTTCACTAATAAGTCATTCCCTTCAGTGTATAAACATGCTCTTGTTTCTTTCATCTTGAAAAAATAATGTTAACCCACATCCTTCTCCAGCTGATGTCCTCCCGCATTCTCAAACAGAATACTTCCCAAGAAATAGTTACTTGTACTTGTTTTTTTCCCTGCAACTCTTCTCTTAGATTTATTCTAATAAAATCAACCTCTACTCTGGGATCAAATCTATTACTATGAATGCACTCAACAACCCCTACATTTCTAACACCTAAAATCGAAATCCACATCCATGTCTCATCTTTCTGTGCTGTAGAAGTATTGTACATAGATGCAAGTTTTTATGGAAGATGAATGGTCTGGAGGTAGCAACGAGGAAGAAGAATAGAATACCAACCCCATTTCTTTCTCCTTCCAATACATTTTTCACTTGCTACTCAAGACACCAGCTTTCCTGGATTGTCCTCATACTTTCTGGCTGATCCCTCTCAGTTTATTTCCCTCTTTTTGTCTTTATCCTTATAACATGGGGCCACCAAAGGCTCAGTTCTTGAGCCTCTTCTTGTTTCTGCCTGCACTCATTCTAATGCTAATTCCATTCTGCCTTGTAGCTTTCAATGACTTTCATATTTACATTCTGAAATGTATGTTTCCATCCCCACCTGTTCGCTTGAATTTCAGACTCATATGTTATGTATCAACATTCCATTTACTCAAAGGTTTATTCTCAAGGCTAGCTAGTTCTTCAGTCAAATCCTCAGATTTTGAGATTTCACCTCTTCTTTCGCCTCTGTAGTTTGGCATTTGCGTGTGTGTCTTGTACATCACAACGGTAACAGGGTTTGATTCAATGTGTAAAATGACCTCAGGTTTCTGCTAAAGTGTAACTGGTCTATGCTGCCTTGGACAGGTGGTCTCTAGTATGTGTTTGGTATGATAGAAAACGGGCATTGAGGGTGAGTGTGGTATTCCTGTGATACAAGCACATTTTTTCTGTTTCTACCTGTTGTTTTTAAAACAGATTTCTGATGGTTCTATCATTTTTTTTAATTCACTGGCGACAAGACACCCTGTTATCAACTATTTTACTACTATTATCACCCAGTTAAAATAGATACTGACAATAGCCTCTTCCCTATCGAGAGTCACAGGTGTTGTGCATAGGGCCATTCAGAGTGGACAGCCCAGGAAAGGGGAGAGACCAGATGAGAAGGCTCCCCACTGGCCTCTGCAACTCGTCCTAGATGCCTCTTCCACGATTCTTCAAGGCCTTCAGCATTTCTCACTCCCTGTCCTTCCCTCGTTCGTAGTGCCCCCACCTCTGCCAGTGGCCCCTTCCCACACTAATCTCACCTATGGCTATACTCACAGTTGCCTTGACCCTTCTCTCTCTCTAGTGGATGAGCTTGGCCAAACACCACCTTGGCTAGACCAGAGCAGGTAAATATGGCTACAAGAAAATACTCAATCATTCTGACAAATTACCTTTGAGATTTCTGGTTGGACAAATAGAAGTGCACCTTTGGCTCTGTCCAGCAATCTTACCTTTAATTTGGTCTTTCTCTCACTAACAAACAATAAATTTCTCAACTCTGTCTCTCTTCTCCAGTCTCTATCATCTTTTCTTTCTCTCACTCTCAGCTGATGGCTTAGGTTCTCATTTGACTGAGAAAGTGGAAGCATTCAGGAGAAATCTAGGGAATTACCTTCCATCAAGGCTGCCAAGCTCCTTGTGTCTGAACCTATCTTCCTATCCAATACTGTATGAGAAATGGCTTTCATCTTCTTGTGCCTATTCAAGGCCTTTGCATTTGACATTTTGACTTACTCCACTAATTCATCAAGTATTATTTCTCTTTGGTATGATTTTTATATCCTCATAAATATGTTGTAATACCTTTCATCGTAAGAACTATAACATCAACAAAACCTTCCCTGATTATAAACCCTCTCCTACAATTTCACAACACACTTTAAAAGAGTTGTCTATACCTACTGTTGCACTTCAGTCTGCTCTTTCATGGTGATAATGCCTGCATTTGCCTCTATTGAAATATACCTGCCCCAGAACAACACGCAGCTCATTCTGTCACTACTTCATCCAGCTCTCTGTTCAAATGCTATTTTTTAAGAGGAACGTCTTTAGTTGGCTTTTTAATTAGAGGGTTACCTTCCGTCAGGGAACTCTCTATCTACTTATCTTGTTTTATTTTTCTTCTGACAACTTCTACTTCCTAAAGTCACACACACATACACACATACACACACACATACACACACAATCACATTATATGCTGGCTATTACCTATCTCCCCAGTAGAACAGAAACATCTTGAGGGCCAGCAACCTTATCACGTCCAAGCTTAGCTTCCTAGATGTGCCTGTCAGAACTGTCCCTCAATGAATATGTTAAGTGAATGAATGAATCAGAAATCACTTTTACTTATTTGATACACTGGGAATATGCCAACAATTCCATTTAAAATAAAATTAGGATGTTGGAAGCCAAAATTTGAAAAAATTTATACCACTTGGTCAATTCCATTTCCACTCTCTTTACACTAATATCCTTTGGTCTTAGCTATGAGGAGTTCCAGTTTTTTGGCTTTAATTCTATATAAAATTTAGCACTATATAAACAAGTTCAGTACAAGAAAAAGAAAGCTGAACTGAAAATTCTATCTAAAACTTAGCCGTATATAACCAAGTTCATTACAGGAAAAAGAAAGCTGAACTGAAAAGCTGAGTGTTTCCAGGACACTGCTAGTGCAGCACCAATAATCTATATTTGGAAGAACTGTGGAAAGTGAAGAATTAATTGTTCAGGAATCTGGGAGGACATTAACCATTTTCCATGAGTCATGACTCAAGGTTGTCTTCTACGCCCTGCACTGGAGGAGCAGTGGTCGAGAGAGACCCAGAGCCAGTGTTTAAAGATGGGTTTGTCTTCCACCATGGGAATTCTGGCAAGCCACCATTTCAGACACTGTTTCTGTAAAATGGGATCGTAGATCGTGTGGTGAATAGAAGCCTGGGGGCCCTCGTGCTTACGTGCTTTCCTCTTGGACGCAAGCGTGACCGCTGACTTCCTCCTTCTTCAGGGAAGTCGCTCCAGTGATGAGGCTTTGCGTTGTACTGTGTACCGCTCCATCTTGGTAGGCGGAAGAGAGACCCTCCTCGCTGGCCTCATGACGTGAGCAGCCATGTTGGGAGCATCCCCACGCCAAGGCCCGTATCTCGTCAACAAACAGCAACAGCTGAGGCTCTGAGTCATGCAGCTGCAAGCTGATTCTGCCCCAAACCTGAATGAGATTGAAAGTGGATTCTTGCAGAGCTGAGAACACAGCCCAGCTGACACCTGATTAGCCCCCATAAGGAATCCGTGGGCTCCCGGCTCACAGAAACCATATCATGATGTGGAAAAAATAGTAACAAGGCCGTGTTCCGTTTCTTGTTAAGATTTGATAGTTGTGTTTCACTACATTAAGAGAGGTCAATAAACAAAAAGTATTTTTTCTTCCCTGACTCCCAAAACTCATAGTATTGTTTGGTCCTAGAAGACTTTGTTTTAAACACTTCTTATATTGAAAATGAACTATTTGCCTATACATAAATGGCATGACCATCCTTCCTACTATATGGGGATTCAGACATTATCTGATTTTTCTGCAACTGCCTTGTACTTGTGCTCAGTGGTTTCTCAGTGGATGTCTGTAAATTGGAGGAAGGCAAGTCTTGAACCCTCTCAAATGCACATGGGGTGAACTCAATCTCCTTTCTAATTCTCTTCCCAATCCTCTGTAAATCCTATGGAGGAATTTTGTTAATCATCACTTCTATTTTTGGTCTATGAAAGTGTGCTCAGCACATGTACTGGTATACAGGATGGAAATGATTCACTTGGAATAAAGACCACCCTGTAGATAACACACATACAAAAGACTGGAAGCTATGGCTGTGCTCATGTCCCAGAGCCTCTCAATCTGTGGCTGTTCCTCGGGAAGCTCTAAACACACAGTTACAGAATTATGCAAAGCCTCTTACTTGATAAGGTCTTCTGGAAATACTACATGGTCAAGAGCAGTCTACACACAGCTTTATACTTAAAGTCTGTTCCATCCCGCCACCACCAACGGGTGTCACCTTTGATGACTGTGACTTGCATATATTTGTATGTTGTTACAGAAAATCTAATTAACCCTAAAAACAGGGAAAGATACCAAGAGTTTATTTTATTCTCCTTAAGTGTCCAAATAAATAAGTGGACAAGGCATTGTCTGTGATGACCCTCCGTCAAGAAAATGTCGTGAGAGCCTTCTCAAAGCATCTTAGTCTCTGCTCTGTTTTGTTTTGTTTTTCTCACTTCACCCTCCTCCACCAAGGGGGAGAGTGGAACATTTATGCTTATCCCTTCCTTAACCTTTGTGATACAGAAATATTTTGGATGGATAGGCAGGAAATTTATTTCACTTTGTTAGCAAAAGTTATACACAAGGAATGATTTGTAAAATTGAATAAAGGAATCAATTAGTGTCCTTCGCTTTTTGGAAGGCTAACAACATACCATCTCAGAAATGGGGGGAAATGACTCTCCCACACGTTTTGAAGGAAGTCGAACCCTTTTGGTGGGAAGACTTAGGCTTGATGAACCGTTAGTGCTATCTACTTTCATGGATATTGGACGTATTGGCACATTTTTCCAGTTTATTAAAAGAATCCATTTAACCTTTCTGACAAAAGCAGGACTAAATCATCTGTGTTTTACGTGAGAGTACCCAATGATTGCCTCCATGTGAAGACTTCTGAACCCTGGTGTTGCCATGGTAATGACTGAGTCTCAGAATTAGTTCACTTCAAATCATCCAAATGTTCCTGTTTTAAAATGTCACCACTAGTAAACCCACTTTGCTTTTAAAATGTGTGTAGTGGAAATTCAGGGAAATAGCAAACCCTTCATTTGCCTCTGATATAGCAGTCCTAAAAGTACATATATATTTATGGATCTAATATATATATATAAAATATATTACATATATGGATCTAATATATATATATAAAATGATTTCCCAAGTTCATTTACTCTGAAGGCAAAATGGGTCAATATACATTTGAAGTACAGTGAAGTTATACAATATTATTACATTTATTACTTTCTGTGTCTGCTCTTTTGTGCATTTTTATGATGCTTAATTACAAACACAAAAGAAAACTAAGGAAAATAAATTTAACTTCCATATCTACTGCTTATAAACCTCTTTAATAACACTAAACTCCCAGAAGAATGAGGATCATTTCATCTTCCTAAGGATATAATAGCTATATTCCCCAGAGTTGCTGAGAATAATTTTATAAAACATCATAATGTAGAAAGTATTTTAATGTATTGAAAATATGACACAGGAAGAACTTCAGCCATATGTGCAATTCATGCAAATAAATCATGTCATTTCTGGCTGTTTAAAAGCCTGTTTAAAAGCTTTTTTCTCTTACCTTATTGCATCTTTGGAAATAAAAAGAAAAATAACTCATTGGCCAAAATGTGCTAATATGCAATCAATTTAAAAAATGAAATATTTTTGCATCACTATATATCTAAAGTGGATTATTGATGGCAAAAAGATCTTTTTTCAGTTTGACAGATAGGACCAATTATAATCTTGTACTTTAAATAAAACTTCTTTAAAATATAAAGACTTCAAAGATATTTATCCAAATCAACCTGATCATTTTTTAAGAGTGAATATACTTTGGAAGACGCGTCCTTCCTTTAGTAGCTCGCAATGGATTACATCCTCTATAAAGCAGTCTGGGGTGAGTGAAAGACGGGGGTGGAAATTAGTAATTTCATTTGATTTAATTGTTGAATCATACTTAGGAACCTAATAAGGCTTTGTTATTTAGAAAAACCAGAAACAGTAACTCAGTGTGATTTCTGTTAAGCTCCTGATGCTTTTCCACGAAAGATTATTTTGAATTCTTAAGGTGGTAGAATAGGAAATTATCCTATTTGATGTATACAGACATTTTTGTCAGGACAAAAGGAAAACCCTGTGCTCACATAATGGCAGCTTATCAAGAATCCTGACAGAAGGCTGGGTTTCTCCCTTCAGTGGGCCACCCACTGCTGTGCGGGTAGGAAATTTCCTGGCATGGACAATCTGAAGGTGTCTGAAAGACTGTCTATACTCAGCTCAGTGAGTGAAAGGAGAAAACCTGGGATGAGCAAATACTCTGGATGATGATACCAAGGTTGATTTGTTCCATCCATCTGACCAGGAGGAGTGCATGTGTGCTATGTTGTCATAGACTCCAAACATCTAAATTGTCCAGACCAGACCAATCTGGATATTTGGTCAAAGGAAAGGTCATGGAAAAATTTTTCAGAGTTTTTCCTTTGTGCAATTTTATAATTTTATATTATCTAATGTTTTAGCTTGAAAATATGAAAGACAGGCATCCAATTGATGGAAGAAGAGAAGAGACTTTTCCTTTTAGATGAATGTGTTGAACTATTAGGCTTATTATGCTTGTAAATGCTTTAGATATTTTCGTGTATTTAATTCTCACAAGAATGTGACAGCTAAGGAAGTAGAGGAACTAGAGGTCAATAATCAGCCTGGGGACACATCTAAGTTGCACAGGCAGTATTTGAACACAGCATTCTAACTATGGTGATGATATTTTTAACAACTCCATTATATTTCCATTTCATGGTCAAATACCTTCATTGAATTATTTAAAATTTCATTTAATTAAGTAGGTCTGGCATTATTCAGATCCAAATTTAAACCAGTTCATCTCAAAATATAGTAATTGGGTATTAAGAAATTATCTAGGCATTCCCTAAATTTATTGATATATTGAACGAGCATTGAAAATTATATGTCAGATATTCTGCCCAATCAGAGGCTAACATCTGCCGCAAGACAAATGTGGCGCCTGCCCCTGTGGAGCTCATATTCAAATGGAGAAAATGTCAACAAGTATCCCACATAGGGTGAACACTTCAAAAAGTGAAGCACAGGTTTGTGTGATTAGAAATGGCAGGTGTTTATGGAGGAGGTGCCAGTGCAGCAAGAAAAGGCCTGTATCAAAGGACGGTGTTGATGCTGAGATTTGAAGGGCAGGCAGCAATTGAACAGTTGATGGTGTGGAGAGTGAGCCACACTCCAGGACAGGAAGACCAACGCGACTGAGTGAGCAGAGCAAAGAGGGACTCACGCTGTCCAGGAGGCACGGCTCAGTTACTCAGGGCCCCACAGTCAAGCTGAAGATTGGAGACTTCATTGGGTAGGCAATACGAAGCCGTTTAAGGCTTAAGTCTCTAAGGACCATGCCCCAAATACAGATTTTAAAAGATTTCTCTGGTTATGGTTTTAGGTGAGAAGATCGAATTTGGACACCATTGAGGAGACTACTGCAGTCCTCCAAGCTCAAGATGGTTGAGAATAACCAATGGGGACAGATTTAAGAGACACTTAGAGTCTGCAGCCAACAGGGCTGAATGGGCAGTAAGTAGGAGCACAGCTGGGTGACGTGGTGGAGGGAAAGAGAGGAGTCATTAACAGCTCCCCTGTTCCTGGCCTTAACATGTTACTAGGTACCTGTCGGACTTCTATATCTCAAAACATGATGCAGCCCATACTACTTTTAGAACTGCTTCCTTTGTTTCTGCATCTGATGGAATAAGAGAAATGTTTTCAATTTTTGCCAGAATACCTTCATAACACACACACATACAGTTAAAATAGCCTTTACAGTTTTCACATTCCTATATTTATATTTACACTTAACATTGAGAAGAGCCCACACCTAACGTACATTGTACCAATTGTACTGTTCTGCATGCCCCATCAGGAAAGCAACTCTGGAAAAAGTGTGGTTGTTTACAGTTTCCTGGTTATTTAAATTGACTGCAAAAGGTGATATGGTTCTGCAATATTATTGAATAGTGTTGCTGAGACTTTCTTGAATGTTACTGAACTTCCTTAATAACATCTCTCAACAACTGAGATTATGCTACCCTAAATAATGGTTGATGTGATGAAAACATCAGTCCATCAGTCACACAGACAAAACCCAAGATGATGTTTTGATTGCCATTGAGACAAAGTTATTCCTGCAATAATAAGAATGGCCAACGCTCACGGAGTGCCTTCTACCTGCCAGGCACCAACTGAGAGCTTCACACATATTAACTCACTCAATCCTGCAAACAATACTACCAAAGATGGTAATATTTATATCTTCACTTTGGGGATGAGCAAAGTGAAGACATAGAAATTGAGTATCCTGCCCAAAGTCAAATGCTAGAGAAGTGGTGGAGACAGAATTGAAAGCTGTTAGGCTGCCTGGAGTGAACGTCATCAGAAAAATGCAAGGACTCTTTTTATGGAGAGTTATTCTTCTGCCCCAAAGATGGAAAGCTATATTTCTGATTGTATATGTGAATAAGCAAATTTTAAAATAATCACATTTAATGCACATACACTGTGTCTTTTCCCTAGGAAAGTTATGATTCAGAAGATCGTATAAAATTGAACAGCTGCCACTACTGGCAGTAAGTCTACTGCCATTTGGTAGATAACCTTCTTATCACACAGAAAAATATCAGTACTGACAAATAGACCGCAAAGAAAATGAGACCATCAGCAAAGAAGATAAAGTTAAGTTTGTACAAAGCACCTTTTTATAAACGGATGGCTGTCCGGCAAAAATAAATTTCCTGTGGACAAGACCAAGAGCAAGGCAAGAGGAAAATAAACATGTTTAAACTATTGGAGAGTCCATAATTTAAATATAAACTCTTCTGTTGAGTGGTAGTGTGCACCAAATCAGTTCCAGGGATGGCGATAAATGTTACGCTGCATTTTAGGAGGTATGGGAGAGGAAGCTGGGGCAAGAGGAACGAATGCATGATTAATGCTGGATATTTGGGATTGCCTGGAGCAAAGGAGGTTGGGGGCTGCAGAACACTAGATCTTTGAAGATTTAATAGATTCCTCATTCTCTGTCAGTCAGCCCTCTTAGATTTGTCCCGTGTTAACTCTGTTTTTCTATAGGTTTAATATTTTTAGTAATGGCTTTTACATTTTAAAAAATCAGGTTGGACTTAAGCTAATGGACAATAAAACTTCGGGGTTAGAGATACTGTTTTTAGTCAGCAACTAGATGAAGATCTGCAATGAATGAGAATTTTGGAAATTGATGTTTTTATAGTGACACAAGCTGCATCACTATGAGATGTTCTTAAAGAGGAAATATTTGAAATTGTTAACATTTGCATTTAAAATTGGAATTGAGAAATGGGCAAATGAAAACATAGCTCAATGGTCAAATTAAATGTTACTTGGTTTTCTAAATGCAAGATTCTAGTTAAATTAGAAGGGTGGAAAAGTGTTATTAATTATTTTTTCTTCATAGGAATGTAAAATCAACTGTAAAAAATTAATGAATGAGACCCAGGGATTAGCATTACAGCAAATTCAATGATTTTTGCAATCCATGCCTTTACAAAGAATGTGTGATTACTCTGTCTAGACTTCATAGCACATTATAATAAGTAGAGACTGGCAACATCAATATATTTCATAAATACATGACTGGAATTTACATTATTTCTGATGATTAATATTTCCTCAACTACCCTAGGTAAAGCAATGTGTACATCTTATAAAGTCAAATCTATTGATAATGCCATTTGCTAGCAGACAAAAAAATAGCAATGGCATTTATTTCTCTGAATATATTCATCTTCTCAAGTAAACCTAGGAAATCTGAACTGAAATCCATAGATAATTCATTAGCTTCAGTTCATGGGCTTGTGTTCTTAGAGTCTTCTCATACATATAATATCCTAGCAGAGTTTTTGTAAGATTACTTCATGGAATGATTTCTTTTTCCTGAAAGGGCTGAGCTCATATAAAATCAACTATGATGGGTTACTTGTAAAGCTATCGATTGACATGGAGCTGAAATGGCTTCTTTCTAAAAAATTTCTTCTAGAGATACACACGTTTTTGTAATGAAACCACTAACAACAGATGGGAGTTCATTGATACTTGTGCCAACAGGCTTCCATTTGTTCAGTTTCTTAGAGCTGTGGATACAGAGAAGGCAACTAAAAATATAATTTTGGAGAACAATTAGTCACTCTCAGGAAATCTATAAATATTCTGGAAAAGCAACATGGCATACACATTCTGCTCCACAAAAAAAGATGACTGCATTATATTATATTATGTCATGATTTGCAATGTTATGTGATGCATACATGCTTCACAATTCTTTTTTGCTTATATATTTAGAACATTCTAAAAAAAGGAATAGTTGCTTTGCCTGCAAAATTTGCAGAGAATGTCTGAATGCACCCTCTTCCCACCTCCTGCCACTGTGCGGCTGCCTCTCTGCATAGTTCTTTCATCACCCTCCCTAAATGAAGAAAGCTTTTGCTTGCCTCATACCTGTGAAGTTCTTCCACAAATACACATTCCTATAAAAACAAACCAAAAAAAAAAAAAAAAAAAAGAGCTAGAGAAGCTGAACATGTGGAGAGTGCTTGTTTTTCTATAAGACAATCTTGATTTCTCTTAGGGATTTGGGGATATTGGCCAGCTCTGAAGTTCTTGGATGCGGTAAAATCATGGACACACCTACGCATGAGTGTGGGCATAGTCAGAAATCAGTTGACCAATCTTAGAAGTCAGCATTGGTCTAGGTACTCACATACAGGAACTATAATATAAATTGTCGATATATAACTATTTGTAATAGGTGGCATTGTAGCACACTGCCAATATTTCTTTAAAGGATAGCAATTTTATGTAGCTCTTCTTAATATTATTTAGAAGTATAGTGGTTAAAATAACTTATATTCTCTGTTTATCTTTTCAAATCATGCTTATCTATGCTATTTTTCATCATTAAGAATTAACTTTCAGAATACCCTTTCCAGACCCTGTGAATGATTTGACAAATGTTTATGCTTTGAGTTTCAAATATACCCAACTCAGCTTTTAAAATTGAAAACCATAGCCTAGAACTCTGAATGAATATGCATAGCAAGATGGGAGCATGAGAAGAAAATTTTTATTGATTTTTAAACTATAAACCAATGGCTCTGACTATTGATTTTAGACTCGTGAATTAAAACAGGGGTCCATGAACTATGCACAGAGGGTCAGATCTGGCCCACTACCTGGTTATATAAATAAAGTGTTATTGAAACACAGTCATACCATTGCAGCTATGTAACTAGGGGGATATCAGCTCTACCCCTATGTCTGTGGTAAATTAGCAGGTCCTGCTATAATCCCTTGTCTTGTTAAGGTTTTGCTCCAGAATGGACATGAGAATTAATGGTAAAAGAAGCATAAAGATAGGTCTTCTCAGAAGCTTCTGAGAAATGTCCTGGTTCTTAAGAAAGAACCATAGGAACGTAATTTTCCTTTTTTGCCAAAATCCACTGCTGTTCAACAGAGCTCCTTGAAAATATGTAAATCCTCTACATCTGTGCAGTCCAATATGATGGCCACTAGCTATATGTGGTTGTTTAGCTTTAAAATGTGACTAATTCCACTGGATACCTGAACTTTGATTTTGTTAATTTTGATTAATTTAATGTAAATAGCCATGTGTGGCTATTGATGATGACTCTGAAGAGCATATTTCTAGATAGCATCATGCTTGGATATAAGGTCACTGTTGTGTTACAAGCAGGCAGAAGAAACCAAAAATAAAGACTGCATAGGAGCAATGGAAAAATCCCACATCCTTGGTGCATCATTGAACCTCTAAACAAACCAGCCCAGATGGTTACTCTAACCTTGTTAAGTGTTTATAAAAAGTTCCTTATTAGTTAGGTTTGGATTTCTGTTTCATTTATTTAAAACATCTTAACACTAGCCCTTTATTTTATGCTGCCTACATGCTTCACCTTTACTCTGAGTGAAATGTAAGCTTTGACATTGTGAGAGGCATGCCTAAGCCTTTTTGTTTGTTTGTTTGTTTGTTTTGTTCTTTGAGACAGTCTCGCTGTGTCTCCCAGGCTGGAGTGCAGTGGTGTGATCTCCACTCAGTGTAACCTCTGCCTCTCAGGTTCAAGTAATTCTCTTGTGTAAGCCTCCCAAATAGCTGGGATTACAGGTGTATGCCACCATGCCCAGCTAATTTTTGTATTTTTAGTAGGGATGGTTTTTCACTATGTTGGCCAGGCTGGTCTCAAACTCCTGACCCCAAGTGATCCGCCCACCTAGGCCTCCCAAAGCGTTGGGATTACAGGCATGAGCCACCACTCCCGGCCGCCTTAGTCTTTTTTTGTGCAGCCCTTAATGCTTGCGATGCTGAACACTGCATGTGTTAATTTAAAAAGAGCCCAGAATCAGGTGTAGACCGTTTCCTCACATTTTGAGCTCTGCCATCAGGCTTCCATTTTTTCAGTTTCTTAGAGCTGTGGATACAGAGCAGAGCTCAAAATGTGAGGAAATGGTCTACACCTGCTTCTGGGAGGGAGCTGGCAGACTGCCACCAGGGAGACTGCCTTGTGACAGTCACTAGTGCACCCAGTAACTAGGGGAGGAGGTCTGACTTGTACACAAACAAACAGAGGAGCAGGCTGCAGACCAGTCCAGATGTAAAGAACCACAGCATTCCCTCAAATTCCTCTCAGCAGTTACTCTGCAAGATAGAAATCTGATCGCTGGATAGTCATTCCATCATTTAAAACACTGACTTTCTACATATTGAGATACAGCTTTTTCCTAAATGGAAAATTACACAGCAAACAAATGTAGAAGATAGCAGAGGAAAGTCCAGCTGCTCGGTGGAAAGTGGGTGGTTGGAGGCTCAAAGCCCTTTCCTCCCCTCTCCAGCTGGCCTGACTGATCCCCTCGTAAGGACACACAGGGACCTTCCAGCAAGCCCTAGGCTTCTACGAAGCTCACTTTCAAAACCTCAAATTTATATGTAACTTTGTTCCTTGCTAAAACACAAATCTATTCAAAAAGGGTAAGTTTTGTAAGATATTAAGCCTTTAGTTATCAAATAGTCTACCATTGTAATATGCAAGATACAAAAAAATTGACATTGTTGGTTCAATATTGAAGGAAATAAGGGCCTTGTTTGTTATTTTTTATGCCAGAGGAATTGACAAGGCTAATTGTGAAACAGTTGCATATGAGCCCAGAATTGTAAAAGGCAGTATTCCTAAATTACACACTTGTTCCTTTTTAAATATTTTTTAAAATGTTCTAGCATAGCAATAATATACATTTAACAAAATGAGGAAAGGTAGGAAGAATTATCACTAATAATTTTACTGCTAACAAAGTTTCACTGTTAAAATATCTAAAAGTTATTTCCAATCTTATTGTGACTATATTTTTCTCTGTTGTAATAATATTCAACATGTAATATTCTTTCTTCACATATTAATTAAGAAGAATCCTTCCATATTATACTAGTTGAGAATATATTTATTTTAATGATGTCTGTGTGTATTGTGTGTGTTATGTGGGTGTGTATTTTTTAATGGTTATTTTTCAGAGAATACAGTTTAAATCAGAAAAAAAAAAAACAGAAAATAAAAGTAAGACAAAATCTCTAATTCATCTTGAATTAATTTTCGTATAAAGGAGTAAGGAAAGGATCCAGTTTCAGCTTTCTACTTATGGCTAGCCAATTTTCCCAGCACCATTTATTAAATAGGGAATCCTTTCCCCATTTCTTGTTTCTCTCAGGTTTGTCAAAGATCAGATAGCTGTAGATGTGTGGTATTATCTCTGAGGACTCTGTTCTGTTCCATTGGTCTATATCTCTGTTTTGGTACCAGTACCATGCTCTTTTGGTTACTGTAGCCTTGTAGTATAGCTTGAAGTCAGGTAGTGTGATGCCTCCAGCTTTGTTCTTTTGACTTAGGATTGTCTTGGAGATGCGGGCTTAGAGACTTAAATGTTAGACCTAATACCATAAAAACCCTAGAGGAAAACCTAGGTAGTACCATTCAGGACATAGGCATGGGCAAAGACTTCATGTCTAAAACACCAAAAGCAACGGCAGCAAAAGCCAAAATTGACAAATGGGATCTCATTAAACTAAAGAGCTTCTGCACAGCAAAAGAAACTACCATCAGAGTGAACAGGCAACCTACAGAATGGGAGAAAAGTTTTGCAATCTACTCATCTGACAAAGGGCTAATATCCAGAACCTACAAAGAACTCAAACAAATTTACAAGAAAAAAACAAACAACCCCATCGAAAAGTGGGCAAAGGATATGAACAGTCATTTCTCAAAAGAAGACATTCATACAGCCAACAGACACATGAAAAAATGCTCATCATCACTGGCCATCAGAGAAATGCAAATCAAAACCACAATGAGATACCATCTCACACCAGTTAGAATGGCGATCATTAAGAAGTCAGGAAACAACAGGTGCTGGACAGGATGTGGAGAAATAGGAACACTTTTACACTGTTGGTGGGATTGTAAACTAGTTCAACCATTATGGAAAACAGTATGGCGATTCCTCAAGGATCTAGAACTAGATGTACCATTTGACCCCGCCATCCCATTACTGGGTATATACCCAAAGGATTATAAATCATGCTGCTATAAAGACACACGCACACATATGTTTATTGTGGCACTATTCACAATAGCAAAGACTTGGAATCAACCCAGATGTCCATCAGTGACAGACTGGATTAAGCAAATGTGGCACATATACACCATGGAATACTATGCAGCCATAAAAAGGATGAGTTTGTGTCCTTTGTAGGGACATGGATGCAGCTGGAAACCATCATTCTTAGCAAACTATCACAAGAACACAAAACCAAACACCGCATGTTCTCACTCATAGGTGGGAACTGAACAATGAGATCACTTGGACTCGGGAAGGGGAACATCACACACCAGGGCCTATCATGGGGAGGGTGGAGGAGGGAGGGATTGCATTGGGAGTTATACCTGATGTAAATGACAAGTTGATGGGTGCTGATGAGTTGATGGTTGCAGCACACCAACATGGCACAAGTATACATATGTAACAAACCTGCACGTTATGCACATGTACCCTAGAACTTAAAGTATAATAATAATAAATAAATAAATAAATAAATTTATGTATCTATGTAAAAAAAAAGTAAGACAAAAAATAATTATAATTTTATCACTCAGCAATATATAGATTGAACTTTGAATTTTATTTGGTTTTGTTTAATTTGCATGTAAATAGCCTCATAGCTAGTGGCCATTGTGTTGATGAGCATAGCCCTAAATAGTGTCTTTCCTCCATACAAGGTCACCCTTCTGCTCCAGGTCTTCAGAAAGATCAACACTAAGGATAGAAAAGAGAAGCCATTGAGAGAACTCCAGGCCTTCGTGCACCTTGACCTCCATATAAACCAGCCCTGATGGCCACCCTAACTCCAGGTTTCCTGTCATGAATGTATAAAGTTCTTCATTGTTTAGTTGGAATTTCAGTTGCATGGATCTGAAAACATCCTACCTAGCACAAATTTTCCCTTCATTGTATTAATTGTGTCCTATCTTTACCAAGATATTGCTCTGTGCTTATTAGCATTAAATATTATCCTTAAAAAAAAATCTGCAATCGTTTTCTAACAAAAAACAAGAAAACTAAACTTTCTTGCTTGTTGCCTGTGACACGATATTGAATTCTTACTTAAATTCTCAACAACTGAAGGGGTTATCCCTGAGGTGCAAATAAGGAAATTATAACACAGTATGCAATGAGGTGCCTACCCCAACACAGTCAGATTCTAAGCTCAGAGTCCATTGTGTGTTTCAGCAACATTATACAACAAAACAGTTTCAGGTCTTTCAACATATGTCATCTTCTCCTGGAAGCCTTCTCCTTTCATCCTACTTAGAACTGCTACACCTGCCATTCACAGGTGTAACGGCCCTTCCCCGCACACCTGCCCTGTTCCCTTTTCCTCTCTTGCATTTCATACCATCTAACATCAAATAATATATTATTTGCTTGTGTAATTTTTATTGTATCCTATAATAACATGGGCTTTACGATGGTAGAGGTGTCTGTTGATTTTATTCATTGCTGTATTCCCAGTATGTGCACATAAAAGATATTCAAAAGTCATGTCTGGAATGAATGAATGGATGATGAATGAGATTCTAGTTTGTTTTCCTTTTGTTATTAGTACCATTAAGCATTTATTCATAATGATTTGTCAATTACATCCTGTTTCTGAATTATGCCTATTTCTCCTCTGTGCCATTAATTGAATCTGGACCCTTCACACAACACAATGCCCTGTTGTAGAAGCCTAGGTGTGGAAAATGGTCTTTGCTAGTGTCTTCTTCCTACGTCCAGCTGAACGGTTTCTTGCAGTTATTTTTCTGGATAGCAATTTCATGGCTCATGATCCAGCAATTGAGTCTTGGGGAGTTCTGCCTTTCCAGAGACTGAAAGCACTTTTGCCAGACTGTGGTATGTTATCTGCAAAGTCTTTTTAGGGTTTCACATGCTACACAGCTGGAGTTTACCTGGGAAACTCCTTCCAGCTAGGCCAACCTGCCCAGCACCAGCAGATAGGGCATTAGACAACTATTATTTTGAGTTTATTGATTTGCATTCTATATCTTTCCTAGTACATTATCAGTTTATCTAGCTGTATTTGCTGTATTCATAACAAAACAGTAACTTTTCATTATCTTTGTTGAAAAAAAATTATCTTTGTTGGAAAAAATTTTTCTCAGTTTGAATATTTATTGTATAGTTACCAGCATAAACTTATTTCTGAGACATTTTTCTTCTTTCATAAACTTGTTGTTTTTTCCTCTAACAAATTATTAATCCTTCATAACTCACCCAGAATTTTAACTTATTGAAAAAATGTACAATTTGCTTTGTGTTGTTCTTGACTAAAGTCTTAATTATCTTGAATAAGAAGTATATTCTCAGATTTCTGAGTTAATCACACAAAAAGGCTATTAGTTACTTGTCTGAACTCTCCAATATAAAACAAAATTTACTGTACCTGTTCTAGCACCTTGCTCAACTTTTCACATCTGACAGAGTTCTATTTCAGGTTTTTAAAAAAATCTATGAATTAAAGAATTTTTAAAATATATTTTTATTTTGAACTCGGGAGGCAGAGCTTGCAGTGAGCCGAGATTGCGCCACTGCACTTCAGGCTGGGCGACAGAGGGAGACTCCATCTCAAATAAAAATAAAAATAAAATTAAATTAAAAATATATATATTTTTATTTTTGTGAATACACGCCAGACTGTATGTTAGGTATTAGGAAAAGATCAGTCAATGAGACCAACATACAATTCTTGGTCTCATGAAGTCTTTTCTCTCCAGCCGCTGAACATTTGTTGTGTTTATATATATAAACTTATATTCAGTGCTGCTGAAAGGTGGCTAAGGCATAATAAACCTTGCAGTAAAAGTCAGTTTCTCTGTTTACGTTCTCTGGTCCTAGTCTTAGCTTTGCTATTTACAAACCTAGGTGACCTTGCAGGAATTTCCTTTGCTTCTCAAGTGTGCCATGTCTCCAACTTTTGCTCAAAACCAAACTCTTCATCTACCTCCCTAAAACTGATCTTCTCCTCAATTCTCCTCTGTTGGTAAATGGCATCTCAAGTCTTTAAGACTCTCAGACCAACAACCTTGAAGCCAGTCCCAACACCTTACTTTCTCTTGTACAATTCATTCAACCTATTAAAAAATATATACCATCAGTTCTATTTTCAAAATAGGTCCAGAATCTAACACTACATAAAACCTTCATACCTGTTATCTTATAGAAGACAACATTATTTCTCACCTAGACAATTATCATAATCTCTTAAATTGTCTTTCTGATTCTATTTTTCCCCCTATGGCTTAATGTCTATAAGACTTCCAGTTATTATTCTTTTAAATAGACTTTATATTTAAAGTAGTTTTAAGTTTATAGAAAATTTCTAGAGAAAGAACAGAGAGTTCGCATATATTCCCTGTCCCCACGTGTACAACCTCCCCAACAATCAACATCTCAGGCCGAAGTGCTCCATTGGTTACAGTCACTGATACATCGTTATCACCCAGAGCCCAGGTTTAGATTAAGGTTCACTCTTGGTGCTGGACATCCAACAGGTTTTAGCAAATAGGATAACAACATGTGCCCACCATTACAATGTCATACCCAACCTGTTATTATTTTAATGTTGGTTTCAGTCTCTATTTTGCCCCAAAGCCTTCAATGGCTCATCATCTTATCCAAAATAAAATTCCCCGTCCTTCAACGAATTTAAGACTCTGCCTGGTGAGGCTTCTTGTTTTGTTTTCTTTTGTTTTGTTTCTCATCTGATCTCAGTCTTTGCTACAAACTCTCACTCACTCTGCTCCAGCCACATGAACTTCTTGCCCTCTGCAGACAGATGCCGCCTTGAGGTCACTGCACGTGCACTTCTCTTTGCCCATAAGGCTCTTCATTATGACATCTGCCCAGTTTGTCCCCTCATATGATTCTGGCTTTTATTCAAGTTTCGCCTTAGTAGTAGGGCAGCATTGATTGGCCAGCCTTGATGCTGTGGCAGCCTCATCACCCTCTGAGTCCTCATTCTGCTTTCTTTCTCCTCCATAAACTTACCTCCTCCAGACATTTTATATATATGTGTATTTTCTTGTTGCTGCTTCTGTGTTTATTGTCTTTATGTCAAGATATGGTGTAAGTTTCATGCGAATAGGAATCTTGCTGTTATTTCCACCATTATGCATGAATAAATGAACTTCTTGGTGCCTAATTTTTATTTCAGCTGTAGAATAGGTATAATAATATAAATCACAACATAAGATTGCTGGGATGATTAAATAAATTAATATCACAAAGCAGTTAGAATTCTGCCTCATGTAAAATGATTAAAGATTTGTTAGTTGTTATTATTTTATCATTCTTAAGATGATAGAAGGAGCTCACAGTCCTTTCAGCTAGTTTCTTTACCTCCTTCAGTTTAGTCCTTTTGGACTCCTTCCAACTAGTGTCTGAACCTAATGAACCTCTGCTCTTCTATGTGTGTACATATATACATATTTGAGACAGAGCCTCGTGGTCCATGCTGGAGTGCAGTGGCATGATCTCGGCTCACGGAAACCTCTGCCTCCCAGGTTCAAGGGATTCTCCTGCCTCAGCCTCCTGAGTAGCTGGGACTACACACATGTGCCACCACACCCAGCTAATTTTTGTATTTTTAGTAGAGACAGGGTTTCACCATGTTGGCCAGGATGGTCTCGAACTCTCGACCTCGGCCTCCCAAAGTACTGGGATTACAGGCATGAGCAAGCGCACCTGGCCTCTGAGTATATTAATAGCCATACTTGGCCATAAGTTCTTAGCAACTGACTTTTTTAAATGCATTAATATAATGTTTAAAATGACAGTATTTGTCCAATAGAAGAATTAAATGTGGCTTCATGTACTCTTACATATTATAGCAACAATGATACAATAATATGTTCAATCGAGCAGCTACAATACAACAGAGACTTTATATGTAGTTTTTTAACACTTAGAACAACCTTACAAGGTAGGAATTATGAGCCAGTTTCCTAGATCGGGAAACTTGGTGTCAGAGTGTGTAAACTCCTCACCTCTGCAGACTGCGTACCCAGTAAGAGGTGGATTCAGAATGCAGTCTCATGATGCTCTGATTTCAAAGCCTTGCTCATTTTCTGACAGAAAGATTGAAGGCTACAGGGCGGAGGGTACCATCAGGGGACATGACACAGCATAAGTAATTGCCTAGCAATGGTGGCATTGGCTCTGAAGCCAGGAACCCTGTGGGCCCCCAAGACAGCACCCCAATGCAGTTCTTTTGCTGGAGGCCTATCTGGAGAGCTGAGGTGTTTCCTAAGGACACTGAAGGAAACTTTTCGCTGTATCACAAGTTTTTGCAATTTCACAACTTCCACAAAAACGTAATAAGTGTGAATGAACAGGTGATATTTCTCGTGTGGAAAAGTCCGTATTCTCTTGTGGCTGAGGTAAAGTGATAGATCTTCTTACATAATATTTAAGCTCCAATCATTAGAATGTCACTGGATGTTTTAAAAATATCTGATTGATTAATTGCAGGTAGTCATTATGTTTTGTGCATTTGTTTCTGTTTTTGAGGCTGTGTGTGTTTGTGTGTAAATTATCCTTTGTTTTTCAAACTTTGTTCCGGATTTCTTGCAAAGAGCAATACTCATATTGTTTTTTTTGTTGTTGTCATTTTTCTTCCCCTTCAGATGGATATTAGTGTTATTATGGAAAACAACATTCACAGGAAGACTTTTCTGGGTTAAAGCAATAGGTGGGAAGTAGTGTTAAGGGGTTATTTTTACATACAAATAAATTACATTAATTTCTTAATTTGTATTTTAGTTTCACTGAGAAAAAAAGTCTATATTCAAAATTAGGTTATTCCCCTTATATTAAGAAGCCTCCAACCTTATTTTTTTTTTCTGTTTTTGATAACTCACTTGAATGTGAAAGTGTTTAAGGGGACCAGATTCTTTAATAAAGAAAGACTCTCTCACACCTCCAGAAAACTGACAAAGGCCATGGCTGCAGTTGTAAGCATTTTGAATGGTATATACTACATTGCTTTTTACCCACTATTAAATTAGGGTAACTTCTTAAAGAGCAAAGGATGATTGAAATGATTTACTAAAAAAGCCAATAAAAAGATTAGTAATATTTCCCAAGTCCATAGTTATGTTAAGAAAACAATTATGGAACTACTTAATCTTTAATGTAGACAAATCTTCTTGAGTGTAGACACATATTTTGGTATTCATTGCCAGCTGAATGAAGAAACACATTTTAACAATCTTAATTTAAAATAGTCTCTTCTCATTCTTCACTTGCTTCTTGGCATCATCAAATAATGGTTGGTTTGAACATTCACAAAGCAAGAACTACATACAAAGCACTTGTAAATATCATGCTACATAATTCTTACTAATACACAAGGCATACCTTTTTAATCCCCCTATGCAAATGAAGAAATTGAGTTATAGAAAGTTGGAGTAAATTGCCTAAGTCACAGAGATAGAGATGGTGCCTCACGCCCTAAATTACTTTTTCTCCTTATAACATGGGACTTTATGGGATTTTTTAATAGTATGAACACAGAAAATATACCATGTATGTATGTGCAGTGAAACAAGATCAAACAATACAGGAGTGTATTAATTACAATGTCATTTTGTCATCTGATTTCCAAACCTACTCTGCAGAACTTATCACTGTCATGGTTAGATGTATAACTTTCTACATTTTTTAATGTCTAGACAGCAGGGGTAACAAATCGTGGCCTGGCCAAGATTTGCCTACACACATGTTTTGCTTGGCTAACACTGTATCTGAAAGTATTTAAATGAAATGAAAACATTAAACACACACCCAAGAATATACATTAACACCTGAATCTAGTTCCCTTCTCTTGAAAAATCTAAATATCTGACAAAATAGGGCACTGCTACCTGCATGGCAACAATTAATGGCACTGGGAGGGCATTTTGCTCAGTGCACCTAGCCTTCTCCTTGTGCCAAGAAGAACACAGGACAATAATTGCCATGGGCCACGTCTGTTCTGATGTTACCTGGCCGGGCCCCGGGAGAATTTTTAGTTTGTAACCTGTATGTTTTCTCATTAAGTTACTTTCTCTACTTAATGTTCTATAAAGACTGCCTTTCCCTATCTTTCCTGAACTCCCAAAATGCCTGCCTAGTAGTCCGCTGTTTGGATACACCATCATTTATTTAACCCTCCTTCTACTGCCATAGAGTTGGCATGGTTCCCACTTTTGCCATTGAAATGCTTTAATGACCATCCTTACGGATATATCTCTGCCACTTATGTTTATGTTTCAGCAAGATAAATTCCCATAGGTAGAATTGCAGGGCAAAAAGGTATTCACATTGTATACTTTGATGAATTGGCCAGATTGCCCTCTGATGTTTGTCCTCCATATATTACATGTAAGAGTTCATCAGAGCTCCTACTCCCTGGAGCCCTTCGGTAGGACAAGTCACATATGAAGAGACAGTCAGTCAAATTCTGGAAATACTTCGAGAAATGTGTATATTTTAGAACAATGAAAGAAAGAAAGTACTGTAAACTTTAAAAAATGGTTTTAAAAGAGTTATGTCCACTTTGAACTTTATTCAAGAGGTCAGTGTAGACAACAGTACAATTGCTCTTAATTCTAATGTGAGGCGGTGAATGAAGAAGTCACAGGAAATGGTACTCCACTTTTCTTCCATCATCATTGGTAAACACGATGATAAAGATGTGGAAAGGGAAGCCTTGTTGCAGGAAATTATATCAAATGGGGCTTTTTAATTGTTCCGAGCTTTTGACCTATTGTTTGAGTACATTTAGGGAAGAAAAAAAATCCCTCCTGGGTAGGAAATATAATAAATACCATTTAGGAACTACAGAGATATAAATATAATTATGAGAAGAATGTGTTATTTCTGCCAATTACTGCTGGAAATCTTAAAAGGAAATTAAGGCTCTTTACAACCCATCAAAAACTGTTCACTTTACAAAGAATGAATCCTGCTTAAACCTAACCTCAGGTGAGATTTGTGGAAGATTGGTTTGACATCCATCTCCTGCAAGAAAAATAATGAGAGAACCTGAGTATCGGTGTGTTTATGAATGTGCTCATTCAACAGAATGTGATCATCAATCTACTTATTTTTCTATATCAACAAAGATTACTTCTATTTTATACATTCCCGTTTAATGATTCATTTTTAAAAATGCGTGTATATCTCCCTCAGGTAAAATGTAAAGATTGGGCCTTACGTTCATTAAGGTTTAAATAGATTTTACTTCATTTTCAGAAAATAAATTGCTTGTCCAAGTGATCAACTCTACAAAAAACAAAATGCAATCTGTTCTGTATCATATAAGAACATTTCCACAACAAGCATTATAAGAGAGAGGCATAGAAGTTTTCTATACTGAAATGGAATCAACTATTACATATCTTCCAAATCATTAAATTTCTTAATATGCCCCATTTTCACCTTTTCAGTTCTCATTTTTCTATGAGTAGTTAATGATAGCGAATGTCTTTTGTCAGCTTTACTAGAAAGTTAATGAAAAAAATCAATATATCATTTAGGTCTATCCTTGCTCTGCCAAGATCGTATTTCATAGCCATTTTTCTCACCATATATTTTGCAAAATGAATAAGATTTCCAAAACTATGGAAATAAACACATCAATTAAGAAATGAGAACATGTGTTATGCTCATCAAAGTAGTCTATAGATCACATTTTGCTTCAGAGACCTTGAATTTGAGATCATCCAAATAGATTAAAACAATAGATATTAATCCTTTCCTCAAATATTTTCTGAAGGTCTAATTTGGGCTATGACCTCTATAAGGTGTTATAAATGATATTAGGAAGAATCTGGCAGTTTCTTCTTTACAATCTTAGTGATATGGTTATGGAGGTAACCATGGAAAAGCCCCCAAAATTACTGGTTTAAATGGAACAAAACAGAAAGGCCATTGATAAACATAAAGGTCTTCACTTAGTTTAAAAGTCATCTGTTTCATATGTTCAAGCTCACAAAGAACTGGGAACTCGCTACAAACTGAAGATGAGATGATAGTGTAGCCACTGCTAAAATCCCTCATACAAATCTTTTAATGTATCTGTCTTCATTCCAAACCAACACTCAGAGATGTTAACTATGTTCTCACAATTAGTAAGAAGCTAGCCAGAAAGTGGGCGAAGGATATGAACAGACATTTGTCTTCAAAAGAAGACATTTATGCGACCAACAAACATATGCAAAAAAGCTCATCATCACTAGTCATTAGAGAAATGCAAATCAAAGTCACAATGAGGTACCATCTCATGTCAGTTAGGATGGTGATCATTAAAAAGTCAGGAAACAACAGATGCTGGAGAGGATGTAGAGAAATAGGAACACTTTTACACTGCTGGTGGAAGTGTAAATTAGTTCAACCATTGTTGAAGACATTGTGGTGATTCCTCAAGGATCTAGAAGCAGAAATACCATTTGACCCAGCAATCCCATTACTGGGTTTATACCCAAAGGATTATAAATCATTCTACTATAAAGACACATGGACATGTATATTTATTGCATCACTGTTCACAATGGCAAAGACTTGGAACCAACACTAATGCCCATCAGTGATAGACTGGATAAAGAAAATGTGGCACATATACACCATGGAATACTATGCAGCCATAGAAATGGATGAATTTGGCGGGGCACAGTGGCTCATACCTATAATCCCAGCACTTTGGGAGGCCAAGGTGGGCAGATCATGAGGTCAGGAGAGTGAGGCCATCCTGACCAATATGGTGAAACCCTGTCTCTACTAAAAATACAAAAATTAGCCAGGCATGGTGGCACACCCCTGTAGTCTCAGCTACTCAAGAGGCTGAGGCATGAGAATCTCTTGAACCCAAGAGGCAGAGGCTGTAGTGAGCCTAGATGGCACCACTGCACTCCAGCCTGGGCAACAGAGTGAGATTCTGTCTCAAAAAGAAAAAAAAAAAGAAAGGGGAGGGATGAGTTGATGTCCTTTGCAGGGACATGGATGAAGTGCTGGAAACCGTCATTCTCAGCAAACTAACACAGGAAGACAAAACCAAATACCACACGTTCTCACTCATAAGTGCGAGTTGAACAATAAGAATACGTTGATACAGGGAGAGGAATATCACACACTGGGGCCTGTCCAGGGGTCGGGGGGCTAAGGGAGGGATGGCATTAGGAGAAATACCTAATGTAGATGACGGGTTGATGGGTGCAGCAAACCGCCGTCGCACGTGTATACCTATGTAACAAACCTGCATGTTCTGCACATGTATCTAAGAACTTAAAGTATAATAAGAAAAGGGGAAAAAAAGAAGCTAGCCAGAATCAGAGAGGGAGAAAAGATCTGTGTACCCAGCATACGGTTGATGTTCAATAAAGTGTTGAAGAATGAATGAGTAAATGAACTTTCTGTAGCATGTTTTTAATAAATATATGATTTTAAAAGTGAGTTTATTCCTTATTTTTATTCTATGGAGGAATAAAATATATGGGGAATAAGTTAGAATATAACAGTGTTCTCAGGATGTTGGTTGTCCAACTCTGGATAAGAGGTCCGCAAACTGCAGTCTAAAGACTGGTGGGTGGTACTGTAATAAAGTTTTATAAGCAAATAGTTACCTGTTCATTTACTTTTGTCTACAGTTTCTTGTAAAGCCTAAATTATTACAATCTGGCTCTTCACCCATACCCCTGCCACCAGCTATGTTTCAGCAGCATCCATGGTGATTTTTTTTCAATAGCACTGCTGATTTGTTTTAGATAAAAGGATGCAAAATAAAAGCAGTAAAAGTAGAAAACATCAGTAGTTCCTTGTATGTGTGAGTTTCTTCATTATAGTTGTGTCCTTTTCCAAACTTATACTCTTTTTCCCAAGCTTAGCTGGGGAAGTGATGCATATGCATACTAACCTCCTTCTGGAGATTTATTTATTTATTTATTATTTTTTATTTATTTAGAGACAGGGTCTCGCCCTGTCACCCACGCTGGAGTGCAGTGGCACGATCTCGGCTCACTGCAAGCTCTGCCTCCCAGATTCATGCCATTCTCTTGCCTCCCAAGTAGCTGGGACTACAGGTGCCCGCCACCTGCCCAGCTAATTTTTTTTTTTTTTTTTTTTTTTTTTTTTTTAGTAGAGACGGGATTTCACTGTGTTAGCCAAGATGGTCTCGATCTCCTGACCTTGTGATCCACCCACCTTGGCCTTCCAAAGTGCTGGGATTACAGGTATGAACCACTGTGCCCGGCCCCTACTGGAGATTCTTAATAAGCTTTAGGCAATTCGTATTCTTACTCTGAGGCAACCTACAAGCTGAGAGTCAGGTTCACTTGTTTAACTCCATTACGTTCCAGTCATCTTCAAGGATGGAACTCTAGTTTTCAGCAGAACACTCTAGAGTCATGGTTGCCAGAGTCTATGAAACACACATAGAAAATACAGCCTATTCTTCTATTTAAAAGAACTGGGAGAAACTGCCGCAAGTAGTGTTGACACATACAATTAAAGATAATGATGACAAGATTTCTTGCCAGACTTGAAGGTCAAGTATGCTAATAAAACATGTTACAACCAGGAATGAACATGGTGATTAGAAGTTTGTCCAATGTGTGGTGTTCATTCAAAGAGCCATACACCCTCAGTATTGGAATTAAAAGTACTGATTTGGGAGTTTCACCCAAAACATATTAGAATATTTGTGGTTGTGATGGGGATCTTGATGTTAACAAATGCCCAGGTAGTTTTTACATGCCTTATTATTAAATTTAAAAAGGATCAGGAAGATCAAAAATGTCCCAAGGGAGAGACTCCCAAGGCCACTTGCCCATGATATTCCCATGCCCCCATAGTTTTTCTAAGGTCAGATATCGTGTAAATGCTAAGGACAGCTGCCTTGGGATAATGGTAGCAAGGCTGTGCAAGAGGAGTACAGCAACTCTAGGAAAAACACAAAACAAAGATTTGTACCTATCATAGCAATCTCTCTACCAAATTACAAGATATCAAAAAAACTTGCAGAAAAGCCCTGGTTTTATTTCTCACTTGTCTGTATAGCTTTTCCTGAATCCTTCAGTCTTCCTAGATTGTCTTTTCCACTAAATTTGGTTGCAATTTTAGTTTATTGCCCATTATTTCATGAATATTTATATTTGTTAAATATTACAATACTCTGTTATTTTAGATTTGCTAATCCTTGTCTCCCTATTGTACCGGGCAGGGAAAAGTGTTTTGTTTGACTGCAGATTGTGGGACAGAGTGAGTACAATTAAAGATATTTTAATAAATACATGTGACATGATTGATTTACTAGTAATGTCAAATAGATATTAACATGCATCTACTATATAAGTAGTCTTATTCATGGCTATGTGAAGAACAACAGGCGTAATATGAGTCATGACTGGGGCTAAGTTATTTCACCTTGTCTGTTTTGATTGCATATAATGGTGTCAGCAACTTAGAAATAATCTGCAGGCAGAATGGCAGCTTCAAGGTCAAATAATATGGAGAAATACAGGGCTAAACAAAGAAACTAAGAAAACAGTATAGAGTGTGCTTGTTTCACTAATCAAATAGTCTCTGGCAGGAATTTTATTGCAGCCCTGAGCTAAGAGTTAATATTTTGAACAACAACAACAAAAAGACCGGTGTAAACAAGAGAAAAATTTTCCTGAGTGAAAAAGGTGGTAAGAATAGCACATCCTCAAAGGCATAGAAGGAATCAGGTATCATAAGTCTTAAATTAGGAGAAGACAGCTTGAAGTGGGTTGTTCAAGGTGCTAATACAATGCATGTGTGCTCCAAAGGAAAGATGTATGATTAGTGACGAGGGCATGTGTGTTTCAGGTAGCTGGATGGCAGAATTGTAAATAATTGAGTGAATATTTAAGGATGTGTCGACTCCGAAAGAAAGCAGAATATATAAAGCTTGGTTGCAAAATCAGTAGTGCTAGGTCAACTTTTAATGAAAGACTGAGAACAAGAGAGTTCAAAAACAAGACCAATAGGGATCTCAGAATGTACGGTTTAGACATTAGATTCTCAGCCAAGGAAATGAGGGAAGGCCATATTCCTGAAGTCAAATAAAAGACTAGGCAGAAATTTCCTCAGCGGGACACCTGGGACCACCAGAAGGGACAGTGATTTATGTGGATATGACGAAAGGTGTTTCCTGCAGCCAACTTAGGCAGGCTGGTCCCCAGATGGGTGACATTCCACTTCTATGGGAACCTCTGTTGTTGCCATAAAGCTTTTCCCAGTTTTGAGGGTTAACTTTAGGTTGAATATGTGAGAATAGAAAGTAAAAGTGGAGAATATCTTTTTAAGGCTTACTGCAGTCTATCACAAAATGTAACTTCATCAGATTTGCAATTTCATCAAACCTGTCCTATGGCCATAGTAAGTGCGTAGTAATTACTTCTGCAGGAGAATATAATTATTATTCCAAACCTTCTCATAGGAACAAAAATTAGTTCTGTCTTTGCATATCTTCTGTGCTAAATTCATCATAGATAGCCTGAGGAGATGAGAAGTGCCACCTTTGTAAAGAGAAGCTAAAAAAATATATATGGCATTGATTAGATAGAAATATAGATAGAGATATAGCACATAATAGATTATATATTGATGACACATGTATATATATACTGGACATAAAGATATATGGGTTATATACAAAATATAGACAGATTATATATAATCATTGTTATGATCTGGCTCTGTGTTCTCACCCAAATCTCATCTTGAATTGTAGTTTGAATTATAACATCCACATGTTGTGGGAGGGACCTCATGGGAGGTGATTAGAGTAAGGAGATGGTCCCCCCATGCTGTTATCATGATAGTGAGTGAGTTCTCACAAGATCTGATGGTTTTATAAGGGGCTTTTTCCCCCTTCACTCTGCACTTCTCCTTCCTGCTGCCATATGAAGAAGGACATGTTTGCTTCCCCTTCTGCCATGATTGTAAGTTCCCTGAGGCCTCCCCAGCCCTGGAAAACTGTGAGTCAATTAAACCTCTTTTCTTTAACGACTGCCCAGTCTCAGGTATTTCTTCATAGCAGCGTGAGAACAGACTAATATAATAATCTCCAAAGACACTTAAACATGGGAAGATTTCTATATTAAACATCAGAATCACCTGAAGATGTCTTAAAAATATGTTTCTGATTCCACCTAAACACACTTGATTTGAATATTTGGTTGTAGATCTATAATTTTCGCAGTTTCTAGGTATTTTCTTCATAGCCCGTTACTGGTTGCTGAAAACCTCAGGGTTCCTCCAATTCCAACCTTATGGAAGAAACCAGCCAGGTTTTGAGGAACTCTAAAGTCAAGAGCTCAGGCCATTAGGAGGCATCAGAATTGCTTAGTCTGTGTTCAAAACTGAAGTCTTCAGCTCGGGCCATTAGGAGGCATCAGAATTGCTTAGTCTGTGTTCGAAACTGAAGTCTTCAGCTCGGGCCATTAGGAGGCATCAGAATTGCTTAGTCTGTGTTCGAAACTGAAGTCTTCAAATTGACATTATGGTTCAAAATCTAGTCTTAATTTGTCTACTGCTTCTTCTACAAAACCCTCAGCACATATTTCTCTGCTGTTACTGTTGGGTTGTGGCAACGGAAAGTGATCTACAGCAGAACTACCTGGCTAGAGTGGCCTACAATTCGGAAAATAATTAAGTGTCTTTGCAGTTGATTATTCAGATCCCTGGGATGGAGGAGGCCTGTGTTCAGTGAACACACACAAAAGGAAAATTCTAACTCTAAGGAAAATGAGAATTTGAACCAAATGTATTTTACCAGCTAAAGTTCTAAAGTTTCAAAAGAGTGAATAGATCT
Organism: Macaca thibetana thibetana; assembly: GCF_024542745.1. Lineage (NCBI taxonomy): Eukaryota > Metazoa > Chordata > Mammalia > Primates > Cercopithecidae > Macaca > Macaca thibetana. Next base: position 85,427,850 of record NC_065594.1, read on the forward strand.
GGCATGCAATTTTGTTAGTTTAGTTTTTGTTCTGCTGCTTGTTTTGCTTCCAATAAGTTGCTTCTCTCACCCTCTTTTCTGGGCTCTTTCAAGGTCACAGCTTCTGAAAGCTGCACACTCCTGACTTTCCCCAAGGCCTCGTAGATGAGTGAAGCCTCTCATAGGGATTCCCAAAGAAACTTTGGTTGCTGGCCATAAAGAAATAGCCTTGCTGCTCTCATGCTCCATTCACTGAGATGTTCAGAGCAATCAGATGTATCATGAATGAGCCTTATTTAAAGGGAATTGAACAGTCCAAATGTTTTATTTGCACGAGAAACTATCCTTCAGAAACTTTGTTTTGTAATTTGGTGTTACTGCCCTAAGACCCTGCTACCATCTAGTTTAATTCTAAGCTACTCTACTCCTTAAATCTGACAGCAAATACTCTATTTCTTTAAAATTAAATTTAATTGAATTTAGTTTTCATTAGATTATTTTCTTTGACTTTTACATGAAATTGTAGAGCAATAGTTTTCAAGCTTTATTTAAAAAAAAAAGAAAACAAATGAAATATTTTGTTAAACTACAGAGCAGTTGATCCTTGAACAACATGAATTTGAACGGTGTGGGTCTACTTATATGTAAATTTTTTTCAATATGTGTATTGGAAAAGTTTTGGAGATTTGCAATAATTTGAAAAAACCTCACAGATGAACTGCCACCCCTGAGGCAGCAAAACCAACCCCTTCTCTTCTTCCCCCTTTTCATCCTACCCAACATGAAGACCCCAAGGATAAAGACCTTTATGATGACCTACTTCCATGTGATATATATTAAATATATTTTCTCTTTCATATGATTTTCTTAATGCAATTTTCTTTTCTCCATTGTAAGAGTACAGTATATAGTACATGCAATATAAAAAATATGTGTTAATTGGCTGTTTCTATTATCGTTAAGGTTTCCAGTAAACAGTAGACTAGTAGATAAGTTTTGGGGAAGTCAAAATCTATATTCAGATTTCCAACCATGCATGAGTGGGCACTCTTAGCCCCTGCATTGTTCAAGGGTCAACTGTGTATATGTCAGTTTAAAGGTGAATCTTATCCTTACATCTCCCCCTTACTTACTTCTGTATCCTTAAATACATTTGCAAAGTCATGAAATGCAACTTTAATTGCAAGTGCAACTGAAAAATGCAACTGTGATTTTAATGCTTTTGGATAGCAGACTGTTTACGAGTTTAACATGGTGTTTGAAATAGCACTGATACCGCCTGGTGTAGAAGACTCAGAGAATAAAACCAAAATTTACTAAGATATTTCTTTTTTACCATCCTGCTTGAAGAAAGTGGTTTTTAATCAAAAAATCATTATTTTAATTTTTAGCATTTATTTGTAGCCTGCACATCTATAGCTAAAGCTAAGCAATTGACAGATATTCGTTTAATCATGATCTTCAGAAAATCACTTTATATTTATGCTTTGTTATGATTTTTATTATAAACTCCTACTCATCATTCTTTCCTTTCCAGAAAAATCTGTTGAACTTTGAGAAAATTTATCCTCTAAGTGAGAACATTATGTCTGCTAAATGGAGATAGTCAGTACTTGAATGAAAAAGTAAACAAAGTGAAATAGTGAGATAATTATTTTTATATAAAATATTATCAGTAGTAATCATACCAAAGATTTTGTTTCAATATCTGCAGACAGTAAATGGATAACTGAAAAAGGATGATGAGAATAGATTTTTCATTGCAGATTTCTATTTGAGTTACACTAGTAACAAAGATGTAAAATTATTTCATATTCTCTCAGATATTAATGCAATTAACCAAACAGCAGATATCATTCTCTATGGGTGCTTGCTCATGTATTGAATGAGAAAGGTATAATAATTGACTTGATCCAGATGTCCATGTAAATAATTGAGAATCTGAAATGTTAAAATTTCTAAAGAAATATGAAAAGGATACTAAATTTTTATAAAATGCTTTAAATTCATGGAAAATAAGTTCAAGTAAGGAATAGCACTTTAAAAATTGTGTGACTTAAAAATGTATATAAAATAATTTTAAGTGACATGGAGCTCAAACTTACCCTGCAACTGTACTTTCTTTTATAAGATACTTTTAAAACTTATGATTATGACAATATTTCCTTATAGCTCATGATTCCCTAGGCATATTCTCATCTAAAATGATAATAAATATGTTATGCTATAGCTCTATTTTTCTAAAAATCTAGCTATTATTAATTTTCAGTCTATGAGACATGACACAAAAAAATCCTATGTGGTTTCCCGTTCTGTCAAGACTCTGAAATTGTGTCTAATTGTTCCTAAGAAATCTAAATATACAGACTTGATATGCTGGTCAAGCAAGGCTAGCCCTTTGTCAGTCAGGTTTATTTGGAACCTGATATTTTGTTTGAAAGAAAAGAAATAACGTTGACTAACAGACATAGAAAACAGTTTACTGCAGGCATGCAGGTAACTCGGAAAATCAACAGGAAGCCTATACAACCAGATTTAACAACTAAAGTCTAGACAAGTGGCTTACTATAACAAAAATTAAGGTCACACTCAGGAATAACCGGGGTGGGCGTGCAGTTGCCACAAGTCCTAGATGACCACCACCATCTCTGGACCATTGATGCTGCCAGCTCCAGGGGAATGAATTCTACAGAATCCATGGTGGTCGTCACCCATGCAAAGACCCAAGTGAGGACTTGCTTAGGTCTGGTAGCCTTACTGGAGCTATAAAGGTCTTAGAAAGCAAGCATCTACTTTTTTTATTATTTCTTTTTATTTTTTGTACTAAGGTAGATTTAGAGAGAGAACTGAGCTGAAATATTGGGCATTCAAAAGAAGAAAAAGCAGCAATAACTAAAGCTGTATTGTTTTGTTAAATGCAGATTTATGAAACACGATTTATATTATTACCACCAAGGTTTAATGTGTCCATTATAGAATAATTAGAAAATACAGATATGCAAAGAGAAACACAATAGCACTCTGAACTCATCCACCCAGAACTAATAAAATGTCAACATTTTGTTGTGCAACTCAAGATTTTTTACGCTTTTAAAAATGTGATTACATATATGTGTATCTACGCAGACATACGTTAACATACACATGTACAAACACAAATGCACAGTTGAGGAAGTTGAGAAGACAAAGTAATGTATCTTAAGTACTTTTCATATCTTTACAATTTTTCTACATGATTTCTATTTACATGCATGAATTTCATTATATTGCCATATCATAATTCACTTAATCTATCACCCTATTGTTGTCATGCAGAGATTTTCGTTCATATATTTTCCTGTTAAAAACTAGCCTGTAATGAACGTTCTTATAGAAAATGTATAATTACATTCTTAGGATACATTTTTAGACTTGAATTATTACAGGATCAAAGTAGAATATGTAATTGCCTTTTATAGGAGAACAAAAGTTTCAGAATATTGAACTGTGACAGAGCTAGCATCCTGTAGTTAACAGCTGCTGATTTATAATTGGATTCATCCAAGTCATGCTTTTATGAACTATAAATACATGTTTACAGGACTAGAGTCTGAAGTAGCTTCTTCTCTCTACACTGTTAATAAAGATAAGGCTCAAGAAAACCATGAAGCACAGATGACCAGTCAAGAGATTTTCAGAATGGAGTCCAGTCATTAGCAAACATATTAAAGACTAGAAAATTTTCATCAACTTCACCCCGACCCCCATCCACTTCTGTTAATGTCAAAATTTTATTTATTATTCGAAGACAACTAAAAGATTGACACTCACAAACAACTTTTTCTTTTTCTGGAAGTGATCTCTCCTTGGAACTTGCTTCCTCAGTGTTTTCTCTATCACCACCACCCCATCCCCAGCAAATTTTGCTTTGAAAATGTGGTCACTCCAGGGCCAGGCACGGTGGCTCATGCCTGTAATACCAGCACTTTGGGAGGCCAAGGTGGGCGGATCACAAGGTCAGAAGATCGAGACCATCCTGGCTAACAGGATGAAACCCCATCTCTACTAAAAATACAAAAAATTAGCTGGGCGTGGTGGCAGGCGTCTGTAGTCCCAGATACTTGGGTGGCTGAGGCAGGAGAATGTTGTGAACCTGGGAGGCAGAGCTCGCAGTGAGCCAAGATCGTGCTGCTGCACTCCATCCTGGGCAACAGAGTGAGACTCCACCTCATAAACATAAACAAAAACAAAAACAAAGAAAGAAAAAGAAAATGTGGTCACTCCACACATGTGTTCTCACCTTCAAGAGTTCCTCAACCAAGACCCTATTTCTTCACCTAGAATAATTGTTCAACTGGCCCAAGGGGGGAAAAAAATTCACTATAAATATAATATGTGCTAAATTTTAAGAGTATACAATTTTAAAAAGTACAAATTAGAACATGAGAGTCCTCTATAACCCACTCATTACATCAAATCAGATTCCTAAATGCCATTGTTCACCAGGATTTCTTCCCTGGGCCCCCGTTTTCTCTCAATATATACAAGTCTCCCCAGTTAATATCATTTATTACCAATAGAGTCACTTCCCAATAGGCAAATGATTCAATCCTCTTTCTTAATTTCAGGACACTTACTTTCAAATGTCTGTTCTATCCCTTTACCTGAAAAATTTTTTCCATTTCTCTGCCTTGGTTCTGAAGCTAGCCCTGTCCTGATCCCCATTAGATCAGCTAGAACTTTTCAGTCTTGCCTTCCTACTCATGCAGATCCCATCGAAACTATAAAGTACCTTTGTATCGGTTCCTAATATGCCCTGATATTCACTCTGACTGCACATATCTGCTCCTAATCCCTGGAGTGTCTTGATGAGGAAATGTGCACATTAACTTTTCCTTCATTGCCTATTGACCCGCTTGGAGAAAGGATAGCATCAGCTTCCTCAAACCACATAGCTGGCCGTGGAGAAAGAGATCGTTTGTCAAAAGACAGTTGAGGTCCCGTTACCAGGGGAAAAAGAAATGCCGGAAACAAAAAGTGTGTCCCCCACTCTGTCTTCTCCATACCTGCTGACATTGTCCAAGCATCCTTCATCCCCTATGGGAATACTTCAAACCGTTCCCTTATTGATCCACTATCCTGTGAAGAAAGTCTTCTCCCTCTAATATTCTCCAGTCAGATGTGATGACTGATTTGACAGAAACAGGTATAATCTTGTCACTCTTTTGTTTTTGAGATGGAGTCTCGCTCTGTCACCCAGACTGGAGTGCAGTGGCGCGATCTCGGCTCACTGAAAACTCCGCCTCCCGCGTTCAAGAGATTCTCCTGCCTCAGTCTCCCAAGTAGCTAGGACTACAGGTGCATGCCACCACGCCCGGCTAATTTTTGTATTTTTAGTAGAGACAGGGTTTCGCCATGTTGGCCAGGCTGGTCTCAAACTCCTGACCTCATGTAATGCACCTGCCTCAGCCTCCCAAAGTGCTGGGAGCTACCATGCCCGGCCGTCACTCTTATTTAAAACGTATTAATGTATATGTACTTACAAACATTTGAATTTCTAAGCATAGCTCAGTGTTCCTTTATGGCTTTATCTCTAATCATAACCCAAACTAGACTGCTCAGTGTTCCCACAAGTGGGGCTCATTTTTCATGCTTCCGTGGCTTAGCATTAGCTGGAACATTTGCACTGTATGGTTTTTCCCCGCCCCTGTCTCCACTAGCTCATCACTTCCCCAAGTAGATGGAGTTGCTTTTGAAACTATATTTCCATGACACATTGGAAAAATCCCTGTCAAGGTACTAATCACGTATTTGCAGGAATTTATATTTACATTTCAGTCTCTCTTAGTTAACTGCGAGTTGCCAAGGTTGTCTTCTCAGCTTTACAAACCAGGATGTCTAAGAAAGTGCTTTGCATAAAACATAAACTCAGCAAACATTTGCTAAATTGAATTTTTGGACACTTAGCAACAGAAATATTTCAGAGTCGTTCATATTATTCTTGTTAATCCAATCAGCTTCAATCATCCAACATAGCTATGCCAAGGAGGTACAAGCTACTCCAGTGTTTCTGACGTATTTTTATATGCATAGCAGTTATTTATTGGTCAAAATTACTGGGAAAATAATTTCTACTATGAGCATGCCCTATAATTTTTATAGACTGTATTCTTCTTATCCAAGTACAATTCACAATGCCAGACTCAAAGATTACTGACGTTTATAGAAACATGACAACAGTGAGACTCTCTTCTCTCAAAGACTGAGTGTGATGTACAGCCGTCCATGATGGAAGGCCAAGTAGAAAACATCTCCGAGACTGTGATGTGATGATTTCTTTGTGCACAGATGATACAATTCCAAGTTGCAATGCACTCCATTAATTAAACACGTCTGCATGCTCATAATTTAATTTGCTGAAAGAATTCACAAGAGGGATGGGAAACTGGGTTCCCCTGCTTCCCATAAATGTAATTGACATAATGTGTAGCTTTCTTCTCTTCTGAGTCACAATGCCTTACAGTAATACCTGCCTCACATGATATCAAGTTCTCTTTGAGTTGTACAGAGAAATAATTTCCTAAGTGCAATTCAACTCAATGTAGATAGATATCATATGGCATCAGAGACTTCAGAAGTCAAGCAAATGAAAATGACTTCAATAAACTTGGTGCTTGGAATAGTAAAAACCTTAGTTCAATAATAATTCCCATGGAAACACTACATATTTCTCTCTCATTCTAGGTATTTTCAATTAAAGCTTGCAAAATTTGAAATGGAAAAGAAAAAATCTTAGACTAAAATGTGAAGTATATTAAATTTTATTTTGATTAGCAATTTATAAAGCACTTTTATATGTGTTAACACACTGAATGTTTTATGCATCATTTAGTGAAAGAGATTTTCTTATCATTCTCATAATCATTCCCTTTTATAAGTGTTAAAACAGAAGAGTTGAAGAGTATAGCCGTTTGACCAGGCTCATATTGTTTATAAGCAGTAGAAACTTGATCTTGAATCTCTGCCTTAATATTTCTAATGCTATGCTTTTTCCACGATGTAATTCTAAGATTGTGCAGCCCTTGTAATTGAGTCATGATCATACTAAATGCTCAGCAATTATAGGCCCAGTGAATAGATACAAGAGAATAAAATGCATAACTTTTATCATGCCACTTTTTAAAAATTTTAATTTATTCCTATTGCTGACCATTACAAGATTAAATGTCTTTATTACAAATTTAAACCCCCTCTAATATTACAGTCACAAATCTTTGGATTTTTTTCTTAGCTAATTTTAAAATGATATTTTTAGACCTCTAAGATAAAATAATCAATCAAAGGAGAATAAAATCTTTTATATTCTGAATATACTCTATACATCTTATTCTATCAAGATTTTACATTACTTTTTGTTTGTTTCGCTCATGCTCCTTCCTGTTAGTTGTTTTTTTCCCCAGTTAATTATGTGTAGCCTTTTCAGTTTTCAAATGCAATCTCTTTCTTTCCTTTCTGAGCTGCATTGTTCACAATCATAAAGAAAAATAACCAGGGAGCTAATAAATGTCATTTTGTACATGTTATATAAAGTATTTGTGAAACAGTAAGCAATGTTCAAGTATCTTTAGAATTGGCCATTTAAGACTTTAATATCTGGCACTGAGAAAAGTAGTACTTTGAAAGCTTTCATTTTATACTGAAGCTATAGAAATTTCAGCACCTACTGATAGATTGTGAACATTTACAAGTGAATGAAACAAATTAGATGGCAAACTCCTACTAGTGTTTAAAACATAATATTTTAGTAGCTGCTTTATTTATTGAATAAAAATAGAATGCCATGCGACTATTCAATTAACTTAGTTTTTATTATTCCTGTATCCAACTTGTTTACAAATTTATTATATAGAGAAAGACATATTTTATATTTTTCATTAATTCAACATATTTCTCAAATCTCTTAGTCCTTATGTTAGTGTCTATGAAGATAATAGAGAGTATATGTTTATATCTATATATCTGGACACATATCTATTATAATATAACCTTTCTTCCTAGAAGGTTATTTGGAAATGTTAACCTTGGTGTTTTTCATTTACAATTCTGTTTTTCCTCTTCTAGTCCTTCACCCATCTGAGCTAAAGTCTAGACCCAAGGAGGCTACTAATTCAGGGATGGAATAATCTGCCAAGAAAGAGTTTATTCAAGCATGGTTTGAAATAAAGGTTTCAAACCCATGACCTGTTGATACTTTGAAAGGATTCTCATCATAACGTGTGTGCAATTTGCTATAAAGAAGAATGCCCATTATGGACTAAATGTTTATGTCCTCCTAAAATTCATATGTTGAAGGCCTAACTCTCAATGTGATGATTATGTGGAAATGGTGCCTTTGGGAGGTAATTAGACTTAGATGTGGTCATGAGGGTGGGGCCTCATGGTGCAATTCGTGCCCTTGTAATAAAAACACACCAGAGCTTTTCATTCTTCCTCTGCCATGTGAAGCCACAGTAAGAATGTGACCATCCGCAAGCCAGGAGGAAAGTCCTCACTGGAACCTGCCCATAATAAAACTCCAGTCTAGGGCTTGTCAGCCTCCAGAACCGTGAGAAATCAATTTCTGGTGTTTAAGTCACCCAGCCTATGGTATTTTATTATAGTTGACAAAAACAATGCCCAACGAACCAAGTTTTCTCCTTCTGGGCTGAGGAGAGCTGGAAAAGGGAATAGCATCGGACCATGAGAGAAATCTTTCTGTCTTTCCCTCCAGTGCTCTTCCTGTTCCCCATCTCTTTTTTCCATCACCTGAAATTACATCATGCAAAACCTAAATAAGTTTATGAATGTGAAAGTAGAAAATAGCCATGTCCTACTTCCCATTTGGAAATGGAAAAATGGAAGAAAAAAAAACCAACCAACCAACCAAACAAACAAACAAACAAACAAAAAACAGCAGCTTGCAGCACTCTCTGAAAGCCATGTAATGCCAAGGGCATTGTGTGTGGTGTCAAGACAGTGGGGGGCTGAGATCGCCTCACAAAATTCACTGGTGTCCCAAAGAGCACCTGTAAAGCAGCCAACATTTTCCATGTCCCCAGGAAGGACATGCACTTAGATGAGTGAAGGGCAGCAGACTTAGAGAGGCCATGGGGTTGGGATGAAGAAATCTGTTTGCAGATGACAGTGTGGGTCGTAGGCCAGATTTCACATGCAAAGTCATCACAGTGGGTGCTCACAAGACCAGACAGGGCAGTATCAACTCTGAGGACACCAGTATGAACCAGATATCAAGGCCAGACATTCACCACCTTATATTGTTGCTATTAATAAGTCTCCAGAATTGTGCATCAATCCTAGAGAAGAAGGAGGGTTAGATTGAGATAACCCTGAATTAAGTACCTAAAGGTTTTGGCAATGACGAAAATAATAATAAGCTTGAAATATGAAAACCTGAATATCTATCAGGTGTGGTGACTTACACCTGTAATTCTAGCACTTTGGGAGGCTAGGGTGGGAGGACTGCTTGAGCCCAGAAGTTTGAGCAACATAGTAAGACCTTGTCTCTACAAAAAATTTTTTTAAATTAGCCAGGAATGATGAGTACTCATATACTCAGGAGATTGAGACTGCAGTCTCAAAAAGAAAAAAAAAAAGAAAAGTTGCATATCCACATTTTGCCCTGGAAATATTACACTTGTTCTAGATATATCCATTCTAAACAATAATGTATGTACATAATAAAATTCCTTAAGTAAACATCAAAGTTAATGATAGTTCAATAATAAAGCATAAGACAAAGAATTAGATTAAATGAAAGCTTGCCCTGTAAGGTAAAATTTGGGGCACAATTTCAACAAAGATTTTATGCTATATTAATATTTTGGGGGTTTTATGCTATTAGAATCATGAGAAGCCACTGTAGATGGTTAAATATGGGGGAGACATTATCATAGTGATGATACAGGTTAATTTAGCAAAAAAGAAAATGTGAACAGTGGACATGAGTGAGATTTAGAGACTGGAATGTTAGTTGAAAGGTTATAGCACTTGCTAGGCACAGGACAATAAGGAAAAATAACAAGGCAGCAAAAGTAAAATATGGAAGCGATCATAAGGATTGAATTCATAGTATCTGGACTTGACTGGTGATCAGTTTCAGGGAGAGAAAGTTATGGAAAACAAGTCAGATTTCAAAAGCTAGGAGTTCATGCATATCCCTTGAAGGTACTTGTAAACTATCTTCTGTGATGTAAGAGAGGTGTTGGTGGCCAGGCACAGCAGCTTACGCCTATAATCCCAGTACTTTGGGAGGCTGAGGTGGGTGGATCACAAGATCAGGAGTTCGAGACCAGCCTGGCCAATATGGTGAAAAACAGTCTGTACTCAAAATACAAAAAAATTACCTAGGCATGATGATGCATGCCTGTAATCCCAGCTACTTGGGAGGCTGAGGCAGGAGAATTGCTTGAACCTGGGAGGCAGAGGTTGCAGTGAGCTGAGATCACACCACTGCACTCCAGCCTGGGTGACAGAGCCAGACTCCATCTCAAAAAATAATAATAATAATAAAATAAATTAAATTTTTAAAAATGTGTTGACTGGTAATACTATCAGGATAGTAAACATTTTTCTATTTTAGGAGATGGGAGGACACCTGAGATGGCAGGCCAGAAGTAACTCAGTAGGAGAAACATCCATTAAAAGTAATAATGTGGGATGGCTGAATTAAAGACTATAAGAAGAAAAATATGTCTGTGCGTAGGAAACAGAAAGGGGAGAAAAATACATTAAGACAGTGAAGTAAGGAAGTGGAAGATCAGCAGAATGTGCGGATGCCAAGCCACCCAAGAAAATCGTCTCTTGTGATTGTTGTAAAGTCAACTAGTTAATGTGACTCACTGCTAGGCTGTTGGATCTGAGACTTATGTGGAATAATTTAGAAACTTGCTGGTGTCTTAAGATCAATTAGTCACCAATAAGAGTGGCATTGAACTGTGAATGTTCCTCCTGGATTTTCCATGAAGACTAATGGTTTTGTCTTGTCTTGAATTTGTTTTAATTACAATTTGTATACATCCTATTGCACCCTGAAATTTTTATTTTCCAAACGGTTTTTCATTTTAAAGAGACTAAATAAAGGTTCTGACTGAGTTGTACTTGTGGGAACTCCAAAATCTTTTTATAGGAAGTTATTTTCGTCAAATAGTGTTGAGAATCAAGTTTCCAGTTACAGAAAATAACAGAGACATGCAAATTCAGGATGTAGCTGTACAGCAATGTTAGTGAAGAGAGAACATTTTGAGTCATTTAGACATTAACCATTAAGCATCTGGATTTTTTTAAATGTTAAGACAGAAAAAAAAAATACCTGTATGTCAACCAAAATTTTATTTAATTTAGTAAACTTTGGAGGATAAGGACACATTCACTGTGATAGAGACTGCTCTCTGCTCATCCAAATCCAGGTTTTCTTCTGCTCCTGGACACATAAGCAGGGTATGTGTTGCAGTTAGCTGTGGCCAGGACATTGGACTTGTGATCAATGGAATATGTGCAAGAAGGGATGTGTGACATTTCCTAGCCTGACTCCCTAAACTGTAAATAATTTCGAGTCATAATTTTCTACGTTCTGTACTCTTAGCTGTGTGGATGGAATGACTATTGGCATGTTAGAGGTTAAAGATGAAAGATCTTCTATCAGCCTGATTCTTCAGAGACTTGCTTGGAACAGAACCTCTGTTGTGGATCTTAAACCACTCACTCTGGGGAATAGTGAAGATTAAATTCCTATTTTGTTTGAGTCATTGTATATCTTGAGGATGATTTGTTAAGCGCTTGTGCTACCTGCAATTCATATATCCTCTATTTATTTTAGCAGCATTTGGGAGCATTTTTTCCCCTCCCCTCCCCTCCCTTCTCCTCCTCTCCCTTCCCCTTTCTTCCCCCCTCTCCCCTCCCCACATCTCTCCCCTCTCTAGCCCTCCTGTCTTCCTCCTCCTCTTCTTCCTCTTCTCTTTGTCCTTCTTTTTCCATCTCCTTCTCCTCCTCCTCCTTCTTTTTCTTTTTTCTTTGTTTCCTCCCCTCCTCTCCCTCTCTCCTTTTCTCCATTTAATTACTACATTCACACACTTCCCTGCTCCAGTAGTTCCCATGCTAAACAGGAAAGATGAGGGTATTGGCTATTGTTCTTACTTTGTACAGGCAGATATTGTTACTCCCATATTGAATCTTGTCACCTTGCTAACTTTCAGCCCATAGACTTCTATGCACCAATGTGTTCACATAAAACTCACATTCTTTGTAAATGTTTTATCTGGGAGATGCCCACCAACATGTCTAGCTTCAAACATTCTTGTCATCTTTTACTGTTACTTTATCTATGCATACTTCATTTATGCAACCCACTCTCATACACACATTTAATTATTTGACTTGACCTAAAGTGGTAGGATGTTTTAAATTCTGAAATTTGCTTTTTGGGCCACAGCTTCCTATTTACTTCACTACCTCACTCACTCCCCACATGCACCGTGTCTGCATTGACCTAAGTGGTATCACCATTTCTACTGCCTCTGCTTATTCTCTTAGCCTATAAGCCTTGTCTTGACGCAACATTGATCTAGTATTTGGATATCAGTATCTAGATCTTAGGGCCAATCCCATCAGCCACTATTTCACCACTAACAATGCCCTCATTCCCTGCAATCTCTGCCACTTTTATTTAGCAAAGAACTACGGAACATTTACCATGGGTTTGGAGCTCAGCAGTGTGGTTGAAACTGCACTTATGGATCAAGGAACCATCAGCACTAGATGGTATTGAAAATCATTAAACTAGAAAACACCTTATAAGTAAGAGAATGTAATTAGAAGGCTGAAAGCTGTGGCTTATGCCTGTAACCCCAGCACTTTGGGAGGCCAAGGTGGGCAGATCATGAGATCAGGAGTTCAAGACTATCCTGGCTAATATGGTGAAACCCCATCTCTACTAAAAATACCAAAAAAAAAAAAAAAAAAAATTAGCTGAGCGTGGTGCCAGGTGTCTGTAGTCCCAGCTACCCAGGAGGCTGAGGCAGGAGAATGGTATGAACCCAGGCGGTAGAGCTTGCAGTGAGCCAAGATCGCGCCACTGCATTCCAGCCTGGGTGACTGAGCAAGACTCTGTCTCAAAAAAAAAAAAAAAAAAAGAATGTAATTCGAGAAAAGGGCCTAAGACCAAACCCCAAATTATTCTAGAGAAAGGGCTAGCAGAGAGAGAGAGAGAGTCTACTGAGATATAAAGAAAAATTTATGACCATTTAATATTACTGATGGCAAAAGTAGGTGTATCACTTAAAAATTTTTGATTGCAAGCAACAGAATACAGATTAAGCTAACCTCAGGAAAACAGGTTGATGGGAAAAATATGTTTAAGTGCATACAGTTGAATAAAGATAAAAGAAACATTTCAAAATATTGCTGATCTAAGTAATAGTAGTACACTCTTATCAGTGTAGTACACTCTTATCAGTGTGTCACTACTGGAAGTAAGTAAGTTTAAATATTTTTGGATATTGTTTTTTTTGGTTCAAAAGTTATATACCCAAGAATTGGTTAGCCCTGGTTAAATCCCACAAACAATGTTTAAATAGTTAAATACTATAAACTTAGCTAACAAATTTTTCGTTGAAATATTTTCTCCTACCTGAACAAATATACCTTCATATTGAGAAATATGTGTACAAATATGGTTTTAACAGAAATTTGGCAAGACATGAAAGATGTTTGAATCAAATCACTATTAACATGTTTAAATAAATGATGATATTAAGATACATGCAATTTACAATTAATTATATAGTTATTCATATAAATAATTTTCTTTATTTCAATAAAATTACTAATTAAATAGTTATTATCAGGCATTTCACATAATTTGATTTTCACTAAAACATTATTTTTTAAAATGTAATTACTCAAAGCATATCCAACCCAAAGCATATTTTCATAAAAATTGTAAATGGAAGTACATGTAAAATTAGAAAAATTAAGATAAATTTTTTCATATTTTTAAATGTGTCATGTTTTGAAGGAGTTTGAAGTTGTTTTCAAACAACAAAAAGAAAAAAGTAGATTATAATTAATTAATACCATGATATATTAAATCATTTTAATAAAACTAAGCTTTCCTTTTAAAAATGATTTAATCATATTTTTTGATGAACTTACAATTAAGAATTCAAAGCATATCTACTTGCCACTCTGATAATTTATTGTCATACCTTGTAAATATAGACTTGCATACATCCAAATTTGAGTAACAGGGATTGTAGAAAATTGCAAATGTTTCTCGACTGCCCCATGCAAAGAGACACACACACACACAGGCACACACACAAATATCATGCTAACTAGTGTGTTCCTCTGGAATCATAAATTGGAGCACAACAGCACAATAAGAAGCAAGAAAGTCAGTTCCAGCGCTGCTGAGAAATGACAACTTTTTCTCCACATTCTGAAGCTATGCCTATCTCTGTATGGGCGTGGCATGACCCACACACCGTCACAACATTTAGACACAGTCATCTTTTCCTTTAAGAACACGTAGTAAAAGATGTACAAAAGAGTTTTCATGAGGTCTGCACAGACGTTAAGCTGCAGGACCTCCTGGGCCAGTGCTAAGCATGGCATACAGGGTACACTAAATATCATGAATTCTTTAAACAACAGAGATCAGGATAATAAACTTCATTCCTGACTTCTAGAGTGGTCTTGGTTGGGTGATTCTCTCATGTCAAATTGGTGTGTACAAATGAAATAAGAAGAATAAATGCAAGTCAAAAATATGAGCAGAAAGCATTACCCAATTGGTTAGACGTGTTTTAAATAATTCAAGAATGATCTATAGAAGTATCTATTTGAACCTGGCAACATAAAGGCCAATGGTGACTTTAACAAGATCAATTTCACTAAAGTAGTGATGAAAACTTTGAGTGAAGTGAATTGAATTGTGAATGGAAAGCAAGGAAAAGAGACCGTGAGATTTAACAAATCTCTTGAGAAACTGTGTGGTGAATGGTGAATAAAGAAAAGAGGCAGTCATATAAGAAGGATATAGTATATCAGCACAATTTTGTAAAATGGAGATATTAAAGCAATGTATTATGCTGAAGGAAATAATCTAGCACAGATGGAATGATGGATGATTTAGCACATGGGGAGGGTAATTGAAAGAGCAAAGTCATTAAACAGGGGAGATAGTAGAAGCCAGAGGACAAATGGAAGGCTTGATCCTCAGCATCAGAGAAAATATGTAGACAGAAGACCATGGGGAGGACATTGCAGAAATCCACAGAAGAGTATTCAGAGAACTAGGATTTGGTACATAGTTGATAAATTATCCAGACCCAAAACACATTTTAGAATCCCTCCTCCAAATTAGTTTAGATTCTAAGGTATTGTGGTCTAAGACTTGAAAGATTAATGTAACTTAGGGGATAGAAGGGATCTCAAAAAACATGCAACACAAAGTCAGATATCACCACATTGGCCATGAACATGACCTTCCAAGTGGGAGAAAGGCATCATGAATAAGAAGACGAGCAGAATGGAACTGTCAATAGAAATGAGAAGGCAAGTTAGATATTGGGTGCAATCTTCTCAAAAAACACTGAGTCAGAAAGAAGTGATGATGAGATACCTAAATAGAAGTGCCTCTGGGCAATTGAATCAAAGTTTGAGACTGGATATTGGGATCTGGAAATAATCAGCAAACAGTCACAACCTCCTCTCTAGCTTTAACTTGGTACATTTTTTAAAAAGAAAGAAGAAACCACTTTAATTTTGTATATATCATGCGAACAATTTATAGCAAAATAAAACATTTTTTTCTAAAAATAGATTCTTACATGTTCCTGTAATTCTACATTAAAAGCAATTCAACCATGTTTTGGACCTTTTAATAGAAAAACTTTTATGATATAAAAATGTACACTAGAGAGTAGAATCATTAAATGTATACATAACAAGTTTATTAAAAACGTTTTTGTCTCTCTTAAAAAGCAGTGTCTCTACTGTTGATGCTGAGTGAGTTTTAGTAAACTAGCATATTACAGCAAGATTAAACTTTTACATCGTTCTGATATATCTCAAATCTTCTGGTTTATGAAGATGATCATGACTTGCCTCCTAAATGAGCTAAAGTAATTTGTGTCACTTAAATTATCTCGTGTAACTAGTAGATAAAAATTCAATCCACATCTATTTGGTGAAGCTTAAATTATTATGTGTACTGCTGAGAGGTTCAAATTTTGGCTTTAAAAGTTTATAACAAAAGAATAAGGCAGCAAAAATAAGGGGAAGTGTCAAATAGAAAAAAAATTCAAAGCATGTATTTGGAGAAAGGAGACTGTGGAAGAAAATTGTCTAGTGGGATTGCAGTCGAATTCCTCTCTACTGGAAAAATTAAAATCCATCACATTCAAAATTTCTAAAGTGATAAACTATGGATGAATAAGAATTTACCAAGTTTCCTATAAATGATTTAGATAGAATACACCTAAATGCTATTTTTGTTGTAACATACTTTAAAGACTCTTTTTTTTTTTTTACCATTTTAAAATAAACTTTATTTTTTAGAACAATTTTAGATTTACAGAGAAATTTGAAAATAGAACAGAGAGCAGTCATATTCCCCACACCCAATGTCTTCTAATATTAGCATGTTATATTGGGATGATATGTTGCTTACTAATGATAAATCAATATTTCAACATTATTTTTAACTAAAATTCATATTTGGTGCAGACTTCCTAAGTTTTTACTTATTGTCCTTTTCTGTTCTCGCTTCACATCAAGGATACCACATGACACTTTAGTTGTCATGCCTCTTTGGACTCCTCTTGCCTGTGGCAATTTCTCTAATTCATTTCATTTTTAATGACCTTGACTGTTTTGGTGAGAACTGGTCAGATACATTGTAGACTGTCCATCAATTAGAATTTGTCTCAGTTTTTCTTTCATAATTGGACTGGGCTATCACATTACACCAAGGATACATAATATCAACAAACACTCTTGGTATTGACCTTGATCACCTGGCTGAGAGAGAGTGTGTCAAGTTTCTTGACTGTACAGGAGCTCTTTACTTAACCACTTGCCACTGTATTATGGAAGGAGGTCACTGCATATAGTTGGCACCCAGGAATTGGGGAATTTTGCTTCACTTCTTGAAAGTGGAAGATTTACACAAATTATTTGAAATTCTGAATGGAATATTGGTGCCTTCTTTCCCATTTGCTTACTTTTGTCATCATTTATTTATATCAGTATATTTATATCAGTATAGATGCATAGATATTTATTTTTTATTGGATCATAATCTAATGCTAATTCAGTTATTCACTTGCTCTGATTTTTCCAGAGTTGGCTCTTCCAGTTTGCTCTTGTAGCCCTTTGACATATCTCATCTATTTGGTAGCATTTTTCACTTTTCCTTTTGAGCATTTCCATACTTTTTGACATTTTCTGATGCTCTGGGATTATCTTGTATTTTCCTACCTAAGTCCCAGAATCATTGATTTCACCAAGGAGACTTGGTTCCTTTTGTTAGAAAATGGTGTTAGAAGCCAAGCTCTAGGAGGTAGGTGTGCTCATTACTACTGAGGTGTCATTTATTCTAGTTCTCTCAGCTGACAGAGCAAGGAAATATGTGTTTATATACTAACCTGGATATATACACACACCTATAAATATTTCTGGATGTAGCCATCTGGACCTATATTAAACCAAATAAGTCTGTACTGATACCTTCAATTCAAAACCACTACCACACAAACAAATCTAAACTCTTCAAACTGATACCAGTATTTTAAAATAAGAACAGAAAATATTATCTTTAAAGTATCTAAAAAAATAGAGATCATGCTTGAGTCAAAGATTATTCCAAGTACATATGTGATTAACATTGGTGCAACATTTATTCATATACAGGATAATACATTTGCAGTTGTCCAGAAAGCTCTGTACACAAACAAGCAATGTGGATGTCCTTCAGGTATAATTTGAAGTTTTCTACTATCTATTTATTTATAACTTCTGGAATCTCACTGTTTGAAAGACTGCACTTTGGTGTTGCACATTCTCGATCTTTATGATCTCTCTGTCAAAATAAAAACAAACCTAGAAGGAGTATCAGGAATTTTTGTATAAAGCAAGCCAGTACCATTCAGCAGAATGATGATGTTCTGACTTCACAGGAAGTTAATTGGTTGTTGGACAGAGGACTAGAAATAGCAAAGAACTGAGTTAATTTGGAGTGTGAGAAAGGTAAGCAGATAGACTAAGAATAATGGTTTATAATCTCATACAATGTTACATTTTAGCACACAGAAGGGAGCATGAAGTCACTAGGAAATTATTTGGGGTTGTATAAACTTGGGGAAAAATATAAATGATTTCTTAATAAGAATCTTATAGCTTAAATGCCCTAAGGTCTATCATTATAAGTGAAAGAATAATTAATTTAAAATTTGTTAATTAAGCAAATTATTTTACGTAAACATTGTTCAATGATTGAGACGATTATTTGTTTCTTATCTTTGTGATATAATTATTATCCACAATTATTTATTAGTCTTTACAATGGAAATGAGATATAAAGATCTGGGCTATATAAAGAAGCACACTTAATATTTAAATAATCTTTATTTTATTAAAAGCACATGTTAAGGCCTCATGCAGGTTTACAGGTATTCTGGCTATGGAAGGAGGGAAGGGGGAGCGGGGGTGGTGGTGGTGTCTACCTGACTGTCTCATGCCAGCCAATGGGACACAGGTATTATAGTCACCTTCATGTGCAGAGGGGAAGAGAGAGGAAATGAAAAAGAGATGACTACAATGAATATTACTCTCTTGATAACTACCGAGGAAAACCTTAAAGGAGTGTTAGAAGTACTCAAATAAAGTTGGCTATAGCAGGAAAATGGAAATCCAGCTAATTGATCTATTTGTAAATCTATGAAAGAATCAATTCAGTATAATGTCTATCCAGTACTTTAAAATACGTATAATTTCTCCCCTCACCCCGATCTCCCCAGCTCACCTATAATCTTTAGATGTCTCTCCTCTTCCTGAACTTCTCTTCAATATTTTGGTAGATATTTTCAGATACTTCTGCCTCTACTAATTGGGATGTAAGACAGGAAGAGGACAAAATACTAGATTATTTTTCACCTTTTCTTATTTGCTATCTTGTCTACACAGCATGAAGGAAAGTATCAATATTTGTTTGTTCTGAAGTATAAGACAACTTTGTCCCTCAGGCATGACCAGAAACAAAAGTCCAGCAGAGTTGGAAAGGCTGGCAGAAAGCAGGTAATCGAGGGTGGGGCTCTGGAAGACACCACAGGCTGGAAAAATCAGATATTTTCGGTACAGACAGGTAAGAATTTGAGACTAGAGAGAAGTAAGCCATGGCCAGTACCATAAAGCAGTTTCATTTTTTATTGTACATGTGGTCTGCAGACAGCCTTCACTGCTGACACACACCTGAAAAGTTTATTTAAGATGTAGATTTCTGGGCCGTATACTGAGTCACTAATTCACAATTCTTGAAATCTTCAATTTAGGAAGTTAACATTTTAAACAATGTCGTAAAGTTTGAAAATTATGGCTATAAAGGTATAATGGTCCAAAAGCACTTTTTCAGAAAATCTAAATAGTTAACAAATGTCATATTTGGTGCCACAGACCTAAAAATTTAGTTATTTAGCAACAATGGCCTTGGAGAAAGAAGATGAAGCTGATAAGCAGAGCCCAGGGGCAAGTTCAGCCCTAAAAGGAAGGTAAGAGATGTTCCTTGTGCCAGCTCCCTTTTAGGTAGAGATAGGAGTTGGCAGTCAGGCACTAATTGGTACCCTGTTCTGAAACAGGGCAGGGCTAGAATACCTGAATGACATCCTGTTTAATTAATTGAATTCCTCGGCAATATGAGGGTCTGGGATGAAAGAAAGAGAGGCAGGGAGGGAGAGTCCGAGAAGAAGGTTTTCACATAAATTACTAACACACCTGGGATTTTGATTTTCTTCTGCATTCACCATGACATAGCATTTCTGCACACAAAATTCATAGTTTACTTTTCAGAACAGTTTGCTATGACAGAAAGAGAAGTGAGAAGGAATTTCAGTGATCATCTTTTGATGTAATACCCCTGAGAAGTTTCAATTCCTGAGGAGTCTTTTTACTCAAGATCTGCAAAGTCCTGGTGGATAGTACTGCTTTTGTGAAGGCCACTATCTTTGTTTATACTCTCCATCCTCAGGAAGTCAGACACTAACAAAAAGCCTCCTCATTTGATCACTGGGTGTCCTTTGATCTCAGTGTGCTTGGTTGCCAGTGTCTTGCCGCCGTCCTCAGGCGGGCAGTCTGGGGTAGCCCAACACACAGTCTCCTTGTGGAATTGTGCTTTCTACCAAGTTTCAGGGTCATGGCTGAGAGTCAACAGCTCCTAATTTCACATACTCTCTCTGTTTGTCAAAAGTACCATTCATTCCTTTAAAAGTATATTTTTCTTTTTCTTCCTAATTGATCTATTGGCACAATAATATACTTTATTCTATCAGTATTACAACGTGAATTGTGCTCACCATTCCTCACGAATGCTTAACTATTTATTCTTTGCATTACTAATATGGCCATTATTAACTCAATATCTCAGGCTTTCATTAGTATAATTGTCATCATTATCTGCACGCCACCTCATTCACACTAGGCAATTAGCCAATTCACTGGATCAAGACACAGAGACAAAATGATTAATTAAGTTGCCTGAGTTATCTTTGACTGTCTATACTGCTTGGGATAAAGTGGTTTCTGTAGGACAGCAGTAGAACTAAGCACAGCAAAGATTCCTGGAGTTCATCTCAGTTAGTGACTGATCTGCTAGGGATAACAAAAGGCTCTATCTAGCACATCCACAGCTCTTGTCTAACACTCAGCCACATACGTTGGAAACGGAAAACCAGAAAAAACACATTCTATTCTCCAGTGGCAAAATGGTTCTGTTAGAGGAATGACTGGTCTGAGAAGAGTGTCTGTATGAAAAGGAGAGCTTGCATTTGTTGAATATTTACTGTCAGCTATGGCATAGGTACTTCTGCAAATGGAGAAATATACAAAGAAGTAGTGGAGATTAAATAAGCTCTCCAAAGCCACAAGGTCCATTCTCAGTAGAAAGCATGCTTTCACCCAGGCCCGCGACTCCGTCAAGCCAACCTTCTGCACGCTGTGCTACAAGGCAATCGAAAGGCAACTGAATTGCTGCTGAGTCAGGAAATGGATTCACCGTTTTTCCACTTTCTTTATCAGACTCCTGTCATCTCCACTTTCAGGATAATTATGCTTCCTATTCAAAGAATGGATCTCAGAGGCAACTGCAAAGTGCTTCCCGTATTTCAGACTGCATCGTTTATTTAGGGCAGTAATTGCCTCATTCTAAATTAATTTAAAGATCTTCTCACGTGTGGATCTAACCTGAGATCTTTTGGTTTCAGTGGACTCCCCTGAGTGTTTCCACTTGAAAACATCCGAGTGGCCGTCATCATAGCATGATTAAGAACTATTTTTAATAAAATCGACTCATGATCTATGTCCTAGGGGGTGCGAGGGCAGCCAGGTGGGGTGCTTTGCAGGCAGTAGGAGCAAGCCTGCAAGGAACCAGTCCACCCTTTCCCAGGAAGAAAAGGTTTCAAGTTAATCCATCCACTGATCTACTCAGTGACTTGCATATAAACAATAAAACCACCTTGCCTTTCTGTTTACAAGCTAGAGCCACCTGTGGTTGCTGGTGGCCAAGATCTGACCGCCAGTGCATTAATCCACAGAGCTTAAGACAGGAAGGGAAAGGGGGGAGTCAGGAGACAGGAATTTTACAAATTGACTTAACATGAAAAGAACAAGGTTAATAATTAGAGCAGGAAAAGGGAGGGAGAAGAGAGAAACATTCTTGTCCTAGAGCCCTCTGCTCTTTGCCGTTAAGCTTCTGTCATACCTTCCCAGTCAATAAAAGCAACTCTGTTCTGCATCCTCTTTCCATCTTTACCAGTCTATTTTTGACTTCATAACTTTTGCTGACTTGGAAGCTGGGTGGAAAGCTTGGGTCTTGACTTTCAATTAAAGGCACAGCCTGGTCAACTATGTTTCCGTGCTCTACTTTTTTCGTAAGATTTGTTGTCGTGTGCAAAGTGAGCAGAATTACATTTGGTTGAGTCTGCATTTTTGGAGAAGATAATCCTTGGAGGCTGTCTGAGGCCACTGAGATCCTGGGGTGGCCTCAAAAGAGGGATACAGAGTTTTCTGCATTACCCAGAAGGATCTTTCTGGGGAAATGTTGGTGTATTCCTAGTAAAACTCTTACTTCTTGTGTGTGGGCAACAACGTCTCTGTACAAAATTCTCTAACATACCAAAGCTGCTGTATGATCATGGAAAGTACACTGAGTTGAGTGGCAGGAATACTGAATCCACTAACCAGCAATGACATTAGCCTAGTTTATTTTTCTGAATCCTAACCATTTTTGAAATCAGGGTATCTGTGCCAGTGCTATCTACCTCAGAGGGTTACTGTGCATTTCAAATGAGGTGATATACACAAGAATGGCTGATACATTCTCAAGCACTATATAATTGTAAGATTGATGTGTGTGTGTGTGTGTGTGTGCGCTCATGCATGTGTGTATTTATTCAGTTATTCATTTAGCAAATATTAAGAAAGTATTTATATGCAATACACACTATAATAATTGCTGGTCTTTGCCATTAAAATCCTTACATTTTGGTGGAAAAAATAGTATAAGAGAAGAAGTGAAATTCCTGTTTATCCAGTATTTGCCAGGATTTGGGGGCACTGTACAAGGCACATTATTTAATCTTTCTTACTATCATCACCAATATCATGTTGATCCTGATCCATTGAGTACTTACTTTGTGCCTGGTGCTAAACCAAGTGCTTATTAATTTTTTCAGTCCTGTCCACTTGCTTGCTCATACATCATAAATGGCAATTCCAACTCAGGTCTGCCCTAATCTAAAACCCATGCTCCCAACCACCAGTGAACATGGACAGCCCCCAACTTCTGAGTAACAAAGCAAGACCATGGAAGTTAGGTAATAGCCTAAAGTCTACAATAGGAAACAAAACCAAGCTTTGAAACTGATCCATTTTCTTGCCAATCCTTGTTCTTTCCACCATACTCCCTCAGCACCCCATTGTCAAGATCTCAAACCATCTGAGACTCAGAATAATCATGTTGAATTTCAAAAGAAATTATTTGAAACAGTTAAGCCTCAGAAAATGATTCTGTTTGAACCATTTTCTTTTTAAAGACTATAAGAAATCTTATTTATAGTATTTAATTTCACCTCTCATTTTATTAGTATGACTGAGGTGGTATTTTTTCTTTTCTGTTACAACCTGCTGATTTCTTAGGCTATATTATTTTATGATGCATCCTTTAATTTTTTTCTATTATTTCACACTGAGTGTTTTAATAGGTTTTTAGAAATTTCCCATTTCTTTCTCAGAAAAAGATTTCTTTCTTGGAAAGGTTTTCTTTGGTACATTTCCAGCTAAGGAATGGTCTCCCTTGTGATATCAAAGGTTGCTAGCTCTCTGTTCTCTCCTATCGGTCTATGGAGATGAGCTTTTAATATTTATTTCTAAGGGCTGTTTTCTCTGTTTATAGCCTGCTGTTGAAATGAGCAGCTCAATGAACTTCTTAATGAAGGTGGTTGAAGCATTTCCTTTTGCTTTCATTTCTATTGCTTTTGAAATGATAGTGTGGTAAACAGTTTCAGTGCTTTTAAAACTTTCTGTGAACTTTCAATGCCCTAGTAAATAATCCTGAAATCGTTAATTGGCATAAAGAGTCACGGAGCTTAGAATTATATTGTTTTCAGCAAACAGTCATGCTTTTGAGCTTATATTATCTCTTCAATAAATTGTACTAAATTCAATCTCCATAAGGCTTTAGTGATAAAAGCTACATCTGGCATTAAGGTTCATTATGTATTGTATTCCAATGTAATATAGAGCCCCAAACCTGTAACATTAAATCAGTACTTCGGCAGAAGAAAATTGTTTGAGAGAAACAGGAAGATTTTCAAGAGTCCTGTGAGAGTCCTGTCACACTATTAATTTGACTTTTGGTTATTTATTATTTTCTTTATTACATTCTCCAGTGAATTTCAGGTAGGCTAAAGTTCTTTTTAAAATATAGGCTCGGCTGGCTACAGTGGCTCAAGCTTGTAACCCCAGCACTTTAGGAGGCCAAGGCGGGCGGATCACAAGGTCAAGAGATCGAGACCATCCTGGACAAAATGGTAAAACCCTGTCTCTACTAAAAATACAAAGATTAGCTGGGCATGGTGGCACACACCTATGGTCCCAGCTACTTGGGAGGCTGAAGCAGGAGAATCACTTGAACCTGGGAGGCAGAGGTTGCAGTGAGTAGAGATCACGCCACTGCACTCCAGCCTGGCAAGAGAGCCAGACTCTGTCTAAAAAGATAAAATAAAACAAAAAAAGTAGGCTCTAAAATCTTGAAACTACATCTTTTTTAGGGTCTTACATCAATTGATAGATGCTTACTGCATGTCTAATATTCTAGCTGAGTAAACCAATTCCTGGAATAAATTGCCTATGATTAGAAGATGAATTGTTTTTCAAGAAATGAGAATACAATAACCCTTTTTTTGGCAATGATACCCTAAAAACAGGAAACTTGTCTTCTCAAAGGTAGATTATTTTCCACCAGGTATGAGTTATTCACTGGGAAGGGTCAGGTCAGATTGTATCTATCTATTTATTACCTATCTATCCATCTATCTATCACAAATCTATCATCTAGCTAGCTAGCTAGCTATCATCACTGACTTCAGTGGAGGAATTTATTCAACTGAGAAATTTTTACTGATGTATCAGCATTATTTGAGCATATACTGCATATGATGATGACAGTTTATTTGTAGGCAATCTAAATAGATAAAAGAGATTGTCCTTTCTTTTTAATTGCTTATAATCTAATGAAAGTTAAAGCATGCATTCAATGTGAATTACAAGGGAATATCTCTGAAAAAGCTGCTAAAAAATACATGATATTATGTTTTAGAATAGCATCAACTGAAATGACAAGTTCAAGAACACAGATAGCCTCAGAAGTGGATTGGCTGTGAGTAAGTGGAATAAATTTCTACGGGCCAGAGTTGTACTTGCTATCATGAGCAGAATGAGGAAGGTGTGTCAGGCCTCTGCTCTACACAACCCTAGGATGAATTAGTCACTTGTGTTCTCTTTTCTTGGCAGTATTTCACACTGGATATGAGGAGAATCTAGCTCTGGCAAGTTCTGAAATTTCTAGGCTTGATTCAGCTTGATAGATTCCTGCTATAGGGGGTAATACAGTAAATAAGCGAAATTGTTCTATTGGTCAGCTATCGGGAAGAAAATGCTGGACACTCCTATGAAGATTCAGTCTCCAATCTTAGGAAATTCAAAGCCATCCGTGATTATCCTTCTCTTATTCCTCACTATGAATTTGTCCTGAAGAGTGTCTCTTTAATCCTTGTCCCCAATTCTTTAATTCCAAAAATCCACCATGGGCTCAGTGCCTACCATGTCCTGCACACTGGTATCACCATCTCTTCTTAATGATACCAGGATGATCTGCCTGAGTCCTATATTTGTACAAGTAATTATTTTAATTAGTGGCTCTTCACTGAACAGAAGTTAAGGCAATTGTTAAGAGGAATAACTTTTATTCAGACTGTCAGAGTCTTGTAACCCTAATCAGATTACTAAATATTTTAGTTCCTTATCTGTAAAATGAAAAAAAAATCACTCACTTTACTTATTAGGAAACATATACTGAGATCCTGCTATGAGGCTGATGCCGCTCTAGATCTGAGAGATACAGAAATGAACTAGACAGGAAAGCTCCCCACTCTCATGAAGCTTACATTCTAGTGGGCCATAAAGGAGATCCAAGGAGAAGGACTACATGTCTTCTGACCTGGAGGGTCTCAAAACTGCTAGAGGCACAAACAAAAAATAAGTCATTATCTAGGCAAATACGATCATTTGAAATAGATATAATCTCTTTCATGCTCAGTGTTTTTTTGCTATAAAGAGTTGTGAATTATGCATGTAAATAAAGATGAACAAAATAATCCACATTTGCTTGAACATTCCTTGTGAAAACACAGCAAACATCACGAGAAATTGGAAGTAATTAGTTTATAAAGTCATTGAAAGCACGCCACTGAGATTGTCCAGCTCAGTTCTGGGCACACAGTAAGAATCCACTAGAAGTTAACAGCCAGTAGAAGCACTTCCTTAGTTGAATCCAAGCCTCCTTTGTCTGCCTCCCCCCCAGCTGTTCCACCCCACCTTACCCCTGTGTAAAAGCAAATATGCCAGCTTTTTGGGACCAGGAGTTCTCCGGCCCTGAATCAGCAAATTAGTCTAAAATACATCTCAAATTCTGCTTCTTATTGTACATTTTGTCCCCTTTCATCATTATAATGCTTAGAACTGGGAGGATTTTGTGTGGGGAAAACTCGTGTAAGCAGCTTGTAAGTCAGAAAAGTAAACACACTTTTACAGTAGATAAAACGTAATGGTTTAGAATTTGATTTTATTGTATATTCAGGTTTTGAAAATTCATCCTGCTAATGTATACATAGGATGAAAATAGAAATGTCATTAGCCAAATCTGCCCAGACACTTTTTGTTTTCTTCGTGAAGTGATTTACAATACTGAATGTGAATATCTTTATATGGTGAATATCTTTATATGGGGTAAAGACTCTCCATTTTGCCAAAGCCCTAACAAGCTATATTTTTTTTCGCCTGATGTCTGTACACATTTAAATTATGGACATGTTCTCTGTGGCCACATAAGGTTGCCATCTCTCATAGTTAAATAAATGATAACCTTCTCCTAGGCAATATATTTGATTGAAAACAGAACAATTTCTCTGTAGTGCCAGCTACTCAAGAGGCTGAGGTGGGAAAATCTCTTGAGCACAGAAGTCAGAGTCCAGCCTGGGAAACAGAGTAAGACCCCGATAAAAAATAAATAAATAAATAAATAAATAAATACTAGGCTAAAATGCCTAGTACTCTTAATATTCATGCCATGTGAAAGAGAATCTTATGAAAGTTTAGACTCCTATCAAGCTAGCTGAAGGACAAGTAAACACTAAGAAGCAAAGAAAAAAACAAACATACAAAAAAGACTGCAGCAAAATACACTGGTTCTTATTCCCATCACCAATAATAACAAAACCCTAAAACCACCCCATACTATCTTGCATAATGATGAAAAACACAATTAAATAAAAATGTTATTTTTGAAATACACTATTATGTTTATAGTTTACAATCTATAAAGCTAACCAAGAGAATTTCTGGGGCATGGCTGTCGTTAGGGACAAGATAATAAAACTTCCTGGTGCTCTCAAATTATATTAGACATTTATATTGTTTATTGCAAATAATGAATATAATTATGTTCCTAGAGAAAAATATTTCTGCAACTTGAATTCAATGACATCATAAACTTCTAGAAAATAAAGTCTAGGAACCCCTCAATTGAAATTTATGTTCATGCTGCTGGATGGAGATTGGGACCTGTTTGTGAACAGTTTATTATAGAATTACAATGAGAATGCTGTAGAGGGTGAGAGTAAGTATTTAACGTAATCCTCATGATAACCACAAAGCAAAACATAGCAATAAATACAAAAATAAATAAAGAGAAAGGAATCAAAACATATCACTACAGAAAATAACCAAATCACAAAGAAAGACAGCAAAAGAGGAACAAAGAAACTGCAAAACAATGAGAAGGCAGTTAACAAAATGTTGGTAGTAAGTCCTCACCTATAAATAATTATCTTAAACCCAAATTGATTAAGTTTTTCAATCAAAGGACATAGAGTAATTAAACGGTTTTAAAAAAAGACCCAATTATATGCTTCCTAAAAGAGACTCATTTTAGCTTTATGGAGTGGCAATATATATTTCAGACAAAATAGAGTTTAAGTCAAAAACTGTAACAGGAGACAAAGAAGGTCACAATATAATAATAAATATAATCTTCACTATTTATCAAGAGGATATAAAAATTATAAACATGTATGCACCCAATTTCAGAGCATCTAAGTATATGAAGAAAGTATTAACAGATCTAATGGGAGAGATAGACAGCAATTCAATGCCAGTGGGGAACTTCTATACACTCACTTTCAACAATGGATAGATCATTGGATAGAAAATCAAAAACATTGGACTTTATAAAGATTCTTTGAATAAGTGTTTAAATAAGGGCATTTTAGACCAAATAGGCCTACCAAACATACCCAGAATATCCCATACCATAGAATCATACAACCTAACAAGACTAAATTATTAAAAATAGAAAATCTGAACAGACCAATAACAAGTAAGGAAATTATATCAGGAATCAAAAACATCCTATCAAAGAAAAACCCAGAACATGATGCTTTCATTGATAAATTCTACTAAACTTTTAAAGAAAAATTAAATACTAATCCTTCTCAAATCCTTCTTTAAATATTAAAGAGTAGGGAATACTTCTAAACTGATTTTACAAGGCCAGCATTATCGTGATAACAAAGCCAAACAAAGACATTACAAAAAAAGAAAATTATGAACCAGTATCCCCTATGAACATAGATGCAAAAATCCCCAACAAAACACTAGCAAACCACATTTAACAGCACACTAAAAGGATCACACCATGATCAAGTGAGATTTATTTCAGGGATACAAGGATGGTTCAAAATATACAAATATATGAATGTGATACACCACATTAACAGAATGAAGGATGAAAATCATGTGATCATCTTAATAGAAGAGATAGCTAAAACAGTCTTGTACAAGAGTAACAAAGCCATGATTTGTTTCTGATTTCAAATTATATTATGAAGCTATAGTAATCAAAACAGCACAGTACTAGCTCTAGCTTAAAGAAAAGCACATAGACTAGGGATACAGAATTGAGAGCCCAGAAATAAAAGTGCCAAGTAAACACAATGAGAAAAGGATGATGTCTTCCATAATTGGTGTTGGGAAAACTGGATATTCACATGCAAAAAAAAGAAAAAGAAAGAAAGGAAGGAAGGAAGGAAGGAAGGAAGATTGGACCCTTATCTTACACCATGCATACAAATCAACTCAAAATGGATTAAAGACTAGTAATGTGGGACCTGAGACCATAAATTTTCTAGAATAAAACATACAGGAAAGGCTCCATGATATTGGCCTTGCCAATCAATTTTTGGATACAACACCAAAGCAAACATAACAAAAGCAAAAATAAACAAGTGAGACTACATCAAACTAGAAAGTTTCTGCATGGCAAAGAGAACAATCAACAAAATGAAAAGGCAATTTATAAGATGGAAGAAAATATTTGCAAACTATATATCTGATAAGAGGTTAATATGCAAAAATAACCATACACTAAAAGATCTATACACTAAAACTATAAAACATTGATGAAATAAATTGAACAAGACACAGTATAGGCCATATATGACAAATTCACAGCTACTATCATCCTCAGTGGTGAAAAATTGAAAGCTTTTCTTCTGAGATCAGGAAAAAGACAAGGATGCCCACTCTCACCACTTCTATTCAACATGGTATATTGAAAGTCCTAGTCAAAGTGATAAGAGACATTCCTGCTATTCCTACTTTGTTGAGAGTTTTTATCATAAAAAAGTTGAATTTTGTCAAATACTTTTTTTCTGCATCTATTGAGATGATCATATGATTTTTATCTTTCATTGTGTTAATATGGTATATCACATATGTCATGAATGCATAGAATATATGTAGACACTAGTCCATTTTATGGGTTAATCAATGGTTTATGTTATTTGTAAAACTTGAGGTCAACAGTAGGCTATTAGTAGTCACATTTTTGGAAAGTCAAAAGTTAAAAGTAAATTTTCAACTGTGAGAGGTCTATTCCCCTAATCCCTGTGTCATTCAAGGGTCAATTATTGAATGGAATATTATTCAGCCTTAAAAAAAAGAAATTCTGCCATTTTATATGAATGACTCTGAAGAATATAATGCTATTTGAAATAAGCCAGACACAGAAAGACAAATACTGAGTGATTTCACTTACGTGTGGGACCTAAAAAAATAGCCAAATAAATAAAAGTAAACTTTAAAATTTTAATTTTAATTTTAAAATTTTTAAATGGGAAAAAGACTTGAATAGATATTTATCTAAATAATATAAACAATTGGCCACCAGGTATATGAAAAAATGTTCAACATCACTAATAGGGAAGTGCAAACAAAACCACAATGAGGTAACACCTCAAACTGTTTGGATGGCTACTATCAGAAAGTGAAAAGATAATAAATGCCAAAGATGTGCAGAAAAGGAGACACTTATCAAATGTGAGTGGAAATGTAAATTGGTACAGCCATTGTAGAAAAATTTAGGAAGTTTCCACAAAACATTAAAAATAAAACTATACAATTATGCAATTACATTTTTGGGTATATATTTAAAGGAAAGAAAACCAGTATCTTGAAGAGATATCTGTATTCCCATGTTCACTGTAGCATTAGTCCCGTAGCCAAGATAAACAGTGTGAGTGTTCATTGACTATTGAATGGATAAAGAAAATGTGGTATATATTTATGTATGTATATATAAACAGTTGACCTGTGAACAACACAAATGTGAAATGTGTGACTCCAGTTATAGACAGATACTTTTCAGTAAACATACTGGAAAAATTTTTGGAGATTTGTGATGATTTGAAAAAATTTACAGATAAACCATATAGCCTAGAAATATTTTTTAAATTGAGAAAAAAAGATATATCATGAATGCATAGAGTATATATAGTTGCTAGTCTATGTGTTAATTAACTGTTTATGTCATTGGTAAATCTTGCAGTCAACAATAGCTATTAGTAGTTAAGTTTTTGGAAAATTAAAAGTTAAACGTAGGTTTTCAACTGTGAGGTATCAATCTCCCTAACCCTTGTGTTGCTCAAGGGTCAATGGTAGAATGGAATATTACTCAATCTTTAAATAAAAAAAGAAATTCTGTCATTATGTCAACATGGATGAATCTGGAGAATATAATGCTATCTGAAATATGCCAAACATAAGACAAATACTGAATGATCTCTCTTTTATGTGAAAGCAAAAAATATTAAACTTATAAAAACAAAGAGTAGAATGATGGTTATCTGGGATCAGGACGTGGTTGGAAATGGGAAGACGGTGGTTAAAAGGTACAAATTTGCAGATCTAAGATGAGTAAGTTCTGGAGACAATGTACAGCATGATGACTATGGTTAATAATAACGTGCGGCATACTTAAAACTTGCTAAGGTAATAGAATTTAAGTATTCTTAACATACACACAAAAAGGTAACTGTGAGATAATAGCTAAGTTAGGTAACTTGATTGTAGTAATCATTTAACAACTGATAGGGTTTGGAGATTTGTCCTCTCCAAATTTCATGTTGAAATTTGATCCCCAGTGTTGGAGATAGGACCTGGTGCGAGGTTTTTGGGTCAATAGGAGGATTCATCACTAATGTCTCGGTGCTGCCCTCAAGATAACGAGGGAATTCTTGTCGTATTAGTTACCATGAGAACTGATCAATAAAAAGAGCCTGGAACCGCCACTCTTTCTCTCCCTCTTTTCTTTCTCTTGCTTCTCTATCATCATGTCATCTCTATACATCTGCTCCACTTCACATTTCTCCACGAGTGGAAGCTGCCTGAAGCCCTTCCATAGCACCCAGATGCTGGTGCTACGCTTCTTGTACAGCCTGCAGAACAATGAGCTAAATAAACGTCCTTTCTTTGTAAATTACTCAGTCTCAGGCATCCCTTTATAGCAAAGCAAAATGGACTAAGACAACAATTTATATGTGTATCAAAATATCAAACTGTATACCTTAAATATATAAAATTTCTATTTGCCAATTATACCTCAATAAAGCAGGAACAAAATGAATTCTAGTAAATGTAGAAAGTGAGAGTAAGCATTTAAAAACTTTTACAGAAATTGGACATCACTGTATCTTTTTAGCATATTTTATAAAAACATGAGTCCTCCATTAACTGGAAATTTAAAAAGCAAAAACAAAAATTGGCCCTTCACCACAGATAATTTGAGAGTCCCTCTGAGATTGTAACAAACCATTGTAAATTTGCTAAGCATCAGTATGTAAATTTACTAAGAACAAGGGGTTTTGCATCAGACAGATCTGGATTAAGTTCTGGGTTGGCCATGTGCAGGCTGTGTGATCTAAGGATAATTGTTTAACTGTCTGAGACTCAGTTGATCATGTAACTGAAGATGGAAATAGTATCT
The DNA here is from genome assembly GCF_024542745.1 of Macaca thibetana thibetana. Classification (NCBI taxonomy): domain Eukaryota; kingdom Metazoa; phylum Chordata; class Mammalia; order Primates; family Cercopithecidae; genus Macaca; species Macaca thibetana. The sequence continues at coordinate 85,460,233 of NC_065594.1, forward strand.
ACTTTGTTCCTTTTGGGGAATAAAATGAGATAATGTTTACAAATAAATCAACATATTGCCTGGGGTATTTTTTTTTAAACCTTGTTACTGCTAGAGAAAGATACAACATTTATGCAATTGCCCTTTGAACAATGCAAGGGTTAGAGGTGCTGATCTTCCTGCACAGTTGAAAATTTGCAAACAACTTTTGAATCACCAAAAATTTAACTACCGATAGTCTACTGTTGACCAGAAGTCTTACTGATGACATAAAGAGTTGGTTAAAACATATTTTGTATGTTATGTATCATATACTGCATTGTTACAATAAAACTAAGGTAGAGAAAAGAAAATTTGAAATATGATATTTGAAAACATAATATGATATTAAGAAAATCATAAGGAAGAGAAAATATATTTCCTATTTATTAAGTGGAAGTAGATCATCATGAAGGTCATTCTCATGGTGTCTACATTGAGTTGACTGAAGAGGAGGGAAAAGAGGGGTGGGTCTCGCTGCCTCAGGGATGGCAGTTCATCTGTAGGCTTTTCAAATTGTCACAAATCTCCAAAAATTTTCCAATATATTTATTTTTAAAAATCTGTGTATAAAATCTGTGCATAGTGGATGTGCCCAGTTCAAACCCATGTTGTTCAAGGGTCAACAGTACCTGAATTGCACCTGTCACATACATAACAACTTTTGGAAAACAGTAGACAAAGCAAACCTTGTATATTTTCATAAGATTGATTATAATACTCAAACAATTTAGGTTTTATATGGATATCAGATCATCTATCAAGTGAATATTGTATCTTCTAAAATTATATACATAACTAAATCATCCTAATAAAAACAGTGTGCTATGGGTAGACTCACATTTGTAATCCAGGGTTATTTCGTACGTCACATTCTAATTTTTTTCTCTTTTCTCTGTCACTAGAGGAAAAAAACCACCCACACATATATGTTTATATATATATATATATATATATATGTTTATATATATACAAATCTCTCATTTATTTTTCTTGCCATTCTTGGCTGGATCAATATCCTCTGTGCCAATTTTTAAAACAACTATCTCATGCTGCAATGCGTTATTTTCCATTTCTGTTTTGAGTTTAGTATTTCTCACTAGACCCGTCTGCAAATGTGCTTTCTAGCGCCATTATCCAGTTCCCCTAGTGAGACAGACGTCTTTCCTTGGGCAATTGAAGCAAGGTTACCCATTTGCATCATCTAAGAGTTAAACCCCAAATTCGATGCGTCCATGGAAAACTATGTCTCATGGAACAATTTTCTGAATCCTCTTTCGAGCCATTGTAACTAATGGAAAATCTTAGCCTCCTGTGAGAATAACAATAATAATAAACATTTGTACTTTGCTTTAAATATTCAATATGCTTTTACATATAGTACGTTGTTTTATTAACTCCTCACAAGCCAGTGAAATGGACGACATTCCCAACTTACGAAAGAGCTATACAAGCTAAGAGACAACAGTAGTCTAGCTATTAGTGTCCATATGTTAGATGTAAGCATCCCTGGACCAAAGAGTTGTCAAGGTAATAAATGCTGGTTATTTCTTTTATAACAGATTGCTCTCTGCTAAAAGACATTATGTTCTTCCAGTCCACTAAGCCATATGTACCTGTCTCAATTCTTGATTATATTTGATTACCGGATTTTCTTTTAATAAAACATTTATAATCATTTCCTTTATTACATCGATGTGCTTGGTTCCAGGAAAAATAAAGATTCATTAAATTATCAAATGCCAGTAATCGTTTTGTTTAAGGCAGTAGTGTCATATAAATATCCAAAGGTATATTTCAAATTATCAACGTGGCTGTTTTACTCAAAATAGGAAGATAAGCAGATGTAAGCACAAAGCAGAAATATGTTTCGCCTACAAAAGTTTTCGAGGTAACAAAATTGAAATGAGAAAGAAATGGATAGGTGAATATTTATAGGAAGTTTGTCTAAAATTTAGCTATTTTGTTGTTTATCCAAAAGTTTAACTTGACATATTTTCCCCAAGGGAATAAAATGAGCTAGTGGCAAAGTCAGGCCTGAACCAAGTTTCCAGACTCCAGATGCAGTTTTCTTCCTCCCTTTATGGCAGTGAGGCAGCCAGAGAGGCCGTATCCATTACTTAACCTCCACATCTCGCCAGCATGTCACACGTATAATCCAGGGCTGTCTACCTAGGATCACCGGTATGTTGAACTACAGAATCTGAAAAGCCTGAGATTGTGTTTGCTAGGGTTGGTATTGAAGCCTGTCTGAATATGCCACTTTCTAGCCAAACAAACCAAACCCAAAACGAGGGAAATCTGCCAAGACAAACTTTCAAACCCAAAGTTTAAAAACATTGGAATTACTGTCGTGTAGCACTCCAATGTAAATGTTGTCACATCAGGCCAGACTATCTGCTTGGAAGAGGCCAGAACTGTGGGAGGAGTAGATGGAAAACCATTCGGTGTCATTGACTGGTCCTGTTGACAATGGCAGAGAACACCATCTGCCTATTCCAATATTCCTTCTCCCTTTTCTCCTTTAACAAAAACCTGAATTTTAGGCAGACACATTGTTCTCCATGCAACAGTCTCTATTTCCTAGTGATCCTCTTCCACCTTAACTCCTACAGCTTTGATTTAAACCCCATCACTTCTGGACCAAGTTGATGCAGCAAACTTCCAACGTTGTTTTCCTGCCCCTGGCTTGCCTATGTATGTATTGTTTTTCCCGCTGCTGAAGGTAATCTTTAAGAAATTCAAAGCCAATCATGCTTTTTTTTTTTCTCTGCTAAAAATTCTTTAATGAACTCTACAATTTACACTAGGAAGGCTTAACTCCTTAGCTTGACACACAAAATCCTTAAATGTCTGAGCCCCGGCCATCTTTCCGACCCCATCCTTTTGCCATCGTCTTCCAGTATATCGTATATCACAAAAATATTGTACTTTTTTCAAATTTAATTTAATTTAATTTTAGGTTCTGATATACATGTGCAGGACATGCAGGCTTATTACATAGGGAAATGTGTGCCATGGTGGTTTGCTGCACCTATCAACCCATTACTGAGGTATTAAGCCCTGTATGTATTAGCTATTCATCTTGATGCTCTCCCTTCTCCTGCCCCCGACAAGCCCCAATGCGTGTGGTTCCCCTCCCTGTGTCCATATATCCTCATTGTATTTTATGAATCTTCCTGAACTGACCAAACCCCTGGACACTTGTTATTTCTTTGTCTTTGTAAAAACACTCACTCATCCTTTATGAAACTCTGAAACCTCTCTTGACCCTACCCTTCTTTTCTGGGCAGAAGCCAATATTGTCTGTTACGTTATCAAAGAGCATTATATACATTCCCATTTTATAGCTCTTATAACATTTTTATGACTATTTCCAAAAACTATCCTTCTTGAGGAAAAGTGCTATTTTTCTTGTTCATCGTCCTATACTTAGGGCTTCCAGGAGTATCTCAATCAAAGTAGGCAGTCAATATATGTTTGATCACTGCCTGGCAACAGACAGTTGGTGATTTTGGTGAGCCACTGATCATTTTCACAATGCTGACATTTCTTTTTATCTTTCCTTTTAGAGATCACACATTCCCCAGGAATAGGAGATTCCCTGGGGCATGAAAATACCAGCAAAGGCCTCCTCTAACTGCATGCAGCAGGTTCAGATCCTTGACAAAAATCTTCACCTATCGTGTTAACTTGGAACTGAGTCATACGCTTTTACGATTGAGACAGACTGGGATAGAGACTCTGTGATCAATACTATTTAATTTCATTAGCCTAATTGATATTCAGAATCACTCTGTGAAGTAGATGATCTTGTGATTCTAATTGTATCATTATTAAAGTATATTTATGTAGCCATGGTCATCATTAACAAAGATCTACAGCATGCAGGTTCCAAAATTCTCTGCACAGGAACAATCCATGAACTGATGTAGTTGTTCTATGTGAAAGGCAATTTTTTGTCTCTTCAGTGGGATTCTCACATATCTTTCCTAGAGAACCTTAAAAATCCTTGACCTGCTTCACAGAACATCTGCTATTACTATAATAAACAGCAGACAAGACTAGAGAGTGGATACACTAAAAAGTCACATCCTGGTATGACCAGGTTTTCCTGAACAGTGGTCATGATATACCAGGAACACTCAAAGCCATACTTAGAACATTCCAAAACTGGGATCACAGCCACATACTTGTTTGTTTCTTTTATTTTTTTCTTCAGGATGTACTGAGATTCCGGAGAAAGAGAAGCCTGCCAGTACTCATCCATGAATTCATCTTTTACCCACTCAGACACTTAAGCACCTCAATTTTATTATTAAGGCTTAACAGAAAAAGAAATCACAGAAAATCTGAGAACATTCCTTCTAATTACTAGGTTAATACTGGGCACCAGTAGCCATATAAAGGGATATTCTCATTTGGAAGATTATGCTCATAGTCAAAATTTTCTTGCTCATTTTCTTGATCCTGTACCTAAAAGTGTATCATTACATCTTTGTTCTATTGTAGTGAGACTTTCAAGTCTTCAACAATTCCCTTTATAAATAGTTAATCACCCTTGAAGTCTTAATCTGTTGTCTGTTATTAATACTTTCATTGGATGTCAGTTCTTCAGATCATTTCCCAGAGTTGTCACCAGATCAAAGCAGATAAAATGTCCCAATAGCAGACGGTTTGGAGTGGTCCATATAGGAGCAAAGGTAACAGACCTGGGCATGATGTCATAATGACTTCCATGGTACTTCCGCAATTGAAGAAATAATAAGATTTATTGAGTGTCTATTTCATGCCACATGCTATTTTAGGCAACTCATATATGTTACATATTCAATAATATTCCAGTATACTCAGAGGTTGTTAGTGCATTATCCCAATTTTATAAGTGAACACAGTGGAGCTTAAAAAGCTTAAATATCTTGCCCACAGTCATAGAGTTAGTATAAATATTAGTGCCAGAATTCAAATTGGATATATTTGAGCCTGAAATACACTCTTTTGCTAAGCTTCATAGGGATAATCAGGTGATCATTATCAATCACAACCATTGGCTTGTTTGATCAGGTGTATCAGGTCCTTCCTATTTTATAAAGAGTAGGATGTTATATCCTTTTTTTTTTCTTTAACAAGTATCTATGAAGCACCTACCATAAGGCCCTTTTCTACTTGCTAGGACATAGTTGTGAACAAATTGAAAAGGTCTTGCTCTTATCAAATTTTTATAATAGTGGGAGTGGATGCAGTTTTATTACCTGTGATTTCTGCTCTGTCTGCAAATATTTCCAATATTGACAAAAATATATTGTATTGTATACTCTCTGGTGTACATATTTGGAAAACTACACAATCCACAAATAGTAAAAGCAACTAAAATATAGTTGTGTTTAAAGTATTTTCCCCTTGTTTCCACATCCATGAAGAAGTTGTGTATTGGCCAAATGAACTAAAAATGTCAACTCAACTATTAAAACCTACAGCACTTAGCACGAACTGTCAATTTTCAAACATGTCAAATAATGCAATGCCCAACTACATATCTTGGCCGTCTACACACTGAAAAACTGTTTAATTATGTGCATTTGTAAATAGCTAAGTTACCAATGGACCTCTAAAGTCTTAAGTTACTGAAAAAACATTTCATCTCATAGTTGCATATGAATGAATATAAGAATGAATATATTTCTACCTCTGTGATGATTGTGATAATCTTATACATCAAAATATTATGTTTTTGAACTTAAATATAATTGTTCTTGAACAACAGAAGCTATAAAGATGAAAGTTACATCTCTAATTTGTTTCCTAATTTTTAGTGTATTTAGGTTTTTTGAAAGAGTATAATACATAAAATCCATGTTAAGCGACTGTACTATATGAATAGAAAATAAATGGGTTTAAGTTAACGTTTTTACTTATCTGAATAACTCTCATGTTTGTTTCACTAACACTTCACTGGAATAAAGGATTAGAACATAGCATAAGTTCTAGGAGGACTTATGTGAATAACCCTCATGTTTATTTCATTAACACTTTGCTGGAATAAAGGATTAGAACATAATGCAAGTTCTAGGAGACCAATATGCAATATTTTTTAAGTTTTTGTTTTAGAAAACCAAGAGGATTTTCATGTTTTAATTTTATGCTTCTTTACTTTATATTGCAAATGCTGTCTTGACTTGAAAAATATCATACACTCTCTCAGACGTCAAATACTTTAACAATTGTTCCAATAATACACTGAACATATATATTAATAAATGGGCATTACAGTGAATGCATGGAAAGTAAAAGGCCACACCTGTTATCAAGTAAGCATTTTTACCAAATCCACTTGCTAGGCTCAGCATTACGCTTCTATTAGCAATCATGATCATTGGCTTTTTTGAAGTCATATTCAGTTTATCACAGTTTTTCAGTTACAACAAATCCATGATTGTAATGTACAATTCTATATAAATTCACAGGTCTGCCAAGTGCAGTGACTTATGCCTGTAATCCTAGAACTTTGGGAGGATAAGGTAGGTGGATCATTTGAGGCCAGAAGTTCAAGATCAGCCTGGCCAAAATGGTGAAACCCTGTCTCTGCTAAAAATATAAAACTTAGCCAGGCGTGGTGGTGGGTGCCTGTAATCTCAGTTACTTGGGAGGCTGAGGCAGGATAATCGCTTGAACCCGATAGGCAGAGGTTGCAATGAGCCAAGATCGCACTATTGCACTCCAGCCTGGGAGGCAGAGTGAGACTCTAATTTAGAAGAAAAAAAAAACTTGTAATCTCAGCATTTTGGGAGGCCGAGGCGGGCGGATCACCTGAGACCAGGAGTTTGAGACCAGCCTGACCAACATGGAGAAAACCCATCTCTACTAAAAATACAAAATTAGCCGAGCACGGTGGCTCACGCCTGTAATCCAAGCTATTCCCGAGGCTGACACAGGAGAATCACTTGAACCCGGGAAGCGGAAGTTGCAGTGATCCGAGATTGCACCATTGCACTCCAGCCTGGGCAACAAGAGTGAAACTCCGTCTCAAAAACTCAGTCAATCAATCACAGATCTTGCATTAATGGGGAAAGGCCCCAAATCTGTCATTTTTACATGCATTAGTAATAATTTTAAGTGAGACTAAAGTCTCACATGCAGTAAAATGAAAATTAAAGCATTGTCTTTAACCAGAGAAGTACAAATATGGACACAATTGAGAAATATGTAAAGACAAGAAACACTTTATAAGTTGAAAATACAAGCAGAGTTTTTTGGTCTTGAAGTGGTAGGGACAGAGGTTCATGGAGGCTCTAAGGCTAAGGCATGCCACGGTAAAAAAGATGTTTTAGAAAATATTTGCCTGACTAGCAAACGTAAAATAGCAAAACAACCGGAGGAGAAAGGAATTAGGTAGTGTATTAGGCCATTCTCACATTGCTATAAAGAAATACCTGAGACCGGGTAATTGATAAAGAAAAGAGGTTTAATTGGCTCATGGCTCTGCAGGCTGTACAGGAAGCATGGCAGCATCGGCTTCTGGGGAGGCCACAGGAAACACACAGGCATGGCGGAAGGCAAAAGGGAACGAGGCACTTCATGTGGCTGGAGGAGGAAGGGTGGGGAGGTGCTACACAGTTTTAAACAACCAGGTCTGGTAAGAACTCACTATCTCTTTCATTTGTTTTTGTTGTTTTGGTTTTGGTTTTCTGAGACGGAGTCTCGCTGTGTTGCCCAGGCTGGAGGGCAGTGACACAATCTCGGCTCACTGCAAGCTCCGCCTCCCGGGTTCACGCCATTCTCCTGCCTTAGCCTCCCGAGTAGCTGGGAGGACAGGCGCCTGCTACCACTCCTGGCTATTTTTTTTTTTTTTTTTTTTTTGGTATTTTTAGTAGAGATGGGGTTTCACCATGTTAGCCAGGATGGCCTCCATCTCCTGACCTCGTGACCCACCTGCCTTGGCCTCCCAAAGTGATAGAATTACAGGCGTGAGCCACTGCACCCAGCCAGAACTCACTACCACAATAACAGCACCAAGGTGATGGTGCTAAACCACTCACGACGCATCCACCCCCATGATGCAATCACCTCTCACCACGCTCAGTTGCCAACATTAGGGATTATGAGTCGACATGAGCTTTGAGTGGGGACAAACCATATCAGGTGGCAATCAATGTAATAAAAGAGGTGAGAAGAGCCCGTATGAGGGTGTTAGTCCTAAAATAGGTATATCAATTCTTTACATGCACAATATTCTTAAATGATAACATTTGTACACTTGCGGATTTGGTAAAAATGCTTACCTGATAACAGGAGTGGTCTTCGGCTTTCTGTGCGTTCGTGTAATGCTCCATTTCATTGATATGTATATAGAATGTCTTATTGGAAACACTTGTGAGAATATGTGACCTCTGAGAGAATGTATGATGTTTTTCAAGTTGTCAATACAGTATTTGCAATATAAGTTAAAGAAACATAAAATCAAAACATGGAAATGTTTTTAGGTTTTTTAAAGACTTTATAAAACCTTAAAATTGACTTACTACTGACTGCATTTTACTCAAGAAACTTAAAACAAACAGCTACCATTAAGATGTTCCACATGTGTTTTTTCAAAAGCTCTTGTAGCTAAGCCAATAAACCAATTAGATCAACTTAAACAAATGCTTAACTTTTTGAGAATTTCCTGTATCTTGTGCATGTATAAACATTAATGGCATTATAAAAATTGTAAGAGTGGAGAAATGCAATTTAAGCAGCTGTTTGTCAAATCGAGTTTTCCTAATTTTCCATTTCCACAGGTTTCATAAGATTTTTCATGGAGGAGTATCAGTCAATTAAAAGAAAACAATGGTGTATCACCTACCATGTGAACCATAAATTGTTTTAGACACTAAAATTCTGTTTATTTATAGTAGAGTCAATTAATGTGTCATAACTCAATTTGAGAATGTACCATAAAGAAAAAAGAACTAATTTCGGTAGAAAAAAGAATTTAGTTCACCATAACTTGTATACAAACACACATACTTGCCTATACACCTTCATCAGTTTTGTAAAGATATACTTGATTAAAGAGTATTCTCTCTAATAGAGAAAAGTTAACAAGTTCAGAATGAAAACATATCTTTAAATTTGGCATCATATAGCCTTTTTTGTGTTCTGTGCTTTACATTTTACAAAATACAACACACATAAATTTTGGTCATAACGATGACAGCCAGGATGGATGTTTCCATGCTATCAATGAGAATGACTCCATTTCCTAATAGAGAGAATTTCAAGGGCAACTCTAGAAAACATGCACCATTTATTAATATGGGGCAATGGCCTCTAAGCATTTCTGTCACCTCTCCTCCACGCCCAAGCCCATAGCACGACTACCCAGAGTCAGGGCCTAATGCAGCACGCCAAACACATAAATTTTTACAAAGCTTTGCTTTTACAACATTTATGTGAATTTCAAATTTTCTCCCATATTTTTTATATAAATTATTTTCTCCACCTCTGAATCTTCCAGGAAGATGCAGTGGGTTGATCCCGTGCCTTTGAGGAAACCTGGCATTCTATGTCACATCTTGCCAGCCAAGCTAGAGAATCACTTCTATAATATTGAAAGACCAAACCCCACAAGCTAAATGAAGTAGGTACAAAAAGCATTGCCAGTCTCAAACCTCCACTTCTCTGTCTGTTACACAGGCTTCCATGTATCCTTCTAATAGTGAATGGGAAAAATATTGGAAGCAACTATCAATGGGGAGTGACCCTCATCCTCTCACCTTACCATACAAAGGGACTTTCAAGGGAGAAAAGGAAGGACCTGGAGGATAATAAAAGACCCACCAAGGAGACCAAAGAGTTGGCCTAGTATGCAAATACAAATATATGATTTCTCTCCATTCCTAGTTTTCAATTCTCACTTCTTAGTTTAAAGACACTCGGGTTTTGAGTCTTGACTCCTTAAAATGTTTATCGTGGAAGATTGAGTTGAGCCCTCGTTTTTTCTAGAGGTTGCATTATGACCACTGTCATTCCTTACATTTTGATTGTTTTTCTGTTAACATAGGGAGCATCACAATTAAGAAATATATTATTTTCTGCTATGGGGAAATCAACACAATTTGGAAGCAGTCCTACCTGGAATTTTGGGAAATTGATTCTTCCTCCTTGCCCCTTTTCCCATCAGTCAGCTTGGGGTCAATGAATACCTCCACTCTGCTATGTCTTCTGCCGCCTCCTTTGTGGTACATCTGGAAGTTGCTGAATTGGATCAGGTCATTGCTTTGATAATGTTTGTCACAAGGCCCTGTTGTAAACTCTCCCAAGAAATCTTCCTCTGTGTATTTGTCTTCTCAAGTCATTACGTTGTACCACCAAGTAAATTAGACATTATGCAAAAGTACATCCGTTTATGAAATATACAGCAGATATTCAAAGATATCCTTTCCCAGTAAAAGAGAATGTCACAGGACGTTTGCACACAAAGTAACTATGTTTACTTTCATTTAAAGAACAGCAAATTCAAAACTTCATTAAATTGCCCAGGGGCATCCAACTAGGAAGTCGAAGTGCAGGATCCAAGCCCAGGTCTAACTGAGGAAAAAAGGGATGTTTCCAGTGATGTTTACTGTCCCGTGACTTTCCGTCCCCTAGCTGCCCATCTCTGAGAATTTCAATCTTGGAATTCCCTCTCCAATGTATCCAACGTTCTCTGAATCACTCCTTCCCAGACAATGCGTCTAAGTAACAAACAAACGAACCAAAAAAGAAAAGGAAATGGTCTGTTAAGTAAGAAGCAAATCAAAAAACGTAAATCGGCCAGGCGTGGTGGGTCACGCCTGTAATCTCAGCACTTTGGGAGCCAAGGCGAGTGGACTACGAGGTCAGGAGATCGCGACCATCCTGGCTAACACGGTGAAACCCCGTCTTTACTAAAAATACAAAAAATTATCTGGGCTCAATGGCGGCCGCCTGTAGTCCCAGCTGCTCGGGAGGCTGAGGCAGGAGAATGGCGGGAACCCGGGAGGCGGAGCTTGCTGTGGGCCGAGATGGCGCCACCGCACTCCAGCCTGGGCGGCAGAGCGAGACTCTGTCTCAAAACATAAAAATAAAAAAAAATAATAAGCCTCCATACTATTTGAATATTTCCCATTTTAAATTTATTTTCTAGAAGCTGTCTGGTAAGAAATAAAAGCACTAAAATTTTGAACTTTGGGAAGTAATACTTAAATTAATTTCTTTTCCTGTTCACTGTAAAACGATATTGCACTGATGCTTAAGTCTATTCCTGTCTTAGTATTACAGTATTAGTGTTTCTGAAACGTAAAGTTCAGAACTTCAAGATTATTTTTAATTTTACTTTTAAAGTTACAAAAATTTTAGAGACAGTTCTGGGGAAATTAATGAATATTTTTGGCAAAACCAAAAACAATAATAAATACAAGGACCAGGATGCAGGCAGGTATATATGGTTAGAAAGAGTTTCACTGAGCCAAAAAGCTCTGGAAAGGAGTAAGGTCACCAACTTGCTTTTAAATAATGCTGATCCAAAATTTCTGCTCTAATTAGACTTGTGAATGAGAGGCTAATACTTTGAAAAACATAGAATTTCTGTAAGGTCAAAGTTGAAGCATGCTATATAGATTTAGGAAAAAAATGCTGTTTTTGTTTTTTTAAACTTGTTGGATAATAGCTTTCTTTAGAGTAACATAGCAATTTCTTTAAGCACCAAGTTGTTTTATGACAATATCTTGTTATTGATTATGTTGGTTTTATTAGTACCACTGCTGCCATTGTTATCATTATCTTTGCCATCCTGTACTATTTATTTCAATTAGTCTTTATTGAGTTCATATGGAACTTGTTCAGAGTAATGCATTATGGTTAAGTAGCTCTATGTATGTTACAATTTGGGTTGTTGCAATAACAGTATTTATGTTCTCAATGATTATCAGATTTATACAGTGTAATACTAGAGAAAATAAGAAAAACAATAAAAGGCTATTGTTTTCTGAAAATGATGAATGTAATACACAACTTTGAATATTAATTTATAAAAATTTATTATCATGTTCTTGTGTCATTGCTTCAGTCTTTAACATATATTTTCAAAAACTCTTTAAATGTGTGTGAGTGATTTTAAATTAAACTATATGCATTTTACATATTGAGTTTATATATTCATTCTCCAAAAAGTAGAAAGCAAATAGCATGGTCTGTTTTTATTATAAAGAATTTCCTAAGCCTATTGGCTCTAAACAATTATGAAAGAAATCACTTACATAGTAGCACATCTAAGATCCTTTGCATGAAGAAATAAAGATTTATATTGTTTCTTGTTACCGTTTCTCAAAACCATGCATATAAACAGACATGATCTACTACATATATGTAGTATCTTAGTTTGTTATATGTGTGCCTGTTTGAGACAGTTCATTCTCCATTATTGGCTTACTGCATTAACAGACTGAAGACTTATTCATAAGAAAATGCATTACGTATATCCTCTACACAGTGATGGCAACAGCAGGCAGTCTTTAGCTACGGCTTATGTTACAAAGAACCTTTGGTGTGTAAACAGAATATATCATTGAACTTTTAGCAAAGTATATACGAAACAATGTGTTTTTCATAAACTTTTTTTTTATATTGGAAATGGAGTTAACATATTTACAACATGTCCCCATACCTTATTTTATTTGATTGCCAGAAGTTGAAATTGAACAAAATTAACGAAAGAAGGCTGAATCACAAAGCAATATGAGATGGGGGAAACTGAATGCAGGATTGTGTTTCAAAATTTGTGTAGAAAGATTATATGACAAACAGAATAATTCCAAGTTATGCTAACCTATATGTTTTTAGCTTTCCCAATTCTAAGCAATAAAAAAATGTCAAATGTCTGCATTTTTCCCTATACTTCTATAGTGAATGGCTCATGAACAGATCTTGCCGTTTACCCAAGAAGCTTGTTCATAAGTTGACAAATATGTCTAAATATAAAATTCCAAGGTGAGTTGGAGAAAATGCCACGCAAAACTCGAAAAAGCCCAGACGGTCCATCCACAGTTAATTAAGTAGCAGAGCCTGAAATAGCTACGAAGCTGTGTACCCAAAGGCTGCAGTCATTTCTAGCCTCCTACAAACAGGAAACCAAAATGGTCTGAAGCTGGTACTAAGGATCTGTGACGTCATAGGGAAAAACCAGGTAGTAGTGCATATGCACCTACACACATAGTACACACAGTCTTCAGTACAGGCTAAAAGAATGATGCCAACACTCAGAGACAAAATGAGTTGGGATATGGGTAATACAATAAAAAGTCTTCAGCACAGACCTTTAGACTTTGTCAGCATCTTTAATATTGTTAAATGCAACTGGGATTAAGTCATTAACCTCTCCCATCTGTTCACATAATTATGTAAAACAGAACTGAGTCTATGTCCCATGCCTGGATATTGCTGCCTGTAGTCACTGCTCTAGCAGTCTCCAAAACCCTCATACTAAACTGTATATATGGGGGACAATATTTAGTAATTTTCAAGGTAATATTTCATAATAACCAAGGCATACTCATTCTGCACGCAAATATGCAAGTTACATAAGCTCTCTGAACCTGGAGTTCTCTGTCTGTAAAATGGTGTCATCAGTACTATAAAATAGTAATGTTGTGAGGACAAAATGAAATAATTCATGTGAGAATAGTGGCACAGAGAAAAGAATATTATGTTATGACAAAAAACATTAGCTGCTGAAATGGTAATGATGATGACCATGGTGGTGGTGTTGATAATGATGTCATAGGCACTCAACAATTTCAGTTCTTGGCACATGATACCACTCAATAAATATGTGTTGAAAGAATGAGGGAATATAACAGCATAACTCTGTGGGACAGACAGTGGTGCCATCATGTCACAAAGGATAAAGCTCATTTCCAAATGGGTTAAGTGAACAATCTCATCCCTCTAGTAACAATCTGCTGGGCAAGCTGAGATCTTCTCATTGTATCCTGTTGTTCCATCACAATGGGCAATTTAATTTCATGGATCTGGTTTTCATTGGATCAACACAACCCATCTATTAGTCAGAAATAACAGGTATTTAAATCTGAGTTAGCTAATGTCCAAAGAGGTTGAGCATTTTGCTTGAAATCATTATATATGTTTTAGGAAAAATGGTCTGTAAGCTGATTTTAGTGATGTGAGTGAGGAAGAACAGAAGAAACTGGTTCTGGCCCCGTAATTTCTGCAACCTAGGTGATGAGTCTGACCCAATGGACATCTCTGGGCAGACAGTTTAAAAAAGTGACACATTGTATTCCAAGACCTCGTTATAGCTGCCATTTGGCCCTTGAGCTTGTCACATAATGATTCATACTATAAAGAGGTCTTTATTCCTTATTACTGCCTAACACCGTGAATATTCTATTTTTGCACATAAAAGCACACTATTGTGTACCTGAATGCAGCTTCTTTCTCCTTTGTTTTTTACGTTCCAATGGAAAAGTACCATAGACGTGATAAGCAGAGTGTCTCATCTGGAGTGTGGCTTTCCTCATGAGACCCTTTTGCACAATGCCTTTGAAGCAATCAATACATCTCGATTGCCAAATGTGGACAAGAAACAGGAGAAATGGCTGTTTAACTGGCCACAAATTCATCTTTATTATAATATATTGGAACAAGCAGAATATTTCTAGTTTTCAAAGTACATATTGATAACAATACTAATAAAAATAATAATGGCTAACTTATCTCGAGTAATTAACATGAGTCAGACATTTTCTAAGTAACGTACTCCCCTACAAAAATGTTAGTACCTTGCCCTAGGTGGCACAGCTACCTAGGAGTAGAGCTGTAGTTTCAAAGCAGGTGGTCTGGCCGCAGCACTTGTGTCCTTACTCACCACAGCATACTGTATCTGCTTATCACAGGTACTTGGGGATGCTAATCGTTCCTGTAAGTGCCCACAGTTTGGCAAGATAAAGCTCCTTCGGGCCTTCATGAAGCCCAACAATGTCTGCTAACAGATTTTATGGGAGATGGCTGTATCATATAGCCATAGATGAAACACCAATGCATTTTCTGCGGTAAAACTTCTTCTGAAGACCGTCTTTACCATGGTATTCAATATTCCTCATAAAAGATGTGTAAAAAATGCTTTCAGATTAGGCAAAAATAGTCTCTTCTGAATAATTTACCTCCTTTTATTAGAAAAGAGGAGCCATGACACTTCTGGTTTTCTGTATTTACTTTGGCTACTAGAAAGCTCAGAAAGCAGCTCTGGGTTAATTGTGGTAGGTTTACAGTGTTAAGAGTTTTGTTGTGATTATTTCCCTCTCCTATTCTTCTTTACTGAACTGTTATTTTCTTTTCAATATAATACAAGCTAAACAAATGCAATTGCTTTAATGTAAACATTTTCATCTTATTACTTATGTATTTTAATCTCAACATATTTGAAAAAAATCTGGTCTTTTAGACAAGCAACCAAACTGGACTTTAGTGGATAATTTTATCCACTCCTCTGGTTGAAGGAATGCTGTCATTTATGATTTGCATTATTCATTGTACAGGACAGACTTACTGTTTTCTAGAATTCTCGTAAGTACAGATTTGGTTGAGAAACAAATTTAATTTGCTCTTTTATTTTTCACAAACTTATATTGCAAATTTATACTGATATATTACATACAATCCAAGGAGATAATGTCTCCTATACATTAATGAAAATATTTTTAAAGCTCACATATAAATAACCACATTGGACTATAATTATAATCTTTATTCACATCAGGCTATTAAAATAGTTGATCCTTGACAAGTAGCTCAGGGTAAAATTGACCCAAAGTCCTACTATAAAGGCTTTTTGAATAAAAAGTTGTTTTTTTAAAAAAAAAGTATGGAGAATCATTTGACAGACAACATCAAGATAAAAAGATGCTCTATTAATTTGCAAACCCAGAACCCCTTGACTCATTTAGCTCATGATATAACAAACAGAGCATTTAACATACCCATCCAAATACTCAAATGAAGAGCTCCACACACATGACCAGCAAGTGTTTTAGGTTCTCAGAGATTCCACAGATATTTCTCCCAGTTTTGTTGAGCCTTTAATTAGTGAAAATCTGAGAAAGAAAAATTACTTGTAGTGTATAATTAATCCCGTTATGTAATCTGAGAGCATTTAAAAAAAAAGAAAGAAAGAAAAGAAAGACATCTCATTAAGCATCTATTATTTTTGTTTACTTATTTATGTCATTGATAAAAATAAGGTAAGTAATACATTTAATAAAATAATACAGCTTTGTATTTTCTTCATAAATACTAATAATTCAGTTGGAAATATAGAAATTTTAAAATCCTAATATATAAGCCTTTTTATTATGATGAAAGAGAAAGATGTGGAATCCCTAGATGGGAAAACATATCATATGGGTTGGAAGATATCTCTTCAAGCATTCTATTGCTACTCTCAACATATTTTAAACTTAATATGAGCAATGATAATTGTAGGACATAAACTATTTTCCCATTTATCTGTAATTTAATTTTAAAAAATTAAAATAACTAGAAAATATAGGGAGAAGAAGGTATTTTCCCATAGAATAATGTTCTATTACCATGTATCCAGAGGACAAGTGGAATGGTTGTAACGTGAGTGGGAGGAGAGTAAGGAAGCAGAAGAAAGAGTTGCATTAAATATTGTCATAGAAAATCATCTTCAATTTAAGAATGGTGATTTTAAAAAGAAGCTAAATACGGATACTATTTTCTTTCAGAGGAAGATCTTTGCACACTAAGAAAATTATGCATGAATCCTACTAATAAATGAACAAGGGCCCTTTTTTCATAATACTCTTGTAGAACAGTGTTTATGTCAAAAATCCTTAAAATTCAGCCAATGAAGCCCTTGGAAGTCAAAATAGAAGTTAGTATTATCAATACTACTGATGAGAGGTTACTGATGAGGTTACACTCTCATCAGTAGTATTGGGGCAATCCGCAGTATTGGTGCAAACCTTCTGAAGTCACAGGAAAAAATAAATAAATAGTAGCATATATATGTATATTGTATATATATGTGTGTGTATATGTATAATGTGTATATATACTCTATATAGTATATATGTATAATCAGCAGTATTGGTGCAACTCTTCTGAGGTCACAGGAAACAATATATATATATTTTTTTTATTTTGTAGCATTTATATATACATACATATGCTACAAAAATAGGTCAACCCTTTGGTGCCATAATTATAAATGTAAACATGTTTCCTACAGAAATAGAGATATGTAAAAATATGTTGCAACAAACAGATATAATAGTGAAAAGTTGAAACAATATGAATGTGCAATAGCAGGAGTTTACTTTAATGTTCTGCATATATATAGTGCAAACAATGAATACTTTTAGCAAGGAAGAAAAAAGTGGTGACATGGAAAAATACTCATATTTTTGTGGAAAAGAAATCTAGAAAAAAATTATTAAGTATGGCCTATATTAGTTAAAATTGCATTAGCTGCTGTAATAAATAAATATTCTAGAAGGCTTCCCCAAATAGAAATGTATTTCTTAACATATAAAATCTCATTGTTAGGAGACTGTCTTTCAGGCACTCATTCTGACAGAAATGCTGCCATTTTCAACAGGGAGCTTTTTCAAGTTAATCTAGGCGACAATCCTCAGCCAGCAATGGGTGAGGGAAAGAGAGTAGAGAATAGATAATCATGCAGCATTGATTTTCCGTGTATGTTCACGTAGGTGCACACAGATATATAAATGTATTTGTTTTCTTATTTATACCTTTCTGTATTTTAAAACATGTCCATAATTTTGACATTGCTTTTATAATTAGAAAATATTAAAATATAAAAAACTAATACTGAGATTACATTGTGTACTTGGTCTACATCTTTCTCTTTTCGACCCCAAATTTACTTACCTTGAAAGTAAAGTTTTAAAGTTAGAATTACCTAACTATGGACAAATTATATTTTCTATGACTAACTTCTGTCTGAATTGAGACCCAGTTTTAAAAAGAAGAGTCAGATAGTTCATGATATAGAAAAGTCTGGTAATATGTATGAAATATCTCTAAATTATATATATACACACACGCATACATATATGTATATATATCATACATACACATATATGTATATATACCATATATATCACATCTATACATATATACATATATATATTTCAGGCACAGCTCTTTGAACCACCAATGGAACATTCCATGCGAGATGTTTACCAACAAGTTACAACTATATGTCTCTACATCTCTATTAATGTTTTCTTCGCAATATAATGGTTAAAAATGTATAAAGGAGCAGAAACAAAGGATTATAAACGTGAGAAAAGGTCTATTTTAAGGGATCAATAGGCTCCCTTTCTTTTCCCTTATGAAAAGTGCTGAGGCTCCATGAATGAGTTCCATAAATAAGTCAGAGAGAGCACAGCTTGGAAATGTACCAGACATTCAGCAGAATGAGCCACACACTAGTGGTCTTCTCAGAGCCTAGAAAGATACATCCAATCTCCATAGTCAAGAAAAATGAAGAAAGAATCTGCAACATATTTGTCCACCTGATCTTTCAGATCAAAGTACACCCAAGTCTTTCATCTCCCTTGCTTTCCTATGCAGTCCTGAAGAAAAGCAATACAATTTATTAATAGACAAGACAAGGTTGATGAGGAAGACCCAGATGGCTTGTGCTTGTATCACTTACCAGCACAACTGGTTTCTCTGTGAATTCAGGGCACAAACTGGACAGGAGAAGAGTTTCCCTTGCTAAGGCTCCTTTCTCTTGCCCTTACCATGAGCAGACGCTATGGCAGCAGCATCTCCTGGCTGCTTCCAGACATAGTAGACTTCAGGTTGGCTGATGGCTTTGGCTTTCCAACTGTCCCTCTAGATGGGGGAAGGATGACAGCACTGGGCTAGAATCTCAACCTAAGGGCTCCATTAAGGGAAGAAGAATGAAGGGAACCTGTCCTGCATGGATAATTGAGGTCATGTCTGTGGCCAGGGTCTCTGTTACCTGCTGTCACTGAAGATCTTAGAGCCATGTTTTCCTTGTCATGCTTGTCACCGTCGCTGCACGTTCTGCTCTATCCAGATTCCCTCTGCATCTCAATGTATCTCCCAAACATTCCTTCATATTTCAGAAAGAACCATTCGACATTTTTTCTCTCTTGATATTAAACATTTTATACATTTATCACCACATGTTAGAAAAGTCAACAAATGCAGAGAAACATTCCTGTAACACATTTGGGAAAGGAGTTTATCGCACTGATTTATTTTTCTTTTTGTAATCAACACTCATACATAATGCTCCTTTGCAGGGCTAGACTACTGAACAGTCAGTGGCCTAATGTGACTGTGAGTGACCTTAGGAGGCCAAGCCAGAGGACAGCCTGTGAAATAATCTGTTTCTCCAATATCAGGGATGCTACTAAGAGTTGAGTAAACAGACAGGGTTAAAAACAGTTGAAAAACAGATAGGGTGATCTATCTCCATTGCCTGAGCCAAATTATTTATAGAAACATGAATAAAAGACTAGCAAGTTAAGCAAACTGTATATTTGCATAGAATAAAATACCAGAAACTGTTCTTTTAAAATTATTGAAAAATAATTACTGGCAGTATTGTACAATTTATTTACTGGAGAAGAAAATGAGGGTCTATGCATTTTTTAAAAGATAAGAATTTGTGCTCACTTATGACTGTCCCATATATTTCCCCCACAAGCTCTGGAGTGAGGGAGACTAATTGACTTGGCAAAAGAAACATACAACTAGGAAAACTGAAAACTACACAAAAATATGTGCTTACTTTTTAAAGTCCATTCACATTAGCTCATCCAACTTGGAGTTTTTCTTTAAAGTAGAGTTCATAAGCAAATAGATATTTAAAAGGTCCATTTTCCACATAAACATTTATCTTTCAGTGGAATTACAGAAATGTCAGCTCCTTTTTCTCTGATTTTTTGGCTATAGGTATTTGTGTGTTATTTGATGGAGAAATGAATCTGTATCTTTCTACAACTAAGTTTTGAACGAGGCTCCCAGTGTATGTTTTTGGCACCAAATACTGTTTAAATCCTGGCAGATTTACATATAGCATTCAAGGTCCAATTTTCTTGCGTCTGTTCAATCATTGATGATGTTAATGTCTGAAGTTGTCAGAGACATGCATTTTAAAGTAGGGAGAAGCCAGGAGCAGCCTCATGGCTGAAGCAGGGGACTGAAAACTCAAAGCTGAGAACTCTGCTCCCTGCTCAGCCAGTGACCCAGGGTGTAGTCTCAGGCATGTCACTTAACCACTATTAATTACTTAATTGTTGTATTTGTAATAGAGGGCTTAGGGAAACATGAGGTAATATCCAACTTCAAAAAGAAAATTATGAACCCAGGTCTATTCTAAGAGGCATTTGGGTGATATTTTTGAGGTGAGTAAGGAATTGTACCTCCTGCTGCTTTTTAAGTTTCTGAGTCAATCTCTGGGTTGGACAAGGACTGGGAACGTGCTCAGTTGTATCTCCCCCGCTAGTGGTTCATTTAAGTGATGATGTATCAAAATATCTTGGTAAATCAGATCTACTTTGGGCTGAGAAAAAATTTTGGTATTTAGAAAAACATCTTAAGTAAGCCTTCCCTCTCGATTGAGAATATAGTTTACACAGCCCTCCATAGTACTACAAACTTAGACACTTTCTGTAAGAGTACAAGAAGTAATTTTTTTAAAGATTATTAAAGTGAGGACCTGAGAGCATGAATTAGATATGAAAATCCCTATCAATCCTATTTGTCAACTTATCTGGGCTCTAGATTACCAATAAACAGGGTTTCCAGGTAAAATACAGGATTCCCAGTTAAATTTAAGTTTCAGATAAGCAAGAGATCAGCTGGGTGCAATGACTCACCGCTATAATCTCAGCACCTTGGGAGGCTGATGTGGGAGGATCACTAGAAGCCAGGAATTCGCGATTATCATTGGAAACATGGTGAGACCCCATTTCTACAAAAAAATACAAAAATTAAGCTGGCATGATGGCATGCCTGTGGTCCCAGCTACTCAGGAGGCTGAGGCAGGAAGATCACTTGAGCCCAGGAGTTAGAGACTGCAGTGCGCTATGATCATGTACTCTAACCTGGGTGAAAGAGCAAGACACCATCTTTAAAAAAACAAAGAACACCGGACTGTTTTTTAGTTAAGTATATCTTATGCAATGTTTGGGACATATTTATATCAGAAAAAAATGAACGTTTATATGACATCCCAATTTAATTGGGATGCTTTTATTTTTATTTGATAAACCTGGCCATCCTCTCCATAAACCAAGCTGTCAACTTGATTCCTATTTGAGTACCTAAATTTCATCACTGCCTCTCTTCTCTTGAGGTGGCACTAGATCCTCCTCAGATGCCATGGTACTCAGCAGTTGCCTCTGTTGGAACCCTTAACAAAGCACCTTGTACCACTTTGCTTATCTGTCCTTTGCTCTCACACTGTGAAATGAGTTCTCTCAGGCAAAGATCACATTGCATGTGTGCCATTATTTTGAAACATAGCCAGAACACCGACCAGTTCTTAAACATCATCGGTATGGGGAGATCATATACTGCCCAATGTCTTCATCATCTCACCTGCTTTCTCTGATTTTGACTCTTTCTCTCTGCAAGAAAATTGCAGACATCTGCCACAAAGAGAAACTGACCAAGAGAGCATTTCTCGCCTACAGTTTTATTACTCACCCATGGATTGATGCCAGGTGTCAAAACTATTGCAAATATTTTATTAGCATTCAGTCACAATATGAGAGGTTGAGAGTGACTTACCTTTTTGTAAGTTATTTCTTATTCACATATATAGCACATCTCTTGTAAGAATATATGAAACGCTTTGGTACCCCTCTCACCCTGTGTTTCTGAGGAGCAATCCTCAGCAGTTGTGAAGAACAGGACTTTGAAATTAGAAATGTGGATTTAAACAACACTGCTGGCTCTTCCTAATTTCTAAGGCTAGTTTCACTACCTCATTGGTCTGCTGGAGAGATTAAAAGAGATAACACTCGTGAGACACTTAGTTCATTGCCTGGCCCAAAGTAAGTAACTCAACAAATAGTAGCTGCTGTTTTTCTTAGGACAGATTCAGGATTACCTTTTTGAAATGGTGTTATTCACGTGTGTTCAAAAATGCTTTCTGGAGGAGACAAGAAAGAGGTGGAGTTAAAGGGAGAAACTTCCCGAAGTTCCAGGTTCTCCTATGAGAAGGAGTCACACACAGACACACAGAGGGTTATCTGCTGTATTAGCCCATTTTCACACTTCACACTGCTATAAATAACCACCTGAGATTGGGTTATTTTTAAAGAAAATAGGTTTAATTGACACGTAGTTCTGCAGACTGTACAAAAAGTGTGGTTGAGGAGGCCTCAGGAAACTTACAATCATGGCGGAAGGGTGAAGGGGAAGCAAGTACCTTCTTCACATGGCAGAGGAGGCGGAAGAGCATGAAGGAGGAGGTACTATCACTTTTTAACAACCAGATCTTGTAAGAAGTCATTCTCTATCATGAGAACAGCGAGGAAGACATCCACCCTGTGATCCAATTGCCTCCCACCAGGACCCTCTCCCAACACTGGTGATTACAATTCAACATGAGATTTGAGTGGGGACACAAATCCAAACCATATCATCTGCCATGTATCATGTGAGAGGAAATGAAAATAAAAACAAAGAATGGTTTAGAAGATAGAATGGCTCGGGAGTCTTATTGATCCAAGTGCTGATTGTCGTACAGTGTTGAAAAGGTGACTTAACCTTTGGGAGGCATAATGAGTTCACTGCAGAGAAAATAATATCAACCTTGTTTTAGAAAGTGAATAAGTCACGTATCTATGGTGTCTAACCTAGTGTCTGCCACACACACAAGTCATTTTGTAAAGGTGATTTTTTTCTCATCTCCAGTCTTCTTAAAATATGACTCTTATGTTCTCATCTGGCCTTCAAGTTTACTTAAACTAATATTGCAGTTACTTAAACTTATGTTGTATTCCTTTGAACAGGATCTCCCCAGACTTAGTCACTCAAGCTGAGTCGAAACTCCTTGAACTTTTTGTTTTTATATACCTCAGCATATTCTGAGCTACTTTGTATCAATTTTTACACTAATATGGGGCTATAAAAGTACAAGAATCCGATCAAAACTCTTGCACATGCACATCCATGGCAGACCTCACAGATCCATCGCTGACCTCACAGAGCCCATACACTGCAATTCAACCCATCTCCTGATGAGTAGGTATCACCGACCTTCCAACAGGGAAAGCCTCTTTTCAGCTCCATCCTGACATCCGCTTGACTTATTGATTGGCTAGTTTTCAAAACTGCTTCTGTGCCATCATCCATGTCTTTCTTGCTGGCTTTGATCTCAAACTCGCCCCAACTATCTGTCTATTATATACAATAGACAATTATAAAAATAGAAGATCATTTTTCATCCCTCTTATCTCTCAATTGTAGAACATTATAGATTTTCAGAGGACTAAAAGCCAATCATGCCCAGAAAGAGCCACAGAATGAAAACAAAAAGAAAGAGAAACAGAGATCACTACACAAAATGCTTATCCTTTAAAAAGAAACTCATTTAAAAGAAAAGCAGAAAAATAATTTTCTTCCACCCCCATTTTTAGTCTTTTCCATGGAGTAATTTTCATTCTTCAGTGAATATCTTCCTCTTGTCACATTTTAGAATCTTGGTTACGTTCTCTTAAGTATTTAAAAAGGTGTGTTGTTTTGTTCTTGTGATGAGAGCTTTTTAAGGTAATCTCCTTACACTTGATGTAGCAAAACCAAGAAATTAATGTCTTTTGAAAAACTAGAAATAGTTCTAATTACCTCTTCATCTGAAAAGAATGACCAATTTGAGCCTACAATTTTGGCAAAGAATGTTTTCTTACTTGATTTTTTTTATAATGTACCATTTCGCATACAAGAATAATAAACAAACTCCAACAAAAATGCGTTAACAGTAAAATGAGTAATTTTGTATAGAAAAAAATGATAAAACCTCATTATTGAGTGTTTTGTATTACCTAGCATCTTCTTGACTTCTTTTAGACAATAGACACCTACGCATTCACATTGCTATAATCTGTGCAAATGACAAATTTAAGAAGGGCTTGCAAGCCCATCCAAACTTGCTGTCACAAGCCTCCGCTACTTTTTGATACAACAATCATGATCATTTTTTTCTGTACAGAATTGAGGTAATACCTTTAAGCAAGTTTTTTGTTTGGTTTTGCATGAGTTTAATATTAATATTTAACATGAATATTGGTTTTGGTTTAATATTAATAAAACAAAATTTAGTCAATAATGGTAACCATCGAAGTTTAGCAAATATTGTAACAACTGTGATTGAAAAGAAAGTACAGAATTACTGGGAAGCAAGAAATTACTGGGAATTGCTGGGAAGAATTACTGGGAAGCAAGGAAGAAAAGCAGAAGGAAAAGAAGGGAAGGAAAGGAAGAAACAGAAAGGAAAGGAAAGGAAGAAAACGTAAAAGGAAAGGAAAGAAAATGTAACCTTTTAAAAATCTCCCAGCTTCCCTTCCTGTAACTGTAGCCATTAGAATGGATACTTTCCTTTCATCTAACTTTGATCTACCTGTGAACCATGTGCCCAGCACTATCCTTAGTGCTGGAGATAAAAAGAAATGCTCCATTCATTGTCCTTAATGAACTCACAACCTAAAAGAAGAAACAGGTATGGTCAACAAATGCTTTAGTGGGTGAGAAAATTCTAAACTCAGAAAAAAATCTAAATTTGAAATCCTTTGGAGGTATTTAGATGGACTACTCAAATCACAAGTCATCGCATGCCTTAAACCAAGATGGCAAACTCCAGAGGGTAAGTAGGCCTGTCAAGGAGACGCTGGCTGCATGCCACAGGGCAGATCTTTCTAGGAGGAAGAGTTAATGCTGTTGGTAAGATACAGGCTGTAGGAAATATTTCAGCAATATGGAAACACCATCACTAGCACAGGACATTTCAATGTAATGTTTTTCTTTGACAATAATGTTGTTTTGAGAAACAATAATTTTTCTTTCCATGTTTATAACTGTTCAAGGTATCTTATTGAGACAATGAGCATAAAACTAGTGAATATTACTTGTTTGTATGCACATACAAGACCAAGCACTCAAATAACCTTGTTTCTCATCTCTGGCCCATAAAATGCTAAAACCTCACACTCTTCACAGTTTGACTGCACAGATAAGTCAATGATTATTGTTCAGCCTTCTATGAACCAACCAGTTGAAAATGGCATTTTCTGTACCTTTTAGAAAATTAGTATTTAGGATTATGCTTTTGGAAAGAGAGAGGTCAATGACTTTCATAATTTACTTCTCATTTTTAAAAAATAAGGCACTTACCATCAGTCAAAGACTACTCATACTTCACATATGTATTTATTTACTAAGGCTGGCATACAATGTACCATAAACTCAATGGCTTAAGATGGCAGAAATGTATTTATTCTCCAACAGTTCTGCAGACAAGAAGTCTGAAATCAACGTGTTGGCATGGTTGGGTTTTCTGGAAGGTTCTAAGACAAAATCTGTTCCATGCACTTCTCTTAGCTTCTGATTGTCACGTGCTGAGATACTACATGTTACTACTTCAACAGACCTCTTCAGGAGATTCGATTCAACCCATAACATCATGCAGTGATTATGTCACAGTACTCTTCAAATTTGCAGAGTGATAAAACCGAATATCCAAAGCAGGAAATAGCTACGGAAGAAACAGCTGTCCTGTACATCAGGCAATATTGGGTGTTTAATGCATTGAAAAAAATCAATGGAGACAGATGTCCCAATTTAGGAGTGTTCTGGTGAATGGCAGATATTTATTTCAAATCTGAAAACTTGAAGCTTTAAAATGTAATGTTAATCTAAAGCTTACAGAAGTAAAAATAAACTAATAATTTCAAAATGAAACATTTAATATATTGAATATACTACAGAATTCTACTGAAATAGAAGGGTTTTCAGTAAACTCAATGACGTTGCAATTGTTAAAAGTATACATACTTATTGCTCTGTGCATTCTGAGGTGGCTACTGTATGTGGTGTATTAAAAAATCCATCAAAATCTGTACAAGTTGCCTAGGGTGGCTATAATAGTCTACCACAATTTGAGTTCTTTAGAGTAACATAAATGTGTTCTCTCATAGGTTTGAAGTCTAGAAGTTTAATATCAGGGTGTCGGCTGGGCCAGGCTTCTTCTGAGACTCTTAGCAGATTCTTTGGCTCGTCCTAGCTTCTGGTTGTGGTCTGCAGTCTTCGGTGCTCCTTGGCTTGCAACGGCATCACTCTACTCTCTGCCTCCATCACTGCATGGCCTTCTCCCTGGGTGTCTATGGCTCTTCTCTTCCTACAAAGACATCAATCATATTGAACTAGGGCCCACTTTAATCTTAACTTGATTACATCTGCAAAGATCCTATTGCCAAAGTCACATTTCCACATACTGGGGATAAGGACTTCAATGTATCTTTTTGGGTAACACAATTCAACTCCTAGCAGTCTGTCCTCTGAACGGCAGTTTCCACAGGTAATCTCCTTTGTAAAAATAATATTAAAATAATGTGGCTTAAAACCTAGATGATGGGTTGATAGGTGCAGCAAACCACCATGGCATGTATATACTTATGTAACCAACCTGCACGTTCTGCACATGTACCCTGAAACTTAACATAAAAATAAAAATAAATTAAAAATTGTAAAGCAATTGAAACAAAAAATCACGTGGATTGCCTCCTAGTTGATCCCTTGATGCTTTGAGTGATGCCTTTGCAGTCAGTCAGGAGTTTCAAATTGCATTTAAGGACATTTTTCTTTTTGGTTTAAAAAAAGAAAATGGCCTCAGCAGGGCATGGTGGCTCACGCCTGTAATCCCAGCACTTTGGGAGGCCGAGGAGGGCAGATCACGAGGTCAGGAGATCGAGATCATCCTGGCTAACACGGTGAAACCCCGTCTCTACTAAAACTACCAAAAAAAATTAGCCAGGCGAGGTGGCGGCGCCTGTAGTCCCAGCTCCTTGGGAGGTTGAGGCAGGAGAATGGCGTGAACCCGGGAGGCGGAGCTTGCAGTGAGCCGGGTTCGCGCCACCGCACTCCAGCCTGGGAGACAGAGCGAGAGTCTGTCTCAAAAAAAAAAAAAAAAAAAAAAAAAAAAAGGGCCTATAACCTATTTGGAACTGAGACTCTCTCTGGGATCTGCTGGCTTGGGAGAAATGCCAATTCTAGACGTTCTCTCACATCAGCTTAGAAGGTTCTGTGTATTCATTTTATAAGTAAAATAGAAAAAAAAAAAGCTGAATTGTATTTAATAAGTTATATTGATAATGCCTTTTCTTTGAAATAATGAGAGACACTATAAAGGATCCACACTGCAGTTGAGAATCACTAGTACCAAAATATTTTTCTGTAGAAATAAATACTTGAATATATATTGGAAATTAAGTGATCCAAGTCTTAGATATTTTTCTTCTGATAAACTCTATTATCTATTCTTCCTTTTGCTTCAGTTGTCTATCTTTAAAAAATGCTTTTAATAATGTCTGCGAGGCAGAAAAATTACCCACTCTGAAAATGGCATTATGATAAATTATTTTATTTTTCAAAGCAGCATCAAGATAAATTTGAGTAATTTTAACATACCAATTATTTTTAAAGATAAATAGAAGGGTATCTTTGAATGAATGCTAAAATTTTGAAATAAATCTCTTAATCATTTTGGACATGAATTTGAATATTCTTTTGTACAATTTTCATTTACACACCTATTAATTATTCAACAAATATCACAAAAACTATTTTTCTCAAGAGTTGAAACTTTTCTTCTCATAAATGTGGGTTTATCTTATGTAGATAAGGGGCAAAAATCTGTTATTTTCTTTTGGCCGCGAATACCCCACGCATCCCATGAAGGGGCTGATCTCATTAGATATCACAGGCTCTGTCATTAATTGTGTGACCTGGGGCCACTTCCTTAGTCACTCTGTCTCTCCTTCCATGTATTCTGAAAGAAAGGGAATTGGATTAGATTCTTTTCAAGCCATGAAATGTCAGTTTTGAAATACTTGTGGATAGTCTTGATTTACAATAACACACTTGGACAGTTCAGTATTTAGACAGAGCTTAATGAAAGGGGTGCAGAGAATGGCAGAAGCGTACAAGGCTGATTCAGGCATAAAAAATTATACAGTGAGCCAGAGAGGCACACCTGCCTTCTTTCTGGGAACAAAAAAGAAACGTGTGTGACTAACCAATAATCCACCCCAACATTTACAAGGGCGATTAATTAACTGAGAATGCATGATTCTTGAATACAAACCTGTTTTTATGCAATGTGAGTCATGCAATACAAATTAATGTTGTCTCATAGACGTGCAATTCTTGTGAGTCGATGCCAAACAGCCAGCAGTCTCCCATTGCCCCATCCTTTCTTAAAGGAGCAAAAGAAGTAGATTAGACTGCAACAAATCTCATCATTTCATGTCAAACCTGCCTCATGCTACAGCTCATCCAGCCTGTGCCACATTTTATCACTGTCACACACCCTGGCTCAGTCATTATGCCCTTAGGTGTCCAAAGGTATTTAGAAAACAACAAGACAACTTCATTAAGATTGGCACGGCACCAAAAATCCAGATGCTGAATGCAGTGTGTACAAGAGGGCTGGCACAGACAAGTATCTGGCTCATTAGATGTCTAAGGTGATCAGAGCCATCAGCAGGTGTGTCCAGCACTCATCAGGGATGTGTCAACCAGTGGGCTGTGATTTAGGAGGGGGACAGTAAAATAGTACATCAGAGATGACTGTTGTTGAGGCCAGTGATGGGGACTGATTCTCGATGGTGGTTGGCAGTACCCCAATCCCTTTCTTATACATTATCTTATCTGCCCTATCATGCCCTTCAGAGTGTCTCAGATGTACTGCATCGGGATTAGCAAAGTGTTCATAGTGACCGCAGCTAGTCAGGGTTGGAACTCAGACTAGTACCAGATCCCATGATTCAGATATCTTAAACTTTCTAAACTTGTTTAGATAACACGTACTTCACCTGTAAGGTAATATACAGATACTTTAGTTTCATGTGGAAATACGTTGCCTTGATTATCTAAATATTTTAATAAAACAGGTTATCTAGATATTTTAGTAACATTCAAATTATCTAGAGAGTTGAACAAAAGTTAAATTATATAAATATTTAATAACATTTATTTGGTTTGAATTGTTATTGAAAAATTGCTTCAGTTCTCAAAATTCTGTATTAAACAAAATGAAAAAAATGGACAGAGAAAAATAGATAAATAAATTTTAGTATTGCACTCTAGATAACCTACACTGAGCCAGATAAATGGGGTGGAATTGAGACAGCAAATCATCAAGACTGAATATATCTTTGGGTAAGTTATTTGAAGCAATTAAATGATCTTCAAGAAATAGAGTCAATTTAAAGATATAATTAACACCAGGAGATAAATACATAACTTCCGTGCTACTGTTTTCCCAGTTACCTGGACAAAAGCCAATTTTACGGTATGGTCAGGGGAGGGGAGAGGGCCCGAGCTGGGTGTAGGTCTACAGGGAGACATGGACCGGAGAGTTTTTAGACTTGCATAGACTGGTGAGTTTCTAGAGATTTTGCAAGATTTCATAAAATCTTCCTGGGCTTAAGTGTTCTCACCTGTACATGAGGGTAGACATGAAACAGCTACATAAAGCACCAGCCCACAGCAGAAGCTCAGTAAGCACTACCCACACACTGACCATGGGGAGCCCAGATTTTGCAACTGGTGGGACACAAAGGTATTTCCCCCTCTGATCTTGAAGCCTTTCTCAGGTACATTATCATGCTTGGCCTTGATTGACAGTTAACTCCTTTCTCATCATGCCTTTTGATGAGCTGGTAAACTTGTTCATGCCAGCGCCGCATCTTTACCATTTTTGTTTTTGTTTTAATATTCCTGTAGCAATTCGCCGGTGCAATCAGTGACTTACAGTATATGCTCAGTAAACTGTAGTGTGGAATCATGGAATTTGTAATGTACATTTGTAACAATAAAATTATGTAAAATGATTCAATTACATTGAATTTAAACTTACACTTCTTCGCCATGTTTTTTATTCTTCATTTATGCACTGACACAAAATATAGCTTTCCCAAATAATTAGTTAGAAAGTAACTCTTCTACATCAAGGGCACATGGTAAGTCTGAAGGATTTTTTTAACATAGAGAATATATTTTCTCGTGATTCCTGAATTTAAGGCAATTAGGAATTGATATGGGGATTAGAGAAAGACAAACAGGTGAAATCACATACATGCCACTCGACCCT
This sequence comes from Macaca thibetana thibetana, assembly GCF_024542745.1. Lineage (NCBI taxonomy): Eukaryota > Metazoa > Chordata > Mammalia > Primates > Cercopithecidae > Macaca > Macaca thibetana. The sequence goes on from NC_065594.1 coordinate 85,490,672, forward strand.
TAGTGTTTATTCTAGAGCACACTCAGCTCCTTGGATATTAAGTAAATTTGTGTGACTGTGAGATAGCTGGAGAGGAGGTCAAATCAGGGTGTTCATCTCTCTGTGTCTCTCTTTCCTTCTCTCTCAACTATTTTTTCAATTGTCTTGTTCTCTTTTCTTACTTGGATCATGATCCCTTTTGGAGTCCCCTCCACTTCCTATGTCCTTCTGAGTTCCACAAGAACTGCAAACCTTCCCTCATGGATTATGGCAATTTGGCTTCTGGTACTGACCCAAGCTGAAATAAATAGGTGTCACTGGGCAAGCAGGCAGCCTGAGATTGGAAAGACTCTTCAGACCTCATTTTGCACCTCACTAAGCACAGTAGGTTGGCTCAGCTTTAACTCATGCAGATGAAAAACAAAAGCTGCAGGGCTGATTTTCTTTGAACTTCAGGGCCCTACCTGTAAACAGCACTTAGTTCCCATAGTCACAGACAGGTCAGGAATTTAATTGTTTAACATTCCTCAAAATTTATGGTCTTCATCTTGATGAGTGAGATCACTCAAAGGAACACTCCTGGAGCAATAGTTTCAAGAATTATTATCACAGCATCTGTTAACACTAATGGCTGCGGGATGCCTGCAGCAGTTCAGGACGATACCCATCGGTATGTGAAAGGCACAGGCAGGATCCTTCTTAAACTCTAACTTGATGCAGACATATTCCTCTATAAACAACGTCCATCGCTGGGACGGAAATGAAGAATGTCAGAAAGGATGAGCTCTTGGTTATTTTATCATGCTGAAGTTTGGGCAGCAATTGAAGAAGGAAGGCTGGGTAGAAGGTCTGGGACTGAATCCTATTTGGAGGTCTGAGCATTGGGTTAGGTGCTGCCTTCCTCTGCTACACACCCATTGCCTTCTACAGCAAGCTCAGCCTTGCCCAGGCCCAGAGGCAATACTGGCCCCACCTGGCTCATGAGAGCAACCTCCAGACCTGTGCAGAAGGCCAGGAGGTACGTGTGCCACGTAGGGTGGGCATTACATGGGAAGCTCATAAAGTCCAGTGCTTACATAGATGTCCAGGAAGCCAACCAAGGACACTCTCAGGTTCATAAGAAAGTTCATCTAGGTGATGTTTGTTCACTGATCTGTCTCTCTCTTTCTCTCTCTTTCTCTTTCTCCCTCTCTCTCTCTCTCTCTCTCTCTCTCTCACACACACACACACACACACACACACACACACACACAGAGGTTGGGGGATGGAATTAGTAGAATACGACTTATTCAAAAAGTAAATGGGAAGACCTTCACATGGCAGGCCAAATGTAATATCCCAAGAATTAAAGCAAGGCCCGGGGGAAGTGGGTGGGCACCTTTGGACTGGACAGATATGGATTAGGTCCAGCAAGGTGAGCCACAACACAGACTCAACCACCTTATGCAAGGTCAGAAGCGGAGTCAGATACTAAGGAACAAGATTTCTGGGACGCCTGCAGTGAGAGTCTTCAGCAGTATCTAAACAACACGGAGGTGGTGGGAGTGGGTAAGAACAGAGGTGGCAAGACCAGAGTCATGACATGCAAGGCCAGGCTGATAGCAGCTCTTGCATTCCAGCTCTACCACGCTTCAGTCTGTTTCCTTGAGTAAATCAACTTCAACCTCTTGGCCTGTATCCTTCCTCGTTAAAATGTCACGGATTATACCTAATTGGCTGGGAAATAATCTAGGTAAAGGGCCTACTAGCATAATGCCTGCGATGTTATAGGCCTTTAATAAATACCAGTTTACTTTTACTAAGCCAATTTCCTGTTGTTTATGCTACAACCTCTGCTTATAATTAGGATTGATTTCTGAGTGTGAAAGTGACCTAGACCTCTGAGGGATCTAGACCAGAAAAACACCGGGGAATCTCACAGTAATTTATGGGACTCATTAAAGTCACTAATAAACATAAAGACCTCACCCCCCAAAAAAGTCCAATAACTTTTGGTTTTAAATTAAAATGTAGATTCCTGTAAAATATAATTCAAATCTATGACCTGATGAGGTGCACATATTAATTTGCATCATTTTCAATACACAATTATGAAAATTTGAGTTGTAAGATAGCTTGCACATTTTAGTGGAAAAAGTACAGATGTTGAAGTTATGGGTTCACAGTCCTGAACCCGTAATACTGAATATTGTTTTAGCGTCTGTGTCACCTACAGACAACCGAGCCCTGCTTCCCTGCTACATACACAAATATGTGAGCATACTTCCACAAAGTTCTTCTCCCTGGAATCTTTCAAAAAGCTATTTTTTTCTTCTTTTAATTATTATCATTACTATTATTATTATTATTATTTTGATACAGGGTCTTGCTCTGTCTCTCATGCTGGAGTGCAGTGATACAATCACAGCTTACTACAACCTGGATCTCCTGGGCTCGAGTGATCCTCCCACCTCAATCTCCCAAGTAGCTGGGACTGTAGGCATGCACTATCATGCCTGGCTAACTTTTGCATTTTTGTAGAGTCGGGGTTTCGCCATGGCACCCAGGCTGATGTCAAACTCCTAGGCTCAAGCAATCTGCCCACCTCCGCCTCCCAAAGTTCTGGGATTACAGGCGTGAGCTGATTATTGTTAGACAGATCTTTAAAAAAGTATTTAGAGCTTATTTGTTAGCATAGCACCTATTGAATATGAAGTGTAATATGAGATACACTTATTTATAAAATTTTTATATGTAGAGACAACGAGTTTTCTTCTTTTTCACTGGAGAGGGGAGTGAGAGGGCTTTTAGCTACTGAGAGAAAAAATATTCGTGCTATATTTCTGTAGCTAACAATGGATCTATGAAGCCCTAAGTATAGAAAGCTCAGAAGCTGTATTCTTCTACTGAATTTGGCCGGAGAATATCTGCTTCAGAAGCATGGAATGCTGCAGTTAGCCTTGGTTGTATCTCTAGACATTGGTCTAAAAATCTTAGCTGGAGTGTTTAAACAGGTCAGAAGTGCCCTTGACCACTAAAGATTTATTTTAAAGTCTTATTTTGTGTTTTGTAAATGTGCTGTACGCATGAGTTTTTAAAGCATGAATAAATTATTAAATGATCAAATATAAAAAACAGAAGACATAATTACATAAAAACATTATCTTACCCATCAAAAACTGTCACAGAAGAGAGAATTCTGATACCTATATATGGGTTGATTAGGGAGCATGGAATTAATTGCATTTAATCTGTCCGGAAAGTGAGTTGTTATCACTACACTAATCAAATTCAGATTTCTTGCCTGTTGTTCCATTTCTTTCTCATTCAGAGTGATGTATTTCAGATATATGTTCTACTCCAGGACAATGACTTGTCTGAGAGTTCCCTGGCCTGTAAGGAGACATTAGCGACTGTTGCTAAAACTGTTTCTGCCTCAAACAAAACAGTACCTGTATCATAGGTTCCTGGTCAGAAGGAAAAAGGAAGAAAACGCCACTGAACTTTGAACAAATATACATACGCGCTAAAATTGGCTCAGGATAGAATGTAGCTGAAAGTTTGAAATATCACATGAGCAAATGAAATCCTGGACATCTGATTTGCAAAGTTTTGCTTCTGCTTTTTAAGTGAAATAAGCATCATCTAACAAATAAGACATAGCACTAATAGAAGGATAGATGAAAACAAACAAACAAACAAACAAACCAAAACCACCTTAGGTGGACATCCAGGACTCATATCCAGATGATCTTGTCCCATTTCGTAAGCACTTGGAGCCTAGTTTCCCCATCTGTGACACTGAGATTTGTATATTGCCTATTTCACAGGGTGGTGTGGAAAATATCCAAACTCATTCAGGTAAAGTTCTTAGCATAGTGCATAGCACATGGTTAGAGCTCAACACTATTTAGCTAAGTATGACTATTACCTTATTGATTTACTTAGGGTAGCATGAAAAGTGCTGACATATGACATACTCAGCCATCAAAACTATTGAAATTATTGAATAATCAAATTATTGATTGAATAATAATTTTTTTCCATGTCTCTGATGTTTTGCAATTGAAAGGACACCTCACCGGCATTTAAGTTTCACAGAAACTCTGTGGGCTAAATAAGTATAAGATTGAATTTGGGGGACACTAAGTGTCCTTTTCCCAGTGATCTGAAACTAGAGAGCATAAGGAAAACAACATCCCAGGAAATTCAGGAGCTCTCACAACACAGCCAATCAAAGGCAGCAATTCAGCAATGAAGTCAGAGAGTAACTCCCTGAAACCGTCATGTTCGCCCATGAACGAGGCTACTGGAACTAAATGATGGAAATAAACTGGTGATCAAGTTCTATCTATTCAGTTTCTCAAGCTCTTTATATGTGAAGAGATGCCTCCAGAATCCTGCCTTAGCACAGGCAAGCAGGGATATACAACCACACCAGTGTGGGAGTGAGAGAGACCTGGCCTTTCATCTAGTACCTGGTAGGTTTTAGCTGTGTGACCTTGAACTCGTTACTTTACAAACTCTAAAATCCTTATGTTCCCCTATATAAAATGTGCATGACATTACTTACAAGTTTGTTGGAAAAACTAAGTGAAATCACTTGTGTAAAGAACTTAGTGTAATGCAGAGTGTAATAGTGTCATGTGTGTTAAACACCACTTAGTGGTAGTTTTCACTGAGTTCTTTATTATTTTATAACTCAATTATAAAAATAAGGGAATTTTGAAGTCTAAGATTCTCAGTCAACAAACCGCTTTGCAAACCAACATAACAGAATATTTCCATGTGCTATGTACCACCAAGAACCTCTGTCAAAGGGGCATTTATGTACTCAGGAGACCCAAACTCTCCTGTCACCACCCCAGTGAACCTCCTAGAATCACAGAAAAGGCCTGGCAAGCAGGCAACGCTAGGGCCTTCACAGTATGTTTCAGGGGCAGTGAGTATTTCAGACCATGTTATGGGAATAGTCAAAACTTCAGACCCAGAAATGTCCTAAAAGTAGTTGAAGGATGAGGAAAAAAAGTGGGAAGAAAAAAGTGAAACAAATTGTGTTTTATGTGCTTACTGTGTTCGAGAGTCTATATTAGTATTTATAAATTACATTATGTAATACTCAGTCCAGTGGGAAAAGTCTTGTTCTGATCTTGCTCACAAGGAAACTCACGCTCTAAAACTAAGTCACGAGGCAACCCACTATTGAGAGGATACACTGAGATAAATTAGCAACTGTTTCTGAAGCTAACCTTTCTATAAAGGTGAGAAGTCTTTTACTTTTTTCTCATCCCATGTAATAAACAGAGATTACAATACTTGTAGCTTCAGGTCAGAGCTCAGAGAATCTAGATGAAGGAAAAGTGTGTCTTCACTGAAGCTGTTTTTGACCCGTCCTTACAAGCATTCTTCTTTCTTGGTTGTCAAGACACCCCATCTTCAACTATTGCCTTATATTTCTATCTCTCCTTCTCAGGCATCTTAGCTTTTTCTGTGCCGACCCCATCTCTTACCCGATGACCTAAGGGTCCTACGGGCTCTACTGGACCAGGTGATCCAGTTTCCCTGAGTATCTGACAGCAGCACATGAGGACGAAAATACACACTGTGCTCCAGGTGAAAGCGAAGGGCCAGAATACCCGCTCTGAGGGGTGTGACAGGGAAAGAGTTACAAAATCAGAAGACACAAACACTAGGAGAAGATAAGAGAGTTCACCATGAGACAGAAAGAGTGTTGCTGGCTCTGGTAGATTAAAGCAAGACCCTGCAACCATGGTGTCCCCAGGAGGCTTCCTCTGCATTTAGTCCACGGGGAATTCAGTGACACACACCACCTACTTTAACCACCATCTGGGTGGTGATGACTCTGGTCCACAGATGCTATGTCTAACTGACCCCTGAGTGTCTCTCTTTTGATGTCCAGATGGCAACACAAGCTTATTAACTTGACCCCCCACCCCCAAAAGCACCTTCTCCTTCCTCCTTCATTATTTTCTCTTCCAAATTCTGTTTTCTGTTAATGGTACTATGAGCTACTCTGTCACAAAGGCAAGAAACGTCAGAGTCACCCACAAGGTTTTCTTCTCTTACCCCACATTCAAAAGTCACCCAGTTTTCTTGGTTTTAATTCAGTCATGGCTCCATAACCTTGCCTCTTCTCGCCCCTGCCACTCTCATAATCCCAGCCCTGGACTGCAATAGAATCTCGGCCTAGAGAGCTGGCATTCTGGGCGTGGGTTCTTCGTGTTCCAGTACCATCCTCGTCCATGCCCCAGGGTGTCCTCACAACGGGTACCTGCAGCCACATCCCCTTCCACTTTTGCTCAACCAGTGGCTTCCCACTGCGCCCATGCTGGAAGGTCTCAGCTCCACGTTGACGTCTGTCACCACCTAGTTCTCCTGGTTCAGCCCTGGCTTCTGCAAAGTGCTAGTGTTTCTCAAACCCACCAGGACCTTTCAGGAGCTTGCCTTTGTGCAAACCAAGCTCTATGTCCTAGGATGTCTTCTTAATGATAACCTTGCAGATTGTTTATTGGGCATTCTGCTATTTTCTTGACTTATTGTCTTTCTTAATTCAGACAATAATCCTCCAGAGTACCTTCTGTTACCACCTCCTGTTCTCACACATGAAAAGCCTGAGACAGAAAGATTAAGTAAATCCCCCAAGTCCCAGGACTAGGAAGAACCAGAGGCCAGATTCCAAACCCTGCAGTGTGTGAGGCGCACTAGGACATTCAACCCTCCTTGTCCACAGCTGCCTACTCCTCCTCACCCTTCCATGCCCAGTACTGTGCCATGTCTGAAAAGCCTTCATCTAGTTCACAGGCAAAATCAACAATTGTGCCTGCTTCTTTCAAAATATTTTGTTCCTTCTCCATACTACTTCATAACTACCTAAGATATTTTTGTTTTTAACACTTATCAAATCTGAGTTTGTAGAATGGTTTTAATTAATCTTCTTGTCTTAATGGAAATTGTCCAGGTGACTTTGCATAAAATAAGAAATCAATAACGCTTAGAGTTAATTGCTAATGAAATCATGAATAGAAAAATAAAAGAATGAAGTATTGCTGGTTTAAATTCTTGTTTTCCTAGATCTGGGGTGTAGACCCTGCTGTTCAGAAGTTTATGTTTTTCCCTTTGTTTCCCATTCTCTGTCTTCACACACGATTCTCTAGCTGTATTTGCTCTTTTTCAGAGATGATGGCTTTTTTACCCTATTCTCTGAAATCAATAAAAGATGTATACCTATGTAAAATAATTAAGTTTAGGGGCCAGGTGTGGTGGCTCACACCTGTAATCCCAGCACTCTGGGAGGCCAAGGTGGGCGGATCACATGAGGACAGGAGTTTGAGACCAGCCTGGGCAACATGGTGAAACCCCATCTCTACTGAAAATACAAAATTAGCTGGGCATGGTGGTATGCACCTGTAATCCCAGCTACTTGGGTAGTTGAGGCACAAGAATCGCTTGAACCCGGGAGGTGGAGGTTACAGTGAGCCAAGATTGCACTCCAGCCTGGGTGACAGAGGAAGACTCTGTCTCAAAAAAAAAAAAATAGTAATTATTACTAAGTTTAGTTTACATAGGAATGCTGATGTTGGAACATGAGATCACAGGTTGGTATTATGACCCGGAAACACCATTGAACTGACAAAAGCATCCTCAGGAGCCCTGTTCCTCCTTGACCATGCTCCACCTACCATCCTTACCACTCCTCCCACAGCTTCTCCCCCTCCTAGCACCACACCTGCCTCTAGGAATGTTCCTCTTTCCATGACTATAAAGCACACTCCCTCCTGCTTCAAAGACTCAGGAAGGTCCATGTCTTCCACCCAGGGAATGCCTTCCAACGGCGAGCTTGGATGGCAACTCCCTGGCCACTTCACATAGTGACATGACATGACATGACTCATGCTTGGGAATGGGAAAAGTCACTCATTGCAAAACCCAAAGTGAGTGCTTCCCTCTTTGGTGTAAATAATAACTTGTTTCTCCATCCAGTGGCTTACATGCAGGATGTATATCCAGTCATCTTAGAGGTCGCACATTCCCATACACAGCCATCTCTGTCTTTAATTTCTGTTTGGACTGAAATACACTAATGGGCAAAGATTGTGTATATTAAGTAGTCACTTACTTTAGATGACCAATTAGCTACCAGAATTGCCTGACTCTACTGTGCAAAAAGAACATGCTGTGTTTGATTCCTCCTTGTCCTGTGATGGATTTGCTGGAGAAAACAGGAGTTGAACTTTGTACAACACAATGTATGATGTGTTATTTCCCTAAATATTTTAGCTTTGGATTCACAAAAGTATTTTACCCTGACACAATCCTCTTTCTTAAAATATAATTGTTTACTGAGTGGCAAAATCACTAGTCTCTCTCTATATTTGGTAACCTAGACATGGATTACTGAAGTCAGATTTTTACTAAAAGAAAAAAGAAAGAAAGAGAGGTAAGTTGCAGAACCACATCTTGTATAAACACAAAGTGAATGCCTTTGTATGATGTAAAGTAATGGAAAGATGAGTACAGCATCTGCAGAGTACATTCACCCCTCTCTTACTTTTAAAAACAGGTGTAATGTCAGCTGGCTCTTGCCAACACTTGTCTAGCACATGATCATGCAAATGATTAAGTGCCTATCTTAGTAAAGTAAAAATAATTAATGGTAAACATCTTAAGGGGTTGAATTCTTTGTATCTCTGTCCTGAAATGTTGATGACAGAGGCAGGATTTACTCAGGCTGCTTGAGTCCTGACATTCCCAACAGGGTCAGGGACTCCTCGAAAAGGGGATTCCCCATTACTTCCAGTGCGTTTTACTTCCAGGCTTTCCAATTGACTGGGATTTCCCTGGGATACAGCTATTGGCGGTTGCCTTGAGCGACTCCCACCATCCTGGGATGAATGTTCACTATAGAATTATTCATAATATTAATTAAGATTAATGAATGTTACCTGGGATTTAAAATTGCATTTCAAGTAAAATATGAATCCACATGTGTATCCATATTGACGTGTGCTGTTGTATGTAATGTGCTTAGAAGGGTGTCTGACACCTTGTAATCGTGGTGTATGTCCTGGAAATTCTCTCTATGGCTATCATCCCCACTTATTCAGAGGAAGACTATATGATGCTATGCAAACACTGACTAAGGGCTACTGCCAACTAGTGCACATCCTGTGACCACTGAAATGTCCCAGGAGAGGAACCCGCAGCAGCTTTCTTTATCCTTACAGTAAATCATAAGAATCAAATTGACCTTAGTGAAACAAAACATAATTTATGGATTAAGTGACACCTGATTTTTGCATTTGATTTCAGAAATGTACGTTTTGGTTAACACTGCTACTTAAACAGAGACATATAATCCCTCCCCTGGATTCAAATCCTGAGTAGAAATACCCGACACTATTCATGTAATAGAATAATTTCTCCTATTTTTCCACTCTGACTGTGAGACACGACCCTTGTGTAATATTATGTTGAAACTAGCTTGGCCATCTGATTTCCCATTTGCATGCCCAATATTTGAAGCAAATAACTAGAAGAAACTTGGGACATAAAGGCTGTTCGATGCCAGCAACGTGACTACCCAGTTTCTCAAGAGTAAAAGATGCTGGACGACAAAATTGAACGCAGTACTTATATCAGCAGAGAATTATAGACTGACCACACTCCAGCCTTCTGGGACAGAGTCCAATCGCACCTGAGTTTCTGCACAGTCACTAAATGTGCCCATTACACTCCCAAAAGTATCCTCTTTAGGAAATGTATAGTCACGATAATTTTAATAAATGCTGGTAAAGTTTCCTTTGAATAATTAAGGATGAAAATCGATTAATCATCTATTTTTTTAGGAATGTTAGAGAAATATGAAGAGCATTTTTTGCCACATCCAGCAAAAATTGTTAAATAGAAAATTAATCTGGCAATTTTGTTAGTCTCAGTGACCTGGAAATTCACTTCTGTGGAACACACGAATCCCAGAAGTTGTTATATTAATAAAGTGTGATGGTAACATGAGCAGCTTTGGCTATCATTTCTCCTCCTATGTCATGATTGTACTTTTAGGTGGATTTTATTGCTCAGTTGCCTTTAATCTGTCATGTTTGTCTCTTGTGTCCTTTCCTGTCCTTCTTTCCATCCTTAACCTTTAATGTGACCAAAGACTTGGGTTAATCCTGTAATCACCTTATCATTGTCACAAAGGCCCACGCCGACGAGAAAAAACCATTTCACATAGGCCCACACCAACGAGAAAGAACCATTTCACATAGGCCCACGCCGACGAGAAAGCCAGCCTATTGTCGGTTTTCTGTAAATGTTCCATTATAATGACAAAAACACAAGTTATTTGGGGGAGAAAACAGCTAATCTAACTTCCCATCTGGTTTCCAGGAAACATTATCCAGAAGCATTTCCCTTGAAAATGTTAAGTGTCTTCGCTGGTGACCAGAGTTGCTTTCAGCTTGATCATATTAGTTTTACTTCTTTTTCTGTCACTTTTCCCTTGCTTCGAGTACTTTAAAATTCCAATTAAAATAAGATTTATGGTTTGTTGAAATGTTCTTGTTCAGCTGCCTTTGCTCCGTCTCATCTGAAAGGTTATATGTGGCTTCACTTAATGCCACTCAGGCAGGGAGCTTGCATGTATGCTGTTAGGAGCAGGAATCCCCTATTTCCTTCAGAGTTGTTTTGAGCAGGCTGAGAATGCTTGTGCGTGCCGCCTCTCACGTGAAGGAACCAATGCACTATAACCATGCTCTTCCCTTTGACAGTAACAACCACCACCACAACAGAAGTCACTGCACTCTTTGAAGGACTAGATTTTTTTTGGATGCTAAAAATGGGAAAATTAAAACTAAGAAATATGAATCAAAGAGGATAAAAAAATTAAGAGAGAAAGATAACAGCAATCATGCATTTTATTGATCCCAGAAGAACCCAGGCACTGTGTTATCCCTTTGATTCTGTGCCCTGTCTGACTGGTAGACTTGTCCCCATTTTTCTTAACTGATGGAACATTTTTATTTCAATAAGGTAGGAAAAATAATCAAACTTTTGTCTTAATCAGAAATGATCACTTTTTTTGTTGTTTGTTTTAGTTTTTGTTTGTTTGTTTGATGGAGTTTCACTGGAGTGCAGTGGCACGATCTCAGCTCAGTTTAACCTCCACCTCCAAGGTTCAAGTGATTCTCCTGCCTCAGCATCCCAAGTAGCTGGGACTGCAGGCTCCCACCACCACGCCCTGCTAAGTTTTTTGTATTTTTAGTGGAGATGGGGTTTCTCCATGTTAGCCAGGATGGTCTCCATCTCCTGACTTTGTGATCCAATCACCTCGGCCTCCTAAAGTGCTGGGATTATAGGCGAGAGCCACCACACCTGGCAGATCAGTTGTTTTTATATTGTATAGCCTGCTTAAGTTATGGTAAAAAATAAATAAACAAATAAATAAATAAACAAACTAATAAAAGCACATAACATAAAATACCCCATCTGATAGAGTTTGGACATTGGTCTCACCCAAATCTCATGTTGAATTGTAATCTCTGGTGCTGGAGGTGGCACCTGGTGGGAAGTGTTTGGATCATGGGGGCGGATCCCTCATAACTTGCTGCTGATTTTCATGATAGTGAGTTCTCAGGAGATCTGGTCATTTAAAAGTGTGTGGCACCTTCCCACTCCCCTCACTTGTTCCTGCTTTGACCATGTGACCTGCCTGCTCCCCCTTCAGCTTCTGCCATGATTGAAAGCTCACTGAGGCTTCACCAGAAGCCAAGCAGATGCCAGTACCATGCTTCCTGCACAGCCTGCAGAACCATGAGCCAATTAAACAACTTTTCTTTTCTTTTCTTTTTTTCTTGAGACAGAGTCTCGCTCTGTTGCCCAGGCTGAAGTGCTATGGCACAGTCTTGGCTCACTGCAACCTCTGCCTCCTAGGTTCAAGAGATTCTCCTGCCTCAGCCTCCCAAGTAGCTAGGATTAGAGGCACCTGCCACCATGCCTGGCTAAGTTTTTGTATTTTTAGTGGAAACGGTGTTTCACCATGTTGGTCAGGCTGGTCTTGAACTCCTGACCTCGTGATTTGCCCACCTTGCCCTCCCAAAGTGCTGGGATTACAGGCATGAGCCACCGCGCGCCCAGCCAAATGTCTTTTCTTTATAAACTACTCAGTATCAGGTATTTCTTGATAGTAATGCAAGAACAGCCTAACACACCATCTTAATCATCTTCAAGTGTAGAGTCCAGTAGTTCTAAGTATATTCACATTATTGTGAAACAGATGTCCAGAACTTTTTCAGTTTGCAAAACTGAAACTCTCTACTCATTAAACAAAGGCCCATATTCCACTTACCCCAGGTCCTGGTAACCAACATTCTACTTTCCGTCTCTATGAATTTGACTACTCCAGGTACTTTATACAAGTATAATTATACAGTATTTGTCTTTTTATGACTGGCTTATTTCACTTAGTGTAATGATCTCAAGATTCATCCATGTTAGACTATGTGTTAAAATTCTTTTTCTTTTTAAAGCTAAATAATATTGTATTATATATAATTGCCACGTTTTAAAAATTCATTCATCTGTCAATGAACACTTAGGTTACTTCCACCTTTTCACAACAGTGAATAGTGCTTCTATCAACATGAGTGTACAAGACCCTGCTTTTCCTTTTTTTATTTTTTGTTTTTTGAGATGAAGTTTTGCTCTTGTTGCCCAGGCTGGAGTGCAATGGCATGATCTCGGCTCACCGCCACCTCTGCCTCCCAGGTTCAAGTGATTCTGCTGCCTCAGCCTCCCACATAGCTGGGATTACATGCATGTGCCCCCACGCCTGGCTAATTTTGTATTTTTAGTAGAGACAGGGTTTCTCCACATTGCTCAATCTGGTCTCAAACTCCTGACCTCAGGTTATCCTCTGGCCTCAGTCTCCCAAAATGCTGGGATTACAGGTGTGAGCCACCTCACATGGCCAATTCTTTTGGATATATGCCCCCAAATGGAATTGCTGGACAATATTATAATTATATTTTTAAGTTTTTAAGGAACAGTCAACTGTTTTCCCTAACAGCCACACCATTTTCATTTTACCTTCTTACTAATAGTACACAGGGGTTTACATTTTGCACATTCTTGCTATCACTTATTTTCTGTTTTTTTGCTTTGTTTTGTTTTGTTTTGTTTTTCATAGTAGCCACCTTAATAGGTATGAGGTAGTATCTCATTGTGGTTTTGATTTGCATTTTTCTAATGATTAGTGACGTCGAGCATCTTTTCACATGCTTGTTGTCCATTTCTATATCTTCTTTGGGAAAGTGTCTGTTCAATAGCTTTGCCTATTTTTAAATTATTTTATTTCATATTTTTGGTGGTGAGTTGTATATTTCTTTACATAGCATAGATATTAACCCTTTATCAGACATATCATTTGCAAATATTTTCTATTATCCATGGGTAGCCTTATCTCTCTGTTGATTGTGATTTTTTAATCACAGAAGTTTTAAATTTTGATACAGTTCAATTTACTTAATTTTACTTTTGTTGCCTGTTGCCCATTGATATGGTTTGGCTGTGTCCACGCCCAAATCTCATCTTGAATTGCAGTTCCCATAATTCCCATGTGCCAAGGGAGGGACTCGGAGGGAGGTAATTGAATCATGTGGGTGGGTCTTTCCTGTGCTATTCCTATAATAATGAAGAAGTCTCATGAGATCTGATGGTTTTACAAAACTTTCCCTTGCACATGCTCTCTTGCCCGCCACCATGTAAGATGCGACTTTCCTCCTCATTCACCTTCCGCCATGATTGTGAGGACTCCCCAACCATGCGAAACTGTGAGTTCATTAAACCTCTTTTTCTTTATAAATTACCTAGTCTTGCATATGTCTTTATTAGTAGTGTGAGAACAGACTAATACACCTGTATTTTAAGAAAACTGAATGATATTCATAGGAATCAAATGACTTTTCCAAAGTCAGACTTCTATTAACAGGCAGAGTTCAAATATGAGTCAAAGTCCACCTGCTATGGAATCTCATATGCCTTTTACTATCCTTCTCAGCTTCCATAAAGATAAAAATACATGGGAGGATGCTGTGCAAAATAAAGTGTCAAACTAAAGAAAGTTTGAGGATATGAATAACAGTTGTAGGAAATGAGAACAAACTCATGAAAGGAGAAAAAAAGAACAAGAATACAGATAGGACCAATGAATAATGAAGCAGAAAGAAATGTGCCCACGAATTATCACTATAGCATTATTTATATCAGAAAACTTTATAAGTGTTCAGAAATTAGACTGTTTAAGAATATACAGTGATTCAATTTTATGAACACTAGTCCATTGATAAAAATAATATTTTTAAAAATACAAAAAGGGACACTGTGGATATATATACCCTGAACCCACTCAGTTCTCCCCCTTTTTTTATAGCCATTGACATGAGATTAACCCCAGCAACCAATCAGCACACTCCCATCTCACTTGCCACAGGAACTGGTTTAGCAAATAAATAAAGCTGAACCAATAAGCACAAGGCATTCATTCCCACGACTCTGAATATAGAGATTATTCAGGAGTAGCAGTAATAAAGCCAATGTCTGTCTAATCATAATATCGTAATAAAGAATCCCTCTCCCTTTTAGTTACATAAGCCAATCACTTCTTATTGTTTAAGACAGTTTTTGTCACTTTCTGTTACTTGTAACTGAATACACTGTACATAATACAAATAACTTACTTAGAAAGTGGATAGTACATTGCTAAGAAAAAAATTTAAAGTCAAAAAATCAAAATAATGCACGGTATGTATAGTGATGTCATTTTGCTCTGAACATAACATAAATCCCTATAACAAATAAGATTAAAAGTATGCAAAATATTAACATTCCTGGGGAAGAGGTATTAGGTAATATGTTTTGGGGTTTCCTTATATTTCAAAACTATTCAGCATCAAAGATATATTTATTTTTTAATTAGTGATAAAACCATGATTTTACATATTTCATAACTGTTAACTAATTTAATATTTACAACAGCACTATGAGAAAAGTTTAGTGATTGGGAAACCAACATACAGCGGGATAAAATAACTCAACCAGGGCCATTCAGCAAGCAAGGGGCAGCGGACAGAGTGGAGCCCAGGCAGACTGCTTCCCACTCTACAGCTTAGCTTTATCCCTCTTCCATAGCCTTGGCTCCAGTTCACTCCCTCCAGCACTGTATTCTACACCAAAATAGTTTCTCAAAGTAGTTTCCCAATAAAGCAAAATAAACAGAAGCATTTCTATAATCCGCCAGATAAATAAAATGTTATCTCTCTGTAGTTGAAAAAAAATCACAATAAATTATTAAAATTGATCAACTATCATTAGCTCTACCAGGTTTTTTTGCCAAAGGGAGACTTGGGGATCTGTGAATGATGATTGAGTCAAACATGGAGCAGCTGGTCTGTGGCCTGGGATGGGGCAGCCCCACCAGCCAGACAATGTGTGCCTGGACTTGATGGGGATGCTGCTAGTAGGTGTTGAGAAGAGACAGGGAAGAACTTGAGAGACACGTAGATGGGGAAGAAACAGAAGGTGCTGTTTTAGGGATAGACTCAACACTTTGATGTGGACATGGAGTAAGCAGCAGAGAGCGAGCCTACCAGGGAACAGGCGGTCATCATAGTAAGGTCCTGTCTCATCTCCAGCATGTGGTGTAAGTTGCTAGTTCCAGAGAAGACAAGCAACAGATGAACACGAGGAAGTCAGCGTCCTTACGTAATGGAGGACAGGGGTGGCTATCGAGTGATGCCCAGGCGCAGAGAAGCAAGACAAGAATTCTACATGAAAGAGGCATAAAGTAGAAGGGAAGTTGGGAATCAGGTTGATGAGATTGGATCATGAGCTCAGAGAGGTGCTGGAACAACCTTGGCTGATCCATGACATGATATGGGATGTACTTGCAGAGGAAAAGACCAGAGGCCGTGCTGCGTCTTCCTCCCTGTAGGTATGGGTGGGGATGAGGACAGCCCATTGCTCTTGGGGTACCTACTCAATGGAGCTGGAAAGGAGTAGTCTCTGCTTGCTCTCTGTCTTTTTTATACAGCTCTCAAAGATAAGGGTGGTCTCCCTTACCTTTTGGCTTGCCTGATGCAATGCCTGTTGCTTATTAGTGATAAGAACCTCTCCTAAATAAAAGATTAGAGGTTCTCCTAGATAAAAGTCCTCCTGTATTGACTGAAAGAATGAAGTAATCTTTCCTCCTTTTTAGAAGACCAAAATGGTTTTTCTAAGATGCTTGTTAGAAGTATGTTAGTTTTTCACTTCCTTTCCTCTGTATTCCACAGCCACGTGTTCACTGTAAAAGGCGAAATCATGGCAGGGCAGTTTTATTCCCAGTGTGTACATATTGTTTTCTAAGATAACTCATGGATATAGTTAATCCTGTGATTTGGGGTCACTGCTGCATTCTGATATTTCTCAAGGGATGCTGCCGCTGAAGAGTGCTCAGTTTCAAACAGGCTGGTAAAATAACATCCTCTGCCCTCGAACGACAGAGGAGCGAGTCTTTGATCCCGGAACTCGCTGACGGAAGAAGAGTTGCCATAGAATGTGCTCAGTACACGGGGTCAGAAGGAAGCTGGTGATTAACAAAGGCAAGAGGTCCAAATACGTATCCCTAGCCATATGGCATTTCCCGGAACATGATACAAGAAATTATAAGAGGCAGGGCACAAACTTCCTAAAATTACATTAGGAGTTATGTATTCTTCACACATTCATCTGTAACTAGCACAATTCAACCTTGATTTCACAGATATTACTGTAGCACCCAGGCAGAAAATGCTGTGTTTACTTCAGTTATAAGCAGTGAAATATTTTTGACAGCTTTGAAAGTAAAATCTCCAGGAATAAAACTTCAGGACTTTATTCTGAAAATGGGTTTTGGAGGTAGTCATTTTTGGTCTTATTTTTTATTTTATTTTTTAACTATATGAGGTTTTCTCACATCCTTCCCTTTAAATAGCTTCTTATTACTCAACTATTAGCTGCAAAGTGAGTACTAAAAAATTCTGATCAGGAGGTTTGATATGGGCAGCCGGTGGCAAAGTCACTTAAACTACTCAGAGTTGCAAGAAGATCCAACTTTTTCCACCCAAACTGCTCACCGCCAGCCCCTTCCTTGCCCTAGTGCCCCTACTTGTCCACAGCATGTCAGCTGCTCTCCTTTCTACCCAGCCAATTCTCCAGAAAACCTTACGGAAAATTAGACTTGCTATTCCTTAGGTTCCCTTGTTTATTACTCTCATTTTAAAATTTAATAACATAACTTAACATTGCCCTTATGTTTAACGTTCTCTTCTATTAATGAAGTGTGATACTGTCACTCCTTTTACGTCACACTGATAAGAAAAAACATAGTCCTCAGGGAATTAACAACTGTTATCTTATAGCTTGACCATACCCCCTTAAATGTTGCTTTTCCACTGGACTTCACCCCCTTGTCGTCCTTCTTATTTCCCCATTTTTCTTTTCTTCCACTGATATATTTTCTACTCAATGACCTATCATCTATTTGCAAATTTATTCATGCCACTAAATCACTTTATGTTAATTCTGCTTCAATACCAAAAACATACTTGGACTTTCAGGCATCCAAAACCTCAATACATGTAATTGCCCACAAAATTGCAACCAAATACAATGAATTAGAAAGCTACTAAGTATTCACCAGATTCTATTACATCTAATTATCTGAGATCCTTTGAATTACAATGAGATTGTTCATAGTTGAAAACATGCATGAGTGAATAATTTGTTAATGTCTAAAATGCTACTAACTTTACTTGGTGCTGTTATTGGTTTACCTAAAGAGTTAGGTAATTTCATATTCTGCCGCATGTGGGGCAAACTCTCCAGTGAAAGTCAGCCACTCCTACATCTTTCCTCAACATCTTTCACTGTGAAGAATTGTCAAAATGTAAGGAACTTCACAAGCCCTTCATTGGGGAACTAATGGGTCTCTAAGAACAGTCATAACTCTCACTAATGAAACCCATGTATCGATAATTCTCAGAGATGCTTTGTGTGAGTCATTCATTCCTTCCAGTTTGCAGCCACCTTTCACACCTCCT
Source organism: Macaca thibetana thibetana (assembly GCF_024542745.1). Classification (NCBI taxonomy): domain Eukaryota; kingdom Metazoa; phylum Chordata; class Mammalia; order Primates; family Cercopithecidae; genus Macaca; species Macaca thibetana. The sequence goes on from NC_065594.1 coordinate 85,508,764, forward strand.
GCTCTGTTACGGATTTTTACTGGGGCAAGTTTCTGATTCCAGAATAGACTCTTACATGTGCAGGGTGGAAAAAGGGAATATTGGGTTATGTTAAAGAATCAATGAATTTGTGCTGTTGGGGTTTAGTATGTATTTGTCAGCACCTAACAAGACCCAGTTAGATCCGTTTAAAAGAATATAAGGCCCTCTCTCAGTGCTGCTTCCCTTCTGGAGTATTTTGGTGTCTGGTTGTTTCAAAGGAGACACAATCAGGGGCAGACTGGAGGAAGCTGGACACTGGAACCTGCTCTTCTGTTTCCACATCATGACATGGCTTCCTCTTTCAAGGCATGCAGCAAAGCACATTCTCAGATGATCAAACATGCTCCCCACAAATAGCAAACAACGCTAGTCCTTAGGGAGCTGAAGGGAATAATTCCAGAAGCCAGAAGATCTCTTTGCTCAGATCAAAATATTAAGGCCACGAGGCCTCCTATGATGGGACACCTTGGTATTTTGATACCTGTTTTGTCTTGTTTGGTGAAAGCATCCTCCTTTGACACACGAAAGTCAGAGGCAACTTGGCTGGTCAGTGTGGCAGCACGCACAGAGGGAAAATCTAGATTCAAATCCACCAACAGCAGCAGTTGTGAGATGTGTGGGCAACTTATCGAGCTTATTTGAGCCTCATTCTCCTTACCTCTAAAAAGTAACATCTAACTTTCAAATTGTGCAATGCTTTACTGAGCTAAGAAATGCCCAGCCCTTGGTAGGGGCTCAACATCTCTGCCTTTCTTTGCCTACATTTGCTGTGCTATAATGTTGTTAATGGAGGCAACCTAATTAACCACTCTGTGTATTCATCCAAAATGGCCGGAGCCCTCCAAAACAACCAAAAAGGATTATCTCACTCTCTAGACGAAAATCTTTATAATTCTCCTGCAAACACTTTACAGACACATTACAATACACATTATTAATGTTCACACTAGAAGCTTCTAGACTCCAGAGAGGATGCAACTGAGACCTGAACAAGTTCAGGGAGTTGCCAAAGATTCCAGCAACAAGAAACGGCAGAACTGGGGTTGGACCTGAGGTCTCTTGTCTCCCTCTCCTAAGAGCATCTGTTAAATAGACATTGTTTCTTACCCTATCAGGTATATTTTTCTAGCAGAAAAAAAGGCAGATCAGGAGGGGAAAATGCACATAAACAATCCCGCCTTTGCGTGCACTCTTTCTGTCCACACATGCGGGTTCACTGGCACATGGCCTAGTTGTGGATGATTCCACAGCTGTCAGATTCATGCAGAAGCAGCGCTTGCGAACATTTTGTGATGTGGTTTTGTAATCCTTGCTAGAGGACTTTGGGTCTATAAAACAATGAATGGATCATGCTGGGGACTAAGAATAGTATTTTTATGTGTGACAAATGTAATCCTGCAGAAAAAAAAAAAAAAAGATGATTTTCGTGTCATTTAAAATAAAATGTTACTCCCTTCCAGCAGCCTTAGAGCTCTAGCAAATGAGAACTTGGTACCAACTCTTAAGATCGCATACTTCTGTCATGTAGCGAGTCAGCCCTGCTTCTCTTTTGTGCTTGATAGAAGTATGTGTCAGTTTCTTTTTTGGAGGTGAAGCCACAGAGAGCTGAGGCATGACCCGAATTAACAACCCCAGAACACAAATGGGGTGAGCTTCTCAAGTGACAAGAGCAGCACAAAACTAGCTTCGGTTTCCATCCACAAAGGTCAAGCTTCTGCTTCACAAGGCCAGAAGAAGAATGTGAAGTCTAGAATGGGCTCAGAAGTGGCCGAATTATCCCACTTTTTTTTTATTTATTTCATTTTTTGAGATGGAGTCTCGCACTGTCACCAGGGCTGGAGGGCAGTGGCACGATCTCGACTCACTGCATCCTCTGCTACCTGGGTTCAAGCAATTCTCCTGCCTCAGCCTCCCAAGTAACTGGAATGACAGGTGCCCCCCACTGCACCCAGCTAATTTTTTGTATTTTTAGTAGAGACAGGGTTTCACTATGTTGGGACTTTCGAAGTTCCACAGTGACTCGCAGTTCGAGGCAAGCACCCAGCAGCAAGCTTCAGAGGAAAACCAGCATCTCATGGTGCCTTCTCAGTGGCCACAGCAATGGCAAACTGTGCGTTTGGATGAACGACTGGTCCTCTGAAGAAAGACTCAAAACACAGCCCCCCTCTCTCTTGGCGTACCATCATCCTTTAGTAGGAGTGGCCCTAATAATGCTCAGAGATTCGTCCAGCGAGTGTGATCACCCTAGATCTCAGCCATCCTGTAAAGGCTCCTTTGCTGGGCTCTGGCTCTAGACCTGGTTCCCCACACCTGGCAGTGGGCACAGCAACAGTGACATTCACCAGCAGAAATCCAATCTGCTCCTTCGAGTCAGCACACATTGCCTCTCCGAGGAACGTCCCCAACAACGGAGAGGTGCCACGCATTTGACCCTTCACATCCTATTAAACACCCGACAGTTGACACATGTTAAACACACGCTCAGTCGTGGCCAGACCCAGTTCTCTTTTCTGAACTGCATCTAAACGGTTTATTTGAGTTCCACCCGAAACTGTAGTGTATTGATAGACAGAAAAACACAGCCTCGTAATTGGGAACGTTAGGTCTCAGCTAACTGAAGATTCTCAGGAGAACGTTTCAGTTGAGCTGTGTGAAAGTTGAGTCTTTTAACTAGATTATGAATCCATTATGCACACACACACACACACACACACACACACACACACACACAGTGGTGCCTGTAGTTACTATTGTGCAGACTGGGAAACAAATGGTTATTATACACACACACAAACATAAAATTTTTGTCTTAATATTTCTGAATATTGATGTTTTTCACCCAATAGTTTAAGTACACTGTAAAATATCCCATCACACATTTGAACAAAAAATGGAATCCTGTGTTCAGATATATATTGGAAACTAAGTACTTGTGTACTTGTACTTAGTACTTGTGTACTTTACTTATCATTTGCATGCTTTCAGTGCTGGTGTGTTAATACTATATGAACATTCACAAAACCCCACTATGACTGTACTATAGGAATGCTTTATGCCTGTGACAATTTAGCTAAGGCGATCTATGACCTCATACTGTTTTATACAATTTGAGCTAAACTGAACTCTTTGAAACTTGGAAACATTCAAGAATCCCACTTGTGAAAATATCCAGGGATTTTAAGTTTGTACTAAAATGACAGATTTATAATGAGCAGAAACAGCCTTTTCTGACTGCCATGTTTCTGACAAAAACAAAACCAGGAAGCACCTACCTCAGCAAAGCAGTCACTCCTTGAAAGCGTGGGTAATTATTCTATTCAAACCAGACATTTATCATTCATCAAAAATGTGAACAGCTTTGATTGACAAAACAAGGTGCTTCCCTTACTCGAGTATAATATCAGAATGCAAATTCCTTGATTTCTCATTTTCTGCCGGATGTTGTATTACTGCAACTCATTGTGGAAACAACTGATTTTTCTTAGATGGCTTTTTCACTTCAAGGAAAGGAAAATGCTTTGATAATTCATTTTCGGTTATTTAAAAAAAAAAAAAAAAGCCCTGGCCAATTTGCAAGACTTAAAAGAAATCCTGGAGGAACTAATTCGCATTCATTCACTCGTTCATTCATTCCTCCTGAAAATAGTTATTTATTGAATACTTCCTACATACCTGTAATCACCAGTCTAGAAATGAAGGAACAGTTGTTGCAAATTATACGTGTATTTAAGACCCTTACGTATATGGGTGTGTGAGGTGACTGATAACAATCAGCAGTTGACAGGCTTATTGGGAAAATATAATAGGGAGGTGTGAGGGAGTCTGGAAGCGCATGTGGTCTGAGGACACAGCCAGAGGAGGGTCTGAGGGGTGCACACCAGGGAGCCAGCATGAAAGAACCTCATACACCAGATTGTGCTTGTGAGTTTGGATGGTTCCTAAGGGTGGAATGATGGGAGACTGCAATGAGAAGATAAACAGGGAGCAGTACCTTCCTGTGCAGTAGCCAAAGAAAACATGTTTTTTTTGTTTGTTTGTTTTGTTTTTTTGAGACAGGGTCTCACTCTGTCACCAAGGCTGGAGTGCAGTGGTGCAATCTCAGCTCACTGCAACCTCAACATCCCGGGTTCAAGTGGTCCTCCCACCTCAGTTTCCTGAGTAGCTGGGACTACAGATGCTCACCACCCTGGCTTATTTATTTATTTATTTATTTATTTATTTATTTATTTATTGTGGCGATGGAGTCTCCCTATGTTGCCCAGGCTGGTCTTGAACTGCTGGGCTCAAGCGATCGGCCTGCCTCAGCTTCCCAAAGTGCTGGGATCACAGACATGTGCCACTGTGCCAGGCCAAAGGCATCCTTTAGGAAGTAACATTTAAGCAAAGACCAGAAAGAATGGATTCAGGTTTGCAAAATGAGAGTGAAGGTGCCCCAGGCAGTGAGAACCCTGCGGGTGGAAGCTTAGGGTAGAGAAAAATTTCATGTGTCTGGAAAACAGAAAAGACGATACGTTAGCTTCCTGCTGTGGATATAATAAAGTACCACTAACTTGGTATCTTGAAATGACAGAAATCTATTCTTTCATAATTCAGAGGCTCCAAGTCCAAAATTAACATATCAACAGGGCCATTCTCTGTAAGATTCGGGTAGAATTTACCCTTGCCACTGCCTAGCAGAGGTGGTCTTTGGATCCCTGGCTTTCCTTGGCCTGCCGCTGCACCATGCTGATTCTGCTTCTATGGCCACGTGCTGTTCTTCCCCTGTGTGTGTCTTCACATAGCCATCTTCCCCTTCTATAAGGACACTGATCATATTGGATTAGGGCCATGCTAATGACTTCATCCTAATTACATCCACAAAGACCCTATTTCCAAATAAGATCACATCCACAGGTACCAGTGGTGAGGATTTGAACAGACATTTGCAGCAGGGGAGAAAGCAATTCAACCCATGACCAGGGTCCCCCAAGGCAGGGGCTGGAGAGCAAGTCTGAGAGGTGTTTGGGATTGTGGTGGTGAGAGTGGGTGTTGGCCATGGCATTGTCGCCTGTGGTGAGCAGTTAGGATTGTATTCTAAGTGAGTAAAGAGCCCTTGTATAAAGAAACAACATCCTGCAGTTTGCATTTTTAATGGGTTTTTAGATGCTGGCAAGGAACTAATTAGGTTGGAGGTAAGAATGGTGGTAGAGAAAAGAAGCTACTGCCGTGCTGGGGATGAAAGGCCACAGGGTGAGGAATCCGCTGGAGGAGACCGGCACATATTTTGAAGAAAGAAACAACAGGATTTGGCAATAGGCTAGACATGGAGATAAGGGACAGAAAACTGTCAAAGAGGACTCCTTGGTTTCTGACAGGGGCAACTGGATAGATCGTAATGCCATATACTAAGGAAAAAAGAACAGGGTCTGAGCAGGTTTGGAGATATGATCAAGAGTGAGTTTTGCATATCTCCGGCAGCTGGCATGCAGTGCTTGGAAGTTAGGAGGCACTAAATAAACGATATTTTTTATGTTTTTAAAAAAGTGAGTTTTGGACATAATAAATTGGAGATGCTTGGGAGACATTCAAGAATATATCTGATGATAGCAGTCAGACAAATAAGTCTGGAATCAAGAGAAAGATCTGAGCTAAAAATGTGCATTTTGAAGATTTTAAAATATGTGAAAAATAAACCCTATTTTATTTGTAAAGATTGCTTCAATGTGCTATTATTTCTAGATACAAAGATAGTTATGGGTACACTTGTTAGCTACATGTAACAAAACCAAAATATTTAAGTTCAGTTCAGGATAGCTCAGGAAGACAAACTGGTGACACGAAAAAGATAACAGGGTATTGCTTCTGGGACTCGCAAAAAATAGTGTCGGGCCTAAAGCAAGTCTAAATCATTGCTTCTGCTATTGTTGCTCAATCTTTACATCTATATGCTAATTGGGGTGCATTTTAAATTGTGTAGGAAGCAAAGAGGGTATTACATTTATAAGTATTTACTAATCATGTAAAAACTGTGCTGGGCAAATTCTACCAGGAGTGGTTTTCGTGAATTTTTTAAACTCTCTAGAAGATCACCTTCTTATACAGCCGTGTTCAAAGTCAAGATTTCTCTCAGCAGCTCAGGCCAAGACTTGTACCATTTTGTAAAATGCTTTTGTTTCGCGTACAAATCCTCCCAAGACCAGACTAAAGAGACTAAATTACTAAGACTCAAGTCTACAGAGAAAAATATTGTACTTGTTAAAAAGATGGCTTACTAATTCTATAAACTCTAATTTTAAACTGCTCATCTTCTTGTGTTTCCTGCATCCCCCTGACATTCACATGATGGGCAGTTGGGATTTGAGGAACAAAATTTTGGTTCAGGCAAATTTTGTTTTAATTTGTATTTCAGAACATATCTGTTTTAATCTAACATTATGACAAAGTGGGCAAAGAGTTGGAGCCAGTAAGATTCTTAAGTAGAATATTTTAAAAGTGTCTTTATTTATTGGATGGTGTTAAAACATTTTACATTCAGCAAAATTTTCAAAAATATATATCTTAAAATACATTTTATATATTTATCTACCTATAATATAGCTTGAATACATACACATATTATTGATGCATAAATATGCATATGTATTATATGTATATATGTATGTGTATATATATTTCTTAAATTTAAGTGATGATAAGTTTATCTTTACAGTAAAGTTTCTAGAGTCAGTCTCTAGCTGACATCATATGTTTTCAAAATGGAATGTTTTCTATTGTTTTCAATCTGGGGTGATACCAAAGTGCTTTCAAATGTTATATATTTTAAAAATAGGTTATTCTATTGAAGGCTTTTTAGGAAGAGAAGATAGTGCTGAGTTACTTTGTAAAATATGGGGGTTATGAGCCAAGCTAATGTGGTTATTGTGGTCATAGACTTTTGCCTGGATCAAAACCACAAGCATCGAGAACAAGTAGAGTTTCAAACATCACATCATTACAATAAATATAATTAACTACTGTAGAGAGGTCAAGCTCAGGAATCTGGGGGAGTCTAAAGACCCTGAAGCATATTTTAAAATTATTTTCAGAGAACAGGAATTGCATGGTTCTTGAAAGCAATGCTTATACTCAATCTGATTCCATTCATTAGAAAATTCATCCTGGCTATTCAGTGTCTCAAGTGAGCGCATGTGGCGTCCAATTTGGAGGAATTTGTTTGTTTGTTTTGGGGCTGACTTTAACACTGGGTTATATTTCATCATTAGAATCAGCTATTGTAAGCAGTTGGCATATGACTGGCCTTGATTGGCTTTGCCTGGTTTCGTTTAATAAAGGGATTCAGTTCCAGGGTTGGCAATGCTAAGGGAATTGGATAGAGCAAGGAGGTGGGGCGGTTGGGGAGGGGAGGAAAGGCTTGATAAAACCAAACTTTGCCAAAAAGGTAAAGTGCAATTATTAATTTAAAATGTCTTTTGTGATGTTGTCATTGCTTTGCATTGTATGTTATTGTAACTAAAGACTGAGCAGACATAATACCAAAGATACGACAATCAGAAAAGTTGCCTGCAGCAACTTTGACTCCAAATATAAAAGTCATGATTTTAAATAATGCTTTCGAAATTAAACTTCTTCAAGCCGAAATCATAGCTCAGAAATTCAGTGTTTCGACAGAATACTAGAAAATTGAAACTTTGGTATTTAGAAAACATTGCAGGGCCTTATCACTTCTTAATTACTCCATAATCACCTAAGAATTGCCTATTAGTGAGAAAACCAAGGGTCTCATATTGGCCAGATTCATGCATCTCCTCTTGAAACAAAAGTTTAGCAAATAATGTTCAGAATTTTTAAGGCTAGGATGCTATTTTGAAGATAATTTCATTTAAAAGTAATATTTTTATGTATTTAATTACCAGGGGAATTCTCATATTCCTTTACTTACTAGTTGATATGGAAGTCATTCTTTTATAACATACAGACAGGCATCTCCAACTTAACCTGTCTTGTGGACCATGCTTTCAGAGACACCTTAATCTGGAATTCACTTACGGATCTTGTGAGACGCAAATTCTGATACAGTAGATCTGAAGTGGGCCTGAGGTTCTGAATCTGATAAGCTCTCAAATGATGCCAACACCACTGGTTTGAGGACCACTCTATAAGCAGCAAAATCACCAACAGCTCTTTTTCTTCTTCCCCAAACTTGTTTTCCATCCTGTGCCCCATCTTCCAAACAGCAGCATTAATATTTGTCCATACGTATAATCACATACATACCTCTGTGTAGCATCGCTACTGCACGTTACCCTCCACTCCTTTTATACTACAGACAAGTCCTATGTGTTGGCCACCCCTGCAAACTAAAATGCTGACACACCTGCATTTGTGCCCTACTCTTCATAATTCATTTGCCCTTCCACTCTCTCCTTTTTTTTTTTTTGAGACAGAGTCTCGCTCACTCACCCAAACTGGAGTCCAGTGGCATGGTCTCATCTTACAACAACCTCTGCTTCCCAGGTTCAAGCAATTCTCATGCCTCAGCCTCCCAAGTAGCTGGGATTACAGGAGCATGCCACCACACCCAGGTAATTTTTGTATTTTTAGTAGAGGTGGGTTTTCACTATGTTGGCCAGGCTGGTCTTGAACTGCTGACCTCAAGTGATCTGCCCGCCTTGCCCTCCCAAAGTGCTGGGATTACAGGCATGAGCTACCATGTCAGCCTGCCTTTCCACACTCTTATATTTGCCTTTATAATACTCAGAAAAATTTTGTAATTACCTCTTTATCTGACCAGTGTTTTATTTCACTAGTTGATACTCTACATACTACAACACAAAGATCTTTCCAAAGCACAACTTTTTATCATACTATTGCATGGTCTCAGTATCGTTCCCTCAATCTAAACTTTCTTCTCTCTTTTTCATAGTGAAAAAACTCTTACCCCTCTTTCAGGTTCCCACAAGGAAGCCTCCTCTTTAAAACCTATTCATCTACCCTTAATAGCAGAAAGAGTATTATCTCCTTAGGGCTTTTGTAACATTCATTAATGTATTCAGCAACATTTTATAATAATTACTTATCATTTTTTGCCTCCTTTCTAGACCTCAAATGTTGAAAGGCAGGAACTGGATCCTTCTTATTATTTCATTCTCAAAACTCAGCACAGTGCTTGGTAGTGAGTAAATTCACCATAAATATTGAATGATAGACTTTTTAAAAATTAAATGATCTAGTTTATTTAACAGGGAAAACTGCTTTCCACATCTAAGATAAATATAAAAATTAAAATGTTGACTGTAATTTATCCGCATCCTTAGCTCAAACAATTTCTCCTATAATTTGTAAATGAACTGTGAGTCTCTGTTAAACATTAAGCACTTAAGACAAGAATAGTTGAAAATGCAAAACCTTCATTTTCAATAAGTCTTGAATATTTCATTTCAAAGCTTCAGATTTTTAAAATCAAATTAATTGGAGTCCTTATAATTAGTGAAATTCTGTAAAACTAGTTAACTTGAAGTAAGGGATAACTATTTGTCAAATACTAATAAGTACATGCACTACACAAGTCATTTTCAGCACATGTTTTTTTATTGTGTGCCTACCATATTTCAAACACCAGGCTCATGCTAAAAGGAGCAAAACCAGTCTTTGCCAGTGAATGACTCATGGTGCTATGGAGGAGGCTCGAGACTTCCCCCAGCTTACTCTGTGCCTCAACAAGGTGTATAAAAAGCATGAACGCATGGCCTGCTGTTGGGAATGCTCGTGGAGCAGGAGGCCAGTAGAAGTGTCTGGAAGGAAAAGTGGAAAGTGAAGCTAACAAGAATAGTGAAGCATCAGTGTCAACACACAGACACAAACTAGCATAGTGAGTGAGCCACTTCTTTACAACTCATATTTGCTCTCCATACAATGTTTTTTGACTTACTTGCTTATTTCATCCTTGCAGCAATTCTCAAAGGGGAACAGTGAAAATATGATTTTCCTGATTGTTCAGAGGCATAATTAAACGGTTTTGTGAAAGGTTACACAGGTATAATCAGAACCCATCCCCCAGCCCCTGTGTGCAGGTGTAAACAAAGCCTCTCCTCCACAATATCGCCTCGTGGCCCTTGGGTCTGATCACCACACTGGCCTTTCCAAGGTGGCATCCGGCAGGACTGCTGTCACCCCAGGAACACCAGCAATCTGAGCAACCCCACAACGCAACGCTGCAATTTGGTGTGGGGTAAACTGCAGCGACTTGAAACCATGTTGTCTACCTGCCATCTTGAAATTTGGTGTCTTTTTCATTTTGCTTTGTATTTTGTTTTCCCAGTTGTTTATATCTTAGCCAGTGAAATGAATCAGAAGATACGTGATCAAGACAAATGGAAAAGTCTTGCACGAGTGTGAGCAGAAGGAAGGAAAAGGTACCTGGGCCAAAGTGGACGTGGAAGAATTATCAAAACTGTCGGGAGTGATGCTAATGACAATGGCTCTGAGTTGGCATTTGTTCAAACTAAAAAACAGGTTCAGTTGTCTCAATAGGAGTTCACAGTTGTAATGTTTACCTTAGGCATGAAAACTCTGCAATAATGAATTGAATAGAACAAAAAAGCAGAACTACAAGGTCAGGCACCATCTCAAGGACTTTTCCTCATGAAGATAAGCCCAAATTTTGCAGATAGCAATTCAAAATTAAAAAGCAGCAGGTTAAAATTTTGACAGGCTTTTGGAATGTGAATTACACATTTCTTTCCATTTATTCTTCACCCATGTTTGGATTTGTTTTCAATTACTGCTTCAAAACACTTCCCCTACAGCACAGGAAAAATGTGAAATTCTAAAGGCTGCTACTATTTTTCTGGCCTGTTTAATCACTTGACCATCTAAATACTGTATTTTGATTGTAAAAGTGGTCTCAAGAGGGGCTGGATTGAAGGCAGTTAATTTTCTTTAAAGGAAACAAGTGGCATAAACAGAATACTGACGGGGCAGAAACCAGAGCTGTCAGAGTCCATATGCCTTCTATTTTTGGAACAGGATGCAGCAAAACAGAAGGAAAGGGATCTAGGTAAATAAATGAGACACCGTTTGTGACAAGCAAAAGCTTTTTTTACCTATTGAACAAACATGAAGACTCCAGTAGTCTTTGGCAGGAACTCCATAGGACAAAGCCAAGACTGAGAGCTGTTATTTATGTAGTGATCCAATCTTTTTCCTGAATGTCTTTATATATAAAAGGCAGACCATTAACAATGGAATATTAACCAATTTAAATGTAATAGCTTGCCCATGTGGAGACGCTGCTGCTGAAATGTATCCCAACAACTATTTACGGGTCTCCACGGCTCTTTATCCGAAAGAGGGAGGCAGAAGCTGAGACCACAAAGGTATTTTTTTCCTCTCTTATGATCCATGATAGATATAAACGAGATGATGGTGCTCTGAATCTATTTAATTGACCTGACTGTAATAAATTGCAGCTGGATCTTTCCCCTTTATTGTGCTGTAAAGCCACTCACACTTCAGGCATTAGGAAGTCATCATATTCTGAAAGGTTTATCTCAGAGTCATAGAATCACAGACGACCAGAGCTGCAAGGGACCTTTTTCATCCTTCTTTTGCTTTCCCAGAAAGCCAGGTTTAGGTTTGGCTGTCAGCCCATAAAAACCTTCCAAACAGTTATCAAGAACAAAATGGGTTTCCAAAGTCTGCATAATAGAATATATAAAAGCTTTTATTGTTTATTTTAAACTGTAGACATAACAGCTGCATACATTTTGTGGATAAGGTTTTAAAAGAAAAGAGGAAAAAAAACTCATTGGCAACTAATAAGGTGTTTGTGAACAAACAGGTAACTTGGATCACTGGTATTTGTCTTTTTCAACATAAATCAAGACCCACATTTTGATATTGCCTTGGACTTTGTCTTCCATTTAAAAGCAAGAACATAAATATGTCTGTAGAAAAGCACGTCTTATGGTCGTGTCTACCTGAGGCAATGAAAGTCAGCTGGGTCTGTACAATTCAGTTCATTTCAGCCAGAGGCTCCCAGCCTGTCTGCACAGATGCCAAACAGCACAAATCGGGACTTGCACCGAGACACATTCATCACAAACAGGAGCATGCCTGAGCACAACTTCATCTAATTTGGCAGCGTCAACAGCTCCCAGGAAACAACAGTAGCATGGACTGACGCGCCCAGCATCGTCTTACCAGCAAGGAGCCGCTTCTGAGCAAAACGCTCAGGTGTTTCACCGGGATGGATGCAGGGTCGAACGTATCGACAATGATTTTAACAGTGCCTAGTTAGTGAAGACAATGAGGGTTCAACCACCAATTTTATCTTTCAGTCCCTTTCATACACAGGTAGTGATATATGAATAACAGAATTGTATTCAAATAATGATGGTCTACAGTGGCATTTTCTCTGCTGAATTCCAGCTGGTGAGTGAAGCATTTTGATGAATGTATAGTCATGTTCTCTCAGAGTTACCACAAATGCTATAGAATTGTTTTGTCCAGTGGAGTAATCACTAGCCACAGGTGGCTATTGAGCACTGTAAATGGGGCTAGTCAAAATTGAGATGTACTATACCTATAAAATACATGTGAGATTTTGAAGAATAGTGTGAAAAAGGATGTAAGTTGTACCATTAATAATTTTATATTGAATATATGTTAAAATGATGCTTGGATGTATTGGATTATACAAAATATGTTATTGAAATTAATTTTGCCAATTTGCATTTTTTAATGTGACTACTAGAAAAATTTAAATTACTTGTGTGGCTCATATTCATGGCTCATATTGTTTATAATTGGGCAATGCAATTATAGAAAGGATGGCTAATTTTCAAGCTAAAAATTATCAGCTTTATTCATTTTTGCAGTCATGCTGAATACAATTTAATTTTCCAAGTGGATCAGAAATTATTTTCATATTTTTCACAATCTCAAAATAAGTTTTTGTGATGTTGAATTATGGACTTATAGATTTTATTCCATATCAGATTAGCTATGTAACTTTTGCATGTAATCAACATTCTCTGAAGACAAAGTATAGCACTCTACAGATAAATAGTAAAGAAAACAAATTAATGTATTCATTCAAAAAACGTCCTTTGGGCCTATTTGGTACTAGGTAGTGTGCTGTCTTCTGGAGGGCAATAAAAAAATAAGACAAGTTTCCTGCTTTCAAAGAGTTCTCTGTCACGTGGAAGGGATCATCTTGCACATAAATGAAACTACAAAAACAAAAAAGGAAAGACAATTAAGGAAGAGAAACAAGATCAAAATATACGTGGAAACACTGTGATGGAAACAACTGACTAGCCGGTGGAATGGGAAGTGACCTGGGAGCTGGATTTGAAGTGGAGTCTTCCAAATAGCCCTACAATGTGACAGGACCCTCCTTTTGACGATGAGGAGGTCGAGGCTTGGTGAGGTAAAATCCTTTGCACATAAACAGAGATGGCGGAAACAAGGGCGCAAACCCAGATGAAAGGACCGTGAACCCTATCATTGCACGAGCTCCACTAAGGCAGGCCAGTGATGGGAACGCGGAGGGATGGTCCTCACAGAGGAAATGTCATTCTAAGGAACTCAGCAACAAAAAGCTCTGGGTGCCCAGGAGGGCAGGGCGATTCTGTTTGCTGATCATAAGGCCTGGTGAAATAAATTGGAGGATGAAAAATTAGTTTCATTCTCTGTAATACCACAATTTTCAAAAGGTTAAGACCACTGTCTTGCTAAGACTCTACTTGCCATGACATTTAGCTCCATCAGCATTTCTCCCATGCCCCCAGTGGCAGTCCTGTAACCCAGTTTTATGTGTTTATGGGCAGGCCACTCACTTGTGATGAAGGCTGGGAGGCTGGAGGCTTTTTCCTCCAAATGTTAGTTCATCAGAAGTCCTCAACCAGGGATCCCTAAAAGGAGAGCGACAAAGTATTTCTGCAAAGGTCCAGATGGTAAATATTTTCAGTTTTGTAGGCCAGTAGGTCTCTGCCAGAAGTATTCAACTCTCCTGTTGAAGAATGAAAGTAGCCATAGAAAATACAGGAAAAAAAAGGGCTTGGCTGTATGTATTCATCTACATTGTATTTGTGCATACTAAAATTTGAATTTCATACAGTTTTCACATATCACAAAATGTTATTCTTTTGAGTATTTTCAATGAATTAAAGATATAAGAAGCATTCTTAGCCCACTGATCCCATCCCTACAGGCACCTCCTCTGAGATAGTCACCTTTAGCATGTACACCTACGTCCCTTCACTTCTTCTTTGGGTGAAGTCATTTTTGAGAATCTTCATCATTTTTCTACCTTAAATGCAGAAGCATACAAGAATAATCTATGGACACATACTAATAGGTTGACACTCCCCTTAAAGGTGGCAGTGAAAATGAATTAAAATCCTCCAATGTCATCTTCTAGGGCTGGCTATCCTGCAAGCACCTGGATAGAACGTTGGATTCACGCCATCTAAAATTGTATTTGCACTATTTGCTGAACTGTGCTTAGAAGTGCGCAAAGAAAAATGTTCTCAACTTGTGAAATTGTGGGGGTTTTTCTTATTTTTATGCTAGTTAATATTCATCAGCTCCTCAGAGGAGGTCCATATACTCTATCTCCATATATACACTACCTGCTAGGCTCTCAGAGTCACTTGTATTTACCTAGTAGTTCCAAGTAACAAAACACTTCCAAGAGTCATTTATTTAATCCTTGCAACAGAAATAGGAGGTAGGTCTTATTATCTCTTGCCTACAAATAAAGAATCTGAGGCTGGTACAGTGACAGCCATTCCAGCCGCACCCTCCTCCCCTCTGCTCTCTCTTTGAGTCTCCTCTGCCCCTGTCCCGCAGCCAGCAAATTCAACACCTGACTTCCAAATCATTCCTGGACAAGTGGGTTCCTCCAATTCCTGCCTGAGTGGAACTCATAACCCAGCAAGGGACGTGGAAACCAATAACTGCACCACGAAGGGCTGAGTGCTCTCAGAGACAGATGAGAGAGGGACCACCCTCGGAGCAAAGCAGACAAGATGAATGAAAAATAAAAGGGAAGAAAAAACTGAAGCGGCAGAGGAGAATGTTATCTTCACATCTTTCCATACTGAGCACTTATTCATACTCTAATTTAAAATGTTTTGGTAGTTTTGTGAAAAGAATGTCAAAGAGAGATGCCTCTGAAATGAGGAACATCAATGGGTCTGTTTTAGGATTATTAAACCCCGAAGGTTTAAACCAGAAAGTAATGTACTTAAGCACATGTCAACATAATTTAAGAACAAAAGTGTTTCCTCCACGGCTGAGCCTGTACATTTGCATGGCTCTCAGCATTGTCATAATAAAACACCATTTGTTAAAATTTCATTTGTTCTTAGGTAAGAAACAATTCTAATACTGACAAAGGAGTGTACGTTGTAAAGCCAGGAAGCTTGGATGGTTAATACCAATTGATTGCCCTGGGATATTGTCATTTGTGAAAAAGTCAACTACGATAATGCCACCGTCTCTTGAAAATCTGTCATTAGTAAGAGGGTTAGGAGAAATACTTTTAGCCCAATTATCATTCCAGCTGCTTGTCCATGTTAGCTGTATTAGCACAGCTGAGACTTAGCATAAAACCTAAACTACAATCAAATGATTACTCAGTATTTTCTTTTAAATCAGACAATTGCTCTCCTACGTAGAATAATATGTAAATTCTGTTTATTAAATGAAAGAAAGATGAAATTACAATTCAAGTTAATATACTTGAAAGAACAATGTATTGTTTCTCACATTGAAATTAATCAAATATATCAACACTTATATGGATAATTAGTACTAATAGAGAGAATGAAAATGTATTTGAAGACAATACAAAATGAATTATTCAAATAAATAATCCAAAAGGGAATTTTATGTTTCATTTTATAATTTGTTTGAAAAATTTCAAAAGCTGAAAATTGGCATTTCTATGCATTGAAGGCACCTTACAAAAAACTTAAAAAATCACGAGGCCTACTCGGTTTCATTTCCATCACGGCAATTCTGATTTCCAACAACCACGATAATACCTTCCTTACATCTAAAAGTGAATATTTGAAAGTTTGAGAGTTTACTTCACAAATTTGGAAACCATACTATGAAGTTTTCACTCCAGCTTCAAGTCCCAACAGACTGGCCAAGCAATCGCTGAAATTCTCAGGTTTCAGAAATAACTGGGGCCACAGTCTACGCTGAATTGAAGCAAAATTCCAAGTGCTTGGGTTGAATCCTGCACCTCCTTATTTCCACCAGGGCTCCTGCGAAAATGCAGCCTCCTAGGTCTTCTACTCCCACGGTCCTCAGTGCTGGGTAGAGGCGTCTTAGGGCACAGCCTCTGGATCCATCAGAGTGAAGAAACAAATGTCAGACCTACTCTTTATGCTTTTGAATCTATAAAAGCAGAAAATAACCTTTCTCAAAAGTGTAAATCAGCACAAGTAGCCTTGCTCAATCCATATTTGCTAGTCAGTTTTAGAGATCCTGTATCTAGCATTAACTAAATTAATCTTTACAAATTAAGTGATGCCTTCACCATAATATTCCCCCCCCCAAAAAAATCCCCAAAATCAAAACGAAATAACCCTGCAGTTCAAAAGTCATACTAGTAATATAGACACATGTGAACAACAACAAAATAGAAAAGCTGATGCTTCCTTGACTTTAAACATGAGCCACACGCACCATCTGTTCCTTAGGGGTAATGATGTCTTTTTAATAACGTGTGCTTAGGCTTTTGAAAAAAGAATGTTTGATGTATGTTTGGAAATATAACCAACTGCATGATTATTTTGCTGGAAGCAAAGTGTCACTTGTAAAACTTTCAATTCTGTGTCCTTAAAAACGTCAAATATAGAATTTTTTCCTAACCTATTAAAAATTCAAATGACAAGTTTCAGTGTGTCTTGAATTTGTTGAAGGTAAAAAGTGCAAGTCACAATACTTCCAATGAGTTTGAAAATAATTGATTAGTGACATCAGAAAAGCTAGCAATTGATCAGCCCCATTTCAGAAAAATCTTTTTTTTTTTTCAAAAAAGCCAACACCGCGCTCCTTCCGTGTGACTCCGCCTCTGTGTGTGACGTTCATGTGCGTCATCTCTGGTAACCTTAAAACCAAGGATGAGAAAAAGTGTCAGATCGGGGGAGGATTTACACACCAGTCTGCCCAACTCTTCACTTTAACCAAATCACTCTTGCTTTTTCTAAAATCTCTCTGTATTGAAGTAGATAATCTCTTGTCTAGAAGTGAAACGTATGCTTAAAACACAAGGCAAATAAGTGGGGCTGCTGTATCATTAGGGTGAAGATTAAGATGAAGACACGATACTCTGTTGAGGAAAGTCTTTTTTCTAGGCTTTCCAAGACACTGAAAAACAACTGTCATTGGGACAGAACCTACTATGCATCCTGAGAAAGGCAACAGATGTTTGATTGCAAATAGGCCCCATCTATCTGATTTTCCACACACGTGTACATCTAACATCATAAGGTCTACATTTATATACCTTCAGGAATAATGAGTGTTTAAAAATAAGTTAAAGGCAAAAGAACTAAAGAGAACATAAAACTTAAATTCAAAATCTGAATCATAAGGAAATATGCTTAATTGCTAAGTATTACTGTAAGTTTTCCATAGGTATTTGGCTTTACATGATCATAACGAATCAATAAATCAAATCTTACATCCTATTGTCAGAAATACATCACAAAAATTTATATTTGTTTATTAAATTCAGTACATTGACAAAATGAATTTTAACTATTTCATAGTCAAAAGTGTTTGCAGTAATGTGACTGTGGATAATATGGCAAATATGGAGTTCTCTGTACATCTTTCCAAAACTCTAATTGACTAAAAGGCACAAAATCCATATAAAAAACACATTACCATTTAGAAGACAGTCACTTTATCTATGCTCATAGATGAAGACGAAAGCCACATTCATTAGTTTACAAAGAGGATCATTGTTTTATCCTAAGATGAAACTGCCTTTACAAAAATCATAACAGGGAGAAAATTATGTCAGTGAAAGTAAACTGATCTAACCAACCTTTCGCCTTTAACCTCTAAACTGCCCTTGGTCATTCCTGGACATGGGCCACGCTAACTTTGAGAGAAATTCAATTTATAATGTAAATGATAATAGTCCTTGCCAAAACTAAACCACCTTTGTAAAACTAATGAAAATCTGCCAGGTTAGGAAAGTGAGAGGGGCCTGACCTCTGCTAAGATGTAGGTGTAAATGATTGCCAGCCATTATTCTAGAGGTCATAAAGATTTGCAATTTCCCCAGTTAAATAACATCACTAATGTAGACACTAAGATTGCCTTTTTGAGATGTCTTTTCCTGCTTTTGTATTTCTGACAACGGAATGGCCATACCCAGACCAGCAACTCCTCTGTGGCCCCCACCCAGAAGCGGGCTCAGGGCAGGAGGGTCACTTGGCACACCCCTATGATCGCATCTTCAGCCAATAAGCATTCGTCCTTCCCACCAAACTATCCTTGAAAAACTATAGCCTCTGAATTTTTGGAGTCATACTAAAACTACAATATCCAGTTTAGCCAGATCTACGTGTATTACACACCTTCTCTATCGTAATTCCTCTTTTTTGATAAATTTTCTCTATCTAGGCAAGATACATCCATTGGGTGGTTACAAGAATACCTGTTTCAAAGTCTTTTAAAGCCAGGTGCCGTGACTCATGGCTGTAATTCCAGCACTTAGGAAGGCCAAGGTGGGTGGATGGCTTGAGGCCAGGAGTTCGAAACAAGCCTGGCCAACAAGGCGAAACCCCATCTCTACTAAAAATACAAAAAACAGCCGGGCATGATGGTGGGCACCTGTAATCCCAGCTACTCAGGAGACTGAGGCAAGGAGAATTGCTTGAACCCAGGAGGCAGAGGTTGCAGGGAGCTGAGATCGTGCCACTGCACTCCAGTCTGGGCGACAGAGTGAGACCCTGTATCAAAAAACAAACAAAGTCTTTTAAGCATTTTTGCTTTTAAATATAATTTTTTTTAAAGTTTGGTCCTCCTTTTCAAAGGACATATGACTTGGGGTGTTTCTAAAATGTATACTGATGGGTAATTTTTCTTTAAAAGAGTGCTGTAGTGCTTTAAGCCAATGCCATTTGATGGTATAGTCCTTATTTGAGGTGTAGAACTCTCTCCTTCACTGAGGACAGTAAGAATAAAGCAAATCATTTCCATCATTATTTTTCCCAAGCCTGTTCCATAGGTCTCTCTTGTCACTGTTTGCATAGCAAGTCACTTGTAATCCATGGAGTCCATCACCTTTGCCTAGCAGTATCTTTTCCCAGCAACACATTTCTTGTTCACCTTTGTATCTCCAGCACTAAGCGAGAGTCTCACATCTTGTAGACATCGCAAAGCAAATGTCTATAAAATAAATGAATGTATGAATGAAAACAAAATGCTAAGAGCATAACTGGTTTTAAGTAGGTATTGTAAGATCAGTGGCTTTAACAACTTCTTTTTAATTGAGACTAGTGATGGGATGGAAAGTTTTTGTGCCATCTGGGCACTGACTGGAGGCTGGGTGGTAACTCAGAAGTTTATAGTTTTTGCAAAGGTGGTTTCAGAAGGAGACCCTCAAATCCGTCTTCCCAAGCAGTTCCAGGCTGGATTTTTTTTTTTCTTTTTTTGAGATAGGGTCTTGCTCTGTCTCCCAGGCTGGCACAATCTCGGCTCCCTGCAACCTCCACCTCCTGGGTTCAAGCAAGTCTACTGCCTCAGCCTCCCGAATAGCTGGGATTACAGGTGTACAACACTATGCCTGGCTAATTTTTGCATTTTTAGTAGGGATGTGGTTTCATTATGATGGCCAGGCTGGTCTCGAACTCCCAACCTCAGGTGATCCACCCACCTTGGCCTTCCAAAGTGCTGGGATTACAGGTGTGAGCCACCATGACTGGCACAGGCTGGGGTCTTTAAGGGGATCATAAAGTCAAGGGACTGGAGAATTGGAATCTACCACATCAGCTGGTCTGCAGGGTCCCACTGATTCAGCAGGTCTGAGGGACCCCACGAAAAGCTGATTCACCAAAGAATGCAGTTTCCACATCCTAACGATTTCATTCCAGTTAACCCCATCAATCAACAACCCCAATTCTCCAGTCCCTTGACCGCTATGATCCCCTTAAAGACCCTGGCCTGCAACTCCTCGGGGAGATGGATTTCAGAGTCTCCTCTTGAAACCACCTTTGCAAAAATTATAACAGAAAATTATTACAGCGAAAAAGATCTGACCTAACGAATTCCATCTTGCTTCTAACCTCCAAGCTGTCCCTGTTCATTCCTGCGTGCAGGCTCAACTAAAGTCAGGAGGAACTTAGTTTACAGTTTGACTTTGAAATGAAGAAGATAACAGCTCTTTCCCGAAACAAATCTCTTTCTTTCCTGAGGACTAGACTGCCTTTGCAGGACTAACAAATTAGCCATAAGATTAGAAATTATGGTTTGGGAGTCTCTGTTACAAAACCTGGGATCAGTGCTTGAGATATTTCACAGGCCCCACATTCCAATGCACCAGCTGACGCCACCCAGATCAATAAACTGGCTCATCTGGGCTTGTGACCCCCACTCAGGAACTGTTTCAGGCCAAGGTAACAGCTTAACTCCCTATAATTTCATCTCCAACCCAACCAATCAGCAGTCAGCACTCTTCACTTTCTGACGCCCTACCCATGAAATTATCCTAGAAACCCCAATCCCTGGGTTTTTGGAGAGACTAATCTGAGTAATAATAAAACTCTGGTTTCCTGTACAGCTGGCCCTGCATAAATTAAACTCTTCCTCTATTGCAATTCCCCAGTCTTGATAAACTGCTTCTGTCTAGGCAGTGGGCAAGGAGAACTCACTGGGCAGTTACACTCTTGTCTTCTCGCTTGTGCCATGTGATCATTAAGCTCTTTCTCTGCTGCTAACTCTGCTGTCTCAGTGGAGTGGGTCTGTTACTGTGCAGTGGACATATGAACCTATTGGTCTTGTAACACTCTTGGGTCAAAGGAGGGGCACCACCAGCTGGGGCTAAGAGTCATGAAATGCATCTGCAAACAGACAACACACTTTTATTCTCTAACAACAGTAAAGTGAGAAAAAAGGTAAAGCTTCCCGTCCTTCAGGTACATCAAAAATACACATCCAGGTATGCATTACAATTAGTACATACAAAATGTACTACTTTCCCTTTCAAAATTGTCTCGATGTTAATTTTTACTTATGAAATTATTAGGAAATAAAAATCAAAATAATTATGAGGGCTAATGAATGAACACAGTAGAGAAAATGTAAAACATGATAAAATTGCATTCCAAAATTCCTAATGCCTTCCAAGGACGTCTTTAAGACAAGATCTTTAATATTTGGGATCGTCAATGTACAACAAGTCAGTCTTCAAACCTCATAAGACTCCCAGGTTCTCCAGCTACTTGGTGGAACTTGTATAAGGCTATTTCTATTTCCTAGGTTCCTTTGAAAAACAAGATATGGTTCTAAATTTTATATATGTGTATATGTATACATATATATATACACACACACATATATATATCAATTCCAAAGTATTTTAGTATTTTTATTCCTTTATTTAACACTCCCCTGAGCTCTATTAGCTCAAGTTATAAGAAAATAGGCAGAGGTGCATGTAGAGGGGAAGAGATAAAAGCCCACAATATCTAGTTATATCAGATGTCGTTCTCTGCAGTAAAAACGCAGAGGGATAAAATTTTCCAAAAACATCGCATTTCTGTATGTAGCATTCCTGCTCTTGTCACCCATGGTACAAGCAGGAAGTAGAAGTCACCTGAGATGGTTCAAATGAAAATGCTAATACAGGAATTACTTCTAAAGGTATGGGCAGGTTGCAAGAATAGAGAGACACTCTGAGATTATTAACAGTAGGACGTTGTTACCAACCCCAGGACTGAATGGAAAAGCAGTGGTAATAGTGTTAGCGAAGCCCACCGAGCACTAGAGCTATGTAGGATAGATGACATGGGGAGATCACTGGCTAAAGAATGGAGCAGCCACCCCTAGAGACATTGACCTAATCTCTCCCAACCCATCCCACATCTCCTCCTGATGCCCACTGGAGACCAAGCCCAGGAAGCCTGCTGCATGGAAACCTGGTGAAGACAGAGCCCCTTCCCGCAGGGCACACAACAGAGGATGGCCTGGGGAGAAAAATGGACAATCTCCAATGCTGTTAAATATCCCGTAGAGTGATTACTAGGATTCCATAAGATCATATACACAAATGAACACTTTAGAGAGCATTGCAAGTGTTGATTTTAAAGTTGATAATATTTGTATTAAGAGTAACTTCCATTTAGGACATGCTATTCTTTATCCTTCTCTTACCAAAGAAACTTTGATTTTTCTAATTAGTTCATGAGACATGAGAAGTAGTTGGAATGAGTTCAAAGAAGTAGATGAAGGATCATGAATAAATTTGAGGAGGAGGCTAGATAGTCAGATAAGTGGGGGCCAGAGACAGGGTCTTAAGGGAAAAGTTGTAAAACAAGGATCGTTGAGGCCAAATGGATAGGAGATGAAGGGATGTGAAATTTAGCCATGTGTTAGAAAAGATCATTGCAATCAATCCTCCTGATTTTCACTTTAAAGTAAATATTATTCTCCAGATTTAATGTAAAAGATAGAGCAGTAATGGAATAGTAATGACAAGCAATACAAGCAGTGAATCAACTTACACTCTTCCTTGATTTCATATAAGGGGTATACTTCTTAATTGTGAAAGAATAACATTTTAAATGAATAGCATTTCTTCCTGGATTAATAAAAAAGCAGTCTAGCTTCCTTAGTTTGGTAGATATAAACATTACCAACTTAAAAATGAGTTACAGAAAATATCTCTCTAAAACAAATATTCAGGACAAAAATCTTTCAGAGAAGAAAGATCAGCAGATGTGAGTGGTGACAGAAATCACAGAGTGATTGGAATTCTGGCTTAAAGAGACCTGTTCTTTCCCCCTGAGTGATTTTACTGTTTTTCAAAGTTGCATTCTTCTGCTAAGGTGAGTAAAAATAGGAAAATTAACATGTTAAAACTGTATGAAAAGAAAAACATAAAATCCAGTATGTTTGTTCATACTTTTGTCAGATTTCATTTAAGAATCTGAGATTGGAAATTTTAGACTAGAAATCTGGCGGGGATTAGACACTCCATCATGTTTTCATAGTTTCTATTGGCATTGGGGTCCGAAACATAAATAGACTCCATTGTTACTGTGGTACTGCTATGAGAAATGAAACAGTGAACCTAAGCTTCAAAAATCCTCTCTAAATCTGCCTTTTCAAAACTGTTGCTTTGGGAGGATGAGATAACGTGGGGCATTGTCATAGTGGCCCTTTGACTGTGCACAAGAAACACATACATCTCAGCAGATAATAACCAAAAACATAGTAAGTGATTTAATGATGTCAAGAAGGCACCAACTGGATATCCGCCACCTCGCTACAGCTCAATATAATCAGGTATATTTACTAAGAAAAAGTGAACAAGAACCACATAGGAAGATCCAAGCTAGTAAAGATTAAAGCTAAGGGCAAAAGGAAATGTTTGCATAAGTCTGCAATATTCAGATTAAAACAGTGGTGCACCAGTATTTGGAAGAATCATTGCTTGTTTTATGAGGACTGGGTTCACTTAAAAATTAAAATCTTATAGCTACCACGATGTAGGTTTTCCAAAAACCGAATGACTACAATTGTGTGTTCACTACCTGCCGCCTTAAGTCTCTCCGCTTTCAGCCTCACATGCTCTCCTGCAGATTTGAAGTAAAATTCCCACCAAGCTAAAGATTTGTTTTAGGCCAGCCTTATGAATGGACACCATTTATACCATTCATCTAGCCCTTTGCCTTTCTAGCGTAGAATGAAATATGGACACTCAGTGTATTATACTCTGAAGGTAAAAAGCTGTGGCTAGATTGACAAAATAATTATGTAAATAATGGCAGACGTCTAAGGAAGGCTAATGGCTGAAAAAGCTGAATAACATTAAAAAGTTAATATATTTAATGTTAACCTTTGTAGCTTTCAGTAATAATTCAAATACAGGAAAATTGTTGTCAAAAGCATAGTAATATTAAAGCAAAGAGCAAAACGTCATGGTAATAAATGAACCCCCCAGTTTTCCGGGAAATTGGCAGGATATTATTCTACTATAACACTAAAAGCTAAACAGGAATTTTTATTAATATTGAGTGCCATTATTCTTTGTTGTACTGGATTTGCCTGGAAAATGGAGACTTTTTTTTTCTAATTATGTATTTCAATCAAAGACCTAAACATCTCAACATAAAAGCTTACAAACAAAAACTGTTACAACACAGAAGAGAAATGATCATTTAAATTCAAAATACAGGACACTTAGTTGGATTTTTTAATTAATATACGATGAGTAACTTATTTAATAAGTGATTTTTTAAAACTTCTCAGCAGTGAAGATTATATAATTACTCATAAAACATAGTTTACCTCCAAAATATATGGGGGATAATAATTATAATGCAAGAGCAGGTTGAGATTAGAGAGATGGTGTTGAGATGAATCTTTATTTTAATTTCTAAGGTGGAAGATGGTTTGGGAAGAGTGAAAGAAGGTAAGGAACTTAGTTAAGGGAAAATAATGATCTCCAGAAATCTGGGTATTTGAACAACCTGGCCAATATTAACACAGAAATAATATCTCTTCTCTTATTAGCTTCTTCAGGTGAGACTTGAGATCTCACGAGGGAAAAAGATCGTGATTATTTGGTATTTGTTTTTATATAAAAAGACATTGAGGACTGAAGATGAAGTAAAGACTTGAGAGTTTGTAGGCGGGACTCCCAACGCTCACACTGCTGTTTTTGAGTTTTGCATTTGTATCCTTTGCTGAAAATTTTGACTTAGAAACATTACTTACGTTCTGATGAGGAAATATGCAAAGGTATATTTTCCTATCCTATTATTTATAAGACAAAAAGATAACGGTCACTAGACAAGCCCATTTCTAGCTACAATTCCCTGAAATCAGTTAACAAAAAATTTTTGAAATATCCATATATTGCCTAGCATTTGATTAAAATCAAGCTGCTGCTTGTGACTCAAAAGGCTAAAAATGTGTCTGTCATGTTCCACATTAAATGATAAAATATTTGTGAAATCATGGAAGCCAATGGATTTTTAAGTCTTTGTATACTAGCAATGAAAGAAAATGGAAAATTCACTTCCAAAACAACAAAGTATGTAGAATTGTTTTAAGTTCATAGGCTTCTGGTTTTTGAGAAACACAGTTCCTCTCATTCAGCCCTTAAGAATATCAGAAAATGAGCAAACAGTGAAAAAGCAGACATTCATGAACATACTTGACACTAAATATAGAGAATTCTGGACAAGTAGTATATTAATGCCATGCTGTGGTAATGACGCTGGAAAACGGAAGAACTAGAAACATATGACTTACGGTGACAACTCCTCCAGCAAGTAGCCATATGTAACACAGGCTCTATGAGGAACGTATTCTGTTATTATTCCCCAAACACATTACGTTGTTCGGTTCTACTCTGTTAGCTTGAATGCATATTGCTCCCTGGAAAGAACTTACAATTCCCTTTACAACGCATTTACAGTTGATTAAAGAATGGATTTGCAATTCTGAGTCTATAATTAGAGCAAA
Source organism: Macaca thibetana thibetana (assembly GCF_024542745.1). Taxonomy (NCBI): domain Eukaryota; kingdom Metazoa; phylum Chordata; class Mammalia; order Primates; family Cercopithecidae; genus Macaca; species Macaca thibetana. Next base: position 85,534,495 of record NC_065594.1, read on the forward strand.
GGGTCTCTATAATTTTAGCTACCCTCATCCACTAATGATGATGTTATGGAGATTAGCCACTATAATAAAGACCCATGGCCACTAAAATGATTACTGGAAAACATGTATTGAGGTTTAGTAGTCTATTCTTTTACCACAGGAAGCCTATTATAAACAGAGTGTTATACAAGGCTACTAGACAGGAAAAATGAGATTAACAATTAACACCTTGCTCAAAGGATTAGTATATCTCTTATGCAGCGATGACTTGGATTCTAATTAAAACTCTCAGAGGTGTGTGTGTGCGTGTGTGTGTGTGTGTGTGTGCCCATGTATGCATGCTTATGTTTTTTTCCAGGTGTCTGCCGCTTCCTTGGAGGTTTAGAACAAATAGGTCGGTACATGTCACAAGCTGGAAGCAAACCTTTTTATGAAGAGGGATTTCTCATTGATCTTCAACCAGAGTGTCTTATAATATCAGTCTCAATATAAAGTATGTGTACTTAACTCTCTTACAAACTTATTTGGCTACTATTTTTGAATGCATAATGCAATTTCACTACTGATTTCTGCAGTAATTTCTATGAGATTCCACAGCTGAGTAATAAGATCTAGCACCTTATGTAAGCAGAAAACAATCTACAGTGGCTTTCCAAATGCATAATCCATCCACTCAGGAACTAGAAGCCATACAACCATCATAGGGGTGTGAGGTCAAAATAAAATTTCCATGTGTATTCTTAAAAATGTACCTCTTCTATTAGGTTGGTGCAAAAGTAATTGCGGTTTTGGCTATTTAAAAGTAATGGCAAAAATCACAGTTGCTTTTGCACCAACCTAATAATTTATGTTTGTGATTTTTTAGAGTGCATGTATAGTAACACATCATATAATTAATAACAAGTTGCATATAGTAAATATGTGTAGGGTTTCTGTCAACTGTAAAGACGTTTGCAAACAAACAATAAAATATTTCTCTTTTTTTCAATCTTGGTCAGGCGAATGAACTTATTAAGACATCTCAAACTAATAACTCTTTTACCTTTCAATGCAAATTGAGAGGAAAATAAAATTTGTTTCCCCTCAAATTCCCTAGTTAACATGGGCTTAACTGACTTAGAATTATGCACCTGATGGTTAAGCAATTTCATTGCTGGTGAGAAAATGATAATGAAAAAAATAGTATAAATAGTGAATATTAGATGATGACTAACTTATGTTTCAGGTAAGTAGAAAATATTATAGGTGGAATAAAGCTTTACTTTAGGCTTAGTTAAAACTTGTAAAAACAGAATACTTAATCCCAGTTAATGAGAAAAGGGTGTGGTCATCAGATGGCACGGACCAGAAGAAACCTACTTCAAAATTGAGAAAAATTGGACATTCAAATCTGTGACTATGTTTTAGACACTATGGCACCTCTTTGCTTGGAATAGCCCGTGCTTAGTAAATGTCTGTTGAGTAAATAAATTTATGACATAGCCATAAACAATTAAAATGCTTAAACATTTATAATAAACTCTTGATTATTTATAATGTTTTAATTTGAAAAAGAGATATAGAACTGCAGAATAAAATCCGAACTCAAAAATATAGCATTTTTAACCATATTTATAATTAACGGACTCCTTCCAAAAATATTATAGGAAAAAATTAATTGTGGTATGATCTCTAGGGATTAAAAAAAACGGAGTCAAAGACCATGATAAGCATGAGAAAAGTATAAATTAGTCTCACAGGAAATAATTAGATGTTTAATTATAGAAAAAGAGATATTAATTTAAAAAGATGATTGAAGAAAACAGGATAAAAACTGCTTATGTAAATACACATGTTTACCTTATTAAAGCAAAGGCTAACTGATAGACTATTAGCTATTATACTGAAGATGCAATTACTCTTGTTTTTCCATTATATATTAAAATCCTCATTCTTACATAATGTGAAATTAAAACTTGAACTAGGCCGGGCGCAGTGGCTCATGCCTATAGTCCCAGAACTTTGGGAGGCCAAGGCAGGCAGATCATGAGATCAGGGGTTTGAGACCAGCCTGGCCAACATGGTAAAATCCAGTCTCCACTAAAAATACAAAAAAATTAGCTGGGTGTGGTGGTGGGCGCTTGTAGTCCCAGCTACTCGGGAGACTGAGGCAAAAGAATTGCTTGAACCTGGGAGGCGGAGGTTACAGTGAGCAGAGATCTCACTGTTGTACTTTAACCTGGTCAACAGAGCAAGACTCCGTCTCAAAAAAAAAGAAAAAGAAAAAAATTTGAACTAATACAATAGAGGTCATAGGCAAATCTGGAATAATAAAAGTCTAGATTGATGAATTATTTTTTAAAAGTTAGGAGACTGGACAACTTTACTCTGGAAAGCACAACTAAAGAAGAGAGAAAACTAGCAACTGTATGGAAAAGCATTTACCAACTGATTGAGTCAATACATTTTCCTGTTCCTCAGTGAGGGCAAAACTAGTTACAGGTTGAAAAGGCTGAAGAAATAATGTCATTTAAATGCACCACCATGGTCCCCTAATAGAAACATGTGAGTGAGATTTGACATTTGGGTTGCTTTATGGTGATATTGGCAGTCTGAACATTTAAAAAAGAAGAACATAGCTTTGTTAAATGAGTTTGATTATTCCAGGTTTCTGTAATATTTCAGGTTCTACTGCACAAAACAAAAGTAGTTGATCAATACGTTGAAAGAAAAAATTAATTTTTAAATTTCAGGTTGTTAAATTTGGAATATATGTTTGCTCTTTAAGATAATTTTATCATAGAATTAATTCATAACCAAAACAGAAGACAGTTTAGCACATAAACAATTTTATACTTTCTTATTTTACCACTAACAGATTTGTAAAATTTTCTGTTTTTTTTTTTTCTTGAAAAGTCTATCAAAAGTAGAAAGAACCATGCATTTTTTTCCCCACGTAAAGTATGGTTCCCAATGAAGAGTGATTTTGTTCCAAGGACACTGATAATACCTACAGACTGACTAGGGGATGGCTCTCAGCGTCTACTGGATAAAAGCCAAGGATGCTGCTAAACATCCTATGATGCACAGATTCGAGAATCTGATTTAAAGTAGTAACACTGACATTTTCTCATTATTTAAATTATTTAAGAGGGATTTCAATAGTTGCACAATACACTATCACACCAATTTATTATAAAATACTTAACTCTGTGACATTTGTTGAAATAATACTACTTTAAAATGTTAGTTAAAATTTTGACTTAAGAATACATTAGCAGGAAATCCATGATAAATTTTCTTTCACTTTTTCTTAAGACTAATGGCTGTGATGATTTCAGATTATTATAAGATAACATAAGGTTTGTTTCCTAAAAATTTAAAGAGAATTCCAAAATATTGCAGTCGCCTCCACTCTTTACTAATCTTTAAAAATCACCCATTTACATTAAGGGGCTGATATTTATATAAAAATATCTAGCAAAAATTAACAGATTCTAATGCCGATTTTCTTGACTGATAACATGAAAATGTTTACTCATCACATATACACAAATTAAGCAAAATTACAGCCATTTTATAAATCCTGAGCTAGTTGTTGCCTTGCTGTTTCTGTTTTGAAGCAGTATAACATTATACATAAACAACTCAAACTCATGCCTCACCAAAAAAAGAGAAAAAGAAATAAAACAAAGCAAACCACAAATTGAAGATGTGATTGCGGATTTATTTCAGATATTCTTCTCACCAATATACAAAACCACCAATTTTCTCTCATACCTACCAATTTTCTTAAATGCACAATTTACCTGTAGGTTTATGCCACTCTTTCTACATGCCATGAATTGTTAGAACATGCATAACTTAGAAAAAAATATTTTAATTGTGTAAATGCTAATGTGAACAACTCATGTAGGTAACACAGATTTCTTTATAGTTTTGGTAGTTTAGTATTTTCTAATTATGTTGTACACATTGATCACATTTGTCAAAACCTACTCCATGACAGCTAAATCAGAAATTTTAATGAGGAAAACTATAACAGAATTAGAACTTATTCCCACTCCCAAAGTAAACTCAATCAAAACAGCGTTGTTGTGAAGAAGCTCAATATTAGTTTTAGGAGGTAGGGGAAAAGATGGAAAAAGTTAGTTTTATGAAAGATATTACTTCTAGTTACATGTTCCTATCACCTTCTTTAGGTTCAGAAGATTATTACAATAAATGAGTCTATATAAAAAACCCTGGAAGACAACCTAGGCAATATCATTCTGGATATAGGAACAGGCAAAGATTTCATGACAAGAACTCCAAAACCAGTTGCAACAAAAGCAAAAATTGACAAATGGGATCTAATTAAACTAAAGAGCTTCTGCACTGCAAACTCATCTATCAACAGAGTAAACAGGCAGCCTACAGAATGGGAGAAAATTTTTGCAAACTGTACATCTGACAGAGGACTAATATCCAGAATCTATGAGGAACTTAAACAAATTCACAAGGAAAAAATGCAAACAACCCCATTAAAAATGGGCAAATGACCATGAACTAAAACTTTTCAAAAGAAGATATACACGCAGACAACAAGCATACAAAAAAGTTCTACATCACTGATTATGAAAAAAAAAAGCATACCAAAACCACAATGAGATATCATCTCACACCAGTCAGAATGACTATTATTAAAAAGTCAAAAATAAAAAAAACATGCTGGCAAAGTTGCAGAGAAAAGAGAATGCTTATACACTGCTGATGGTAGTATAAATTAGTTCAACCATTGAGGAAAGCAGTTTGGAAATGCCTCGAAAAACTAAAAACACACTACCAGTAGGCTCAGCAATCCCATTACTAGGTATATACCCAAAGGAATAGAAATTGTTCTACCATGAAGACACATGCACACGTATGATCATTGCAGCACTATTCACAATAATGAAGCAAACTAAATACCCATCAATGGTAGATTAGATAAAGAAAATGTGGCACATATACATCACGGAATGCTATGAAGTCATAAAAAAGAATGAGATCATGTGCTTTGCAGGAATATGGATGGAGCTGAAGGTCATTATTCTTAACACACTAATGCAGGAAAAGAAGACAAAACACTGCATTTTCTCACTTATAAGTGGGAGTTAAAGGATGAGAACACATGGACACAAAGAGGGAAACAACAGATATTGGGGCCTATTGGAAGGTGGAGGTTAGGAGGAGGGAGAGAATCAGGAAAAGTAACTACTGGGTACTAGGCTTAATATCTGGGTGACAAAATAATCTGTACAACAAACAGTCATGACATGAGTTTATCTATATAACAAACCTGTGCATGTACCCCCGAACATAAAATAAAAGTTTAAAAACAAAAAAGTTCAGTGTAAGCTTTCTTTCAGATTTTTGTCTGATGATAAGAGCTGTGCTCATTTTGTTCATTCTTCCTCAAATGTGTGATAAGATATAATGTAGTAAAAAGCAACTGCGTGCCATATACTTCACAGGGAATCAATTTTTTGTCACTTCTGAGTGTGTGTATGCATGCGTGTATATAAAATCTTAATTTACATCCATATATCCAGCCATATTAGTGATATTTTTTAGTGTTTGTTGATTTTATTTTTTTCTTGACTTCATAGTCTAATATCTTTGAAAACAGTCAGCCTATTTCTTATTACAGTACAGTATTCCAGCTCCAGGCATACTGTCTGCCATTCTCTATATGTATCTAGTTAGGTTGTTGAAGGGGTAGAAGGCTGTCTTCTAGGAAGAAGTAATGCTGTAACTAACATGAAATACGCCTGTCAAAGTTCCATCATTCCCAAGATGCCCAGCAATGCCGCTCTTCCACCAACCACCCTATTGGTCTGAAACCTGATTCTATGAAGCTGTCATCTCACTAACAATACATTATTCTTCACAATATAATGTTTGCTTTCTTAACAAATGCATTGTATTTTTCCTCTTTACAGTCTATCCTGCATTTACAATCAATATTCAAATTAAGTATAGTTTCATTTACTTCAAAATTTTATCATTCAAAATCCTCACTTTCATCCCCCATAGTCCAACTATTGATATATTCTTTCAATGTGAAGGCTATGTCTATAAAATGATGAGAATTTTTAAAGAAATGTAAGAGTTTTAAATTGGTATTTTTGAAAGTTGTTTTATAGAAGATTGCTGGAGGTACTTGCAATGTCAATTTAGAATATCATATATTCACTGCTTTTCATAGATAACCTGTCATTAATCATACAAGCGCTCCCTCATCCTGACATTTTCTCCAAAGTCAAGCAACACTCATGGGTATACCATTTTTGGTTTCGCTTTCTGCTTCCTCTCCTATGGCACACCTGAGTGCTGGTATGTCTTATCAGACTGCTGAGTGTGGAAGAAGAACTGAGCACCTTCACTCAGCCCCTCCTCTCCTCATGAGACCAGCCTGTCTGCAGAGAAAGCACTTTCTCTGTCATGTTATACTTAGGAGTAACAGAGTTGTTCTCATAGGAGACACCTGTGGTTCTGCAGAACTTTCAGAAACTGTGTGGGTGGGTCTGTGAGATCCTGGAGTTCAGGGATAGAAGTCTATTGTTACCACACACCCAAGGCAATCTTATAACCTAGGCTTGACACAGTGAAGACTGTCTGCGTCTGCACCTGCTTGCTCTTCTCCTATGCATTTGCTAAGGAGCTGAAGCAGGGAGGGGGAGTGTTCTTTAGGGAACCTCTTCAAACACCACAGTGTGAGACCACATTGCACTTCAATGATGATTATGTCCCACTGTGGATTATAAGTGACAGCATGGTCCAGACTACAACTCTGAAGGATTCCTGTGAACACTTATTAAATCCATTTCCCTCCTCAAATATGGAACTTTAAATTTATTTCCAGCTAACTTCATCTGATAGAATTCAACGCATTTCTTCATTTTCAAGATCTTTGTGGATCTTGAAGTGCTGATGTGCATGCCATTCCTCTTAGCTTAATTTCATCTTAAAATCTGATGACAATGTCTTTGTCACAGCTATCCCTGTGAATGAAGACTAGGACAAGCCTGAGATGGTGCCTGGTGGCACTTCAATGGAAATGTTTCCCACATTTAAATTCAATCTATTCATCAATTCTCTCTTGTACAGTCCTCCAAATTTTTAAATTTGTTTTATAATGAAGCATAATTTATGTGTTGTGAAATTCACAGATCTTAAATGAACATTTTAATGAGTTTTAACAAATGTGCACATTCTTGTAACCCACACCCCAATCAAAATATAGAACAATTCATTCACTCCAGAAATTTCTCTCATGCTCATTTACCAAACAGTTCCCCATCGTGGGAGCTACCACTGATCTCATTTTTATCACCATAGATTCGTTTTGCCTATTCTTTTGTGCCTGTTTCTTTTTCTTCTCAATGAATTTTGCAGATTCTGCTAGTCCTTCTGTGTGTGTGTGACCCAGGCTGGTGTTTTGTTTTGTTGTTTTGTTTTGTTTTGTTGTTTTGTTTCTGTCTCACCTCAGTTCTGCCCCAAGTGTTTACTTTTTTATGTCAGGTGTCTTACAACACACTGTAGACATCCTTCATTGGCTGGAGAACTCACTCAAAAATCATTTTAAATACTGAGCTGTTGCAGTGACTGTTATTTTAAGATAGGGTTTCTTGAACACAACTGCAAAATACCTGCCACCCATTGATTATTGCCCTGGGAAGCGGTTTCACTTCCTATGAATGTGTATCCACCTCTCAGGCTTATCTCCGAATGTCTCTCACTCTGCTGGCTAGGGATTTTTCCTACACTGGGGTGCCAGACTTTAAGAAAATACAAACAAAAACAAACAAAAGAACAAAAACTGAACCCTCGTTTAAGTTTGATGTTCTGATGAATAACACATAATATTTAAATATGCCTTAAATATTGCAAGGGACACCTGCTAAAAAAGTATTTTTTGTTTATTCAAATTTCAAGTTCAAGTTGGCATTCTGTACTGCAGCAGGAAATCCTATGTCCCATGTACTGGGTTCCACTAGCATTTTAACCTCTACAGCAAGAAGAGCAACTTCTCTTAGAATCACCCAAGTGAAAATAGATTTCCCCAGCAAACCAAATCATTTGGCCATGATCGTTCCCATGTAACACCATTAAACATGATTATCTTGCTGCAGCAGCTCATGGCTTAAAACCTTTAACTTTTTCCCAACGACTATCTTTGCATGAGTTTCATTCTATGAGAGTTATACAGAAAGTGTGTAAAAATCATCACCAAAGGTTTCCAGCTCGGCATGCTACTCAAGGAAAACTTATTGGGGCAAGCTGTGCTGAAACTTGTATTTGCATTTCCTTCCTAGTTCCCCTGTTACTATCGCTAATGCTTTTACAGGAGCTTCCTTCCAGCCCTGCCAGCCGTGCTTCTCAACCTTGGCTGCACAGTGGGATCACCTGGCACATTTCACAAATCTTGATATCCAGATTCTTTCCCAGATCAATTAAAGTGGAATCTCTAGAAGTGAGACTAGGGCATATATTAAGTTCCCCGGATAATTGTGATATGCAACCAACGTTGAGAAACAGTGCTCTATTCCAACCCAATACCCTGCGTGCTGTGCATTTACTACAAACAAGGGCTAGCTCTTGCTCCAACTGCCCCTCCCAATAAGCTCTTTATAGGAATTTCTTAAGCTCTTGCTTATTTGTTCCCAATCTGCTTCTTTTATACTTTGTTCCATTCTGATCCTTGACTTTATTCCTTTATTCTGATTCTTGACTTTATTTTTTTAAGAAGTGAGGTCTTGTTGTGTTGTCCAGGCTAGACTTGAACTCCTGGGATCAAGCAGTCGTCCCGCCTCAGTCACTTGAGCAACTGGGACTACAGTCTCTTGCCACTGTGCCTGGTTTTCTTCTTTATTTTTTAATTTGGCGTTTGAATGTGGTCACTCCAGGTTTTGATTCCCAATGATCTCGTCTGGGCTTGGCTCAGGTTCACCTCTATAGCTCTTCCTCTCGAGATATCTTGACTTGAATATCCTCTCCCAGTTAACCCATCAAAACTCCACTTCCAGGTCTGTAGCTAGGGTTATGCTACAGCATAACCAGCCAACCCATACCCTGTGCAAGGGGGAATGTTTGCACTTCCATTCTACAGGTTGTGCAGTAATATCCATCCTGCTATGCATTGATGAAATATTCTTTCTGGCTAATTTTAGGAAACATTTAAGTCATATGCATCCCTCTAAGGACTGCAGTTCTTAGAATTCCTGGTTCATGGGTGCTGAAATTGAGCCATAAAATTGCAAATTAAGATATAAATTACATAGTGAAAGAGAGGGTTAAAACTAAAAAGATATTATCAATTACCACATGTAATTGCTCAAGTTTTCCAAATACTCGTAAATGTTCCATGTTCATAGTTGGAGAAAGACCATATTTCTTCAGTAAATAACATAGCATCCAAAGGATATCAACAAGAAAAAAAGAGTCCCCATTTCCCATCGTACTATCTTCCAGTATGGGTAAGTAAAGGACATATATTAATTGTCACTTATGCGGTCTTAACAGTAAATCTGGGCCTTATGTTTAATAGAATCTTAAAGATTCTCTGTAAGAATCTTTCTGTTTCTTGTAAACAGAAAATATTAGAAAACCTAGGTAACTAAATATAGTGAACAGGATAGTTGATTTAGTAGGAATATTTCTGTGAGAGAATCTCTAATTGAAAGAGATGAGTTATTCCTGTTTTTTTTTGTTTGTTTGTTTGTTTGTTTTGTTTTGTTTTTTGTTTTTTTTGAGATGGAGTCTTGCTCTGTCACCCAGGCTGGAGTGCAGTGGCATGATCTCGGCTCACTGTAATCTCTGCCTCCCAGGTACAAGCGATTCTTTAGCCTCAGCCTCCCAAATAGCTGGGACTACAGGCACACACCACCACTCCCAGCTAATTTTTGTATTTTTAGTAGAGATGAGGTTTCACCATATTGGCCGGGCTGGTCTCGAACTCCTGATCTTGTGATCTACCTGCCTCGGCTTCCCAAAGTACTGGGATTACAGGCACGAGCCACCACACTTGACCAAGTTATTGCTTTAAATAACTTTCAGGTGGATTACAAAAGAAAATGAAAGAGAGAAGAAAAGAAAATGAGTAAAATTTCAGTCTGCTTGTCATTTTAACACTTAATTTAGATAACTCATAAAACTCATGTCTCTCTTAAATGAATTTTACCATACATAGATTTTTAATGCATTGACTAATGCTCACATTTCTGAGAATTATTCTTGGCGTTGGAACTATTTTGATACCACCTTCAAGCCAAGAGAAACATTCACCATCATATGTCTTCCCAGATATCATACACAAATCACTAATGGTGGACCACGGTTTTTTTTTTTACATAAATGCTATCTTATTTTTAAAATCTAAAAGGCTGCATTTGAATTATATTGAAATTTATTTCTAATTTAAAATTTAAAAAATTTTATCCATCTTTGAGAAATAATAATCCATTACCCCTGTATGTCACCATCTCTCAAATAAACTGACACAAATTTCAAAAAATCCACTGCCAGTTACTTTACGCACATGTATGAAAAGAAAACAGAATTAATACCAGCTAGAAGTATGTCCATATCCTGAAATGTCATTAGTCCAAGAATGGAGTGATCTTTGACTATTTATTTTCACCTGTATGGCTAAGAAAATGTAATATTACGTGTATGTTTAAACAGAACTTTCTCTATGGTGAAGCACATGCATATATTTTCAAGATTTAATTCAAGGTGTTGACATCATCCTTTACACCACCCCATATAGTCTGGACCTTGGTTTCCTCAGGGATCACTTCAGCAATAACTACCAAGATAACTTGGCTCAAGGCACTGACTCCAGTCTACGTATTTACACTGAAAACTGAGGGTCCAGTATTTTAAACCAGGTTCCACCAGGGACACTGATACTTAAGACAAATTATCAGTCCCCTGATACTGTTTTCTCAAAGGGATGTGCTACTTCAAAGGAAATATAGCACTTCTCTGCTGGTTCTAATTTAGGGGAGCAGTTAGTTTGCATCCTTAACTGAAGATTCATACGTTGCTACTTACTGGGCAGATGCCCTCTGGACAGAAGTGCAATGTCAAGGACACATATGGAACAGCAATGAACAAGCACATAGAAGCCTATCCATCCAGCCAAGCTGACAGAATCAACTCTGGAAATAAAGAGATATCAGGTCTTAAAGGCATAGGACTCTCACGATCATTCTTTAACCCCGTAAGTGTTTCCTGGGACTAATATGTTAGTCCCTACACCGTGAGATGGGGACACAACTTCTCTGACATTGTAAAGCTTACAGTTTAGTGTCATCCTGTGTCAATGTTCACTAAACGATGAGTCAAAGATGGATTTTAAAAGTCTCAAATATTTGTATTCTTTGTTTAAAAGAACATGGTGTCACCTACTAAGAACCTCCCTAATATCTGAGCGTTAGAAAATAATGTCAGTATCACACAAATATAAAGAAAAAATACAGGCAGTTCAATGGTCCCTGAGAAAATGACTCTCTTATAAGAAAAATGAGTACCCACTGGTACCCATAAAATTAATCATATATTCTGTATGTGCCTAGTGAAGAGGGAGAAAATTTAGCTAGTGGACTTGCTCAAGCAAATTTGGTTGGATTGATATGGAACAGTGGCTTTACACAAACCCCAACAACCATTTAGTTCATTCCAAATCATATTAACAAACTCTGCCACAAGATCTTTGGCCAAAATTGGAAATCGTTCCCCCGATCACTCCAGAATGTTAGAGTTATGGCATATTTATGGAGAGTGAGAATTTGAACCATATTCTGAAACAGACCTTCAGTTAGGTGAATTACATCCCATTCCTCTTAAAAGGTAGATCTGAACATGGGTGATTTGAGTGCATAAAAATTTCAAGATGCCTTGGAATGGTAAGAAGGAATTCTGCACACCCATGAGATCTCCGAGAGGCCTCACACAAGCATAAATTTAGTACATAATTAAGATACGAATGCTGGTAGTATCACCAAACCAGACACATCACTTCAAACAAAAGGTAATGCTTACTACAAAGTAAGCATTCCTCTAAAAAGTCAAAGTTATCTTGTGTGGGGTAAAATCTCTTATCTGAAAAGAGGTGGCATAGAGGGCGAATACGTTTCTCCTGGGGTAAAAGAAGTAGGTGAACCAAAACAGAGAATACTGTTTAGAACGGCAGAGCCAAAAGAACATTGAAAGCAGAAGCACTCTGAGAAGACAGGAGACAAGAATGGGAAAGGTATGATTCTGAAGACAAATTATGCAGAGTAAAGATTGTGTGTAGGGCTGGAGAAATATCCCTTTGTACCTTTCTTTGGGAAATTAAAGTCATTCTAATATGACATAATGTGATATTCTCGTTTGAAACTGGTTTTTCCTTTCTTGAAAATTGAACTCAGTATACCACACTGTCTCCTTTAGTCCTTTACTCTAGAGCTTGGGCCATATTATAAAACCAAAAAAGTCAAGAGTTTAGCAGAGAAAAGTACTGGAATGAGACTCAAAGTGGCAAGAGCTATCTCAGCCAAGCCCTGGAGTCTGTTCTTGTGGGTTCCTTCCTTCTTTTGAATTTCTCACATTGGGTAATTACCTGTTACCACCTTGCTACTCTTGCTTCGCACTTAAAATGCCCCTTTAAGTTTTTATCTAAAATAGAACCCAAAGCTCCGTTAGGAATGCAAGACAGGCTGGTATTTTCAAAACTATCTCTGTTAAAGAGCAAGACAATAGAAAAAGGAAGAAAAAATTGTGGAAGATTTCCTGAATACTGGTTTGAATTATAAAGTAACAGTTCTTCATTTTCAAAAGGATATTACATCTATCCTAGATACATCCTGGACAGCCTTCTGACCCTCATCCTGCCTGCCTGTTTCCACTAGACAAGATACATCTTTTTTCTCCTTCCTCAAACCACCTGCTTTTGCCTGAAGCAATATTGAAATTCAGTGTTTGGCCATAGGCCACAGTGCGTGTGATCACAAGGTCCGGTAAAGACTGTGCCAGTGCCCCTGTATACCACTGAATTCTACCTGAATGTATTTACTAAAAGCCATATTTAAAGAAGCCAAACATCTGGTGTTTGTTGGGGGTGTTGTAGTCCTGCCAGTCCCCTCAGATGAAACCAGGGTATCTCTGCATTGCCCATGCTTTGCTGCTGACAAAATTAGAGACCAAGTAATTTAACATCGTTTCCCAGTTTTCCTGCTATAAAATAGGCAATTAGCACAAATTGGTTGGATCCTGTATTCATCTGTTTTCACACTGCTATAAAGAGCTGCCTGAGATTGAGTAATTTATAAAGAAAAGAAGTTTAATTGTCTCACAATTCTGCATGGCTGGGGGGACCTCAAGAAACTTACAATCATGGTGGAAGGTGAAGAAGGAAGCAAGGTACATCTTACGTGGTGGCAGGAGGCGGTGGTGGGAGCAGCGCCGCACTTTTAAATCATCAGATCTCATGAGAACTCACTCACTATGAGGAGAATACCATGGGAGAAACCGCCCCCATGATCCAATCACCTCCCACCAAATCCATCCCTCTACATGTGGGGATTACAACTGCAGATGAAATTTGCGTGGCAACACAGAGCCAAACCAATATCAGAACCCCAATGATCATCTGAATCAATAAAAATAAACAGGTTGGCTATGTTCAGGCTTTGTATTCAAATGAGAGCTAAACCTTTAAAGACGTCTTAATCATAATATTAGTAACTGCTCAATAATTATCCTTTGTCCAAGGGAAAAAAAAAAAGCTGATTGTAGGTGCTTCCATAGGATCTAGAGTATCTGAAATCAATGCCATTGGTTTAACAATAGACAAAAAAGAACATAGTTTCGCCTACTCCAAAGGCAATTTTCTTTGAAAAGCATTTTACAGGAACACACTATTATTATTATTTTCATTACACAGAGGCTAAAAATGGCTAGAAACAAATTTGCAGTCGTTAGTAAAGGGAATCCCTTTTGGCAAGTGATGTCACACTTCAACACACAAAAGTATATATAGTCAAATAATCATATGCCATCATGCTTCCTGTTTCATTCACTTGCCTTACAGTGAGGATATGGGAACCACTCTGTGCATTTCCTTTCATTATTTGCTTTATATTCTGTGAACTTCCCCTCTTATTGTAGTGTGTGCAGGAGAAACAATGGTGTACATGAAAGTGTAGCATATTCCATTCTAGTCTCTTGTTCATAACCTTTATGCAAAACAATCATTTTTTCAGATTGAATTTCAACAGTTGGTCTCAATCCAAAGGTAAATTATCTTGGAGAAATTGAAGAAAATATAACCAGATGTATTTGATTTACATGATTTTTTTAAACATGCCTTGTTGATTTAAAAACAATCTAAAATATACTATACTATGGGACACTGATAACTTAGAAACGAGTGCATGTATTTTCATCAGACTGTGAGAAGTGTAATTTAAGTAGTGTCATCTTGAACTCCTGGACTCCAGCAATCCTCCTGCCTCAGCCTCCCCTCGGATTATCTATTGCTCCCTTGGGGTTGCTGAGGTCAGCACTCTAGAGTAGTGCTTATTTTTACATTTGCAAGCGATTACCAAAACCCTCAGCAAAGACAAGAAAAAAAAGAACCCAAATTTCGTGTTTTTAAACTTTAAGTAATACAAAAGGAATTATACAGTCCCTATGTAGCACTCTGTTCATTCGAATTCCATGCCAGGAAATGAAAAAATAAAATTAATAGGATGTAATAGATTTTTCTTCTCTAAGTAGTAAATATGTTAATATTGATTAGATACATATTAATAGGAATGGTTTTCATGAATTAATTGCTAATTTTAAAAGCAAAAAAAAATGAAAGCACTATGAAAATTTAGTTTGTTTTCAGTCAAATAAAAGTAAAAGTACTATAGATTGAGTAACCAGACAGTGTCCAGTATTATAGTTTACACGGACCAACAGTACTACATCCCTGTAGACAGAACATGTTTGTAACAAGTTATGTCATTTAAAGGAATACATATTCCTTCATTGTATTTAGAAAAGCAAAAGTTTAAACTTTCCTAGAAACTCTGTTTTTCTGCACACTCTTTTTTATTAAAACAAAACAGGACAGTCCTTGCTGGAAAAGAAAAGTGCAAATGGAAAATCCATACTTGGAATTCCTATTTTGATATAATGAATATTTGAGATTGGTTGGTTCATTTAACAGTTGGTAGCTAACCTATTCTTAAACTAAATATGTACTCTACCTTTGATAAATGAAGCTGCTTACCTAGAAAAATCACAAGTTTTCTATTTCCTCTCTTCGTACAGTGTTTGTGGGAAAACAGTGGAATTCATGAAAGTCAATGATATCAAACTCTGCTCTTTTCACTTATTCATAACTTTTCCATGAAGAAATCCCTTTTAGATTAACCTTCTAGGCTTGGTTTCAACCAAAAACTAAATTATGCTGGGGAAGTAACACTTTTTCCAAACCCAGATGCTCACTTTAGCAGGTGACTGAAAACAAGGAAGTTCAAATCCTGTTATATGTTACCAAGTCAGTCTCTTGGATTTGATTTAAAACTCAATGAAGGAGAGGACAACTCTAGGGACAGTTTTCAGAAGAGAGTGAGGTTTCAGGAAACCAACAGTTCTGCTCTAAAGATGAAGGACAGAATGGAATTGGTGAGAAGACCCATAATCCCATTTCTGTGTAAAACCCAGAACTTCTGGGCATTAAATGATTCTGAGCAGTTGGGATAGGTTACATGGTTCTGTGATAACAATCTCAAACTAACAACAAGAATTGTTGTTGTTGTTTGTTTGAGTGTTTGTTGTTTGACTTTTCTCTTTCTACCTGATCATTATGGTTCACCTGGGACCACGGCTCACGGCTCCATCTCACCTTCACTTCAGGAACGCGGTTGATGAAGTAGCTTCTATCAGAGACATTGCCTATCTGGGGGCAGAGGAAAGAGATGTGGTAATTCATGACATTTAAGTCTTCTGCCAAATTTGAGCATCAGCCAAAGCAAGTTGAAGAGCCAAGCCTTATATGAATGGTGCAAAAAAAGATACTTAACCATCCACCTGATGAGTAACCATCCCCCGATGAGGTAGTATTTTTTTTTAATAATAATACCGTCTACCTCAGGGACATGCTGAATAGGCAAGGACAAGAATCTTTCTAGCAATATTAGAAGGAGCAACGAGTACCACTTTTAGACACAGACAAGTGGAACCCCTGCCCTAGTCTCTGTATTTCAGAGAGCTCTAATATGGCTTCCTTCTTGATGGGGCAAAGCGTTCAGAGAGCCAGCTGAAAACAATACTGAAAATCAACAAGTCTCAGGGTTGATTCAATAAAAAGATTCTAAAAACAGAAACATTCTTCAAGATTGGTCAAGAAAAAAGAGAGAAAACACAAGTAATAACATCAGCAATGCAAATGGGGAATGACTACAAATCCTATAGTTAACAAAGGGATAATATAGGCATATTATGATTAACTTTATACCAATAAATATGACAACTTAGGTGAAAAGAACAGATGTCCCAAATGACAGAAATCACCACAACTGACGAAAGAAAAGGCAGAAAATCTAAATAAATGGAGAAATGCACTCTGTTCATCAGTTGAAGACTCAGCACCAATAAATGTCAACTGTCCCCAAATAGATCTATAAAATCAATGCAATTTCAATTGAAATGCCAACTGGATTTTTTATTTTTAAGAAAATAAAAGGATAAGTTTATCAAAAAATATAAGATCTACATCATCCAAAACAAAGTCCTGGCAAAGAAAAATAAAGTTGGAAGATTTAATTCAGGTTGCTTTTGAGACTTACCATAAGGTTACAACAGTCACATGAGTATGGTATTTTTGTGTGGTTAGAGTAATAAGCCAATGGAACAGAATAGTAACAGAAAACAACTTATATGAATACGTGTTCAAATGATCTTCAGTGAAGGCACCAAGGGTATCTCAGGAGGAAAAAGTATTTCCCTAGAACAACTGGATGAATGTGTGTTAATAAATGGATGCTGAACTCCTTCCTAACATCAATGCAAAAAATAATTGAAATAAATAATTGTTTTAAATGTAAAAGCTAAAACTATAAATCTTCAAAAAGAAAACATAGTAAAATATATTTGTAACTTTGGGGTAGGTAATGTTTTCTTGGAGAAGACCCAAAAAGTGTTAAACATAACCCAAAAAAATGATGCACTAGACTTCATCAAAATAAAGAAAACACCTGTGTTTGTCAGTAGAAGACATTAAGAAAATGTAAGGGCAGAAAATATGTGTAGTTTTATACATATATACACATGTTTGACAAAGGATTTGCAACCAAAGTATATGAAGAACTCATACAAGTCAGTAACAAAAAGACAAAAGATGCAATTTAAAAATCGGCAAGACTTGAAAGAGTACTTTAAGAAAAAAAGATGTATTTCCAGGAAGTACATGAAAGCACTCAACATTATTAGTCATCAGGTAAATTCACATAACGTCTACAATGAGATATTGTTTCTCATCTACTAGAATGGTAAAATTAAGCAGAAAAATGTGAACACAGTAAAGGCTGTGAGAATATGAAGCAAATGGGACTCCCATGCATTTCTCTGTGGAAATATAAAATAGTACAATGATTTCAGGAGAACGTTTGCAGTTTCTTAGAAAACTAAACATACACCTACACTCTGATTAAGTCATCTTCTTTATATTTATCCAAAAGAAATAAAAATATGTGTACAAAAAAAGATATGTACAAGTAGGTTTCTATCGGCTGTCCTCACAATTGCAAAAACTGAAAACTAAAAGTCAAGATGGATGAATGTTTAAAATGTTAGGTGGAATGAAAATGAAAGCCAGACACAAAAGAGCTCATACTGTGTGAGCCTATTTATTTCAAGTACATAAACAGGCAAACTAAAATATGGTAGTATAAATCAGAATGATGCTTGCCTGTGAGGGAGGGTCGCATATTTCCCAGAAAAGGACACAAGGGACTTTTCAGGGTGGATGATATATCTTGATCCAGGTAGTGGTTACTCAAGTGTGTATTTTATCAAAATCCATTGAATTGTGTACCTTCAACTTATAGATTTTATTGTATAAATGTTTACCTCAACACACACACACAGGCACGTGCGCACACACACACACACGTCCTTAGTACACATGAAACATTCTCCATGATAGAACATATGCTAGGTCATATCAAATCTTCAATTCATCTAAAAGCATTGAAATCATACAAAGTATGTTCTCTAACTCCAATGGAATAAACTTAGAAATTAATAGCAAAAAGGAATTTGAAAAATTCATAAAAATGTAGAAATTAAACATTACTCTCTTACATAACTGTTAAGTCAGAGAAGAAATCACAGGGAAATCAGAAAATACCTTGATGTAAATGAAAGTGAAAACGCAACATGACAAATGTGTTAGATATAACCGAAGTATTTAGAGGAAGCTCTATACCTTTAAGCATCTATAATAAGATAGAACAAAGACATCAGATAAACAATGAAACACTGAAAGAAGAACATGCTAAACCTAAATAAGAATTTCTGCCCCTCCACTGTTATTCAATATGGTACTAGAGGTCCTAGCCTGGAAAATTGGCAAGAAAATTAAATAAAACCATCCACACTGAAAATGCAGAGGTAAAACAATCTTCATTTGCGGATGACATTATCTTATATATAGATAATTTAAAAGAATTCATTAAAAATACTATTAGAATGAATATACAACTTCAGCAAAACTGCAGGGTTATATGATCAATATGCAACAATCATTGTATTTCTATATTTTAGCAATAAACCATCTGAAAAGAAAATTAATAAAACAATTTCATTTATAGTAGCATCCAAAAAAATAAAACACTTAGGAAAAAGTTAACAAAAGAAGTGCAGAGTTAATACTATGAACATTACAAAATACAGTTAAAAGAAATTAAAGAAGACCCAAATGAATGCAAAATGTCTGTGTTCATGGTCAGGAAGACTTAATATTGTTACAGCAGCAATACTCTCCAGGTGATCTATAGATTCTACATGATCTTTATAAAAATCCCAGCTGTCGTTTTCAGAGAAGTTGAAAAACTGATCCTACAATTAATATGCAAATGCAAGGGCCCCAGAATAGTCAATAATCCAGAAAAAGAAGAATAAGTTAGGACTTACACTTCCAAATTTCAAAACTTACTCCAGAACTACAGTAATTGAAACAGAATGGTACTGGCATAGGATAGACATATCAATACATAACTGGAATAGAATTCAGAGTTCACAATAAACCCTTAAATACACTAATGGTCAATTGCGTTTTGACAAGGGTGACAAAATAATTCAATGGGAAAGGACTAGTATTTCAACAAATTGTGTGGGACAACAGAATATTCTCATGCAAAAAAAAAAGGAAACAAATAATGAATTTTGACTCCTTTCTCAGAGACTACACACAAATCAATCATGAACAAAAGTACAAGAGCTAAAATCTTAAAATCATTAAAAAACAAATATGAGTAACTCATCATGTTCATTGGTTAAACAAGTCTTAAACGTGACGCCAAAGCACAGGTAGCAACAACAAAAAAGAGCAAAAAAGAGATCAATTGACTTCACCAAAATCAGAAATTTTTGGTTGAAGGAATTCCATCCAGAAAGTGAAAGGATATAAAGAAACGGAGACCCTCACACATTGCTTGTTGCAATGTAAAATGATGCATCTGCTTCAGAGAACAGTCTAGCATTCTTCAAAAACGTTGAATATAAAGTTAGAACCAGTAATATACTCTAAGTATATACTCAAAAGTAGTGAAAACCTATGTCCCGACAAAAACATGTACATCAATTTTCAAAGAAGCATTTTTCAGCATAGTGAAAAAACATGTGAGAAAAAGAACAAATGGGAGGTTCCAAGATGGCCAAATAGGAACAGCTCCAGTCTACAGCTCCCAGTGTGAGCGATGCAGAAGATGAGTGATTTCTGCATTTCCAACTGAGGTAGCGGGTTCACCTCACTGGAGCTTGTCGGACAGTAGGTGCAGCCCACGGAGCATGAGCCAAAGCAGGGCAGGGCATTGTCTTACCCAGGAAGCTCAAGAGGTCAGGGAATTCCCTTTCCTAGCCAAGGGAAGCTGTGACAGATGGTACCTGGAAAATTTGGACACTCCCACGCTAATACTGCGCTTTTCCAACAGCTTCAGCGAACGGCACACCAGGAGATTATATCCTGTACCTGGCTCGGAGGGTTGCAGGCCCATGGAGCCTCTCTCACTGCTAGCACAGCAGTCTGAGATGGAACCTCAGGGTGGCAGTGAGGCTGGGGGAGGGGCATCTGCCATTGCTGAGGCTTGAGTAGGTAAACAAAACATCCGGGAAGCTCAAACAGGGAGGAGCCCACTACAGCTCAACAAGGCCTGCCTGCCTCTGTAGACTCCACCTCTGGGGGCATGGCATAGTTGAACAAAAGGCAGCAGAAACTTCTGCTGATTTAAACGTCCCTGGCTGACAGCTTTGAAGAGAGTAGTGGCTCTCCCAGCACGGAGTTTGAGATCTGAGAACGGACAGACTGCCTCTCAAGTGGGTTCCTGACCCCCAAGTAGCCTAATTAGGAGACAGCTCCCAGTAGGGGCCGACTGACACCTCATATAGCCAGGTGCCCCTCTGAGAGAAAGCCTCCAGAGGAAGGATCAGGCAGCCACATTTGCTGTTCTGCAATATTTGCCGTTCTGCAGCTTCCACTGCTTGCAGAGTTTCTGCCGAGAGAGCTGCTGTTAGTCTGATGGGCTTCCCTTTGTGGGTAACCCGACCTTTCTCTCTGGCTGCCCTTAACATTTTTTCCTTCATTTCAGCTTTGGTGAATCTTACAATTATGTGTCTTGGAGTTGCTCTTCTCAAGGAGCATCTTTGTGGCGTTCTCTACAGAATTTGAATATTGGCCTGCCTTGCTAGGTTGGGGAAGTTCTCCTGGATAATATCCTGAAGAGTGTTTTTCAGCTTGATTCCATTCTCCCCATCACTTTCAGGTACATCAGTCAGACGTTCTTTTCACATAATCCCATATTTCTTGGAAGCTTTGTTCATTTATTTTTACTTTTTTTTCTCTAAACTTCTCGCTTCATTTCATTCATTTGATTTTCAATGACTGATACCCTTTCTTCCACTTGATCAAATCAGCTACTGAAGGTAGAGAGAGAGAGAGAGAACGCAAGAGAAAATTACTCTTCCAAACTCAGTTTTGTAGAAGTTTCTCAATTGAGAATAAAAATTCTTTTATGTAGAAGCCTCATCTAGATGTGAGTTATTCATTGTATCACCATTGTACCGTTAAACCAGTGAGAAAAAAAATGATAGAGTGAAAAGCAGCGTCATGGAGAGACTTGCTTTGCGGTCACGTTGAGCTATTAGGCTTTACTTAGGCAGGTCATTTACCATCACTGCACTTCTGTTGTCTCACCTGTAATATAGGTTTTTCAACCAGAAAACTTCTGAGATTCCCTCTGTAACCCAAATTCTAGCATTTAAATTGAATGACTGAATTTACACTTTCGTGACCAGAATACTATCTTCCTGTTCAGTATGTCTTATAGAATTTTTCCATTGAATGCTAAACAGTGTGGGCCCTTTGCCCATATTTTTTAGATGTTACTTTATTTCTAAGTCAGGACAAATAGCAATCTATGATTTGAATACTCATTGCTATTATTTATGATTTGAATACTCATTGCTATTATTTACTACCTGCCAATTTTCTTGGGGTAAAACATGGTGGAAATAAATAGCACAGAGGTCTTCATTTTAGAGGTACAGAGTGGCTCTAAAATAGTGTTAATTTTGGACTTGACTTACTGTTAAGAAATTAGTCCCAAAGTTCATGATATTTGCACAGATTTTAGAGCATCTCAATATCGGTTGGCTAGTAACAGATATTTGTTATTCACACTGCTCTTGACACACAATTTATTTCTAAACATAAAATAGCAACTTCCAGCCATGCAGAATAATGTGGTTCCTATATATTACTAAGAAATTGAATACTGTGACAATGGAGTGGGGAATGGACTTTAGATGGAGAATACTTTAAATTGTGCGTAGTTGTCCATAACATTGAGACTGAGGGATGGATGAAGGCAAACTGTTTAAAGTCTTCTCACTGTGGCAAAGGTCAGTGCCTCCATAAAGTGGGAGAAGATGTACTTTAAACATTTTATGACTAATAGTTGAGTCCATTATTACATAAGCTATTGATGCTGATGGTGGAAAATCTGGAAATTGAATATCTGGAATTGAGTTTCATGCATAATCACAAAAACTTCCTTCAGACATTCTCGTGTATTGGTTTTTTCCAAAAGTTCCATTTGAATTATATCCATTCTGTTTATGTTTTGTGAATTTTGTAACTATCAGGTAACAACTAGAATAGCTCGTATTCTGCTTTAGATTCTCTCTTTGCCCAAAGACAAAGGCATTTTGTCTCCAAAGCACGCATTACTCCTGAAGCACAGCTTCTTTCTGAACTGTCTGATTCTGTGATTCTGTGACTTGCAAGGTAGAGGTCAGGCTGTGAGGAACCTTCAGAGACCAATACTCTGTAGTCTATAGAGGGTCACAGTAAAGGCGTCCTGAGTAGGGAATGGTGCTTCCTTAGGGAGCCAGGGGCATCTGAAGACATCTTGCTGTCAGACCTTTCTCCCACATCTCCTACTCTGAATAATTATACACAACTAAAACCAAGCCACAATAAACACTCACTGAAGGCTTAAGTGGAGAAAATGTTATACAGGAAATCTGACTATCAAGGTTAAAAAAAAAAAAACACAGAGAGAAATCCACACTTTTCTTTGAATGATGTTTACATGCTGACTGTTTATACAAGGGCTATAGTGGTTAATTCTCATTCGATGATGCCCAGACCTATCCCAGTAATACTTGGGCTTTGTTGGAGAAAAGAATGTCTCTAACTATGGGAGTCCAAGCATTTCAGCCCACCATCACTTTGAGAAAGTTTTACTGATGTCTTTTAATTTCCATTTCTAAAAATGTACAGAAATGGGTGATAATTACTTGTGATCCATGGGCCACATTTCTATAAATTACTTGAAAATTTGCTAAAGATCATAACAGTTGTTGGAAATAGGTGTTGGGTTTATTTACCACCCTCTCTTTACTTTTATGTCAACATGCAATTTTTTATAATAAAAATTTTTAAAAATTATCAAGATAGCTATAATTCATGTGTCCATTCATTACAGATTTTTAAACATGAGCTTGGGAGTTGAAAAAGCTTAGTCTTGGCTGGGTGCAGTGTCTCATGCTTATAATCCCAGCACTTTGGGAGGCCAAAGTGAGCAGATCACCTGAGGTCGGGAGTTCGAGATGAGCCTGATCCACATGGAGAAACCTTGTCTCTACTAAAAATACAAAAGTTAGCCAGGTGTGGTGTGAACTCCAGCCTGGGCAACAAGAGAGAAACTCCATCTCAAAAAACAAAACAAAACAAAACAAAAACAAACAAACAAACAAACCTTAGACTTGCCTGCAAGAAGGTTTAAAAACCAATGTTGCAGAGTCTGTAATTATTTAGTCAGCAGAACTGAGTCACGAAGGAAGAGATGAAGGAGGGCGTCTTCATTATGGACCACAGATGCACTTTCTGTGAAATTCAGAAAGTCTGTTTAGATGGGTATTCTAAAACTTGAAACCAATTTCAGAGTATTGTGAAGTGTAGAAAAATAGACAACACTACGAAGACCTCTCCAGAATTGCAACCCCACTGCTGGGCATATACCCAAAAGAAAGGCAATCAGTCTCTCGAAGAGATATCTGCACTCCCGTGTTTGCTGCAGCCCTGTTCACAGTAGCCATACGCTTTTAGTGTTGGAAGATAGTTTAGAATCATTTATCTTAAACTCTCTATGAGTGGAGAAATGAATGACTTCTATACAATTACTTTCTAAATGCCTTATAGAGGCTGGGCACAGTGGCTCATGCCTATAATCCCAGCAGTTTGGGAGGTCAACGTGGGAAGATTTCTTGGTCCTAGGAGTTCAACACCAGCCTGGACAACATAGTGAGACCCTGTCTCTGCCAAAAATACAGAAAAGAAAATATTAGCCGGGCATGGTAGCGTGCACCTGTAGTCCCAGCTACTTAGGAGGCTGAGGAGGGAGGATTGAGTAAGCCTGCAAGTTCCAGACTACAGTGAGCTATGATTGTGCCACTGTACTCCAGCCTAGGTGACAGAGCAAGATCCTGTCTTCAAAGAAATAATTACTTAATTAATTAAATTTAATAAAAATAAAAGTAAAATAAATACCCTGTACATCGCACTGTCTCATCTGTGGCACTGCTGACATCTTGGGCTGGAGTTTTCTCTGCTGAGGCTGTCCTGCACATTGTAGAATGATGACCAACATTTGATGTCTACCTACTAGATGCCAGTAGCAATCCCTCCTCTGAATGTGACAACCTAAAATGTCTCCAGGCACAGTCAAACGTCCCATGCAAGCCAAAATAGTGCCCTCTTGAGAACTACTTTTCTAAAGAGTCTACGCTTCCTGAGGAAATCTAGATAATCATTGACTTTCTTTGATTATTGCAAAGCCTTTCCTCCTGTACCAGGAAAATGGTGCAGTATGTCTGTGGCTGAAATCCCCTCTCTCTTTATCCCCCTACCTCCATCTCATTTCTGCCTTTTGTACAAACACACAAAAACTCAGCTTACTCCTGAACAACACTTTCAGTATTTGAAGACAGGCATCATATCTTTTAGGGGCTGAATTGTGTTCCTAAAAATCCATATGTTAAGGTTTGGACCTCCACTGCCTCATAATAGGACCTTTTAGAATAGGATGGTTACAAGCTAGTTAAGATGAAGTTATTCTGGATCAAGGTGGGTTCTTAATCAAATAGGACTGTGTCCTTTTAAAAATAAGACTACACAAAGAGAAAGAGAACATGAACAGAGGGAAGATGATGTGAAGACACAGGGAGCACATCATCTACCAGAAATGCCAAAGATTGCCAGCCCACCACTGAAGGTGGGAGAGAGGAGTGGGACAGATGCTCCCTCAACACCCTCAGAAGGAATCAACTCAGCCAGCACCTTGATCTTGGACTTCTGGCTTCCAGAGCCATGAGACCATATATTTCTGTTGCTTGAGCCTCTTAGTCTGTGGTACTTTGTTACAGTAGTCCTATGAAAGTAATGCAATATCTATTGTAAGTTTTCTGAGTCCGTTTATGGTAATTAGTGGAAATACATCTTGATAATTGACTGCCTCTCCATCTTAGAAGCATTTCAAAATGACTCTCTAAGTCAGCTGGAACTGAAGTCTCAAATATCACTAGTGATAGCCTCATTTGCAAATAGAAGCCCTTTCCTCATTTTATGTTCTCACTTACAACACCGTTTTCCTTCCTTGATTCTTGAAACTTCAAATAAGGTCCATTCACTTTTTTTTGCTCTGTGATTCCTTTTCTTACTCAACACATGATTTTATAAGCATTTTAAAATGTTCACTATTCTAATTCTGTGAATCTAAAATCTTAGTGAAATATTAAAAAATGGTTCAAAGTGCTTCACTCTCAAATTCTAAACCAACTATTGGATATTTTGAGATCATTGTCTTACAGCTGGTAGGATCTTCATAATAACAAAGAAAAAGAGGAGGCCAAGGTGAGAGGCCAGAGGCTTGAAACTAGCCTGGGCAATCTAGTAAGATGCTATCTCTACAAAAAATACAAAAATATAAATGAAATTAGTCAGACACTGTGCTATATGCTGTGATCCCAGCTACATGAGAGGCTGAGCTAGGAGGACTGATGGAGTCCAAGAGTTGGAGGCTGTAGTGAGCTATAATAACACCACTGAACTCCAGCCTGGATGGCAGAGTGAGAGACGCCATCTCTTATAACACACACACACACACACACACACACAATTCTGGGTGTATCTGTAAGGGTGTTTCCGAATAAGAATTAGCAGACTGAGTAAAATAGATTGCTCTCCGCAATGTGAGTGAGCCTCATCCAGTCAGGCTAAACAAGAAGAAACTCTTCCTGCTTGACTGCCTTGAGCTGGGACTTCATTCTTTTCCTACCTTCAGACTAAAACATCAGCTCTTCCTGGGCCTCATGGCTGACAGCATTCAGACTGAAACTACACCACAGGCTCTCCTGGGGCTACAGCTTGCCAACACACCCTACAAACCGTAGGACTTGTCAGCCTCTATAACCGCATGAGCCAATTCCTTATAATAAATCTTCTCTCAATAGATGGATGGGTGGATGGAGAGAGGTATAGATGTTGATATGAGTATAGACATATGGATATATATCTCCTATTGGTTCTGTTTATCTGGAGAACCCTGATCAGTACAACTCCATAACACCGTGAAAGATATACTGTTATATTTCCATTCTACAGATCAAACAATTGAATCAAAAAGGAGGTCTAGTAACAGGTTTATGGATATACTGTTTGAAAGCGGCTGAGCCAAGATTTAAATCCAGGTCTGTCTGACTCTGTATCTTAATCCTTATATAAGTCTTTTTTCCCCTAAAACACAATTGCTATTTCTGTGAAAAGTATCATGATTTTTCCCTACAAATAGGCTCTAGTCCTCAGAAAGAACTTTATCTTCCTCTGTCTTTCTAACACTAATGCATCTTCCAAATCTACTCCTGTCTCTGTCTTTATTTATATTCCAGCTGCGGCAACCCTAATTGAATCTCTGAATACATCATGGTTGCAAAAAGCATGAAACCTGAATTGCATGCATTCCTCCTTTTCATTCTTTCACTGCGGTTTATTAGTGCTCCTAAGAAGCACATTGATTGCATCATTCCACAGCTCGAATGTCCTAAGTGGATTCCCACTGCCTTGCCCGAGGGTGTAGCAGGACTGATCATCTTCTAATTTGCCCGGACGCTGAGGGGGCAAGACCCACGCTGCATGAGTGGTTAAATATTTTCCGTATCACCCGAGTGCATCAACATACATCTTGGGGAGTTTTCTGAATCTAAACCTACACTCCATTTGAAATTCTGAAGTGATCACTGGGCACCTGTTTTCTGAAAATGATTCCCCGATGTATTTTCTCTATTGTTATTTCTTCATCTAGAGGACTAATTTCAAGATGACTATAATGTCATCATCTCAGTTCTGTTCTACTTTTCCAACCTTTTGACCCACTGATATGCTGTAGAAATTCCCTACTCCAGACAAGCTTTTGCTCCAGCCTCTGAGCACACCATTTGATTTGCCACTCTCTGTACGTTTCTGTATGAGATCACATAACTGGAGGGGCCTCTGAGTCCTTTGCTATTTATCAAAATCCAACTTGTTCTCATCTCTGCTCAAAGCCTACTTCGCCAGTGAATCTTCTAGACCACTGGGGCCGAACATTATCCTTTCTATTACTTGACTCTAGTTATTTCATTGCTCACTGGGTAGTGGGTCTGCAGGATAGAATATGACATGAGTGTGAACAGGTTAAAAGGCAGATAAATTGCCACCCTCGGGAGAGATCATTGCATGATTCAAGGTGAGAACAGACAACACAATACATTTCAAGTTGTATGGTGTTTACTTACACCAAGAGAAGAGAGTGTGTTAAGATCCAGCTCCTTGGCCTTGGTCCTCCATGGCCAGTGGATTCACTGTGGAGCTAACCATGCATTTCACTTACTGCTGCTGTGGAAGGATCCCCGTCTTTTCCCCTGGGGTCTGAAATACAGCAAGCTAGAAGCATCCCAGAGGGCCATCAAGGCATGCGTTTAGGCAGAAGAAAGGGATACATATTGAGCCCAAAATAGAGAAAGATATTCCCAAACAAGATGATGAACCCAGATTGGAGAGCTTTATGACTCTTGATAAGAAAATGTTCCAGGCCCAAGACTCTCTCATGTGACCAAACAGATATGACAAGACTGTACACATAATGTTGACTTCCCTGATAGCAATAATCATATTGCTTTTGTAGTCTTAATTATGCATGTACATACTATATTGTTTTAGTATTTTGTTGTTGTTGTTGAGGTGGAGTATCACTCTGGCACCCAGGCTGGAGTGCAATGGCCTGATCTTGGCTTGCTGCAACCTCTGCCTCCCAGGTTCAAGCGATTCTCCTGCCTCGGCCTCCTGAGTAGCTGAGATTATAGGCACCCACCACCGTGCCCAGCTAATTTTTGTATTTTTAGTAGAGATGGTGTTTCACCATGTTGATCAGGCTGGCCTTGAACTCCTGACCTCGGGTGATCCACCTGTCTTGGCCTCCCAAAGTGTTGTGATTTTCATGTATATATGTCTTTTCACCTCAACTATACTGTATGCCACCTGGGTAACATAACACAACTTAGTTACTTCTGTGTTTCTGAAAGGATCTTGTATTTAGAGATATTCAGTAAACATTTACCAATAAAAAATGCTGAAGACAGAGGTCCAAGTTGAGGAAGTTAGTATCGGGTCTAAGTGTGATGAAAAGCCCAAAGACAACAGGAAGACAGGCCTTACGCTCGAGCCCCTCCACTCCATGTCAGCACTTATTTTCACAACCTTCCCCACCTCATGCATTTCCAATGCCTCCTCCTCCACCAAGTGCAGAGATTCTAGAATCCTTTCTGCACCTGGAAACTACAAAAACATTTTACGTCCTTTCTTAATTGAAAAATAAATGACACAAATTGCCCTTTGCAATTGCATAATAAACTTAACCAAAATCATATAGATTGCTTCATCTATTGCCTTAGCTCATTTTTGTTTTTTTGTGAAAAACATCTAATAAAGTAATTTGAAAATTTATGACTGGGTAAAAATGTTTAATATCACTTTATGCCAGATTTGTTATGCCAAGTTGAGATTTCAAAGTTAATGACAGGCTTTAATTAGAACAATTTCGGGTTTGCATAGTTTAAATTAAAGTAATGTTGAAGAAATTCAAGAGCTACATTATTTTGCTATTTAATGTAGAAAATATTTCCCTGAAATTATTTTCTGTCTAACTTAGACATTTATATAAACTTCCCTTATAAAACTTTGAAATACTGTTTTCTCATAACCCAGTTTCCAAGTTGCAAATCTTCATTATCAATAAATTTTTTAAAAGTTTAGGCATCTTTTTTCTCTGTGTTTTTTTTTTAATTAATATCTCCCCAGAGAAACATAGCACTACTGAGTGCTCTCACATCCTATTGCAAACTTTGGTAACAGCATTAAGAGTTCTTGGTCTCACAGCCACATGAGCCATCTTTGAAATGACCTACTCCTCAAAAAACTAAAGCTAGAACTACCACACGATCGAGCAATCCGACTGCTAGGTATCTATCCAAAAGAAAGAAAACCTGTATATTGAAGAGATACTCCACTTCTGTGTTTATTGCAACACTACTCACAATAACAAATAGTGTTGCAATAAACCAAGCCAAGAGATGGGATAATCCTAAGTGTCCATCAACAGATGAAAGGATAAAGAAAATGTGTTGTATATGCAAATGGGGTATTATTCAACCATAAAAAATGAAATCCTTTCATTTGCCGCCATATGAATGGAACTAGAGGACAAATTGAATATGGATGAAATAATCCAGGCACAGAAAGACAAATATTGCATGCTCTCACACATATGTGGGAGTTTAAAAAGTGAATTTCATGGAGTTAGAGACTTGCATGGTGGTTACCAGAGGCTGAAAAGGAACAGGGGAAAATGGGATGAAGAGAAGTTGATTAAAGGGTATAAAACTACAGTGGGTTAGAAATAATAAGTTCTAATATCTGATAGTATGAAAGGGAAATTATTATTAACAATATTGCATATTTCAAAATGGCTAGAAAAAAAGAATAGTAATGTTCCCAACACAAAGAAAATATAAACGTTTGCGGTGATGTAAATACCAATTATTCTGACTGACTTGACAGTTACACATTGTATCCCTGTATCAAAATATTACATGTGCCCCCAAAATACAATTATGATGTGACAATTTTAAAAATGCAAAAGTTGATTGGATCCCATTTGTCAATTTTTGCTTTTTTGCAATTGCTTTTGACATTTTCGTCATAAAATCTTCGCACATGCCTATGTCCAAAATGGTACTGTCTAGGTTTTCTTCTAGAGTTTTTATAATTTGGGGTTTTACATTTAAGCCTTTAATCCATCGTAAGTTGATTTTTGTATATAGTTTAAGGAAAGAACCCAGTTTCAATTTCCTGCATAAGGCTAGCCAGTTATCACAGCACCATTTATTTAATAAGGAATCCTTTCCTCATTAATTGTTTTTGTCAGGTTTTTTGAAGATCAGATAGTTGCAGATGTGTGATCTTATTTCTGGGTTCTCTATTTTGTTCCATTGGTCTATGTGTCTGTTCTTATGCCAGTGCCATGCTGTTTTGGTTGATGTATCCCTGTAGTACAGTTTGAAGTTAGGTAGTGTGATGCCTCTAGCTTTGTTCTTTTTGCCTAGGATTGCCTTGGCTGTTCAGGCTCTTTTTTGGTTTCATATGAAATTTAAAGTGGCTTTTTCTAGTTCCATGAATAATGTCAACGGTAGTTTAATGAGAATAGCACTCTCCACAGCAAAAAAAAAAAAAAAAAAAAAAAAAAAAAAAAAGCTGTCACCAGAGGAAACAGACAACCTACAGAATGGGAAAAAAATTTCTGCAAACTATGCATCTGGCAAAGGTCTAATATCCAACATCTATTATGAACTTAAACAAATTTAAGAGAAACCTTCCCCCCCACCCCCCAAAAAAAGTATTAAAAAGTGGGCAAAGGACATGAACAGGCACTTCTCAAAAGAAGACATATGTGTGGCCAAAAATCATATGAAAAAAGTTCAACATCACTGATCATTAGAGAAATACAATCAAAACCACAATGAGATACCATCTCACACCAGTCAGAATGGCTATTATTAAAAAGTCAAAAACTAACAGATGCTGGTGAGTTTGTGGAGAAAAAGAAACACTTATACACTGTTGGTGGGAGTGTAAATTCGTTCAGCCATTGTGGAAGACAGTGTGGCAATTCTTCAAAGACCTAAAAACGGAAATACCATTCAATGTAGCAATCTCATTACTGTGTATATACTCAAAAATATATATATCATTCCAGTATGAAGACACATGAACATGCATGCTCATTGCAGCACTATTCCCAATAGCAAAGACACGGAATCAACCAAAATGCCTATCAATGACAGACTAGATAAAGTAAATGTAGTACATATATGCCATGACATACTATGCAGACATAAAAAAGAACGAGGTCAGTTTCTTCGCAGGGACATTGATGGAACTGGAGGCCATTATCCTTAGCAAACTAATGCAGACACAGAAAACAAAATACCACAGGTTCTCACTTGTAAGTGGAAGCTAAATGATGAGAATACATGGGCGCATGGTGGGGAACAACACACACTGGGGCCTATTGGAGGGCAAAGGGTGGGAGGAGGGAGAGGATCAGGCAAAATAACTAATAAGCACTAGGCTTAATATCTGGGTGATGAAATAATCTGTACAATAAATCCCCATTACACATATTTACCTGTGTAACAAACTTGCACATCCTGCACATGTACTTCTGAACTTAAAAGTAAAAAATATTAATAATAATAAAAGATAAATAAATGGAAAAAAAAGAGTTTAGGGCCTAAATATTTAGCAATTTTACACTAAGGGACTGTTTTCTAATTGATCCCCAGTCCTCCAGGGATTGAGATATTATTTATCCACTCTGGCTTATTTTAGTTCTCCTTTCTTCTGAATTGTGCCTGGCATCTCTCAAATGGTGCCAAGCCTCAGTGTGTCTTGGGCTGAAGCAAAACGTTGTCCCCTTGCATGCTCACACCACCTTCCTTCTCATATATGAAACTGCTTGGGTTGAAATAATTAAATTTTATCTTTAATTCTTAATCTGTGGCCCTAGTAACCAGCAATCAGAAATTACAAGATAATATACCCAGCTCACCTTTGAAAAGTTCCATTGGGGAAATAACTACCAAGGGTGATTTCCCATCTTGTTCATGCAAAAGAGACAATTACTAGAACACCATGTAGCTATGTACCTCCTAAAACTAACTATTGTCAAAAAGAAAACAAACTACTGAATTAAGCCTGGTTTTTTAATGCCAAAGGTCATTTTATTTGCCTATTCTCTTTAGAAATGGAGTGCCCAACTACCCATTCAAAAGAAATCGATATAAAATAAACAGACATCATATGATATGATATCCTTACTTGTGCCATGTTTTCCAAGACCAGTGCATATTTTTGGATATCTCTTATTTGCCCAGCCATCTGCATGACATGGGTATTTATTAGTATGACTAGTTGGTGCTCAGTGTCAAACAAAACTATTTTAGTTTGAGAGATGCTTTTCTTTTCCCCCCTCCACTGAGGGGACTGGACGGTGATGCAAGGCATTTATGTAAAAAAGACTCTCCTCTCTTTCATATTTATGGTAGCAAATAAATTGAAAAAATAAAAATCTAAATTCGATGCACAGTACAATGGGCAGTAAAATATGACTTTACGTTTTAAATATTTGAGAGAGTTAATTTGTTCGCTAAATAATTCACAGGAAAGAGATGATTCAACTGGTCATAATCACCCCGATAGATATTATTACTAATCTTAATTATTTATTACATGTCTTTCTCAATGGATCTAATGTTTTAATTTTTTCCCTACTGGTAGAGAATAATAACAGAAGTAATTTTTATATTATACCCTTGGAGAAATAAAGTTGAAACAGAATTAGAAATATTTCTCAAACAACTGTATCACAATATAAATTATACTAATTCATTTTGTGTAGACATTTTAAATCATGAAAATAAGCTTGGTTTTCAAAACCTATTTTAAAAAGAAGATTTTGACAATATCCTCTTAATTTCTTGAAAATGCACAAGTCTGAAAGAAAATGCTTGACTTTTCCCTTAATCTCTTCCTTAGAATTGGTTGCCCTTGAGGCAACATAGTCCACCTAGTTGCAAGTTATTGTACAGAGTTTAAGGTCTTTTATTTCTTATTTAACTGCTTCACTGCACTACCTGGAGCTTGGTGCCCAGGAAATTTTGGCAAATCCTTCAAAAATGTCCCTATAAAATAAGTAGGCATTCACTGGAACATACTTCCTGTGGCAAGCACAATTTTTTCTTCACTTATCTAGCAACAAACATATTCACAAATGTATACCATTGAAAACAATGTCATAAGCCCATTATCCCTCATAAAGGAACTAGGAAATGTATGGAGTAATAGAAATAATAATCATTACATGCATCTTCTTCTTCAAGGTAGAAGAATGGAGTTAACCTCAGGAAAAGTCTATTGACTTAGAGTTGTGAATAAAATTAACATGACTTACTTAAATGTTAACCACCTTAGGGTCATATAAAAGCCCCTTCAATTTCTAGTAAGTCACATTGGGCAAAAAAAAAAAAAAATTGTAGAAATATAATACCACTCTCAGACAGTATTAAATGGTAATGAAGTAAGAACTGATCCCAGGGGGGTAAAACAAAACAAAACAAAAGGAACAGTAAATGAAATGGCAATTGTGAAATCCAGCATCTTCTGACCACTTTGTTTAGGAGCAAAAAACTTTTTCAATTTATACTAGCATTATAATATTTTTATAAAATACTTGATATTTGCCAACTAACCTTTTATATTAAAAAAGAAAAGGTCACAATATCAAGTCAGTGAAATAACATTTAAGATGACCATCAATTTTCTCACACAAGTCTTGACACGACAGGTGAAATCACTTAGCCATAACATCTTCCAATTGAGAAAATTACATTTTTGATGATACTGAAGTCGCATTTAAAATATTATTCAGTACAATTCTGCTATTATTTTCCCACAGTCATGAACTATTACCACAATCTTAGTACAGATAGTGGCAACAGAAAACATTCGAAATCTCCATATTTTACCAAATATTAAGATCAGTAACAGAAACATGCATATAATGCTGTTATTTGCCACTGTTCAAAGCACCTTACTTATATTATCTCAATCAATCTTCACAATAACCATCAGTCTATCATTTGTCCTATTTTAAGAGCAGGAAATAAGTGTAGAGCAATTAAGTAATTTGCCCAAAGTCACAGAGCTGCCTTCCCATCTAAACAGGGTTTCACAGTATCTGAGAATCCTCTTGTCTTCAAAGGAAATTTAGTACCAAGTTTTTTGCTTTAAACCTTCTGTGTATTTAAATTTAAATGTGTATAATGTGTGGTTTAGTTGGCTATTGCCTGAGTGTGTTAAATATGTGTTTCTGTTTCCTCTGAAGAGAGACATTATTCTAGTCTTGTAATTGTTTATGTTTGTTGTATATTTCAAGGGAGAGTGGTTAAAAAGAAGAGCTATAGAAAATACCAGTAAATTAGGACACATTAAACAATTTTTGCAAGCAATTATTGAGCGACTACTGTGTACTGTGCTTGAATTCCTCCTATTATATCCCCACCTGGTGGTGACCTAGCTGCCAGAAACCTACATTCAGTTTTCAATCCAATAAAATGCCCATATCTATTTTATTTCTAAAAGAGTCCTAATTTACCAAAATTACAACTGTCTCTTTCTTGAGTGATATTGAGTATTTGGATGTACAAGAAGTGCCAATATGCATTTTTCCAACCTCCAAAGATTAATACATGCTTAGAACTGATCAACATCTTGCTAAATTTTTCTTTATTAACATGTCATTCATGTCCAATAGGTTTACTCGCCATTGGACAAACAGATTTGTTCGGGGAGTAGCACATTCATTAGTTTGCCATAACCTGTATCCTAATTTGTTACTTCAGCAAATGATGAGATGAGCTTCCCTTCATTAGCAAGAATGGGATATTTTAGAGCTCAGCTTCATCATGGCTCTCTCCTGTTGTCTAAATATACTTCTGTAAAATGAATGTATACTCTCCGGAAGAACTGGATAGACAGGATTGTGATGTCAAGTCAGAACAGTGCACACACAAGCGTGTGCATGCACACACACACACAGAGTTACCACACTTGTAAAGTTGGAGGGTTTAAAATTGGTTTTAAAATATGTGGCTTTTTAGATAAGGATTGTTTATATAGTGATGAAATTGTATCATTCCTTCACAAAAGACCTGCCTTAAAAAAAAAAAAAATACGTACTAAAAAAGCAGGCCAGGCACAGTGGCTCACGCTTGTAAACCCAGCACTTTGGAAGGCCAGTGGGCAGATTGCTTGAGCTTAGGAGTTTGAGACCAGCCTGGGCAACATAGCAAAAACCCAACTTTATAAAAGATACAATTAGCCAAGCATGATGGTGTGCACCTGAAGTAAACAAGACACAGTTTGTGCTATCATAGTTCTCAGACTAGAATCTCAGGGCTGGAAAGTACAGCTACTGGAAAGTCTGAGGCAGGAGGATCACTTGAACCTGGGAGGCAGAGGTTACAGTGAACCAAGATCATGCCATTGCACTCTAGCCAGGGCAACAGAGCCATACTCTGTCTCAAAAAAAAAAAAAAAAAAAGGCAATTTACACGAAATAATGGAAACCTTGGGGAACGGCTTAACAGAAGTTTTCTTTGCTGCAGTGTCTGCCAGAGCAGTTTTTAACTTTGCATGAAGAATATCTATAACGTGAGTTCTATCTGTGCAGTTCAGGGTCACTAATTTATGGACTAAAGATCACTTCCAGTGTTGCTCATAGAATAAAATTTTAGGTCACTTTGACAAATAGACTGATGATACCACATCTTTAAATAACTATCAACAAAGAGGAGGCCATTGCTGCTAGGCAAGTCCAGCTGGGCACGGTGTGAAATGCAATGGCCAGTGGGTAATTACTCTGTGGATATCAGCAGTGTGACCAGGCAGCAAGGCAATTTAAACCCTGGACACCTGCACTTTCCTCAACCTACTGGCTAACTGAAGAGGATTTAATATAGGCAAAAGGAGATAAAACAGCCTTTCTAAATGTTATGAGGGAATAGGATGGGCAACATAGACATACTGTTTCTTTTCCTAGATGTGAATAAATGCAGGATAAACAGCCAGCCTGTATCCGAGAGCAACATTCTGCCTCCAGGAGAAACAAGAGTAAATATGGGTGTGGATAACAAGATTTTTCAGGGAAGTCTTGCTCAAACCGGTCTGTTCAATAGCTGTGAGGTGAAGTTGCTGGTTATCTTCTGGATGTGTTTGATTAATCTTATGTAAGTAATGCACTGGCATCAAGAGAAAAAAAGGATTATATTACTGATTTACAAGACCTGCCTTCCCAAAATGATGAGTCCTTCTTGGTTCCATAGGCTGATTCTCAATCTTCTGTGTATATAGAGGAAGAAATGAGAACTGGCAATAAGAAGGTGGGAGACCGGATATGAAGATGTCAGGTAAGGAGGGAGATGGGACACCAGTGAACGAAGATGCAGACTTCTACAAAATCTGTCAACGTCATTGTTTAAGCTCTTGTCGTTTATAATGCATCTATTGATTTATACAGCACATATGTTTAGTGCCATCTATAGCTAGGAGACAGATGTGAATAAGATACAGGCTGTGCTATCACAGTTCCAAGACTACAGAATCTCAGGGCTGGAAGGCACATTCTTGCCCAATTATCCAACTAAAGCATGAATCCCTTCTATCAAGTCTCTGCCAAAGTTTTATGTTACACCATAGAGCTGGAATTAATAGCTAAAATGTATTTGTTCTTCGACAAATACTGCTGCTAAGCCATATTTATTCCTTCTCATATTTATGCAGTAGATTTATTTTTGTTAAAATTTAAGTGCTCTATCTTGCGCATATGCCCATAATACACCGTCTTTTAAAACCTGACCTATTGCTCTTGCTTATTAAAAACTTCCTGGCGCCAGGGGATTCATTACCCTACCAGCCCTGGGTTACTGACACCTATCATCATCAGGTCTTCATCACTTCACCTAACTCTTTATAAAAATGTTCACCAAGGCAGAGTCCTACTGGCGAAACACCAGTCTGCCTGCCAGGCTGAACCTCTGCCATCTACATCCAGAGAGGGTGAGCAAGTGTCCCGACGGGCTCCTAACTGAATGTTATTGTAGAAACTTATTCACTGCCCATCAAATTGTAAAATAAAGGGCTGTACGGATCCCTAGCAACACAGTGACAGCAAGTTAAACAGAAAATAAACTGTTCAGATCGTTTCCAAGAAATAATCGAGTATGTATGAAGAGTACCTGTGTGTACTGATCTACCACGGAGTCTCGGTTCACTCTGTGGCCCAGGGCATTTATTAAACAGGCACCAATCCGATTCACCCTGAAAAGCATCCTGGTACAAACAATAAGTTATATACTACGGCCCTGTGATGACGAACCAAATTTCTATCACTTCCTCCTCCTTAAAATGTATTGGCAATATCTCCAAGGAGAGTTTAGGAAGCCATTTCCTCTCCCCGTGGGAATAATATTTGCAGAGTGTTTAGGCACCTGTGCCACTGAAGAGCATGAAATATTTGAGGCTTGGGCTCAGTTCATTGCTTCATTCCTAACAGACATCCTGGTACCTGGAACATGGAGGCATGCCGTAAAAATTTACTGAATGAAAACTGAAATAATGCATATTCCTGTTAACCAATGGCCTAATCTGTCCAGTATGAGTCTATTACTATATTCTTAAGCCAGTGAGGACACGTGGATATGAACATGAATCTCATCTGCTTGGATTATACTTTGCCTCTTGCCACATCTCACTTTAGGAATTTTATTTGCTCTGTTCTGTCACACATTCAGCCTATCCTCTTGGCCTTCCAGGTAACAAATAACATTTTTCCTCCTGCCATGAGGCTTCTTTAGAGTTTAATTAAATAATAGATCCCCATGCAATGGCCCTGGGTACCTACAGCTGAGCAGGTTCATAGCTTCACACCCTTGGTCCCCGTCTGCTCTCGTGAACACTGGAGCAGGGTCTGTAACATGGAACTCCTGGTCAGAGACTTTGGCTCCTTGCTTTTATTCACCCATATTTGTCTGTTAAAATTTTCATTACATTGAACATTCTGTTTTGTTAGTTTCCCCTGACATAAAGTTACCTATAGAAAAGAAAACAAATGTTTAAATATGACTTGCTCTAATTTTGAATAAAAACCCTATATTTGGTTTCCTCAACTATGGTCTATGTTCAGAGACAGCACTCAAATTATCATCTGCCGACTCTCAAAAGACTTTTAATTTAAGTAAAAACTGATTATTGAGGCCCTACCATGTAGCACATATATTGTCCCGTACATTCTGAATAATAAGAAAAATGAAATATTCAAGTGGCATGGCATTTTTCTCTAAGAGGGAAAACCTTATGAGATGCAATCTTTGTGCATTGGCTAGCAGATGCCAGGAATACGATTTATTTTTAGAATAATTTTAGGCTCACTACAGAAAACAGTTGAGTGCATTTTCATAAAGTCCTCTGGTTTCCATGGCAAATGGGGCCATTATTTCTTCTGAAACGGAAGGCTTTTACTTACACTTTCCAAATGCTTTTCATATTGTGCCAAAAACTCAAGTCAGTCCAGAAACAAGTACGCTAGTGGCTTATTGTCAAAAGCAGTTCTTAAGTAAAAATGTGCAGCAGGTCAAAGTGACCTTCCATTCAGGCCTGTGGAGAACAGTGCGTAATACACTGCAGTCAAATGGCATGTATGCCTCTCAGACAGAGGCAGTGGGGGAGGGAAGAGTGCCCGTGACCCAAAGCATTTCCTCATCCTGAGACACAAAAACAGTTAATTCAGATGTTCTCTGTGAAAACGATGGTGATTGTTTCTTATCTTACAAGATACAGGACCTAAAAATCACTTATATTCAAATCCACTTAATACCTAATATGCATCATGCATATTAAAACATAAAAAATAAAAGCCATGTCATCTTGTAAAGCTCTGCTTAATTTTATGATAGGTGATGATATTTCTTCCTTAGAGGATCATGGAATCTTTAATATTGAATATTAAATGGATCTTGAAAATGCAACTAATTAGACTAATAAATATCAACATGCTATTTATATTGTTTACTGTTTCTTTGCTTATAAAAAATTATGCAATTACGAATGGAAAATCAGTTACAAATTAAAACCACTAGATAAAAACTGAGCTTGAATTCCCCTTCCTTTCAGTATAGAATTCAGTCTCTAGTGTAAATTTCTAAAACTAGTGGAGTTAAATCTATAATAATTTTAATGCTAAATCATATTTTTCACTTAATATCGATGTGTATTAATTATCTTTGTAACTACCTATTTATATTTTTTGATTGCAGTGTCTATGGGCAACGTACAACAACTACTATATGAATAATATTTACATAGAACTAACATGTAAGTACTCAGGGAGGGACTATTCAAATATATGTGGCCTGGACAAACTAGTTGGGTTCAGCAAGGATAGTAGCCTCTTCTGTCTGCTGGACACTGACCAATACAACATAGGCATTGACACACATTGCTAGCACTACTGCAAACAGCCCTCAGTCTTTATTCTACATCTTGAGCTTTGAAGTCAACTTGTTACCTTTCAGGCTCTTATCTCTATACTAGCATAAGCAGCTCCATTTTCACTTTCACAAAATCTCAAGTCACATTTGATGATATCCTGAGCCCTAACCTTGGCTCTGTAATTTTCATTTTTGCATAAGTGAAATTATTTTGGATGTATTTTTAAACTATGGTCACTCCAAAATATATGTGCTGGGATAGCTACATGCCACAGAGTGCAGATAGATCATAAGGAATTGACAGTTGCTCCAGAAGTGAGATTCACAGATACACGGTGTCTACTACAGTATCCCATAGGAGCCAGGTCAATGCTCAATGGTACAAAAATTAATGTAAGTTTAGGATATAATAGGTTTAAATTCATTGGCATGAATAAATGGTTTGGTTTTTCTCATAAACGTCCCCTATGACGCTACATCGAGCTTCTATTGTTCTCTTTGAGGGGCTTCCCTTAATGGCATCTGGCTGGAGTGCATACTTTCAGTCAATTCGGGTTATTTGTATGGTTTTATTTTAGTATTTAACACTTGGTTCTTTTTATCTTATTCGTTGAGGAGGACAGAAATGGAAATATCTATTTTTTTTAACTATGGCCTTCATTTACTGGGCCAAGATCTGATCCTCTATATTCCTACTTCTTTTAAAAGTCATCGTCAATGTCTGCACGGCATGTGTCACAATGCAGGCGCTCTTGGAGCTCAGATGTGGTTTCTGCAGGAAGTCCCACAGAAACCTCAGTAATGCACATTTTCTTGAAATGGGAAATGATCTTTGTGCACTTATCTCTCCTTTCCTAGTTCCCACCACAGGTAAACCAATCTGAAGTCTTTTGCTAGTTTTTGGAGGTATCCATGGTACAGATTAAGCTCAGTCATATCCTACCACACCTACTTGACAATAGGAAAAGCAGGTGTCTTGGAGTGCTGGCTTCTTTACCGATTTCCCTCCCCTTGGCGTCACCAGTGTTCTCCTCTGGTCTTTCTATTCCCTTAAAAATATTAAGCAGTGAGCCGGGCTGGTGCCTGACCAATTCTCTTGAGAGACAATGGTTAGTTCTGGTTTAGTGAGGGGAAAAGGCAGTTTGGTTCCCCACGACATTACTGGTGATTCCCTCAGGTTCTTCCTTTTCTAAATGTGGGAAGAGGAAACACCCAACTCCTCCCCCACAGAAGAGGAGAGAGGCTCTCTCTTCATGAACTTTGCACTCCCTCCAAATCTACTTCCATCTCCCATTCCTCCATTTGAATTTGCCAGGAGACAGTGATTATGATGATGGGGCTAGTGGTGATGGTGACTGTGCAGTGGAAAGATTAGCTCTGGAACTTCTCTTTGAGCCTTAAAAGGAGGTAGCGAGTTCTAATTACAAGGAGCTTTCTAAACTTGGAACTTATGGATACATAGCACCTTCTATTTTCAACTTAGGTTTTTAGATAAATTAATAGACTGAAGGAAAAATATTCCAGAAGACACCTCATTGCATATACAATTATTTCTTTCTCAAACCAACCCTACCAAAATGTGCATTTCTTCAAAGCACTAATTTCCAAAGATTGTCAAAGAAATAAGAGATGTCAGAGGAATAATAGGAATAAATGGGTCAAATTCCTATTAAGATGTGTGAGATTCATGACACCTTAAGAATTTAGTGTTCTTCACCTTCATAGAACAAGGCAGACCAGAGAAAGATGTCTTTCAAAAGGACACTTCACCCAGTTGGTTTAAGAAGATTGAAACGAAAACTTTATAGTATCCTTATATATTACTTTGGGCTGCTGTGACAAAATACCACAGACTGACTGGCTTAAACAACAGAAATTTATTTCTCACAGTTCTGGAGGGTAGGAAGTCCAAGACAAGTTGCAGGTGGATTCCATTTGTGGTGAGAGCTTTCTTCCTGGTTTGCAGAAAGCTGTCTTCTTGCTGGATCCTTACACACTGAAAAGAGAGATCATCTCTCTCCGGTCTCTTCCCATAAGGGCACTAATTTCATCCTGAGGGCTTCACCCTCCTGACCAAACCACCTCCCAAAGTCCCCATCTCCAAATATCATCACTTTAGGGGTTAAGGTTTCAAGACATAAAATTTAGGGACACAATTCAGTCCATAGCTGCATCATACTAATTTCAGCCTTGAATGAGTTTATTGTTACTCATCTGTGTCTCTGTGAAAGCTTCATCAAAATCTTTCCCAAGGAAAAGACAAAAATAATAGGATGAGCTAACTGATACCACAGTTTTCTTCCAGTTGAAATGTTAATAGCCTCTTTTAATAACCTTCTTATGTCCCAGTACTTTTTTTAAGTTTAGAACAGATAGACAAAGCAGCGCTTGGTTTGAGATGCTGATTGGATAACTGTCTAATTGGGGGAACAAAATCAGTGGGGTAAGATTCTTGCTGGAGGAAACAGACAGGGAAGATTATGACTTAGGAACTGCTTTGATAGGAAAAGTCTGGAAAGCATGGCAACAGCACAATATTTAGTAAGTAAAGAAATGGTCTAGTTTAGCATCTCCTATCAAATTTCTATCTAGAAGGAAGTTAGGAGAGAAATAATCTTGGGGTGGGAAGGGGATAGTGGTAATTAAGATACTTCTCTTGGTAAATTTAGTGTTTTTAACAAAACCACACATTTATTTTGGGTGCTTGAGTAGACTAATGGCAATTTCACGAGGGCCGAATCTTTCAGGCAACCACCCCTCGACAACACAAAGCAAACAAACAAAAATAACTTTCAATCACCACTGATTAGCTATACTGTGAGAGTTGGGGATGATAGAATGACCAGAAAGGGTTAGAATAGCTAGGAGGTCCAGAAGAACATAAAGTGGGCACAGTGATCTAGAAAGTGAAGATAAATCAGGTAAACTGGCATCCAAGAGTTTGTAAATGATGTCTGCAAATGGTTTAGAAGGTTAACTCATGAAGGAAGAGGCAGCAGGTTAAAGATTGCCTGGAATTCTTTTTTTCTTTTTTTTTTTTTTTTTTTTTTTTTTTGAGACAGAGTCTCACTCTGTCCCTCAGGGTGGAATGCAGTGGCATAACCTCAGCTCACTGCAACCTCCACTTCCCAGGATCAACCAGTAGTCTCCTGTGTCAGGAGAATATTGGGACTACAGGTGCCTGCCACCACACGCAGCTAATTTTTGTGTTTTTAGTAGAGACTTGGTTTCACCATGTTGGCCAGGCTTGTCCCAAACTCCTGACCTGAAGTGGTCTGCCCACCTTGGCCTCCCAAAGTGCTGGGATTACAGGCGTGAGCCACGAAGCTCAGCTGGATTGCCTGGAATTCTGATAATGGAAAGGAGGAATAAATACTGGATCATCCATTTCAAACCCTTTTAATTTAATAAATAATCTCTTTAATGGCTGCTTACTTTGAGAAGCAAGACTGATTTTTAAAACCCTGATGGCTTTTAAAAACTAGAATGTATAGGTTTGGAAAGCTGCTGGAAGACCTATTGCCATTCATCTTACAAATGAAACATCAGGTATGTAGAATATATTATACTACAGCTTGAATTAAGATTTGAATGTTCAACAAGCGACATTCAATTTTCATAAGTGACGATACTTTTATTTGATAAAGAAAAGTTTGGAGCACTCATTTGAAAACCAGATTTTAATGAGCCCTTGTTAATGTTTATTGCTTTCAGTCCTCATTCGTGGCTTACAGTATATCTACTTGGAATAGCTCATGAACCTTGGCAAGTTTTCTGCATTGAGGCACGGGGATAGCTTGGCAGAAAATACAAGGTGCTTTGAGCACTTCAGAAAAAAAATTATATATACACATCTCGGCAAAAGTGATTGGCGGTCTCATTCTAAACAGCCCAAGTATCACCAAGTAAATCACATAGCAGAAAAAGTAAAAATAAAAGCCCAAAGCACTTAATGATTCTACTTTAATTGAAGAGAAGCATTAAAATCAACTGAGCAATCAGTAGTTTCAAGATGCCACTCTAGCAGGTGACAAGTAAATTCCACAAAAATCTAGTTCTGCCCTAAGCTTATCTCTGCTTCCTTATCTGGTCATATAGAGAGTATTACCTAATAATTAAGGTAGCCAATTAATACAGTTGCCATAGAAAAATGTAAGTATATTAACATCTCAGGTGATAATAGTTTGCTAATAGATGATGATAAATCAGTATTTGCCTTCAACACTTGTCCGAAAAGCTTTTACCTTGAGATCTTTTGACTTCATTGGAAGCATACAGAGACATTATCGCCCAGGTTTTCCCCCTCTAATTTCCCTAACAGTGGGAGGGGTTTCCTTGAAAGCCTTGTCTGTCTTAACAACCCGTGTACAGATATCTGATTCACTAACAAATTACTCTTTTTTATTCCCTATGTAGAGATGTAATAATCATACTTGTTTTCTAATACTCAAGACTTTGAAAAATGATACTACATCTAAACATTAGGAAACTTCAAAAATCAGAGATGAACACTTTGAGATGCCGAGGTGAGCAGATCACAAGGTCAGGAGATCGAGACCATCCTGGCCAACATGTTGAAATCCTGTGTCTACTAAAAAAAAATACAAAAAAGTTAGCTAGGCGTGGTGGCGGGTGCCTGTAGTCCCAGCTACTAGGGAGGCTGAGGCAGGAGAATGGCGTGAACCCAGGAGGCGGAGCTTGCAGTGAGCAGCGATCCCACCACTGCACCCCAGTCTGGGTGACAGAGCAAGACTATGTCTCAGAAAAAAAAAAAAAAGAAAAAATATCAGAGATGAAATTTAGACTATTTCTCAAGGGTCATTGGAATCCACATGTCACAATTGACATCAGAATCACCCTTAGCATAAACAGCCCATCACATTATATCTCACTATTTGCAAAGAGGAAAAAAGAAAAATGAGTCTTAACTCTTAAAAGTATTGAAGTAATCTTAAAATGGGTACATGCTGGTTTTCATATTAAGAAGAAAAATCTTTAAAAACAAAAGCAATTTCTAAACAGATCCCGTGGTATGTTACAATAGAAGGTTATTATCGATTATATATTGAAGGAAATCTATATGAACAGC
This sequence comes from Macaca thibetana thibetana, assembly GCF_024542745.1. NCBI lineage: Eukaryota > Metazoa > Chordata > Mammalia > Primates > Cercopithecidae > Macaca > Macaca thibetana. The sequence goes on from NC_065594.1 coordinate 85,579,025, forward strand.
ACGTGTGCACTTGTGGTAATTAACCTTGGTGTTTATGCCATCCTTTTCTTAAGCTAAAATATTTGAACAAATAAGAGAATGTGTATTTCCAAAAGAGACAATACGGGATAGTGTTTTAGAGTCTCTGTTCAGTAACTTAACTAGCTCTGAGCTTTTCTGCAAGTTACTTCATAGACTCCTTATGCTTCCTTTAGTTATCAATAAAAATACAGATAATAATACAAGAATGTAATAAAAATTTAATGAAAAGATGTTTGAAAAATGCTTAGCAGAGCTCCTGGTGCCAGACACATAGTAGCTAATTGTTTTAAGTAAAATGAAAATGAAAATTGTAAATGTACATTTACATAGTGCTAGTTGTTTTAGCTTTGTTCAAGCTCCTTATAGAGCTCATGAGAAAAAAATTATAATTGTAAGGCTCTAGAAGAAAGAATACTTGGGATGTTCCTCAAGAACAAAACAATTCGAACATTACTGCAGACCCTAAATGGAGAAATCTGAAAATAGTAAAAAGTAATGGGGCTATCTTTAAGTGTCTCGGAAATTATGTACATAAATTAGGATTAGTATATGGACTGTGGAGTCATTAAACACATCAAAAAAATGTTTTTAGGAAATATTGGAACATAACAACACAATGGTTACATAAGTTCTTTCTGTTTGAGTATATGAATGTTTATATGTGTGTGTATATGTTAGAATATACACACATATATACAGATAATTTGATAATTCAAATATATATGATAGAATACACTTTGAAAGGAATTATATTTAAAATTTCCTTTTTCAGGGTCAAAAATGAAAGTAAGATCTTCTTATCCTATTTTTCCCATGATAGGTTGATTTCTTTCTTATGTTGTCAGACAAAGGATTTTTTACTGCTTTTGTAAATGTTCAAAGGTCTGAAAGCCAGATTATTTGGTATAATTCCAAATTATATAGAATTTTTTGGTGAAAAAGGCTTTCTGCCATGTTCCCATGATTGTATTAATTCGTTATGATTTGTTGAGTATCTATTCCAAGTTACATTCAATCTCATAGAGAAAAAGTTTTGCATGTCCACATGCAATTTTTCTAGTATGAATTATTATTTTCACTTCGCATTTCACTGTTAATTTTATTTGAAAGTACCAAGGTTATAGTTTCTGCAAGCAAAGTGGCAGATAATGTCCCAGATGCATTTTCTCTGCTTCTTTTCTCTCTCTTATCTTCTGCATGTGCGTGCACACACACAGAGAAAGACACAGACACACACACACACACACACACAGAAAGACACAGACACACACACACAGAGAGAAAGACACAGACACACACACACACACACACACGATGCATAAACACACACACACAGCTGTGTGACACTCATTGGCCAAAAATGAAAGAATGTTGTAGCCCATTACAAATCCCTTCCTGGGCCTCTTCAATGTGTCTAAAATTAGAGAAATCCAAGCTAAATTCAGAGCAGCCTCCTCACACGACTGTAGTCAATGACCACAGCTGGCAACTTAAAGGCAGAAAAGCAAATCCTGAGACGTGGCTGGGATCCACCATGGAAGCAAATCTAAATGGAAGCAGTCAGCGCCACAGAGGGTCAGCTGGGGAGGGTCACCTGCATGTCAGTTGGCTCCAGCAACTGATACCGGGTCATTTTCTTTTTTTTTAAAGTATTGCCCTCGGAGGCACAGAAAACAGCTGGTTTATACCCTACCCTTATCTCTCTTATCTTCTGCTTCTTATTCTTTTTTCATTTGTTTTAATTTTTTTTCATTCTTCTGAGGCACAAAGATTACAAATTCAATCTGCAGGAATAATTGTATCCTTTGGGGGACAGTATCGTTTAACTTGCTTGCCTCCTGGGGTGTGGATGGCCAAATTTATATCCTGTGTGAATGAATTCCCTCATGGGGTTACTTAATGTGAATCTGGCTCTGAGAACAGCCAAGTGCTTCCAATGTCCAAAGCATCTAAACAGTGGAGAATTCTGGAAAGCTAAGTTATGGCTGACACACATTTGGCAATATTGGCCTGAGTCTTAGGATTCTGCAGAACCTTCCAAATATCAAGTGCAAAGAAGTGACACTGTCTTCTCAAAACAAAACATTTATGCTGCAAACAAGCATATGAAAAAAAGCTCAATATCACTGACCATTAGAGAAATGCAAATCAAAATCACAATGAGAAAACATCTCACACCAGTCAGAATGGTGATATTACAAACTCAATAAACAACAGACGCTGGCAAAGCCGTGAAGAAATAGGAATGTTTTTACAGTTTTGGTGGGAATGTAAATTAGTTCAACCATTGGAGAAGAAATTGTGATTCCTGAAAGACCTAGAACCAGAAACCCCATTTTACCTAGCAATTGCATTATGGGTATGTATCCAAAGGAATATAAATCATTCTACTATAAAGATACACGCATGCATATGTTCGTTGCAGCACTATTCACAAGAGCAAAGACATGGAATCAACCCAAATACCCATCGATGATAGAATGGATATATAAGTGGGAGCTGAAATGAGAACACATAGACACAACGAGGGGAACAACACACACTGGGACCTGTTGGGTAGGTGAGGGAGAGAATCAGAATAAATGGCTAACGCATGCAGGGCTTAATACCTAGGTGATAGGTTGATGGGTGAAGCAAACGACCATGGCATGTAACAAACCTACTGCTCTGTGAATACAAACATTCGCACTCTTCTTGGAGATAAACTTCAGTATCACACATTTTCCTGGAAACTTTTAGAGACTACTGATATGACACTGATAAATACGATAATGTCATACGTACATGATATAATAAGATAGGTGCATTTTTTAATTAGTCAAATAAAAGAATCATGCAACACAAGGTGCTGGCTCTCTCATCTTTACCTGAGTCTCATAGCGGTGCTGAACTTTTCACAACCAAACGTTCATGGTTTACATTTAGGAAATCATGAGATCTTCCTGGTCCAGCTGAGGACAGAGCTTCTGCTACATGTCTGGGATTGTACAGAGAAAGAAAGGAATACTCATGGCCCAAAAAACACTGGGAAACAGAAAATCTGAATTCCACAGTCTGTTCTATCTGAGAGTTGGTGCGTGTAACTTTAAGAAAGTTACATTTCGCCGGGCGCGGTGGCTCAAGCCTGTAATCCCAGCACTTTGGGAGGCCGAGACGGGCGGATCACAAGGTGAGGAGATCGAGACCATCCTGGCTAACCCAGTGAAACCCCGTCTCTACTAAAAAATACAAAAAAATAGCCGGGTGAGGTGGCGGGCGCCTATAGTCCCAGCTACTCGGGAGGCTGAGGCAGGAGAATGGCGTGAACCCGGGAGGCGGAGCTTGCAGTGAGCTGAGATCCGGCCACAGCGCTCCAGCCTGGGCAACAGCGCGAGACTCCCTCTCAAAAAAAAAAAAAAAAAAGTAAGTTACATTTCAGGACTTGGGCTCTCCATCTGTAAAACAAGGATAGCAAATCATATTCTAACTACCTCAGTATTGTTGTGGAAACTAAAACAGATATATTATGTGAAACCAGAGTGAAAATTATGAATAAGTACAGAAACATTTAAGATAATTCATTTGTGCTTGAAAATATTAAGCATTTATTAATTTAGCAAACTTTTGTAGAAAACCTAGAACATGCTGCATACAGGCTACTGGATAGGTTGCTGGTTAGACATTCTAACTTCAGGACCTTTTTGTGTGACCTCCAAATATGCTCAGAGGCTGTTTATCAAGACTGGGTATGATGCATGCTAAATAGTTCCTCAAGCCTGCCACCCAGTAGGTAAACTCCAATACACGTTTTACGTTATTTAATAACTCACTATAGAAACAAGAAGACAAGTGGGAAGGATGCAACCCATAGCTTGTTAAGGTCATTAGTGAATGGAATAATGGGTATTAAACATACGTAGAAAAGAATGGGAGGATCAAGAGACACCCAGTGTTCTCAAGACACTAAATAAACATAAGCCATCAGGGTGGGAAATATCCAATACTCTGAATATGGACGAGCCATGATACAGCAAATATACAAAGAACATTCAGTCCTTTCTCAGGACACGCTAAATATACACAAGCGTTCTGTATGCCTGAGACCTTGGCTTGCTCACCAACTGGTGACGCCCACTCTGGTTCCAGAGTCTTCTGCCCCAGTAGTGCAATAAATCCCATGGCTGTTCAGCTGACTGGGGACAATCCACAGCCATCTTCCAGGTTTACTTATCCCTGTGTCTCTCCAGGAGAGCAAATGTGTGCTATTAACCTGGGACATCTTGCTCAAACCTTAATACTCTGTCTGCAGGAAAGACGGATGTGACCTTGAGAGCGAGCCTGTGCGTGCAAAAACACTGCACAGCCTGGGATCCAGGAGCATGACTCCTCCACCCCATTCACACCCTATCCTGTTAACTTACCCCATCTGCTCTCCCTTGTGTCTAGATGCAAACTGATGAATAAACCATGGTCCATGAAAAGTTTAAGTTGGTCTATGAGTTTTTCTGTTCAGTCACCTGTGGGATCACTTTCCTGGGATTGTACTTAAAGTCTACCAAAGCATAGAGCGAATCTCCCACACGACACCACTCTTCTAAAGCAGCTGCGGAGTCTGACCCTACGAACTAACCCTGAGAATCAGACGCCATCCCACATCTCTGCTGTCCCCACCAATGTTGCTATGCTAATCCTGCAGTGTCCTCTGAACCTGTTACTTAGATAAGAGGAACTCTTCAGTCATACAGATATTGCTAAAATTAACACCGTCTATTAATTGAGGTCTGGTCTAAGCCCTTTTTATCTGTCGTTTCATTTAATTGTCATGAGAAACCAATGATGTTAATGGTATAATTATCCTTGTCAGATGAGGAAGCTGAGATATAAAGTTGTCTTTATCAACAGCGAAGGTCACACAGCTAATAGGAGGTAGCACTCAAATGCAATCAGAGCCATGTGGCCCTGGAACCCTCACTTTAACTCCCATGTTCAAGGCTGTCTGCGGCCTTCGTGGTTGGCCTGTGAATTGTACAGTCTCTTAATGCACATTACCCTCTTGAGCCTGTCAATGAAGCTCACTTTTTTTTTTAATCTCCCCCACACCTCAGTGTACGCTGGATTTGAAAAAGAGACTATTTTAAAGGAGAGACTAACAGGAAGCTAAGGGAACTCCCTTTCAGGCTGGAATAAGGCTTTAAATTGAGAATAAATGCAAGATTCTGAGTTGTGTCGCGTGGTTAAGCCCTGGACGAAGGTGAGGGCCGAGGCAGTGTTCCCCTTGAAGGCTGCTCTTTTCTCTACAGTTCTTCACCACTAGGGAAGCTTGAGGGTAGTTGGAATGAAAAGGGACTTACACTGTCACATGCCAGAGATTTAGGAAGCTTCCTAAGAAATTGTTTAGAGGTCTTCATTTCATCTCAGTTAAATCTCATTCTGCTCTTTCTAATCCTGCTCCACAAGGCTCTTCCTGTAACTTCACACATATGATCATGTTTATTCCACATCCAATCCTGTAGTGAGGCAATTACTCTGTTTTATTTTATTTTTTTCATTTTTATTGTTACTATTTTTTTTTCCGTAGAGACAAGCCCTCACTATGTTGCCCAGGCTGATCTCGAACTCCTGGGCTCAGGTGATCCTCCCACCTCGGCCCGACAATGTGCTGGGATTACAGTTGTGCGCCATTGTGCCCGGTCCGTGTGACTCTGCTTTAGAGATGAGAAAATGGAGGCTCAAAACATGCAGTAATAGCCCCAGGTTACAATGCTAATAAATCATAAAAGTTGATTGTAATACTGGCCTTGATGACAGCAGGATATGTTCTTTCCATTTTATCTCATCGCTGGTGAGCCTACACCGATAAGAAATTCAGAGTCATATTGTCGCACTGCCCTTTCCCCCGGTTCTATAAGGCACTCCCTGACAATGAGTCATTCCTGTCTCAGCCCTCTTCTGGAAGGAGGGGCTGGACCGGGCAGAGCAGCAGCTGATTTCCTGGGAGATCAGCAAGATGCAGACATGAGCAGGAGAAAGGACAGGAACCGGACACCCTTAAGCTGGGCAGAGTTTAAGTGCTTCTTTTCTTTGAGAAAGGTCCATTTTTATGCATTGTAGAAATTTTCTCTGCTCCCACCTCCAGCCTCACTCACAGTCCTTGATACTTTTTGGCTGCATCAGCATATCCAGCAGTCAGGTTTTGAAATTATCTTGTTGGTCACATGTGGCCCACATTTTCAGACGTTCCGGAAATACACTGTGTGATTTGTGCATTCACACACCTAACAGATCACTCGGGCAGCGCCGACCTGCAGAGCGACTCACCTCCCGTGTCATCTACCATCTGTGCTTCCCTTGTTGCAAGAGGCAAGAAAATTCAGAAGATGACACGGATTTGTTCCTGATTAATAGAACCGTACCCATTAATGAGCACAACTAGCACTAATATGCTTTTAAAACAGGAGCAAATTAGGCCTCTATGTAGTTGTAATATGTTATCAGCTAATTGATCATTGCTGTTTTTTGTGGACTGTTAAAAAGCAATGCAGATAAAACATTGTTGGGGGGGAGATTTTAAAAAACAACGTGGATAAGGAGACTGTCTATGAAATAAACAAAGGTTTAATTAAACAAAAATTGTACAATTCTTTTCACTTGTTAATTTTTTTAAGAAATCTCTTCAAAGAGTGCTTCTAATTAAAACCTAGATCAGTGGACCCTAAAGTATAGCACAGGGACTTCAGGAGACTTTAAAGTTACTGCAGGAAGCCCAAGAATCCATATAGATTGAAAGTCATAACAACCTTTGGCATATTTATTACCAGTTTTCATATTTAAAATGACTATTTTCAAAATGCAAATTTTTCACTGAACCAAATGGAAATTTATATACAATTTATACTGAATTCCTAGTGACTTTTGTTCTTAATCATTTCATTGGTCCTTTTCTAAAAGCACACTTTGTTTTACAGGAAAAAGTCTGAGAGCAAAGGTCATTCCAAAGTTGTCCTCCCGTTCTAGGGGTCTGGGAACCACTGATGTAATCAGGTTCTCTTTTTCTGGTATTGCACCCATTTGAGTCATGAAGAGTGAACTTCCGACACAAGCTGTCAAGATTTCCTCGTAGGCATGAGTGATCTATATCTGAGTCAGCCTGGGATTTCTTTGCTTCTTCCTTTGCCTTTAGTATTATTTGTGCAAATCAGCATTGTAAACCATTTTCCAGTGAGTTGTAATAGAAACCCAGGGCAAAAGGTCACTTCCTTTTTGGAGCCTCCCTGATGCTGCAGAGTTGCTCCCTCTGTCCTCTGCCCCAACACCGTGCTTCATAATCCTCCTATTTTACCCCTCAACTCACAGCTCTTCTACCATCTGCTTACATATCTCCAAAAGAAAGACTCCAAAAAGGGGATAACAGTGATACTTCTCCAATACATTTGCGATGGGGATTAAGCTCATGTAAAACTACTTAATCATATGTCTGAGAGAAGTGCGCCCTCCCCAGTCTCTCGCTCAGACTCCTCTGTATCTGTTCTTCACCCGAGACCTGTGGTAGTTTGCTGAGTGGTGGACAAAGACATCGATGCCACCTGTGTTGTAATTACTGTAACACGTTTACACTTAGGATTCTGGATCTAGAGCTACCTTCTCCCAAGGAGCAGGATCTCAGCTTTTCCCTTTCTTTTGGAGGAGAGAAAAATGGAAGGAGGGAAAGAGGGAGATGCACCCTGAGCCAGGACAAAGTGGATGTGGACTTACCTTCCATACCACCCCCGATGTCTTTCTTTCGTTTTTTTTTTTGAGACAGAGTCTCACTCTGTTGCCCAGAATAGAGTGCAGTGGCACAATCTCGGCTCACTGCAATCTCCACCTCCTGGGTTCAAGTGATTCACCTGCCTCAGCCTCCCAAGTAGCTGGAATTACAGGCATGCCCCACCATGTCTGTCTAGTTTTTTTGATATTTTTAGTAGCGATGAGGTTTCACCAGGTTGGCCAGGCTGGTCTCAAACTCCTGACCTCAGGTGATCTGCCCGCCTTGGCCTCCCAAAGTGCTGGGATTACAGGCGTGAACCACAATGCCCGGCCAGAGTCCTCTCTTTAAATTGAACTGAGACATAGAGGAGTTTATTAATTTCCCTAACAGCACACTGGAAGGGACTGTTGGAACCACTTGTCATCAGGAACTATCTTATTTACGTTTATCCATCATATAGCAGGATGTCTGACTTGAGATAAGTGTTCAATAAAGCATTTTGTAAATTGGTTAGATAAGAAGTTCAAGGGCAGACATGTCCTGCATCTACAGGCGAGACCACCGGAACTGACTAAGAAGAGAGGCAGGAAATGAGGCTTTCTCCCTCCCTCTCTCTTTCCCTCCTTCCATTTTTCTCTCCCTCCCTTCTTCCCTCCATTTCTTCTTCTGAAAATATATACAGAAATTGGCTTTGTGTGAGGTGATGTCACTCAACTGCAGGCTAAGTGTCCTTAGCACATTTGAGGAAGGCTGGGCTAAGCTATGATGTTCAGTAGTTTAGGTGCATTAAATTTATTTTTAACTTACAACGTCTTCAACTTATGATGGGTTTATTGGGAGGGAACCCATCTTCATTCAAGGAGTATCTGTATAGAGTAGCCGCTCTATGACAGAAACTTCAATAGAAAACCTGAAAACATGTAACCTCCCTTAGCCCGCAATAAGCTTGTAATAAAATCAGGACAAACAACTATAATCAAACAATTAAAAGGCAAAAAATGTCATGGTTAAATGATATTGAGTTTTCCTGTGTGGTGATACTTTGGATAATGCTGAATGATGAACAGAAGTTGGAAGAATTTTAGAAAATGGGGGGAGAACCTTTCATACTAGGAGAACACAGGCATGAGGCAAAAACTGTATGAGACAGAGGAAGCACAGCTCTTCACTATGGCTGAAGGGAGTAAGGAGTACGGGGTAACGGTGGGGCCACTGGGCTATGAAGAGCTTGGTACCTACCAGGAAGGAGTCCGCGCTCATCCTGGAAAACTGAAGAATGCAATCATGATCAGATTTGCATTTTAGAAAATCCTTCTAGCAGAAATAGAAATAAATGGTGGGAAGAGTGACTTGGGACAGGGAGGTGAATTGGGCCACGTTTCTGTTAAACATTTGCAGTGAGAATAAGCAAAACCATGGGATCATTCTGAACCTCTTCACAGAATATTCAAGTTTATATAATGATGCATAGTTTAAAATCCAATATCTAGCATGGCTAGCATGTACAACCTAGAGAGGAATGTGCAATGCAAATGAAATGTTAAGATAGAAGAGAAGACAAACATATTTTACTTGTAATGGAAATCATTTCAGATTATGTCCTGTTTTGTCTCAGGCGATCTCTCTGGGACTCCTTTCTAATTAAGGAGGAATGGGGGGCACAGTTTTGGAAGTCCTAAGAAGGGAATATTGCTGTCATTCATAGAAGAAATGATGAAGATGTAAGAAAACGAAAGTAGACATGGAGATAAATTGATGAATTCAAGTAACACCAAAAGGGTAAGATCGACAGGACTTGGAGACAGTAGTGTGATGAAAGAAAAGAAAAGTCCAGGGTAACTGAGGTTTCTGCAGGAAATGTGAGAGCTGGAAAAAGAGCTGCAGATGTGGAAATGAAGAGGTTGATCACGGTTGTAGTTGTACCAAGCCAGAGGTGGCCATGGGGCTCTGAAATGAAGAAACGATGGAGATGTAGACTAGGAAGTCATTGCACCCATTGACAGTAGAAGCCATGGGCATGAATGAGGCTCACCCAGGGAACATGCACACAATAAGGAAAGTCAAGAGGCCTCTCAAGAAACATGGACATTTAAAAGATAAGCAGTGGAAAATGAGGCAGCAAATGAAATGAAGAAGGCAATTTCAAAGAGTGAAGAGAAAAGTCAAGGAGAGGATGTCATGGACATAAAGAAAAGGACACATTTCAAAAAGGGGGAAGTCAACCCTGGCAAATGATGCCCAAAACTCAAGAATGTTCTCTTGCTTTGGCACCAGGAGAGTGAGAATGACCTTGTGCAGGCAGTTACACTGGAGCATGCCCCGACAGAAGACAGCACTCCAAGTTTCAGTGAGCACCATGAGAAAGAGGAGAGCAGGACTTGTCTCAGTTGACTGGGAGGAGGGCCGACCATGGAGGATGTTCATAGTTACACACGTAGGCACTGCCTGTCATTCCATCTAAAAGACCATGCTCAAGAGTCATGTAAAACCCACGAAGATGGCAAACTTAATTGATAAATGTTGTGTGGGTTCTGACTGCTCCACCAACTGTCTGTTTCTCCATTGGTTCATGAGGTTTAAGGAAAGAAGCCATCTCCAAAACACAAAAGTGTAAGGCAAAGTAGCAAGTGCTGATGTAGAAGCTGCAGAAAGCTATCCAGAAGATCTAGCTAAGATATGGTGAAAGAGCAACATACCAGATATAATCATGAAAAAGTCTGAAACATTGAAGAGTCAGCAACAGGTGACACACAGACGTGAAGTGGACACATGCTGTTGGAAAAATGGCCCAGATAGACTTGCTTGCCACACAATTGCCACAAACCATTAATTTCTAAACCATGCAACTTACATGAAGTGTAATAACGTGAAGCACAATACAATGATGTATGCCTGTATTTGACTGACCCGGGAACTCTGGCCTGTAGCTTCAAATCAAAATCTCAGGCCAGGCATGGTCGAAAACACACACACACACGAAGGCATATCTTGGTAATTTTTCCAATTTATTTTACATATACTTTTTTCTTTTAAAGCAGAAGAAGGATCCGCTAAGGACTGTTTTCTCAGTGCTCCTCCAGGAATGCCGATTTACTACGGCAGTGTACACTGCGTGTTCACCAGACGAGGCATCAAAGGATGACTTCTTGTTCAATCTTTCCAGACACAGAGTTTTTTTAAAAGTAGGAACTGTAAGTAATTCTGCCCTCCTCCCTAAAACAATACACTGGGAAAATTGCATTCCTACATTTGCCACTGTTATTCAGTGTTGCATAAGTTGGTGTTCACTCTCCCTTACAAATGTCTCCTGACACTGAACTCAGCCCATTTAAAAGGTGTCAGGAGGATGACCCAGCATTCACTGTGCTGTTTTCCATGCCCCAATGGCAGTGATTCCATCGGTCACTGTCAGAGCTTGGATGGAGACCCAGTTTATGTCTAGTAACACAAGAAGCAAGGAAGGCCATGTTATCAGTGACTCCACTTGGACATGGAGTAAGTGGCAGAGCCCCTTCTACTTCATCATAGCAGAGGCTGCAACTGTCATGGGCACCAGTGCTGTGGCTACTAGGAAAGAGTTCTGGGGAGTTGTTGGTGATACCCTCTTCCTGGCTATCTTTCATTATGGTATTAAAATTACGTGATGTACAATAATTATTTATCATAGTTATAAAAACTTTTTCTCGTTTAGAAGGAAAACTACAATTGCTTCTCTTGAAAAAGAAATTGAGTTCTAATCAATAATATGACTCTTTCCTGTTTTCTTAGTAACTCAATAAACCTTCAGTTTTATCTGGGTTTGTTGAACCATCTACAGCTTACCGTTGCTTAACTATCTCCATCCTACACAATCACACATACACACACACCCCTATACATGCATGCGCAGCCTTCTTGCATCTAATAGAAAGTACATTTCAAAGTACGTTTCAAAGGCAACCACTAAAGCATGATTCATGAGGCATTATTGGGGATCTCTTTGTCTTTACTATGTTGTAAAGGTTGCAAAGGTGCTTATGCAAGTTGGCTCTATTCTTGGCATTGTAAAGTCAGTTTAATCTCATTCTCTACATCTGGAGGCTTTTGCAGTGTAGTGACTATTTCATACTTAAGAGGATTGATATGACATGTACAATGCTTAACTGATTAGGTCTAGGAAGGGGATTTTGTGTGTGTGTCTTGCTTTTCTGTTCTATCATGCACTCTAGACCGCTGTAATACCTTTTTAAATAACTCTGACACATCTTTTGGGATCTTCCATAGCTTTTTTCATGCTTTTTTAGTCTTTTTATTAATCTCCTTACATAGACAGCCTTGTCCTTTGCAGATCATTTTTCACCAGGGAGCTGTTCTTCATTTTCTATTTTCCATGGTCTTCTCATGTAGTAAACATTCCAGAACCCACTCTTTTCTTTTTTAAAACATTTAAGAATTTCCTTTTTGGACATAATATCAAATTCTAAAATATTTTGTGAGGTAGTGTCCTTAAATTCCTCCAGGGAGTAATTGATAACTTACTTTCCTGTATTTCCTTCACCTAAACTTAAAAAGTAAATTTCATTTTCCCTTAATAAATGATTATGCTATTTCAGTGTTTTGAATGGGATATTTCTGGACTGATACCATCTTTCTTGCTGTTTTTTTTTTTTTTTCTGGATGCCTCTTTTTTTCTGAACTATTTCTGAATTACTCAGTGTGTTTTTCCTCATCAGTGTATAAAGCTGCCCAGACTACATGTGTCTAAAGCTGAGATGTCGATGTTTGCTTTATATCCACCTTCATACTCATAACTTGGCAAGAAACATCACGTGAAAATACTCTTATAAGGATACTAATTATCAATATATTTCTCAACTCCACTCCATGCTACTTTCACTCAAAAAGCAAAGAGATTTAATGCTAAGGCCCCTGAGGCAATGAGGGTGCCAACTCTCAAATTGTGATAATCTTGTCGACATTTTGATATTGGTTTGCAAGGAAAATCCCTTTTAGGTGATGCTTTTGGCAGGACAGTGACACAATAATTTGTACCAAACAACCTCCCAGGGAAGAGGGGAGAGAATGCCTGTGAAACAAATAAGAAGATTAAGTTAACATGGGAGTTCCTTCAAACCAAATAACTCAGTGACACCCAGAAGTGTCAGTGGAAATTCAGGGAGCACAGGTTTTCAAAGAACTTTTATGTCAGAAAGAAGCTTTTAAATTTGAACAACTCAGGAATTAATAAGATCTGGGCCAACAAGCTTTGGCTCCATCCAGACTGCTTGTGTACTGACAGCTCTCTAATGTGGAGACAGAAAAGCTCTGGGCCTAGGAAGGGAGACCTGAGCAGCCTCAACTGAATCCTCAGGCAAGGGAGTCTTGACATGGTGGTGCTTTTGACCAGCTGAGTTGAAATTTCTGTTTATATTATAGCTTTGAGGTTTTAATCTTTAGAAAGAAAGCTGGATGGGTAGTATTTATTTAAATGCATTTTTTTCTATCTAGAGCAGTAGTTCTCAACCAGGGTGACTATGCAACCCCTTTCTATGAGATATTTGGCAATGTCCGGAGATGCCAACTTGGAGGAGGGGAGCTACTGGCATCTAGTGGGTAGAGACCAGGGATGCTGCTAAACATCCTATGATGTACAGCCCAGAACCCCCCAACAAATAATTATCTACTCCAAAATTTCAGTAAGTCCAAGGATTAAGCACCTTTATTTAGATCAATGGAATATACAATTATGCTTTTTTAACCTCATGACAGTCAAAGATGAAAGCATAAATGAATCATCAGAAATATACTTTGCAGTAATACATTCTGTTTCTGTAAAAATCCTGAGCACTGGTTTTAGTTTCCGCCCTCTTCAGCTGATGCTTACTTCAATTGGAGAAAGAAAAGAGCATTTTGTGTGAAACAGTAATTTCACAAAGAGAAACGGTTTTCCATTCATCCATCTGGCTTAAAGCAAAACTAATTTTGTAGTAAGTTGTATTTCTTTATTGATTTTTATGGATTCTGTGCAGATTACAATAAAAAGCTTAATAATGTATGTAATTGTTGATTTTTTTCTAAAATATAATTATAAGACAATTATTCATTCTCACACAGCATCAAATAACAGAAACAATGAAAGTAAATCCTGAACTTCCTTGATCTAAATCGCCATAATTTTTAGGGAACACAAAAGGAAATTTTTGTTTCTTTGTTTCTAATGGAAACCTTACAAATTAGGCCTAAGCACTGAAAATAAGCCTGACTTCAGGTACCTCTTTTTCATATTTGAGAGAAGTGTCTTAACTCAGTAATTGATAATTAGCATAAATCTTTGCATGGTGATGAACATGTATACTCTCTTTTTAGTTTTTCAAATGTCTAAAATGGTTATTTGCTAACTATGGGATTCATTCTTTTTTAAGCTATTAAATGGACAGAAACAATGTGGGTACTAAAATGTTTAACTATACTGTATATTTTTTAAAAATTGTGTCGTGTTCAAATCAGTCTTCGCATAATGCCTTGATACTGCAACTCTCCTCAAAGACATGGATGTGGTCTTGGCCTCTGTCCTTCCACAGCAGTGTGGGTTGGTCGGGAAATCCCTTTTGGGGCACGGAGTTGACCTCAAGAAACGCACTGTGGGTGTGAGTGCAAAGGCCAGACAGCGTACTTCCTTCTCCTTATTTAGTTTTGAGCCTCACGCTTTCCCAAAGCAGCTTTTTCCATTTTCTCTGTGGGGATTTCATGTAGGGGCATCTTAAAAACTACTTCTCTCACACAATTTCCTGTCCATAATACCTTTCACAAGTGGACATCTGCTTAATCCAGAAATCCAAAGAAAATAATGTCACAGTATTCTCTTGTCCTGAGTTCCTAGCCCAGTACAACGGATAATAGAAGCAGACGTTTCTCACTCCACTTTTTCTCTGGGAAGTTCATTGCATCCGGTTACAGCCGTATGGTTCCCCTATGCACCCGGAAGCAGAAAGCCACATTGACCCAATGAATCGGTAACTCTCACCGCTTCTATCAGCTTTTCCTTTCCTATTGTGCAATGATTTCCTCAGCCTCGCTGCCTACATTAGACTCCTTGCTTGCCAGTTAAAATCACTTCAAAAATGTCTGCATTTTCAAAGGCTCCTCTCTGAAAATCAATTCTATGGTGCACATCTCAAAATGGCCCAAGCAAAACTTGATGATGTAGCCACTGTAGCCCCTCCAGGTCACTTCTGTTCATTTCCCTGATTTTGACCACGTGCTCCACCAACTCTGGCCACTGGCAGTCCCAGTATCACACCACACCAGGATCTCCCAGTAAGAAGGGGAACTCTCACTGTGCCCACTGATCAGACACCCCGTCCTCAGCCTGGATCATTCTATTCCCAGGACTCAGCCTCGGCTAGGACTTTCTCAACTTTCCCTGACACTCTAGAGTGACGGGTTGTCTGTTTGAGCTTACCTCCTGTCCAGAGGGCTTCCTAAGGTAAGGACGGGCTCTTAACAGCAGTGTCTCCCTAAGCCTGGCACATTGCCTGGTGCACAGGAGACTGAATTCATACAAGAATGATGGGATGAATCAACAGACCCATCCTGAAACCTCAACCTATACAAGAAACTACAAAATTAAGTGGAGAAAGCTACCTGTTTGACAGGGAAAGCTACAGATGATGTTATGGACTGAGTTGCATCCCCCTAAAATTCCTATGTTGAAGCTCTAATCCCCAATGTGGCTGTGTTTGGAGAGAGAGCTTTTACAAAGATCACTAAGGTTAGACAAAATCATCAGAGTGGGGCCCTGATTCATTTGGGTTGGGGTCTTTAAAAGAAGAGAAAGAGACACCAGGAGGAATGGTCATATGAGAACACAACAAGAAAATGGTCTTCTACAAACTGAGGAGACAAGCCTACGGAGAAACCAACCTTGCCAGCAACTTGTTCACAGACGTCCAATCTGCAGAGCCACGTGGAAGGAATTTCTGTTGTTTAAGCAATCCAGACTGTGGTATTGTGGAAGCCTGTGATGGTTAATATTGAGTGTCAACTTGATTGGGTTGAAGGATGCAAAGTATTGTTCCTGGGTGTGTCTGTGAGGGTGTTGCCAAAGGAGATAAACATTTGAGTCAGTGGACTGGGAGACGGAGACTCACCCTCAATCCAGGTGGGCACCATCTAATCAGCTGCCAGTGCAGCCAGAATAAAAGCAGGCAGAAGAACGTGGAGAGACTAGACCAGCTTCGCCTCTGAGCCTACATCTTTCTCCCATGCTGGATGCTTCCTTCCCGGGAACATCGGACTCCAAGTTCTTCAGCTTTGGGATTCAAACCGGTTTCCTTGCTCCTCAGCTTGCAGATGGCCTATTGTGGGACCTTGTGATCATGTGAGTTAATATTCCTTAATAAACCCTCCCCACTTTTTTGAGATGGAATTTCCCTCTTGTCACCCAGGCTGGAGTGCAATGACATGGTCTTGGCTCACTGCAACCACCACCTCCCAGGTTCAAACGATTCTCCTGCCTCACCCTCTCGAGTAGCTGGGATTGCAGGCTCCTGTCACAATGCCTGGCTAGTTTTGTATTTTTAGTAGAAATGGGGTTTTGCCGCATTAGCAAAGCTGCTCTTGAAACCCTGACCTCAGGTGATCCACCCTCCTTGGCCTCCCAAAGTGCTGGGATTACAGGCATGAGCCACCATGCCCAGCCATAAACTCCTATATATATATATATATATATCCTATTTGTCCTGTCCCTCTAGAGAACCCTGACTAATACAAAGCCCAAGCTGATTGGTACAGGTGACAGCACAAATGCTTGCTGAGTGCCTTCTAGGTAGCATGCATGCTGTTAGTCTCTGTAATATTGTATCTCATTTTAATATCCAGAGTGACTCTAAATGATGTGCTACCGACATAAATCATTGGAACACTCTTGCGTGGAATCTTTTATTAAATTCATTCTGTTTTTCTTTCAATTTGTTTATTTACGTAAATATCAGGCTCTGGTATCTACTATCTACCTCAAATCATGGGCACCCTAGACTAATGCTCACATTTACTGGGCAACAATTTGTCACTAAACTAAAATATACGTTTCTCCTAAGGTGATGAAACAAAATCGTTAGAATTGATCATTAAAAATATATTTTATGTTTTCAATGTGCTAAAAATATGTGTTTAAGTCACCCATAAACTAATCACTGAGATGAGCCCTCAATTCTTTAGCAAACTTAAGGTATTTTGACAGCATCTTCAAGTTGACTGGGTGAGATGCTCCTGGGATAGCTCTCATCACACTCCAGAGCTCACACCATGTTATTAATTGTGATAAATTCCATGCCTTGCCCACTAAACTATTCATCTTGCGAAAGCTGGAACTTTCTTATTTCATTTTATTGTTTCTAAAGTGGAGATACTACAAACACTGCATCATAAGATTACATGAAGTAATTAACACATGTAAGCCACTTAGAACGCACCCAGCATGCAGTCAAAATTAGACAAATGTCAGGTGTCACTGCAATTTTTTGGCTATCATTATCATTACTGTTATCATTCACTTTTATAACTGTGCTGAACACAATATCTGAGCGATTACAGTTCCCTAAAGTCTTCGTCTGGCTGCCAGAACAGGTTACCATAAACAGGGTGACTTACGAACAACAGAAAGCATCTCGCCACTCTGGAGGCTGAAAGTTTGAGATCAAGGGTGCCAGCATGGTCAGATTCTGGTGAGGGCTGTCTTCCGAGTGGCAGATGTCTGCCCTCTTGTATCCTCATAGGGCAGAAAGAGAGAGAACATTCACTCTCTTCACCTTCTTACAAGAGCACTCATGTCCTCCTGAAGTCTCTACACTCAGGCTTGATCACCTCCCAATGCGCCACCTCCTCCTTCAACGTAAGAATTTTGGGGGCGCACAGACATGTAGTCCATAACACCCAGTGTTTGTCGGAGGATAGATAAAAATCATTCCACCTTCAACTGCAGTTGAGTGACCTCAATTCACATTAGCTCTCAGGCTGTATGAGGACAGGGAACGTTCTCAGACGTTTCTGATGTTGTTATTCTTCACTCCACTAGCCCAGTATCTCATATTTAGTGAAAGCCCACTCAACACTAGTTGGAATTCCCTGAAAGAATTGTATAGTGGTGTCAGTATCTGGACTCGAGACTTCTGGACATTTCTCAGGAGTGGCAAAATTCTCCTGAGCCAATTCCCTCCCAAATTAAGGAGGAATAAATTTAGACTTATTTCTCTACACAGCTTTATAAGTAGGTTACTTTATAAATAAGCTATAAAAATTTCTGGTTTCCTTGGAAGTTACAATGGAAGCGATTGCAATTTGTCTCAGCTTTTTATTGCATTAACTGAAAATAGGTACATGGCAAATATTATTATTAATTGCAATCTCATGTCTCAAGAGTTATTGCATTGATCTGAGTTCCCCAGTATCTTTTACTCTTGAACTGCTAATGGAGTGACATTTCAACTCCCTTAGTAATTATTTTAAATAATTTCACAACTTTGATTTAGTCATGACAAAAATATACAGTATTAGTCTAAAAAATAGTTGATAAACCATTTAATATTATATTAAAACATTTATTTAAGTACCATCTAATACCATTCACAACATTTAAAGACAATCTCAGCTTTCTCTATTAACAGCACACATGCTTCCAATTACTGTTAAATAATTATGTAAGAAATGATTTGGGTTTTTCCAGCAAGTAAATACAAAATTGCACATTGTATCATTTTTGGTTTGTGTATCCAAGGCATGTGAATGCCTGCATTCTAAATAGTAATTGAAATTTAACTATAATTACAACATCAAATATGTTTCATAAACTGATGCTTATAAACTTTTTTCTGAAAAAAACAATGAGTATATTTGTATAGATTTTGCATGCTATTTCTAAATTAGGGCATGGGAGTTTTCAGGCTGTTCTTTGCAAGCTCTTTTCTAAAAATAATACATTGAGGACATGGAAAGGCTTTATTCTGAACAAACAAAAGACAATTTTGGATATAATCATCACTACATTTTTCCTCCTAAACATGTGTTTTTAAAGAGCCAGAGACATCCTAAGCTGCCATATAAGAATTTGGATTAGATGAATGCAAATTATCAACCTGCTGATCAATTCATCTTGAGGCAATTTGCAGAATTAGTATCAATTTTGTACACTTTGATACTTAATGCATTTCACTATCAATGTTTTTAAACAATAATATGCTCAAAATGAAGGCTATCAACTAGTACGTATTAATGACATTCAGCTGTGGATTGACACATTATGATACTCATTTGGTTACCACTACACATTATAAATGAAACAGTTATTCAAATAGCCCACATTAAAATTTAAAAAAAGAAAAATCAAAATTATTATTTCATCACCTTCTTTTGCAAAGCAGACATGGAGACTGACACTATTCCTGTCTTTCATAAGGGGAACCCCTTGGAGTTTGTGACTCCCCAAGCGGAAACACCTATCTGGCTTGTTCTTCCTCTTTCTTTGAATCTGTCATGTATTACAAGGGCTCATAGAAGTTGACCACCCTTAAGGTGGAAGGGAGAAAGGCAATCAGAAGTCCTAATTATCCTTTGGAAAGGAACAGAGAAAATCTATGAGATGGGAGATGGCAGTGAAGAATCCAGTCATGATTTTGATCATTACAAGTTTTCATTAGACCTATTTTGTTTCCTAAAATGGGAAAGCACCTTATTGTAATCACCTCACCCCTAAGATGAAGATGAAATGTTTAATGTTCTTCGGGAATACTACTTCCATTCTCTGTGAAGAGTGACAGGGGAAGGATGTCATCATTATTACGACATCATCACTTCATTTTTAGAATTACAGGTTCTCAGGACTGAGACGCTAGGCTGTCCTTCAGAATTCACATGTCTTAAGTACCTGAAAGCAAATTAAACTCCATCTTTCCGGAGTTTGCCATTGGGCTATTCCTTGAAATCCACATTCCTTAAGACACCATGGCCATGTCCAACTGGGTGCACTGCAACTCCAAATTTCTATTGAAATCATGTTTCTCTTCTCTTAACCCAGCTCTTCAAGAGCATTTACTTGCCCCTTCTACTAATCTAAATTTCTGACTTTTCCCTTTAAGACCATTTCAGTGGTTCTCCTGTTCAGCCCGGAATACGTCCTCCCATACATTTCTTCCTTGCCTTGGTTCAGTCCATTAGGACATAAGGATGGTCTTTGTCATTAATCTCACCTGTCCAAATCCCAGCTTTCTGTGGAAGTTGAAACCATTAAAAAAACTCCTGAAGAACTACATTTTCAAACCTTATAACTGACTTTAAAGTTCAGATCCTAAAATAGCTTTGCTTCATGCAATACATGATGATTCAGATGTAGCCATTTATCAAAGTGTGTTCTTACCAGATTAATCTAGTAAAATTGCTGCTTTCATTTTATCTTTACTGTGCTCGTAACAAAAGTTTATCTCTGGATTTCAAAGGCCTCCATCCATCAGTTCAACCAATTCATTTCAGTTCATTCCAATAATGCAGTAAAAGTAGAGTTCTAAAAATTATAGAAAATTAGCAATTCTGTCATTTAGTAAACTAGGACACAGAAGTAGTAACATTCACTTATTTAATTATAAACTAAGATTTGAGAATTTACATTGCTTGTGTATGGTTGACCTAGAAAGTTAAAGAAGAGTTAGGACTGGGACCCACACAGCCCAACAAACATGGACATTTCTGCTTTTCTGGACTTAATATGTCTGAGAAACTAAATTTTGATTGCAATGATTGTATATATGTGCATATACACATACCTATCTATTCAAATCTCTCGTATTCTGATGAATAAGATCAATATCTGGACTGCTTCAGTAAAGTCCTTCCATAGGAGTGGAAAGTGCACTAAACTGCAGTCAAAGAAGGAATTCTGGCCATATTCCCAACCTCTGCTTAGTTTCTGTCTGATCATGTAAACTTGAGTGAATGACGTGACTATTTTTGGACTTTAACTTCCTCATCTATTGTCAAAAATGTCATTGTGAGGCTCTTGGTTGCGCCATCATTTGCAGAGTAGGCATGACCCTCTTCGGCAGCTTAGTGTACCTGTGTGGTTACGGCTCTCTCTCTCTCTCTCTTTGTTTTTCCTCCCAATTTACTTACTATGTCAATTCTTAACCAAGCTCTTAGAGAGCTTGATCCTATTAACAAGAAGTCTAGTAGCTCCTTCTTGATATTTCCCTGCAATTTGAAGAACTCTACTTGTTTTAAGTATTCAGTGCCACTTCCAAACAAGACAAAGACCAAAAAAAAAAACAACAACAACAGAAAGTCAGACCCAGCCACGAAAACTGTGGCTTTGACTGCTTCCACTTGGCACTGCTGTTGAGCCAGCGCTGCACAGTCCTGTGACTCTGTACGTCCTGATTCGAGACACTTCTGCTAGTCCAAAATGCACCATAAGGCAGAGTGAGGCCTCACACTTAGAATGGTGAAGATCTGCAAAAACCAAGAATTTTAAAATGCAATTAAGGCCTAAAGGATTATAAGAATTTGTGACTTTGGAGCATTGGGAAAAGTGGGCAGCATATTTTACAGTTATGATGGAATCCATGGAGTTTAGCTTCCTCTGCTAAAGTTATTTAATGGACGGAACTCTAGAGGAGGCTGTGAAGTGTGTTTTTTTAAGTTGATATTTATTTGAATTGGGGCTCATGTTATTGGAGATACACCATGCAGAAAAATGTGTGTATAAAAGTTGAATTCCTCAAAGGGCTGCTCTGAGGGTAAAGAAATAATGAGAGTCAAGAGACATTAACCAACACTCATCAGGGAAGCCCACCAGCAAATGAAAATATAGATAAGCCATTCTTTTAACTTCCTTGATGAGTCTTCAGTAGAGAAAAAAATATATGTTGTTTTCAAGTTCAGTGTTCTCTTAGTTCACACTCACATGTCCAGCCTCTGCTTCCCAAAACACGGCAAAGAAAATATGACAAGGTCTTCAAGTGGCCTCCAGCCTAACTTCCTGCTCTGTAAAAGCCAGTCCTTCTCCCAAATACTTTGGTGCTAAGTTATGCTGAAAGCAAACCTTTAGCATGGTCTCACTCTTTCTTCCTAGGAAGTTCATTTCTGGAAACTGAATCCTTTCCTGTCATTAGATTTTGCTTAGGGCTACTCAAGTCTACACCAGAAAGCCTTCCTCGTCTAAGGACGCCATGTAAAAATTAACTCTTTCTCATCACCCGGCGCTCCCTGAAAGTCTTTACGCTTGACACAATAAGGAGTGTCTGATTATGTCAAAATAAAGGCCTGGTTACCACTGTTCCTCAAGGCTAGGACTTGCCTGACTAAGAAGAACAACTCTAGGGAAGCTGTCCAAAAGAGGAATGCATGTCTTACCTAGAGAAAATAGAGAAGAGACTGACATCTATTCATTTTTTGCAACGTCGTCTAGCTCCTTTTAAATACTAGCTATAGATATGACCTACACTGAAATAAAAGTGATTTGCTGCACTTTGAAAAAAATACATTAATCACTTATTTTCTTTCTTTCTAACATGTGAATACTTATGACATGAACCACAGAATGCAGCATGTAATGGTGCACTCTTTTTATATCATGTAGGTTTTATCTCAGACTTGACTGTAAATTCCCTGAGTGACACTTCCATTGTATCTTAGTGGGAAGGACATAGGATGGGTTATAAACACTTGTCAATTTATTGATTTATAAACAAAACTAATTGTTGATGTTTTCAAATTGTGTCTCTTCAGGTAAACGTTTTGCATACAAGACATATTTATTGGCTGTTAGATTATTCAATATTTGTTCTCCTTTACTGAAGGCTTTGCAAAGACGGCTAAAAAAGGAAATTGTATCTCCATTTGCAGTTACATGGATGGTTCCTAGATGGCCACTTAGTAAATTTTCATTTCCTCTGATATTCACATTCCCTCACAGTAGACCTGCAAAGAAGTAAGCCTTGCACACACATTGGTGCACAGGTAGGCATTTCAAACAACATGAGTCCCAATTCAAATAAATACCAAGTATGTAAAAGCACACTCCACAGGCTACTCCATAGCCAACACTGCTTCAAATGCCCCAAGCGAAGAACCTAAACTACACAGCGTTGAGGTGTAAGACCAAGCCTGCTGCCTGCTGTGCAGGGAACTGTGCAAATCTAGGGGCCAGATCAGTAAAGTCCCGTCTTTCAAGCTCCTGCTGCAGTTTTTATTTCTTAAAACCCTTAATTTTGTGCCATTTTTGACATTCAACAGTATCTCTTTCTGTGCCACTCCAACGGAGAAAAAAAAAAAAAACTTATACCTCCAACAAAAGTATATCAGAAACATATTTCAGACTTATTGCATACGGTAGTTTATTATTACATCACATTTCTAGGTAAAAGCTTCAGTTTTCACATGTACATATGGCAGACTCAGCGTTAAAGTGGCCACAGCCTCTGTGTCTGCCTTGAAGTGGAGACGCTGAGACGAGCATCAGTTGCGTGTATACGGAATGACATGAAGGTGAAGCTGTAGGGGAGGGATGTCATTCTGTTTTTCATTTTCACTCAAAAGCCACATTTTCAATTACTTCCCAGAACATAGCTAGTGAATATACAGTTTCCCCTCGGCAGGGAGCAACTCTGGCAGCCTCCAAACCTCATGGGATTCCTGCAGATAGCATCAAACAAGGGAAGTACAGCAAAAAACTAGGGTTAAATTGAATGTATCTTGGGCAGAAAAAAAAAAACAAAACCATAACCAATATCAGAGGTTTTATGAAAATTTTAAATAATGTAAACATTGCTGGTCTCAGGAAGTTTAATGGTAAGTGAACAACTTGAAAAAGATAGAAAAATTCAGGCTATGCTTAGCCAGTATAAACTCAGGTTTGGTCTCCTGAATAGGCAGTTCCTTCATATATTTATTTCAAATCAAAAATAGGAAGGCAATAAGAAGTATCCGATCATGTGAAGACAGAATAAGTCAGAGTGAGCAAAGAAGAGAGAGAAAGAGGACCCAGAAACAGAGTCCACTGGGATGCTGCAGCGGGAAGCCTGCCCTGAAGACGGCTGAGCACAGGCAGGCGTTAGGGACCTGGGCAGGAAGGGAGACACCGTATGGAAGGTCACATCACACGCACTGAGAAGGCCAGACGGATTGGGACAACAGTCTCCCAGATAAAGGTCATTTCAGGAAACCAAAGGCTCACCTCCAGTGAAACAGCTTTCCCCACCTTCATACCCTCAAGCACCATTGGCCAGTGCCTCAAATTCCTCTAATGTAATTCAGCCTGGAATTACCCAACAATAATGAGCTCTAACATGCTTCAAGAGTAGCATTGTATAAAGTTTACATTTAAGTAACATGTGTTAAATACATATGAAGAAAGGGTTTTGTACAATGCAGAGGCCTGGGCACCTGGAAGTAAGCAAAAGATGAGAGGAAGGAGTCAAGGGACCTCCTATAGGGGAAGTCAGAAATTATGGGAGTTAATTTATTTCTGAAAACAAATTTACCTAGCCCAGTCCGCCAGGAAACGTGAGCAAGAGTTTTGATTTCTTCACTAACGGCTTTAAATTTAGTGAAAACCTACTATGCACCAAGTCTCCTGCTAAAGTAAAGGACGGACACCAAAAAACTTTCTCCAGTCCCAAGTCTAGTGAAAGACACATCCACCAGTCCACTGTAACTCACAAACACCCCTATGACCTATGGAAAAGCACCTTGAGTGCACACCAAACGCTGTGACGTCTTCAGGGAGTAGACTAGACTTCTGCTTCCATTATGTTTTTATCCTGAATCTCCTCCAACCTGGTTCTCATCACCACCACTTCACAGTTCAATAAAAGTTAACATAGATGGCGTAGAGTTGCTTGAACCCAGGAGGCAGTGGTTGCAGTGAGCCAGAATTGTGTCACTGCATTCCAGCCTAGGCGAAACCGCAAAACTCCGTCTCAAAGAAAAAAAAAATTAATATAGCCATCAAATAACATATAAGTTGAGACGGAGTCTTGCTCTGTCACCCAGGCTGGAGTGCAGTGGCACAATCTCAGCTCACTGCAACCTCCGCCTCCCAGGTTCATGCGATTCTTCTGCCTCAGCCTCCCGAGTAGCTGGAATTACAAGTCCCTACCACCACACCTGGCTAATTCTTGTATTTTTAGTAGAGGTGGCATTTCATCATGTTTGCCAGGCTGGTCTCAAACTCCTGACCTCGTGATTTGCCCCCCTCAGGCTCCCAAAGTGCTGGGATTCCAGGTGTGAGTCACCACTCCCGGCCACAAGTTGATTTTTTTTTTTTTTAAGTCCTCATCCTTCGCCTTTCTCATTCTTCAAGGTCCAGGTCAAATGTTTCTTCCTGTGACAAACGTTCCTCAGTCTCCCCTTAGAGAGCCCAGTGCAGCAGTCCTGGACTCAGCCTGGGGCTCTCTGGGCACTGGGGGTGTTTCCAGGAGGGATCCCAGGAACAGAGTTGCCACTTGTCTGGCACAAAGACGTGCCACATATCAGCCACAAAGACACTCCTGTGTCCCGCAGTAATGTGGCCAATTTTGACTCCCCAAAAACATCTCACAGAGTCCTGCCATTACCACCTGTTTCTGTTACCATTTGTCTCCTACTCACCTCATTTCTAGGAAGCAAGCAGACAGAGGTGGAAATCATGAGTGTCTTAGGAAGTAATTTTCAGAGAGCAGACTCCTTAGTCCTTCCACATCTCATAATTTAAGCCTCTTTGGATGAATTATAAACACGCAGTGTGTAGGTCGTGTTAGTTCATCCTGCTGTGGAGTAGCTGCATTGTTCCCAGACACAGTCCAGCCTTCAGGAGAGGAGTAGCATGCAATAGGTGTGAGTAGACTGCTCTGAGCATCCTGAAACTTTTCACATTGAAAGAAACGATCCAGGATCCAGTTCATCTCCCATCTCAGCCCTGCATCTCTACCTGAAGCAACACACCATACGTCCTTGAGCTGAGCATTCTTTGCAGAGAAAGCAGCACCAAATACAGACCAGTACAGGACAGGACAGGATCATCACGGCGCACCCTAAATGACTGTTTGGTCCAGATACATCTGATTCCAAAAAGCAACAACTATAGTCATGATCTTGTACTTCCGAATCCTACCAAAGTGCTCAGGGCATAGAAAGTATTGATTAAATGTTGAATGGAGAAACAGCAATAGGATGATATACAATGTCTTGGAGAAAGTGAAATACAAGTGAACATTTCCTCATATTCTTGGTGTCAGAAAATACATAACAATAAAAGAGTGCCAAAGCTGTGACATGGTATAGAAAATTTCTCACTGATATGGTT
Source organism: Macaca thibetana thibetana (assembly GCF_024542745.1). Classification (NCBI taxonomy): domain Eukaryota; kingdom Metazoa; phylum Chordata; class Mammalia; order Primates; family Cercopithecidae; genus Macaca; species Macaca thibetana. The sequence continues at coordinate 85,605,079 of NC_065594.1, forward strand.
TGAATCTGTGTCCCCATCCAAATCTCATGTCAAGTTGTAATCCCCAGTGCTGGAGATGGGGCCTGGTGGGAGGTGGCTGGATCATGGGGCTGGTGTCTAGTGGTTTAGCACCATCCACTTAGTGCATTCTCATGACAAGGAGTTCTCACAAGATCTGGTTATTTAAAAGTGTGTAGCACTGCCTACTTCTCTCTCTCTCTCTCTCCTGCTCTCTCCTGGTAACATGAGCCTGCTTCACCTCGCCTTCTGCCATGATTGTAAATTTCTTGAGACCTCCCCAGAAGTTGAGCAGATGCTAGCCTCATGCTTCCTGTGCAGCCTGTGGAACTGTGAGCCAATTAAACCTCTTTTCTTTATAAATTACCCAGTCTCAGATATTTCTTTATAGCAATGTGAGAACGACCTAATACTAAGGAATGGTTATGAGGAACAAATGGTAGAATGAAATAATCCCTGAGCTAATTATCCATTCAACTGTCCCAGCTCTTGTTAACTCAGTCCATTTCATTAACACACCTGACCTCAGTTTCCTCATTTGTTTTAAGGGTATTGAAATTATTGGATTTCTGTGGTCTCTAAAACACTATGAACCTTGAAATGCTATAATCTAGGTTTTAAACTTTTTAAAAAGAAGCAGCAGTTGATTTGATAAACTTTCATGAGAAACCATCATTTGAAAAAAATAAAAATAAATAAAAGGCAACATTGTTGAGGTTTCAGAGAAGGTTCCCACTAAATTAAAAAAAAAAAAAAAGAAACAAAGAAAGAAAGAAAGGAACTCTCTCCTCCACATCCAAAGAAACTGAGACGTTAAGAAAAAAATTAAATATGAGGCAAAAATGGAGTTTGAGGGAGTAGCTGTAACTCTTAAGAGACAAGTGGGCCTGCTAGCACTTCATCCCCAAGTTAGGCAGAAAACAGCACCACCGAGGAGCAGGCAGTGCTGAGCTAGGACAAACCTTGAGTCACAGAGAGGTTGGGGCACAACCTGACCAGGAACTCTACATTTCCTTGGAATTTCTGAGGTCACCTCTGATTTAAAATAATGATGATGATAAATATAGAACCTTGGGAGGCCTTGAATCCTAAACTACCTGAAAACCTCACAATGGTCAATCACCAATGGTGAGTCAATGACGGGTCATCAATTCTTTCCTCCGAAGAACTCACTCCGTGAATCCAGTGGGAAAAATGACTACAAAATGTTTCATAGAGTGTGGGAAAGCTTCATTATTCTTCCTAAAGATGTTCTTAATTTTTGGGTTTACATATGATAAGAAATTATTTTTTAATGATGGTATAGCAATAACCACAGAGTCTAAAAATACGTTTCTGGGCTTATTTCTTCTTGTCGAACTTTTTTAAAATTGAATTTGCATATGGTGATTTTTTATGATACTTAAAATTGTTTGAAATATGTAATAATTTAGAAAAAGAATATCTATACACACACATATATATGTCAAGTAAAACTATGTATTATTTTTGTAGATATTTATGTTTGTAGGTACCAAACAGTTGTAATTTTCTATTAATTTTTAATTTAGCATCATCAGATGGTTTCAATCTTGTATCCAAGAAAACCCAGATAACTTTAGGAAGTCGGTAAAAACCTTCCCTCTTGTTGAGAATGAAATGATCAATAAGTCAGACCTTATTGACCAACCTGTATTTTTCATCTGAATGACATATCCTTAGCATGCCATGTCAGGTGATCTCTAATATCTTGCAGGAACATACCTGAAGTAGAGGGAAGAAATATTCTGTTTTAAATACCGTATTGTGACTAATCGGGGTCTTTTCAAAACTGTCTGCCCAATTGCAAATTTGAATAATACAGATGAGGGGCTCGACCATATTGAAGTCTGGAATTCCCCCACCCAATGAACGACTGTATGTCAACAGGATATAATTAACTATTTACCAATTTTATAGCCACAAAATGATTCACGTGATGCTGAGAGCAAGAATTTTTATAGAAAAAAAAAAGCATAGTGTAGTGGATGGAAACGCTGACAGGAATTTGACTGATAAAATTAATAAACAGCTGAGCACAGGCGGAAACAATTCTGAGAAATTATTCACTGACCTTATGTTGACCTGGAGAGGTACTTTTTTCAAAAATCTAAGCTTATGGTTTATATTTAAGTAATACAAAATAGGATAATTCTTCCTTGGGTCTGATAAACAAAAAGCAAGAATGTAAATTAAACTTTATAACAGGATCTCTGTAGTCACTGCCACAGTTGATCACAATTAGTGCTATGCCACCTCTAATCTATCATGGCCTTAAAATTGCCAGTAAAGTGTTTCCTCTTAAGATGGTAATAAGAAAGGAAACATGGGTACACTAAAAAAAAAAAAAAAAAAAAAAAAAAAGCAGCAAAGCTGGTAGTGAACACAGAAAGTAAATTTCTCATTTAAAAATGAACATGAATGGAAGGTCAGCATGGAGATTTCCTTCACTTACACATTTACTCACTTATTCATTCGTTCATTCACTGGGGTGATGGCTGGACATGAAGCATTGCAAACTAATTAAGTGAACAAGAATCAGCCTTGGTCCACGTTGTTGAGGGTGAGTGTGATTTAACTAAAGTTCTATTTTAGGGTGATGTATGTTACATCAACATTTTGGAAAAATAGCAGAGGAGATATAGATTCAATTCATGCAGTGGTTAAAGGGAAAATTAATAAAATAGAAAATTCAAAGGCTATTGAGAGGTCGAATCTATAAGCCACAGCCACAAATCAGTTGAGCTAGATAGGATAGTCTTAACCTTCCTTCCCTTTAGAAACAGACAATGAGAGAACTGTTAACCTTTATGGCTGAGTCAGCCAATGCCAATGATTTAGTTAGGATATTTGTCTCTGTCCACATGTCATGCAGCGAGTCCTCACAAGATCCGGTCATTCAAACATGTGAGACACCTTCTTCTCCCCACCCCCATTCTCTCCCTCTTGCTCCCGTTTTTGCCATGTGACCTGCAAGCTCCAGCTTTGCCTTCTGCTAGGAGGAAACGCTTCCTGAGGCCTCCCCAAAAGCTGTACTTCCTGTAAAGCCTGCAGAACCGCGAGCCAATCAAACCTCTTTCTTTATAAATTACTCAGTCTCTTATAAAGTACCCAGACTCCAATAACAGTCCCTTCCACTTGAGAAATAATGCCGAGTTAACGAGAACATCTGAGCTCTCCACATCTTCTTCACTTGCAGGCTTAAATGGCCCTCACAACAGTATACCATTTAATTTCCCCTCTTTGCACACATTCCTTATGTACTGTCCAGTTTAGTAGAAAAATACATGTTTAAAGGGGGAAAGAGAGTAAATAAATATGATGGATAGAAATATGAATAAAAACGAATTAGATCACCCCATTTCTTTGGCTGAAATGTGCAAGTGCATGGCTGCATGTGAGTGTATATGAGTGTATGTGTTTAAGTGTGTGTGTGGGCATCGATGGGGCCTGTCAGTGAATGCCCATTTTTCTTGGCTTAGAGGAGAAAACCTGCTCTATTTTAATAAATTTGCTCTACATGACCATGTGTCCTTTTATTCCCTGAAAGTTCAGTCTTAATGAAAAACAGAAATTTCACATGGATAAATCCACTAGCAAGTTTAATTAACCTCATAAAGATATAAAATGACCCAATCAAAAGATATGTTTTTAGTGCCAACCAAATTAATATTTTAAACTAAACTGAAGAATTTAGCACATTTCAAATCATATATAATGCTGATTTTATAAGACCAATCCCGTAATACCTCTGCCTCCAGATGGTGGTAAATTACGCATATTTAGCAAGAGTGAGTCCTTCCCTTTCATACAACTCAGATGGAATCATTTGGAATCACTGCAGTAAAATAGATACAACATATTTTGCACAATAAAGTTATATCTTCCACAGTAAAATATGGGGTTTTAAAAATTGTTATTTACATAAGTTTGAGCCTTCAAAGCATTGCGTATAAGAAAGGACTGTACAGTAATGAAATCGCTCATTACCCTGAGTGGGTCCAGTTTTGCAAATGTGAAGTGTCTACTATAGACAAATGTCACTCAGAAAATATGAATGAGTTCTCCATATCTAGCATAGAAAGAGTCTAAGAACATGATGGTAACTTCCTTATCTGACTCTGATCAGACCAAGCGAAATGATTCTCAGATCATTTGAGATCCAAAATAAATCTGAAGATAAAAGTGGGTCTATTGGCTATAATGTAAAGGGAATGGCTTCTGGGCAAATAAAGAAGAAAACAAAGTTAATCTCTGGGGGCCCTTTGTTTGCTGATTTTCTTGGTTTTGGTGATTTCTCCCTCCTTCCTCAACAAATGTCTTCCACATTGTCCACGTGCCATTTTTATTCTACACAGCACATCTCTTACCTGTGACTACCTGGGAAAAGATGTTTTTCTCAATATTCTCCATATTCCAAATCCTTCCCCACAGCTTTTGTCCAACCAAATTTTCTATTCCCCCTGGGCTTCCATTTTGCCCATTAAAAATGTACTTCTGACAATAACTTGATGTGTGCTACTATGCATGGTGCTGACCCAGCAGGAAAACACATTAGCCAGAGTGAAACATGATGGTTATGTGTACAGCAGAAGATGATGTAGGCAATGGTGTATATATTTGGTAAAAAGATGGTGATTTTGAATGATGCTTGGACTATAAAAAGCCCCTGGGGTCTTTGACAAGACTCTTGAAAATGAAGTTCTTTGGTGGCCATCTTAAATCTCACTGGGCAATAGAGTAGAATTAAGAGTCCTAACTGACATACGGGCAATGCCACACAACTCAATAACTAACGTGATGAGAAGCTCTTCTCCCAAGAGAAGGAGGTGGCCTTGGGCATTCCTGGACCCGTGGACACGAATTGTATCTTGGTAGGGATGCTCTGCCTCCAACACACACTCTTCCTCCCATGTCTGCCTTCTTCACTTTTTTTTTTTTTTTTTTTTTTTTTTTTTTTTTTTTTTTTTTTTTTGAGACCGAATCTTGCTCTGTAACCCAGGTTGGAGTACAGTGGCGTGATCTCTGTTCACTGCAAGCTCCGCTTCCTGGGTAGCTGGGATTACAGGCGTGAGCCACCACGCCCAGCTATTCTTCACTTTTGAAGTGTTTTCGTCTCTAATTTTGCTTGTAGCAGTCTCCATGAATGAATCTAATAATTGGCTCATTTAGGTCACATAATTCACCTGCAACTCAATAAGAACAATACGAAATTCTGTAATTGGTCCAGCCACAGGGATGTGTCCAGTTTTGTAACCAACATTAATTATTAAGAGAAATGAGGGAAGAAACCTGCTGCAGCAGATAAGAAACAAAACAACCGTGATAGCCAAACCCATCTGCACGTTCCACCACTGAGGGCATTCAGTACATACCTTACTGGTTCCTGCTGGGTTTGGAGTTGTGTTTGTTTGTTTGTTTGTTTCATTGTTTTTGAGAGGAGTCTCGCTTTGTTGTTCAGACTGGAGTGCAGTGGCACAATCTCGGCTCACTGCAACCTCTGTCTCCTGGGTTCAAGCGATTCTCCTGCCTCAGCCTCCTGAGTAGCTGGGACTACAGGAGTGTGCCACCATGACCGGTTAATTTTTGTATTTTTAGCAGAGACGAGGTTTCACCATGTTAGCCAGTCTGGCCTCGAACTCCTGACCTCAAGTGATCCGCCCACCTCTGCCTCTCAAAATGCTGGGGTTACAGGCACAAGCCACTGCACTCAGTCTGGGTTTGGGTATTAATCTTGCCCTTAAGAATGAAATCAAGGAAACTGGAGGAGAGCAGCTTTGTGTAAAGAAAGCTGGATTGGAAATGAAGAGACAAGTTCTCGAGGATGTGTTTATCATGCCACTCCACCACTGCAACTGCCTTTCCACCTTCGTTCACTCTATGTTGCTGTAACAGAGGTGTTGCTACCACAGAGGTGGTCATTTATAAAGAAAATAAATTTATTTCTTATAGTTCTGGAGGCTGGAAAGTCTGATATTAAGGTGCTGGGATATGGTGAGGACCTTCTTGCCATGTCATCCATGGTAAAAGGCAAGAGGGTGCAAAAGGGTGAAAGAAATGGAGCTCACAGCCTCAAGCCCTTTGATAGCTGGCATTAATCCATTCATGGGAGTTTATGGGGGAGCAGTGGGAACGCCTGGATCTGGAGTCAGAAGCTCTGAACTTGACCAGCCCCACCACTTCTGGAGCAGGTTTCCAGGCCTGTCTGAACGTAATTGTCCTTAACTATAAAAGTCAAAATGGAACCCTTTCTTTCACAGGGGAGGTGTACAGAATAAACAAGGGAAAATCATATAAATGTATTGTAAATTGTAGAGAGCCATACAAAGGCAGCAGGTTAGCTGATGCATCTGTGGGTCAGGGTAGTTTGATGAAGTTAATATTGGGAGCAGCCTGGCCTGCTCTATATGACCTCAAATGTAATTTCTGTTCTGCAATGCACCTGCTCCTAAACAACAGCCTAGAATACAGGTGTTTCTGGACATAGGCACCTGTCATCACCATATCAGCACTGGGCATTCTTATTCATACCACCTTTCCTAGTGACTTTACCAGCTCTGGTCACCTTCCTAGAGATGGGGAAATGTGCCAGTCAGTCTAATCCGTTCAGACTATTATCAGAGAATATCATAAACCGGTTGGGTTATAAACAACAGAAATCTATTTCTGACAGTAATGGAGGCTGGGAAGTCCAAGATCAAGATGCCAGCAGATTCAGTGTTTTGTGAGGGCCTACTTTCCTGTTCATTTTTGCTATAACCTCATGTGGTGGGAGAAAGGGGAGCAGGCTATCTGTGGCCTCTTTTTTAAGGGTGGTTATCTCATTCATGAGGATCCTACCTGTGACCTAATTAACTACCAAAGGCCCCACCTTCAGATTCCATCACATTGGGGATTAGGCTTTCAACACTGGGGGGATACAAACATTCAGTGTATAGCACACATACACTGCAGACTCCTATTTCCCCAGAATTCTCCGGCCAGCAGGCACTGCTGACGTTCCTCTTGCTGTTACAAGAATGCCTCTACAGAAGCCCCGAACACTGTGTCCTGCCTCGTGCTGTTTTGAGAAGATGGATAAAAAACCTGAATAGGAGTATACAAGTTGGAAATAGAAAAAAAGTAAAACTCATAACTGTTCATTGAACGTTTCCAAAGGGCCAGGCTTTTACATGCATTGTTGCATGCATTAAGTGCTTTACATGCATTACTGCATCTTACACTTCCTGCAAAATTGTCAGATAGGTAATATTACACATGAGTAAATGAAGACTGAGACAATTTAAATAACTCGCCTGAGTGGCAGAATCAGAAGAGAACCAGATGGGCCTGTGTCTATACTCCGTAGGCCCCACGGAATTCACACGTGAGCTAAGACTTCAGAAATACTGGACTAAATTTCAAGAAAAGAGGTAAGTGGATAAAAGAAAGAAGATATGAGTAAATGAAATTCTAGCAAAACTCTTGGAGAACTTTGGAAAACAAAATTCTTGCTTTAGTTCAGCTGATTACAGTCAAATACACTCTATTCAGTTCTTCCACTGCAGCATCAATACCTAAATGACCCCTCAGAAACTTTAAATGTAATTACCAGAAAAGGTATACCCACTTCTTATAGGATGGTATTGATCTGTGAAGAATGAAAAAAGTTTTTGAAAGGTTTGATTAAAAATAAAAGTTTTTAACGGAGAAGTAAGTGGGCTAACAGCAGCTCCCGCAGGTCTGCTGTTCGTTAATAGTTTTCACTCGCCCTGTCTTTTTTTTTGGATATATGTTGCTGAGAAAGAATAAAATGCAGAGACTAATGACTCTGACAAAAGGCTCTTCTTGTTTATTGATTAGCACCAGGACTGGGTTTTTGGACGAGTGTGCTGGTAGACATTCAGACTGCCAAAAATGAAACTATGCATTATAGATGGGGCAAAGAAATACTATAAAATTAAAAAGGCAATAAATTTAGAACCAGTAAAACTAAAGTGCTTCTTCATATAGTACACATTGTATATTATTCAGAGCAGGGGTAGTCAGATGAACGCTGAGGCAGGAATAAAAAATAAGAGTTCCTTCCCCATAGTGAGTCATAGCTGTATACAAGCAAACAGGAAATGCCCTGACAACGCTTCCAATGAAAGTTGATGGATTCGCTGTGGGGCACAGGGAAACACATTGCCACATCAGGTAAAACGGTTTCACAAAATTTAATCCACTCCACTACTGGAAATGCTGGGTCTTTACCAAGGAAAATAGACAAATTCACTGTGATGGAAAGAAGTAGATGAGCTATGCTGTCCCTCTGGGTCTTCGTTCCTCTCAAGCGAGGTGTACCCAGGTCGTCAGGGAGGCAGGATGTGGGGACAGCTGGGGAGGAGCTGAAATCAAAGGGCAGCCTGAGAGACCAGTAGGGGGTAGACAGGAGACCTGGTCAATTTCGAGCAGCACTGTTTTTTGCTGACCTGGAAAAGAGAAGGGAACAGCTGCGCTTTGAACTTGGATCCTTGTTTAAACCCGAGAGTGACCATAGCTCAAGTGTTCCCTAATGAAATCCAGAATGGACGCTTGGATATTGAGAGTTCTCTATAATCCCCCGTCCAGCACATAAAAGTCCACATCAACATCTGGCCCTGTGGAGAAGCTCAATACGTCATATACAGACACAGGGATGCCGTGAAGATGGATTCAGTCGCTGAGAGGCTGCTTTAAAACCTCTCCAGAATTTAAGCTCCAGCTTTATTTAGAATAGTCCCAAGACCCCCCAAAACAGACTGGAATTCCTCTTCAGAGATGATCTTAAGTTTTTCAGGTAAGTCATCTGGACTCAACTCTGCAGACAAAACGATATTTCTCTGAAAGTGTAAATGGCATTAAGGATGTGCTCCACCAACGCTCCCTTTTCAACTTCACTGTCTGGTGGTTGTGGGTGGGGTAGTTGCTTGATTGCGTGGGAGCCTGAGATATGGGGCTAGGATGTGGCTTCTCGTTAATCCTGGGGCCATTAGGCTCAGACTCTGTATTAGTTTTCTATTGCTGCCATAATCAGTTACCACAATGTAGGGACTTAAACCAACATCAATTTGTGATATCGGAGATCTGTAGGTCAGACGTCTGGGTTAGCTCGACTGGTATCTCTGTTTCAAGTCTCACAAGCCCCAAATCAAGGTGTTGGGTATCTGGGCTCCTGCCTGAAGGCTCGGAAGAAAAATCCAGAGCCTGGCAGAATTTCGTTGTGTGCAGTTGTGGCGACTTTTTCTTGTTTCCCTGCTAGCTGTCAACCAGGGTCTGCTCTTAGCTCTTAGAGGTCTGTCCCTGGGCTTCACATGTGGTCCTTGCATCCCAGCCAGCAACAGCACTGCAGGTCCTGCTCACACTCAAAATCCCCATGACTTCCTCCCGGGCTGCAAAGTTCCCTTCTCTTGAGGGCTCATGTAATTAGATTGAACCCACTTGAAAAATCCAGGCACTCCACATATTTAAGGTCCATAGTCCTGATTGTATCTGCAAATCCCCTTTTGTCATGTACTATAACATGCACATGTTTCAGGGATCAGGTCCTGGATTTTTTTTATTTTTATTTTTATTTTTTTGAGAAGTAGGAGAGTGGGAGCATTTTTCTGCCTATTAAAATCTCAGAATAAGGCCAGGTAATAAATTGCTATGCATAGCCAGTACATCTTGAAGGACATTCACCTTTGGATGTGTTACAAGAAGGGCAGATCTTGCAATACGATCTTGCAGTAAAGATTCTTTTTCTGTCAGAGTTCATTGTATTTTTAGAAATGTAAATATTTTATCTTTAAAATGGCATAATATCTTGCTTTTGTGCTTAGTACTATGCATATGTGTACTTTCGTGTGTGCAGAGTAGGGGTGGGCGGGGTCGTGTGTCTGTACGTTATTTTCTTCTCTTAAAAAAGGAAATCCAATATGCTACAATTTCAGTATATTCCAATATACTGTGATTTAGAAAGGGTAAACAGTTGCCCTAAGCTTACATTGTAAATACATGCTAGAGATATAACCCCTAACTTCAGTCATTCTGAACTCCTATGCAGAGTTTACTATATCATATCATCTTGCACAAGAATGTTCTTCATAGAAACCATGATATAATACAGTTATGAATAACAGAGTTGGGAAAAAAGAAGATCTATCCCCATATAGCTCTCCATATTTATTGGCATACAAAAACTACAAGTCACCCCAAAATTGGTTAAAATATAAACAAATAAAATAATACTTTCTGAATTTTTTTTTTCTTTTAGATGGAATTTTGCTGTTCTGCCCAAGCTGGAGTGCAGTGGTACTGTCTCGGCTCACTGCAACCTGTGCCTCCCAGGTTCAAGTGATTCTCCTGCTTCAGCCTCTCTAGTAGCTGGGATTACAGGCACACACCACCATGCCCGGCTAATTCTTGTATATTTAGTAGAGATGGGGTTTCACCATATTGGCCAGGCTGGTCTCGAACTCCTGACCTCGTGATCTACCCGCTTCGGCCTCCCAAAGTGCTGGGATTACAGGCATGAGCCACCGCATCTGGCCCATCTGAAATGTTTTTACAGAGTAAAAAGTTCAAATAATTAACAAAAAGAAGGAAGAAGAGAATTATATGCATTCTCTGACTTTACTTTATTAAAACCATCCTCCCAAGTCCATCAGGTAAAACTTGATTTAATGCTAACTACTAAACCTTTTTCTTGTTTTTCTTTTTCTATTTTTTTAAACCTGGCTTCATTGGCTGAGGAGAGATGTGAAATCCAGGGCACGAGTATTTCTCTGTAAATGCTCAGCCTCCAAGTGTCAGATTTGAATATTGATAAATGAAGCAAACCATCTTGGCTACTACAGAGGCCCTGAGGAAAGGATATAATCTCTCTAGCAATCTGATCAGTGTACACAAAATAAGCATTTTGCACCAAAAAAATGTATTTTAAATGACCTTTTCTTTTGAACACATCTTTGTGATCATTTTTTAAACTCTGCCCTAATGAGAAAAGGTAGATTCAATGCAATTATTTTTAGAGAGCATAAAACCTTCTTTCTTAAGTACCCAGTGAATGACTGATGCTGGATTAGGAATTTGTTGTTGAGAATAATTAGTTCCATGTAAAACAATTCACATAAAATGTGTTGAAAGTCAAAAACCATACTGGGTGGAAAAACATACAATAACACAACAATAATAGGATGTAATTTTCATTTTCTGGTTAAATAAAACTCCTTCCTCAATGTACTTAATTCCTATAAAGAATACCATAAAATGGTAAGAACTAGATTAATATTAGCTCGACTTAACTGAGAGTTCAGTTAATTTTGTAGCAACACTGACAAGGTTTGGAATAAAGAGAAAGAAATAAGGAAAGAAGATTTGAAAAAAGTAAGAATGCGGCTGTCTAACTCAGCACCAAACACTCAACATAAGTGTCCATACTTTGAAAGAGAGTAGGAAAAAAAAAAAAAAACATAGCCTTTGATGATGATTTTCAGCAAAATAACTATAGAAAAGAAAGAAGTTTTCTCTCAAATAACTCAGTCATGACTCAGGCAGAGAAGAAATGTTAGCTGATTGGAATTCAGTTGTGCATTTTCTCACTAAAGAAGGTTGCCTGCATGATGGAGTCCAGTATCTGCTGGGGAAAAGTTGCAACCCTTGGAGGCAAAAGAATTGTCCTTTAATGGGATACAGGTCTTCCAATTTCCACTTCATTCTGTGGCCAGGACAAGTAGAAAACATGTTTGAGGAATGATAAGACAAAGCAGTAAACATTAAATATTTTTAAATCCAAGCGTTGTCCTGAAAATTCTTGTCCCTCTACTTTCTACTCTGTCAAAGACTCTCTTTGTTTAATCAATGAGGTTAGTTTTTGAACAAAGAGAAATCAATAGGCACTCAACAATCATCTCCTATGATGAAAATATGTTGCCCATTCTTAAAGCATATTAAAGAAGGCTCAGTTTTGATCTTTAACAAAAAACAAAAGAAAACAAAACAAAACATCATTCTGATGATGACTTGCATTTCCAAGAGACCAACAGTGCTATGCAATCTGATATTGAAGAACATTTTCTATGACTGTGTTGCTGCAGTTGAAAATGCTTACTTTTAAAATTTTACTTTATAAAAATGTTTTAAGATTTTTTTAAAAACAGATATATATATGTTATATATATATATATATATATGTATGTATATTTTTCTTTCCTCTTGGTTCTCTACCACCAGTGTAAAAGATAACAACTATTGAGAGATTAGACATTCTTATGTGAACATGTACATACACACAAAGCAACGTTGAGATACATACTTGTGTATACATATATGTGTAGCTATAATATTCAATGGCTACACCAAATATATCTACAATTTTAAAATGGTTGCATAGTATTATATTGAGTGAATATTTATAATAACTACCTTAAGCAACTTTCATTTAACTCACCCACTCACTTCCACTTTCTCTTACAAAACACATTAGCATCTACTACCTGTTTACAACTTGCTAATAATAGGTTTTCAAACCCTCCCTCTCCACTGTCTACAAAGATTTAGCTCTGCTTGTCTTTAAAGCAAGTTGCATTTGTAAGTGTAATTATGTAATTTAATTAAGCATGATATAAACCAATTAAATATGAGTAGGATAGGACAAAGATATGTTTCTGCAAAAGCTAAGTTTCATGCATTGGGAAGATTCTATTAAGATGATTATATAATTAAAAAGAAAATATAAGTGAAGTGGCAAGTGAGACAACTGTGAGGGAGAAGAAGATTGGGGCAGAAATGTGTAAATCTAAGAGTCTATGTTCATTTTGCTTTACGGATGTTCTATTGTCCGGACAGGTTTAGTTATGTACATACTGAATAAAACAATTCCCAGCCAAGAGCCCTGAGATTTCCTTGGCTTAAAACCACAGGCTCCTATGCCTTGCTCATATTACATATTCACCTGGATTGGTGAGGGACTCCATTCCACATTGTTCTCGCTCAGGGTCCTGGATCTTTGGAGAATTCATCATCAGGAACAAGTGCTATTCAATATGTGGAGAAAATAGGAGGAACATTGTCAGTGTTGGCTGCTAAAGATGTCCCCTTGGAGGTAACATATTTCATTTCTACTAACAACGCATTAAACAAAGCAGGCCTATTGGCTAATCTCATCAGAGCCTGAATACACAATCCTTCCACCTGACCAAAAGGAGATGGCAATCCAATCTGGTGCACAATAACAATATTTACTCACCAAGATTTCAGTGACCCTGCCCCTTAAAACATAATCTGGATGTTACAGATAAAGCCTTAAGGATGAATTTCTACAGAAGCAAATGATGTAGAATATCAGTTCAGACTCAAAGGAAAAGGCTTAGCTTGCATCTTTTGCCAGTTTCTCTATATATTTCTTGGTTAGTTAAAATTTGTCCTCTATATTGACTCTTGGAAAATATATTACTCATGGGAAATGCATTCCCTGTATTCATGTCCACATCCAAAAATAATTTTCTACCGCATTTTTACTTAAGAGACAGTTTGACCTAGAAAATCCTTGAGGCTCTGTTTCTCTCAGGACATTATAGACAAAGTTCCACATGTTTTATCTCTGAATATTATAGCAGGAAACTCTTTAGTCAGCCTGAGTTTTCCTGTTGATGGATGACTTTATTTTCTCTCTGTATGTTTTAAAGATTTTTAATGCCCATACATTTATTGGAATAAAACTCATATTTGAGCATTATTTCAAATGTTTCTAATACATATGATATATTTTCAATATGTAAAGTCATCTCCCTTATTTTTGTAAAGTTTTCTTGAATAATATCTACAAATGTTTTATCCACTATTTTTTCTTCAGAGCTATGAATTATGTATATGCTGTTTTTTGTCTTAATTGCCTCCATCCTTACTTTTTTACAAATATTCATAAATATTTGTTCAAATAATATTTTGTGAATACTGTCAACTTACACCTTATCTTCTTCTGTTGCCTTACCGTCACTTCTTTGAGTTCTACTTTGAGATCTCCTTTATAGCAGTTTGTGATTCATTTTCTTGAAGTATCTTTTCATTAGTTAAGTGCTGGTTCTTTTCACTTATGTTTGAGTGAAGTGAGTTCATCCAGAAGATGTTAGCAAGAGCATTATGTGATGCAAAGGTGTGGTCATACCTTAGCTCAGAGGGGCACAGATGGATGTGAGTAAGTGATGATATACAAGTTGATGATACAGAAGTTAGTGCTGTAGTTGCTTGGTAGATTAAAATAACACTTTCTAATTTCATGAATATATGCTTTTGGGAAACAGATTTGGGATTTCCAAATCCAGAATTGTTTCCTGGAAGAATGGGTAAGTCTTTGGAAGTAGCTCCGACTCTTAAGTAGACACAGTGGGTGGGGAGGGAATTGGAATAAGAAACTGCCTTATAAGCAAAGGTGGAAGATAGTAAAACAGACTGTGTGTTGAAAGAATGTGCAAAGAGAACAATGGACTTATTGAAAATCCACTGTGCCTCATGCACCATGCATTTTTCCTACAATATGCTCAAGAAATGTGTTATAACTTCCAGGAGTAATTTACCTTTTAAATTAACAGTAAATGTTCAACAGTGAAGGGAGAAAGGGAATCCTTCAGGCGTCTGCCTAACTGTGTTGTTTTATTCTAGAGAAGATGTGAGTGTGGGTGGTTCTTTTCTTAGCCATTGTCCTACTTCTTATAACAGGTGATTTTTAAGAAATTTTCTGATTTTTAAAAAAATATTGGCAGGTATAATTTAATAAAATCTTTATTTTCAGAATTATTTTGGTGTTACATGTACTAGGAAGACATTTCGTAGTTTTGTATCTTGAGAGTAAATGTCTTTCATAACCTATATTATTGAAAAGATTATAGGGCGGGTGCAGTGGCTCACGCCTGTAATGCTCACTTTCGGAGGCTGAGGCCGGCGGATCACGAGCTCAGGAGATCGAGACCATCCTGGCCAACATGGTGAAACCCCATCTCTACTAAAATACAAAAACTTAGCCAGGCGTGGTGGCACACGCCTGTCGTTCCAGTTACTCGGGAGGCTGAGGCAGGGGAATGACTTGAACCCGGGAGGCAGAGATTGCAGTGAGCCAAGATTGTGCCACTGCACTCCAGCCTGGTGACAGAGCAAGACTCCATCTCAACAACAACAACAACAACAACAAAAAAAAAGTTACAAAAACATTTGTGATATGACCACCTTCCTTATGTATTAGCATTTGGTTAATTACAGCTACATATGTTTCAGATATATTGTTTTTATTTTTTTCTATTGAGATGGAGTCTCATTCTGTGGCCCAGGCTGGAGTGTAGTGGCACCATCCTGGCTCACTGCAACCTCTGCCTCCCAGGTTCAAGTGATTCTTGTTCCTCAGCCTCCCAAGTAGCTGGGACTATAGGCACAAGTCACCATGCCTGGCTAATATTTTGTATTTTTAATAGAAACAGGGTTACCCCAGGTGATCCACCCGCCTCGGCCTCCCAAAGTTCTGGGATTATAGGCGTAAGCCACAGCGCCCGGCCTATTCTTTATTGGAATATAAAATCTATGAAGGCAATGAATTTGGTTTTATTCTCCCAGCCCTAAAAGTGTCTCTGGCATGTAAGTTTTTGAGAACATTGATTATTTCTTCATCTGAAAACCAAACACAAAGTAAATGACAACGTGTACAAAATTTATATACATCAAATAAATGCTTTTATAGTTTCCAATAAAACTACAAATAGAATTCTATAATAGTATGTTAAAGTATAAAGTTGCATAAGACCATCAAATCAATTGTTATAACCAAATATATTCCCTGCTTACCTGGATAGAAAGCACCCAGGCATATTTTTTAAGAACAAATGAATAGATTAGTAGAAAAATGCATGCACGTACAGGGAAGTTTAACTCACTACTCTCTTCCTCTGTTGCTTTCCACAAATATTTACTGAGAACTAATCTAAATATATATAGAAAGGAAAAAGCTGCAGTTCTTGTGAACAATATGCTCAATTTTCAGAGGGTAGATTAGTACAAAAGTAATTAATAATGAAAAAAGATAAGGGCAAAAATGAAGACACATAGATATCAAGGGTTATAGAAACATGCAGAAAATCTGAACTAGCTCTAGGTAATGGCTTCATGGAGGAAACCTTGGCTGAGCATATCTTCAAAATGAGTAGAAGGCCAGATGGCAGAGAAAAATATTCCAGGCCAAGAGATTAAAATAATTCAGCGAGGTATGGTGGCTCACATCTGTAATCCCAGCACTTTGGGAGGCTGAGGCAGATGGATCACTTGAGATCAGGAGTTCGAGACTAGCCTGGCCAACATGGCGAAGCCTCGTCTCCACTAAAAAATACAAAAATTAGCCGTGCATGGTGGTGGGCGCATGTAATCCCAGCTACTCAGGAGGCTGAGGCAGGACAATAGCTTGAATTTGGGAGGCAGAGGAGGCAGAGTTTGCAGTGAGCCAAGATCGCACCACTGCACTCCAACCTGGGTGACAGAGCAAGACTCTGTCTCAAAATGATGATAATAATAATTCAAAACACAAAATGAGCAACACTGTGTCCTAGACAGAGTGAAAACTACTGGGACTTGATGCTGGGAAGTGAGGGAGGGAATGGTAGGAGCTCATCTCTCTTAAGACAGGGATTGTTCAGGAAGGCATTCATTTGGCGAATGGAAATTTTTTAAAATAGGGATTATTTTTGCTCAAATCTAAATCATCTTAGGCTTGGCATGTTGCTGGTGTTGTTTAGTGACATCTCAGCTTTGAGCTGGCATCTTTCCAGCTCCCTTGGCTTGTCCTTATGGCTACAGATCTTCCGCAAGAGCTTCAGGCATTAGGACCTCAAGATATTGCATTCAAAAGCTGAAATGCAAGGAGCTGTGGCTTCAGGCAGAGAGGAACGTCTCCGCCAGAAGCTCCCATGAGGTTTTCCCAAATATACAGGAGAAGATGATCACATGCTCAAAACTAAACAAGTAACTCAGCCCAGCTTCCCTGAGCTAAAGAGGTCTCATCCAGACGCTTCACACAAATTGGGTTCTGCAGAAAAGAAGGAGGAGATGGCTTAAAGTAGGCAATAAGCAATGTTTATTGTGTGGATTTGGGGGCCAGATATGGACTCCTTATTTGATATGCTAAGTATTAATACATGGGCTTTTATCATGTAGTTAATGAATAACCATGAAAAGATTTGGTAGGAAATCACTACAACAAGAGTTGTAATTTAGAAAGATGGTTCTGTTGGTAATGAAAAGTTTAGTCTGGGGCAGGAAGAAGAATAAAGGTAGAGCAGCCAGAAGGCACTTACTGTAGCTCAGGTGAGAAAAGATGAGAGCCTGGACAAAGCAGAATCTGGCGTGGATGGCAGTAAAATTGTTTTAATGTTATTTTCTTGATTATAGTAAAATAACTGATGGGCTGAGTGTTAGGGAGTACAGTTAAGGATGGTGAAGAAACGAAGTTAACTAAAGGGGGTTCTTTTATTTTCTTTTGGTGTTCTAATTTGTTTGTTTCTTACTTTAGCAGTAACTGCTGAGGCTGTTGGCAAGAAAGGAAAGGGTACAGATGGAAGAGATTCTCTAGTTGATGAGACATGAAGTTCAGGTTTTGATTTTGAGGTGTATGTGGAACTGTTAATGTGTTAGTCAGGGTTCTCTAGCGGGGCAGGACTAATAAAGTAGATGTATACATGAAAGGGAGTTTATTGAGGAGAATTGACTTACACAATCTCAAGGTGAAGTCCCACAGTAGTCCATCTGCAAGCTGAGGAGCCAGGAAGCCGGTCCAAGTCCCAAAACCTCAAAAGTAGGGAAGCCAACAGCGCAGCCTTCAGTCTGCGGCCAAAGGCCCAAGAGCCCCTGGCAAACCACTGGTTTAGGTCCAAGAGTCCAAAAGCTGAAGAACTTGGAGTCCAATGTTTGAGGGCAGGAAGCATCCAGCATGGGAGAGAGATGGAGGCCAGAAGACTTAACCAATCCAGTCCTTCCACGTTCTTCTGCCTGCTTTTGTCTTAGCCGGATTGGCAGCTGATTAGTTCGTGCTGGCAGCTGATTGAAGGTGGGTCTGCCTCTCCCAGTCCACTAACTCAAACATTAATCTCCTTTGGCAACACCCTCAGAGGCACACCGAGGAACAATACTTGGCATCCTTCAGACCAATCAAGCTGACACTTAATATTAACCATTACAGCCAGGGATAATTGCACTGAAAAATTGCAATCTATATCTCAGAAAAAAAAAAAAGGTCAACAGTTATTCCAGATATTTAGTAATAATTGGCATGAAAGTATTTCTTTTTTTTTCTCTCTATGGGAGTATTTAAAACAAGCAAAGAGAAGGAAGACACAGGGCAGAAATGGGGGAAGTCACAAGCGTTTGCCTTTAATTATTAAGAGAAAGTATCCCAAACAAATGTATTCAAGATAGAAAAGAAACTAGAACAAAATAATATCACAAAAACCAAGGAAGATGAGAACTTTAAAAAGAAAGATTGTAGTCAACAGCCTAAGAGTGAACAAGGAAGAGAATTAGAAAGAGAATGTAAACGGACCAGTTAGGAAATTATTAACATTATTGAGAGCAGACTTGATAAAATATTGGGAATAATGCGTGATTGCAGTAGGCTCTATCTGGACTATCGGATTTGAAATAAAGCAAACTGATATTGCTATTTCAAAAATTTTGCAAAACTATGTATAAAAATGTATCTTATGAAGATGGCAAGGTCATATAATTACTTTTCTTTTTCTTTTTTTTTCTTTTTTTTTGAGACAGACTCTTGCTCTGTTGCCCAGGCGAGTGCAGCAGCGTGATCTCGGCTCATTGCAGCCTCTGCCACCTGAGTTCAAGTGATTCTCCTGCCTCAGCCTCCCAAGTAGCAGAGATTATAGGAGGCTGCCACCATGCCAGGCTAATTTTTGTATTTTTAGTAGAGATGGGGTTTCACCATTTTGACCAGGCTGGTCTAGAACTCCTGACCTCCAATGATCCGCCCTCCCCGACCTCCCAAAGTTCTGGGATTACAGGTGTGAGCCACCATGCCTGGCCAAATGTTTAACTTTTAAAGATAGCATCCAACAGTTTTCAAAAGTGGTTTTATCAGTTACCACTACCCCAAGCAATGGATACTCCAAATCCTCACTAACATTTGGCTTTCTCAGTCTTTCTTTTTGAAACTTCAGCCATTACAGTAGGTGTGTAGAGGCATCCTGTTGTGGTTATAATTTGCTTTTCAAGTAAGAAACTTGTACTGGACTCGACAGTCTCCACTATTTTTTTTTTTTCAACCAGAAGAAGACTGGGTAGCGAATATTTGGGATGATTTTCATATTGATTTTTTAAAGTTAAATATAAATGGAATGGGAAAAGTAAATGTTCTCTTGAGTCTGCAACTGAATTTATTCTCCAAGTCATCAAAGCAAAATGGGGACTATCCAGGCCTCAGGCAGAGAATGGTGGCCTAGAAAAGTGGAGTGGGTCAGCACATTGGAAATCTTGACATTGAAGAGTAGGGTTAGAAAGGAAGGGAAATGAACAGCTGTGATAAGAAAGATCAAGGTAAAAACACGGATTTTGCCCTGGAAACAATTTGCTCAAGAAGAGTGGAGGGAAAGGTAATCTGAAGTAAAGGAAGCCAAAGATGCGTGTGCTTAGAGCATTGGTCGTCCTGTATCATGAGAATGTATAAGCAGAGTAACAAATGCATGAGCCAAGCGGTGAAGACACTGATAATATAGAACATGGAGAGCTGGATATTCCATGTCAGGAGTACTTCTCAAATTACCAAGCTCTCCCTAATGCCATGACACAGCAGGGAGTTTTGCTCTCAGACCGTGTCTCAGAGATGCGTCTCCACGTATATAGTGTGTGGGAGACTGGGAGCAAGACTGCAGAGGTTTTTGTACAATTACTCTTTCTCCACACCTCTCGCGAAAACCAAAATCTATGTTGAAAAACCCTTTTTATACTGTTTGGATGCAATACGTTGTCTTACATTCCCTAGATAAAATATGCTAACTATGAAGCCTTGAGTAACATTTTTAAATCACTTATTTGAATATCTTGATGTAATTTTCAACATTTGTTACGATTCGTGACACTAAGTGGTTAGGAATAAGTTGTGATTGCAGAGTTAATTTCAGAGTGGTGCTCTACAAGGCTGCCTCATGATTATTAACACCACCACTGCTTACCCTGGCAAGGGCCGGACTGGGCCACCATTCAGATACTGGCATGAGATACCGAGCGCCTTCATTACTCATTAGAATCAGAAAGCCAGTTCTGCTGGCAACAGCCTAAGGGGGCCAATTAGGACAGGATGGGTAAACAACTCCGTGCCCATTGGTGCAGCCTCATGCTGATCCGCCGTGGTGGCAACCGCGAGCTAATATATTCACTGCACCCCTGGAACTGAATGGAAACGCTTCATCATTGCTCTCATTCCACTAAATGTAATCCTAGAAATGATTTTTAATTTTCTCCATTTACTTGAAGTAGTTTATTGAATAGTACAAAATGAACAAGTCAAAAATTAATATCTCGACTTCTCAAGAAAGGATTAGGAGTTACTTAGACATTTTAAAGGAATTTTTGTTGTTTTTAATGTGCATTCATTATACTGCTCCGAGTCTGATCCTACCGCTTAAATGCCTTCTTGTGTCGTTTTTTCACTGTGAAATTAAATGATATTGATAATGCATCTCTGAATGCTAGCTGTTCTCATTAGAGGGTGGGAAGGTGGAGGTGAACAAAAAATGGATATTTAACTTGTAAGAACCAAAAATATGAATAATACTAGTATAATATTTTCTTTGTGATAATTTTACTATACCATAACTGAGATTTGCTAATTTTAAAAAGCAAACTATTTTATCATATTGGGTTATTTGTTTTTGACATTACATTTCTGATAGGAAATTGTAGGTTTTGATCACTATCTTGAAGTTTTAATGTTTAAAAAGGCCTTCAAGAGCATTTTTATTCTGACGCTGATAGGACCCTCACATCTGAATAACGTACATGAGGTTCACCCAGAGCCTGGGGTCTGCGGTTCCAGGCCACGGGCGTGTTCTGTGAGTGTGTGAATGTTGTCTTTCACAGTCTTGCTGATGGATGTTAAACCAAAAGGAGTTTTACAGGGTTCACTAGGTCCAAATTTACTTTTTATAAATCATAAGAATGGCCCAGGGTTTGAGAGACTACAGTATATATCAAATGATTTTCAGAGTCTGAATGTGCCTTACGTGTCTCTCAGGGAAGCTTTGGAAGCAGGAATATTTGTTTGTCCATGTGTTGTACGACAGGGTTTCAAACGCTCTTCCGAAGCCTGTTTCTGATGTGGTTCTAGCCACACAGGTTCCCGTCACATTACACTTCCTGTCACTTGCCCACAAGGTTAACTTGGCAAAATAGTAAATGGACCAAGCTAAACTCAGCTCATTCACGTTGACACACGCGACAGCTGCCCACCGCATCCTTTTCATCTTGCTTCAGGGAAAACCGGGTGAAAGACAGGTTCCCGTGTTTCCTGAGATTCAGAGCGACCATGTGACTAAGGTCTGCTCAGTGACAGTGAGAGGAAATAATGGTTGCCCCAAACTGGAAACAAGCCAAACATCCATCCACAGGGGACTGAATAGATCCTGCTAACACACTCATTCCGTGAATCACTGCTCAGCGCTGGGAGAACTGATGCTTGATAAACAAGGCAATCTGGCTGGATCTCAAATAGTCACTCTGAGGAAAAGAAGTCCACAAAAAAGAGAGGACAGACCGTAATATTCTATTCATATACAACTCCAGAAATTACAAACTAATCAGCAGTGACAAAAAATAGATCAGCGTTGCCTAGAGAAGGGAAGTAAGGAAGTAGGGAGAGGCATGACGAAGGGGCCTGTGCAACTCTTGGGGGCACTGGATGTGCCCTCTGTCCTGAGTATATTTTCACAGGTTTACACGTATGTCAAAATTTACCGCACTGCACACTTTACATGTGGGGCCCTAGCATATGCCAAGTGTACCTCATAAAGAACCTCATAAAAAGGCTCTTTACCAGCGTAAACGGCAGGTGAAACACACATTCCAGCCATTTCAAATGGCAAATGGCAAGATGTTGTATATGAAGGTGTGCATGCGTATGCTAAGTGTTCAAAACTTGGTTTAGAAATGTAATGACACGGCCGGGGGCGGTGGCTCAAGCCTGTAATCCCAGCACTTTGGGAGGCCGAGACGGGCGGATCACGAGGTCAAGAGATCGAGACCATCCTGGCTAACATGGTTGGTGAAACTGCGTCTGTACTAAAAAATACAAAAAACTAGCTGGGCGAGGTGGCGGCGCCTGTAGTCCCAGCTACTCGGAGGCCGGAGGCCGAGGCAGGAGAATGGCGTGAACCCGGGAGACAGAGCTTGCAGTGAGCTGAGATCGCGCTACTGCACTGCAGCCTGGGCGACAGAGCGAGACTTCGTCTCAAAAAAAAAAAAAGAAATGTAATGACACTTATCTATTTCTCCGTGTCATGTGAAGTCCAAACTCTCCGCTCTCTTTGATTTTAGCATCTCTCCTGTCCAACCCCCATACACCCCACATGGCACCTACAGTAGACACTCACCCTTTCCTGCATATGCAGTGCAACTTTCTGCCTTCATTTTGTTCATTTCCTGCCTTCGTTTTACAATTCACCTCTCTCTAACTTTCTGTGCTTTTGAATAAGGCTCTAACGAACTTCCAATCCCTTCTCATGCCTTCCCAGATAATCTTTTTTTCTAATTTTAGTTCCAATAGCACTAGTACACACTAAGTTTAGAATTTATTTTATAATATTAGGCCAAGGCAGGGCTACTTTCATTCAGCTTTCTATCTGCTGTGGCTAGAGCCTGGTCTGTAGTAAGCGCTAATGAGCCTCAAACAGGTCTGTGAATAAGGTAATAAATGAACGAATAATCTTATTAAAATGTTTAATAAAAAGAAATTACTTGTGGCCAAATAGGTATGGTAGGCACTTCAAATTGAGCACTTTTAAATGTCATGGCAATCTTGCAAAGTAGGTATTATTATCTACCTTTTACAAATAAAGAAACTGAGACTCAAAAAGATGAATGATTTTCCTGCAGCCACAGGGATAGCAAGTGGCAGAATTAGGACTGGAAGCCAGGTCTGTTCCTGATTCAAAGTGTACTGCAAGAGCAGCAAAGGAATCTCCATATATGTCCAGGCAGAGTGGTTTTACAATCCATGCAAACTTCTATCACTGTACTTATTACATAGCTTATATTCTTTTTTTCTTATTTTACTTTAAGTTCTGGGATATATGTGCCGAATGTGCAGGTTTGTTACATAGGTAGACATGTGCCATGGTGGTTTGCTGCACCTATCAACCCATCATCTAGATTTTAAGCCCCGCATGCATTAGGTATTTGTCCTGATGCTCTCCCTCCCCTTTCAGGCCCCAGTGTGTGATATTCCCCTCTCTGTGTCCATGTGTTCTCATTGTTCAGCTCCCACTTACGAGTGAGGGCATGCAGTGTTTGGTTTTCTGTTCCTGTGTTAGTTTGCTGAGGCTGATGATTTCCAGCTTCATCCAACTCCCTGCAAAGGACATAAATTCATTCTTTTTCATGGCTGCACAGTATTCCGTGGTGTAATATATGCCACATTTTCTTTATCCAGTCTATCATTGATGGGCATTTGGGTTGGTTCCAAGTCTTGCTATTGTAAATAGTGCTGCAATAAACATACGTGTGCATGTGTCTTTATAGTAGAATGATTTATAATCCTTTGGGTATATACCCAGTAATGGGACACAGCTTATATGCTACAGTGAGATTTCTTCACTGCCGGCTCTCAACTTTTCTTCTAGACATTTCAGGTTTGCTTTCAGATGCAGGCACATGCACAGATAGTATGGTTACCTCTGTCTTAACACTGTCCTCAGCTCATGTGCACCAAGACCTTCAAATCACCTCTTTGTTTTTTTTTTAAATCAATTTCATGTCTTGTGTCATCTTTCTTCATTATTAAAATAAAGTATGCTTTGAATGAAACCTGTCAAAATATTCCACAGAGACTTAGGACACTGAAACAAAATGTCTACTCATTCCTGAACAAAGATTTATTTAAAGATGTATCTAGGTTCTCAGTGAGGCAACATTTGTCAGTGGTAAGGGGAAAGCATGGTATTAGCTGGGTCATGGTTGCTTGAGCTTTTCACAGGAATACACTAACAAGAAGATTATTTGATAAGTTCACATGACCTAAAGCAACGAGATTGCAGCACCTATAAATGAGGTCTGCTTTCAGCAACTGTCCCTTTACTCAAGATAGAGACCAAAAGTCCTGGTGGACTTCTCTCTCTCCCTCAACCTCCACATCCTCCTTCAGCAGGTCCTGCTGACATCACCTCCAGAATGCCGCTTGGATCTGGCGTCTCCTCTTCTCCCATCCAACACCACCTCTTGCTCCCAGCTATCATCATGTCACACCTGGAGCAGTCCCGGCCTCCTAATTGGCCTAAACAATTCCTCTCTGGACACCCTCCCTTCCATTCTCTACCTGGAAGTCATAGTCATTCTTTCAAACTGCAAACCTGATTGTGTTGCCACCTGTGTAAGCATCCAAAGGCTTTCCATCGACATTGAATCCACACTCCGTACTTCGTGTCCAAGGTCAGGCTCTGCTGCCCCTGGACCCTGTCTCCGCTACAGGTTCTGACAGTGTCCGCCGCATGCTCCGCTGTGGTATAAGAAGCTGGTGTTATTCCTACTGGCAGCAGAAGCAGCTCACCTTACACTTGCCTGCTTCACGCAGTGGTTCACTTCATGACCTTCTCAGGCATCAGATTTTCTAGCCCTGGTCAAGATGGTTTTAAAAATCCACCTGGATTCTGGTATCGGTAGATTTTCTTTTGGTATTGGTGGGTTCTTCCCCAACCCTCCCTCTATGCTCTGAGAACTTAGACAAAGACATTTTAAAGTCCCACACCCTGCATTGCTGGGTGTGCTGCCCTTAAGTCAATTTAGACCTTGCCCCCACCCTGACACACAGGTTTTCCCCTCAATCCCCTTCCAGCTTCCAGACTGTGGCTGCCTGTCTATGGCCCTGATTACAGAACCCACCTGGAGATTTTGGCCTCCTAACTAGTAAGATTTCCTTGGCACTCACCTTCAGTTTCTAAATCTGATCTTCTCTAGAACTTCTAAACACTGGAGTCGACTCTCCTTAATCTCAGGATGCCACTACCTTTTTAAAGCTATTCAACCTTTTTTTCTTAATGGTTTTTAAAATGTTCTTAGATATACCTACTACTATGTATAAGAGCAAATTTATTTCAACTGCTAAAAGTTATTGTTATAATTAGGTAAAGAGATACCATTCTCAATATTAACATAAAATTATATTTTACAACATATGTGAAGATGAAAGCTTTTATTAAAGCATGCTCTGTTTTGTTTCCTATGGATGAAATTAAGACTATATTTCTGTTGCTAAAGTGGTACTAAATGTAAGTGATATTAAGGTAGTATTTGTTTTCAATCCCCAGCTGAGACATTGATTTATACATATTTTGTGAATTTTACCTAGATGTATGTTTTAAAAAACTGAAATCAATTTAAGTTAAAATAGTATGACTTAATTTCAAAATACATAAACTAATATTACTGGATTAATACATAATTAATGACTTATTTGAAAACAGAAAGTTTCTACTCTCTTATTTTGGATTAAAGTAAAAAAAGACCCTTAAAATTTTAAAAAGTAATAATAAATCACAAAGCCAGATAATCTTCAAAAGCCTTCCAGAAATTTGAGAGAGTCTGAAAAATTGCCTAGTAACAAATGCCTAGAATCTAAAATAGTGGACTAATTTAGTTCAATTTTATCTACATTTTATTTAATCTCTTCTTCTAGTGAAACCTGACACAGAGCTCAGCGTGTCTGCCACAGGCGGCCCATGAAACACGTCTTACTCGCACGCCATCTCCATGAAGATCATCAGCTCCGTAGGGATAGTATCCCCTTAGGTGATTTATTCCAATATATTCTCAAGTTTGATCTCAGCTGTCACTCAAAAGGACCAAGAAGATTTCCAAAATTAAAAATTAGAACCCAATTAATCTCCAGCATAACGTCAACACGTTTCATATTTCCCTCAGTGAGCCAAGAAATTTTGGAAGGTGACATCATGTCTGCAAAAATGTCACACCCGGCAGGAAAGATTCTTTGACTAATTAGAGTAGCCCTTTGAGGTGATACTATGCAGAAAAAGTGTTGAAAATGTACAGTTGTCCAAAAAGGGATACGGTGGCTCACTTTTCTTCCATGATACACAGTATTTGAGATTCATTGCTCAAGAACTTACAATCTCATGAAATCGTTCTGGTTTGGGGGACTTAGGCCACATAGATTATAAAAACACATATTTTTCTGCTTTCCAGGACATTATATCAATGAGAACAGTGAGGAAACAGATTAATAACTGCAGATAAATTAAATGTAGACAGTGGTTATTATCATTGTAGGAAAGACCATGGAATTCTTGGCTTATTGCAGTTACAGAGGGCTGAGCACAAATCAGTATCTCCTTTCATGCTAATTGCTCCTGTGAGGAGGCTGAAGAAATCATTCTTTCTTAAATGCAGTTAAAAATACAGCTTCTTGAATCCCAATAAGATGTTATATTGTGATTCATTTAAAAATTTATCAGTTTTTGGTTGAAAAACATTAGAAGTTTATCAAAATGATGTTAAACAGCATAAATATTATGTTAAAGACTTTGCTTCATGTTCATCTCCTTGGAAAAACAAACACGAAATAAAGACAAGTTAATATAGGAAATCTTTTCTTTCTCTTAAAACCTGTTCTCTATTACAGGAATATGCCCCAAAACCATGTCCCAATCACAAAATCCATCTCATTCTTTTAAGAAAACAAATATACTTCGAAAAATAGCATGCATTCATATTTTAAAAGCTTAAATAATTCATAAAATATACATTATGTGTTCTTCCCTTAGTTATCTCATTCTTTTACTGAGACTTGTTTGTAGATCACTCCCAAATTTAGGTATACAGATGCCCGAACCACTTTCTAAAATTTGGTCCACCTTCCCAGCCACCTGGTAACATGTAAGCCCCTCTGCCCTGCCCACACCCCGTCTCAGCACGGTCACAGAGAAACTCCACGTCTTTCCCAAACCTGCTTTTCTCTCCGAAGTTCCTATCACATCTTTTTTCCAAAACTCAGGCTGAACATCTAGTCAACTTGAATTGTGATTTCATGGTATCTCTTATTCATCTTCTCCTTGTCTGCAGACCACGTTCTTGTTTCAGGCCCTTGGTGCATGCTATGTTTTGGCTCAATAATGAGAGTGTTCCCTAGAGTCTCACTAACTCCACTCCTTTCCTGCTGTAATCAATCGTACCCATCTCTTCCAGGTCATCTTCAAATAATCGAATCTCTGTCCATTTACTTGCATAAGCATTTACTGGCTCACCCATGTGCTGACACATGGCCCAAGTTCATTACCACAGCCCCTCAGGCTGTGTAGACTGTAGACTGTTTCCCATGACTTCCCTTCCTGGAGTGGATGACACAATTTCTTACATTGTTTTCCTTCTGTGGCTGGTTCAAAGCCCTTCCTCGTCATCTGTATATCCACATTCCGCACTCCTGCCAAGCCCCTCTCGAAGCCAGCTTTTCCACTAAGCTTCCAGTCTTCAGCAACTCCCTTTTCGGAACTGAAATATCAACTACATGGTGCCACCTCTATCAGTTAACATTTCCCATCATGTCCAGTAGTCATTTCTGTATTTATCATATCTCCTTCCCCCAACCAGAAACTAAACTTCTTGAAGGACAGCATCTTATCATGTATTATCCCCCTTTATCTTGAAAACTAAAATAAAGTACTCAATAAATTGCAGAGTGTTTGCATTTCACATATTATGGATAGTGCATTTTTTTTACTTTTAGCTATAATAAGGAATTATAAACTAAATATTGTTTTATGTAGAGGAAGTTGATTTTTCAAAGTGTGTCTTGTCAGAAATGGTCAACTGAAATAAAGACACCTGCAGTGCCTTAACTGTTCAGCTGTGATAACTAGGAAACCCACTGATAATTTCACATAAAACTCAGGGTATTTGGTCTACCCAGGTCTTCACTTGTACTCATCATGCAAGAATACTTTGACAGAGCATGACCTTAAAATTATGAGATTGATATCACAAGTCAAATGAGAAAACCGAAATCTTATTCAATGGATAAACGATGTATCAAAAGACAGCAAAACACAACCACATGAAACACAACCACAACCGCATTATGTGAAGAATGAAAATATATTGGCTAGAAACAGCCACATGTGAAGGAAATGAGATACTAATATATTAACATATGGGTTCAGATACATCATGTAATAATAGAATTGAAGTAGATTCTAACAATCATTATCAATCATTCTCTCCATTTAGCGAGTGTTTCCCAAAAACCTGAGGAATCATCATCAAACCTGTCATGGAATATTTTTTATGATAAGGAGCCAGCAACCTTTAGAGCAGCACTTTTTGATACTTTTATAATTCAAACAGTTGTCAGTGTCATAATTACATACTTGAAGACTGATCAAACTTTTGTCTCTGGTCCCCTATCTTTAGAGAAAAGTGCACTTCCACTAAAACACCTTCACAACAATCAAGACAGTGATTATATTTACCCAAATTATTGCTTAGGCACGACACGCCCTCCCTTCTTCAGTGTTATTAGATGACACCCACCAGCATCCTAGTCATGGCTCCCTAACATACATCGATTCTGTTCATTCATTTAGCACACATTTCTGAGGGGTTGGTATATGCAAGCATTGAGTTCTAACCTGAAGGGGAGACAAAGATGGAAAGGTAATTTACTTGCAAAGTAATCTTCTTTATTTCTATGTCATGACTCCATAGTATGTGCACTGGGAATCTTGGATCATTTGTTTTTGTCTGGACAATTGCAGGTATGACAGCCAACTTTGAATTATGCAAGTTTGAGGATTTCTCCAAAAATGTGCCATTGGCCGAAAGTTCCAAGAAAAACTAATATTCCATATAAAATCCCAGTAAATATTTTAATCATGTCTTATATATTTAAACAAAGAATACATTGCTTGGTATGTGTGTGTGGCCTGGACGGAAAGTAAATACACAAAGGCTATCTTTTAATATTACATATGATAAGGTCAAAAGCAACGTGCCATGTGTTCATTCCTGATTTTGATTTGACCACCTGTACTGTGAGAGGGAGTCCAACAGTTGGCAAAAAGAGTCAATTTGAGCATAAGAAAACATCCAAGTGTGGCTAGGTTTTGCAGAGGACGGGACGTTTTCCAAGGATCACACAATATGATATGTGTACCCACTCTTGGGGATGGAAACCAGTTATATATTCTGGCTTTTACTATTTTCCTAAGCCAAAGCAGAGATGTGATGAGTCCAACTCATAAAAATTCAGGAGAACATATATATATATTTCTTAACAGATGTGGTGGCCTGCTATTTCAAACAGTTGAATTAGAGCAACTTTGAGTGTAAACCCACTTCTCTGACCACCTCTCTGTGGCCAATCGCATAAATGATTTTAATTACCGTTGCATAAGTGGAAACTATAGAACAATTATTTGGGTCTTATCACAGTGTTCGCTGCTACTACTAGCTTTCCTCACGCAAAGTATATATGTAACAAGTGAGGTTTTGCACTTTAAACTTTCACTGGCCTAATTGCCCTGTCCTCAAAAGATCCGATCTGAATGCTGTTCCCAGTTTCCCTGCCACACCCAACGCCAGGTAAGCATTCTTTACTCATTTCCAGCCCTTCTCCCTCCTACAACATAGCAAGGAGTGATCTGATAAACTCACAGAGTGGTATTAATGATTTACAATCCCTCCCAGCAGCGTTTGCATTTTTATAGGGGTCAAATGTTTAAAACGTTCATCTCTTGTGGTGGAATTTCAGGCATGATTGGCAGCATGGACCTGAAGACTGTAGTCTCAGCCCCTTCAAGTCTTGGCCCACAGACAGCTCTCTAGTTTGCCTGCAAGTAAGGACAGCTCTGAAGATTGTTGTTCTGTGTGATTCCTAAGATGAAAACAGTTATTTTAGGTGCCTGGGTTATAAGGATGGGAGAACAGATAAATACGTTCAATTGCTCCATAGTGTCTGTATCACTAAAATGCCCCATCTCCTCCCTCTCCTTCCTTCCACAAAGCTGCGGGGCGTTCTTTGCTGATAGTGAATGTTCCTAAACAGCCAGATTGTCAGCGCAGTTGCCTATAGAGGCCTGTGACCGGCACTCTGGCCTCTATAGTTTTTAAGGACTCCACAAACTTGATGCACAGACAGACTGAGGACCACCCTGCTGTGGAGTTCACATTTTCCTCCTGTTATGGTTCTTGGTAGACTTTAGTGGCTGAATTTGATCTGTGAATGAGGTTCTCCAGGAGCCAAATACCCTGGTTGAACTCATAACTCCATGAGCCGAAAGCATCCACTGACGGACTCACCGGACAGTGTCCTGGCCACTATTGTTATAACCCACCTGTTCTGAATTGTTCTGACTTTTAAAAACCACAGTACTTGTGGAAGAGAGGCACCGATTGCTGGTCTTCTGACACAAACAGCTAAGAGCAAACGTCACTTAAGAGGAATAGGAAAAAGATGAAGACAGAAATAAATGAAATTAATATGATCTCAATACATAAACTAAGTCACATATTAATAAAAGCAAGATACCCATTCAACACATAAAATAGTAACTTCCAGAGGGCGAGGCTGCCAGGGTTTGTGTTGTCCCTGGCTATGAAAGGGAGGGTTTCTTCCCATTTCCTTCCCCTTCTTCCTTACAGTCTGTTCTCCAAATGGAAGCCAAAGTGATACTTCCAATATGGAACTAGATTATGGCTTAACTTTGCTCAAAGCTTCCAGTGGCTCCTTATTGTTCTCAGACTAAATATTGAGCCTTTCTCCCGGAAGGCCCTACTTGATCTGGCCGAGCTATCTCTTTAGTTTCATCTCCAGCCTCTCTCCCTAGAGTGCCGGGGCCCGGCACCTGGACTTCCATGCTGTTCCGCAAGAAATCACTCTTTCTCCTGCCTCACGGCCCCTGCATTTCCTGTTTATTCTGCCTCAGCCTTCAGGCTTAATCTAATCAGCTTTTAGATTTAGTCTTCTGTTCAAATGTGACTTCATCATAGGACTTTTCTTGACCAGTCTATATGAAACAGCCCTCCCTGCTTCTCACTCTGATTTATTTTTCTCCTTAGCACTTAACTCCAGCTAACATCGGTTGTGTATCTTCTATTTCTCTCCCAGCAGAATTCGAGAGCAGGAACCATGACTCTTGTTCGCTTGCTGTATCTTTAAGGCACGGAACGATGTCCAACACATAGTTGGTGTTCCACAATAGTTGTTAATAAAACAATGAATAAAATGACCATTATCATATGCCTGACTAATCCATAATTTCACTTTTAACCCTTACAATGATTTTGCAAGTAGGTGTCATTAACCCCAAACTCAGAAAGGTTAAGAAATTTGCCCGAAGTAATAAACAAATACTGAAACAATAATAAAAATGTCAGTGTGCCAGTCCCCAAAGTCCAGAGCCTGGTTCACCACACTCTGCTGACTAATACAGAGAAAAGAAAAAGCACAAGACATTTATGCAAATGCAAACATATCGGTAAAATAGGCTTCTGTTTATTATGTATATAAACCTCCAAAGGAAGACTGAAAGCTATTTGAAATTGTAAGGTTTCGCAGAACCTTCTATAGAATCTTGGGTCTAAACTGGTTTATAGCTTTCCAAGGAAAAGAAAGATTGCTTGCAATCAGGGAGCCTTAAGGGCCCACTTTGTTTTCAGAAGGGAAAGAATAAAACAAGAATAAAACAGAAAGAAAAAGACAGAATAAAAGGAAGGAAAAAAAATACTTCCCCTACCAGATGCACTGAAACAGAACTGTCAAATGCAGTGAAATCTTGTAAAATGTTCCTCTGCTGTAGGCCGTAGAATAGAACTGTAATAAACTCTGACCCATAAAAAGTCATGTAAACATTATAACCTGTTTTTACTAGCCCTTTAAGCACGGGGAGCGATTGATCTAAAACAGCTTGGCTCTCTTTGGTTCCCAAGTCTCCATGAGAACCCAGCCTCCAACATGGGTGTTCAAATGCCTCTGGCACCGAAAGCCAAAAATAGGAACGAGCTAGAAAATTGTAGCTATTTAGCCATTTGCCCTGGGCCGATGTTTGATATTTCCAAGAGCAAAACAGCCAAAAGGAAAACTCCCGAAGAAAAGTACCTTTGCAATACCTGTTGCCATGGAATTATTTAATCGACATCCTGTGTCCATAAGCAAAATAAATATCCATGTCATCCTCAGCTGCTGGTTTTAGATGTCGCTAGAAATCACACTAAGGAAGTTTTTCATGCAGTGAAAGTAGTCATATCAATGCCTCAGGACAGATGAGGTCTGACTGTCTCCCTACGGCTAAAATGCTTTACCATATGAAATATGAATGTGGAAAAATTCAAGTAAGATTTTTACAGGTGTCAACATGCACACTCATTCTATTACATATTTGTGGAATGCTAGCTAAGCTGGCCTTGCAAATATCTTTTTCTTCTACATTCCTAGAATCTATAGGGAGAGCTAGGGGAAATCAGGCAGGAAACACAGCGGTGCCTCAGCAGATTGTAAATTGTGACATCTTTCTGATCTTGTTTTTGATCGTCTTTCCAAGGGATTGAGTGTCTGAATTTGTCTCAGCTCCAAAGCGGATGGTCTTGGCTAAGAGCAGATGGGGACAATCGTTAATTAAAGGCTCACTGAGGTGGACTCGCTCACGGTGGCTGAACGGTCTCATGATGCATCGATCGCTGCCCGTTTCCGCGATGGCCTCATGGGCCGCCACTCTGTAGCTTCACATTGTGGATGAATTGACTGACTCAGTTCAGCAGTTCAGTGCAGTTCAGTAAACACACTTTTCCTACCTGCCTGTAAAGAGCCAAGGACTTTGCTACACGTGGGTGAGTGACACAAACCCAACTCTCAAGGAACTTAGAAAAATCTAGGAGTTGTCCCAGGTCAGGACTGGAACCTGCTGACGATTCAGACACTCTGGGAGTACTGGACAAAGAAAGGCAGCTTCTCATATTCTCAATATTTGATACCAGAAACAGAGATGTTAAAAGTGCTTGCTAAGTAGTCCCAGTAAATTCTTATTAAGTGAAAAAAGTAAAGTGAAATTAGAAATGAGTTTTTTTTCTTATTCTAACTTATGAATTGCAAGAATTTTCTAAAATCCTGAGAAAAACATCAAAATTTTTGTCTAATATATGTGTTTTACATAAATACATGTATGAATAAATTTCTTAATTGAGATAGTGATTTTCCCTAAGGAAGATGTATATTTCAGATTTTAAAAACTAGTGGAAACCTGAATGTGTCTCTATTTTTTTTTTTTTTTAAGCACACTGACAATTTAGCAACATGCCTTACTGGATTTGAAGGGGGAAAGTATTTCTTTACACCTTCCGGAATCCCACAAGCACTGCCTGGGGGCTTAACCAGAAACAGAAAGAAAGATTATATCTTGCATATAAACAGTGTCTATAGATTACTCAAATAGACCAATGCACTTGCTCTTCAAAATAACCCTGGAAAATTAGCTGATTAATGTATCATCTTTGTTTTTAAGATATGCAAAATTGAAGAAAAGTTATTTTTACCAAAATTGCATATACAGCCAGGTCCTCAAACTCTTAATGTTCTTTTTAACATGGCAAATTAGATTGTAGACAATCCTGGTCCCTCATTTCTGGTCCTGCCTACCCTTTTCTTTTCTGACCATTCTTCTTGAACAAAAGCAAGTGAAGCAAAGGTGGCACCTCCTCAGAGAGGAGAGCTTCCGCCTAGAACTCCACCACTTAAAGCATAGCATGGGCCAGGCATGGTGGCACACGCCTGTAATCCCAGCAGTTTGGGAGGCCGAAGCGGGTGGATCACCTGAGGTCAGAAGTTCGAGACCAGCCTGACCAACATGATCAAACCCCATCTCTACTAAATACAAAAAAATTAGCTGGGTGTGATGGTGTGTGCCTGTAACCTCAGCTACTTGGGAGGCTGAGAAGGGAGAATCACTTGAACCTGGGAAGCAGAGGTTGCAGTGAGTTGGTATCATGCCACTGCATTCCAGCCTGGGCGACAGAGCAAGACTCCATCTTAAATAAATAAATAAATAAATAAATAAATAAATAAATAAAGCATAGCCTCATATTCTAGCTAATCGTAATGGGCATCATTACTTCTATTTTCTCAAAATAAAGAAACTGTAATATATTTGTCATCGCATTTGCATTTTGATGACAGCTCAAAGTAAGAATTCGGAGAGTTAATAATTAAAGTCAAGTAAAAATAATTAGCTGTCATACACTGACAGTTTGCTCTGTACTAGGCACAAATAAAAATGCTTTTCCTGAACCTCAATGAAACTTCACAACACACATGTGAAATAGGTAGCACAATTATTCCCATTCTACAGCGGTGGGAACTGAGGCACACAGAGGTTAAGTAACTTGTCTGGAGCCACACAGCCAAAAAGTGGTGAGAGGAGCAGACTCTATGCTCCAGTTCTTAATCTCTACACAGTCCTGAAAGCACCATGCCCAAGGAGCATAGACTAGTAATCGTCAGACATATATCAATATATTAATTTGTACAAATAGGTTGAGACTGAGCCTAAGAACATTTAGGATTAAATAAATGCCTGAGGTCTTTTTTCTCTGCCATGGGGGGGAAAAATGTGTCAGGGAATCTGGGAGCAGAAACGTTCTCTATGCAAATTGAGTTCCACATAAGTTGGAAATGAGAAGGGAGAACTACAGGAGGCTGAGGATGAAAAAGCAGCAGGGACGGGAAAGAGAAGTAGGCCAAGAGAGAAGCCCTGGATTCCATGGCAAGATCCCCTTGCCATTTTAACAGACTCCCTGTTAACAACATTCATCCTGCAATGGCAAGGTGGCAGCCCTGGGGAAGAAGAGTTGAACCCGGCAGGTACTTCTCTCCCTTTTTCAGGGTTACTCTTCCTAGCACAGAAAAACAGTGCTTCTCAGTAATTACTCAACCCCATTCTACACATAGAACCGTTAAAATTTGTTAAAGAAGAATATTACTTCTATCCTCCCACTGGGTATGATTTAAATTCTTAGGAAAAGAGAATATATCATCATCCCTATCAAACATAAAGAAGTTGTATTAGTCCATTCTCACGCTGCTATTAAAGGCATACTGAGACTGAGTAATTTATAAGGAAAAAGTGGTTTGATGGACTCACAGTTAAACACGGTTGGAGAGGCCTCACAATCACGGCAGAAGGCATAGGAGGTGCTAAGGCATGTCTTACATGGCTGCAGGCAAGACAGAATGAGATCCAATTGAAAAGGGAAACCCCTTATACAGCCGTCAGATTTCATGACACTTACCACTACCACGAGAACAGTATGGGGGAATCCACTGCCATGATTCAATTATCTCCCACAGGGTCCCCCCTCCAACACTTGGGAATTATGGGAGCTGCAATTCAAGGTGAGATTTGGGTGGGGACACAGCCAAACCATATCATTTCACCCCGGCCCCTCTCCAATCTTATGTCCTCACATTTCAAAACCAGTCATGCCTTCCCAAAGTCCCCCAAAGTCTTTATTCATTTCAACATTAATTCAAAAGTCCACAGTCCAAAGTCTCATCTGAGACAAGGCAAATCTCTTCCACCTATGAGCCTATAAACTCAAAAGCAAGTTAGTTACTTCCTAGGTACAGTGGAGGTAGAGGCATTGGGTAAATACACCCATTCCAAATAGGAGAAATTGTCCAAAACAAAAGGGCTACAGGTCCCATGCAAGTCCAAAATCCAATAGGGCAGTCATTAAGCCTTAAAGTTCCAAAATGGTCTCCTTTGACTCCATGTCTCACATCCAGATCACACTGAAGCAAGAGATAGGTTCCCATGGTCTTGGGCAGCTCTGCCCCTATGGCTTTGTAGGGTATAGCCCCTCTCCTGGCTGCTTTCACAGGATAGCATTGAGTACTTCCGGCTTTTCCAGGTGCATGGTGCAAACTGTTGGTGGATCTACCATTCTAGAGTCTGGAGGATGGTGGCCCTCTTCTCACAGCTCCAGTAGGCAGTGCCCCAATGGAGTCTCTTTGTGGGGGCTTTGACCCCATACCTGAAACTTGGTAATATATAAAGAAAAAGTAGTTTAATTGACTCATAGTTACACATGGCTGAGGAGGCCTCACAATCATGGCAAAAGGATAAAAGCACATCTCACATGCTGATGGGCAAGAGAGAATGAGAGTCAAGGGAAAGGGGGAACCACTTATAAAACCATCAGATCTTGCGAGACTTTTTCACTACCATGAGAACAATATAGGGGAATCCACTGTCCCATGATTCAATTATCTCCCACCAGGTCCTTCCCACAACACACAGAAATACAATTCAAGATGACATTTGGGTGGGGACACAGACAAACCATATGAGAAGTGATTGAGAAGTTTCGGAATACAAGCAGCCCAATTTTTGTAACTCCATGCAGGAAAGTTACAAATGACCTATCTATGGTTCTTTCTTTCCCAAGGCCACAAAGGTGTAATACCTTAACATGAGACAACATTCTGGGCCCATGGTGATGTGGTTTGGATCTGTGTCATCACCCAAATCTCATGTTGAAATGTAATCCCCAGTGTTGAAGGTGGGACCTGGTGGGAGGTGATTGTATCATGGAGGCGCATCCCTCATGGATGGTTTATCATCATCCCCCTAGGTGCTGTGTAGTGAGTGAGCTCCCGTGAGATCTAGCTGTTTACAGTGAGTGAGTTCTCATGAGATCTCTTCTTCCTCCTGCCCTGGCCATGGAAAGGGCTCACTCCCCCTTTGGCTTCTGCCATGACTGGAAGCTTCCTGAGACCTCCCCAGAAGCAGAAGCTGCTATGCTTGCTATACAGCCTGCAGAACTGTGAGCCAATTTCTTCTGTTTTTTAAATAAATTACCCAGTCTCAGGTATTTCCTTCCAGCAGTGTGAGGATGGGCTAATACACGTGGTATTGTGTGTTTATGTTTGCTTTTGCATCTTTGTAAAGCAGTTGTTAGGCTTTCCAAAGCATCAGAACACATGATGTGAGCAATCTCATTCAGGAAGGCTCGCAGAGGCAGTGGACAGAGCACACTAGAGATGTATGGATGTTGTGTGTGGTTCCAAAAGTCACTGAGCTGGGATGCCAACAGGACAAGGACCCAAACTGTGCCAAGTCAGAGTTATTGTATCCAGTTATGAGGGGAGCCTGTGGGGAGCCCTGAAGGAACCTTCCTTTGAGTGGAGGCTTGAAGCCTGTTCACCTTTGACCTCAAGGAGAACATGGACAACAAGAGCCACAAGAGGATATGTAGACAAGGCCCATTCATATTTGACTGGCCCAAAGAAATTTGGTATCTTGGTGTTTTGGCCAATGACCATATTGCCATTAAAAAGTTCCACAGATCGTGTACACCCAACACTTCAGATAAGTGCCTGAAATAAATCAGGGTTTACATGAAAACATTGCTTGACATATTTTTTTGGTATGTTTTCTTTTTTCTCTCTTTCTTTTTTTTTCAGAGTCTTCCTTTGTTGCCCAGGCTGAAGGGCAGTGGTCTGATCTCAGCTCACTACAACCTCCGCCTCCTGGGTTCAAGTGATTTTCCTGCCTCAGCCTCCCGAGTAGCTGGGATTACAGGCGCCTGCCACTACACCTGGCTAATTTTTGTATTCTTAGTAGAAACAGGTTTTCACCATGTTAGTCAGGCTGATCTGGAACTCCTGACCTCAGGTGATCTGCCTGCCTCGACCTCCTAAAGTGCTGGGATTACAGGAGTGAGCCACTTGGTCCTGCCAGTGTGTTTTCAATTTTTTGTGCATCCTGGATCATTTTTCAAGTTAACCTTGGTCTCACCAGTGGCTAAAAAGGAAATCTCAATCCTGCCCTTCCCTGGGAATTGGCCATAGGAGGGGTGCCCTGCTGTCTCTGAATCTCAACACGTGTGAAACATCAACATGTACAGGCTGAGGACATTCACCACTTGCTCACAGCTGGAAATGTGGCCAGACTGGGCTCCCAGAAAGTGGGGAGGAATGTGTTCATCTCCTTTCTCCATAATCCCTGAATCAACAGAATTTAGAGGGCAGTGACGTACAGTCAGGTGAGGTAGTGTTATCTTCTCATTTAGCACCTCAGTTAGCAGTGGAGTGGAGTCTTCTCACCTCTCCATTCACGTTGGTTATTAGTAAGATTCACAGATATCCAGCTGTGTCTTTACAGGAGAACAGTGAAAAGTGAAGAAAAAATAAGGGCTAACATTAGGTGTTTACTAGGCCACAGACACTATTCTGAGAGCATTACATCCATGAACTCATAGGGACATCTACCAGTCCTCCCCAAAGAGATCCAGGACTTTAAAGAAAATTCAAGGTAACGTCCAATCTACTATGCTCAGTTCTCTGTGTACATGTCCCCTTGTGTTAGGGTTAGTGGGATACCACCGCCTCAGATGATTTAGAGAAAAATTCTAGGAATTCATTTCTAATTAGAGTCATAAAATTTAGATGCCTCTCTAGGTTTAATGTGTTGACTAAAATAATAAGAACTTTCACAGCTTACTATAAGGTAAATCACCACCTTAATCCTAGGAAATAGCTAAATAGTAAAATAAATAAAACCCTTGATGGGGAATAAATGTCATATATGAGCAATGACCTAAAGTCAGGGATAATTCCAGCAGGCCCAAGGCTGGCCTCACAGGGTGGAGGTTACCTTTGGAAGGGAATAGAAAGACAGATTAGGAGAGGCAGATTCAGCCATTATGCAGGTCTTGAAGTTACTGGGATAAGTAACTTCTGACCATCCCTTTTGGGATGAGTAAGCAGTGACTCTGCAAGTGTGTTCAACAGATGACCAATCTGCCCCAGGGTTTCTGGAAGAATCAATTGTATTGACAGCGTTCCTAATTGAAGAGCAGTTATTCTATAGCACAGCTGAATTTGTGTGATCAAACGTAGACACTGGGCAGACTGGCTGGGCTCTTATGCTGCAGGACATAATCCCAGAACATTGCAAAATGGGCACTTTCATACGATTTTATATCGCTAGAGCCTGGCAGTAGAAATGAATCAAACGAAACAGCAGGAACCTGAAAATGTTGTTTGTTCAATTGAAAAGCAGCCTGGAATTTACTCCCACATAGTCTACTCACCTGAAAGCGCAGTCCCGTAATCACCGTGTTTACACTGCCTGTCTGTACTTACATGATACTGCAGCTCATAGCTCAGACCTGCTCACACCCCCAGTACTTCCAGCCCAGCATCCAGGCCCTTTCATCTCCTGTCAATTATCTCTACCTTAGTTTCAACAGCTTAGCAAGCTGAGTTCTTGAGACGCAGAGTGGCTTTATCAGAATAACTCCAAGTGCGCAGAGAACGACAGAGAGACAAGAGGAATGCTTCTCAGACTTACTGGTTTCCTCCAGGGATTTGCTTGACTTTAATTATTGGAAGACCTCCAGGGGCCAAGACTGCCTGGGCTTGTCAAGGGATTCCTCTTTCTACCAGAGGACACCACCACTCAGACACTAAATCAGATGAGAGCTAACATTTTCACAGCAATAAATCTCTGGAACAAAAGAATGAGTTGGAAAACCTTCATTGCATTCTTTTTTGGTGGAAAGAAATTATTTATAAGAACTAAATTAGGTAGAGCAAAAATTTAGTAAATTCTTTTCTACTCCCTATTTTTCTCACTTCTATGCTAGTAAAAGCAAATTCCTTTTATAGTCCGCAATTTCTTTCTTTTGTTTCTGTGTGTGTGCTATTGAGTTATTATTTTCGCTGTGTTGGAAAGTTTTTTCAGAAAACCCTCTTTTAAATATCAGATTTTTAAGTCTAAAATCTGGCATAGAAGATAACAAATGCTTTTGTTTTTAGGTATCACAATACGCTCAGATGTTTTGGGAATATGTGATCACAGTTTCAGGGACAGTTCTTTTAAAAATAATATAAAATCAAGAGAGTTATTTTCAAATTTATGTTCAGTTCTTAGAATCGGGCTTCCTGTAAGGTGGTCTCACCTTTATTCCCCTCTCCAGCTACTCTGACAGTGTGTGCTCAGGTTTGGAGCTCCCTAACTGAAGTCCAGGGCAGAAGAGGGGTACTTGTTTGTCTTCCTCCTCAGAGCGTTTCTCATTCTGTGACAAGAGAGCAAGAGGAAAGCATCAAATTAAATGGACTTATATTAGAGCAAAATTATGTAATACACAACTCAATGCTTAATTTGCATCCAAAGTATTTGTAGCCTTAGAAGACAGTGTGAACCTAAATATTGACAATGAAATACCTGGAAAGAGGTTCATAAAAAGACACTAAAACTCCTGTTAACGTAAATTAAAGGGCATAGATGATGCCTTTCTCAACGGTATGTACAGTTAATCCTCCAGACACCTTATATCCCAGTCCAACCAAAATGTCACAGGTATGTTTGCAAAAACCAAGCTCTCGATTTTGGCAGGGTGGATTTATTAACCATTCTGCCTTTATAGTAACTGATTAATACCATATAAAAAGCAAATCTTTGTGAAAGCAGCATCCAAGTCTGCAAGTCAAATAAGAACACTTATGCCTGTTCCACATCTTTTTAAAATATTTTATTCTCACACTATTGCTTTTCAAGCTATATAATTAAGCAGTAAAATACAATTGGCTTATAGAACAGTTTCCATATAGATAGGTCCCCGACACATACTGTACCAAAATGATCAAATAAAATAGATGGTATTTTAAACTTTTATGATTAACTTTAATTAAGTTTTGCTTGGCTGTCATATAAAAGGTATTTGAAGTATTAATTGCATTTATTTTGTATTTTTCACATTATTATTTCTTAAGAAATAATATTATATTCAGTCAAACCCATGGTTTTATTCAACTGGCGTTCTATTTGCAAATGCATTGCAATATTTATAGAGTCTAATAGAAAAGGATAATATAACAGGCCATTAAAAACTACACTGTATCAGAGATTCCATCTCTGCTAACACCTTGGGTGGGCTGGCATGAAATACAAATTGTGCTATTAAATCCGGAAAGATTTTAAGAAAATCCGGAATGAATTCTAGCTATTCAAGACTAGCTTTAAATGACTTTTAAAAATAAAGAATCAAACATTTAAATAAGTTAAATATCATCTGTTTAACAGATTGATGTCATGTGAATACATTAGAAACCAGAGAATTTCAGAGCCTAAGACTCACTGCCATTCAATACCACTCATGGGTGTATGGGAAGATTGACATCACAGGGACCCAGAACCAAAACTGATGGGGAAATGGGCTTATTTTTAAGGAATTTCTTTTTCAGTTGAGGCAGAGTGAAGCAGAGAAACAATTATTTGTTGTTTCTTTTTGTTTTAGAACTTCACGAAATTCTGTTTATTAAAGCAGCAAGATCATGTCATTATTTTTAAAAATTAAACCTCTTCATAATTCTTTCTTGACCACCTTTGGGCCTTGGGGAGCTGGGGCTTTCCTAGCTCTTTCTCTGGGCTGGCGTCTAAAGCTGGAATTGTGATTATAAAGGAATCAAAAGAACGGCAGGCTACCCCTTGCCAGCCCAAGCTCCTAGAGAAGGATTGCATGGGGAAATCGTTGAAGGAGAGAGAGCTGCTTTGCGATGTCTCTCTGATGGCTCCTTTCTCTAACACTAGACAGACTCACATCTCTTCCCCAGCCCCTCCTCCAGCTATCTGTCCCACACCCTTGACCTCCTAAGACCTAGCTCCCTTCTGCTAAACACTGAGAAGGTGTAAACTGGAGTTAACGTAGCTATGATAAAGTTCCATCTGTGATCCTTGCATAGTCAGAAGAGTGGTTTGGGAGCTGGAGTCCACACAGGCCCCCTGCTGTAGCTGACTGGGCTGCACGTAGTAATTCCAAGTGCCAATTCTCATGTTTATGAAGCCAGTAGTGCCCCCCACAGATGTGCAGCACACACCCTACAGCCACACTCAGGTCCCTACCCAGAAACCTGCCTGGGGAAAAACAAATAGGGATGCCTAGAGGGCCAGGCCTCCAGTATTCAAGATGCAACCGAAAAGGCCTGATTTTATATCTTCCCTGCCAGATATTTCCTTTGGACGAAGACTCCACAATGAGAAACGTTTGAATACCAAAAATCCTTTTACGGCCTCAGAGGAATAGCGGAGGGAAGAGTTATGAGGCAGCCAGGGCTCTGAAGTTAGACATTTAGGGATGTAGTTTGGCACCACAGTGCATGAGCTGTGGGGACTGCAGGTGCCATTACTATAGAAACGGAAAACTGCCTTCGCCTCTGAGTAAACAAACGGTGTGTGTGGCCAAAGACAGGGACTCCTTCCGCACATCGCCTCACCAGCAGGTCAGGCCTTCCCTGGATTCTACTCTCAGCCGGGTGCCGAACTGAGGACTGCTGCAGAGCCGGAGAGAGAGGACTCAAGCTGAGCTGGTGGGCTCACACCCATGTCTGAGATACACCTTGCCCCTCTTATAGCAAGCCGTAAATCTCCTATTGTTTGAGTAAATGCTGGATGAGGCAGTTATTTTTCCTCTTGGTCAACCCACAAAGAGGAAAATCAGGCCATTCGCAGTGGCTCATGCCTGTAATTCTAGTGCTTCCAGAGACTGGGGCGGGAAAATCATTTGAGATCAGATGTTTGAGACAAGCCTGGGCAACACAGTGAGACCTCCTTTCTATAAAAATAAAGAAAAGAGGATAAGCAGCTCAAATGTTTCACAAATGAGGACATAGATAAAATAGGAAGTCGGGACATCATCTCTTAGTCAAGTGACTCTCAGGAAGGAAGGAGGCCTGGGAGTTTGCATTGGAACACACACGTGTGTCCTACAAGGACAGGCATAGTGATTGGTACATGGAATATGCTCCTTAGAGGCTGTGGCTGGAGATGGTTGTGGATGACTGGCCTAGTTCCCAGCAGGGGTGGTTGCCTGTTGGATTCTTAAGTCACATTGGGTAGGAATTTGCCTATTTTTATTTAGTAGACAAAACTTGCTGGAAAGGATAAATATTCAGACAGAGAGCAATCTACAGACCAATAGAAACTGCCACACAAAGAATGGTCATAAGTCTAAAATTCATTAAATTTAAAAAAGACACAGCATGCATATCGAGTTGAAAGCTAAGAACCATCTCCTGTGTCCAAACACACTTTGTATGGGATATGACATACAAAAATACACAATGATGAACAGTCTTTGTACATTTGCAGTCAACTTTAAGTTTAATACTGGAAGCTTTTTAAATATAAGCACAAATTAGTTTTCAGTCTTCAGTTAGAAAAAAAAAAAAGTAAACAGGTCCAATATGGAAATTCAAGGCAAACAGCAAGAGAGAAGTTCCAAGTGCCAAAGATGGGAGATTCAATAAACAGTCAGCCATCAGTTATCAATAATACCCTGGCATTCATCCTTGGCTCTGGCTACATGCACCCTACATGTTTTATTCATATTGAGTACTGGGATATTATCCTCTTTTAACAACTGAACTATACTTGCCAATTCATTTTTAATCTGTGGATGAGTACAATTCTCCAACTTGTAGAATTTCAGTTTGCCTGTATTTCTACAACTATGACTGTTGAAATTTCTGTATGTTTATTCTCTGCTGTCCCTTAAAGCTTCAAATATTTTCAATACTTCCTACAGGACTAAAAGAAATGAGGCTTCCTATATAAATTGATTGTCAAATTGGTTCAACAATATATCAATTTTATCAATAATATATCAATCTTAGCAAAGAAAATAAAATCCTCTGTCTGCATTTTTAGTGCCCTGTGGATAATTGGCCAGATGAAATCTGAGCCAGGGGTTAGGTAGATTTTGAAATAGGTGAGTTTCCTAGTCTTTTCTTGTGAAAGTAGTTCTCTCATTCTAAATTCCTTAGCTTTGACATAAGAGGCTTCAGAGCCAAAATAAACACATTGTTGATAATGGCGTAGATCACCATTTCTACCTGAATGGAAATTTCAGAATGTTTGAGCCAAAGGTCCCAAACTTTTCTGCAGGCAGTTTCCATACCAGATCCTTAAACCTTGAAACAAGCCTGAGCAAAAGCAGCATCTTTTGTTATTTCCTCTACCTATGTATTTGACTTCACTCTGCTCTAGCATTCGTGAGGCATCACACTGATTCTGGAGGCATGTAACTTGTCCTTTAACCATGCCACCTCTCAAT
Source organism: Macaca thibetana thibetana (assembly GCF_024542745.1). Taxonomy (NCBI): domain Eukaryota; kingdom Metazoa; phylum Chordata; class Mammalia; order Primates; family Cercopithecidae; genus Macaca; species Macaca thibetana. Next base: position 85,649,443 of record NC_065594.1, read on the forward strand.
CACATGCCTTCTTTAGTCAAGAAACAGGAGTGACCAGAACGTTCCCTGTCAGCGTGTGCCTCTCCTCAGAATGGATCAGCTGCAGAGGTTTGGGGTAACCATTTCTCCGGGTCCAGGCCTGTCATTCTGAAGTTGGCTGCCTAAGGAGAATCCGGAAGCTCGCTCACAGAGTAATTAAGTGTCAGGGCCAGAAGGTCAGGCAGCATCGTCTTCTCCAGCCAAAACCATTTGGAACCATTGCACTGCGATTTATGATTTCATTGCCTGGCCAACCACTAGGACCCCGGCTCTCTTAACTCATCCAGGCTGCACTCTGAAAAGCTCATCTCTTTCTTTTTAGTGACATCTCTTCATTTGGGGAGTATCACACATTCTCAGCATGCGGCTCACCAATTACGTTGGTTGAAATTACGGATGCTGGCTTGTTGCAATGTCCATAAATTGTGGCTTCCTTCTTATCCCTCTTGGAATAACTTTTACTATAACCTATGAAGGCATTATTGCAGAAAACATTGCAGTAGCATGTCATATTTCAACTACTGATGTATGCTTAGCAGGAGCATTTGAGTGAGCTATTGGCATCTTCTTGTTAAACCAAGTGAAAAACTGGTTACCTGGGCACTCCACAGTTAAAGCCTTCTCCTGAGTTATCCTGCAGATTTCCTCTGAAAGGGAAATGATGATAGAGACCTGTTTTATTCTTGTAACCAACAAACCACAAAATATCTCATTTGTGTTTCTACCTAACTATATCAAAAGGGCGTTGTATACTTTAATGAATACCAGATTGGACAATCAACTCTCAATGGTTCGCATAGTTTTTTACCTCCTCTCTTGCGTCTAATTACTATTTTTGTTAATGGGAATAAAAGTATTAAGCTAAAAATGTAAGGGGAAGCTACAAGAAAAACAAGTCAACCTCAGAATTTCCAGAACAAACCTGCTGACACCTTGACTTTAGCCCAAGTGAAAATGATTCTTGACTTCTAGCCTCCACAACTGTAAGAGAATAAATTTGCATTGTTTTAAGTCAGTACATTTGTGGTAATTTGTTACATCAGCAATAGGAAACTAATGCACATTCCTGTTTTCAGAGGTTTTCTTGAGAGTTCCTGTTGATTTGTTGCCTTGCTAGCACTTGATAGTCTCGGTGTTTTCATTTTAGTCATTCTTGTGAGTATATATTTCATTGTAGTCTTAATGTGCTTTTCTCTGTTTAAAGATGAAATTTAACAATGTTTACATATTTAATATCCAAATGTATATCCTCTTTTATAAGGTGCTTATTTATGTTTTTTACCCATTATTCTATTGACTTATCTTTTATTGATTTGTATCTTATTGATTTTCTCTTATTGATTTGCAAGTTCTGTAAATAACCTTTCTTGGTTATATAAATATGAATATAGGTTTGAATAGTGATGTTGATATAAATTTGTAATAATGTCTCTTTACATAACTATCTTTTCGCCCTTGTAAGGTTTATTTTGATGAAAATATATCTTAAATTTGATGTAATTATGAACATCATCTCTTCCTTAATTGTTGAGGAGATTAGGAAATTCTTCCCTGCCTTGAGACCATGAGGAGATGCTTCTATCTTATATTCTGAATGTTTTATGACGTTATTACACTTTTTCTTTTAATCCAACTGGAACTAATTTTGGCTATGTTGTAAGATAAGTGTCAATTTCATTTTTCTTATGCAGGTATTCAATGTTCTTATCATAATTTATTGGGAATCTAGTCATCTCCTTACTTCTATAGTGCTGTTTCCGAGTATGTACGCATATGTTTTTTCATTGAGCTGCTCACATCTGTCCTTTCTTTTACTACATTGCCTTTGTTACTTCAGTTTCACAATAATTCTTGATATTTGTTAGACCAAGTCTTCCCTCTTGATTCTTCCATTTCATGAATGTCTTAGCTATTCTTGGCCCTTTTATATAAAACATATAAATGGCCAGTTTTATGTAAACTTGGGATTTAGCATTTTAAGTTCTACCAAAAACCTATTAGGATTCTTATTGGATTATATTGAATCTATTTGGGAGATCTGATATCTTTAAAACATTGAACCTAGCCAACTTAAATAGATAGGAGATATCTGTCCATTTAATTAAGCCATTTTTAATGGTGATCAATGAAGCTTTATGTTTTCTTTCATTAAAAAGTTATCCCAACAAATGTTAATACTTTTATTGGATTTATTCCTACATTATATAGGAATATATAATAGTGTATGAGATAGGCTAGTGATATTACAGTAAATAGTGTCTGTTTTTTTTAAAAATCAGTAATATTTATTTAAAATTTTATAAATATTTTAATAAAATTCAATACTTACTTTCTAGCCTTAATTTTAAACAATAAATGCCTACCACAATGCTGTAGTTGGGTCTTGAAAGTGCAATCACATCAAATGCAGAACCTTGTTACTATGAGGTTTACCAAATGACTGAGGGAGCTGATGGAGCCAGCAGCTCTACAGGTCAAAGCCAAATGCCTAAGGTGCTATATACAGGCTTGCATTAGCACTGGGACTCGTTGTGTCATCAAAATACCGCATATGTTTTTGCAGACCAAATAAATGGGCACCAGTTTGCAGTAACACAAACAAAATAAGCTGGTAATTTTGAATTCTAATTTTCACATGTAGTTAAAGAAATGTAAGTTTCAAAAACAATGGGATTCTATTTTTCACCTAACAATGATAAATGGTTGCCGGAATACAGAAGACAATCCCTCTCGTTGGCTGGTGCCAGTTTTGTAAATTGGTGCAAACATTTTATAGAGCAACTCAGTAATTTATATTAAAATGTAATATGCTCATACCCACTGTCCTGGCAATTCCACTATTAGAATACCACAGATATATTCTTACACATGCACGAAGAGTATGAACAATGATGCTCAATGCAGCCAAAGTGTTCAGTCTCCCTAAATGAACATCAGTCGGGAGATGCACAGTACTGTGTATTCATATGAAGCATGCTTATGCAGATGAGACTAAGGTAGACCATATTTACAGATAGTAAGTGAATAAAATAAAAAGCAATGAACATAGTATGCTCCTGTGGAGTTTACATTTTTAGAAAAAAAGATGAGATAGACAATGGGTGAGAGTATATTAGTCAGAGTGCTCCAGAGAAACAGAACCAACAGGATACAATAGGATACAGATATATAGAGAGAAAGAAATTGGGATGAGAGGGAAAGAGAGAGATTTTAAATAATGGGCTCATACAATTACGGGGGCTAGTAAGTTCAAAATCTGCAGGTCAAGCCAGTAAGTTGGAAATGCTGGCAGTTGTTCATGTTGCAATCTTGAGTCCAAAGGCAGTCTGGAAGTTGAATTCCTTCTTCTTCTGGGGACTTTTTTCTAAAGTCCTTCAACTGATTAGATGAGACCCACTCACATTATGGAAGGTCATCTGCTTTGCTCAAAGTCTATTGATTTAAACATTAATCACATCTATAAAATACCCTCATAGAAGCATGTAGACTGATATTTTACCAATTAACTGAGTAGCATAGGCTAGCCAAATTGATACATAAAATTAATCATCACGGATAGGTAGACAACTAGATAGACAGGTAAGCAAAAGACATACAGAGAGAAATAAAGAGAGAGAGACAAAAGATAGCTATATATACATATACAGTTAGACGATAGCCCATTAGTTCACTCTCACAGTGCTATAACCAAATACTTGAGACTGGGTAATTTATAAGGAAAAGAGGTTTAATTGGCTTCCCATACTGCAGGCTATCCAGGAAGCACGGTAGCACCTGCTCTGCTTTAATCATGGTGGAAGTTGAAAGTGAAGCAGGTAGACCTTATATGGCTGGGAAAGGACGAAGAGAGACAGAGCGGGCAGGTGCCACATACTTAAACATTCAGATTGTGTGAGAACAGCACCAAAGGAGGAAATCTGCCCCCGTGACCCAATCCCCTCCCACAAGGCCCCACCTCTAACACTGAGGATTAAAATTCGATGTGAGATTTGGTATAATCTAGGAGATACGGTATGGCCTGTTGCTCCTGGGCCACAAACCTGTACAGCATGCTACTGTACGGAATACTGTAGTCAACTGCAGCGTCATGAAAAGTATTTGTGATTCTGAAATAAACATATCTAAACAGAAATGATGCAGTAAAAACACAATATGAAAGACAAAAAGAGAAGGTATATCTGTGTGTGGCACTTAGCACAAATGGAGCTTGTGGGACTGGAAGTTGCTCTGGGAGAGGCAGTGAGTGAGTGGTGAGTGAATGTGAAAGCCTAGGACATGACTGTGCCCTACTGCAGACTTTACAAACACCATATACATAGGTGACACTCAATTAATTTTTAACATTTCTTTATTTAATAATAAATTAACCTTAGCTTATGATAACATTTTTACTTTATAAATTTTTAAATTTTTAAAACTTTTAACTCTTTTGTAATAACAGCTTAAAATACATGTTGTACAGCTGTGCAACAATATTTTCTTTTTTAATATCCTTATTCTATAATCTTTTTTCACTTGTAGGACTTTTTTATGTTTTTTTTTGTTTGTTCGTTTGTTTTAGTTTTTAAACTGAATTGTTAAATATGAAAACACAAACACACACATTAGCCTAGACCTACCCAAGGTCAGGGTCATCGATATCACCGTCCTCCACCTCCACGTCTTCTCCCACTGGAAGGTCTTCGGGGCAGTAACGCGTATGGAGCTGTCATCTCCTGGGATAACAATGCCTTCCTCTAGATACCTCCTGAAGGACCTGCCTGAGACTGCTTTACAGTGACTTTCTTTTAATAAATAGTGGGAAAATACACTCTAAAATAACAATAAACCAAGTAGTGTGGTAAATACATAAACCAGCAACTAACACAGTCATTTATTATCATTATCAAGTATTAGGCGCTGTATATATTAATAGCTGTATGTGCTAGACTTTCCCATGACTGACAGCACAGTGGGTTTGTTTACACCGGTATCACCACAAACATGTGAGTTGTGCTACAATGGTGCAATGGCTGCAGCACCACTAAGTAATAGGAATTGTTCGGGTCCATTGGAATCTTATGGCACCACTGTTGTATATGTCATTGTATGATGCATGACCGTATAAAGGAACCCTAACCCTCACAATCCCTCAAGGTGAGCATTGTTCCTGCTGTTTTGAGATGGGGAAGCTAAAACATAGAAACCAGTAACTTGTCCAAGATGATGCAGCTAGCAGGGGGCTACGTGGATCCCCTGAGGGACAGCCTGACTTCTGCATCATCTCTGTCTGCTATGTGGCTCCATGTTTGTCCATAGATGGATGCAACAAAGAAACCTGAGAACAGTGGTTGGTGGTGGTGCCGAGGAGCTGGTGCTGAGAGTCTTGGGAAAGGCAGCAGGGGCCTAGGAAGAACATCTCTGTCTGCTACGTGGCTCCATTTTTCGTCTCCTTCCCTTAGAGATGCGGTTGTCAAGGGTAGAATTCTGAAGTCAAATTTATCTATCTTCTTTACTACTGTTTTCTACAGTATTCCCTATAGTCGCATGCTGTACAGATTTGTAGCCCAGGAGCAACAGTAGTAAGGAACAGTAGTAAAGAATAGTAGATTCTAGATAGATAATTCCTGGGCCTACCTTCACAATAATTTGTATTTATAATTTACATTGTTTAATTAGTGATTTCCAAAATCTTGACTGCCTTAAGTATCATTTCAGTTATTCTACTAGAAACATCCAGCTCAGGGATTCTCCACCTTAACCCTATGGACATTTTGGGCCAGATGAGTCTCTGCTGTTGGGGTTGCCCTGGGCCTCACGGGATGTTTTCCCACTGGATACCAGTAGCACTCCCTGGCTCCAGATGGCACAACCAAAGTGTTTGCAGGCATTCCCAAATGTCCCTTGTGGGATGGGGTTGGGGAGTGGTAAAATTGCCCTGCTTGAGAACTACCGAATTCTAACTGGATGTCCTGCCAGCCATTTGACCTAAATTAAAATTTTCCCCCAAACATCCCCTTTTTCTCACTTCCTTATTTCTGTTGTGGGTCTAATCTTTCCTCAGTCATTCAAGCTCAACATGTCTGTGCTATGTCTGACTCAGCCCCCACCCCCATCCTCCACACCCAACCCATCACTAAGACTCACAGCATTGACTTCTACTCCTCCTTCCCTTTCCTATTTATCTTTTAGATTCTGGCCTCTGTGATCTCACACTAATGCAAATAGCTGTTTTCTGCTCTCCCGATCATTAATTTATCCTATCCAGTGATGATAGATAAGGTTTTCTCAAGGGTAGCTTGTAGTACATCCCTTCTTTCATCGGAACCTTCGGTGCTTCCCAATGATAGACCAAATTAAGTATAAATTGCTCACTCTTGCATTTCAGAGCTTCCACCATATGGCACCAACTCCCTTTCCAGTCTCGGTTCACACATCTCCTCTACAAGTACCAACAGGGTGGCTCACTGCTCATCAAAAGTGGGCTATGCATATGCCCTGATGCCTTTTTCTCATGCTGTTACCTCACTTGGTGAGTTCCCGTCCACAGTGTTCTCCTAAAATGCTCACTCTTCTTTCAAAGTCAGTCTGATATTCCACAATATTCACAAATTTTTTTTCTGGTTGACTCAACAGGATGTATTCACTTTCCCATCTGAATCTCTACAGCTGTTCGTAGTGCCTCTTCTGTCAGGTTACACATCATCCCCTGATATAGCCAGTGTAGTGTTAACAGTATCTGCTTTGCCAGGTTGTAATCTTAATGATGGCAGAACTGTGGTCATATTCTTCTTCATACACTCTAGTATTTAGCACAGTTATATGCATTTGAGATGTTCTTAATTATTTGTCTAAATGAGTAATAACAGTGAACTGACCTGCTTACTATCTTAGCACAGTTCCTCACCATTCTTCACTTAAATAATTGGTTTCTCAACTGGTCTTTTGATTCATGTCTCTCCAACCCATTCTCTGCCTGGTACAAAAGTCACTTTCCAAACGCAAGTCTGATCACGCTGACCCTGACTGAGAACTTGGAATGGCTCCCATTGCCTGGAGGATGGGCGCAAACTCCTTAGTGTGGCACACAAAGCCCTCTGTATTCTGGCTACTGTGGTTTGTCTCAGCAGTCCTCCTTCCAACCACATTCTTGCGACATGCTAAGTTTCCAGTTCCAGCTGTCACACCGCTCTTTTCCCCACATCTCCCATACCTTTGCTTGTCCTGCTCCTTCTGCCAGGAACGCCTTCTGCCAAGAATGCCACCTGCAACAGCTGTTTACTTCTCACCACTGTGCAAGGCGGGCCCCTGACCTTCCACACCGTGAGCCTCCTTCCACAGGCGTCCACTGGGCTCTGCACATGCTGCTGCCACAGCTCCTGTAATGTTTTGCTGTGTTGACTTTTCATGCCTGAATCCAACTGCTCACAATGAGCACATAGAGCAAAATGGACTGTGTTTTATAGTCCTTTGCATTTCGGATGCCTAGATAGTGCTGACAGTGGAGGAAGCTAATGAAAACTATCTTACCCAATGACTGACGAATGCATGAATCCAAAGCAGAAAACCAGTCTATTCTAGTCATCAATTAGAAGAGTTTCTTTCATAGATTATGTATGTCAGTGTTTAAAATGCCACCAACAAAATCTGTTTATTTCATGAGACCTGAATATCTGACATCGTTAAGAGGAGAGATCAGCTGAGTGAGTCAATTATCCAGTTTACTGCCATTTTCAGTTTTATATTTAAAAACTTTTAAAACCACATTATATATTTCCCTGATTTGGTCAACAGGATACTCTGGAAATAATGTTACTCTCCTTCTATATTGGAGTTATCATTATAAGAATACATTTCTATATGAGTTTTAATTAATTTATGCCTGCAGGTACCATAAAGAAATCACCCACTACTGAGAAGCGTCACCGTTTATCTCTTTCTCTCTGCTTTCAGCAAGTTTCCCTTCCCTTCCCTTCCCTTCCCTTCCCTTCCCTTCCCTTCCCTTCCCTTCCCTTCCCTCCCCTCCCCTGCCCTCCCCTCCCTTCCCTTTCCCTTCCCCTCCCTTCCCTTCCCTTTCCCTTCCTTTCCTTCCTCCCTCCTTCACCTCTCCTCTCCTCTCTTCCCTTCTCCTCCCCCTCCTTTCTTTTTCTTTCTCTTTCTTTCTTTCTTTCTTTCTTTCTTTCTTTCTTTCTTTCTTTCTTTCTTTCTTTCTTTCTTTCTCTTTCTTTTTCTTTCTTTCTTCTATTTTCTTCTTTCTCTCTCTCTCTCTCTCTTTCTTTCTTTCCTTTCCCACAAAGTTTTTCTCTGTTGCCCAAGCTGGAGCACACTGGTATAATCTCAGCTCACTGCAACCTCCGCCTCCCTGGTTCAAGGTATCCTCCCACTTCAGACTCTTAAGTAGTTGGGACTACAGGCATGTGCCACCATGCCCAGTTAATTTTTGCATTTTTTGTAGAGACAGGGTTTTGCCATGTTGCCCAGGCTGGTCTCAAACTCCTGGGCTCAAGCTGTCTGTCCGCCTTGGCCTCCCAAAGTGCTGGGATTAGCAGCCTGGGCCACCACGCCCAGTCACAAGCAGGTCTTCTTCTTCATTCCTGTTAGGATATCTACTTGAGGTTTCTCTCCACTTTGCCCTTGAACTACTTCTTGGCACTTTACCTCTGTCCTACATTAATCTTATGACTCAAGGGAGCTGTTAGGGAAACCAGAAAATCAAAGGTGTTAAATCACATACTGTCTCAGCCCATTTGCACTGCTGTAACAAATTGCTATAAAATGGGTAGCTTATAAATAACCAAATTTGATTATTCTCAGCTCTGGAGGCTGTGATCATGACCAAGGCACAAGCATCCATCTTCTTGTCGTGTCCTCACATGGTGGAAGGAGTGAGGGGTCTCTCTGGAGTCTCTTTTATGTGGGCACTAGTCTCATTCATAAGGGATCTGCCCTCATAACCTAATCACCTTTTAAAGGCCCCACCTTCGAACACTATCACATTAAAGAACTTGGCTTCAATATGTGAGCTTGTGGGGAACAAATCATTCAGTCTATAGCACATACCTGGTCAGACATTTATCAGTAGGTACTGTCCTGAGATGAGCATATTTCTGTCTTCTGAAAAAATACGTGTGAGCTGTATAGGAACTGATTCCTGTGTTGCAATGACTGGTATGTGTATTTCTGGTTTCAGCTCTGAGCCTAGTTCTTAATGCTGCCAGCAGGCTGACCATTCAGGGTTCACTTGCCATTGGAGAGAGGTGATTCAACACGATCAATGGAAATTGCTTTACATTTACATTTTGTGGCCTAATCCTAAAGAGTTGGAATGGAAAACTAGGTAGAAGGACAAACCTCCAATTCGACAGGCCCAGTTGAAAAGAGGTTAGAACTGAAATAAAAACAAAGATGCTGTAAAAACAAAGCAAAACAAAACTTTCAGAGTAGCATGAACAGAAGTTAACAGATTAGAGATGACCAAGAATCTACAAAGGCAAACCCTGGAGTTATGAATAATGGAATACAAAAGGAAGTCTATACCTGTTGTAACAATCAAGGATGAAGTAAAAATTTAACCTAATCATCTTTGAAAGGATCGAAAAAAATAAATAATTAGAATTAAGGCATAGTTGACATATAGGACATGTTTAACAAAATAATTTGCTTTCCAACAAAAATAAATATATGTTCAGAGGACGGAATCTATACAAAAGAAAGATGCAACAAAGTCGAGACTGGAAGGAGTCATGGCAGGCCCTGGTCTCTGAATGGTGAGAACTAATATGACCAGGTCTGTACTATATGGTACTATATGGCGAGCCCCGGTGAAGTGCTTTATATGCATGTTAGCATTTCATCTTCCATAACTTTTGAAGTAGTCACAAATATTTTACATATCTAAAGGTGAGGAACCAGAGAGATTCAGTTCTATATTGCCACAAGAATTGCAAGTTAGCAGCTAAACATCTTGGTGGAAAATAGCAATAACTGTGCTGAAGAGTGCAAGGAGAAGCTGTTCTGGGTCAGGCCTCATGCACAAGGGCTGAACCTGCTCAAGTATATTTGACCAAATGTAGGCAAGCTAGTCTCCTGTGTTTAGGGAACAGATCAGATGGCAGCTGTTCCAGGATGGACTTAGCTAGATCTGGAGCAACTCAGGTGGGGTCCACATGTCTCATCCCTCAACAGCCTAGCTCAGACATGTCCTTCTGTGGCAATGGCATTGAGAAAGATTGCAAGTAGGAATGTGCAGGTGCGTTTTCAAGCCTCCACTAGCATCTCATTGTTTATACCAAGTCATAGGACCAGGCCCAGAGTCAGAGTGGGTGGGCATGACAAGGTTACCGTCCTGAGGGTGTGGCGGAGGATGGGACAAAGAATGGCCCCTGATGCCGCCTATCGTGCTGTAGATGAGATCAGTTGGGTCATTTACAGAAGGTCATCAACTGCTCAGAGGCAGAGCCTAGATTCAAACTTAATCTTTCCAATCCAGCCCCTCCCTATCCACAGCTCTAGGAACCAGGAGAGGTTATAGCTCACAGTAGAGCTCTTAATGTATCATACTATGAAAGCCTGCAAGTCAGTTGGTAAGCAATGTGTCAAAGTGTGGGAACAATGTGATTTTAAAGAGGTGGAGTAGAAAGTCCAATTAAAAAAGAAAAGGAGAAATTAAAACCAAATGTAAGACCTTAGAGATAAAGTCATCATGATAGCACAGCTTGTGAAGCACAGGCTTCTAATTTTGCAAAAGGACAAAAGCTATCTGGCAGGAGAGTAAATCATTTTATGAAAGTAATAAAAAGAGGAATGAGATAAGGTCAAAAATCTGAGTTTACAGCATTTATATTTCAAATGTTATTAATTTGTTGTGTCTAGATTTTATTTTGCATGAGGTTAGGAGAAGTCTTGAAAATGTGCATGAGGTAAATAGATTTTAGAGAACAAAATGCTATACAATAGACCTTCTTGACATTCACTAACAAAAATGCACTTTGCAAATTATAAACCCCTTTGGAAATCTGGGGAATTTTTATAATAGCAGAGCCAACCATCTTTCTTGGATGAACTAGACTAGCCAGTTGACCCGAGGCACCTTCTGTTTCCAGGACGTTACGTGCCTTTGAAGGAAAGAAGATAGCTAAGTTAAATACATATATTCAATGACTACTTTCTTAAAAGTAATCCTGATTGTCCATTACAGTGGTATTAAGGATGAATAAAGTTCAAAGCAAAAAGAGGTCTTTAGTGTGTTAATTTGTTTAAAGTAGATTCTTTCTGAAGAACCTACTGAGACTATTGCAGCCACATTCAGCTTCAACACAGAATCAAGTGAACAGGTAACATTGTTCATAGCTGATGAGTGAGTCTGAATTTAATTTTATCCTCTGGCTAACTTCTAACTCATTGTCTTATATGACATAACCATTTGCATTGCAGGGCTAAACTCAATGTCACAATGACATTCAGGAATATTAGTGTCACTGTCACTTGTCCATATTTCTATGTGGCCTGCTGTCCTGACGTTTTGCCCTCGAAGTCTCTGACTCTTCCTTTTTGGGTATTTTAGAGGCCATACGGGAGAGTGGGACTCTTTCTTCTCAGCGGTGGTGGCTCCGGTCGGACAGGAATGTCGCCTGCTAATGGGAGAAGTGTTTGGAAAAAGTCTCACTCTGCATTAGGACATTCAAGCATCCTCTTGTTACCACAGCAGTTGTTGTCAATTAACTTGTCCAAATTCATTTTTGCTTGCCATATGTGCATTGGTAAACATAGTAGTAAGAGTAAAAAAATAACCATTTTTTCAGTGCTAAATTGGCATTTTACCTACAATATCTTTAATTCTCACAGCAACGCTTCCGGAAGCCATCATATTGCTTATTTTTCAAACAAGGAAACCGAAGGTCAAAGAGATTGAATAATGGCTCAAGGTCGCCATTCTAGGGCTTTTGCAGAGCTGACCTTCAATTTTAAACTATGGCTCTTCCTCCTATGTGACACTGTGCCTTTTCTTATTCTAGATTTTGTTTTTACACCTTAACTTGGGCAGATAGAGCCCTATGTCAAGAAGGTTCTACTAGTATGCATTTTCCATGATTTTGTGTTCACCTCGACAACATTTAAAATGTCAAACTTTCTAGTGGAATAGGGTCCAGAAGACCAGGACTCAGTACTGGCTCTCTGAATTAATTAGCCATGTGATCCGAAGCAAGGTCCTTGCCCAGCTGGTATCCCCATTTCTAAGAATGAAGTTACTAATCTTTGCCCTGCCCGCCCCACGTCTCAGGGTGTGCAGTGAGGACGAACAAGGATAAAGTGGGTGAAAGTACTTTGCAAACGGTAAACTAATGCACACATGCCATTGTGATTTCTGCCCTGTTAATCTCCTACTCAGGCCTTGGAACAGCTGTGTCATGTTCCCTTTGCAGAAAGGATGCATAGTTGGGTAGCCAGGCTGATATCATTCTACCTTTCAAGAGGTTACCCTCCCGCTGACCGCTGCTCCTTTCCCATGCATGCTGATTAATCTTTTAAAAGTAAAACAATGCGTCCTGCCCACTCCCCTGCTCGCTCTGTGCTTGCCTGTTGTGTTTTTCTACAGCACACAAGGAATGGAAACCAAATGCAAACATCATCACCAATTAACACATGCTGACATCTCTTGCTGGCGATTTTTTTTCCTCTCTCTGTCTCTCCCAGAACTCAAAAGGGCACAGTTTTTCTTCTCTGAATTTTTCTAAACCCTATGCAAACATTTAACTATGTGGTGCAGATAGTCTGAACTTAGGAGCAAGCTGTGACTGTTCAAGTGATTGAACCTTTTAAAAATTATGAGTGATGTCCCCAGGACCTCGGTAAAGCACACTGAAACCTCTGTTTACCCTGAAGCTACTTTGTTTAGAAACTGTCTTTGACTTAATCGAAACCAGGATACAAGCTCCCTTCTGCCAGTTGAAAGAAGTGGCTAGAGGGTAACTAGTCAACTGTCCCACTGTTAGCACTGAGGGTCTCGCGTCCCGGGAAACTCCTCAGTACCAAGGAAACAGGGCAGTTAGACACCCCAGGGGTGGAGCCATCCCCTTCCTGCATCTGCACCAACCTGCTGCCCCGTATTTTTCATGGGATCTAATCACAGTGAATAATTTTCACTTTTCTGTAACTTGCACGAAGCCTTTTTAGAAAAGCATTTTTAAAAAAAGAAAAATAATTTATTTTCGCTCTTTCACAAAACACTCTGTCCCCCAGTGAGCTGTGGCTGTACTTGAACAGGTCACACCTCCAGAAGACAGGCCTCAGTGCTGCTGACTGTGGCCTCTGAAGCCGACATGGGTTCTTGCTGCGTATTTTGTATTCAAACCTCTCGATAAATGATCGGCTGTTTTTCATGTTTGGAGCTCTCCCTGAACAATAAAGCAAACACATTTGTCATCCATAAAGTACAGCTGCAAGAAGTGTGTGGGAGTGATAATTGGATGACACTCCAGGAAGGAGGGGGGAAATGAAAACAGCTGTTCCGAGAGGACAACGCGGTGTTGTGCAGAAGATGAGCCCACAGCCCGGGAGGACTGAGCAGCCTGGGAGGACTGAGCTCCCCCCCGTGCTCACTGGCCCCGGGCCACACCGGCTGCATGCCCCATTTCTGTTGCCGCAGCCACTCTTGCTCCCTTCTCTGATGCACGCCCGGTGCCAGTGAGGGGCAGGTTCCAGCTGGATTGGGGTCTCACGGCCCCAGGCCGCACCCTGCCCTGGCCACAGCAATGCTTTCTGCTCACTTTGGCAGCTGGAGGTAGCCTGAGGGGGAACTTCCTTTCTGTTTCCATGAGGGCCACCAAGCTAGAAAAGGCCAATCGCCTTTAACCCCACAAGAAGGCCCCTTTGACAAGTTCCGCTTTGATTCACGGAGGGTTTGGTGCGCACTGCGACAGGCAGCTGTCAAGACAGGGCCTCAGGCAGAAAGACGGAGGGGAACACAGATCACCATGAAGGCGACACCACACATGTTTGATCCTCTTAGCCCTGTCCTTCCCACTCTCAGATTTCCCTCAGACAATGGTTGAACTTATAGGAGTCCACAGACAAAGACGCGTTTATGCACACTTAGCCCGGCAGGCTCCGCTCCTCTGCTGAACCACTTCTGAAACCCAATCCCAAAGGCTGAAAAATTATCCCAGGAATTTCTGAGCTTTTCATGTAACATCCTAGACCATCAACTTCAAGTTCAAAATGTAAAGACAACATCCCTACATTTGCACATCTCATGTGCAAGGTGTGTGTGTGTGTGGTGTGAGTACATATATGTGTGTATGTGTTTATGTGTATGTATATATGTATATGTATGTGTGGTGTGCATACATATGTATGTGTATGTATGTGTGTGTGTGTGTGTGTGTGTGTAGTATGGGTTGTTCTTTTTTTAAAAAAAAAAACCTGTGCAGGATGGTGAACACTAGTCTTTCATGATGAAAGGCTGTATCACCTTAAGTCTGGAATTGTATATAAGGCAACATCTGGAAATAACATTAATATGTTACTTAGAGGGCAATTTAGAAAGGTGCCAGAGGGATCAGAGAAATGGAGCCATCATTTGAGAAAAAGAAAAGGGGGAGATTTGAATTGAGCTGCTTCTTCTAATGTATCCTTCCTAAAGAACAGGAAGGCGAGGAATGATGTTTGCACCTCACCAAGTCTCACTGAGTGAAGGGTTTCAACCATGGAGACCCAGATCTTAGGGGTTCTTCAGTCATTAGGCCATACATAGAAAACTGCTGCAACAGTTCTGAAGAAGACAGCCCCTGTGTGATCTGGAGAAGGCTCTGGCTATCCCTAGAGTATGTAGTATGTGGCCAGCTGCAGGCATACAAAGGCAGATCAAAACGGCATAGTCTTCCAACTGCCTGAAGGTATGTTTTTTCCCTAGACCAGCATTTCTGACCTTGGCTCTATTGACATTGGGGACTTCATCAGTCAAGATCTGCCTTAGGCCATTCAGGCTGCTATAGCAAATTACCATAGACTGAGTGCCTTCAGTAGCAAACGTTTATTTCTCCTCTTCCTGGCGGCAGCAAAGTCCAAGATCCAGGGGCCAGCAGATCTGGTGGCAAAGTCCAAGATCGAGGGGCCAGCAGATCTGGTGGCAAAGTCCAAGATCGAGGGGCCAGCAGATCTGGTGGCAAAGTCCAAGATCGAGGGGCCAGCAGATCTGGTGGCAAAGTCCAAGATCGAGGGGCTAGCAGATCTGGTGGCAAAGTCCAAGATCGAGGGGCCAGCAGATCTGGTGTCTAGTGAGGGCCTGCTTCCTGGTTTGAAAATGGCCATTTGCTTGCATGTAATCACATAGCAAAGGGCAGAGACAGAGCGTGAGCTCTCCTGCGTCTCTTCATAAGGGCACTAGCCCCATTTGTGAGAGTTCCATCCTCATGACCTAATCACTTCCCAAAAACCCCCATCTCCAAATACCATCACCCTGAGGATTTAGGCTTCAACATATCAATTATTTTGAGGAGCCACAAATAGCCCATAGCAGGGTTCTCCAGAGAAAGAGAAATATATATATATATATATATTTATATATTTATAGATATATATTTATTTTATATATAAAATTTATTTATAGATATATAATTTTTTTAATTTTTAATTTTTGTGGGAACATAGTTTTTCTATTTCTGGGGTACATGAGATATTTTGATGCAGGTATAATAATCACATCATGGTAAATGGGGTATACTCCTTTGTGTTTGGAATAATCCAATTATACTCTTAGTTTTGTTTGTTTGTTTTGTTTGTTTTTTTGCTTTTGTTTTTGTTTTTTTTTCACTCTGTTACCCAGCCTGGAGTGCAGCGGTGTGATCTTGGCTCACTGCCACCTCTGCCTCCTGGGCTCAGGTGAGTCTCATGCCTCCGCCTCCCAAGTTACTGAGACTACAGTTATACTCTTAGCTATTTTTTAAATGTGCTGTGAATTACTGTTGACTATAGTCATCCTATTGTGCTATTAAATACTAGATCTTATTCATTCCATCTAACCATATGCTTACACCCACTAGCCATCCCCACTTCCCCCAACCACCCCCTACCCACCCCAGCCTCTCAGAACTATCAATGTGTTCCCTAACTCCATTCGTTCAATTGTTTTAATTTTTAGTTCCCACAAATGTGTGAGAACATGCGAAGTTTGTCTTTCTGTGCTTGGCTTATTTCACTTAACATAATGTTCTCCAGTTCCATCCATGTTGTTGCTAATGACCAAATCTTATTCTGTATTCTATACATCTGACTCGTTTCCCATCCTGGGACCTTAGGTTTTGCTTTTAAGGCCTTCAACTGATTAGGTGAGGCCCACCACATCATGGAGGGTCATCTACTTTACTTAAAGTCAGCTAATGGTAGGTATTAACCACATCTACAAAATATCTTCCTAGCAACACCTATATTCATGTTTGATTAAGTAACTGGGTTCTATAGCCTAGCCAAATTGACACACACATCAGGTAGGGCCTTAATCATCGCAGGGCCCTACCTGATGATTCTTTGTTGAGGGAGGCTATCCCACACCATTTTGGAGGTTTAGCAGCATTCTTGCCAGTCAGCAGTCCCTCCAGTTGTGACAAATGAAAATGCCTCTAGGTATTACCAAAAGTTCCCTGGAGATGAGTGGGCAAAATCACCCCAGGTGAGAACCACTTTTCTAGACCATTATGTATCATCCCACAGTCTATTCTGCGTTAGCCACAGTTTAAAAGTACAGAACCCAACTAGTAATGCTTGTGTTTGCAGAAACTTGTATTTTCACTCAGATGCTATTTTAACACATCGAAGGCTAAGGAACATAATTAATAGTCCTATAAGTCTGCAGAGGGCAGGACGTCAACATTTGGAGAGCAGTAAACAACAAGTTCCACCTTCAGGTACATCTTGTACTCTCTTGCTGGAGTGACAGTAACTTTTCTCCTGAGATTTGGAATTAAAAATGAAATAATAATATAACCAATGCTGAGATCTGTCCCAGAAGGCTCAATTAACCTGTTCAAGCTGAGCACTGGGCTCAAAAGCAGGTCCCTACTAAAAACTCTAAAAAAGCTTATTATCACAATTTTATTTGATAATTCATTAAACGGAATATTTTTACTTACTGAATACATTTTTAAAGAGCTTTGATATAGATGAAGGTAATTTGACAAAGACTCACTTATCCTAAATTATAGAACTTTTTTCTTTTTTCACTGCATTGCTATTAACAGATTTTTATATGCACCCTTTTAATATAAAAAAAAATGTCCTGGGCTCTTCCAACCATCTGGTGTGAAGTGACACACGGATGGCAAACTGCTATTTAAAGCACTGAATGCTTATCTATAACCAAGCATGGTTGTCTTCTGCAGTGTTAATTTCCTGCTGTGCCTGCATAATTCTGGTATTTTCTTGGTCATGCACAACTATATAGTAACTTATAAGCAGCTCATATACATTTTTTTTTGAAGTAGAGAGTTATTTAATGGCATGTTCAGCACAAAATTCTGGTGCCAGGAATAGAGAATGAAGACTTCAAAAGGCTAACAAAACATTTTTTGTAACTGCAACATGCTTATTTATTCAGTTGCTTTAAGTAAGGCAAAAAAAAAAAAAAAAAAATCCAATTTGGAATTTTGACCCACTAAGCATTATGGTAAGATATAGGAATTTCTCTTTGGCATTCTCCTTTGCCCATTAAAACCAAAGCAAACAAACAAACAAATAAAAAACAGAAAAACTTCTTCACTGGTTTCTTAAGTGGGTTGCATCTTCTGTCTGATTTACAGTGTGGTTAGCTGAGAACCAGATGCCAAATATGGTATTGTGAAGTATACAGGATGTCAGAATTTCTGGTCCAGTAAAGTGTTCATTTTGCAAAGGTAGTTTTAAGAGGCCTATATAGACCCAGGCAGGATAAATATTCTAGGTTCATTTCTGAAGGAAGATTTCTTTATTTTCTCCAACCCAACCCACCTGGATGTTAACATGAGGCTACTTCCCAAAAATAGATGAGTGATGACAACTTCTATCCTCTTCCAAATGTTTCAAGAGAAATGGATCTAACTGTCGAGAGAAGGAGCAGCCAAGATGCTGAGGGATTTTTTTTTTCATCCTGAATCTTAATCCTCTCTGTGTGGCCCTTTTCATCCTGCCTTAAGACAAAATGAAAGCGATGTATGTATCTTTTTGTGCCAAACACAAATACATGCTCTGCATCAGTTTACAAGGACAAAGTCTCCCAGGTTAGAAGTTAATCTCACACACTCAACAATAAAGTAAAAGCAATATTCATTACGAGGATGTCACAAATTAGTCATTCTATTCACTTGGAGCTTTGAGTCATTCTATTCACTTTGAGCTTTGGAGTTGCCCAGCTATTAGTATTTGCTTGGGGAAGTTACCAGATTATGGCCCCATCTACTTTTGGAGAACTTGCATTCAAACAAGTTGGGTTTTGTTTTTGTTTTTGTTTGTTTGTTTGCTATACTTTCCATTCAATTTAAGAGCAAACATTTAACCTTATGCTTGCAAAAAAAATCAAACAGAAACACAAACAGGTTTGGGCTGATTCTGTGTCAAGGTAAGCATTTTGCTTCTTAAGAAAGCAAATAACCTCTTTGTTATATTTTGTTTGCAAAGTCATCACAGCTTGATGGTGAAAGGTGAATAGCCTGGACTGGTTACTTTGAATCGTTTTTCTCATTTATCTCTCATGAGAACCTTGAAAAATAGATCTAATTCTTCCTACTTACCAATATACATATTGAGGCTTCTCCATGAATGTGCCATTAATAAGGGGGAATATTTGAAAACACATCTGATCATCAAACCCATGTTCTTACCTCTTATTGAATCTGACATACAGTTTATTAAGATTTTGAATGATAAGCTCTGGACAATCACACACTCAGGGCCCCTTCCAACTCTGAGTCAGAAGACATCAGATGTTACTATACTTAATGCAGATTACAATATTAAATGTCTAATTTTAAATATCTTGAAATGGTGGAAGACAATGACAACTTGGAGAGAGACACAAAGACTGGACCACGAGATGATTATGAAAAGTGTCTTTCCATAATGAGACTGAGAAGCACGAACCAATCAACAGACTAAATCTGGACTATTTTTTAAACAAATATCCCATTCTAGACTCTAAGCTCCTTTGTGGAGTGTTGTGGATTTTTACCTGTGCACAGGTTTGTTAAGAAGCGTCAACAAATTCAAAGTTTACAAACTCAAGAAAATCTCCACTATAACCTTTCAATGGCATCCTCTCCTTCTCTCCTGCTCACACACACATCCCAAACCAACACTGTCAATCCTGTCTGTAGCTTAAACCTCTATCATGTATACAAGAATAAGAGCTACCACGAGCGCAGGAAACTGCTCTGCTCTGCTCTTTGCTGGGTTTTTACCACCAAGACCAGTTCCTGGCTTCCAAGAGGGTTTCCATAAATATTTACTAAATGACTGAATTAGTAGTGGATTAACCTACGAATAAATGTGTTTTATGTCATGGGATTCAAGGTGCTTCCTACCATGACTTCTAAAATAAATGTTGAAAAGGACTGATAGTCTGAAAATAAAAGACAAAGGCACTTAAGATTTATCTCTGACTAGAGGAGACCCTAAAACCTATTAGACATCATGTAAACACTTACTGAGTGAATGAAAAGATAAATGGAAATATGTGAAAAGGATTATCCATACAACGTAAGTTATCCCAAGAGAGTTGCACCAGAGACCTAGACCTATACCTTGGAAATGAATAGTTGGCTATAGTAAAAAGAAAAGATAAGAAAGGCCTTGTAGTTGGGCCAATTTTTCCACTGTTGTGCAGCCATCACCTACTGTGTAATGCATAATTGGCTTGAGAGATGTGGAAGGGGGGGGGGGTTCTAATTGTGGAGAAGTTAATGATGCAAAAAATAATTAATCCAAAGCCTTTGCATTGTGTTGTTTCCATTTTATGGTTTTAGGAAAGAGAATGTGACATTCATCACCATCAGATCCAAATTCCTTCAAGATGATAAAAATGTAATACCACTTGACATGAAAGAATCTCGTTCAGCAAGTTCATGTGTGGTAACTCCTGCCCAACCCCTGGTCTTTTTATTCCTGCTATGGATTTCTTCTTCTAAAGATACTTCAACCATCTCCTTGCATTTACGGTTCTTGAATTTACAAATGACTTTGTTTCTTCCCAAGACTTATTTCTTCCAAAATAGTATACAGCCAATTTTCTGTTTATCATGGTTTCACTATTTTATATTTCCCATGTGTCTTGCCAGCATCCTAGTATATACCCTCAACCCATACCCATTAGACAAACTCCTACAACTTTGATCCCTTTCTTAATGTGTTAAATACTAATGTGGTCATTAATTCTAAAACTATCTTTTTTCTCACTTTCTCTCTTTTTTTAATTGTTCTGCCTCTAAGCTCAGATTACCCAGGTTGCTGCTAAAGTGTGTATTTTCCCAATTGCTTTATTTTGTGACGGATTACTACTGAAAGAACAATAAACTTTCCCTTCAGTTCTGTACATCCACTCAAAGCTGAGCAAGATGAAGTTGAAGTAAGTAGAAGCAGGAGATATCCAATTTATCAGGAATTTTCTGATAAGAGAAATTGGCTCTTCAACTGGCAAGAGTATAGAATCTCTTTCACTGAGGATCTTACAGTTGGGAAAGAAATGAAAATATCTCAAATATTTTAGGAGAATTACAGTAGAGCATCAAAAATCTTTGGGAAGTCATCTCTGTTCATATGTCTTTCCAGACCAGAATCCCACAGTACAAGGTATTCTCATTGCACAGCAATGCCCATGATACACACAACACTCTCTGATAGTGAAAGTGTCTAATACACTCTTAAATAGAAATAATTTGGTCTGACCAGAAATTGAATGGGAGATAAATAACCCCATGTTTCCTCAATCTTGATTTTTCCATCATTACAAATATTTTATGAAGTAATTATTTCAGAGCAATAAATTTGAGTTTCCTAGTTTCCTTACCACTTCTTTCACATTTACCATAGACTCATCAATAAACCAATTGTTCTTACCTAAAATGCATCCTGATAGCTAAAGCTTACACAGACAAATGACATCCCGATTCAGAAAATACATAAAATGTATACAACTTAATGTAAATGCCTTTAAATTAAAAAGCATTTTTCCTTTTAAAACGTGTATTCTAAATTCTGAAATCTCAATTAATTATGAAAGTCAGTATGCCATTGGTCAAGATGCTGAAGAATACTACTTGAGAAGAGCTGAACATAAACTTTGGAAAATCTTCATGCTTCACAGTATATTCACCTTCTACTGATTGCTACAAATGGCAGCTACCCAGGTTGCAAGAGCCATAGAAGGTTAGGACACCATAGCGCCCAGGAATGCATTAGGGATAAACACAGGCCATCTTGGTGGGAAAGTATTAACACTCGAAAGTATGAGAATTCAAGGAGGAAGGCTGTGGTGATGAAAATACGCAATACAACAGGGTATTGAACTGCTGTGAAAAAATGTATTTGAATGTAAGAAGATACCCCCAGCGATCATGTAATCCAACTTCCCATTCATTTACAGACCAACCAGATGGAAAAAAATAAACTGAGGCAGAGATGCCCTCCTCACCCACTCCCCAGTGTCACAGAGCCAGTTTCATGGCAGAGCTGGATGGAAACATGAGTCTCCGGAATGCTAACCCAAAGTTCACTCAACAGTTTCATGCTGTCTGTCAGAAGTGAGAAAGGAGATTTCCATGGCTCATTTAAAATACAAGATGTATAATATGGAATTGGGAATATATACATTTCTATTTTGAAAATCCCACTTTCTCCAAGCATACACTCAAATCACATCCAAAAAAAAAAAAAAAGTACTGTCTTTCTTTTTTAATGGTTTTCTGAAATGGATCAAAACATTGGGCTTTGTTTATAAACACTGAATTCCCATTGTAAACTGGAGCCCTTCTCCCTCAGTACTGCTAGTCATAAAAAATATGTCTCTAACCCCTTAGCTATGAGTTAACCTGGCATGGAAATTTACTAACGTTTCAGGGCTTTAAAAAGCCAGTTAAATTTTTATTGCTTTAGTTCATCTAAAATGCCAGACAGTATAGAATGAGATTTTGTAGATTCTACTGTCATCCCTGTTATGTAAATAACTAAGTTAGAAGTATTTGAGAGGTGCTTCTTGCTTTAGTCATCTCCTTTCCGGATTACAAATGAGAACCCCATATACATAGAATATCCTTGGGTAATTATGATTCCTTGGTCTATAATCTCAAAACAATGTTCTCATTTTAGTCAAGAGTACTAAATGCAAAACATGAAGAGGGTGATGGGAAAAGGGAAGATTTTCCAAGTCTTCCCATGCAAAAAAAAAAAAAAAAAAAAAAAAAAAAGCAAGGAGTGAAAAGAATGATGTGAATCTCCTCCTCTCCACAAGTTTCCTGTTTCCTTTTTCTTTACTGTTAATGTCAGGCTTATTGAGGTAAAATGCATATACAGCCAGATTTTGACAAATATACAGTAGTGTAACCATCACAACAATTCACATGGAACATTTCCATCACCCCAAAAAGTTATCTTATATCCATTTGCAGTTAATTCCTATTCCCAGCCTCAGCCATTGGCAGTCTCTGATTCATATCCTATCCCTACAGTCTTGCCTTTTCCAGAATATCTTATAAATGAAATTATACAATTTTTAGCCTTTTAAGATTGAGTGGTATTCAAAGACCTGGGAACCTTTGCTAGAACTCTGGGAGCCACGATTGTCAAAGAAAGCAGACCTTAAAAAGCAGACTAAAAAGTGTGGCCAGAGAAGTAGATGGTACACAGAGAGGCTGCCTTACATTTAAATAAAGAGATGCAAACATTTTCAGAGGAAAAGGAGAAATAGCGATAGGGCTAGAGATTGTGATAGATAAAGATAGAGAGTTTGTAAGAGAGAGAGAATTAGAGAGAGAAAGAGAGAGAGAGGAAAGACAGAGAAAAAACTAGGAGAGGAGAAAAGAGAAGAGAGGAGAGGAGGCAGAGGGAAAGGAAGAACGGGGAAGAGAAAGGAGAAAAGGAGAAAAGAGAAAGGAGAGAGGGGAGGGAAGGGGAGGGAGGGGAGGAGGGGAGGGGACAGGAGAATCAACACTGTCATACTATGGTTAGAACAAATAAACAAATGCAGCAGGCGTTTTAAGAATGAAGTGAAATTAAGAAAGTAGGACTGCCCAGTGGAGACCAGTCTTCCAAGAGTTATATTTCTCTCTTTTTTCTAAATACCTATGGCATTTTTCCCATCTTAATTATGGTTCTTAGCAACTCTCAACTGAATGATAGAATTTTATTTAATGTCAACATTCTGACATTGACACTTACTATAAGGTATATGGGAGATGTTGCATGAGTCATCAGTTCAGTTAGGCCAGAAAGTCCTTAATGACAAGATTTTAAAAAATTCACCTTTGTATCCCGCTCAGAGCGGGGTATAGTGCCTGGTGAAGGGTGGATGCTTACCAATATGTGTCCTATGTCTACGAGTGAATAAATCCATTGATTAAAGATGCAGACAGAAATTCTACTTTAAAAACCAAACCTGCACCCAGACATTCAAAGAGTAAATTTCATTGTTAATCTCTTTAGAGGATTCCTTAAATCCTTCATTTTGTATTATCTTTCCTCTTTTGGTCATTTTCTGGCTAATGTAAATAATGACATAACCCCCAAATTAGTTAACAGTAAATAGGAATCAATACTAGACATAGACAGATGAATGCACCTCTGAGAAAACTGAATCATTATGGTTTGTGACTATGAAATTGTGTAGGACCACCAAGGCATATGCTGCAGAGCTTCATGCAAAGTTCCTTCGATAAGGCATCATTAATTTCCTGAACTTAGTGAGTGGAGCCCACCATAGATGGTCATTTGTTTTGATGTTCTCCAATTAAATGAGATTATTCCTGCATTCATAAAAATAATGCCACTGACCTGCCATCAATTGGCCATGCACTAGAGCCAGCTTTCAGCAGAGTGCAACGAATTCACTTACCATAGAAAGGCAGTCAGCTCAGGCTGTGGTCAGCAAATACCCTAGTCCAAGACGAATGCGAAGGCAACTTGCAGAAAACTCACCACTGACACCCTCAACCCATAGACCACTGCCTGCTAAGTTGGCTGTGAAGCTTTATGTTGCTTTTCTTTTTTAATTTTTCTTTTTTTAGGGAGATAGTGGCATGAAAACTACCTGCCAAGGCATACAATCTGGACAAAGTAGGCCATCATAATTTCAAAATTTCTGTAATTTCTACCTATTGATATCATGAAGTGAAAGCTTAGTAACAGATCCATTTCTTTTACATCAGTCCAGAAGAACATTATGGAAACCAGAGGAAACATTTTAAAAGCATGGCATCAGGTTTGATAATTTTGTCTTTAAAAAATAATTTTCTCCTGATATACTTCTAGGCTAAATTGCCTCTGAAATTATTTTTAGTCTTTAGATGCGTGTGTTTGTGTGCCTGTGTGTGTGTGTGTGTGTGTGTGTGTTTGTGTGAACCAATCAAAATTTTTCGGCTTGACAATAAAAAATAATCCCGCTTCTCCAAATCAGCCCCTAGAGGAGATAAGAGAGTGGAGCACCCAGCTCCCTTCAGACTGACCTGGAGAAACTTCAGCCTTGCTCACTCTCCTGTTCATGATGTGAGTTCCACCACTGCTGGGAAATGGACTGTTAGGGAATGGGTCGGTGTGAGTTCCACCAGTGTTGGGAAATGGACTGTTAGGGAATGGGTCGGTGTGAGTTCCACCAGTGCTGGGAGAGATGGACTGTTAGGGAATGGGTCGGTGTGAGTTCCACCAGTGTTGGGAGACGGACTGTTAGGGAATGGGTCGGTGTGAGTTCCACCAGTGCTGGGAGATGGACTGTTAGGGAATGGGTCAGTGTGAGTTCCACCAGTGCTGGGAGAGATGGACTATTAGGGAATGGGTCGGTGTGAGTTCCACCAGTGTTGGGAGATGGACTGTTAGGGAATGGGTCGGTGTGAGTTCCACCAGTGTTGGCAGATGGACTGTTAGGGAATGGGTCGGTGTGAGTTCCACCAGTGCTGAGAGATGGACTGTTAGGGAATGGGTCGGTGTGAGTTCCACCAGTGCTGGGAGATGGACTGTTAGGGAATGGGTCGGTGTGAGTTCCACCAGTGCTGGGAGATGGACTATTAGGGAATGGGTCGGTGTGAGTTCCACCAGTGCTGGGAGATGAACTGTTAGGGAATGGGTCGGTGTGAGTTCCACCAGTGCTGGGAGATGGACTGTTTAGGGAATGGGTCTTTGGATCCTTGGTTTCTCGGGCAAGATAAGTCCTGTGAGAAGAATGCAGCTTTCCCAAAAGGGAGTAGAGGATCTCATAGTGGAACATTCAGTCCAGAGTCTGAACACTGCAGACAAATAAGTGAGTCTAAGAAATGGTGACTGACGGAAAGTGTGATCTGACCCACATTCACCCTTCACTGACCCCACGCAGAGAAAGCAGAATGTTCCTGGGCTGGACTATACAGTTGTTTTGGGCAAAAACCAGGTACAGCTGGAAACAAAGTAAGAGATGGTCCATAGCAGAATCCAGAGTGGCTGGAGGAACATGGGACAAGAAGAGGTGAAAACAGAGCAGAGGATTTAGGACCATACATAAGACAAACACAATTTCCAAATGCCCCACAGATGTGTTGAATAAAGGGGATGACATGGTAGAGGAAGGGCACGGTCCTCAGAGCACTGTAAGTGCATTGCTAATAATTTTTTCACAGTATCCCATAAAGTTGATTTGCTGCTGCTCACTATTAAATCCCATAATTGAGCTTTCTGTCTTGAGGAAAGCTGAATTATGACATTCCAAAGTAATTTCAATGTTAAGAAATGTACTAGATTAATAGTGTCACTCAAAAATAATTGTCTACCTAGAACCACAAAATGTGACCTTATTTGGGAAAAGAGTTTTGAAGATGTCGCCTAATTAAAATGAGGTTGTACTAGATGAGGGTGGGCTCTTTAGAAAATGACTGTCCTTCTAGGAAGAGCGATTTGAACACGGAGATATATGAAGAGGGAAGGTGATGTGAAGACAGGCACGGAGAACACCATGTTACTGAAGTGATGCACCTATAAGCCAAGGATATGCCTATTGCCAGCAACCACCAGAAGCTGGAAAGAAGCAAGAAAGGATTTTCCCCTAAAATCTTCAGAGTGCATAACCCTGCTGGTACTGTGACTTTAGGCTTCTAGCCTCCAGAACTCTGGGACAATAAACTTCTGCTTTGTTAAGCCACCCAGTTTGGAATGCTTTGTTATGCTAGTCATAGGAAGCTAATACAAGAATTAACCCTGAAAATCACTCAAATCAAGATATGAACAACTGCACTCTGGATGAAATATTGAAATAATAGTGTCAATCAGAGCAATAGTAATATTGATCATGCATCAAAGAAAAATGCCTTATCTTTAAGACAAAAAGAAGACTATCCCACAAAATTGATGGTGTATGTCTTGACAGAAAGCAACGTGTAGACTTCCCAAGTGCATAGGATGACTAGCAGAAGTTTGGGTGGACTATTCATCCCAACAATGAGCTGTCCAGGACTGTGTTTTCTCATTGCCAGGACAAGCTCAACAAAACTTCTTGTTGTATTCATTTCATATACTTTTGTTTTCATATAGACATTTAAACATCAAACGAGAAAATGTTTTGGGGAAGTGGTCAGTACATCGTATCTATGCAGATATTAATTGCTTTTATTAATGAGCTTAAGGTTGTTTTTTGTTTCTTAATAGCATTGACACTTTGAGGATGATAATTCAGAGATGATTGGAAATGTAGCTCTTCAACTCTCCTGTAGTAAAATGTTCAGCCTCAATCAAAATCATAATGAGGAGAAAAGGAAGTAAAAATAGATATTAGCAAACAACAAAAGATAAAACATTTACAATTAAAAGTCAGTTTACTTCTATAAGCAACAATATGTTTCACAAATAAATCTACAGGATGGAGCAAAAACATGCACTAAGATTAGACAGGGAATGATATGTTAAAATTGTGAATAAATGCAGAGTACGCAAAACATAACTGTAAGTGCACACAATGCTATAAAAGTATTGTATACACATTACATGTATCTTTGCTTGAGGTATTCTCCAAAAGCCAGGAAATAACAGGAATCTCCACAGTCCTTGTAAAGAAAATACAAGGTTCACACCCAGATTAAAATGTTGTACACATTCTTTTGCCCATCAATAGCATTCAACATCTTGTTTCATATATTTTAGCTGCCCAAGAAATATTGTTGACTACATTTATAAGTATGATTAAGTACTGAGATTTAGTATTCCAAGATAATCCACACTAGCCCTTCCTCCAAAAAAGCAAAGAATATGTTTCCTGAAGACTAATTGCAAATCTCATATATGTTAAAACTTATCATGTTAAATCAATTTACTATTCCATCAAAAACTGTAAGAACTAGATTGCCAATGGAAACAGGAACTTAATATCTCTCAAGAGGAAATTTAATTCAGTTAGTACTTATTGAGAAATACATAAGATTTTTAAATTGTGCTCATGCAAGTGAAATGGAAAATTATGTATATATATTAGTTTTTATTATAGTGAACATCATCTATTACATGGTCTGTTTTTATTATAGTTAACGTTGTTTATTATAGTAAATGGTCACTCACTCAGAGGAACTACTGAGTATAATAATCATTGAGTCATCCATGGTCATCCATAATCCCCAAACACTCTTGTCTTTAAAATCTCGCTCGTGTGGCCTCAGCCTCAGCATTAGACTTCGCTTTAATACCGGTCTCCTTTTTTATTCTAAGCCCACTGCACTGTATCAGTCCCACTAACTCTCATGCCCAACAAAATTGCACTCATGAAAAAGGGCGCAGGTATAACAAGTAAAAACTCCTCCATCCCCAACATCACCTGCCTCCGACAGCCCTGCCTTCACTGCCATCTACGCACCAAAGTTCTTTACACTGTGGGACTCTCATTCTCACCCTTACAGCACAATCTTTTGAAAGTCTTAAAGAGTTTTCCTCCTCATCAACTCCAAGGACCACCTGCTAGTCCTCATGCTTCTCACTTCTCTGAGATGCTAGGTGTTCCCAACCCCTCATCCCTGAAACTCACACTTCCTGACTCCCAGTTTTTCTATCTCCAGCCTCCATCCACCTGGCACAGGCTCCTTGCTGAGCTTCTCTTCCTGAGACATTGGATCTACAGTTGCCTTCCCTTCAGCTTCTGGCTTCAGTTGTATTTCCTGAACCAGCTGTCTCAGTGACTTACCATTCTTCCAGTCTTCTTTCTTTTTCATTGAAGAGCCACATACCACTGTGTGTGAGATTGCTTTCAAAAGGACATTCTCCTGTATATTGTCTATTTGGTAATTTCTTTGAAATCTTTCAGGATAAACAGTGTTGAGTCCATGTGTGTATACATTGATGTTGATTTATCTATTTGTGTTGCTTTGTTAGTCCTTGAAATATATTAACCAGTAATCCATAATCTATACAGTAGCTACAGCAAATGTTTTAAATACCTTTATCTAAATTACACAGGTTTATTTATATAAACTACGCCAGAAATAAATTTGCACTGGTGAAATGCATAGTATTTGTGAAACATTTTATAGAGCCTACTGTCCTTACATGATGAGATAGAAAATATTGGAATCCAGCAATCCTAGCAGCATGATAGCTTCAGGCGGCATGCCTATTGATTACCTTTAGCCTTTTTTGGGCCCCCAAAACCGTTTCTTATCTTCTGTACCTCCCACTTCCCTCACCCTACCCTTCAACTCCAACTACAAAGGGAGAAGAACTCTGCTGAGCTGACTTGGCCAATCCTAAAGTCAAATTACCATTGCACCAATCTGAGAATTAACCTTTCATGCAAAA
Organism: Macaca thibetana thibetana; assembly: GCF_024542745.1. Classification (NCBI taxonomy): domain Eukaryota; kingdom Metazoa; phylum Chordata; class Mammalia; order Primates; family Cercopithecidae; genus Macaca; species Macaca thibetana. The sequence continues at coordinate 85,678,408 of NC_065594.1, forward strand.
TGCTTCTCAGCATTTAAAAGACGGAAGGGAGATATTTCTGCACTTAAAAATCTCTCTAGACATATCTTTTTTCCTTCCTGCTTGCAAATGTTTGCCCTTTGGGAGGATTTCAGTCTGATAGTTGCTTTAATCATAACTACCTGTGCTGTAATAAAGATATAAATGCATAATGAGGTAGAGATAGGTTGTAATGAAGAATATATGTAGCCCCTACCTACAAGTCAATTCCTGAGGGTTCCCTTACTTAGCCGGGTGAGGTGGCGGCGCCTGTAGTCCCAGCTACTCAGGAGGCTGAGGCAGGAGAATAGCGAAAACCCGGGAGGCGGAGCTTGCAGTGAGCCGAGATCGCGCCACTGCACTCCAGCCTGGGCGACAGAGCGAGACTCCGTCTCAAAAAAAAAAAAAAAAAAAAAAAAAAGGAGTTCCCTTACTATTGTTGAATATTGGAGTTGGCTTAGGTCAGCTGGCAAACCCAATCAAAACTTCACTAGTACTGAAGTCACCCAGTATGAGATCGTGCAATTTTGCTTCTCTGCCCCTTCCCCATGCCCGAAGCTTCAAGTATCTTACCTTCTTACCTTCCTTCCTCTATGGTAGACCCAGTCTGGAAGCATTTTAGGCCTCCTCTCTCCCCATTTTCTAGGCTATGGGGATCACATCTGCCTTGACACTACCTTTGCCGTTGGGCTCTGCCATCCATTTCTGTTATGGGTTGAACCGTGTCCCCCAAAGTGAAATGTTGAAGTCCTAACCTCTTGTGCTTGTGAATGTGACCTTATTTGCAAATAAGGTCATGGCAGATGTCATCAAGTTAAGATTAGGTCGTTAGGACGGGCTATAATCCAGTATCACTGAAATTCTTATACGAAGAAGAGACCCAGGGGAAAGACAATCGTGAGAACAGAGGTAGACATCGAAGTTAGGCTGCTGCAAACCAAGGATTGCTTGGAGCCACAGAGCTGGCGGATTCAAGGAATGACCTTTCCCTAGAGGTTTTAGGGGGAGTGTGGTCCTGCCAAGACCTTGATATCAGCCTTCTGGCCATCAGGACTAGGAAAGAATCCATTTTTGTTATTTTAAGCCACCCGGTTTCTATTACTTTTTCATGGCATCCTGAGACACTAATACAATTCCCAACATCGCTGTCCCTATGTAGCCCTCAGAACAAATCAGCGCTCAGTAATTGCTTGTTATACAAACAACTAATGATTGGGTGGCTCTGAGGCTGATCCCATCCACCTCCTCTTCATCTCTGATGTTAAAATGAGATTAATTTTCTTATGGTAAAGCTTTGACTTTCACTGTCATTCTCTTGCTCAAAATTCTTGTGGATTCTCCCCTGCATTTAAGAACAGAGTAAGAATTCTGAGCAAGGGTCTCCAAGGACTGATGTCCACTTCCAAGTGCATCTCCTACCTCAGATTTTTCTTTCCCTTTCTTTCTTTTCTTTCTTTCTTCCTTCCTTCCTTCCCTTCCTTCTTTCCTTCTTTCTTCTTTCTTGTTTGTTTGTTTGTTTGTTTGTTTTGACGGAGTCTGTCTCTCACCCAGGCTGTAGTGCAGTGGTACAATCTCAGCTCACTTCAACCTCCGCCTCCCAGGATCAAGCGACTCTCCTGCCTCAGCCTCCCAAGTAGCTGGAATTACAGACACACACAACTATGCTCGGCTAGTTTTTTTTGTATTTTTAGTAGAGACGGGGTTTCACCATGTTGACCAGGCTGGTCTTGAACTCCTGACCTCAAGTGATCCACCCTTCTCAGCCTCCAAAAGTGCTGAGATTACACGCATGAGCTACCACGCCTGGTCCTGACTTCTCCATGCATACTGTAGTTGACATTCCTAGACTCTCCATTCTTCCCTTCAAAGCCTCTGCCTCCATACCTGTAACCATGCTGCCCCCTGCCTCAACTGCCCTTTCTCCCTCTCCACAGGTCAGATCCAGTGTACGTGCCATTTTTTTTGAGTGATGGCTTTTATAATCTACTCTCCCAAATAGAAATTAGCATTTCCCTGCTTCCTGAGACCATCTGTATTTGCATTTGTACCTCTATTATAACACTTAACATATTCCGTGGTGTATTATAGTGAATTATAAACAGATTCTATCTTCCTGACTGGATTCCAAGCTCCTTAAAGGTTTTCATTTTTGCATACCCTGAGTTATCTTGCATAGAAACTGATTTATTGCATAATATTGGTTGAATTGAATTGGAGAAAGATGAAGTGAGGTTGTTTCAGTAAGATTCAACTGCCATGTGATAATGAAATGGCATCAGTCTTCTTTATGAAAAGGTATTCATTGGCACCTGCACACTCAGTTCCAAGTAAGTTACCAAGTGTCAGATTAGATATGAGAGAGGGACCAAAAACAAAACAAAACAAAACAAACAACAACAACAAAACTCATGCAATTGTTTGCCTTTAGGAAGATAATGGATTAGTCCATTGTTTATGTGTGTGTGTTTGTATATGTGTCTATACCTCACCTGGATAGGGATCATCATGTCTGCCTTTTTGTAACTGCTCTTCTCAGCTTGTGACTCCTTAGTTTCCCTGTTTTATACTCCGCCTACTACCTTTATTTTCCATCACTTAACTTTTCCAAATGAATACAGGGAATATATGAGTGTGTGTGTACACACACATTTGTATACGTGCATGTATTAACAAATATCCATTCACCATATGCCTAAAATAAGATGTGCACAGCTTCTTCTTTCATTAGCAAATAATTACTCCTATCTAAAAATACTTAATAAGAAATGAGTGCTTATTATAAACTGATCTCTCTTTATAATCCTTGGAATTACTTTGCTGTCATGCCACAGCACACAATCTGATATTTATTTTTGCAACTTATGGTAACGGTTCAGTAATGTTGGGTCCTGACTCACTGATCAAATGCTGTTTGGTAAGAGTCTCTCAGTCGTTTCAGTGTTCAAGCTGGCCCAGTCACTGTGTGCAGCTGAGTAACTGGAGTTCACATACTTTCCTTTCCCCCTGTATGTTCTGTGTGGCTTCTTGCTCTATGAATTTATCCTGACTCAGCCAATCGCTGCTGTTTCAAATGCTCCAAGCAAAAGGCTTTAATGTGAGAACTATGTTAGTATTTTTTTACAAAGTATGACAATTAAAAATAACTGTGGCAGGGTCCAGGAAATGAGTAGGAAGGAGGAAAAAAGAGTGTTCACAAATGTGCTTTCAAAAAAAAAATTCTCAAACTAAGTACCTTTATTATGAAAGCCAGTGCTAAATGTGGACCAAATGACATCACTGGAAAAAAAAGGAAAAACAATTCTCAAAAAAAGCAGTCTATCTAGTGTCCTTCTAGAAATATTAAATGCCACGTGAAAAAGGAACATTTACTGGGGTTTGCTATAATAAAACCATGGACTGTAAATTATAATGTCTAATTCAGAATGTCGTTTAAGTTTGCTTCTAATCACTGAGTGATTTGATCTGAAATGGTTGTAGCTTCTCCTTCTCAGCCATCTATACTTATCAGTTTAAAACTGCATCTATACTTGCCATATAAAACTGCATTCCTCGTATCTGTCTGACACTTGTGTATTTCCAAGAAAATTAAGAATTTAGGAAGATTCAGCCTCAGAATTTCCACCAATGCTCTCAGAACACGTAAGTATTTAGAGTTCAGCCTATAATGTTGACTTTCCTACTTTGTAAATTATTGTTGTTTTGTTTTTTAAAAATTGTAAATGCCTCTTTCACTTAAACTCTTTGGTATATACCATCATATTGTGATATACCCTCAGATCACAATATGACGGTATATACCAAATAATAAATAACATACTTAGAGTGGTCATTTATGCCTGTAGAATTGTTCAGCAGGAATGTCACTAATAAGTTTTCCAGAATAAATAATAACAAATAATATCAGCAATGGACTCCCTCCCTCTTCAGCCCAGTCCTCTTGGCTAGGGACTCAAAACAGAATCAGATCCTAGAACTTCGTATGAAGCCATATGTTTTATTTTCTTCAAGTACATTTCTTAGAGATGCACTACCAACTTGATATTTGTTAATTACAAGAAACAAAATATGCTTCGATTATACAATCTTTGCAAAAGAAATATTCTCATTTACCCTAGTTGAGTAGCTTAGGGATCATCATAGATCATCATGTCATCATAGATCCTAGAAAAGTAGACCAATAATTTCCACGGATATCATTAAGTTTAACCATTTAATTATGTCCATTCTGTGATTTCCAACTTTAGTTTTTATCAATAATATTATAGTTTTATAAACAAGGATGTTGACACTAATAAAATGGTAGTAAAACATGGAAACAATGGTTAGATTTCAAATATTTTGATTTACCTACCAGTAGGATAAATTCAAATTCCTGAAAGGTTTATCTGCCGACCAAACTAATTTTCAGAGATAATGAACATTTAGTTCCTGTTTTCTTAAATCTTTATGGGATTGGCTTTACAGATCACCATAAACACATTGGTTTGACCTTCACTTATATGCACCAATTTTTCCTGCTCCAAAGAGCATTTAAGAAGCAGAGCAGAACCCAGGTCTTTGCCTCCCCTTGAGAAGCTTAAGTCTAATTGAGAAATTGGGGTAAGAACATGTAAAATGAAGATATACAGAGTTTTTTAAAGTTATATTCACATTTTAAAGGAAATTATTTTTTCAAAGATTGTTTTAGCATAAACATTTTCTATAGATTGTGTTATTCTGGGAATATTATTAGTGACATTCCTGATGAGCAATTCTAAGGGTATAAATGACCACTCTAAGTAGAATGGATAAAGTCACAGTAACAGGAGACAATGTTGGCAAGCTCATTACTACACATCATTTAAACTTCAATGGCACCATACTTGTACCTCTAAATTTAAATGTGAGTGGGGCAATTACATTTATTTTTTTCTGCAGCAAATTCCATTTGAAAGTATTGCCTGGATAAAACTCATTCCTGAGTCTAAAATGTAAGTCAGCAAAAGTCAAGCAAATCTATAAAGATAAGCAGTCATACTAATGAAAGGCCATTAATCAGCTTGCCCTTTTAGCATCCAGCTTCAAGGATTATCCCCAAAATGATACTGCTATCATCGTAAGTGAGTGTGCTTGAAAAATCAGTTTTATGAGGGATTTCAATGCTACATAACAACTGGAAGTCCATGTTTTTTAAAAATGACTTATTCAGATATTTTATATCATGTAGACCAAATATCAAAAATGATTGTGTCATAACTTTGATTTGATTTCCATATTGAGACATATTTTACATCTTTCATTTGGTACCTATCCAGGTGTACCTTGGTTGATAATTCTTTCCATTATATTACATTTTCATTCTCCTTTAATTAAACTGTTAAACAGCAACTCTTAATCCATTGGTGTATTAGGACTCAACAATTCATGCCAAATTTCTTCAGTTATGCTTAAATACAAAAATTCCTGCTGCCTACTTTTTCTTTGCAATGAATATGTATATATTTAGCAAAATCAAAAGCATAGAAAATAAAACTCTTTGAAATAGAAGATTAAGTAAAAATGAAAAATGGCAAGGATACAAATTGTTGCAAGTTAACAGTAAATAATAAACTGCTTTGCAAATACTAAAATTTAAAATGAACAAAATGGAACCGATACTTCTGAAATGAACATATGGTAACTTACCCTTTAATAAATTGGTGTTAGTATCAACAGCAAAAATGTTGAGAACACTTAGTCAAAACTAAAGCCAAACTACACACTAGATAAAATAAATTAAAGCAGTGAAAAAAAAAAAACCCTCAAAATTTGTTGTTCTTGTTTTTGTTCAGATAGTAAAAACAAGTGTAATTTAAGGACCTGTAAAATCACACATGGGGATGTATTATTAAAGTAGATATAATGTAAGAGGTAAACAGTTGAATGATAGATGTTTCCCCTTTTTCTTAAAGAACATCACTTTCTAAGACATTTCATCAAATGAGTTCAACAAAGCAGCACACTGAGTGAACTTTTACAGAGAAACCCCAAGAATCCACAATCCCTTCAGTAGTCAAGACATGTTCCCCAGCAGAACAAGGAAGTTCACCAATCACCTGATAAAGAAAAGTGATAACCTCTTTAAAAATGTAACTTAATATATGCTTAGTTTCAGGAATCTAGTAAACACCAGAATACATTTATGGTGTGCCTCTTTCACTCTAAACATGTATAATTTTAGTGATATGTGATTCTAGACGCACACTTCATTAAAAATATAGACTGCATTATGGTGTACAAATACAGCCAAGAAAACAAGCAGGAATAGGACTGGAGCTATTACATGTGTGTGGATGCATGTGTGTGTGAGCAAACATACACACACACACGGAATAAGAGAGATGATTTTCTTAAAGTCAGCAACATTTACTATGGTTGATCAAAAAGCAGTATTAATTTGCAAAATTTGGTCAAACTTAGTATAGCAATTCCTAATAGCTTAATAATTAAGGATTTCCTCTATTATTCTCCTCTGAACTTCATGGTTTAAAAGGTTTTTAATCTTCCTTCTGAGAAAAACTGAATATATTTAGAATTAATGCATTTTCCATTATATCAAAGACAAATTTAACTAAAACTACAGTAAGCACAGAACGTAGCCAATAAATGTTAAAAATGCTTGTTTAGTTAAGTGCTGTTTACATTGGAATATTTAAAGGAGCTGGGTGCGTGTAGGATTCTGAAAACCAGTGTCAAAGGCCGTTTGATTTAGAATCAAGAGATCCTGCTCTAAATCTTAGTTCTCAAATTTACTGGTTGTAATTTCTTAAAGAAACCATTCAGACCCTCTTCAGGAACTTCAGTCTCTGTGTCAGTAAAACTAAAGACACGATCGCACCAATATCACAGGGTTATTGTAAAAAGAAATTTTTAAAGAATGTTTATATGTTTTACAACGTATATAAACACCAGACCCATATTAGTATTATACTTTTAAGCACTTTGATTAATATTTTTGACTTATAGAAATAAACTGTAAATGATTAGATTATTCAAATTAATGGTGAAAGGGATTTTGCAGTTTTTTTCAGCAAAGGTCCTTGCAAAAGAATAGCATATCATGTAGTACAGGAACAGTATAGAAGCACACAGCTAGCATCATAGTAAAAAAAGTCAGCAAAGACTTACCCTTAAGAATCCAGAAACACAATAAGGAAATTACTGACCTCATTCCGACTTTGCATTTTGTGTCAATCCATGTGAAATAACAATGGCAAAAACACCGTCCTTACAGAATGCTGTTATTGGTAATTATCACAATAAAAGCAGTAGTAACAGAGATATACATGAGACAAGGGGTTAGAAAAATTTCAAAATGTTCCTATTCAGACCTACAAACAAATAGCAACATCGTATGAATTAAACTTTGATTCAAGTTCATAGTTATGAATTTATATTATGAATAAAGACTACGAATATCTATATAAATAAAGGAAAACCAGTATTAAGTAAAAGATGTAAAGAAAAATGCACCTTCAAAATACCAAAGTGATTTACTTAGTCAACAAAGATTTATATATGAGTCTGTTTCAAGTACAGGAGGATCAAAGCATAGATAAGAAATAACATCTAGTTCTGGCAAGAATGAAGAGAAATGGCCTTCTCACAGATTTCCAGTAAATAGGCTAATTATTACATCTTCTTTAGAAAATATTCTGGAAATATCTTTTAAAATTAATAAAACATACAAATTTTGACCTGACTGTTCCCTGTTTGAAATCTAGCCTGAAGAGATGAAAGATATGTGAATAAGCATATATGTATAAGGATATTTACAGCAATATTGTTTATAATTGCAAAATAGCAACAGTGATAATTTTAAGAAATCTGAAAAAACATATTAATCATAAGGGAATATATTAAGAGTTTTTACTTTAAAAATAATTAGTTAGATCTATATACCCTGACCTGGAAAGAACTCTGTGATATATTATTAAATAAAAAAGGAAGTGGATACAAAAATCAACCCAAACGAATTAAAGACTTAAATGTAAGATCTGAAACTATAAAATCAACAGAAAAAAAATATTGGGAAAACACCATAGGGCGCTGGTCTGGGTAAAGATGTTTTAGGTAATGCCTCTAAAGCACAGGCAACCAAAGTAAACATGGACAAAAGGTGTTACATCTAACGAAGAAGCTTCTTCACAGCAAAGAAAGCAATCAACAAAGTCAAAAGATAACCTACAGAATGAGATAATCCATCCAACAGGGATTAATAATCGGAATATATAAGGAACTCAAACAACTCAATAGCGAAATGATATGGTTTGGCTCTGTGTCCCCACCCAAATCTCACCTTGAATTGTAATAATCCCCACATGTCAAGGTGGGACCAGGTGGAAATAATTGAATCATGGGAGTGGCTCCCCCATACTGTTGCTGCAGTGGTGAATAAGTCTCATAAGATCTGATGGTTTTATAAATGGGAGTTCCCCTGCACAACCTCTCTTGTCTGCCACCACATAAGACATGCCTTTGCTTCTCCTTTGCCTTCCACCATGATTGTGAGACCTCCCCAGCCATGTAGAACTTTGAGTCCATTGAACCTCTTTTCTCTATAAATTACCCAGGCTTGGATATTTCTTTATTAGCAGTGTGAGAACAGACTAATGCACAAAATAATCAATAATCTGATTTTTAAATGTGCAAAAGACTTGAATAGAGATTTCTCAACAGAAAACATACAAATGGTCAACAGATTTATGAAAAAAAAAAAACAACATCACTAATCATCAGATAATTGGAAATTAAAACCACAATGAGAAATCATCTCACCCCAGTTAGAATGGCTATTATCAAAAGTCCAAAAAAAAAAAAAAAAGCTAGGGAAAATGTGGATAAAGGGAAACTCTTATATGCACTGTTTGTGGATGTAAAGTAGTATAGTCATTATGGAAAAGAGTATGAAGTTTCCTCAAAAAATTAAAAATACAACTACCATATGATCCAGTAATTCTACTGCTGAGTATATCTGAAAGAAAGGAAATCAGTATATCAAAGAGATATCTGCACTCCTGTGTTTATTACATCACAACCCACAATAGCCAAGATACGGAATTAATGTGTCCATCAATAGATGAATGGTCATAGAAAACACAGTAAATATACACAATAAAATACCATTCAGCCACACACACACAGACACACACACACAAAACCCAGTAAAATCCTGGGTTTTGCAGCAACACAGATGGAACTGGAGGTCATTCCAGTAAAATAAGCCAGACCCAAAAAGACAGATAACTGCATGTTTTCACTTTTATGTAGAAGCTAAAAAGTGGACCTCATGGAGCTAAAGAGTTGAATGGTGGTTACAAGAGGCTGGGAAGGAAAGTGGGGTGGGGAAGATGAAGGAAAGTTGGTTAATGGGAACAAAAATACAGTTAGAGGGAAACAGTAAGTCCTAGGATTTGATGGTAGAGAAATTATAGTTAACACTATTTTATTGTATGTTTCAAAGTAGCCGGAAGAGAAGACATGTAATGTTCACAATACAAAGAAAAGATAAATGTTTGAAACAATGGACAACCCAATCACCCTACTTTGATCATTACACATTGTATACCTATATCACAATAGCATATGTACCCACAAAATATGCACAACTAGGAAATATCATTTTAAAACCTACAAAAAGAGATAAATTAGTGGGATGAGGAATATGTTGTCTTAGGTCTTAATAAATATTAAAATGTTTTAAAAAAGCAGAAAAGTCGAAGACATTGAGTTCTGTTTGAACATCTAATTTTTAACTTTTTTACTTTATAAAACTTCATGGTACATAAGCAACAGCTGCTTATTTTAATATTTTGATTGGATAAAAAAATTTTGAGGCTGGGCACAGTGGCTCACGCCTGCAATCCCAGCACTTTGGGAGGCTGAGGCAGGTGGATCACGTGATCAGGAGTTCAAGACCAGGCTGACCAACATGGTGAAACCCCATCTCTACTAAAAATACAAAACTTAGCTGGGTGTGGTGGCAGGTGCCTGTAATCCCAGCTACTCAGGAGGCTGAGGCAGGAGAATCACTTGTACTCGGGAGGCAGAGGTTGCAGTGAGCCAAGATCGAGTCATTGTACTCCAGCCTGGGTGACAGATAATAATAATAATAATAATAATAATAATAATAATAATAATAATTTTGAATAATAATGGCATAGAAGGTATAGAGATGACTAAGAGTTTACCTTCAAATAGCTTAAAATACAATAGGTAGTGCAAACTCATAAACAATTAATTCTAAGAGAAGTTAGCAGGGAAAGCACTCAATAGACCTTCACTCTATCACCAAAGCACATTAGAAGTGTCATGGGAAGTTGAGTCATGGTTAAAACTGAACTGGAAATAATTTGGGTAGAATGAGTGAATTGTGTCATACCCTTCCAAGAGCATTCTAGCCCTGGAGAAGCTGAAGACAAAGTCTGGGAATAGCAGAGTAAGGCACCATGTGGTGGGGTGGAAAGCTCGGTGACTTCCCAATCACTCTGTCCAGGTGGCAAACGCTGAGCGAGGCGAGGAGACACCATTCCCCACCCGACCTCCACTCTTGGAATTTAGCCCATTAAAACGTTTGGTTATATCTAATTTGGTGCAGTTTTGTACATGCAGCTAGAGAGGACTAAAATAATCCAGAGAAGGTAATAGAGACTTTCACTGCATTTCTAAATGCGTTTCGCTGACCTATAATCTCAATCTAGTAACACTCTAAATATATTGAAAAGAAAATTTAGTGACAGAAGAAAATGCTTATTAACAATCAATCTTGAAAAGATGGAACCTCCTCAAAACTCATATATACAGATGGCGCACTTACGGTGGGATCACAATAAAAAGCTAAATAAGCCAATTTGGGTATGATCTTTGATAGAGTAATTGAAAATTTGTCTTTGTAGGATTCTGATTTCCAAAATTACCCCCCATGCAGACCTGAACATCATTCAGGCAACTGCTTAGCACTTAAATAGCTTTCACAGAAACAGATGGCAATAATAAATAAATCTGCATATCAAATGCTCACTGGTAAAACTATAATGCTGTTATGAAAATTAAAATCTAAGCAAAATTGGTAAAAAAGAAAAAAATAGATTAGCAGTTTCCCAAGTATAGTCCAAATGAACCAAGGCAACAGTTCTAAGCATTGTGAAAGCGTAAGTTAAGAAAAATGTCTTCATGTTTAAATTTCAATAGAAGCTTATTAACCATGGATGGAGAGGCGAACTAGACATCTAAGTCTCCAAGATAGAATGCATATAGATGACGCCCATGTGGGACTCAACTTTGATGTCTTGAGGACATCTACATATTCACTTAAAGTAGCTAATCAAACCACAATTATCAAAGAAGAAACGGTTCTTTATTAAATGATACAGTAATATTTCCTACACAGTTTTGGTATCCCAGAAACTAAGAGAGTCAGCATACTGGTTAGTCATTTCTTTTTCCACCAAGGCAAACTAAAAAATATTTAGATTGTCTTACCCTTTCAAATGATGCTCTGTGAGTATGAGAATGTCATTTATTTATTACTTCTTTGTTAAGCAAAATATGTGAACCAATTTTATTTTTAATATCAAATAATGTTCAACTGTTCGTTTAGGCATCCCAATTTGAAATACAAAAGCACAGACACAATTAACAAAGACCTACCCAACATAGTGTTCATTTCAACCCGGAGTGAGCCATTACTAGCGTGAAAAGTCACACAGCTTAAGCTTTTGGTCACTGGCAAAACAATGGCCAAAAATCCTCCTAGACTCTCTAAACGTGCCCAAATATTTGCAATGTGATTTTCACTGACGGTATGGCACTGGGTACTTGCTCCCTAGCATATACAAGAAATGTAAGATAGCTTTATGGTTTCTATGCCAATTACATCTAAAAAGCAGGTAAACAAAGTCATCCCATCACATTCACCTTCATGCTAAAATATCACATCTACTGTCGCTGGAATTTGTGTATTTATCAAATAATGTCTAGTTTGAACAATTCATCCTCGCAGTATAACAAGTGTATAGGCAAATGTTCACAAGATACAAACAAGTTAAGAAGTGTGCTTTTGGACATCTGGAAAACCTCTCCAAGTTTTGTAGCTAAGAATATCATCAGAAGTTCTGGAAATAGAAATCCAAAATTATTGCTTTCTGATGACTTTGCTTCAGAAAGAACAACAATACAAATAACAAATGGCCATTTTTCAGGATGAGCAATACATTTATTGGCTCTGGACTAAGCTCACATATCATCCTGCCCTATGCTAAGCCTGCAGAAGGTCACCATGTAGACACCAGCCCATCTCACTAAGTGTTTTCACAGTCAAGTTTCCTGAGAGAAGAGATGAGCTTGCCCTTCCTGCATCCCCACTTCTATTCACCTCTCAACATCTGCTTTCTTGGAACCCTTCGTTTTAGGATTTCTGGGATGTCACTCTACAGAGGTTTCTTACCTTTCCCTTCATGTGACGTCCCTGCAGTCCCCCGTCTCTTTTCCTCTGCTCGGTCTTTCCAGGTGAATGATTCCTTAGACCTCTGTCCTTGGTTCTCTTTTTCCCTTGGATTATATAGAGAGGCTCCACAGAGGGGCCTCCTATGTGCAGGTCACCCCTAAATCTTTATTGCCAGTTGAGCTCCATTTCCTAGCCTCAAATTCTTCGTAGCCAATTGCTGCTGGAAATATCCATCTGAAATCTCATGAGAACTTCAATCTCAATGGCTTAAAAACTAATGTCATTAACTTCCTTGCCTTCCACTGGCCCTCCACGTCTTCGTATGCTCTTAGATTTCTTGTTCTAGCTAATGGAAACCTTGTCTTGGCCAATGAGGTATACTCAGTGACTGAAGAGCTTGAAGTTAATGAAAAAAATGATTCATTTTTCATTTATATTTGAATCCCCAGCATTACACGGAAAAGAGCTGATGATCAATAATGGTTTTTTGAATGAAACAAGTGAATTTTACAATGAAAAACATTGAGGCATAGACAACACTTTAAAATAAAACAAGAAGAAACATGTGGAACACGGAGACAAAAAAAAGCCAATTTGTTTTGTTTTGTTTTGAGAAACTGGGAAATAAAAACTTGTGCCTGTGTAACATGAAGCTTATAGGGATTGTCCCTTAGGCCTGTGAGCAGCAGGCACTCCGTGAATATTTGTGCAATGACTTCATGAATTTACTCACTTGTCAAGAAGCTATATTTTATGCTTTGACCCAGTAATTGAATGGCTAACATTTTCAGGCTTTCTGATATTTTTAAATTAATTAGTTACAGCTAAACAATGCAAAGGACAAAAGAGCCTATTGTAGTCAGAATAGCATGGGCTTTGGAATATGTCAGAATTGGACACATGTCCTGTTTCAGACCATGATATCCACACAATTTGGTAGTGGCTTACCTTCTCAAGACTAAGTGTCCCCGTTTGTAAGCGGGTTTAATTACTCTCTTCTTGCGTGTTCTGATCTCATTTCAGAAAATTTCAAAGGTGTATATGGAAACTGCCACACCAAATACAACACACAGCAATGGAGGAAAGATGTAGATTTTAGACTAGGAGACACCTTAAAACAGATGATTTTTATATGTAATGGCAAGGCCCACCTGCATCAGAATCAGAATCTCTGGGAATGGATCAAGCACCTACATTGTTACTGAACTCTTGGGGTTCACCTGATGCACAAACACTAAATGTATAGGGGCCAATGCCTTAGACAAGGTCAGTTATGTGTACTTTACAGTCATTTTGGTTCTTTAAAGTGGCTTTCGAACATGTTCATTTCATCCAATTCTTACAAGGCAGACATTGATTCATTCATTAGCCCAGGGATAACTGAGCATCAGACACTGTGCTCAGTGTTGAAGACTAAAATGGGAAAAAAAGACTAAACATTCCATAGTAATGGAATATACAATTTCTGTGGCAAGCCTTACTCACAGACTAACTTGAATAAATCTAAAATGACACTGTGCCATGTGTGAGGAAGGAGAGAGACACATGTCACTATGAAATACTCATCCTGGATGCATTGGCAAGGAAATTGTGGTTCACAAAGGCCAACCATACCTTAAATCAGCCTCATCAGCCACGACCAAAAATAGGGAAAAACTGGATGTGTTTTACGATGAGCATTCCACCATCTGTGCAACTATTCTTATCAAATTCTGGCCTGTGCACAGACAACAGAGAGCAATAAGGTTCCCAGAGAGCTCGCATGTGATGAGCCGACCTCGAATTGCTGCAGTCTAGGAGTGCCAAAAGAAAAAAGGAAAAAAATCCCAAGGATGGGCAGAAACTCTGTTTCAAAGCTGTGGCAGGGCCAAGGTCTGGAGGTAAACAAAAGGACAAACAGGCCAGAATCACACAGAGAAACCAGAAATAGACTCCTCTCGGGTACTCTCATTCATTTGCCAGATTTGCCCTTCTCAACAGGATTAAATTTATGGCCTGAAAGTTGTACATATTTGTAGACCCAGAAATTTTACTTTTAGAAATGAAACTTTTTAACTTATGCTTTAAAAAATTTAGGTAAATGGGTTTGATTTTGAAATGTTATTTATAATTTTTAAAAATCAGAAACAAATGTCTAACACTGAAAGAATATTTAAATAAACATGCACTCCCATAAACCTGAAAGTATGCAGCTACTAAATATTGTAGAGTTTTTAAAGCATAACATACTTATCACATAAGAATAAATTAAAACTACATAAATATGAATAGTTTGATCTAGCTTTGGACAAATGTAAGCACAATATCTCTGTGTGTGTGTGTGTGTGTGCACACGCGCTTCTGTCTGTTGCAGGTGTGTACAAGTATATGCAAAGAAACCTGAAAATATACAAACATAGATTAACTCCACCTTTTAATTGTATTCTCTCTTCTGCTCACCCATGAAAATTCATTTGAAATAAAAACTAGAAATTTAAAAAAAAAAACAAAAACAATGGCAGGTGTTTGTAAAAAGAACATAATTTTCCTGATGCACCACTTCTCCTTTGGCTGACCCAGAGGCTCAGCCTTCTCAAAAAGCAGCTGCAACTATGAAATTAATGAAGAGTAATTTTTACATGTGAACTGGTCAGAAAGATCTTACAGTCACAAAACAGTCCTTGAAAAAGGCGGTTTCTTTCAGAAGCCTGCTGGCATAGTGCATATATTACAAACAAGACACTCACAGATCATTAAGACTTATGTTAAATGGCCACAAAATCTTATTTTAAAAAATTAGGTCACATGGTCATTAAAATGTGCACATACATGTGACAGAAGAATAAGCCTATTCCTTAAACATCAAACTACGTCTAGAGTTTAGCCAGGGTATATTTCCTCAAAGGCTATCTCTTCCCCCTACCTCCTCGGCATCCATCTATTCATTAATGTAACTCTTTGCTTTCCTGTGTGTCCTCTTAATTGGGAGCATTGGATTGTGTAGGGATAATAGCTACATTGCCTTCTATCAAGCCCCATTGGGCTGTCATGACATCAGAAAAATGCAACATAATAGGATCTCAAATTCATAAAAGAGGTCCCACTAGAAGCCCTCAGGTGGTGACAAGTCAGTATCTGAGCTTGCCGGAAGGCCACTGGTGTGCCGTGATGCACTTTCACGTGGGGCTTGCTGAGCCCCATGGATCCAGGGGGGACGCACAGGCTGCCCTCCCAGCTGGTAGCCATCTGCCTAAGTGACAACTGCCAGATGGGGAGAAAAAACTGAAATAGGGATTAAACATTAAATAACAGGGGCTTTCTTGGAAAGCAGAGTTGACATTGATCATTCATAAGACGTTTTAAAGTCTTGGAAATTTTTATTTGAAATATTTGGATAGGAATTTTTAAAAAGACAAATAAAAAATTCCTGGATGAATATGTCCCATGTGCTAGACATGAAATGCCTCGTGCTTCCTACAGAAAACACACTGAATTGATTTATAAATGTACTTGTTGTTCCGTTCACAGATCAAAGAATCAATAAATATAGTGTTTTGCCTCTCCCCATGGGATAGGAGGCTCTTAGACTCTCCCCTAATCGAATTCCCAGTTGTTTAGGTTAGAATCCCCCAAAGCTATTCACACAGGAGCCTTTCACCTGCAGGTTGTCTAACTTTGGAAATTGAACCCTGAGCAAAAGAAAGGATAAGAAATGAGGTGCTGCCTCATCTCTTGCCCCAGTTTGCAAGTCATGACTAGGAAGGAAAGCAGGTCATGGAAGTGACCAGAATCAAAAAAATTTCACTCGACTAAGTTTTTTAAGCCATTTTGAGTTACATCAGAAAAAGCAGGGTTTTTTGGGGTTTTTTTTTCTGTGTCATCACAATTTTCTTTTTATTGTAAGCTTTTAAAGTTTAGGAAAAAATTCCAGGCTCAACAAACCAAGTTTTAAAGGATTGGAGTCATAGTAGGGACCATATGTGCTGTTATTTAAAAAGGAAAATAGTAATTAACATTCAGGAGAAGATTAAGTCAGGGAGGTAAATACATTTTATTTTTCCTTTAAAGAAATTGAAATCCCTGGATAAAAGAAAGCATAAAGAGACATTTCTTTCCGACCATTCGTCTTCCTAATCAAATCCAGACCAAACCCATAGCATGAACATGGACTTAAAATGGAATTAAGGAGAGAAGCCAGAGGTAAAGGAATTAATTGACAGCCACGGGTTTACAAGCCTTTTATTATCACAAAATGGGCAGTGGAGTTGCTTCTTAGACCCTAGCAAATGAGATTCAGACCGGAGGGGTTATCTCTGGGACAAGTGCACCAGAAAGTCTTTTTGCTGCTCAGCGGATTGCTTCTACAGTGATGCCAGTTAATGCAGAGGATTTGGGACACATTTGTATGGGCATTTTTTTTAAACCCCATTCAAGGACTGAGTCCATTTCTCCCATTTTGACCGGTAGTTGGTTCTATACAAGCACAAGCTTTATCTCAACTGAGGTGAAAACCTCTCATCAAAACTGACAAATGCAAACCCTCTAATTGGACATTTTCTGAAGTATTCAATTTGGCATCAACACAATTGCTAAAAGATAGTCTAACTTATTTAATATACTTACATTTTTATAATGCAAAACTCTATAGCTCGTATTTTTGTTTGTTCTGTAGCTTCTTGTCTTGTCTAATTTTTTATAACAGAAATGCACAGATACACACTCAAGCATGATGCAAATCAATCAGTGTTTATGTGGAAATTTTTTAAAAGAGCTCATTCTGAACATTAATATTTGTCTATGTTTGAAATTTTACCATTAAAAAAAAAACAAGTTTGATATAGGCTCAGTGTTTGATCACCCGATATACTTCTAAGAAAATAATGATTACCACAAGTCCCAGAAATCTCACGCGATTCCTACTGAACCATAGTTATCCATCTTCTATAATGAGTAATGACTCTGGATTGGAAGTATATACAGATGTCTATATGTTATTGCAAAGCTAAGAAATATGAAGAACAGAAAAGATAGGGAAGAGTAATTTTATAAATGACTAACTTTACTACTTTCTATATACCGTATTGAGTAAACATAGGTCAGACAGCATTGAACATTAAAGAAACAATTGTATTCTACAAACATGGGCATAGAAATAAACTCTTAAAATGTGCTTTGGTAAGAGGAAGAACCGGTGACATGACCCCCATGTAGTTGTCACTGCTCTGGCTAAACCAAGTAAATGGTAACTCCTCCAAAAGTTTCCAAACCCTCAAAGCACCACACAGTCAACTCAACAAGTGGATTAACTGAGAAGTATTGCAAGTAAGGCCTGTCTTTCCCTGTTGCCCAATACACTTTCAGGACATTCATTTTCTCTTTCCACCCGAGGCAAGGAAAATATATTATTTTCACAAAAAGGAATTTGCTCAGAAAGTATAAATTTGTATGCAATTCCCCAAGTCACCACATAGCAGTTCAGTTCTGCAGATATCATCAACTCCACGTCCACCGGCTTTGTATGTCAACATTAGCAATTCTTACCTCATGTTGGGTAATCTGGGTGACTTATTTTGCCAATTTTCTCATAGCATGTCACATTTTCTAAAGTGCTATGCTTTAGAAAAGTATTTCCTATTTTCCTGTAGCCAAAAATTTTACCATTCGGAAAATAGCGTCAAGTTTCTGGTGTATATTCTGACGCTGAGACGAGCTTTTATTTCGTACTGCAGCTGCTATAAATCCAAGGGAATGTAGATAACGCAGTACATTTCACTCTTTTGACCATTTCTCTCAAGTTTTTCAAAGATAGTCATGGTTTCAAAGATGTCCCTGTTTCAGGGCTCTTTCAAAAGTGCTGAAGAATGCAGACTTGAGTATCAGAAAAACATCTTTTGGGATCTTCATTCTGCCACTTGCTTAGCTGGATTATTTGAAGCTAGAAACCCCACTTCTCCAGCCTCAGTATCCTTATCTGATAAATTGTGATTAAAGGAGATAATTCCTGTAAAGTGCCTAGCACAATGGCTGGCTCACTAAATACTTCTTAGAAATAATAACATTAATATCAATTGGCCATAAATCATGTCACCAAGGATCTCCTGCAGCTATGACTCGCCTAACTTTCTTATAAACCACAATCAGCATGCAGGTAGTGCCAGGGTTTATGGTGGTGTCTGACTGAGTTCTCTCCCACACACCCATATAATAATCCAGGAGTGACGCGGCAAGGGATGGCCATACCAAGCATAGGTACCAACGCAGCCACTCTATGTCCCTAGACAATTGTTAAGGCACTTTGAAAACAGGGCAATAAACTAAACATTTCCTAGTTCTCTGATAAAATTCTATATACGTCTAGCGGTGCCCAGGTAAATGTCATCACTAAAGCTTTGTGAGTAAACCGTCCTAAAAATCTGCAAATTCTTACCCCAACCACCGCAGGTTAGAGGAGAGCCTTTCCATACTAATTATGGCAAACTTCCAACATCTCCTTGTATTTGTTCTTTCTCCCAGCATTGTCACATTTGTGGTGGCACGGTACAGAATGAGTTCCAGTTTGAGAACTTCCCCACAAGGCATTTAATTGTGCAACGGGTCAGTTACAATCTGAGAAATGCATAGGGAGTGCAGAAGGAAAGTACCTCAGCTGAAATGCTGGCTGTGTACAAATCCTAATACTCAAGATAAAACATACCAAGCCATCAATAAAGTACTGATAGAATAGAAAACATATTTTTAGGCCATGCACGGTGACTCGTGCCTGTAATCCCAGCACTTCAGGAGGCCAATGCAGGTGGATTACTTGAGGTCAGGAGTTCGAGACGAGCCTGGCTAACAAAAATTAGCCAGACATCAGGAGTGTGCCTGTGGTCTCAACTCCTTGGGAAGCTGAGGCATGAGAATCACTTGAACCTGGGACATGGAGGTTGCAGTGAGCCAAGACTGCACCACTGCACTCCAGCCTGGATGACAGAGCCAGGCTCTATCTTAAAAAAAAAAAAAACAAAAAAAAAAAAAACTTAATTTTTTACCACAAAAAAACATAATCAAGCTTAATTGACAAATAACCCAGAAAAAGATAGTTTTAATTTTTTAATATACAAAGAGCTGTTATAAACCAGCAAGAAAAAATATCCCATAAGGGAAAAGAGATCACAAAATACCTTTTAAAAGATACTCTGCTCTAGAAAGAGAATGCAAATGGCTAAGAAATATATCAAAAAAAAGTTCAGCCCCAATATTCAGTGGGTCAAGACAGTAAAAATAGAATATGATTTATTTACTTAGTAAAAAATAGGTAAAATATTGACCAGTATTATTAATGTGTGAGGAAAGCAACATGTATGTAAGTTGAAGTATAAATTGCTCAGCCTCCCTGAAAGTGACATATAGACAAACGTTTAAGATACACAATCTCTAACTTAAAAATTAGGAAACTTCTTAAGGGCATATGTATAAGGGTATGCATGAGACTGTAACATAAAAGGCTAAAAAATGAAGACAATATAGTTCTACCATTGGGTAATTGGTCAAAAAATACATTTACATGTGTTAAAATTCATTGTGTAATATATATTTAAATGTGAAGTATCAATTGTTAATAGAAAATAAAATTACAAAACAATCAAGAATTTAATGCTGCTGTTTCTGTAAAATTATTTACAGCTAGACAAACATTTAGAATAATGACTGTCAAAGACATGGTGGAATCCACACCCAATTAGGGTGGTAATTCAAATTATATTTAATTAACTTTTAAAATAATATCCCAGGGCCAAGCAGGGTGGCTCATACCTGTAATCTCAGGACTTTGGCAGGCTGAGGCAGATGGATGACTTGAGGTTAGGAGTTCAAGACCAGCCTGGCCAACATGGTGAAACCTCATCTCTACTAAAAAAAAAAGAAAGAAAGAAAAATGTACTAACCAAGCGTGGTGCACATGCTTGTAATCTCAGCTACTTGGGAGGGTGACACAGGAGAATTGCTTCACTTGAACCCTGCAGGCAGAGGTTGCAGTGAGCCGAGATTGCACCACCACACTCCAGACTGGGTAACAGAGCAAGACTCTGTCTCAAAACAAAACAAAACAAAACGAAAAAAAAGCAAAAATAAGGTAAAAGCCTGACTGTCATACAAATACAAACTAAGCTAAACAAATATTCCATATGGTTTACATATTGCTATGAATGTTGTACTATTTTAAAATAAAGTTGTAGCTAGTTTTATTTTGAAACAAAAATTATACTTCCTCACATGTCTGGGTGTTCCACAAGTCAGTGAGTTGTCTGCAGCTAGAATACAATTCACAGAGCGGGGAAAAAATGTTCATTTATTAGGATTTTCAGGCTGAGTTTCCCTCCGAAATGGAGGAAGTCTGAGTTCAAGGATGGTGGAGAGATATGCACACGGAAGAGGGTCCCTCGTGGTGGAGCAGCAACCATGACGGGAAGAGCAGCCAGGCGCTCATCATCCCTCCATGGGACAGTCCTGCTCTCTGGAATAAACCAAAACACCCAAGGAAGGCAAGGGCAAGAAGAGACAAGCTAGAGCTACAAGGTAAACCCCTTCCCAGGCTCTCCCAGCAGGGACAGAGCAACAGTCCACTGGGAAGGCAAAGATGAACGTGCTGGCCAGGCTGGCAGTGCTGGCTCCATTCCGCAGGCTTCATGCTGCAGCGAGAGGAGACTGCAAAGAGGCCCCTCCATCCCCCAGGCCTCGGTCAGTGGAGGAACTCAGGAATCAGGGGCCCCCTCGAGTGGAGAAGCCTGGCAAGGGCCACCCAGCTGCTGGGGCCCCTCCCATCTCACTCAGCACAGTTTCCCAAGGACAGGGCTCCAGCACCATACACGGCCCCGTACTGCCCTCTCTTTTACTGCATCATCTCTGACACTTGCTCTCTAACCAGCAAACTCTCCTATGCCCTAAAACTCTTCTGGAAAACTTCATCCCTTGCTTGCTTCCTCTACCCCTCCCAGACTCTGCTACCTTCTCCCTTTCTCTAAGGACACCTGCCCCTCTACAGCTCCTACTGTTCCACTGGTCCACCGTTCCCTAGCCCTGACTTCAGAGCAGGCCTGGAAGCCTGCAGACCATACCTGCGTCAGCAAGGGCCCAACACTGGGCTCAGACCCTTCCCCCCATGTTGCCTAGGCTGGCCTCAAACTCCCAAGCTCAAGTGTTCCTCCCATGTCAGTGTCCCAAATTGCTGGGATTACAGGTGTGAGTTCTTAGTACTAAAGAGCAGAGCAGACTTTGATTGATTGAGCTAAAAAAAATTTTTTTTAAAACAATTTGGGGAAGGAATATAAATCATTCTATTATAAAGATACATGCACACGTATGTTCATCGCAGCACTATTCATAATACCTAAGACATGGAGTTAACCCAAATGCCCATCAGTGATAGAATGGATTAAAAAAATGTGGCACGTATACACCATGGAATACTATGCAGTCATAAGAATGAATGAGATCACATCCTTTGCAGGGATGTGAAGGGAGCTTGAAGCCAGTATCATCAGTAAACTAACGCAGGAACAGAAAACCAAACACTGCATGTCCTCACTTGTAAGTGGGAGCTGAAGAATGAGAACACAGGAACACAGAGAGGGGAACAACACACACTGGGGCCTGTGGGGGGGAGGGTGGGATGGGGAGAGCATCAGGAAAGACAGTTAATGCATGCTGGGCTTAATACTTAGGTGAAGGGTGGATAGGTGCAATAAACACCGTGGCACACGTTTACCTATTTAACAAACCTGGACATCCTGTACATGTGCCCCAGAACTTAAAATAAAATAAAATAAAAAAATAACAATATAATTCCAAAAAAAAAAAAGTTCTGGGGAAGCTCACCAAATTACAAAGCTAGCTGGCGAACCAGAATTGAAGCTAAGTTGCCAGGAGCAATACCCCAAAGCAGCCAAACAGCTGGGTTGGTGGAATATCACACCCTTTCTGCATTGTCCGTGCTGCCTCAGGGCTCAAATTTTACTGCAACCACCACCAGCACCACTGTACCTTCTGTACCCACAAAGTAACCTTGTAGCCACAATGATGGCTAATATGGTCTTGCTCTGTGTCCCCACCCAAATCTTATCTCAAATTGTAATCCCCACATGTTGAGGGTGGGACCTGGTGGGAGGTGATTGGATCATGGGGGCAGTTTCCTATATGCTGTTCTCATGATAATGAGGGAGTTCTCATGAGATTCGATGGTTTTAAAATTGGCAGTTTCCCCACACTCACTCTCTCCTCTGCCACCATGTAAGACGTGCTTTGCTTCCCCTTCCCCTTCTGCCATATTGTAAGTTTCCTGAGGCCTCCTGAGCCATGCAGAACTGTGATTCCATTAAACGTCTCTTGTTTATAAATCACCCAGTCTCAGATAGTTCTTTACAACAGTGTGAGAATGAACTAATACAACCTCTGATCCCCACCCAGAGCAAGAACTCCCCAACTTTCCCCTCTTGGGCCTCCAGCTCCTGAGTAAATGTCTAGAGTTGGTGAATCTGATTCAGAGTCCAGAGCTGTGGCAGCAAGGAAGTCTGGGGATGTACTAGGATCAATTCCTCTGAGAGAGGTATTTTTTACCCACACAATGATTCATAAAATGGAGAATTACTGGAACATGGTTAGTGTATTATTGCAGTCTCATACTGCTAATAAAGACATACGCAAAACTGGGTAATTCATAAAGGAAAGAGATTTAATGGACTCATAGTTCCACATGACTGGGGAGGCCTCACAATCATGGTGGAAGGCGAAGGAAAAGCAAAAGTATGTCACACATGGTGGCAGATAAGAGAGCTTCTGCAGGAGAACTGCCCTTTATAAAACCATCAGATCACATGAAACTTATTCACTATCACAAGAATGGCACGGGATAAGACCTGCCCCCATAATTCAATTACCTCCCACTGGATTCCTCCCACAACACATGGGAGTATTACAATTCAAGGTGAGATTTGGGTGGGGGCACAGAACCAAACCATATCAGTCAGGGATTTGAATACTGGACACTGGAAAAAAAAAGACAACAGCTATCTCTGCCCCATGACCGTGTCATCTATGTGCCTCAAACTTTCATACTTCTGTCTCTATTTCAGGATTATTCTCTGAGCTTGTTTGGTATTTCCTACTTCATAACTGAAACAAATCTCCGGATCCTCAGCCCTTGCCACCTCTTCTTGGCTGCATCTTTTACTTTTTAGCAAACCTCTTTACATTTGATTGTTCACACTGGGAACCTGAATGGCTGGGTTCATTCTTTCTTCCTCCATCCTGCACCCAGCCTAACACACATAAGTGGCCATTTCAACTGAAAAATGTGTCTCAGCTCTGCCCATTTCCTTCCACCCTGTCTCTTATCCCTCTGTTGTGGGTAACTACTAAAACCTCTGCCCTGGAATACCAGCGTCTCCTCTTGACTACCTCTAATCCATTTCTCAGTAATTTAGAAATTACTAGGTTCTTTAGCAACTCAGTAGTTACTAAATTACTAACAGAGTAATCTTTAAAACAGGTGTTTTGGAACATGTCGGTCCTATCTATGGCTTCCTTTTTGAAAAGATGACTGAATTATAAGGTGTCTTGAATAAAGTCAGGACCTGCAGGATTTGACCCTAGAAACTCATTGTATGCTCATCATCTTCCTAGTTTATTACACTCAGCCTCAGAACTACTTTCTGTTATTGGAGAAGTCAGACTGTCTCTTGGTCCAGACTCTTCACACACATTGCCACCTCTGCCTGCAGTGTTACTCCCTCCCTCCTGCTTCTCTAGCCAACTCCAGACAAAGATACAGGTCTCCACTTCAACATCGTTTCTCAGAGAAGCGTTCCCTGATCCTCCAATATAAGTTAGCTTACCTACTTTTCTCTTTTTTTGGCATTGTCTGCTTTCCTGCCATTTATGATGACTTCTAATGGTACATTTGTCTGTGAGATTACATATGACCATTTGACTCCTCCCACTTAGCCATGTGAAGTTGGAGGGTACCCCTGATTTCTCCACCACAGATAACCTGGGGCCTTTCCAGTTGCCTCCCTGAGAGTCGGCATTTGGTTGAGCACAAAGATAACCTAAGCAACCAATCCAGGAAAACAAGATCCCACGTTCAGGAGACAGGTACAAATAATAGACTCTCCCTGCCCCTAGGAGACCAGATAAGAACTGGCTGTGGAAGTAGAATTTTTTTTTGTTGAGTAGATCTGGTCAAGTTAGTACCTGAAAACATCAACTTTCAAACTCATTCTGAAAGACTGGCAGTAAAGGGAGGATGAAGTCCCATGTAAGCAGGATTGGGACAAAGGCAGTCTCCTACTGCTTTGAAAAGAGGATAAAAGAAGAGAAACAGCAGGGTGAAAATCCCCAGTGCCGACAGTGTATAAGGGTCTCCTCTCCTGTGGTCTCCCTCCTACCAAGGGCAGCTTCCCTGGGGCGTAATTCTTGCAGAGCGGAGGAGGGTCTCCACTCAGTGTCTTCTCTGAGTGTCTGAGTCTCTATTGTGTCCCTGGCAAAAATCCCAACTCTTGCCCTTAGGAATGTAAAGCCCATTTAGAAATGAAGCAGGCACTTAATACTGATATCATCAATTAATGCTAGCTGCTTTGGGGTTGTACTTCAGAGTCTACATAGTGCTTTCATTCAAGGAAAATGTGTTCGGTACTGTAAGAGTAGCATAATCAAATCACTGTTGAAGCATATTATACAGAATATCTCATGTTTAAAGTTAAAAAACAGAAATTAAAAAATGGTGAATGAGGATGATGTCCAAACTACTCTACAAGGCTTTGGTCAGACCCTAAAGAGGAAAATGCTCCTGCAATTAGACATGTATTTTCATTGAAACCATGCAGCATTTAGTCATCTCTCTCTCTGGGTAGATAAGTTAGACAACATTTGCTTAAAGACAAAGTCTGTGCTTCAAAAACAGCTGGTCTGCCTTAGTAGGTGCTGACATGCCATGTCTTCTAAGACAGGAGATTTGAAAATTGGTTCCCTTCACTGCTCCCACATTCTGAATAAATTGAGCTCCTACATTTGCATCTTTCCATTTAAAGCATAACTGTTTTATTTACTGGTAAAAATTTCCAACAACTGATTGTTTCAGAATGCAATCTCTTCTGATGGGTAGGTATAGGCAGTTTCTCTTTACCTAGATGACTATAGCTGTGAATATGATAAAGAAGCATCCATTATCCCAGGGTCTTGAGGTTCAAATATGGCACATGTTCTTCTAAGCCATGAGAGTTATCCACATGAAATAATCCTGAAAGGTAATCTCTCTGGTGCTCTTGTTAATAAAGATGCAATAATTTAAAAATAAAATCTTCCCAGGTATTTTTTTGTATTTATTTTATCATAATCCAGAAATGTTGGATGCAGGTCTAATCTTATTACGTAAAAATAATTCCTATTCCCTAAACAAATAAACACGCATATTCTTGTAAAAACTTATGAAACAGATACTTCTAGAATCTGCTATACACTTACAAATTTGTTCAATTTGCTTTAAGATCAGAATGGCATAAAAATAAAAAAAAATACAATTGATAAGTAAAACATAACGGTTTAACTTATTCGTTTTTCAGTGGAAATAAATCTGTTTACTCTTACATTCATTTGGAATGGCAGAGAAAGGGAAGGGAAGAGGAATATTTATTTCATATCTTTAATAGACCAATCTCTATATTTAGATATCATATGTGTTTTCCTCTTCAATTATTACAATATCATGAGAAAGTAAGAATTATTTACATTTTAGAGATAGTTAAACTGAGTCTCAAAGAGGGTAAAGGTCTTGAGAATGTTTACCTAAAAAGGAGCACACTCATGCACCCTCTTTAAATGTGTTGTCCAAAGGCAGCAACACATAGACCAATCTCCATCAGCTCAGCTGTTTTTATTAGGGAACATAAATGGATTTGCCACAATTCTTTAGACTTTGAACCCTCTTGAAATTTTAAATTGCAAAGTTCATTCACATGAAAACATGCAACAGCTTTAATAAGTCAGCCCAATGTATTCAAAAGAAAAAAATAAATAGTGCATCCTATAAGCCGTAAGAGCAAGCCTAAGGCAGCGCTCTGGCCTGACAGTGTCACCGGAGGTTGGAACAGACAGCTGTGCTCACATAACTCTGCTGACCCTCATGCACTTTCTATCAACAAGATTTTCTCATCCTCCCATTATTGCTGTTCAACAATTCATCAACAGCTGTTGAAACATTATAAGCATGCTTGTAATTTGGGGTAAAATTAATGATTGCCTATCTATTAAAATGTGGAGGGAGGCTTTGTTTTCCAGCCCCAGTGTGAGCTTGCTGATTTATTCTTCAAATCAATTACCCTCCTGAACTCCCTGGATTCATGACTGTTGACTAAGAGCGTCCCACACCCTGCACTTCCCAAAGTGAGCTTTGACATCCGTAAGAGGGGCCACGTATTCCTGGCTGTGTGGTTCCACACTGCACGGAAATTAGTTAGCAGAGTAAAACATAAGCATACTTAGAAAGATTTGGTTTTATTTTGTTTTACAATTATCTGAAAGTAATGGTTTAGAAATAATAATATCAAAATATAGCTACGAAATTCAATGAATCAATGACTCAAACAATAGTGAATGAATACTGTGTTTTATATAAAAATAAAATATAATCAAGTCAATGAAACCACATGAAATGGGTTAATTCCTCGCTGGCTAGTATTTTTGAGGTTTTTATTTTATGATTTCTTAACATCTGGATCTCCACAACCTAGTGCTTCACGAACATTTGAAAATGTCCAGCAGAAATTTAATTTCAGGAAAGTGGACATCTTGTCGCTGGTCGTGCTCTAAGTTCAGCCAAGACAAGCAGTGGGTTTTCATCTTGATGCCCAACAGCCTTGACCCAGTTCAATCTCACTCACTGCACTCCCAGGTGGGGAGCACGAAACCTCGTGCTCAGGGCCATCAGGCACGTTTGAGGAAGCGTTATGAGACTAGTTCAGGAAAGTTTATTGGAGTTTTGTTTTAAATTAAAATTATTATTATTTAGCAAAATTATTGTTAAAATTATTGGAGTTTTGTTTTATTTTGTTTCTTACATTTTTCCAGTCATGACATGTAGTCGTCATCAAGGAATAAAGTGATTCTTTAACTTAAATTCAGAAACTTAACGTGGGTAGAACATAGAGACAGATGCGAGTCACTACTACTTTGTCTTCACTCCTGTTCATACGCGCCGCACTAATCTTAGTGTTACTGAATCAAGTCATAGTGAGTATTCGCTGTCACATGTCCAGCCTCAGAGCTCATGCACACACTTCAAGTCAATTATCCAGACAACTACCCATAAGGCAGCTCGGAAGAAAACCACTGCTATTCAAACAGATTGCAGCTCTGCTCCCACCTAAACCAGTGAGAAGGCCATTTTACCTGTTTGTATTCTTTCATAATAATTCTATATAAGAAAGAAAATAAAAGATTTAATATACTAATATAAGACAGCATCAGAAAAACTGTATTTTGTAAATACAGATAATATAATAGAAACAATCTTTGCTACGAGGATATTAAACACTTCATTAGGAATGAAAAAAAGATTTTAATCACTTAATGTGTTACAGATTCCCGTTGTCTTCTACCTGTGTTAAACAGCCCAGTTCTCAATCTGACTAGTGTCTGTTTGTTTTCCTTTAAAGTATAATAACAATATCCAAAGCTCCTGACTCAAAATGTATTTCTCTCTCATGAGAAAGCAGTATTTTTCTATAAACTACATCTAACATATTAGTAATAATGGTGTGACACTTGAAACAAATTACAAACTAATGTTAGTGTGGTTCACCAAATAATAACTCCCCTCAGGCCAATTTGCATACAAAATGTAACATTTAAAGCCAAGTTACAATTAGCACTTTATTAAGGAACCTCATGATTATAATATACTGCAACCTACTTATACTTGCTACAAGGACTTCATTTATGAAAAATTACACTATTAGAGTTACCATTACAACAAAGCAACCCACGTTCAATTACTGACAAACTCAAAGACCAAAAGTCATTGTTTATGCTTAAAAAGTTATACTTAAAGAGTTCAAAATGAGTAATGTATGTCCCTTCAGTGTGACAGTGGAAAATGTAAACAACATAGATGGCTGAATGACTTTACATTTAAATGAGAAATACAGGCTCACCATACCCACACACATCCACAATATAAAATAAAAACCTATACTAAAAAACTAAGCGTGGACAAATATATTTAAGTAACCATAATCAAAAGTCAAGAATACTACTTGCTTTTTGAAATGAGGATTTAGTAATTAATAATATTGAAGATGTTGGATTTATTTCACAGGTATTTTCAAAACTAGATGATAAATAACACCCCCAGTACTTCCATACAACTCACTGTTTAAAAACTGAAATCATATGGTATGTGTGCGTGCGTACGGGTGTTTTTTGCCAGGACTGAGTTTTTCACTATTCTCTCAAAATTTAAACTTTTAGTTTGCTAGAATCTATTCCCCATTTTAAGTGGTAGAAGACTGGCTCTTAGTGGCAACTCATAAATTCTGTATTCCAGTTAAAAAGAAGCTGTTTCTCAAACGTTTTATCTCCTTTTTGTGAAACAGTGCTTATGGCACTTATAAACACCCATTAGTTGTCTAAAATTGTAATTATGCCCTTCAAATTAACTTCAGGTTAATTATTTTTTATGTTTCACCCAAATACAAAAAATAAACAATCTGATGTTGAGTGTGTTAACATTTATGGTTTGGTTTATATAAATAAAGTGGCAGAGCAGCTTGATTTATTAAGATATTCCAAACAGCAAGAAAAGCCACAGAGGCTGGAATATAAACCAATGTACACGAACATCTTGTGTGCGTGTGCACACAGAAACACACATCCACACACACACACACACGTTTCTTTTGAATAGACCTTAAAGAAGACACTGCATGTGCAACTAAAATTCCATTTAACAATGATCTGAGTCTTTAAGCCTCTATTAACAATCAAAGTTCCATTCTTCTCCTTCCTTATTTCAGCTTGCCTTTTTGTGAACTAAGAATGATACAGTCCCTCAATCTTCCTCATTCTTTTCCAGCATAATTTTCCCCCCTTTTGATTAATATTATTAGTCAAAGTACATGCATAAGTGATGGAGGTTTGGAATTACCCGGCAATGGTAAATTCTATAGATACTGTGAGCTAAATTTTTTCTGAGATAAGCATTAAGAGTTACAACTGCCATCAGCAAGAGAAATGGAGACAGTGCAAGACAGGAAATGTACCCTAGTCATATTATTATTATTATTATTATTTTTGAGACAGAGTCTCGCACTGTTGCCCAGGCTGGAGTGCAATGGGGCGATCTCGACTCACTCCACCTCTGCCTCCCAGGTTCAAGTGATTCTCCTGCCTCAGCCTCCAGAGTAGCTGGGATTACAGGCGCACACCACCACACCTGGCTAAGTTTTTGTATTTTTAGTAGAGACGGGGTTTCACTATGTTGGCCAGGCTGGTCTCGAACTCCTGACCTCATGATCCGCCCACCTCAGCCTCCCCAAGTGTCAGAATTACAGGCATGAGCCACTGCACCTGGCCTCTTAGTCATATTTTTATAGGAAACATACATTACAAAGTAATAGGATAGCTTCCTGTGAAGAATGGTTAACACCAACTTGAGTATAGTCACTGCTCTCCCAGTGATTTGAATCATGACCTTAGAAAAATCATGGAACTGCTTTGACTCAACTTCTCAGATGCTACATTGGCAGAAATGCCATCTGACATTTTCCTATCAGGAACACAATGAATATTACAGAGATAATGTGAGTAAAGACATATTGGATTTCACAGTCAAAAGAATGATATACTCATCTGATGTTCACATACACTTTTTGTCATGAAGTGGATGGATGCCAGTCTATCATGACTTAAGAAATAGGGAACATTTTACTTCACAGGCTAAAAGAAACTAGCACTTTTATTAATCCAAGTCTTTCTGTGCAGTATTTATATTTAGTGAGAACTATCCACTCCCCTTGACCACAAATGTATGTTAAAATATTTAATCCACCAGTCTCAAAATTAGTAGTCATCAGTTCACAAGTAAACAAACTATTACCATGTGAATGATACAATATTAAAATTACCATTTTGTAAATTTCTTGTATGAAGATCTCCCAATTAACAAAAAAAAAAAAATTAAAATTTTAGTTTTTTCTCCCTATTTTGTTGCGCACATTCACTCCAATAGAATACGATATGATTTGGCTCTGTGTCCCCACTCAAGTTTCTTCTTGAATTGTAATCCCCACTTTTCAAGGGAGGGACCTGGGGGGAGGTAATTTGTTCATGGGGGTGGTTTCCTCCATGCTGTCCTCATGATAGTGAGGGAGTTCTCACAAGATCTGATGGTTTAAAAGTGTCAGTTTCCCCTGCACTCTCTCTCTCACCAGTCACCATGTAAGACGTGCCTTGCTTCCCCTTCA
Organism: Macaca thibetana thibetana; assembly: GCF_024542745.1. NCBI lineage: Eukaryota > Metazoa > Chordata > Mammalia > Primates > Cercopithecidae > Macaca > Macaca thibetana. The sequence goes on from NC_065594.1 coordinate 85,709,341, forward strand.
CCTTCTGCCATGGTTGTAAGTTTCCTGAGGCATCCCCAGTAATGGAGAACTCTGAGTCAAGTAAATCTCCTTTTCTTATAAATTACCCAGTCTCAAGTAGTATCTTTATAGCAGTGTGAGAATGGACTAATACAAATAGAATGAGAAAATGTGTAAAACTCAAGCACTCAGCTGATTATAACATGCTTGGTGGTACTGGAATACTGTTGAGTAGGTGTTCTGGCCTCGATGTTTGAAGCCCTTCCCATGTACATGTTAAAATCCAATCACCAATGAGATGGCATCTGGAGATGACGAGACCATGAGAGTGATCTCTCATGAGTAGGAACAGTATGCTTGCAAAAGAGGCCCAAAAGACCTGCCTTGCCCCTTCCATCATGTGAGGACACAGAGAGAAAGTGGCATCTATAAATCAGGAAGGGGCCCTCACCAGGCATCCAATCTGCTGCTGTCTTGATCTTGGACTTCCCAGTCTCCAGAACTGTGAGAAATAAATTTCCATCATTTACAGGTTGCCTGGTGTTAAATCTTCAGAGATCCTTGAGAAGATGCTTGCTTTACCAGAACTATGATTTTCTTTGAAATAACTAGAAAAGCAGACATACACATGGGAAAACTCCAGACAGGACTGAGGATTGTCTACCAACTTTTCCACCATTAGTCATAAAAAATATACTTATGATTCATTATCTGGTAGTTTTTTGAATCCTTAGGAACCCTAAAGAACAAACTGCACTGCTGGTACAGAATTTTTCGTAGATTTTCATACTCTAAAAACAATTCATAGGCAACAATCAATCAGCACTGTGGCAAGGCCTGACAGTTCAAAAATGAATCTCTGGAATATAAAGTTTTGAAATAAAAGTTGTTAATCTTCACAGTCTAGCGTAGTGCCTGGCCCATTTGTGAATGAATAAACGCACACTTGTGGAAATCCAACATCAAGAACACAGTGCATATGAGACAGCCCTCACTGACACTGAAAAAGTCCAGAAAGCTGGGAGAAGCCTGAATCTTCACGGTGATTCCATCGTGACTTTCTTTAAATTTAGATTTTATCAATTCATTTCACGTTAATTCAAGTCAATTTTCTTTCCTAAAGAGCCTGTTAATCATGAAAACACTAATGAAGATGACAAGACATGATCTCTGTCCTCGAAGCCCTAACTTCTACTGCAGAAATCACATATGTGACAGGACAGAGTGAGGTGCCTGACATCAAGTCAGCACCTGATAAATGTTCACATGACAGGAAAGACAGGTAATTACCTACAAGGAAAGGTTGAAAAAAAGAGTGCAGAATAAAAGTACAAGCAACTTTGAGGAAGTAGAAAGGAAGAGCTAATATTTTTATTTTGACACAAGAAAAAGTAATAGCTGAGTAGTAAAACATAAAAGAGCTTTAATTGGAAGAAAATGAAGTCAATATATGTATATGGAACAGGATGGACAAACATGTGGGCATGATACGAGGCTGTAGGACCTCTTGAGGTAAAGGAACAAGCCCCTGGGATGCAATGTAAGAGGCACGGCAGGATGTCATTCCCTCTGGACTCCCCCAGCTTGCAGACCCACACTCCAAACTTGCAGATTGGCAATATCAGGGTTGTTGCGCCTTGCTCTACACTGCATTTCTATTGAAATCACTCTACAAATACATTAGCCAGTTTAACAATCGTATTCTCTATTGCTTTATATTGAATTTGCAATCAGCTAAAACTTGCATGTCTGTCTTTCAGCAAATATCATCAAGCTTGATTACACTTTCATTGTTAAAAATGATTTTTAACCTAGATGCAGAACGCAAGTCTACTGTTAAATTTTGGTTTTGTTATTGTGATTCATTATTTTAATTTGTCAATTTTTTTCATCCTGACTTTGTCATCCTCTGTAACAGCTACTCCTCCATGCACTGAGTAACGGCAAAATTCATCATTATACCACGCAGTTTTGAGAGGATCAAAAGATGGGGGCAACGGCACACCGTCAGAGCTTTTCAGCCAGACTGAATAGTGTTCCTTAATCAACATGCTTAAGTGTTAACTTGATGAGCTATTCATTTATATAACTCTTTGGTTACCCGGTCTGTATTTCTCTACCTTCTACACAAGTTCGTGAGATTTTTGCTGAACTACAGTGAGGAAGTCAAAACTCACACCCTCATTCCCACCCAATAAATATCGGAGGTTATGTTCTGTGCATGACCATGTTCTCTGTATATAAGCAAAAGTTACATTGAATGTTTCTAAATTGTCTTATAGAGCCATTTATTTATCCTTTAATTCAACCAACACTTATCAAATGCACACATCAGTTCTTTTCAGTCTACCAGAATGAATTTCAGAGTCACCTGCAGTGTGCCGTAGCCAGCTCGTACCAGCTCGCCAGGGTCAACTGTGCACATCTCCTCCCTATGCTCCTGGCAGTGCCTCTGACTGGCAGGTTAAATTAGTCTGCTGGGAACATTTACCCCATGGACATCCGCAACTGGTACATATCAAGGATTGTTGTTTTTGTTGAAAAAAAAAAAGGTTGTTAAACAGTTACCAGCACAAATTGAGAATAGTTCTCATCATCCTCCAAGACTTTGAGCTTTTGACAATTCAAATAGTGTCATCTACAGGAATGGGGGCAAGAAAAAGAAAAGAATCCTGCTAATACACGAAACATTTGCAGCGGTCTCAGCACAACCGTGAGAAGATATTCATCTTACAGGTAGTGACAAAGGAGTGAAGCTTAGGGAAGAGATAAAAGTCACAGAGCAAATTTGGAAACCATCAATTTGTTGATATCAATGCAGTTCTCAGAATGGAAGAGACTTAAAATGGATAGTATGTAGAAAGGGAAGATCAAAAACCTAAGAACTGAATCTTGCGGGACATCTGGTTTTAAAGAGAGAGGCAACAGCACATGCGGAGCCTTTAAAAAAGGAGTAAGAAAAAAAGATTCATGATTCAGGGAGAACCAATAGAAAGCCGCTGGTGCCCAAAAAGCAACAGCAGAGCACAGGAAGGCACTGGATGCCAGAAACTGGGTTTCCCTTTGCCCCGGGAGCCACTCTGTGTCTTAGTTCATGATGCATCCCAATGCAGAAATTTGTTTTCCTGAATGAAAAAGAATCTTCAAATAAAATGGGGATTTAAAGCATTATTATAATTTTAGCCTGGACGACACATTTGTTTATAATATATCAACACATCATCAAGTGTAATTATCTTTCATAAATTTTAGAATCTATTCTAATTTTTCTCTAATATTAGGAATCTGAAAACAAATCAAACATGTTTGTTTTTCCTTTTATCTTCGTTGGCACATCCCTAGTTCATTTAGCATTACTGATAAATTTGCTGTTTTCTTTTCAAAACAGGACTGTTGGAGGAAAAGAGTAGGTAATTAACACAAGTAGTTCTTCCCAATATGCTGTGCTGGATCTACTGAAATTACTCGCCACTGCCACGTTGTCCAAATAAGTTGGCCTCATCTTTTAGAATTATAGGCGCTCTTACAATCTTCATAGGATCTGTAAGTCTTAAGAAAAAGCTGACACGACTGACAGATGTGAAACACGAATAGTCTTTATCCTGGGAACTTGGAAGGCACATTCAGCTTTCCTTTTTTCTAGAAACCTGTACTTTGTTTATCACCTGAATCAGTCAATCTTAGGCCAATAAAAGGTAATAATTATTATCTAATTATCATCATTTATTTTAAAATATCATATATTAAATATTTTTATAATTAAATTCACTCTCAAGTAATTCCTGCCCTTCTTATTTCTCTGAAATCTAACACCCTCATTCTGAATTGTTGATGTCAGAGGGAGACCCAAGAGATGAATTAAAAGCAAATTTTATCACTATTTCTCTCACTCTGTGTTTTAATATTTTCCAAGTTTTCTACGGTGCACATTTAGATTTATAAATTCTTAATTACACCTAATTCCAAAAAAGAAATTAACATTTTTTATCAGGTGAGATTTTTATCTTGAGTGATCTTTATATCAATTTGCTTCATTTTAACAACAATATAGCTAAGAAAAATATTCATTAATAATAAACTTGTTTTAATAAACAATTAAAAATAAAAATAAATAATAAAATAAATTCTATTAATAAACTGAATTTATACGCTAAAGTAATTTGGAAGATATTACTTTAAGATGTTTAGTTAATAAGGATTGATTAAATTTTAATTTCTCAGCAAATGTTGAAAGTTTTAAGAAATATAATAGTTAAAGGCAAATACTAAAATGTCATAAACAAACTGCTCACGAATAGGGATGACTTCATGAAAAATGGGATAAATCATAGGGCCTCTAAAAGCTCATAAGGTCATCTAGAAGAGTGAACATACAGACTAAATTCTGAGCTTTAGCTGCCATCTAGGAACGAGTTAGGAAGAGCTTTCAATCACTGTGTCTGTTTGTGGGCAAGTGTTTAGCTTCGTCCTGAAGCATATTTAAGGTATGGAACAAGATTATTTTTCTCTTCTATGATTGATCTCTTCTTTTGCTTGGTTCAAAAATATCACTCTTTTCTGCCAACAAAACCATTCTTCCAGCAACAGATGTTCAGTCATAAAGAGAGACTTATGTACCCTGGTATAAATAACAAAGGTGTTAGCTGGAATTAACGGGAGACATTTCCTATCTATACACACACATACACATACACACACATCTTCAGTGATTACTAAGGGAGGGTACAAATTCACTATAAATAAATTTTACGTAAACACATGTTTAAGGAACATTGGAAAGTTTGACTAAGAAAGAAAATTTATCTTCAAATTAATGACTGTTTTGTTCACCCCATATAGAGTTTACATGACTGTTACACATACACAGATTTTAAGAAATTCATTAATCACCAGCTTTGAACTGAATACCCATTTGGAGAGAGCACATGTGTTTCTGGTAGTGGTTTTTATAAACACCAAGATGTCTTAACTCCCTCCCAAGTTTTGGAATCAGTTATTCCTTTCAAAACTCTCCCCTGGAAAGAAATCCCCTGAGGCCCGCGGCCCTGCCTGCTCCCTGTGCACCAGCCTTGGGCTGTGCTCAGGCTCCGCCTTGCTGGTCCAGGGGACACCGGGTCACCGGGTCGCATGAAGGGAGGTGTTCTCTGCTCACTCAGCAGCTCAGCCTTTCCCACAGCTGCTTTCTGACGCTTCCAGGAGGGCACAGGAAAGTTGAATTGCCAACAGCTGTGAGGCCACTGGCTCTAGAATAATGAATCTCCTGTCAATTCCAGAGTCAGTCCTGGAGGGTAGAGATTCTAGGGGCAGGGCGGGGCTCTCTTTCAAACACGTTTTTCAAGCTGTTGGAACATAACCTATTAGAGCACTGTGAGGAAAAGAAACAGACAATAAAAAAAATCCAGGAGCTCAGCTGAGGGGTTCAGATCCCAGCTCTCCACACCGGCGGGGGAACCTTGAGCAAGTCACTTAGCTTGCCGGTACTTCACTTTTCCCTCTGTTTTTTGTTTGTTTGTTTGTTTGTTTTGTTTTGAGACGGAGTCTCGCTCTGCCGCCCAGGCTGGAGGGCAGTGACGGGATCTCAGCTCACTGCAAGCTCCGCCTCCCGGGTTCACGCCATTCTCCTGCCTCAGCCTCCCGAGTAGCTGGGACTACAGGCGCCGCCACCATGCCCGGGTAATTTTTTGTATTTTTAGTAGAGACGGGGTTTCACCGTGTTAGCCAGGATGGTCTTGATCTCCTGACCTCGTGATCCGCCCGCCTCGGCCTCCCAAAGTGCTGGGATTACAGGCGTGAGCCACCGCGCCCGGCCCACTTTTCCCTCTTATAAATTAGGCATGATGGTGACATTCGCACGCTCCACAGCGCTGTTATGAGCACTTATGCATTACAGTGTGTGACACACTTGGAAAAGTGTGTGGCACCGAGGCTTTATTAAGGCCAAATAACAAACCAAGGAGCCTTCATTGAGTCTTTCAGGTATGTTCCTTAACGTAATTTTCTGACAAACACATGAATATGACCTTATTATTTCCATTTTATATGTTAGGAATCTGCACGGTGGCTCACGCCTGTAATCCCAGCACTTTGGGAGGCTGAAGCAGGCGGATCACCTAAGGTCAGGAGTTCGAGACCAGCCTGGCCAACATGGTGAAACCCTGTCTTTACTAAAAATACAAAACTTAGCCAGGCGTGTTGGCAGGTTCCTGTAACCCCAGCTACTCAGGAGGCTGAGGCAGAGGTTGCAGTGAGCCGAGATCGTGCCACTGTACTCCCACCTAGGCGACAAGAGCGAAACTCCATCTAAAAAAAAAAAAAAAAATCTGAGGCTCAAGAGGCTAACTGAATTGCCAGGAATAAGCCCTTTAACTGGCCCACAATTATCTGTAGCAGCGAGCAGGCTGTCTGCAGCTCTTGTTAAATAATGCTTAACGAATGCCCAGAAAAGCAACTCCCAGCCTACTAATTGAAATATTCACCAGGGTACTTGTCCATTTACATTCCATGTTACTCCCCAATGGATTGGGGAGGCTGATAAAAATGACAATCACAAATAGTTGAAGAGGAGGAAAAGATTTGCGGTATTTTAAGATGTCACCATCCAGAACTAAATGAATGATTCTTAATATTATGTGGGTCACGAACACTTGGAGATTCTGATGGAATTATGAATCTTATCTTTAGAAAAATGAACATATCGTAACCTTTTATACATACTCAAAAGTCTAACAGATACCATGCTGAAACGGGGAGTCCGTGATCACTCTTGACTAGAAACTCTTTTGGAGTCTTATATCAAGAAAGAAAAGAGAAAGTGATAAACAAAAATGTCACTAATGGCATATCTTGTAATTGTGGAAATACAGTAACCATTCTGAAACTCTGCTACCCTAAGCAAGCATGGGAAAGGAGGACATTCATTAGCAATTGGGAGATAAAGGAGAAAAGCTGATAAGACATCTGAAACTAGACATTAATTCTGAGTGAGCAAAATTAACAGCAATGCATGTGAATATGTGTATGTACAGTTATCTATATCTGCATTTATATTCTACCTGTCTATCAATACATACGTATGTATCTGATTCAAAGGGAGCAGAAATGGAGGAAATCTCAAATATTTGTTATATGAGGAACTATGAATATGAAAAGAAACTGAAAACTATATTGTTGGAGAGAAGATTGAGGAAGTTTTTTTTCTAAAAAAAAAAGGGGGGGCATTAAGGAGAGAACAGAAAATAACAAATAAGAAGAAGAGATTACATTTCTTTTCTTTTCTCCATGATTATTGAGAACGGTGATGAAAAACAGAGAGTGAGATGACAATCCAGTATAAAGAAGTCATTGGTGTGAAAAAGGGGAATAACGTGCCTGGAGGAAAGTTTTGTAAAATTAGAGGAGTTTGCTCCAAAGCCAGATTATCAGTTGGTGGATGTGTTACAAAGATAATTAAGGAAAATTTTAAGGTCTTCATCAGTCTTCTATTATTATGATCTGAGATTATACCTCTGAAACAGAATTTGTTAAAGTCCTGGGTCAACAGACTACAGTCTTTCTAACTTTTACATAGTCATTCAGACTTACATGGCTTTCAAAACTAGCCTTTAGGAATATAAAACCTACATAAGACCTTGTTCAATGCATTGTCCCAGAGGTATTGATGAAATCACTACATAAACTTCAGACTTTGACAATAATTTATACATCTTTTAAACAATCTGTTGACTTTATTAACATTCTTAATGTTTTCAGGAGTACTGTGAGACCACCAAGTGTTCTATCTTTACATACCTTATCTGCCCCATTATAATAGCCACTTCACATTATTCATCTATATGTATATAATTTAATTGTATTTAATCCTAACAACACATAGTAACTACTACATATAAGGAAAGCATTTTATGGAACAATTTTATAAAACCAGTGACTAAAGATTAAAAAGAAAAGAAAATAATTGTTTACCAACAGAAGCAAAAATATGCCAAATAAAAATTATCACATTTTTATTAGTATGTTTGCACTGCATTCTTAACTCTAGTTTGTAAGTTCCATTCATGAAAACAGAAACCACAGCAGTTTTATTTACCTGTTTTCACAGCGGGAGCACAGTTCTTGCCACATAGCGTCAGAGGTATAGAATGGATGAATTTAAAACTGTATATAGAGTTTCGCAATATTTATTTATCTAAAAAATACTGACTAAGCATATACCATACACCAGGTGCAGTTCTAAACTAAGGTAGAACAGTGACTAAAACAGGCAGTCCTTGATCATCTGGAATTTATATTCTAGTAAAAGAATTAACTGTGGTGTGGGGGAGAATACTTATTCCCAAAAGATAGTGATGGAAGATTTCTTAGAATTAAGGAAAACTTGTTGAAATTCACTTTTCAATTCTGAATTGAGTCATCTCTATAAGGAAGAGCCATATAATATTGGAATTACAACAGTGCTTTCCAGTCCTTAGGCATTTTGACCCATCTGAAGAACCTGACTTAGGGGCAGGCCCAGCAATCTGTGTTTTAATAAGCCCTCCTGGTGATTCTGATGCACATGAGACTATAAGAATAACAGCTCCAAATCAATGACACATAAACTTAACTGCATCTTAGAATCACCTTGGGGAGATTTTAAAATGCCCATACCTGGGTCTCATGTCCAGACATTCTGATTTAATTAGCCAAAAGTGGAGTCTGAACATAAGGAATTTCTGAATTCCCCAGGTGATTCTTCTGTGCATCCATATTTGAAAACTACTGCTGTACAACGTCATCAGGATTTGCTACCTAAGCGATCTGTCTCTCCTTACTATTCTTTCCCTGTGAAATTTCATCTATGTTTCATCTCCATTCTTATTCATACAATGATTCCCTGGTCTATAAATCTTCCCCACATTGTAGGGTCTTTATGAGAATGCTTCTACCAGCATGTATTGCAGATATGTCAGGTTGAACACATTCAAAACTAAACATGTGTCCCTGCAATTTGCTCCCTCCCCAGAGGCCGGATGGGGCAGCATTGGTGAGTTCAGGCACCAGACAGAGCTGCCTCACTCCTCAGCTCCAGAGATACTGTTCACGCCACTCTCTTTGTGGATGGCACCTCTGGTACTGCGCTGAGACAATCTGAAGCTTGGGGGCTCTGCCCTGTTCTGCTGGGTTTGAACAGTGCCAGACAGAGGGGAACTGACTTAAACTCTTTGTACCTCAGTTTCCTCCCCTTTGAAATGGAAATAATAAAACATACTGCTAGGGTTATGCTGATGATCAAAAGAACTGATTTATGTGGAACAGTACTGACATGGAGCAAACAATCAACTGTAAACAGATGTGCTGGAAATAGATCAGAGCCATTGTTAAAAGAAAGAAAGTGAAAGGCCCAAGATATTGTCAGGGCAGTAGTTATCACCTCCTTAGACTAATGCTACCACAATTTACAAAAACCGTTGCCTATCCGTTCCTTTTTTTTACTTTCTTTATTCATTCAATAATTCCTTTGAGCTCATCTCCCTAATTTTTCTGTATGCATCTTCCCCTCCTTTCTCTTGCCATAGAGATATTTCAAGATTTACGTTTTCTTCTTTAATTGAAATGGTGGCTTCTGTTCTGATCTATCTATGTCCACCCCATCTGCTTGCAATCTTTCCCTCACATTGCCAGCAGAAAATCCCTCTTAAGAGTGAATAACACTCAAAATAAAACACCCATCAGATCCCTCCCTTTGACTAAAATGTGTCCACATCTCCCAGCTGCCTGCAGTTAGAGCTCCATCCTTTATAAAGCCAAGGCAACCTGTAACCACGTGTGACTAATCACACACGGTCGCCATTGTTGTCTTCTTTGTCGGCCTCAGCATTAGATTATTTGCATCTTGAAGAGGGTGGTTGCATCTCTTTCATCTCTAAAATCTCAGTGACTGAACAGTGTCTTGTGTACAGAGGTGTTCCGTAAATTCTTGAATGAATGGAAGAAAAGAAGATTCACACACCGGCAGGCTGGAGGAACAGAGGTAGAAATAGATAGAGGGATTCATGGAGGATGGTGGAGTCATAATACAGTTTAATGTGGCCAGGCATCATGGTGAATGCCTGTAATTCCAGCATTTGGGGAGGCTGAGGATGGAGGATCTCTTGAGTCCAGGAGTTCAAGACCAGCCTGGGCAACATAGCAAGACCCTGTCTCTATAAAAAGTACAAAAAATTACCTGGGCATGGTGATGAATGCCTGTAGTCCCAACTACTCTGGAGGCTAAAGCATGAGGATTACTTGAGCCCAGGACTTCAAGGCTGCAGTGAGCTACGATTGTGCCCTGCACTCTGGCCTAAATGACCAAGCAAGACCCTGTCTTTAACAACAAAAACAAAAATATAGTTTAATGTAAACTATTGCTCATATTTTAATGCTATTAATTAACAGAAGCATCATATATAAGACATACTATTAGCAGAAACATAATTGAGTACATAGAAAGCATACAGAGTATATATTGTGGTCAGACAAAATAAAATAAAGAAATTACCTTGTCTGTTTCACTGTTTGGAAAACCAGGATCAATTAAGCACTCAGATGGATACATAGATAGATCCAAGGGACACTAAATGAGCTAAAATATTCTTATTCTTAGGAAAATCAGGTATAATTCTGGCCTAATGGTAAGCCTGTAATTTTCCTGAGTGAACAGTGTTATACTGTTTTATAAGCCTGTCTTTCAAAATGTGTAAAAAATATAATGAAAAGGAAATGAAAGTTTTGTTTGTGTTATCAATTCAGAAATGATTCAGCCAGTTCTGTGCTATTGTGTGTGTGTTTTTTTCTTTTTCCGTTTCTCTGTGAAACTATCTTAAGATGTTTTATTGATATTTCCAGATTATTCATTTCAGGAAGTTTAGGACTTCATTTCAAGTAGTTTAGGACATCTTGGCTCATCCTGGGGAGGCTGCAATTATGGAAAAAGTAAAATACAGTTGCACTGGCTCAATTTCACTGGTGTGTTGAAATCACATCAAGCCCTCCCTCAGCAGACCCGGCCACAGAAGGCACGCTGAGGGCTGCAGGAGGCATCCTCCTGCATATGGCTGAATTTTGCCTCCTGCAGTTTCTACCAGTCGTCAGTTCTTGCAAGACTGACGAACATCATATCGGGAGTGGCTACAGTCATGGAATTCTCACTGCTGCCTCATTACCCTGCCTTTCCTACCTCCACTTTGAACCTAAAAATAACTTTGGAGAAGAGGAATACATTTCAAAAGTAATTTATAAATCTAGACTTCAATTGCAAAGTCTGTCCTGGACATTTGATTCTGCATATAAACACTGCTGGTTAAAGTAGAACGTCTGAACCCACTCACAGAGACCATTCACATCGGAAACAGGCAAAGGCCTGTGTTACATGAAGGTGTTCACGTAATAGGACTGTGGTTCTGGGAGTACTTTGCAAGGTGGATTTCATTGTCATATCCTGTGTGGTATTCACAATACTAACAGTAAGTGTGACATGGCCACTGACCACTCACAGACTCACGATCCATCAGCATAAACTTGAGCTGTAAATATCAACTATAGCTACAAGATGCAAACCAGTGCACAATCAGCTGCATTTATATCCGATTCCTGGATTAGTGGTTTTAAACTTTGCTGCACATTAGAATCATCTGGGAACTTTAGATGATAATGATGTGGCAATGTATGTTCATTGATTGTAACTAATATACCGCTCTGGTGTAAGACGTTGATAGCGAGAGAGGCTGCACATGTTTGCTAATATACCGCTCTGGTGTAAGACGTTGATAGCGAGAGAGGCTGCACATGTTTGAAAGCGGGGTCAGATATGGAAATTCTGTGTACTTTCTGCTCAGCTTTGCTGTGAATTTAAAACTGCTCTTTAAAAAAATGAAGACTATTAAAAAGAAAAGGACTGGTTATATTTGGACTTAATATTGGTTGTGACATGGATATGGGATTTTGGAGAGTGCTCAAGTAATTCTATAAGGCATAAAACTTTTAGAACTTTGTGTTGGATGAATTGAATTTTTAACACTATTAGCCTTCTTTTTCACGGCAGAGGGATGCCAATCATCATCATGCTTTACTGGTTTCACAATTTAAAAAACACAGGTGAGTACTGAAATAAGGATGTGTATTTGCAGTCAATATTCAGATTTCTAGATCAAGAGTGTGCAATTTCAAATTCTAAGTTTATTCCAGACTTTGAAGAGTTAACTGATGCATCTCTAAGTCGACCAGTTTCCTTCTCTGTCCTATCTGCCTTCGTCACAAAAGGAAATTCACATAAATTGAATATGCTTTCTTTGAGGCTTCCTGTCATTCAATGGGTTTAGCTAAGGTTCTAGTGCAGCAAATTTTTCCATTGGTTGGAAAGTTGAACTTGACTTTCTGCATTTCTAAAAATGCTCAAATTCTATGATACATATTTTTTTCTTAATGCTACCTAAAGTTTAAAGTAAAAAATCAAAGCTGACAAACCAGAAAATAAAATATTATACATTGGTAAAAGAAAATAAATAAGTTTAAAAATGTTATGCAACACTAATGAAATATAGGTAAAAATAGCAAAGTTCTCATCTTTGAAGAAAAATAATAAATGCAATTACTTCAATAGTTGGTAGGTTTATGAAAATACAATTTATATCCTATTGATGTATCACCTAAAAATAAATAACAATTGCTATCAAGACTGAAATATTGTAGAAAGGAGAATTACTTCTCCAAAAGCTATGGAAAAACTCAGAATTCATAGTGTGATTACAAACTCAGTAAGTGCCCAATAAATATTTGCTGAAGATGTAAGAATTATAACAGGGTGACTTCAGATATACTAGTGCTAACCACTAACAGGAATAAAATGAGTACACATAACAATAATTTTTTTTTTCTGTTCCTGAGTATACAGTGAAGGAAATTTCAATAAAATAGCAAGTGTTTCCTAACCTAGAGAGTTTATTTCTACTGTCTTTTTTGAAGCCTCATTTATTTGTAGCTTTTATTCTTAACAAAGAGAACTGTACACTGACACAACTGATTTTCTGAAAAGTTAGAAAAGAAAGAGTAATGGGTGATGTGAATATAACAAAAATTGCAAGGTACCTGCAGTCAATAGTATCAATAATGAAGAGGTGTAATGGTGACTGTATTAAAGAGCTGGGTGATTTGAATTATTAACAATCCACAACTCTTGCCAATTCAAGGCTCATGAGAAATGCACTTATATTCTTCCCACATTAAGATCCTCACTTTTGTATATATTTATAAAGCTGCTGTATGTGAGGTACAGAGATGTCAAGGAATCCTTTTGGATCTGTGAAATATTTCAGCCATAATTTACAAATGCAGCGAATCCTGCATCTAAACTTTTCCAGCTATCCCCTGTCCCAGCACGCCCCATCCCATTTTACTATACATAATCTGTCATTCTGCCCCTCTTCTTTCTTCTTTTTTCTGTGCCCTTCATCCCACCCCAACACACACACACACACACACACACACACACACACACACACGATTTGTAACCCAGAAGTCAATAATATTTGTCATGTTCAGAACTGTGGCATTTAAACAACTCCATTCATGTCCTACCACAAATCTGGAAGAGGTTGACTAATATTTGCACTTTCTTGGGCATTAGTAATTATGAAAGGGTACATAGAAAAATGCAGAGCATTTATTAAATGATTGATGAAGACAAAATAAAAACTTACTTTAGTATCATGAGATATGTCTAGTTGTTCTAATTTCTTGCTTCTCATGGAATCATATTGAAGAAAGAAAACCAAGCCTCCTTTTCTCTTTCTCTGAGAGGATAGGGATTATCTATTACCCCAGAGGGCTTCAGCCAATATAATTCATTTTTGCAATTACCATCTCTTTCTATTCATTTGATGTTTGCAAATGGAATAACAAAGCTAAATAAAACGTATTTTTTTAGACCACGCTCATCAAACAAGGCAAACCATAGCCTGTGGGCCCAAAGGAACCAGTGGCCCATCTTTCCGTTCCACCCTCAAGCTAATAATGGCTAACACAGATGAACATTTACAGTTGATTTGTGATGGCAACACTAACTTTAACTCCAGTGAACAAAACGATATTCCCCTCAAGAAAAGAATCCCATTCTTCCATAAGACCTGTATTACAAAAAGGTGTGCTCTATTATTATATTCTGAATTTCATCAATGAAAATGGTATGCAGATATGTTTCCTTGTTGTTCTGTAAGGACCTGCATAACATCCCGAGGCTGCCCTTGGCCAACAAAGCCTAAACTATTTCCTCTCTGGCCCTTGACAGAGTTTGCGGAGCTGTGATTTAGATAACCAGTATTTTCTTGGAGGGTAAAACCAGTATTTCAAAAGACCAAGCCTCCCCAAAACACATGGGAAAAATGACGCTGATGCTCCTGCCCTCCGCCCCCTGAAAACTCACTCTGCCTCCGCTTCCTCCCTCCCCGCGTCTGAAGCAGGCTGGCAGGCAGGTCTCATCTACAGTCCTGACACTCAGATAATCGCTCTACTCTCCCCCACACAGTAACTCTCTCATTCCCTTCAGTAAAAACCTCATTCCCCCGCAAGTCAGAACTCCCAGAACCCTTGCCTGCCTCAGGCTGTGCTTCTTGCCTCTCTGCCCGCCCACCCTGTGCCTCCGGGCCCTCCATGGCGGAGGTGCGGTTGGGAAAGAAAAGGGTAAAAAGAAAAAGTCGTTATTTAGCAGTCGCTGGTGCAATCAAGCAGTTTCCAGAGGCAACAACAAATGATAATAACTCTCTGGTGTTTTTGAGGGGTATGTCCGAGGCTAACCCCTATTTCCAGGAGTCTCTCTCCTGAAGTCCCCCTAACGCACACCACTGTGATTTCACCTGCCTGCAGCCATGCCCTTGCTTCTTTCAGCCATGCTGTGCTGACTTCCTCTTGGGGAGGGATGAGAGGCACCCCCAGGCTGTCCGAGGACACCACCTAAGCCAGCCACTTCCCAGAGGCAGACTCTCCTGGAGGCATGGGCACCCTCAGCATCTCTGGCCAGGAGCCCTTTTGATAGAAGTGGGTTAGACACCTTTGCACTGTGCCCCTACGCTGCAGGGACCCAAACCAAGCCCTCCAACTGGTGCATGCTCAGTCTCAAGCACACAGAGCTTGTCTCATCTTGTGACAGCTCCACTGCTGCTCTCCTGCAGGGACATCCACCCTGTCTTTCAAAGCCTGGTGGCGTTTGCACTCTTCGCTCTATAGCAATTCCACTCACACGAGTCTGTATCGTGTTATTCCATTTTATTCTTTATTTGTTTACTTGTTTATTACTTCTCTCTCTGTTATGGGCCACATTAGTGTCCCTGAAAAATTCCTATGCTCTCACACCCAGTACCTCAGACTGTGATTGTGTTTGGAGATAGGCCCTTTAGAGAGGGGATTGAGGTAAAATGAGGTCATATGTGTACCCCCCCTCCCTTCCAATATGACCGGTGTCCTTCTATGAAGAGATTAGCACACACAGGCACACGGACACACACTCATAGAGGGAGGACCATGTGGAGACACAAGCGGAAGACAGCCATCTCCAAGTCCAAGAGAGAGGCCTCAGACGAAGCAACCCTGCTGACACCGTGATCTCAAACTTCTGGCCTCCAGAATTGTAAAAAATAAAATTCTGTTATTTAAACCACCCAGTCTGCAGTCCTATGGCAGCCCTGGCAACCAATCATACTTCCCCATTAGAATATAAGCTCCACGAAGCGTACCGTTTGGGCACCTGGGGCAGAGTTGAATGCACGGACGGCTGAAGGTAGCCCCGCATCTATAAGTCCTAATGTGAATTTTTCTGGAGAACTTGCAGAATCACACTGATGACAATAGTAGTCTTGATATCCCTAAATTCTAACTTTTGGGTTTTGTGCATTTATTGTTTCCACTTTTTAAAAAATAAATAATGAGTTATGTATCAGTTTTACCATCTCATGTTACAAATGCAAAGTTAAACTACAGAAGAATAACAAGATTTGCACAAGTTCATATAACTAAGTAGCAACGCAGGTAGTATTAGAATCCAGAGATCTTGGCTTTGATTCTAGAAACATTCCTCTAGCCCTTTCTTGCCCCTCTTTGGCTTTATAAGTAGAAGAAAAAAAGTGGTTGGTAAAGATTGCTGAAGCATTAAGAATTTGTCAATGTACACTTTGATCTGTCATAATTCAGCACAGATAGGAATATAGGTTCAAACCCTGCATCCAAGTATATGAGGACCTCTGTGCTATGGCCCCACCAGCCGGCCAGCTTTGGTTCTCACCATCTCAGTATTTTCCAAATCAGGACATCAGCACACTTGACTCCTTGCTCCCTCCTCAAGCACAAGCTGAGCTCTGTCCAGCCAGTCTTTCCGCTTCCAACAGCTGTGATGCCCTTCTCAGGTTGCCCGCTGGACTTCAGACCTCTCGGATCGCTCCTTCACGAAGCCCCCACCATGCCTCCCCAGTGATGTCAGAGCCTCTCCACTCCTGCACTTCCTGGTGGGACTCCTCCCACCGTGTCTTAGGATTCAGTTACATGATTTGCATTCCTCATATGTGTTCAAGTAACTTTTTCTTGCCTCTTAAACCAAAAGAGAAGCTCTAGGAGATCATGGACTTGTCTTCTATTTCTTTGTCTTCACAACTGTGCCTGATACTATGACTTGCCTCTCAGTGACCAACAAACTGGCTGCTTTGTTTCAGTTCTACTCACATGTCTGTGACACATGTTATTCTGTTGGTATGTGGTGCTGGATGATAATCCTCAGTCTCTCCATTGTGGTCACTGTGCATGGAATTAGAATCTAAATCATTATTATTTTCAGTGGTTGCTATTGATGATGATATTTGACTGGCATCTTCTAAATGAGAAGATTGTTAAAGTCAGACTAAAAATACAAATATATTTTGAGGCTAAGATAATAATGATGAGAAATTGAAAGATATAATTTCTGATAGAATCATTAGGGGTGACATAAAAAATGAACTTGATCTTTATAAGATAAATATTTTTCCAATATAGTGATCGGATCATGGGTAATTAGATCGATTATTCCTATGTGTTTACACACAATGACTCCCCTAAACACTCATCCATCTCAGTTTTATAAATACAATTTTAAATGGATTTAGATTAGTTCTTTTAGCCTCCTAGCAGTGACAAATCATGAGATGTTCCCATGAGCTACAGGCATTTTATAATCACCTCCAAGCAATTTCCTATAATGTTGCTGTTATTTCTATGTCATCATTGAGCCAGATTCCTATTCTTGCCGAAGTACGTGGAGAATTCTAATCTTTATTGTCATAAAAAAAGAAAGCTTTGCTGATTCCCCAGTAATTTGTCTTTAAGATATTTCCCTAGGTTGTATTATGCAGAAAAGTAATTATTGTGTATACTATTTAAATTTAATTTAAATCCTTACTTTATGTTGAAATTATAATTTGAAAAGGCAGTTGAAATTATAACTTGAAAAGGTGGTTGAAATAAAGAAAAACATAATTCTTTTTCCTGTGAAGTGTAAAAGTTAGCTATATTGATTTGAAATCTTAACTGTCTCTGTTTCTGGATGTTTTCACTCCAGCCTGCATAGACATGGATAAGGAATAATTTTAAAACTGCTCCTAATCAACTTTCTTCCTTTCCATTCACAATGATGTAATTTTTATCACTGAGGTAGAGGGAATCTTCCAGTAGATATCCTGGGATATGAAAGCGATGGGTCATGATCAACAAAACCATAAAAAACCTAAACAATCTATGTAAAGAGCAGCCACTTGGATCCTGAGGAAGAAGTGAATGTAACCCGCTCCGCTGTTTTTATGAATATCTGAACCTGCAGCTCCGATAGCCACCTCTTGTTATCTCCTATGGGCGGCCACTGCCCTTAATAGGGTTTGAGTTCACTGGGTAGAAGTATGAAGAAAGAGAAAGGCGTTTCAAATATGGGGGATACAATAAATAGAGATTTGAATTTGATTATGTAAGTAGTATGTTTGGAGAAAAATTCTTTCTCAAGACATCAACTTTACAGCTCATCTGTTTTTTTTTTTTTTTTTTCTGATGAACTTTTTTATATATACACAGTAAGTCCTTATTTAACTCAATGGATCAGAGACCAACATATACAACCTAAAGCTATAAAACACAGAAAAAATAACAGTGAGAATCTCTGTGATCTTGGACTAGGAGAAGGTTTCTCCAATGTGACACTAAACTCACAATTAGTTAGAACAAATTGACAAATTGGGTAGCATGTAAAGTACTTATGGTCTTCAAAAGACACTGTTAAGAGCATGAAAAGACAAGCTACAGGCTGAAAAAAAAATTGTAAACGATGCCTCTGATAAAAGAACATAAAAAAATTCTCAAAATTTAATAATAAAATAACTGAGTAAATAAATATGAATAGATTTTAAAAGACACTACATTGAAAAACATAGATGCATAGCAGTTAAGCACATGAAAAGATGCTTGGCCGGGTGAGGTGACTCAGGCCTGTAATCTCAGCACTTTGGGAGGCTGAGGCGAGCAGATCACGAGGTGAGGAGATCGAGACAATCCTGGCTAATGTGGTGAAACCCCATCTCTACTAAAAATACAAAAAAGTTAGCTGGGCATGATGGCGGACCCGTGTTGTCCCAGCTACTCAGGAGGCTGAGGCCAGAGAATGGCGTGAAACCAGGAGGCGGAGCTTGCAGTGAGCCAAGATCGCACCACTGCACTCCAGCCTGGGCAACAGAGCGAGACTCTGCCTCAAAAAAAAAAAAAAAGATGCTTAACATGGTAAGTCATTATGGAAACGCAAATTAACACCATAATGAAAAAGCACTACATGTATATTAGAATGCCTAAAATGGGTAAGACTGACAATAAAAGTGTGAATAAAACTGGGGAGGACCCACAAGTCTTGCGCACTGCAGTAGAAGTGTAAAATGACACAACTACTGTGGAAAACAGTTTGGCAATTTCTTAAATAGGTAAACGTGCACCAACCATACAATCTAGCCATTTAACTCCTATTTACTAAAAAGAAATGATGAATTTGTCCATATGCAAAGTGTACACTAATGTTCACAGCAGCTTTCTCTGTAATAGCCAGAAACAGGAAACAGTCCCAATGGCCATCACAGGTGAAGGAATAAACAAATTTGGTATACAACACTATACCACATAGCAATAAAAAAAAAAAATATTGACACATGCTACAACATGGATGTTCTCAAAAATAATTACACTTAGTGAAAGAAGTCAGATCAAAACAAAGTACACAATGCATGATTGCATTTATATAAAATTATAGAGAATGCAAACCAATGTATAGTGACAGAAAGCAGATCAGTGGTTGCCTGAGGACAGGAAGGAGAAATAGGAATTATCAAACGTCAGGAAGAAAGTTTTGTGGGTGGTGGATATATTCATTATCTTGATTGTGGTGATGGCTTCATGGTGGTATACATATGCCTAAACATCAATCTGTATATATAGCAAACATGTACAGTTTATTTTATATCAAGTATACCTAAATAATGCTGTTTGAAAATACAAAGTGAAGAATATGTGGAAGTACTGACTTGGAGGGCATGCTAAGATATGTTAAACCAGAAGTTTCATACAGGAGTGTATATAGGGTGCTATATTTGGCATAAAAAAGAAAGGAAAATAAGAACATTTGTTTGTATTTCTTGATTTTGCATAAAGGACAAGCCAAAAGTAATGAAACAATTATCGATGCAGAGTGAGTGGGGAGAGACGTGGGAGTGAGAATTTTCAGTGTGTGACTTCTTGTTTCATTTTAATTTTTACCATGTAAATATGCTATTTCAAAACAGTGTAACCAAAATATTGCTACAACTCAAATATCTATCAACTGATGATTGGATAAATAAAAGGTGATATAATCATTCAATGAATGATCATTCAAAAATAAAAAGAGGCCGGGCACGGTGGTTCGTGCCTGGAATCCCAGCACTTCGGGAGGTCATGGTGGGTGAATCCCCTGAGGTCAGGAGTTTGAGACTAGCCTGGCCAACATGGCAAAAACTCGTGTCTACTAAAAATACAAAACTTAGCTGGGTGTGGTGGCACGTGCCTGTAGCAGCTACTCAGGAGGCTGAGGCATAAAATTCGCTTGAACCTGGGAGGCAGAGGTTGCAGTGAGCCAATATTGTGCCATTGCACTTCAGCCTAGGTGACAGAGCAAAACTGTCTCAAAAAAAATAAAAAACTAAAATTAAAATTAATAAAGTACTGTTACCTGCTACAACATGGATGAACCTTGAAAACATTATATGAAGTGAAAAGAAGCCAGTCACAAATGGCCACATATTATATGATTCAATTTATATGAAGTGTCCAGAATAGGCAAATCCATAGAGACAGAATTTAGATCAGTGATGGCCAAGAGCTCAGAGGCGATTGGCATAACTGCAAATAAGTTTGAAGTTTATTTTTAGAGTGATAAAAATGGTCTACAATTGTGTTGTGGTGATGATTGCGTATATTTATAAGCGAACTAAAAACAATTGAATCATACACTTTAAGTGGCAAATGGTGTATTGTGTGGATTGTAATCTCAATAAGGTTGTTAAAAATGCTGTTTCATAAATATTCACGAAATTCACACTCTGTTTGGAAACTTCCGTGTATATTATTTATTTGTATTTTTTAATAGCCACTCATTGAGGAAAATGGATATTAGAGTCTCTATTTGACAGACACAAAGAAATAATGCATTACTTCTTTCCCCATCTAACAGCAAATGAGTCAAGAGTAGAACCATTTGAAAACCTAAACTGATATACTTCCACCGATGCAGGATCATCAATAACCCCACCCACACTTATATATACGTGCATTTTCATATGTGGTTCCACCACGGCTCCCATGCACACTGCCGTGAGATAAGCTTTTTCACAAATAGGAACTGACCAGCTGATGGACTCAGGAATTTTCACCAAACCAACTCCTGCTGACAGGTGTAAAATAATCAAATATTGAATGATCCTTGGAGTGAATGGGAGGTCGTTCTAGGGTTCATTTAACTATATTTGAACTGATCAATTAATGAGGCAAACTTAATATCATGTGACTTATCAATTAAATGTTCATTCAAGTTTCCTAGTCTGTGTTATGAAAAGAAACTAAAACTTTAAATCCAGATGGGTGGTCTGGAGACAAGACCAGCTGTGCGGAGAAAATGACAGGACAAAAAGACACAAAGTCTAAGGTAGATAAGCCTGTCATGGCAAAAGTTACAGAATCAGGTCAATAAAGTGTCAGCATTTCAGTGCAGAAAAAGTACAAATTAGGAGCTTAGAAATAACTTAACTTGATTAAATTAGAAGGCTACAGGATAAGAAGACCACACACAGCAAGTGAAAAATAAACCTAGATCTAATTATTGTTCTTTCAAATTATTTAGAGAATCATTATAATTGGAAACAAAAATTCCATGCTGACAGAGGTGACAGCATTCTTCAGGAACTGCCACCCTAATGCAAAACCACAGAATTAAATAGAGCTTCTATTTATCATCACACTCAAAGACAAGCATGGAGGCAAAAACTTACAACTTGAGAGAATTTAAGAACAAAGCAGAAAATAAGCATAAGTGAAGCTGATCACTTAACCTGAATTCAATAGAGAATAAAAAGCAGACTATTTACCCCACAGCTATGCACATGTTAGCCATCGTAAGTGGTCTTGCTACTACTTTTCCAAGTATTTTACTCTTAATTTAGGCATCTAGTAAAAACTGTGACATTTTCCTGTGTAAAATGAGGGGGAAAACATTCTGAATATTTTAAATGCCTGGATTATGTCTATTTCCGAATCAGCTTCCTTTGCTTTCTTTACACAAATATTAGAATTAAGAAATATATTTATACATAGGGAAGAAGAAAGGAAAAGTTTAGAGTTTCCTTCTTGGATATAAACAAAAAGAAAATCCTTCCCCTTCGCTTCCAGAGCCAAGGGGGACAATGAATACTTTGTAATATTTGGAAAAATGTAACTAATGCTTCTGAACTTGAGAAAATCTGGAAGACTAGACTCCCAGGAATTCCTTGGTGTCTGAACATATGCCTTGGCCAAAGGCTTGCTCTCACCCAGGGTACGTAGATCATTACCAGTTTTAAGAAAAAAAAATTGTATTTAAAATTTCACTTTATTTTATAATCATGATGCCACAAAGCCCAAGTCCAACCAATGCTTTTGGAAAAAATGCTCCAGGTAAACCATTTCCCAAATACTCTCCTACCCTATGTTCCTCCACATCCAAAGGTTTTCACTATTCAAGCTCTACACATTCTGTATAGATGAAGACAATTGATAAACAGCCTGTGGGCAGCCCTTACAAATTAGAAACCATGTGAGAAAAGAAAGACCGGTACAGTCATGAGGTTCTATCAGGGTCAGGTTGGCTGACTGTCCTTCTAACCCTTCCAAAGTCATTTTGGACTTCCTTTGCTATGGCACTTGTCTTTTCCAGCTGCCTCCACATCACACTCCATCGGGCCCTCGATCTCGCCCCTCCATCCTTGTCCCATTTCTCACATTACTAAATGTTGCTTTAGAGGAAGGGCTGCAGCGGGAAGGACACACGGTGGAGACAAAAGACGTTTTTCTTCCTTCTCTCCCTCCTGCCCCCACATCTCCTCCACGGCCATTTCAACAACCCAGCACAATGCTCATAGGAAACAGTATCAAGAGTCAGGAAGCGTCTGAGCATTTGCTCTACTTTAAAACTAGCACATTAGTCTGTGACAGTCTCAGGGATGCTGGCAGAACAGACAAGATTCATGCGGCCAGGAAGGACAGTCTAGTATTCACACTAACAGCTGTAGTCAGAGTATCAGCATTTGTGCTATTTACACCTGCCTCAGTACTCCAAAGGGAGTGTAACTATGGCCAGGTGATGCCTGCCCAGCCAGTGAGCTATGTTAATAGTACAGAAATTCTGAGCTTAAGGAACCCAAATCTTTTATAAAACCTTCAGAATTGGAGGTATACCAGAGGGGAGCATTATCTTCATTATATAGAACAGTAAGCATGCCTGTCTTTTGCTCTGAGGGAGACACCATCTCTATTTTCCAAGACTGTTCCCTGTGCAGACCATTGAAAAGACAGTCAACAATGGGCAGTCAGGGCTTTTCTCAGAAGATGAGCAGAAACACAAGAAACCCAGGGAGGATGATCTCCCAACACATCACTGCGCCACTGCCACTAGCGAGAAAACAAGTCAACCCTGGCAAGAATGCCTCTGCCTCCTAGGAGAGCTTCATGGGAATCTGATTGAAAGCAAATAAAGAAATGCATCAAAACAAAGCCCTCTGAAATTTCACAGGGACCACAGACAGCCCTTAGGGATGGAAAGGGAGGAGCAGGCACCCTGAAGAATGTCTGATCTTCTCGTGAATCTGCACGGACAGATCAAGGGCAATACCTGTCGGCAGCCAAAAATAAAGCAAACCACCTTGACGTTACTGGACAAGATAGAAAGGAAAATAAATAAATAAACAAACAAATAAGTGGTCATTAAAGTCCGGCAGAGAAAACCAAGAAGCGAGTGGCTTTCTTTGAGGGTTTACAGACGCACAAACTCAGTCTTTCTCTCCCCTCTTCATGGCTGACCCCACCTCTTAACCCCTTCATGCTGAAGTCCCTGTTTTAAAACAGCACAAGTGATTTCTGGGATCGTAGGCAGCTCTTCCGTCACCACTCAGAGAAGGGACGAGGTGGGAGAGCCCTTGAACTCGTGAGCATGGCTGCAACTGCTGCAGAGATGTTCTCAGGTGGGAGGAATGAACACAACCACCAAGCAGCCACTTCTAAAGGAAGATGTTTTCTAGGCAACTTTTCTGAAAGGTTTTAGAATATAACCAGTTGCTGGTGAATGATTATCTTTACATATCATGTGAAGACATTTAAAGGTTGATTAATCTGGCAGCTTTTTGCAAAGATTTTCATAAGGTTTTGAATGCACACAGTCACATCGTACAGACATCCCAGTCTACAAAAAAAAAAAAAAAAAAAAAAAAAAAAAAGTGGCAATCATGCAACAAAATCCAGCTACCAAAAGGAAAAATGTGTATGACACTTCATTTTTCTCTTTTTTCTTTTGAGACAGAGTTTCACTCTTGTCACCCAGGCTGGAGGGCAATGGCACGATCTTGGCTCACCACAACCTCTGCCTCCCGGGTTCAAGCGATTCTCCTGCCTCAGCCTCCTGAGTAGCTGCGATTACAGGCATGAGCCACCAAGCCTGTCCATTTTGTATGTTTAGTAGTAGAGACGGGGTTTCTCCATGTTGGTCAGGCTGGTCTCGAACTCCTGACCTCAGGTGATCCATTCACCTCGGCCTCCCAAAGTGCTGAGATTACAGGCATGAGCCACCGTGCCGGACATGTATGACATTTTCAACGTTCACTTTCTAATGCTCAGTGGAACATGTTGAAAAAAAAAAAAAAAAGGAAATATCATTTGATTTCCTTTTCTAAGGCACGAACCTGAAAAGTTTCTTTAAGTACTGTATCTGTTCCACAGCTGTCAGCAAAGATTGTCCCAGGAAACAAGAACTATCAGGTATAGTTTGCAGTAATAGAAAGTGAAGGAGAACTTCTCAACTTTCTCTATAAAGTGAGTAGTGATTGAAATGGGTTACAAACCCATAAGCACTTTATACAATGAAGATTAGAACTTGCAAAAACCAAAACAAACAAACAAAATTCCAAAATCTAATGAAATTTCCACTGATCAAAGTCCTGATCCACCTAAGAGATAGCAGCAGTAACCAACCGGTGCGTAGAAACCGTAAGTCAAGCAATTTATAATTCTCAGTCTGCTCTCTGGTTCTGCTAAATTGCAATGTCATGTAGACAAGTAAGTCCGAAAGCTTACATCCTCTTTCCCCCACTTCTGATGGTGGCTAATTTTGTATTTCCTGAGTGTGAGTAAATTAGAACACTCTTACCAGTTAGGGTGTTCTCTTCTGGCAAGAAATCTGAATGAATATAAGCACTTTTTTTCTGGCCAGTATTAGGTTGTGCTTAAGGTTTGAAAACCATTACGGACCTCGTGTTATAGGATAAAGTTCTTATTTACTTGTCCATAGATAAGTGGTTGCAAATGGTTGTATCAACAAAGGTAATTCTATCTAGTCCAGGAATCAGATGTGAACAGTTAGAAGTGAGAGGAAGAGGGGAGGGGAGAGTACCCATAGTCCCTGACTTAAATGGTTCAACTTAATGAATTTTCAACTTTTTGATGGTGCAAAAGGGAAACAAATTCAGTAGGAACTATGTTACAAATACCCACAAACTATTTACAACCATTCTGCTTTTCACTCTCCTTACAGTGCTCAATAAATTACATGAGCCATTCAACACTGTATTATCAAGTAGGCTTTTTGTGAGATGATTTTGACCAACTGGAGGCTGATATAAGTGTTCTGAGCATGTTGAAGGCAGGCTGAACTATGATGTTGAGTAGATCAGGTGTACTCGATGTATTTCTGACATATAATCTTTTAAACTTACACTATGTTTACGAGAATGTAACCCCTCTTCATTGAGGAGAATCTGTATTGCTTGCTTTAAAGAATAATAAAGCAAGAGACGATTACAGAATATGGAAACCTTGATTGAGTTTTCTATGTAGTTTGCTCATTGTAGAACATTACTGATAAACATTAATAAATCCATATTCTTATGGTAATCCTGTACAAAATTTGATTGGTTATTTTTTCTGTTTTATAGCTGGTTGATTTCTTAACATCCTATCTTTTTAATCCTAAAGAATAAAAGGAAAATAAAATGGCTAAATACCAGACAGGTTATTTGATGAGGATATATGGAAAAATTTAGAGACACATAATTTATTTTTAGAAAGAAATCCTCATACTGTCAAACTCAGTTCAGAATAGGCCATCATCTTTGCTACTTTTCCTGTCACAGGAAGACCAGGTGAGAGTCAGCCCAGACCAGGGGCAGCCTCCGGAGAAGTATTAGCCCAAGCAGCTTGATAAAGGCAAACTATTTAAAAGTAAAGTTAACAATGACTCTGTAACAAAGGGTTGAACTCTGATGAACTGCGAGACAGATTGTGCTTTGAAATGATCACTAAATTCCCTAACACCAAGAAGATCCTCTGGGAAGAGAGAGGGAGAGCTAGTTTTTGGAGTGGCATCTGGTGAAAGGGCTTATCAGTCCCTGGAGAGGATGGACTGGGTGTAGCCACACAACTGCAGTGCACAGTGGCTGTGCTAACTTGACTGTGTAGTTATGCTTAAGGCCATAGATCACAAGATACATAGACGCATAGGATGAGTTCATCGTCTGCTAATAGTTCTGCTGTCTTCCCAAAGTCCCAAATTTTAGAAGTCTTTTGTGTATCAAATATAATTATTTGGAACAGGTACACCTCTCCTAACGAAACCAACAGATATTGGTGCACAAGACTGCTGCATTCCTTGGAGAATATCAACTTGGCAAGCTCTTTCCTCTCAGCCTTTGCTACACTGTGTACTTGAACCGTGCAAGAGAATACACTTACCAAAGTCACAACCTGAATGTTTCATGGGGAAGATAAATCTTAGTGCTGAGTATTTTTGTAAGCATGCCAAGAGATTCTGACATTCTTTGTCTGAATCGAAAGAAACTTTGGTGAATGAGAAATTTAGTAGCTGTTCATAGAGCTGTGCATGCACCTTCCTTATGTGGAAGGTGCATCACACAGAAGATACAGGAAGAGTATACACATTAATTTAATGTATTATATTTCTCTAATTTTCCTTTAGAAACTACACAAATTCCATTTATTTCTTGTTTGATTTTGGTTTGCTCTTTTCCCTGAAGCAGACGTATATTTGATCCCAAACTCCCATCTGACTTCACTAGCAGGAAACTTAATCCTAGTTATTCCTGGCAATCCCCTCTCAAGGATTTGCTAAGATCCCAGGGTTTCATGCAAGGCCAAAGATCTAAAGACCAGTCTTGAAAAGGGTTATCAATCCACCCTCCTTATCACCAATCCACAAACTCTCTTACTGGGCCTGGGCCTGGCCCTTAAGCTCTGGCAGCTCTGCCACCTCCACGAGGTGACTGGGGCACTAGAAGCCTCGGGAGCCCGGGAAGCATGAGTCTAGGAACCCAGCTGCTTAAAGCAGCACCCACTTATCTCACACGGGGTCGGCCACCCACTGACTATACCCAGGGGACCCTCCCTTTGATGTCTCGCCGGTCCGGAAGAAACACCCCGCACTCTCCCCAAAAGCATTTCTCCCTAACGTCCCCACTTTAATAAACTGTAGCTCTCACAAAAGCTAGAAATATTACTGTTGCATCATGAGGTCCTAAAAAAATAAAATAAAATAAAATAAAATAAAATAGCTAGAGTTGTTGTGTTTAACCAGTGTTTGTTTTGAGGCCTATAAAAATCTGAGGTAAGAACAAAACCTAAGACAACAAAGGAAATCTAGTTGCCTTGAGAGTTTTGAGAAAGGCAGGCAGATGTGCCACACTGAGAAAATACCAATTAATTTATCGACAAATTATCCCCTACATTGTATCCTGCTCTGCTCCTGGCTATGTGACCTACTGATATTATCTGCACCTCCATTTTCTTATTTGGTATAAGTGGAAATTAAAATTTCTGTTCCCTCCTTCTTTGGAATATAATGTCTTTTCCTTGTCTGTCTGTTGGTTTTATTTACTCCAACTAGATTTCTTATTTAAACAGTTATTACTCAAATCTGTAGTTCTGTACAGCATTGATAAGTCAAATATTGTATGTAGAGGTGGAGATGGATTGCTGTATACTGCTTTCATAGTTTTGATTATTAATTTCATTCTTGAGTACTTACTATGAGCTGGACACTGTGCTGTCTACATATACATCAAGATCAGACAGTCTTTTGGGACCATCTTCCATGTTTTCCATTTCAATCTATCCCCAACACATTCATGGAGAATTAGAAATGATCACTGCAAATCTGTTTCTAAAGAGATTATTTAATATCGCATTATTAACAACACAATGAGAAATGAAGTTAAGGTAAGAATTTTTAATATAAGACAACACGGTTAAAGTTACATCACTCTTTAAGCAGAAAACCGCTTATTTATTAAAGGAAATGTGTCTTCAAGCAGTAGAAAAAGCATGTTTAAAAAAAAAAACTCAATATAAAAGAAATAAATGTACTAAGAAATATTAAGGTGGAGTTGATAATTAATATGATGCTTGATATTTATAGCAAAGTGCATAAAGTGAACATTCTCAAAACTTAAAAATCTGCTCATAATTCTAAGAAGTGAAATGCAGGGTGAGGGAAGAGGCTCAAAAACACCTAATCAAAGAGAGTTAGTGGCAGAAGACTCCTGAAAACAATTAAGAGAGGAAATTGGGAGATCAAAGATCGAAGAGGGAAAAAGTGCAATGATAGTATGGGTGCAAAGGTGGTCTTTCATATGGAGAGAGGGCAAGATACCGACATGGGGTAGGAAGGAACAGAAAGATGAAAAGTCAAACACAGCCCTGGGAGGTCCCGTTCCATGGCCCAGCTGCAATAGCAAACACATCAAAAATGAGAGAGCACCAACGAACCAGCAGTCATTTTCACTCAGGTAAGTGGAGGCATGGAATTAAAAAGATGAAGATTCCTACAGATGGGAAGTACAAGCAAAATTAGAGCAGGAGAAGGAAAGAAACTCATACATTAAAACTTGATAAATTCTTTGCTAGTTCAAATAGGTTTGTTTTTGCCTAGGTTGTTAGTTTGTAAATGTCCTGGTCATAAAATAAAGCCATAACATATAAAGAGATTAAAATGAGATAGGGTTAAGTGAAATAATATATATTCTGTGCTCATTTTGATTAAATCGCTTTATAATTATGTGAAATTCCTCCAAAATCTTCTAAAAATTTTGCTTAGAAAGGATCACACTGAAAAATGCTTGATATTTTCAAGAAAAAAAGGAACATACAGTAATCAGAATATTATTATTATATATGTTTATCATGGAATTTGTTTCAAATTAGTCTAAAACTTTTAAGAAAATGTACTTTTTCTTATAATTGTACAGTATTTTAAGGTAACATATCACCTTTTAAATAAATAAGCAATCTGGCCAGGTGCGGGGGCTCACCCCTGTAATCCCAGCAGTTTCGGAGGCCGAGGTGGGCGCATCACTTGAGGTCAAGAGTTTAAGACTAGCCTGGCCAACATGGTGAAACCCCCTCTCTACTAAAAATACAAAAATTAGCCAGGCATGGTGGAGGATGCCTGTAATCCCAGCTACTCAAGAGGCTGACGTAGAAGAATCACTTGAAGGTGGGAGGAGGAGGTTGCAGTGAGCCGAGAGCACACCACTGCACTCCAGCCTGGGTGACAGAGTGAGACCCCCATCTCAAAAATATAAATAAATAATCATATTTATATATATTGTTTCTATTTCCTTGTAAAGTGGTAGACTTTTGAACTTTATTCTGCTTTTCAGATAAAGATTTACCAGATTTGAAATATGTTAAAGACAAGAATTTTTCAGGAGTTACATCACTGAGTATCAAGAAACTCTCACAATTCATAAACTAGCAATTAAATTGACATGTGTTCCCCACCGAAAACATAATCCATGGAAATATTGAGCTTTTTTTTTTTTTTTTTTTTGAGATGGAGTCTCGCTCTGTTGCCCAGGCTGGAGTGCAGTGGCCGGATCTCAGCTCACTGCAAGCTCCACCTCCCGGGTTCACACCATTCTCCTGCCTCAGCCTCCCGAGTAGCTGGGACTACAGGCGCCCACCACCTCGCCCGGCTAATTCTTTGTATTTTTAGTAGAGACGGGGTTTCACCGTGGTCTCGATCTCCTGACTTTGTGATCCGCCCGCCTCGGCCTCCCAAAGTGCTGGGATTACAGGCATGAGCCACCGTGCCCGGCCCAGTATTCTTGAAAACAGTAGAATTAGAGTAGGCACATAAGCCAGGATTCTTCACAAATGCAACATCAGCAATCCTTCCATTCTTTTAGAGAACACTACGAAAAGTAAACAGAAAAAAAAAAAAAAAAAAGAAAAAGAAAAGTATAGGAAGTCTGGTACATATATTTTCCAGAATTAGGGCAGTCAATAGAGAAACAGTTCTCAGTTTCATTTTACTACTTGTTGCTGTTCATTCAAAAAAGAATTTTCCTAAATCAAATACGTATTTTGAGTAGCTTTATAGTACTATTTTAAATAACTTTTTTTTTTTCTCAAAGCAAGAATAAGGAACAGCTTTGTAGACTCAGGAGTATTGCAAGAGAGTATCGAATGGCAAATCAATAGGGTAGTGACTGCTAGACAGGCTGAATGTGAAGTGAAAGGATTCTGAACACAGCATCAGTATATTGAATATTTTGTAAGATTATTCATACGCATATGCTAAGAAAGGGATGATAAATGTAGGGTTAAATTTTCATTTCTTAAGCAGTTATGCTACTGATTTGAAGCTTTTACAATAGACTATGTTTAGAATGACAATTATTTTAAACTGCATCGGAGTTCAAAGTTAAGTGTCCCTGAAAATTCTAAACATACTCAAATGATTTAAGGAATTATTAGCTTCTTCCATAAAATGAGCCTAAGTATTAAATATGTGTCTTGAAGTCATGTATGGGATCGAATACTGATTTAATCTAATAAAGTCAAGTTACACAAAAAATTACCTTCGCTATTCTTCCTTCATTTACGTGTTTAAACACACAGGAGAAACTTGTGGGACTGCTGATACCCATCCTAAGGCACATTCTGCAGATAACAGAAGACTTTGTTCACTCCATCTTTTCATTCAGAGCCTTTCATGAGCTGTGAATTCCCTCTAAAAGCACCTATCAGCATGAATAAACTGATAAAAGCAAATGTGTGAAATGCCTTTCACTTAACTAACAGGCATGACTCCAAATTCTGGAGCTCACACTGCTTTCATCTGAAACTCTACCCCAGGATGATAGTAAACATGATTGGATGGAAGGCCCTTCGCTAAAGTTACAGGATCTTTGGACTATTGTGAAGTGATAGTTCATGGAAAGCTTTGTCAGGCATAATCCATTCCTGGACAGTGTTTCTGATGATCTCCTGTGACCGTGGTATTCTCATTTTGTACACAAAGTCAGATTAATAAATTCCTTCAGCCTTCTCAGAACATCCACGTATTCATCTGTTCAGTCAACAACTGGCACCCTGGGGAATACCAGGGTGACAAAGTTATACCCTGTGCCTTCATAGTCCAGTAAAGACATCATGCTTATAGCCAAGTTTATAAAAAAAAAAAAAAAAAGTAGGGAAAACGGATAGAACTGTGGAGAAATATTGACAAATTCACAACAGTTGGATATCACAATTATTGACATATCGAGGACAAAAATATTAGTCAACAGAGAAAAAATTCTAAAAGGAAAATAAAAACCATGATTTAATGAACATAGCTAGCACCTTGATCACAGAGAATTTGTGTTTTTCTCAAGCACATACAGAAATTTTAAAAATTGTCACATACTTATAAAAAGTCTCAAAAAAGTCAAAGAATTTATATCATAAAGAAAAAATAAAATAAATAACTAACAAAAAAGTAAACTTAAAATTCTTACATGTTTGGGAAATCTAAGATACCACTAAATAATTGATTAAAAAACACAATGGAATTTTCTTTTTAATACTGAAAACTCAACAATAAGGAAACTACATATTAATACTTGTGGAGTTCAGCAAAGCAGTATTTCAAAGAATATTAGATTCTTACATTTGTACAACTGAAAAGAGATGACAGAATAGATACCTAACAAGCTAGAAATAGTACAACAGAACCTATTTAAATAAATTAGAAAAAAGAGGCAATACATAAATTATTAAAATTGAAATGAATATACAAGACAGACAACGCACAAAATCAAAACTTGGCTGTTCAAGGAAATAAATAAACTGCTGGTGAGAATGACAACCACCAACATGAAGGACGGATAAATGCCCCAGGCCATGAATGAAAAGGGAGATGCAATCACCGATAAAGAGGAGCCTAAGTGAGTAATAAAAGAATACTATGAACAAATCGATACCAAGAGATTAGAGAGTCAATGGACACGTTTCTAGAGAAATACGATCCTAAAAAATAGAAAACGGGAGTTCTAACTTATTTTTTAAAACGTACATAAGTAGTTTAAAATTTTCCCACAAGAAAAACATCTGGCCCAAGTGGATTTATAGGACTTTTCCACTTTTATATAAACTCCTAAAAAATAGAGAAAGAAGAATGACTCCCAAGCTCACGCCATGAGGCTTGTATAACTTTTTTTTTCTTTCTTTTTCTGAGATGGTGTCCTGCTCTGTCATCCAGGCTGGAGTGCAGTGGCACGATCTCGGCCCGCTGCAACCTCCACCTCCTGGGTAGAAGCGATTCTCCTGCCTCAGCCTCCCAAGTAGCTAGGATTACAGGCACCCACCAACATGCTCGGCTAATTTTTGTATTTTTAGTAGAGACAGGGTTTCACCATGTTGGTCAGGCTGGTCTTGAACTCCTGACCTCAAGCAATCCACCCACCTCCTTCTTCCCAAAGTGCTGGGATTACAAGTGTGAGCCACCACACCTGGCCGAGGCTTGTGTAACTTTGATCCCCAGGTACACAGCACAGGGTGTAAAAGAAGTTTGGAACAACCTCACTCAGGAATAAGAAGCAAAATTCCTAAATAATGTATTATTAGCAGACCCCATTCACCCAAGCCATCTTAAAATAGATAAATAAATAAAGAAGTTGGGTTAATCCTAGGAAAGCAAAAGAGAGGGCAAGTTTAAATAGGGAAAATTTATAATTCACCACATTAAAAGATCCAGGAGAAAAACCATAGAATCATCTCATTAGTTACAGAAAATATACGTGATAGAATAACATTCATTCATAACAAAAATCTTAAAAGACAAAAAGACAAGATCCTTAACAAGGTAAATACACCTATTAAAAAACAAAACAAAACAAAACAAAAAAAAACGAGCAAATGTGATTTCTCATATTCCATTTAAACTTGCCCTATGGTAAAATTAACACTTCTGATATCAAAAGATACCAGAAATAATATGAAAGACAGGAAATAAACTGAGAGATGGTATTAGCTACCCATGTAACAACAACAACAAAAGTTTCCAGAATACATAGCAGAATCTGTCTCAGTCCATTTGGGCTATGATAACAAAATCTATTAAATTGGGTAATTTATAAACAACAGAAACATATTGCTCATACTTCTGGAGGCTGGAAAGTCCAAGATCAAGGTACCAGCAGATTCAGCATCTGGTGAAGGCCCCATCTCTGTTTCAGAAATGGTGCCTTCTTGATGCATTTTTACACGGTGCAAGGAACAAGTAAAAATCCCTTGGTTCTGTTTTGTAATGGCGCTAATCCTATTCATGAGGGCTCCATCCTCCTGACCTTATCACCTCCTAAATGACTTTCCCGTTAATATGAATGCAGTGGTAATTAGATTTCAACACACGAATTTTGGAGAACGCACATATTCAGATCCCAGCAGAATCATAGATATCATTAAGAAGAAAACAATCCTATAGAAATATTGGCAATGCACCAAAATGACCACTCACACAAATGGCCCAAAACCATGTGAAAATATTCTCCACCTCATTAGTAATCGCTGAAATGTGAATTAAGACCAAAACAAAATCATATTTTATATCCCTTAGATTGCAAAAATTATGAAGTCCGACAATATTAAATTTTAGAGTGTTTGGACCCATCAAAACAAACTAGCACAGTTTTGTTAGAAGTAAAATTTAGTACACCACCTTTGGAAAACAATGTCACATTGACTTTTAACATTTGCTTATCCTGGCCAACATGGAGAAACCCTGTCTCTGCTAAAAATGCAAAAATTAGCTAGGTGTGGTGGTGCATGTCTGTGGTCCCAGCTCCTCAGGAGGAGAACCACTTGAACCTGGGATGCGACAGTTGCAACGAGCCAAGATCACGCCATTGCACTCCAGCCTGGGCGACAGAGCGAGACTCTGTCTCAAGAAAAAAAAAATTTTTCTTGCTTACCCAACAACCCAGCCTTGGTGGGGTGGGAACAACCCACCAAGTTGTCCTACATTTGTTCCTATCACCTAAAGAAGTGCTTTGCACATATGAGGAGACAGGTACACAATCTTTATAATTATTTCTGATAGCAAAGAATAAAAGCAGAAATCACCTTCATGTTTATTAACAGCAAAACGGATAACCTGTAGTATATTCAAGAAATAGGAGCTATTACATTATTTTTTAAAAGTTTTTTAAGAAAGACTTTTTGATTCACCATAATTCTTCTCCTCCTGGAAGTGTCAGCCCTGACCTGCAGATGCAGAGCGATGAGAGGCTCGGCAGGAAACCCACGGCCTTTGCTCATCAAAGTGGAGGCCCAGAAACAGCACTGAATCACCTGGGCGCTCGTTAAAAATGCAAAACCTCTGGCCCCATCCCAGACCTACTGGGTCAGAATCTACATTTTAACAAGATTTATACACACATTAAAACTGGACAAGTATTGTCCTAGAG
The DNA here is from genome assembly GCF_024542745.1 of Macaca thibetana thibetana. NCBI lineage: Eukaryota > Metazoa > Chordata > Mammalia > Primates > Cercopithecidae > Macaca > Macaca thibetana. The sequence goes on from NC_065594.1 coordinate 85,743,897, forward strand.
TCACTGCACTTGTTATTCAGTACGATATCAGCTAGTTAGATCTTTTATTGCATTCAAATATTGTTTTCAGAGATTCTACCATTATTCACTCAAACATGCATGAATGCATTAAACACTCCGTGAGTTCCTTGTACAGGCAAGGCACCTTCGTAAGTGATAAGGATACAGATGAAATACTCTCAGGCCCTAGTCTGAAAAAATTCACAGATGCATATATATATATGCGCAAACATACACACACACACACAAATATACTTGTGTATGTGTATATATGGAAAATTGTGAGTACATGTGTGCTTACATATATATGTATGCACAAACATATACATACAATTTGCACAAGGTAAGTAACACACATGACCAAAGCGAATTTTTTTCATTCATACTTTTCCCAATGTTATGGTAATGTTACACAATGTTTACATAATTACATGCACACACCCATTTTATTCTCATCTTCTGTCTTAACGCATCTCTATCATGGGTAGTGATCATGGTTCCTTCTAGTGATATCACCGTTTCACTTCCTTTTTACCAAGTTTCTGGGCCACATCACACATTACATTCATGAAATTTAAGAACCCAGACAATAACCTGAGCTCTGGTTACCTTTTGTCCTTAAGCTTGGAACAGAGAGCACAATTTTCAGCTAAATCTCCTGGGCTGCCCCAGACCCAACTGATCTTTGAGTTGATTTTAGAATGACCAGCTCAAGTACTAATTCAGACAAAGTTTGAAAGGGGTCAGTAATAGCCCTAGTATAAATTTTACTGTGCTATACATTACTTATTTTACCATCCCAAAATAAAATTCCTAATATATCTTACATATATACTATGCTTAAAAATGTGGGCAGGCGCAGTGGCTCATGCCTGTAATCCCAGCACTTTGGGAGGCCAAAGTGGGCGGATCACCTGAGATCAACAGTTAAAGACCAGCCCGGCCAACGTGGTGAAACCCTGTCTGTACTAAAATATACAAAAATTAGCCAGGTATGGTGGTAGGCACCTGTAAGCCCAGCTACTTGGGAGGCTGAAGCAGGAGAATCGCTTAAACCCAGGAGGTGGAGGTTGCAGTGAGCCGAGATCTCGCCATTGCACTCCAGCCTGGGAAACAAGAGCGAACCTCTGTCTCAAAAAAAAAAAAAAAAGAAAGTATACAATGTCTACATATGAAAGAAAAACTAAGTGATAAATTGCAACAAAATAATGTGTATTTCAATTTTAAATGCTCAGACATAACTACAGTAGAAGACTTAAAATATTCAGGTGTTCATGCTCTGCATGGAAACACTGCACAACATTTGCAAATTGCAAATGCTGTCTGAGATAGGTGTGTTATATTAGACTCAAATTCAGTGAGTCCTGTTGCTATCCTGGACTCGGATGGTAAACAGTTCTTGGTATGATTTTGAACCAAAAAATGCAAATATACCTCAACTTTTACAGTAGTTGTATTCCTATAAAATCCATTACATATATTAAACTCACACCAAAAAAATACTATACATAAAGCAGAGTTATTTAATTTTTTTTTTTTTTAACCTGGAAGGTTATCTGTTGAGACATTAGAATTTTGTGCAGAACTCAGGATAACATTCTGTTTTTCAGTACAAACCTGGTATTTGGAAGATGTCTAATATCCTTGGCCCCTGTCCAGTGATCATTACGACCCCCCGTCCATTGTGACAACAAAAGTTGCCCCCAGGAACTTCCCTAGAATAGAAATCCTCTAGGAGGCAGCACTGCCCCATGGAGACTGCTGCTCTAAACAGGCTTTGTGGGGAAGTCCCCAACTTTGACCCCACACAGCCTTAGGAAAATAGTCAATTGTCTCTGTCTAGAATTTTGTAAGTGGACATTTACCTCCATGACTTCCGTGTTTCCTTTTTTCCAAACACAATGGTGTGGTCCTACCAGCGACCAAGAGCCTATTATTAAATATTTAGAAATTCTGCAAGCTAATTGAAGTTATATTGGCAGTTTAAATAGACCATGGTGGGAATACGTATACAACAGAAATTGGCAAATGCTACAAATCAGGGCTTGATTTGTAGGGGGAGGAGCCAGCTGATGAATATTTAATAGCACAGCCTGGTTTTAATTAGGTCCATCAACGGGAAGGACCTTTGGCCACTTCCTCTTAGTCTCAGTTTTCCATTTTCAAGTTGCCTTTTTTTTGTAGCAGAGTGATTTACTCCTGCGCATGTCACCTTACTTTTTCAATGTCAGAAGGCAACAGACACCTATGGGAACACCATGATTGGAAAACTTACTCTTAATTGCAAAATACTAAAATTGCCTGTGGCTCACTTTCTTTTTAAGGCACTAACACTCTAACACAAACACAAACACACACACACACATTGGGCTCCATCATTTGCCAAAAAACAGAATTTTTTTTTTAAAAAAAAAGCTTTTCTTTTTGTTTAATCTGTGAGTGGTGACGAGGAGGAATTTTAGAGAAGGTAGAACTTCAGGAAAAAAAAAAAAAAAAAAAGAGTAGAAATAAAACGGAGAGGCTGGAAGTCCTTCTCCATGTTCAGCCCTGTGGCCAGGATTAGTGGAAATAAAATGGAGAGGCTGGAAGGCTTTCTCCATATTTAGCCCTGTGACCAGGGTTGAATCACCCCTTGGTTACAAGGGCCACATTCTGTCAACCAGACAGAGCACAAACGACCCAGGTTGTGAGTTTGGTTCAGGGAGCTGAAGGAAACTCTTCTTGGGCCTTTATCCAAACCAGCACCCTGAGAATGGGAAGCCTGCATGCCTCTGTCCCCTCACCTGGAACATTGGAATAGCCATGATTGGGTGGAGCAGACATTACAGGAGCAGGGGAGAGAGCAAGCAGGAGAGGCAGTGGGCAAATGGCCATCTCAGAAGGACCCAATTTGCAGGCTGTTGGTAGGTGTCTGCCAGAAAGTACTTTGGGGGCTTCCAGAAACAGTCCAGACTTACTTGAAGAAAAAGCAAAGCTTGAGGGTGTCTGTGAATTCATCAGACGTTTGGGTTAGCTTTCAACTTCAAATATCCCTTATTGGAACTATTTTGATATCTAGTTCTGACTTGATAAGTTACTGTTAAACTAGGGGTTCCCAAACTTTAACATACGTTACTGTCTGCTGAGGAATTTAATTAAAATTCAGAGTCCCAAGCCCTCACCCCGAGTTCATCATGCTCAGGGCTGGGAGGATCTGAGAAGCTGTATTTTTAACAACCACTCCTTTAATGCAGACAGCTTGAAATATAACTTGGTAATTCCTTGTTTTTATTCCTCAGCAAAAACAGTTGCTTCCATTGACTTAAAAAAAAAAAAAAAAAAAAAAAAAGTTTACCTTCACATGATCTAATCAGGTTCATACAGTAATTCTGAAAAAAAAATTATGGAATTTATATACTTTACAGTTACTCTTCTCAAATAGTTCTTAAGAATCTTCTTAAAGAATATTCTTCAAGATTGATTAAATCAGATTTTAAGGACTTAGAAGTTTGCAGAACTATTCAGCCTTAAAAAAGGCTGGATTTGCAACAATGTGGATGGAACTGGAGAGCATTATATTAAGTGAAATAAGCCAAGCATAGAAAGACAAACATTGCACGCTCTCACTTATTTGTGGGATCTAAAGTCAGAACAACTGAACTCACAGACATGCAGAGTAGAAGGATGGTTACCAGAGGCTAGGAAGGGTAGTGGGAGTGTGTGTGTAGGGGAAGGTGGGTGGGGATGAGGGGCGGGGTGAGGAGGAGGTAAAGATGGTTAATAGGCACAAAAAAGAATCAGAAAGAATGAATAAAATCTACTCTTTGATAGCACAACAGGGTGACTATAGTCAATAATAATTTAACTGTACATTTAAAATAACTAAAAGAATATAATTAGATTGTTCGAGATGCAAAGGATAAATGCTTGATGGGATGGAGATCCCATTCTCCATGATGTGATTATTACACACTGCATGCCTGTATCAAAATATCTCATGTACCCCATAAATATATATTCCGACTATGTACCCAAAAAAATTAAAAATACATGTTTCTTTTTAAAAACATTGCAAAGAGAAATGTCACACCATAGCAGGAAGAATAAGCACACATCTAATCAACAACATATTACAAATGATTTCCATTTGTAATCAGTAAACCAACAAATTCATTACAACCAGATTAGCTAATAATGAATATAATGAGCTAAATCCTTCACTATTTTGAAGGGCATATGAATTCAGATAGAATGAAATCTGAGAAAGATAATGTAAGCCTATATTCCCACTCTGCATTCCTTTCTCTTCACCAAAAACCCGCAGATCTGACCTTCAAATTCTGTCTACATGACAGCAACATAATCCAATGAAAAACATCAAACAATGTTTTATTTCTTTTAAACCTAGAGCAAAACAATAGTTTATTTATCTAGTCATTCATTCACTCACTTACTGAATAGATCAGTTCTGGCATTGTTTCCAAACAATAAGAGCAGATTTGGAGTAACAAAGCATCGTGTTCATTACTGAACTTGTGATACAAAACATAATGCACTAATATCATATGAAAGTTTATTGGTCTTGAGAGAAGAGAGACAGACCCTCTCATATTGTTATATATTGTTTTATACTCAGAAAAGGAAAGAGAAACGAAACTAAAAGCAGGTAGCCCGGCGCCTAGAAACCAGACCCTAAACCAAGGAACCAGACCCAAAACCAGGCCTTGACCTGCCTGACCTAAGCCTGGTAGTTAAAGATCAACTCCTGACATAACCAGTTATGTTATCTGTAGATTCCAGACACTGTATGGAAAGGCATTGTAAAAATCCCTGTCTTGTTCTGTTTCGTTCTGATTATTGGTGCATGAAGCCCCCAGTCACGTACCCCCTGCTTGCTCGGATGATCACAACCCTCTCAAGTGGACCCCTTAGAGTTGTGAACCCTTAAAAGGGACAGGAATTGCTCACTCAGGGAGCTCAGCTCGAGACAGCAGTCTTGCCAATGCTCCCAACCGAATAAACCACTTCCTTCTTTAACTCGGTGTCTGAGGAGTTTTGTCTGTGGCTCGTCCTGCTACAGTCTCACACCAAAAGAAAGCATCACAAAAATTCCCAGTATCACATTTCTGAAGTCTTGAGTTTCAATTCTGCTTTTTAATTTTCCAAACCTAGTTTTTCCCAAGGTTTCCAAATTGTGTTCTTCCAGAAAGAGCATACTATGATTATTTTAAAACTTTTTTCAACTTCATTTATTTGACGCAAGTGAATTTTTCATTTATTTATAGTGTATGGATGAGCCATGTCCTTGATCAAATGGGCAATCAGATGAAAGGAACAGTGTGTGATGCATGGTAGAACAGCTTCAAAGAGCAGTGTGCCAGGCCCCCACTGAAATGTCAGTAGGTTACCAGGTCATCATAATGATTACAAAGGATATGAATTAAGTGACATTTTATGTCAATCATGGCTATAATTTCAATATTCATATTGTACTACCTTTCATCCTATAGCCAAAACTGCATTTCACAGTTCCACTAGAATCATACTTTGTGACTGCCTAAAAATAAAAAATAAAAATACACAAGGGATGCCTGACATTCTAAATGCTTATACTGAAAATAATAATTAATCTGTTCATTTTCTTATGATTATTATTAACTTACTGAACAGTTTTAAATTGTTCAAATAAACTCATTCATTTAAATAAACTAAAAATTTTCTGAGGTTATAACTGGAAGTTAAAAGTACAAATCATATATGATATGTTAACATGATATGGACAGTCACAGAAAGGTATGACTTTGGGGTATGTAGGTCTGTGGAAGAAAGAGAAATAAAGCTGTGTTGTCTAACCAACATGGTGTGCGACCGATTGCCCCTGTAATGGCCAGCCACAAGGTGCTGTGGATGTCTTCAGACCTTGGCTCTGAAAACAGCTAGCGCTGGGCTATTGATATCACTGACTTAACATCTGTGATATTACTTTAATGCCATAATTGCCATGCTATAAAGGTTTATATTATGTTCCTGTACAAAGAGTCACATGATATCATTCTAGGCAGTTTTTTTGCTAAACAAAAAATAAAGCAAAATTAAGCACTTGCAGTTGATGCCTTTAATTCATGTGTCGGGAATGAACGAAATTAGTTTACAAAAGGATGACGCATACAGGTACAAATTGTATGCCAACATGAAAGATCTGTCTTTACAAAAATCCTTTGTAATGAATATAAATGGTACATCATAAAAAGAGGTTTTAAAATTTGATAACTTCATATAGTATCGTCCCTCATTATCATATCATACAGCCTGGAAAAAATTGTACACACAGTGAAAAAGTGAAAGAAAATTAACAAATTAAGAGGGAGGTAGCCTGCCATGCTTCATATGAACAGTAAAATAGCAAAGTGTTTTCCTAGAAGAGTGCAAAAGTCCCATTTGGTATTTTCTGCATGTCGGGGAGGGAACAGCATTTTCTCTGAGGCATATTATGATAACAATCTGCACAAAATTAACTTGACCATAACACAGGAGATCTTTCTCTCTAGACATAAACCATTTATTATTTTGCTAAAAATTTTATAGGTGGCTATCATTTGTTTTAAGAATAAAAATTCAAACATTAAATATAAAACTCTACAAGTATAGCACACTGCGGAGATACAAAGATGGAGTATCTGCGCCCCTTCCCTAGGTGCTCGCTGTCTGGGGAAGACAGAGACGATGACTCAGGCAGACAGTGGAAGGGACTTGCAGAGAAGCAGAGATAGTATTTCTGGAAACAGTTAATTCTGCCTTACAGCAGCAGGGACCACTGCCTTTGAATGAGTCACAGAAAGGAAAGAACAATTTTTCCAGGTGATGATGCATGAAGGCTTTGGAATCAAAGAAAACAAGATGAGACAAGGCATAGAGGTCCAGCAACATGGGGCAATCGGCTGAGTTAGGATGGAAGAATCTAAGTGATAAGGAGAGGGATCTGAGAAACCACTGGTGGACACAGGCAATAAAGATCCATAAAGCTGCATTTAGAAGTCTGAATTTATACCATAGGCTATAGGAAGCCATTGTTGAAGGGACAGCAATGAATTTTACACAGGAAATGAAGAGAATATGATCTGCTTCCTGAGATAAAGCAGGAGTTGGTCTGAGAGTTAGAATGAGGATAAAGATGGGTAAGAGATGGGATGGTCGGGGTGTCATAAGCACCAAGGACAGGTAGAGCTCAGGTTGACATCAGGGTGTCTGTTAAAAGCACTAGGAAGGAAGGAAGGAAGGAAGGAGGGTTGGTTTTGATTTTTAACCTTGTCAAATAACCTTAACCTTCTCCATATCAAAGTAACTGTATCCAATGAATCTTTCCATCATATTATCAGTGTCAAGATGACTGTATCAAATTAAAATGTAATATGTAAAAATACATATAAAAAATAAACTTTGCTTATTAAGTAGAGAATAGATTGAATAAGAAACCACCTACCAAAACATTTAACCTTGTTACCTGTGTATATTAACTCATCCTGTAGCTCCTGTTCTCATAATTTTCTCAGATAATTCTTTCTCAACCCCATTCCCAGTTTCCTCTGTGATATATTTTCATGAAACTGCATTTCTCTCCTTGAAAGCAACTTTTGCAGTTTGTAACTAACTATACATTCAACAGTGATATTATTTGCCATTAGACTCTCAACCTTGTGAGTCTAGGGATATATCTGTTTAGTTTTTCAATTTATCTCTAGCACATAGCATAGAGTAGGTGTTTAATCAACCTTTTGAGTAGTGAGTCAATTACTGAAAAAAACAAATATCATAGAAGACATGTCTCCTTTGAACAGGATTTTGGCCTTGCCATTAGGAAAAGCTCTGCCATTGCTGAATTTCCCTTCGCCTTTATGGATGAAGGAGCATCGGCTCCTCTTGCTCTGACTGAGGCTTGGCTGTGTTACAAGAGACACTGGGGAGCTGTCACTGGTTGCTGTCTTTGCTATCCAGGAGGAATCATGCCAGCTTCAGGATGCCAGCTCTGATTAAATTCTTTTGATTCTGGGCTTCCCTCAGATAGAGAAAGGAGGGAAGGGGTTTGCTGGTTCATCCTACCACTGTGGAACGTGAAAATAAATACAGTTTTCATTTATTAGAGACCACATCTACCAAACAGCACTTCAGAAACTCTGTAATACGGTCTCATTACAACATAACAACATGGTTTAAAGAGAATCCACCGCTCTTTCCTACTTCATTTGGCTCCTACCATGACCACACAGCATTTCAAAACTCCAGGATTCTGGTTTCCAAAATCCACTTGGAACCCATCACAGCCTCCCCCTCCTGGATGTTCCAACCTTCAGCTTGAGAATTAAGGCATGAAACACATGGAAATACAATGTTCCAATCCATCTAATTAATGCATTAAGTCCCTCATTTACATAGTACAAATTTCCCTTTATGCTTTCAGTTGCTTGGCAATTGCTTGCCTCAAGAAAACATATTAGCAGTTAAAATGCAGCTTAACAATAAGAGAAATAACAAAGACATCAGCCATATTTCAAAAAGGAAATTTCAGAAAGAAAAGGGAAAATCCATCATGTAAAAGGATTTCAAATCTTCGAGTAGCTGCATCACTCGATTTTGAAAAATAATTTAGCCATAGCAAGTAAAGTAACATATATTACTCTGGCAGGCAGAAGCAGCATCCATTAAAGTCTGTGGAGCAGATGCTACTGTCAGATCTGCAGAGCGTCTCAGCAAATGCATCTCTGTTAGGAAGCGCACAGAGTGAGTGAAGCCCTCCCTGACTTTACAGGGCAGAAGGACAACCAGGATCCCTCTCTTGAGTGATGTTACCATCAGGAACAGTGGCACTTTCAGTAGAACCAAAATGTTCCCAAATAGGGGGAAATTTTGAACCAAACTTAAAACAATGAACCAACAAAGTGCTACTAAACCGTACTGAATCACTGGGAAGAAACAGATGGAGGGACAACTTTGATCCTAAATTAATCCCAGCTTGTGTCAAAATACCATGTGCTCCTCCAGCTTCCTGGGAGGGGCGTGGCTGGGCGGAGGGCGAGCTGCGCATGCGCTTCCGGGAACTGCACCCGGTTGGATGGACAGTGAATGTCCGTCACTTTAGAAGTGGGCGCCTTCCTCCTCCCAGTGTGTGCAGAACTGTGCTGCAGTCGTCAAGGTCGAAGTGGCAGCGTGACCTTCTCCAGGTCCGATTTAAAATGAAAACAGTAAAGGAAAATCAACAAACTTTCCGTACCATTGCCCGTGATACAGCAAGTGTCAATCCACCTCAGAGAAACCTAAAAAGAACACTCCAAAATGCAAGTTCAAAAATATTAGTAAGTTGAGCTGGGCACAGTGGCTCACGCCTGTAACCCCAGTAGTTTGGGAGGCCGAGGCGGGCGGATCAGGAGAACGCGACCATCCTGGCTAACACGGTGAAACCCCGTCTCTACTAAAAATACAAAAAATTAGCCAGGCGTGGTGGCGGGCGCCTGTAGTCCCAGCTACTCGGGAGGCTGAGGCAGGAGAATGGCGTGAACCCGGGAGGAGGAGCTGGCAGTGAGCCGAGATCGGGCCACTGCACTCCAGCCTGGGTGCAGAGCAAGACTCCGTCTCAAAAAATGTTAATATGTTGAAAAGCTACCTGCATGGATGGCTCACATTCCTTCAAATGTTATCAAAGTTCAAAACTGCATTTCAACAATATTACTTTCTTACTATGAAATTATTTATAGCATCCAACACTCTTATATAGCACATTAAAACAGACAGAAGACTTTCTATATAAAATTTCTTTTCATACTTAAAAACACACTGGGAAATACGAGTTTTGGTCTATTCTCATTTTTTACATGAGTTCACTGAGTTTCAGAGTACTGAAACTATTATTTTTCCAAGATATCAAAACAATAAATGTGCAGAGTTATAACAAATCCAGATTCTGTGATTCCAAATCTAAGTTCAAGAGGAGGAATAAATTAACACATTATATCAAATTACACTAAATCTAAAGCAGTTATACTGTACTTCCGGTACATGATCTGATGTGTAGTATATGAAAATCAGTATGTCATGGCCTATTTTTCTACCATGTCACTAAATTGGAATGGAAACTTCCCTGATCAGAATGTTGCTTTTTAGTACATTTATGCAAATACTAAAAAAACAAAGAAGTAAGTGTGAGATGAGAGAGTGAAAAATGGTTATGATGCCCCAATAAGAAAAAGAAGCCAAAGAAAACCAACCAACCAAACAAAAACAACAAACTGGAAGAATGTCAGTAGCCAGTTCCTGATTAGTTACCCTGATTGAAAACCACCAATTCAGAGTCAAACATTCCCAGGGCATCTAATAAATCGTCTTTTCTTTTGTGTAATGATGAGCAGCTGTTCTCTAAGATGGCCTCCTTGCCTGGGGCTGCTGCGAAGGACAACTCTGGACTCCTAAAATCAGGCATTAAGTTGTTTGAAGGTTCAACAGGAGGTTGGCAGGATCTGGTTTAAGTTTCCCAGAGGCTAATTTCAGAGTCATCTTCAGCGGTATTCTCTGACTCTCCACATCTCAGCAATCACCACATCCACTTCAGGGAGTCTCTTACAGTCTCCCAATCATAACAACCAAAAACGTTGTACCCTCCTTATACCGACTCCCTAATACCAGAATAGTCTCCAACAGGATATCCCTACTTTCAGTCACCTCTGCTCTGCCATCACACAAAGCTCTGAGTTTGTCATTCTCTAATCAAATTCCTTCAAAGGCTTAAGGAAGGACCTTCCTTAACCCATCACAGGGCCTTTCACTATGCTGCTTGATCCTACCTTTCCCCCAGGCTTCATGCATCCCCCTGCCAAACTTGTACTGTCTCTTTTGCAACCTACATGCTTTTCGTTTTGTTTTGTGGTGGGTTTTTTTGAGATGGAGTTTCACTCTTGTCACCCAGGCTGGAGTGCAATGGTGCCATCTCAGCTCACTGCAACCTCTGCCTCTCAGGTTCAAGTGATTCGCCTGCTTCAGCCTACTGAGTAGCTGGGATTACAGGCACCCGCCACCACACGGGCTAATTTTTGTATTTTTACTGGAGGCAGAGATTCACCATGTTAGCTAGACTGGTCTTGAACTCATGACTTCAGGTGATCCGCCCACCTCCATCTCCTAAAGTACTGGGATTACAGGCGTGAGCCACCACGCCCGGCCCACACCCCATGTTTTATCCTCCTCCTTCTTTCATTTCCGTTCTTCCCTCTATCTTATTCTTTCACAGACGTTGTCACACGTCTGAATTCAACTTTTCTTTCAAAACCAAAAGCAAATTCTGTCTTCTCCATCAAACTGCCTCTGAACCTGTCTTTGCTGCCCAGATCTTAGCCTGCTGCGAAGTTACATAAAACTTTATATAGCAGGTTATGTGTACAAATGTCTGAGGCCAGGAGAGTGAGATCACCAGTGGAGGTATTCTCACCTGCCCTCCACCAGCAGACCGGGATTTGTGGCTAGCAGACCTATGTGGAAATTTGGTGGTGTGCTGGTAAATGCTTAACAACCAGTACTTCAGGGAAGAAAACAGCCTGATAGGTAACGTCTGTCAATTTCTATAGTGTAAATACTGCTGTCATAGCCAATTCCAAGCAGCCAGCTTGATGTCACTGAATGAGAAAATGCAAGTAAGAACACACCACTATGCAGCATTTTCATCATACAGATAAAATAACAGTAAATAACTTCAAAAGCAAACAATCATAACATGTAGTATAATAATTAGAAAGTAATGAATTTTGAGGAAGTTTAAAATTTTTTTTTTTAATTTATGGTTTTATTTTTTTGTAGACACAGGGATTTCTCTTTGTTCTGCAGGCTTCTCTCAAACTCCTGGGCTCAAGTTATTCACTCTTCTCGGCCTCTCAAAGTGCTGGGACTACAGTCAGGAGCAACTGCAGCCAGGCTAAAATCTTTTTAAAATATAGTTTATACAAATATATATAATTTACATTATAAAAATAGCTGTGTTTATTAACCAGCTAAAAAACTTCTTGGAAATTTAAAAATCTGTTCTTACGAGCTAGTACTGAGCAGCTCTAGTTACAGAGACCCCTTTTCTACCCCGAGCAGCTTTTGTGTGATCTTGAAGGAGTGACTTTACTGCTGAAGTTTTAGTTTTCTCATCTGGAATATAGTTATACATTGTTAAGTTTTTGAAAAGATAAAATATTTAAGAAAATTCCTTGGATATGGTTGAATGTAAAAAAATGGTCATTCTCATTGTAGTAGTAGCTCCTTTTTGTAGATCCCCCAGTCCTTAGCCTGTATTTTGTTTACAACAAGCATTGAATATATATTTGTGGGGTATATTAAGTTGCGCAAATTACAAATTTTATTTCATTTCTGGACATCACTTCCTGTATACCTAAGGGATGATAATAGCATGAAAATAATTGTCACTAGGCATGAAGAGTGACTTCTTTTTTATTTATTTTTATCTTATTTTATTTTATTTTATTTTTTGACACACAGTCTTGCCGTGTCGCCCAGGCTGGAGTGCAGTGCTGCGATATCAGCTCACTGGAACCTGTGCCTCCTGGGTTCAAGCAATTCTCCTGCCTCAGCCTCCCGAGTAGCCGGGATTCCAGGAACCCTCCACCCAGCCTGGCTAATTTTTATATTTTTAGTAGAGACAGGGTTTCACCATGTTGGCCAGGCTGGTCTCAAACTCCTGACCTCGTGATCCGCCAGCCTTGGCCTCCCAAAGTACTGGGATTACAGGCGTGAGCCACTGCGCCCAGCCTGTTGCCTTTTTTAAAAAACCATCAGTGCCCACAGTGGAGCACACAAACCTAATCTGTGCGACTACTGTGTTAAATTCACTGACATTTGTTTATGGAACTAACACGATGTTGGCTCAATGCCATGATAAGAGTTTTATTTTGAGACTGAATAAATACTTTATATTCAAAATACTTTTTTAAATCTGTAGGATGCTTTGTGGCCTAGTCATCAAACACAAACATGAAAACCTGTACTAAGTAGATGCCCTGTGTCAATGAAAACCAGCCTGATATGATTTCTCTTTGCACTCAACAAAATTGGATGCGGTAACATATGTCCAATTTAAACAAGCTATTGTCTTGCTACGAAGTTGCTTATTGTTAAGTTCAGCCACAATTTGCTTTTCCTAGAGGCACAGAGATATACAATGAGTCTTGGCCCTTTTGGCCCTTGACTTTTTGAAGTAAGTCTCCACAACTTGGAAAAGCTCACAGTTCTTTCTTGTTCTTCATCTATTTGTATCCATTTTTTTCAGAGTGCTTACATATTTCCCTACAACCTTTCTTCATCAGTTATCCTCTCTCTTTTCTCCTATCTCCAGTTTCTCTTCTGCTATCTTTTTTTTTTTTTTTGAGAAAGGTTCTCACTCTGTCACCCGGGCTGGAGTGCAGTGGCACAATCTCGGCCCACTGCAACCTCTGCCTCCTGTGTTCAAGCAATTCTCCTGCCTCAGCCTCCCAAGTAGTTGGGATTACAGGTGCACACCACCACACCTGGCTAATTTTTTTGTATTTTCAGTAGAAACAGGATTTCACCATGTTGGCCAGGCTGGTCTTGAACTCCTGACCTCAAAAGATCTGCCTGCCTCAGCCTCTCAAAGTGCTGGGATTACAGGCATGAGCCACTGTGCCCGGGCTTGCTGACTTTTTCCTGTCAACCGAAGACAAGTTCAAAATCTCCTTTATCCTAGCCCTGCATGACACACACCTAGTCTCACTGGTCTCTGTGTTACTGTTCTTCCCTTTACAGCTAAAATTTTAGAAGACTTGTTCACTCTCTTCATTTGCTGACTTCTTCATCATCCCTAAATTCCATGAAGTCTGCATTTTGGCTTTCAATTCTACTGGAACTTCTCCAGTAAAATAAACCAATGCCTTCCCAATCATCTAACACACTGGCCAGCCTTCCATTCTCACCCAGGTGAACCTCTGCAGTATTTGAAACCCTCTGGCCTAGTCTCCTTCTTTTCTTTGTCATCTTTTAAAATTTTGTACATTCTATGACTCCACTATCACCAGTTTGCAAATGACTTCCCTGCCCATGTTGCAAGCCCTCATCTTCCCACACTCACATTTCCAGCCGTGGATGACACCTTTCCACAGGAATCCTAAAAACATGCTCAAAATAGACCACAGTGCCTCCTCTCAAAGAAAAAAAGAAAAAAATTAAACGTTAACTCTATTCTACACTTTAATTAATGGCATCATGAACTGACCAGGAAATTAAAGTTAAAAATTGACAATGATCTTTAATTTACCATTTTATTTTACATGCACATCCAATCATACATGGAAACCTGACAAGCCCCTCTAAGGAAATCTACGCCCTCTCTTTCTGCTCCGTGGATATACTCTCATAAAGCTCGTCATCTTGCCCCACTCAAAGACTTCAACGTAGTCTTCTGTGTTATAGACTTTTCCAGTCTTGTCCTCCTCCGACACATCTGACATACTGCTGTCAAAACCATGTTTCCAAACAGGACTCTGATCATATTATGTTAGACTCAGTTTCAATGACTTCTGATCACATATGGAGTAAAGTACAAATGCCCAGCCCAGTTCTCAAATATTTATCTGGTTCCTCCCTATCATTCCAGGATTGTTCTCCGTGAGACTCCACTCCCTGGAAAGAAACACCTAGGTCCTCTGTATTCCTCCACTCCCTGCCCCAAAGACTGTGCTCTTCTCTTTCCACTTACAACAGATCTCTTTTGTCTGCAGTACCTCTCCCTTTTTCATTCTTTCTCAGTTTGTCTATTGAAGAATAAGCTTAAATCCCAGCTTTTCCAGAAATCCTTCCAAATCTTGCAGTTGTAATCAATCTTCTCTTCTTTTCTCTCGAATGCTCCCATGACCATTTGAAGTGAATCTCTACCAATCTTTTTAAAAACGATATGTGTGTGCGAGAGGGCACACATGCTTATGTGTGTATGTGTGTGATGTATACATATATGTATACATATTCACACACATATATGTATATGTATACATCACACACACACACACACACACACACACACTTACACTCCTTGAGAGCAGAAATCTGTGTCTTAAGTTTGTTTTTTATCACTTACAGCACCACCAAAGGGTTTTTCTCAAGATGCAGTACTTAAGAGTTTGGTGGAGAACCTTGTTAAATGCCTGTGTCTACTGTGCCAATCCAGATTGACTTGTCCTTATCAGACCCCAAGCCATTTGGAGCAATAAAACCTGTACTCTGTACTTTTCTTTGCAGGCTTAGTCACTTTTACGGTACCTATTTCCTGGTGACATATATTTACTTTGTGGTCAGATGCTTTACAATAAATTAGGTGCAAATTGGGACTCAGCTATCCAGGTTCCTGAAACATCTCGGGACACCTTCAGACAAAGCCCCTTGAAAATCTCATAAAACTTACCTCTCACCCAAGTCAGAGGTACATAAGTAAATCCACATAGGTTTACACGCAACTGCAGAAGGTTTGCAGACACTCTCTCCTCCCTGAAAATCCACTGATGGCGGCGGGGGGTGGGGGGTGTGGTTATTGGATCCTAGGTTAAAAGTCGTGGAACTGGGAGGATTTTTAAAGTTACTAGAAATGTAAATGCAAGCAAAATTTCTAACATCACTTAACACTGGTAGAATGACTATAAAAATTTAAGAAGTTAGCACCACTTAGAAAGTTCCTAAAATATCAGGGAGAACATGTCTCACTCTTACATTAGAATTTTAGAAAATTCAGGAAGCAAATTTATCTTAAATATTTTTGTTACAAGGCATATAACATTTTTGAACTAGTGTGCTATTTCATCTTTTAACACATTTTCTCAATTATTTGTTAGTATGTTAACTAAACAATTTCCAAATGCAGATTAAAAAGTATACTAGATCTGAAAAATGAGAATTAGAATTGTCCTTGGAGCATTTTGCCTTTTTCAGAGCTAGCCTTTTGAATCAGAGGGATACACTTAAAAGAAGTTATAGCAATAGCAATAAAAACCATTTGAAGATAATGTACTGTGATATAATTTAGTTATCACTAGCAAATTGTAAAGTAAAATTCTACTTAGAAATTAGATTATATTTCAGCAAAAACATAAGAATTCTGTCGGTCTCTTTTTTGTTGTTTGTTTATAAATTTGTTCCTCAGTTTTTGTTTTTGTAGGACCCCGAGAGAAATATGTTTTCAATTTCCTTATGCATTTTTTTTTCATTTAATCATCCTTTCAACAATGCTTATGGTGAGCACACACTGTTGGCCTTCACTATCTGTGGGTTCCACATCTGTGGATTCAACCAACTTCACATCTAAAATATTTGGGGAAAAAATGTGTCTGCACTGAACATGTACAGTTTTTGTTTTTCTTGTCATTTTTCCCTAAGAAATAGAGTATAAAAGCCATTTATACAGCATTTACGTTGTAGTTGGCATTCTAAGTAACCTAGAGGCAATTTAAAGTAGATGGGTGGATGTGCACAGGTTATATGCAAATCCTGTGAGACTTTATATCAGGAACTTGGGCCATAATTGCCATGCTATAAAGGTTTGTATTATGTTACCGTACAAAGAGTAACATGATATCATTCTAGGCAGTTTTTTTGCTAAACAGTTTTTGCCCAGGAACTTGGGTGTTCTTGAATTTCGGTATCTGAGAGAAGGTGAACCAATCCTTCGTGAATACCAAGACTGTTCTTGCTCCTAGAAGGGCAAGATTGAGGAAGGTGAGTTGACTCCTGTTTTCACAAAGTTTATTCTCTGGAAGGTAACAGACAAATAAGCAATTATTTCAAAGTAGAGAAATGGCTCTGAGATCATAAAAGGCAGGCTTCCGGGTAGATGGAGGTATTAGGGAAATCCTTGTACAGGAAGTGGTTTCTAGGGAGAGCTGGGGGAAGAGTACTGCTGGGTAGCAGATAGGAATGAATGGGCCCCCTGAACGCTCAGCCAAGGGAGAAGGCTTAGAGATGAGAGGAAAAGGACGTTTGAAGCAGGAAATGTGAAAAGAGGAACGGGAAGAGATGAGACGAGAAAGTGGGCAAGAATCTGATCAAAGAGCATCATGTGGTTCATGTTAACAATTAGGCATTTTCCTAGGGGCAGTGGGGAGCCTCTGAAGTATTTTATGAGTCTGTTTGACATTTTAGAAAAATTACCCTGACTCAATGTAAAAAGGGGATTGGATAAAACAGGCAAATGCGTTAGCTCACTGTTGGGTTGAACTACCTTGTTGGGGTATAGCCCTGAACTTACAGTTAGAGACATAGATAGTTCTCCTAATTATGCTGTACTTTAGTCCCAGTGGTTCTCAAACCTGATCACTAGAGTCAACCAGTGAACTTTTATACATGCACATTCCTGGGCCATCCCTCTGGCTAACCTAATTCAGAGAAGCTGAAGAAATGGCCACACACCATGCTATGCCCTTGCACCATTCACAGGTGACTTATGTACCGGTGAGTATACCTTTGAGGGGACCACCAGCCCATCATTGTCAGCTCTGGACCATTCCAACTTTGGCATCCAGTAGGCTGTCTCACAATGGGAGAGGCCACATAGCAGCCTACAAACACATTCCCCTCGCAGCCTTGCCCAGCAGGAACCCTGAGTTATCCATATTGCCTCTTACAACATCCTTAATAGGCTTATTCCAAATGTGTCTTCTGCAATAAAGTTGTTCTTGATCATTCTAATCAGACATGATGTCTCATTCCTTTGCATTCCCATAGGACTTTGCACTGTATAATAACCTTTATCATTTTGCACATTATAATATCGTTTCTTAAATCCTGAGACTTGGTTGGTTTTTGGATTTGCCTAGGGTAATAACTTGTCAATACCTATTTAATTGATTCACTTACAGATATAATAGGGGGAGGATGGCCTCAAAGAGAAAACATACAAACACATTTTTTAAAAGCCTATATCTTTGAACACAAAGATGAAAAGCAGAATAAACATTAGCTCAAGAGGAGACCAGAAGCTGTAGAATATTGTATTGTCATGCATGGCGAAAAATAAACACTCGATTTCTAGATTTTTTCACTGGGATTCTAAAGCCTCAGAATAAAGCAAATCGACTTTAGGGGAAAATAGAGGTAGAAAGATAATGGGGTTCTTGCAAGTAATCCCCTGGAGGGTACAGGCAAAAAAGAAAGGGCCTTCAAGGAAACAGAACTTCGTAACATTATGGGTGTAATATTTACCATATGTCCCATATGTTTTCAAATTACAAAAGTGCAACTCTTTCCCACAGCCCATGTGCAAGTGGACCTGACAACCCAAGCCCACAGAAATCAAAGACGGTAATCTACCACAAATTCTGCCACGCTAGACGGAACGAATATCTGTCAGATTTTTTTACTTAAACTTCTCTTCCTTTAAGAAGGCAGCATGTGGCTCTAAACTGCACATTTAATTTAAAAATCCTTTAATAACAGCATTAATTCTCATCGTTTTGCATTCCAGCAGTCTGTGACAAGTAAGCATGCTCTGTGTGCGTCAGGCAGCCCCGACTGCAACGAGGAGAGGAGGCTGGGAAAGCCGAGGCGAGAGTTCAGGGGACATTGTTTGCCTGGAGCCCTGTTCCGAGATCAAATCAGGGGCTGAGGACGTGTGATGATGAAGGAATAAGTTAGATTTCCTTTTGTCTAAGCAGAGGATATCTTTCAAATAAGACAATTCACTTGAAGCTTATAAAAGGCAAACTGGGCCCTTGAGAAGGAGAACTCAGCAGTGGTGACAAAGGCCAAGAATCCTGATCTTTAGACAAGAAGTCAGACATGGCTTCAATTGTAGTTTTTAATGATCTTATTTTTGTGCTCTCGCTTAAACCTGGCTCAGTGCTTATCTTTTTAAATGACTTGTTTCCTCTCATCGAAAAAGCAAAACCGGGAACCTCTCACAAAGTAAAGGCCACACACCCTAGGGCAGGGCGTGCAAGGAGGGAGGAGCCCCACTAAGAATTTAGAATTTACTAAGAGTAAATGCCTCCCTAACGCTTAGCAGCCTGACTTAGGAAAGAGGGCGGGGTGACTGTGATCCAGAAGCTGAGGGCGTCCCCAGAGATATGAGGAACGGGAAATACTGCACTGACACACCTGGGTAAGGGGGAGCAGGCAGGAGGGGCAGAAGCTAACTGGGTGGGGGATGGGGAGGCAGGAAAGGAAACGGAGTTTAGAAGAGAGGGCCCCTTCTAGTGAGACTGAGTAAGCACAGAAAAAAAAAGCCCCTGCTTTGTGTGGCCTCCCTAGAGCCTGGGGAATTCGCAGAAGATAAAAGGCCAGACGTTTCCCCCTGAAGACTGCAGGGTAGCACCTTTGTTTGTGAATGGCATACACCCTGGGGTGGGGATTCCTTTGCGGTTGCCATGACGGCCTGTCACACAAAGTTACATGTCCTGCCCTCTCCTCCCTGCCACCCCAGCTGTCTTCTAATGGCCTGGATTTTAACTTCTGCATTTCAGAATGGAGGAACTTTGCTTCTTAGGGTTTCTAATGCAAATGGTCTAATTTTAAAGTCCATTTCCCTCCACTGAGCAAATCTACATGAAGGGTACCCTGAGAATATTTTATTTTTGTATTCAGTGCCTTTTCAAATTTTCTGTCTTCTGTAAAGCTGTGTTTGGGGCATTAGCAGTGCATAAGAATAACCACTTAACAAACACTGCGAAGGGAATCTGAAGTAGGTGGCCTCTAGGCTGGGGGAAGAAAGAGCAGAAAGACAATTCTCTTGGACCGAAGAAATATTTCCCTATGATTTCGCAGTAAAAGTCTTATAATAAAAAAAATTTTGTAAAGGAGGGTCTTTTAAAAAGTGGTCTGTGGTCTGACCCCTCTTCAAATGTACTTTTATGACTAATGTCGGGTGACCAAGCAATTATTATACTACTTAAAAATCTCATTTAACGGACTGAAAAATCAGCCAGTAAAGTGGACCATGTTTGGTTTCTGCTCAACCTCATAAAACCTTTGAAGTCCCATGAGCAACCGGATAATGACATTAGAAGTGGGGATGCCTTGAGAGCCTTCTTGCCTTCAGTCCCTTAGCTCAGCTCTAGGACGCAAGCCCTGAGCACCAGGAATTTTTGCCCACTGTATTCACAATGTCCCTGGCACATAAGAGGTGCTCAGAAAATATTTGTTAAGTAAGAGAAATTTAATTATTGTGACATCTGAGGGATTAAGGCCAAAAGTTAAACATAATAGTATCCTAGATGATTTGAGGAAAATAAAACATTTATGCTGGGAATTTTTTTTAGATAAGATATTCACTTGTATTTTCTTTCCCTGCATATTAGATCCCTTTTCTTCTCTCTGTTGAAGCCAGTAGCATGGGCTGAGCCTATTTCCTCAAGGGCTCCATAAAGTCCTGTCCCAGCAAAAAGCTTAGTATTGTGTTTCTAAAATTACCTCACAGCGTTCGTTGCAGGCAAAATATCCTTGCAAAAATCATGAAGAGCGAAAGATTTTCTCAAGACGAGAAAGAGATGGTCAAGGATGGCTGGAGGCAGGCTGGTAAGAATGGAGTTCTCCGGATCTTGGAGCAATGGATACTTGTCAAGAGGCAGATCTTTGGGGCTGGCAAGAGCCCAGATTGGGGATAGTAACAGTTGGAGGAACCATGAGCAGCCTGGAGAAGACCCTCATGCACCAAGTACAGTAGGGGAGCCCCAGAGTCAGCAGTGAGCTGGAGAGAACTGTCTTGGAAGAAACAGTTAAACAGGGCTTCCCACTTCCAAGGTCTTGACCTTCCTTAGGCCCGCTGAATACAGGTCTTGGAAGAGGGAAGGGGAAAGTCAAGATATACTGAGGTCAAATTGTCCTGCGAGGGTATTAGTTTGTTCTAATACTGCTGTAAAGAATTTACTGAGACTAGGTAATTTACAAAGGAAAGAGGTTTAATTGATTCGTAGTTCAGCATGGCTAGGGAGACCTCAAGAAACTTACAATCATGGCAGAAAGGGAAGCAAACACGTTCTTCTTCACATGGTGGCAGGAATGAGAAGGGCCGAGCGAAAAAGGGAAACCCTCTTATAAAACCATCAGATCTCATGAGAACACACTCACTATCACAAGAACAGCATGGGGGGACTGCCCCCACCGTCTAATCACCTCTCACAAGGTCCCTCCCCCAACACATGGGGATTACAATTTGGATTACAATTCAAGACGAGATTTGGGTGGGGACACAGAGTCAGACTATATCAGTCAGCTATGCAGGAAGGGGCTCCAAATACCATTTAAATTAGCTCATAGAAAATATATTGCCGTTTCTTCTGGTATAACATGAGTTTTTGAATGGAGAGTTGCACCGAGTATACATTAATTTAAAGCAATGCATTTTAGAGCAAACACAGATATACTTTGTATTTATGTGAATTTATAAAAGCAAATTCATACTTCAAAGAAACATCATCCTCTTGGGCTGTGACTTCTGCCCCACTCAACTATAGGTTCGATGAGGCAGAAACTGTGTTTTGCCTGTAATGTCTTCCCAGGGCCTGGCATATCACCTCACTCAGAGGAGGTACCAAATATTTGTTGAAATAATAAATTAATGCATGACCTTGTCTGCCCACTTGGGATTATTCAGTAGAAAATTTTCAGATGTTCTCAAGATGATGCAAAATATATGTACACACCAGGCACTACACTACTGTCTATTTTTAAAAACATGGTTTTCTTAGGTGGATTTGTATCATTAGCATTTGTAACTACTAATGATCCTGTGGGTCTGATGATATGGGCAGATTAAACACCCTCTCACATTTGTTTGCATTCTCTCTTGTAGCCAGACTCTGAAACTTCTCCCAATAAAACAAATATTAACTCTCTCCCTTTTGTGTGTTGTTTTCTTCTTTAGGTTCTTTCCAGCCATTCTGTCTCCAAATGGCTTTAGTGTATCTTCAAGTAGTGATACACTTCAAGGTAGTGTATCTTCAAGATGTCTATTCTTTATCCTTTTACTTTCCAACCACCCCCAACCTGAGAGCCTTTTTCTTATCCAGTGCATGTCAGTACCCAGAAAGACAGATATATTTGGTACATATCAGTAGAGGCATATTCTGTTGCTTTCTTCTCAGCACAAATCATAATTAACACCTGTCAGATTGGAGACAGTGATATGTGTACCTTGAGCAAGTGGTTGACGGAAAGTGAAGACGTCAGCACGGTCAGGGATAGCATCAAAACTTTGTACTCCTTGCAAGGGCAGGAGCATCCCCAGCCAGGGCAGTGACCACAGCAAAAGGCACGAGCTCCCCTTAAGCCATCAGCACAGCCTCACTGGTGTGCACCAGCTGAGCACCTGCCAGGTACCCGTCATCAACCCAACTCATCACCTCCAACAGAACAACCAAGAGATGCGGTGTTATCAGTGGTAGGGATCTGCCTCCCGCCTTACACCAGAACACCTCCATGGCCTCTCCCTCAGCCTATGTGTTGACTTGGCCTGTCTTCAGCTTTGCTGCCACTTTAAACTTGGCTTTCCTGGTCAGCCTGGTGCAACCAGACCACAGGTATGTACCCTTTCACAACGTGCCTTCTGCCCACCCGTTCCCCGTATTTCTCCTGCCTCCACCCCAATCCTAGTCCTATCTTCCTGCAAAAGAATAACAGTAACAGCTTCCATACCCTTGGTCTCTCTGCCCCTGGTAAATCCATTCTTCACACCTCTTGGGGTTAGTCTAATTAAAACCCTGTATGTTCTGTCCCTCTACTATTCAAAAGATTGTAGTGGCACTAATTGCTCTAAGGAAAAATTCCAAATTCTTTAGAAACTTTCAAAGCTCCATCTTCCATTCATTCAGGCAACAAATTTTAATTGAGCAGCCACTGTGTTGCACATACACTTTTAGGTAGTGGGGATTCAGAGAGGAAAAGAACAAAGGTCCTTCCCCGTTTTATGGAGCTTTATCTACTCAGTCAGGCCCTCACTGGGACAGAAACACATACCAAGTCCATGACTGTTTGGGGCTTTTGTTTGTCTTGTTCCCCTTTCTTTCTGACTCACTTTTAATACTTTAGAATTCATCAGTATCCTTGGAGCAGTGTGCCCGCCTCCCCTGTGGAGCAGCTGCCTTTCCCAGGGGCTCCCGGCTCACTAGACCTGTCCTTCCAGGACCAGAAAGAATGGGACCCTCCAGCTGACACTTTTTACCCCTTTTTTCTCATTGTACTTAGGTTTTCATATTGCTTGTTGCTCCACTAAAGTATAAGCCTCTGCCCATGGGACATGGCTTTGTTGGGCTTTTCTCTGCTCCGTATCCAGCAGTTAAAACAGTGCACAGCATGTAGTGTGTGTCAATAGAGATCTGTTGAACAGTCAGGGAAGAAAAAATAAAAGCATTGCCATTCTTAAATGGCTTTTCTTGCATTAAATGATTGTATTCTAGCTTTCTGTAGGAATATCTATAGGTCATAACAATGATAACTGATAGTTATGGCATGCTAACTAAGTACCAGCCATTGTTCTAAGCAATCTAAGCAAATTTACCCATACTATTTTACTTCATCCTCACTACAATCCTTTGATGTGAGTTTTGTTATTATACCCATTGTACAGAAGAGAACACTGAGGCACAGAGAGAAATGCACCTAGTCTAAGATTAAATTGCAATTTGCTCATCCACAGTACAAGCTGTTCCCAGTATAATGGCATGTGTATTCATAACCACCTTGTCTTAATCACCTTGGTGTATCATAACAAAATATCATGTATGGTGGGCTTAGAAAACAGAAATATATTTCTCACAGTTCTGGAGGATGAGAAGTCCAAGATCAAGGTCTTTGGCAACCTTAATCATATCCTGATGAGGGTCCTCTTCCTAGCTGGTATATAGCCACTTGGCAAAGAGAGAGAAAGAGAGAAAGAGAGAGTGAGAGAGCACTCTGTTGTTTCTCTTTTTTTTTTTTTTTTTTTTTTTTTTGAGACAGAGTCTCGCTTAGTCGCCCAGGCTGGAGTGCAATGGCGCGATCTCGGCTCACTGCAAGCTCCGCCTCCCAGGTTCACACCATTCTCCTGCCTCAGCCTCCCGAGTAGCTGGGACTACAGGCGCCCGCCGCCTCGTCCGGCTAATTTTTTGCATTTTTAGTAGAGACGGGGTTTCACCGTGTTAGCCAGGATGGTCTCGATCTCCTGACCTCGTGATCCGCCCGCCTCGGCCTCCCAAAGTGCTGGGATTACAGGCGTGAGCCACCGCGCCCGGCGTTTCTCTTTATAAGAGCACTAATCCTAACACATTAGCTCCCCACCCTATGACTTCATCTAACCTTAATCACCTCCTGAGGTCCTAACCTCAAATCCAGTCACATTGGTGATTAGGGCTTCAGTATATACATTCTTTTGTGGGGGGTGAGCACAAACATTCAGTTCATAACACTGGTTCTCCCTTCAGCCCATAAGCATTCCTCAAGCACCTTCAACGGGTTGGCACTTGAGAAGAGGAATAAATCCAGCTAACTCTCCACCTTCAACGATATCTCTTCCTAGGGGAGAAGACACAAGAGCAGTACCATGAGAGAAGTTCTCTAATAAAATTACGAACCTGTGTTCATAGCTATGAGCGCAGAGGTGGAAGCACACCACCTGCAAAGGTCAGAGAAGGCTTTGCAGGGAGCCGTATTTAGCCTCTGTCTAGAGCAAGTGTGCCCAACCCATGGCTGCAGGTCACATGCAGCCCAGGATGGCTTTGAATGCAGTCCAACACAAATTCGTAAACTTTCTTAAAACATTATGAGAATTTTTTGCAATTTTTTTTTTTTTTTTAGTTCACCAGCTATTGTTAGTGTCAGTGGATTTTATGTGTGGCCCAAGACATTTTTTCTTCTTCTTTTTTTTTTTTTTTGAGATGGAGTCTCGCTCTGTTGCCCAGGCTGGAGTGCAGGGGCCGGATCTCGGCTCATGGGTTTAGGCCATTCTCCTGCCTCAGCCTCCTGAGTAGCTGGGACTACAGGTGCCCGCCACCTCGTCCGGCTAGTTTTTTTTTTTGTATTTTTGTAGTAGAGACGGGGTTTCACCATGTTAGCCAGGATGGTCTCGATCTCCTGACCTCATGATCTGCCCGTCTCGGTCTCCCACAGTGCTAGGATTACAGGCTTGAGCCACCACGCCCGGCCGACAATTTTTCTTCTTGCAGTGTGGCCCAGGGGAGCCAAAAGATTGGGCACCCCGGTCTAGAGTAACATATAGAACAGGGCCATGCACTTGATAGGAAGCTAGAGATCCCAGACTTTAGGAGCAGCATTTGAAAAGGCTCAGGGTCCTGGTAGCATGAACCTTTCAGAAGATTTACCATTAGTTTCGTAATGCTTGAGCTGGAAGACCCATGTGAAGGGATTAGGCCAGAATTCCAAGCGAGGGGCCCACGTGGACATGTGTTTGCCATAGAAAGCATGGATTTCTTTCTGGTGCATTTTAAACAGGAGAGGATGTAGCAGAGTGAGGTTGGGAACACGGATGGACAGAAACAGCAGGAGTAAGTGACCACAGAGAAGAATAGGCCAGGTGGAAGTGTTACACATTCACAGAAGAAATGGTGCCTTAGGAGGCTGAATGGTCTGAATAAGGGACTAAATGCCTGACCGGAAAGGAAGGACGAGAGAGAGAAACCCAAGGTTTCTGGTTTGAATGCTGAATAAGTGAGGTCTCCTTTAACTGAGTTGCAAAATATCTTTCAGCTGAGAAATGCTACCATCAAGGTAGCGATGGCTTGGAGACAATTGTCTCAACTCCACCTGGAGTTTAGGAGTGACTTTTGGAATCAGGATATAGATTTTGGAGTCATCAGCTAATAAATTGGCCATTTAGGGGCTTCAGTTAAGCCCTAGACAGTGACAGTAGAGGGTTAGGGAAGGACCAGGTCATTCTGGGAGCAGAGGCCCTGCGTGCCTGCAGGAGTCACCTTCTCACAAAGCCTGCTCTGATGGGGAGAAGCGAGGGAGACAAAGAAATGGAGATCTGGGGACCACGAAGGGCAAAGGCAGTGCTTTGGTGGATGCTGAAGAAATGACTGCAGTGAACTCACAGGCAAACAAGAGTCTGTAAGTCACATGCTGGCAGAAAACTTTAGTCTATTAAATATGGGCATTTTCTCCCTTGAGATTATTTTTAACAAAAACTTGCATTAGATTAGGAAGTTTATTAAATTCCATGTCAGAATGGACATCAGACCCATTATCTGAGCCTCCCAGGGAGGATGAGCAATTTGTACTATAACAATAGTATAGGTGAAAACTAAATGCTGGGCACCACCTCACAGCGACATGTGGTTATTGCCACGGAAGACCCAGACTGGCAGCCCAGCTCCCCAAGGCCCCGTGCAGCAGCATTACGGAGCTGAAGGATTTGCCAGGGTCCCAGAGCTGGCCCCACTTTACAAGCTGCTGCTCAGGGACAGAGGCACATTTTCCAGGCGCATTTTCCAAACTCATTAGACTAAAGTGTAGAGCGAGAATGCCAGTGTAATAATTTCAGAGAAATAAAGCTGTCACACAGTCTCAGTTAGCAGGACCAAGACATTCTGTCCCGAAGGTTAAGCCATAGGACAAATCAAATCACCATCAGGAGCCTCTTTGTTGAGATACCCGAAAGATTGACTGCATAAGGACCTGATATTCAAAGTAGTGTGTGCAGCTCTTTCTCCCCATATACTAAGCCAACTTATTCATTAACTATGAGAATTTACTGTCGCAGGAACCAAAACACATTAAATTGGCAGACCTTCCCAGGGGAAGCCAACCTACAATCAGAATCTTCTTGTGAGCACAGACTAATCACCAAGGAGTGAGAGTACTGAGCATTTAAATGGCATCAGGCAAAGGTGTGCTGAGATGTGCATCTCACAGAAGGGACAACTTCTGCTACTAGGAGATTATTTGGCTAAGCTCCGCCCATTGCCATTGCACTTGAGAGGCTCTTACCAAGGAAGTCAGGTGCTCAGGAGTCCCTTGGCCAATGTGCGTCTCTTCTCTAGAGGGATGGTAGCAATGCATGCCTGTGAGACTCTTCTTCATGTCCATTGTAGACACTGGGTGCCTAATGGAAACCTTTTTTCTCTCCAGATATGGAAATGAATGTAAGCTGCACTGCAGTCTCACAAGCCCTGTGGGTCCTTCAGAGGCTCATTTTGTACACCTGCACTTGCTGCTTTAGGTGCTGATGTTGCAGCTGAACCTGCAATAGGCAAGCTTATTTCCTTCCTAAGAGGATGTGGGGGTGTCTTGCTGTGTCTCTTAACGTTTCAAAATTGTTAAGTGTAGGAGTCCACGCTGAAAGCCTGGTGTGCCGGATCCTAGCCCCCGATTCTTTCCAAAACTCGAGTCCCTCATCCTCTCCGGAGCAGGCTCGCGCAAATGTTTTGCTTACTTCTCCTTTCCGGCTCTGAGTCTCTGGTCTATAGTTCTGCAGTATTCACTGAGCAGCAGCCCTAAGTATGAAGGATTATGAGGAAGAGATGAAAAGAAGAGGAAGTATTCTCAAGAGCCTATAGTTTTTAAGATCTGCATCCTTCAATTCTGATTTAGATTTAAATCTAGCTCCTGGTGTGAATCTTATTTTAAATTTCATGAAAATTGGCAACGGCACGTGCACTGGGGGGTGATGATGCTGCCCATGACTTTCCCTCTTTCTCCTTGCTGTAGTCCACCCCAGTGCTTCTTGGAGGGTGTTCCTTAGACCACCAGCCTCAGCATCAACTGGGAACTGCTTAGAAATGCAAAGCCTTGGCCCCACCCCATGCACACAAAATCGGAAAGGTTGGGGCGGGACCCAGTAGTCTTGTTTTAATCATACAGAGCCTCTCTCTACGCTGATTCGATGTGTGACTTCAATGTACAATCAGTCTGAGAACCACCATTCCAGTTTTGAATACTTTAGTAAATATCAGGACTTTAAAAGAATAAGGAAAAATCAAACGAGAGCAGTTACAACCAAACGAGAGCAGTTACAATAAATCTTTGGCTCTAAGGTGAAGGCGTGGCCATCTCTATGTATACTAGGTCATAGTTGGTTAAAATTAGAATTTAACTGAAATCATCTGCTTGTTTTCACTTAGCTCAAGAATTCCTGACCCTCATGATCTCGGGCAGCAAAATTAATATTCTGGAAAAGTCAACTGACATTATTTGCAAAGGCCCAGATCATTTTCAGAAGGTTTATTTTATATCTGTTGACCTGTTTTATCTCACTAGATGGGCCAAACAAACACGAAATAATTGAACTTCCTCCGATGCCACTGTCTAGCATCCCTTCTCTCAAACCCTGAAGTAAATACACCGATATACATAATTTTATATAAAGATCAAACTCCAAATAAACACAATGAGATTTCTTGTCTCAGTGTCATAGTTGCACACTTCGTAGAGAGCAAGTAAGACAAAGGTCCTCAGAAAATAAAAAATGTGAATGACATAAAAAGGAGTAATTTAATATCATGTTAACTCATTCTATATGATGCCAGGTAACGCTGCATCATGGCAAAGACACGATGTAAAGTATTCCCATATAATTTTGGAACCATTGATATGAGAATTCCATATTTCATAACATCAACAAACCAGATGAACCTCATCCACTTAAAGTAGAGAACAGTGAAAAGAACAAATGTCTTGTGAAGAGTGGAAATGAGAACAATGTGTCTGAGGTTAAACAGTGGAAAGAACTTGAGGATGTTGTGCATGAAATAATTATTTCTACAGTGCCATTTCTGCATTTAGTTTATGAGTATGTCAGGGTGTACGATCCAGGCATACTTGAAGAAAAAAATACCAATCTACATGACGTGTGGAGAAAGTCACTGCAGAAATAGCAAGTTCTATAAAAGGCTTATTAAAATTGAATCTTTGAAAAAACAAAGCTTATCTGGCCAGAGTACACATATATAAGATGTGCCTGTAACTCATTTAAGCCTACTATGAGCTTTTATGAATGAAATATTTCTTCAACTATTTGATAATCTAAAGGGATTATGAGATAGGAATTTATATAAAAACCAAACCAAAAAAGCCTTATAACATTTAAATTGCTACCACGATGAACAACAGTGTCCTAATTTTTATGTAGGTTGATTTTACACATTCTGGGCAGTTATTGTGTAGGTAAATGATGTGTTAGATGCTGCATTTAAGTTAAAAGTCTCTGTTTTTAATCTCACATAAATTTCCAAAATAATGGGCCACAGTATGAAGACTCTCCAGGCACTTAGTCATATAGAGAGAATATAATAACACTGCAAAGGTAAAACAAGTCTAGAATTATTTTGCACATTAAAAATTAAGGAACTGTAACTCAGGCAGGTCTAGTGATTTATTCAAAGTCACAAAACCACGTATAGTTGGATTCAGGACTTTGTCACTCTATCTAGTACCCATTCTTAGTGGGTGGTAGATCTGATAGAGATGGGTCCATGCTGTTTCGTTCCAAGAGATATTTAGGATACAGCTCATAGGGAAGTAAACTGTTGAAGGCCAACTCCTTTCAGACTGGCCTCTTCAAGAAGCCCACGGAAGTCATTATGGACTAGTGCTTAGGCATTCAAGTATGGGTCAAGGTGTGAGCTTGCAGCTGAAACCAGTTTCTGCCACCACAAGTCCTTGGCCCCAGTACCCTGATCACCCCAGTAGAGAGACTGGAGCAGCTCAAGTGACGCCCACCAGTGCTGGGGTCCCTGCTGCAGAATCTCAGGGTTGGAGTCTAACATCTGGCCACACTAGGTATCCGGGCACCGGCCTACAGAGTAGTGTGCAACAAGTCCCTGAATTCTGCTTTTCCACTCCCTGTTTGAAGAATTCACCTGCACATACACACATAATCCAGCATGCCCAGCATGTGGCTACTGTATGCACCTTCACACTGTGGCTTCGTGACAACATCATTCCTGTGACACCGCCATCACTCAAAC
This sequence comes from Macaca thibetana thibetana, assembly GCF_024542745.1. Taxonomy (NCBI): domain Eukaryota; kingdom Metazoa; phylum Chordata; class Mammalia; order Primates; family Cercopithecidae; genus Macaca; species Macaca thibetana. The sequence goes on from NC_065594.1 coordinate 85,773,803, forward strand.
ACTTCCATGTTTGAAATTCTTTTTGTGAATCATTTTCTAAGCTTTTCTTTGGAATTGTGTCATTGGTAAACAATCTTCAGACTTTGTATGTGGCCTTTATTTCTGGATGCGGGGGGGTGGGGGAAGGCAATGGCTATTCAGAGCCAAGTTTGGTGACTAAGGGTGAATAATCCAGCTGCATAATATTATTTGGTCAAAATAATTGCTGTGCCCAAAAGAAATAGATGGATTATGTTTTTAGTTCCTAAAATGACTCCAAGAGTAATTCCGAGAGAAGAGTTGTAGCATATTTGAGTAACATCAATCATTAAAGAAATTCTAAATATTAAGGAAGGTATTTGAAGAACCATACTTATCTGTCTGAATTAGTTTTGGGGTTTTGTTTAAAAAAAAAAAAGTAATAGATTCTATCCATATTGCAAAGGCACGACACACGTAATAGCTCAACTCTTGTCTTCAACTCATTCAATCGTGTCTTCCTCTTCCCCCTAGGAGAAGTTCTATACACATACCTGCTTAGCAAACTGAAAAATTTTGAAACCTTGAAACATTAAAATAAGACTCAACATAGTGTTTCTATGCCAAAAAAAAAAAAAAACAAGTACATTAGGAATATTACTCTTAGTGAGTCAAAATGTATAACAAGTCCAGATAATACCCTCTGAAACAGTGCCTCAGTAAATCCAAATGCACGCATGTGACAACACAGCCAATAGTATTAGTACACAAATACAAAAGTAATTGTGGTTTTTGCCATTACTTTTGCACCATGTTAATATTTATAAAGGATTGTCAATCAGTTATTTGTTGAGCTACATTGCACACGGAGGTTGATGAAGTGAGCTGGCTCACCTGTTTCCTGGTGAATGGCTGAGCAAGAGGACGCCAGCATGTCTTTGCATCTGGGGTTCCTAGATCAGAGCCCTGAAAAGCAGCCGCAGTTTTTCCTGACCCAGTTGTTCACAAGTTCTCCACTGCATTTTCCCTTCTGTGGTTTTCAAAGAAACTGAACCTGGAGGAATTGATAGCAAGAATGAGAAGACACAGGCAAGACACCACATATTGCACACGTGGATTGCAGTATGGTTAATAATAATAATAAGTCATCTGAATCAAAAGTGGTATTAATACAAGTGGCTAAATATCAGACATCAACTAAGGAAATATGGTAAATATTAAGATCCCCTTTCTCAGGGAAATAAAGCATAGAGAAATAGAGAAAGCTTAATAGAATTTAAGTTCTAGTACCTTCAAACTCCCTAACCTATCAATATGCAATGATGCCTTCCTCATTCTTTCTTTTTTTTTTTCTAATTTCTTTCATATCATTTTTACATTTAATTCTCTTTGTAAACATTTCCATGTTTATTTTGTATATATCAAAAGCATTTATCATTTAGTTTGTGGTGCTTTTACACCTTCTCTTTTCACAGTAATATCTCTCTCTATATATTTGTACCTTTATCAATTAAAATTATATATACTAATTACATATAATTTTATATAGGTCGATATAATAAAATTATATATATACATATATATAAACTGTGTCAATTAAAAACACATAATTACTCTCAGAAATGCTGATACTCATGCTAAACTGTTCCTTCTCCCTCATCCTCTGCAGATGGCGACCATCATTGTTGATTCAGAAGTGAAGCCAAAACATAATTTCCTGGTACTATTCTGGAAGGAGAATAAATAAGATAAAGTAAAAATGACTACGTATCCAATTAGAAAACGCAACTACCACCTCCACTCCAAAAAAGTCATACAAATACGTTCTAGTCTGTGACTTGTCTTCACCCTTCTGTGCACTGGCTTTAAAGAAGCGTTTTACACTCAGATTAAATATTCTCTTAGCTCAATATTTTATGATTTTAATTTCTAAACATGCATCTTAAAGCAAAGAACTTTGCTTTGTAGATTTGTTTTTTTCTGTATGAGATATTAAAATGTCTATTTTTCATAAACTGATAAAAATTACTCCTCCATGAAATTAACAAGGATGCAGTCACACACCATTATAATACTGAATCTTCTTTTTTTTCTCATTTTTATTTCTACTTGGTCATTCTTTAAATTTGTAATACGCTTTTTTCCAAGATATTGTTTGATTCTAAGCATATACACTGATATCAAAATTAATTACTTAACAAAATCCCAAGAATGAAATTTACATCCTTAAGGAGAAGAACATTTACTCTGACTCAGAGTGACTGGATTTAAAATGTATTTGCAGTTAACATAAAACATTCAGTTTTAAGACCATTGTAACATTTTCAAACAGGCAAATCTTGAAAGACATGCCTAGATTTGCTCTCAGCATAATTTATATATTTTTTTCTCTAAGAAATAGAGTTTAGCTTCCACTTAAAATGCATGAATATATGTCTGCCATATTTTGTTTTATTTTAGAGATCTAAATTCTACATTAAGTAGAATATGCAGTTTTAGATTAAAAAATAGAAAACCTTTTAAATGACTTAGTCTCATTTTTTTTATGTCCTTTCAACAAAGTGGGCTTTAGTCAGTGGGATGAAAGTAGTTAAAAAAAAATTTAAGAAAGGAAGAAATAAAAATGTTAAAAGCACAAGGTGAATTAAAATCATGGTAGCACAAGTTCGTAGTCTACAGGGTAAAATTTGAAGACAAGGCCAGGCATGGGGACTCACGCCTCTAATGCCAGCATTTTGGGAGGCCGAGGTCAGGAGTTTGAGACCAGCCTGACCAATATGGTGAAACCCCATCTCCACTAAAAGTACAAAAATTAGCCAGGCATGGTGGTGTGTGCCTTTAATGCCAGTTACTCAGGAGGCTGAGGCAAGAGAATTGCTTGAACCCAGGAGGTGGAGGTTGCAGTCAGCTGAGATTTTGTCACTGCTCTCTAGCCTGGGTGACAGAGCAAGACTCTTGTCTTGGGGTGGAAAAAAAAATGAAGACGATCACAGTCATACAAGTTACAGGATAGTCTTCACTACTATTTGACAAAGATATAAGAAGCACTCCATTGTCAGTTTTCTGTAGGTTAGATTTGAATCAGGGATCTAACTTTCTGTGCCCATGTTACCCTGAATTCATTGCATCAGGTTTTAGTGGTCACCACAGGAAGCAGAATCTTGAGAGAATGGAATCTAGAACAGGCACCTTGTTGATGGGGGTGAAAAAGAAACAAAGAAATCGGAAATATGTGGAGTTTACGTCCAGAGGGGAGAGAGGAAGAATGCCTATGTGAGGAGAAACATCATTGATCAGTGCATTAAAGAAAAGTTTCATCAGATGACCATTTTTCCCAAAGCCAAGTCAAAAAAAGACATGATTCAGCACAGAGAGTAAGGCTGGAAAAGACTGACAAGAAATGAGAATTCTACTCAACATGCTCATTCTAGTGTCTCTGCCTTTTTCACAGCCATTTTTGCTATTTTCCTATCCTTTCATTTCTTTCCTTTTCTTAACATACTTTTGACAAGACAAAAAACCAAAATGACCAGCAGTCAAATCAGTGTTTCAAGCAAGAAAGTATAGAATGATAACAATGTTTTAGATATATCCGTTTCAGTAAAATATATTATAAACATTTTTAAAAAAGAAACTATAGAGAACTTTATTCTAGCAAAGAGTTGACTTCCTTTTTTAATTCCTTAGGATAGGCCCAAGCATACTAACTTCAGTGTCTCTCTGGGACACGCCCTATTTACTTGTGCAGTTCTTAAGTTCATAAGGGATTCCCAACCACAGCTACTGAAATCTTACCCATTCCTTCCCACCTGTCAGTGGTTTTAAATCTTGGAAAAATTGGGGCGGGGGTGCAAGAATTTCAAAAGAGAAAGCAGAAAAATCAAAGAGAACAAAAGAGGAAGTGAAGCTGAGAAGAGAAACGTCAGATTGGAAGAGTGGGTATCTGTGAGAGACGCTGCACTCGCTCACTCTCAGATTGGATGAGTGGGTATCTGTGAGAGACGCTGCACTCACTCACTCAGGAGGAGGGAAGAAGAATGGACATCACCAAAAATCTATCAGCGAGGCTCTTTCATTTCTTCTCTCCTTTCGTTCATTCCAAACGTCACACGGGGAACACGGATCCAAAGCACTTCCATTTTTTTCTCACAGTAGAATAACTTCATAGAATAAAGTGCTACACTGTTATATGAAATCCAGCACAAATTATTTTATTTTGTGACTAACATCTGAAATGATCCCAAGAAGATAACTTCAGCCAGAGAAGAGAACTCCCTCTACAATCTTGGATCTGGGAAAAGCACCTACCATCTTGGCTCAAGATAGGAGATAAGAATGGAGGTTTTTAAACTCTCCTCAGTTTTTTCTCTTTTGTATGTCCTGGAACAATTCCTGGGACAAGACGTTTGAAAAGGTGAGATAAATTATACCAACCTTTTGAGGATCACATATCTACTGTATGTACAAATAATAAACTCATCTGTTGTATTTAAAGCATTCCAATAACTAAGGGTTTGCAATGTGTCACTGAGATGATTCAGAAAATACATGCCTTCCACAACTATTTTTAAGGATCCCTAATATGGATTGTTATATCTCATCTCCCTCTCCTGATTTTTTAAACTATATCCAAGCCACATAAAAGAATAGATTCTACCAGACATTCCTTATTTCCTTCAACACCTTCACTGAATTAAAATCAGAAGCTAAAGAATGCAATGTTTCTTTTCTGTACCCTAGGCATAATTCCAGTTTTGACTCATATGTATATAAAGTACTTAAGCACTTTGATTCTTCCAAATCATTTCCTGACCTAACTTCCTTGAAAACTACTTAGAAGAGGTAAAAGAACAGTATTGACCCTTTTATTCTACATGGTATGGCCTTTCAGAAGTCTAAACAGTCTTTTCTGCAGTTTGTGGGGAAGATTCCTTCTTCATTGTGGTCCTTAAAAACATCTATCAGAAGACTAAGAGTCGTGTAAATTGAATTTTTTTCTTTATTCATCTATGTTTCCAATAAATATCTTTGTCACTGTTAGAGAGAGCTTTTGACCACCTAATGTTCAAAAACCAGTTCAAGCTTGTCTTAAAAGTGTTCCAGCAGTATCATGATCTACACAATTATGTCTACAAAAGTTGGGTTTAAAAATCACTACATTTTAGTTGACTTCTTTTTTTAAATTTTTATTTGCATTTTAAGTCCCTGTACATGTGCAGGATGTGGAGGTTTGTTACATAGGTAAACGTGTGCTATGGTGGTTTGCTGCACCTATCAACACATCACCTGGGTATTAAGCCCAGCATGCATTAGCTATTTTTCCTAAAGCTCTCCTTCCCCCTACCCTACCCCTGACAGGCCCCAGTGTGCGTTGCTCCCCTACCTGTGACCATGTGTTCTCATTGTTCAGCTACCACTTATAAGTGAGAACATACAGTGTTTGGTTTTATGTTTCTACATTAATTTGCTAAGGATAATGGCTTCTGGCTCCATCCATGTCCCTGCAAAGGACATGATCTCATCCCTTTTTATGGCTGCATAGTATTCCACCGTGTATATATACCATAAACACCCCCATTAAAAAGTAGGCAAAGGACATGAACAGACACTTCTCAAAAGAAGACATTCACACGAACAACAAACACATGAAAAAAAGCTCAACACCACTGATCATTAGAGAAATGCAAATCAAAACCACAATGAGATACCATCTCACACCAGTCAGAATGGCAATTATTAAAAACTCAAGAAACAACAGATGCAGACAAGGTTGTGGAGAAATAGAAACATTTTTATACTTTTGGTGGGAATGCAAATTAGTTCCACCATTGTGGAAGATGGCGTGGTGATTCCTCCAAGATCCAGAACCAGAAATACCATTTGATTCAGCAATCTCATTACTGGGTATATACCCAAAGGAATATCAATAATTCTATTACAAAGGTACATGCACACATATGTTCATAGGTGACTTCTTTTTTAATGAAAACTAGCACATGTGTGTGAATTTCAATAATGGAACTGGGCTAGGAAGTATCTGAGAAGCTTTAGGATGAAAGTAGGACAAATAAATGTACAGGGTTGAATACAGAATAAGGTAGTTTGTGTTACGAAAATAAGAGTTATATGGAATATGCCTGTTCAAACTGTATGTAACCCTTCCTCCACCTTCAGAAGGATATGCTCTCCTATTCCTCATTCAATCCCAGATACACGATATATAGGAACTCAGGAGAATGTTCTTATAATCAGCATAAGCCTGTAATGAATGGTCTCCTAGCTATTTACTTGAAATCTGTAGTTCATTCTTTGTTTTCAGGCAAAAACACATAATAGCAATCAACTTTTGAAGGAAATAGGAGATCCAAGACAATACAAGCATTTGAGTCTCAATTCGGACATCTCTGGATTGTGATCCAGTTAAATAATGCCTCCCACTGCAGTTCCTCAGCCCAGTGCAAAGTCAAACCCCAAATGGCTGAACGAAAATCTGAAAGGCTTGGAGAAAATAAATGGACTGCCTGCTTTTCATTATGCTCCAGTCTCAGGATGAGGATACATCTGGTTTTCTGATTACACTTTCCTGTAGTAAAGAAAATTTTAGCCTAGCAGGTCAAACCAGCTGATGACTAGCCAGCTCCAATTACTGACCTGACCTGCTTCTAACCTCAAAGGGGAAAAAAAGAAAACCCTTTTTACTCACTCTTAGAAACCGAAATATGGGTGTAGAAGGTTGCTGGGTTTTTTTCCTTGATTAATTAAAGTTGCTTATTCAAATTGTGCTTTAGTACACAGTCTTTAATTATAAACAAAATAATGCCTGACTTCCTTTATAAAACAACACTCAAAGGAAAAGAGAAAGAAAAGCTAGACTCTTTTATTCTTGTAATAAAAAACAACAAATGCACAGCAATTTCAATATGGCATTTGGAACTTGATTTGTTCTATTTAATGAATAAACGATAATAGTATTTCTCAAAAGAGACAGTGTCTATTTAGATAAGGCTTTTCAAACACTGGGTTTTTTTGTTTGTTTGTTTGTGGGGTTTTTTTTCTGTTTTTTTTTTTTTTTTTTGAAACCGGCATCACTCTAAGAGCCATTTTCAACTTAAAAATAAATATCACCATGGGTTTCAACTAACTCAACCAGCTTTGCTGGTATATTCTGAAATATGTTCACCGGATCTACCTATAGCTCCACCTGAAAAAATTCCCCATCACTTCCCAATTTATGAAGGGATTGCACAATAATTTAAAACAAATTCTGTCAAGCATTTTAAAGCAACAGGAAAAACCTAACTCCATGTTGAGAGCATGCTATTCAAACCAATGGCTTGCAGGAGAATGCATATAAACCCACTACTTCTGTTTGCATGTTATGATTTGAAATGTAGTTTGTTTCTTAGATGAATGTAGCTTTTGTATTAGGTTGAACCATCTGAAATTGCCAATATTTGACTTTTTGGACCTATACAAATGACAATTTCAGATGGCTCAATCTAATTTTAAGAAGATACTGTATGTAATCAAATAATTACATTCAATATGTCTAAATAGTCATTTGTTAAGTCTGTAACCATAGACTTTTAAAGATAATTATTGTCCAACTTAGTAGGATGATGAATCACCAACAACATTCCTGAACCCTATGGATATGCAGAAACAGTCTGTGCAGTGTGTCTCTGCAGTGAAACTTTACAAAATCAGCAACCTTCATCCCTCGCTTCAGAAGAAATACACAAATATTCATTTTGATTTACATTTTGTGTCATCCTTGTAAAGCAGGTAGTGGTTTGCCCATTTTAGCCATAAACTAATTAAGAGAGAGAATATAAGTAACAGGGCAAGAATTATCCTTTGAGTCTGCTTCCAAATCCATCCCCAGGACCTGGACTTAACGCTCTTCTTTGGAGTATTTAAATCTCACTCAGCAAATGAATGCTGATTCTCTGGACACTTTTAATAACTATAGGTCTGAATAGTCCATAGATGCTTCCTTTAAAGGCTTTTAGTTAAATAATGCAAGTAAAAATACAAATAAAAATGATGTGGGGATTCATGTTACCATGTCTGATTGCTTCTCCTCTTTTTTATTCCATATTCTTATGAATGTATTAAGTTTCATTCAACATTTCTGCTGCATTTTATGTGTCAAACTTCTCAATGGCTGCTGTTAAGTCTGAAAAGTTACTGGGTTAGGAAGAACACTGCATTATTAACTAGAATCTGGAAAATCAGTAGAAGAATATTAATGGATCTAATGAACATAATGAACAGCATAGCCTTATAGAATGGTTGGCAAGAAAATACACTGCAGAGGACCACGCAACATTCTCTTTAACGTGTGCACATTGAGCCCACGATTGCAAAGCCCACCATGCAACCACTTCTCTTTCACTTAAGGTGAAGATGCTTCTGCTGAACCTCCTATCTGACAGCATTCCCACAGCCGAGCAAACGTTTATAATTAAAAGTTTTCAGCATGCCAAGGCAGGAAGTTGCTCTCTGGGCTGCGCTCCTGCTTTTCATTCTGTTCATTTGCCGGTTTTAAAACGACGTCCTTTCCATTTTGCCGCCTGCAGTGCAATTCAGAGCTGACCTCTTTGTCCCTCTGTGTTCCCCCACGCAAAACAAACTGCACCCACACATTGCTCAGCTGCTTGTCTCCGACCATGAACCACTTTCCCACCTGAGAGAGGAATGTCCCTTTTGTTTTAAAGAAACTGAAATGTTGAATGTTTTCAATCAAGTCTACATCCTTTCATGCTTTTGATATTATGTCTATCAAAGGTTGATGGTTCCATACAGTCTTGGTAACAATTATAATATATCAAAAATAACAACATCAGCAACCATAAATGCTCAGAGGAAGTCATAAAACACTGCTGGCCTTGCGTGCTCAACAGATAAGCATGCCAACTTTAATCCCAGCTTTAAGCATCACCCTTTTCCCTCTAGCGCTCTCCATTTTCGGGGAAGGCTTCTTAAAGAGCTCACTGCACTCCCTGCCTCCCATCCTCACCCTCCCAAGAGTCTCCTTATCCCACTGCCTTCTGACAGGCCCTGCTACCACCCATTTTTTTAGGGATTCCGAGTGACCTCTATGTAGCCCAACTCAATGGGCTCTAAGCAAGTTACCTTCTATCTTTCTTTGACACTGATGAGAATACCATTCCTGAAACTGCCTTAACCAGAACCCCTGACTCTTTTTTCTTTCTTCTTTTTCTTTTTTGAAACAGGGTCTTGCTCTGTCACTTGGGCCGGAGTGCAGTGGAGCCATCACGGCTTACTGTAGACTCAACCTCCTGGGCTGAAGCAATCCTCCCACATCAGCCTCCCAGGTACCTGGGACGACAAGGGACGTGACACCACTCCCAGACAATTATTTTTATTTTTTGTAAAGTCAGGTTCTCACTATGTTTCCTAGGCTGGTCTCAAACTCCAGGGCTCAAGCGATCCTCCCACCTTAGCCTCTCAAAGTGTAGGGATGACAAGTGTGTGCCACTGTACCTGGCCAGCTACTTTTTCTATTGCCTTTTTTTTCTTTAAGTCCTCAGTTTCCTGCATAGCCCCACCTGGCCTGTCTGTTCCTTGAGTTTTGGTGTTCCTAAGATTCCTGACACGGAATCTCATTCCTTTTACATACATTCAACTACCCTGAGCATTCTCAAGGTCAACCAGTGTCCTTCCCTTCCCCAGAATGTCTTTTCTTCCTGACCAGATGACCCACAGGTAGCACTGCCAAGCCCAAACCTAAATTCACCATCTTTCTCAGCATGAATTTTTTATTTCACATGAAGGCACCAGTATCCACTCAGCATCTTAAGCCAAAAACATCAGCATTGTTTCTTCCTCACTCATCACAGTGAATTTGTTAAAGACCTGTCATTTCTACCTTCAACGTATCTTCAAACATCCCCAACCATCTCATCATGTCTAACTTGCTCCAGTCAATTAACTGGTCCTGACAGTCCTAGTTCCAAGCCATGCTCCACACAACTGTGTGAAGGGCGTAGCACGCAATGCACCCACGTTGCCGTCCTATTTATCACCCCTCAATGGCTCTCCCCTGGTACTGGAGATGGTTCAATATCTTTTCCACCTACTCCAGGCTTTTCACCCTCGTATCCCTCAACTTGATTCAAAGCCTTCTTTCTCATGACTCTTGCATGGATCTAAACCCCAGCTATCCTAACTATGCTGTACGCCAATCATTCCAAGATGATGCTTGCTTCTGTGAATTTGCATATGAGGTTCCTTCCACTAGAAAACTCACCTCTCTTCATCTACCAGATTAATTCCTCCCCAGCCTTCAAGCCTCAAAGGAGAGGACGCTTTATTCAGGGAGGTTCCCACACACAACCCACATCCATCCACCACCGTCAAGCCTAGGTGCTGCCTTCTGTGAGCTGTGAGAGAGCACTGTGTGCCAGAGCTTTATTTTTGGACTTATTTTATAGAATTATAACTGTGAGCGACATGCTCCCTCTAGACCAGGGTTTCTTGACATTGGAATTATTGACAATAGGACTGGATAATTATTTGTTGTATGGACCTCTCTTGTGCCTTGTAGGATGCCAGTAAAAACTTCCCCCAACCCAAGTCATGACCATCACAAATATCTTGGGACATTGCCCAATGCCCCCTGGGATAATCACCCCCAGTTGAGAAACTCTACTGCAAACTGTAGGCTTGTTTCTCTTACCTTATCATCCTTAATATCAAGCACAGGATGTGGAAATGCAAATGCTCAGCGCATGTTTATTGAATAATGTTTATTGAATACATAAAGAGGTAATGCTCTATGCCTTAAGAATCAGCTGCTTGAAAACATAAATCTCAAAGTGGCACTTTGAAATAACTATGAATAGGTCATTCTTTATGTATGTATTATAGACTCATGAAAGGAAATAAAATGATGATGGTATCTTAGTTGATTTGCAAAAGATGACTCAGAGTTTCTGCTCTAAAGAGGACAATAACTCATTATATAAACTAATAATAATAAAGGACATTGCTTTATGGGAGCATGTTATTTATTTTGTGGGAAAAATGGGCAATTAGAATTAGGATATTTCAGTATGTCATTTCCATCTTTATGCAAAGGAAAGAACACCTTAGCTGAATGTATTATGTTTCAATTGATATTTTTTCCAGCATTAAGTTAACATTAAATCTGGCTACAGCAAAGAACTCCAAAGATAATGTGTCACACTTGACATACATTCTCTGAACTACGTTATAACCAATCATTGGCCATGACCCTTACGTTTTACAAGATCTGTGCTTGATTAAATCTTCATTTTAAATCTTAAATGAAGCCCACCAATTTTAAATCTCTTTCCTCTTCATCCAAACCACACAACCAATTACATATACACTTTCCTTCAAAAGCCTCATCTCTCAAAAGAATCCTGCCTTCCTTTATCCAAAAATTATGATGAGAGGCAAAGAAACATGAGTTTGATTCTCTTCTGAGAGAACTGCCACGTAATTAAAAGTTTCATGAATAAAGTATCCACATATTAGTTTGGGACAAAGTTTGGCTTCAAGCAAAGACCCAAATTAAATTAAAACCCACAGGTAATTGGTAGTAAATGTGTATTTATTGAATCTTATCCCTGGTTTTTATTCTCTATGATCAATGATAACATTCGTTTATGTTCTTTAGAATGGATTAACCAATTAAACCAAGTCCCCACCACCCCCCGCCCAACTTTCTTTTCAGTTACTCAACTGAACGTTTTTTGAAATAAAGTTCTCTATGATCTAGTGGAACACAGTAATATAAAGCTGTCTAATTTTGACATTGGTTAACCACTACTCAGAGAAGATCAAAGTAGTCACTATGAGGCTCCGACACTTTGAGAGTGTGTGTAGTTTTCAAACATCATTAATAGTTCAAATTTGAGGCATATAAACTTTCAAACTTTTAAAATCATACATTTATTCCTTTGGTAAAGAATAATTTATTACCGGGCATGGTGGCTCACACCTGTAATCCCAGCACTTTGGGAGGTTGAAGAAGAAGAATCACTTGAACTCAGGAGTCTGAGACCAAACTCCCAGTCTGGGCACCATGGGGAGACCCTATCACTACTAAAAATCAAGAATGAGCTAGGCATGTTGGTGCACCCCTGAAGTCCCAGCTACTCAGAAGGCTGAGGCAGGAGGATCACTTGAGCCTGGGAGATGGGGGCTTCGCAGTGTGCCATGATTATGCCACTGAACCCCAGCCTGGGCAACAGAGTGAGACCCTGTCTCAACAACCAAAAAAAAAAAAAAAAAAAATTTCTTTCTAGCATTTGTGATCGTAATATCACCCTAAAGAGTAACTTAAATGCTATGTTTAATTTTATTCAAATATGTAGGAATCTTATAGAAGAAGATCGAAAGACCCCTCACATTGTGATAATTCTTCTGCAATAAACAAACAACATTGAAATACCAATAGACTTGGGGATAAAGATAGATGTATTATAAAATGTAAAATTTGAAATTTAGGACAAGTAGAAAACTGAAGAAAAGATCTGAAGAAATCCAAAACATAAATGAGCTATTTAATAAAATTTAAAAATAATGAAAGTACTTGCACTTGATAAAATGAAAAAAGCATATAATTTCATCTCTGTGTATTTCAGAGGCAATAGCAAGATCCATGAAACCCTCAAGTTCAAACACATCTTATAAGGTTATCATCAAGCCTTCACTGGGATGTGGCCCACATTGAGAAGCTTTCTCCAACACTTTTCCCTTGCCCCATTGTGCCGGGGTTATATTCTGTTCCCATGCATGTCCATGCCATCTGCATGTCTCGAATACCACTCATCACACTACAGCATTTGGAACACTGAAACTGTGCTTGTGACCTGAATGTGATCCTCCGCAGGCAGGTCAATTTGAGGAACCCACCTTTAAGCAGCACTTTTACCTCTCCACCTGTCTCTGACAGCCCGTCTTCAAAATTCCTTTACCCCCACCTGGAACCACAGTGCCCCAGTCTCACCACTGCTCAGTCAGTCCCTGCAGCCCTCACTTGTCTCCTTCTTCAGCTCAGGTTCCAGATCCTCCATGACAGGCACTTCTTTGCATACACCCTTCCCTCGCTGTCCTCCTTCTTCTGACTCGGCCAAACCTCAACCCCAGGTCAATCCAAATTGCCATTCTTTGCCAGGATAGTGAAGGCAAGTGGAGAAAACACACAAGGAAGGTGGCTGGTCTGAGTGTTCATTAACGACCACTAAGATCAAGTGCTGTCAGTATCCTCAACATTTCCTGGGTCCATCTCTTATTCCAACTCCTAAATGACAATTCTCACCCTCTCTGTCCTCAAATGCCTAGCACTGCAACTCCTCCATCCTTTCAGTGCATCCTTGATTTCTATTTCAATGAGAAAATAAAGCAAGCAGAAAAGAACTTCCACTCACTCTCAACCAAATTTACAACCCACTTCATCTGTGCCCACATACTTGCCTTCATTTTTGTAACAAAGGATGAGCATTTCTAGCAATGTAAGGCCAAGTCTTCCATGTGGGTCCCAGATCCCACACCTCTCACTTACTCAAAAACATCACCCTAGGAGGCCTTTTCCTTACCGCATCATCATTTCCATACTTGACATTTTCTATCAAGAGAAGAATGCACAGGTAAGGTATCAACCCGAAAACAAATAAAAACTCCAGTGTTCTCACACTCCCTTCAGCTACTGGGTTATTTCCATGATCGTTTTCACAGCAAACGTCTTTTTAGCATTCCTTGCTTTTCATCCATATCTCCCTGATATCTAAATGGTCAGGAGAACCAGGCCCCAGTCCTCAGGTGTCCTCTTCGCCTACATTCACTCCCCTGAGGAGGCTCAGTGCCTTAAATACATCTATAAGACCAGCTTTCTTTCCACAATTCCAAACCTCTTGTCCAAGTGCCTATTTACACATCTCCTGGAGTCTCTAACAAGCAACTCAAATTTCGTAAGTCAAAAATGAAACTCCCAATTTCCCCTCACACCCCAAAGTAACTCTTTCTCTTAATATGTCCCCCGTCTCAAGTGATTAGCAAGTACATCCTACCAGTTGCTCAAACCAAAAAAAAAAAAAAAAAATGCATACATATATACATAAATAGAGAGAGAGAAATCAGTTATTTGTTCTTTGATTATTTATGAGACTATCCCTATTCTTCGGAAATATGATATATTTAGGAGTAAAAAGCCATAATAAATGTAATTTATCCTTTAATGATTCAGAATTATATGCATGTATGTTCATCTTGGTGTGTGTATACTGCATAAACACACATATATATGTATAGCTCTGTGTGTGTGTGTGTGTATGTGTATGTAGAGCTCTAGAGAGAGAGAAATGATGAAGCAACTGGGGTAAAGTGTCCTCAGGTGAATCTAGGAAAGGGTATAACTGAAGTTCGTTGAACTATTTTGGCAGCTATTTAAGTTTGAAATTATTTTCTCATAAAAACCATTTTAAAGGGGAATTACACCTGACTTCCCTCTCTCATCTCACCCAGGTCATCAGGAAATCATGTTGACTCTGTTTTCAGGTGGAACCCAGGGTGTTGCCACTTCTCGTTGTGTTCTCCATGATGACATCCTAGCCAGAGCCCCACTTTTGCAACAGATTCTCATCTGCCCTTCTTCCTCCTTCCCCTCCAGCAGTGATTGGGATGGTGTCCCTGCTGAAAGCCTGCCTGTGGCTCCTCACCTCACCCTGCCAAGGCCAGGGCTCTCCTCTGGGCCTGGCAATGCCCTGTGTGATGGGCCTCCTCTGCTATGACTCACTCCAGGGCACTCATTGCCTGGGCACCCACTCCCCAGGCACCTTCTGGAGCACACCAAGCCGAATCCCTCCCCGGGCGCTTTGCCTTTACTTTTCTCTTCCTGCCTAGAGTGCTCTTCCCCGAGGTGTCCACAGGGCTGCTTCTGCAATTCCTCAGGTCTCTACTCAAATGTTACCCCATCATCACAACTTTTTCTGACCAACCTCTATAAAGAGGAATCCGTCCTCCTGCCCCTCCGCAGGGCTCATCACCCCTCCCTTGCCTGCTTTACTCTTCTAGATCGGGGCTAGCAAACTTTTCCTTAAAGGGCCAGAAAGCAAATGTTTTCACCTTTGCAGGCCACATGGCTTCTGCATGTAATTATTCAAGGCTGTCACTGTAGCGTGTAAATGGCCATAGGCGATATATAAACAAATAAGTGTGGCTGTGTTCCCACAAATCTATTTACATGAAAAGGTGACAGACAAGATTTTGCCAATAAGCCATAGTTTGCAGACCCCTGTTCCAAATAAAGGCTATTCCATGTTGACTTGCTATCTGGGTTTGGTTTTGTTGGTTTTTTCCGATCTCTCATTATGGAATCAAAGCTCCACTAGACAATGCCCATATTTTTGTTCACTATTGTAACTTCAGTGCTCGCAAGAGCAATTGGCCATGAATTCAATATTCATTGGTTGAATGAATGAATTCATCAATGTAATACATTTTATTTCTATTAACCTTCATATATTTCCTTCCTCCAATACAACAGATACTCCTTCTGATCAATCTATCCCCTCAATATTGTTTGCTTATATTTTATTCTAACCAGACTTTGCTCTCCTTGATGGCAGAGGCAAACTTATTCCCTTCTTTAGGTCCAATACGCATCAGATGACCTAACAGATAGAACCTACCCAATGCATTTGTATTGAATGAAGGAATCTATCAAGATAACAAGACCAAGGTAAGAGATGGGAAGGCTAAGCTGAGGTTGGTGAGAAGAGCTTATAGGAAAAAGGGTATCCTAGGAGGGTAATTGCTAGCAATTCTCACTGATTACAGAAAATGGAGATGATATTCTGTTCTACTTTTTGCTGCTCAAACAATACCTGGAGGGCTTTTTTCCAACCCAAGTCCCCATACTTAAACAAACAAACAAAAAAATATGGCAGCATATGATGTTTTAGAGAAATCCAGCCAAGATAGTGAAAGGAAGGAGACTTGACATGCGAAGAACAGTTGAAAAACTGGTGATGGTAAAAAATTGAGACTGCTTAGCCTAGAAGAGACTTAGAGAGGTACATGCAAGCTGCCTTCAAATACTGAAAAGGTTGTCAGAGTTAAGAGGGATTAAATTCTCTATGAATTCTCTAGAAATCGAATAACCTTGTAAAATTATAGGGAGGTAGGTTTTAGTTCAATATAAGAAAGAAATATCTAGGGATTGGAGACATCTGAAAACAGAATGACCTGTCATCAGAAGACGTATTTTCCAACACCAGAAATTTTCAAAATGAAATGGACAACTTGACCTGGGCAACCAGGAAGAGCCTGGAAGGACGTGGGCATGAGGTCAAGGTCTTTGCCCAGGTAACAAGTGTTATTTTCCAACTGAGATTATATGATTCTCCAAAAAGCTATGGAGAGGAAGAAACACATTCAAAAGTGTAAGTGATGACCCAACATGCTAGCCATTGTCTCAAAAGGTTTTTGGGGTCATGATACAGGGCTTCAAAGAGCCCAGATTTAGGCACTTTATTACCAGCTGATATATCCTCAGAGAAAATTTTTTAATGGATCATCTCAAAGCTAAGACAAAGACAACGAGTTTAAGAATAAGGGAGCTATTCCAGTCATAAGAAATAAAGTGCTCAAGAGGCCCAACATTCATTGCAGCCTTCACAGCAGCCTGTTAATTCCTCTGTTTTCACAGTGAGCAGAAATTCTAACTCCTACTCACGGAAGATGATGAAAACTTAATTTTCTTCCTTAGAATTTCCACTTCACACCTCTAACCCACTATTTTTCAATAGATGACTTTACCTCCTACTTCTCAGAGAATTAAGTGGCCGTCAGAAAAAAAAAAAAAAACCATCAACTTTCTACCAGCATTTTGCAAAACTCATTTCTACCTACTACTGCGTGTCTTATATCAGTGAATTTTCCACCATGTACCAACTCTCCAGTCAAGAACCTAGCTCACATTCTTGATGCTGCCCTTTCTTCCTCCTCAACACATAAACACTCAGAGAATTGAGCTGATTCAGATTAATTAAAATTCCCAAGTCAGTGCATTCCCTCCTGACACTCTCCGAACTCCATGTAGCCTCGAATCCTTCCTATTTCCTGAGTGACACTTCTGAAACACAAAAGCTTATCACTCCCCTACCTAAACCCATGCAGAGTTCCCCATGACCATCAGGATAAAACGCACACCACAGAGTAGGGGATAAAGTGTTCTCCTCACCTGCCTCTCCAGTCTCACTGCTACTCTCAGACCTGCACTTTCAATAAGTTCTTCATGTGTATTAATTATCTGTTGTTGCTGTGACAAATTACCACAAACAGAGTGGTTTAAAACATCATACATTTGTCTTCGGGTTTTGAAGGTCACATGCCCAACACAGTCTCCCTAGGTTAAAATCCAGGTGTTGGCAGGGACATGTGCCACTCTGGAGGCTCCAGGGGCGAATCGCTTAGGTTGGTGCAAAAGTAATTGCAGTTTTTGCCATTTAAAGTAATTGCAAAAACTGCAATTACTTTTGCACCAATCTAATGTTTCTTTGCCTTTTCCAGCTACTAGACACTGCCTGCACTCCTTGGTTCCTGGCCCCTTCCTCCATCTCCAAAGCCAGAATCAACAGGATGAGTCCTCACATCACATCCCCCTGACCTCCTCTTCTGCCTCCCTATTCCACTCTTAAGGTCTCCTGTGATCTTATTGAGCTCACCTGAATAATCCAGGAAAATCTCACAATTTTCAAGTCAACTGCTTAGCAACCATTCCATCTGCGACATAAATCTGCTTTTGCCTAATATGTAACTTAATATAGCTGCAAGATTTTTTGTGACCGTGATTCTGCCAAACACACAATTCACACCTAACTTGTAGTTCCACATCTATCCATGGGCTATTTCACACACTGGTCCCTTGCCTGGAAAGCACCTTCTCCCTTACATAAGCCCAACCCACTCCCATTGTTTGACTACTTCCTATGACCTTTCAGGATCCAGCTACCACATCCCTCCTTCTCTGGCAAGCCTCCTATGAGGCTGTGAGGTTGGGATGGGTAGTTCCATTCTGCATTCCAATGAGTCCTCCATGCTTACCTGTAAGGGATGCGTAGTAAGTCATTGCTTATTGTGCACTCCTGGGGAAACATTGTTCCATTTAACTCTATATCCAGAGTGACTAGCCCAATTCCTCCCATCTAGTATGTCCTCAACACAGACCTAGTCATTCAGATCCATTCCAGGCTGCAGTATTTAACTCCTGGGTTAAACTACACTCCCGTGACCTCCATAATCAACCTAAAGGTTCTTTTTCTTTTCTGTTTTTCTAAACCACTTCTCGTTTTTCCTCCACTTCCTTGTTTGCCTTTTCGGTAAGCATATGTGTATACAGTAATGATTTTTTTTTGCCTCATACTTTAAGTGATTTATCTTTAAAGGTTAACTTCACATATTCTCTGTGGATTCCCAGCAATAACCTAGAAAGCAGCTAGGCAATCCCTTCAGAGTGTCAATATTTATTTATGTCTAAATTTTGTTGACTAAATGATACAGATTCTAAGCCTTCAGGGCAGAGCTCTTGGATAACGTACTTTGTTTACCTATTAGTGCACCAGTGACAGTCTACAAAGAGCTACAATGATCACAATACATTATTTGTACAGGCCAACACATGCCTTTATTATTATCACATTTGTGGCAAATGTGATATTTGCCAAAGTGGCTAGCACTTAAGTCTAATGGTCTAGAAACAAGGTCATGTTATCAAGTTTCAGAATATCTTGTTAAACATATGATTCAGTTTGGAATCATTCTTTTCTTTTCCCTCCTCCTCCCAATATTGTAATATTTCACTGAACTCAATTTATTAATAACGTATGAATTAATAAAATCTGAGGAATATAAATAAATAACATTAATAACATGTTATATTCCTCAAAATATCACTATTCTGTATTTTATTCCTCACAAAATCAAGCAAGAGTATAAACAGATTATAAAGCTACAGATCAACAAATGTAAAACATTGTAGAACAATCCAGAAACTAAATGCAATGATTAATGTCAGCCATGTTTAAAATGAACATATAATTTTGTGTATGCTGAAGAAAATTGGGAATAATCATATTAGAATGGAATTACATCCAGAAATTTTTTCTCAAGGAACAAAATTTCCTCAGGAGATACAGTTGTGGAGTAGAGCTGTGGGGTTGAGCCGGGTATTATATTATTTAATGACCACAGAAATAAAAAAAAGAAAAGGAGCTAACTCCACGCATGAATCACATGTCTGTAAAGTCGGAAAATACACAAAAGCACAATAGGTACAGAGAGGGACTCTGAGAAACTCTCTTATGAAATGCAAATGCATATTATTGAGGAGCATAAAAAAATACTGTTAAAGAAGTGTTAAGAAACCTATTATTTAGATGTTTGTATTAGTCCGTTTTCATCGTTCTATAAAGAACTGCCCAACACTCGGTAATTTATAAAGGAAAAAGGTTTAATTGACTCACGGTTCAACATGGCTGGGTAGGCCTCGGGAAACTTGCAATCATGGTGAAAGGCAAAGAGAAACAATGCATCTTCTTCACAAGGCAGCAGGAGGAGAAGGAACGCAGGAGGAACTACCAAACACTTAGAAGACCATCAGATTTCATGAGAACTCACTCACTATCATGAGAAGAGCATGAGGAATCACCCCCACGATTCAGTTACCTCCACCTGGTCTCTCCCTTGGCATGTGGGGATGATGGGGATTATAGAGATTACAATTAAAGATGAAATTTTGGGTGGGGACACAACCAAACCGTATCAGTGTTGTATTTAATTTTTATGTAAATATTTATTGAGTATCTACTAATTGTAGTCATCCTTTGACAAGGCAACCCCTCTTCTTATTCCATGCTTATAGTGTTGACCTCACAGGGAACACGATAATGAGAGCCTCATATTATGTAATTGATTTGTAGAAGTTAAATTACAAGACATTACACTTAATACCATTAAATTTTGTATTTCTGATTTTGATCTATCACTGTACCTATTTATACATCTTTTCCACCTTCAGATTTAGCCATCCACTGGATTAGCACCTCCCTGCTTTGTGCAACCCACAAATGTAAGCATGCCTTCTTTGGCTCTGTTCAAACATCAATGAGAACATGAAACAGCACGTGGCTATGAGAAACACATTATGGTCTCCACTGACAGTGAAGCCCTCAGAAACAAACAGCTGCCTATTCTGCTGAAACGAGCAAAAGGAAGGCCCAAAGAGGCAGCAATCACTGAAGAAAGAGGTCAATGCACCCACAAACACAGGCACTCTTTTCTTTTCTGAGAGACAATCACCCATTTAGGACCCCTTCCCTCAGGAGAAACTGTTCCCTCCTTCTGGGATAACATTCCGTAAGTCAGTATGTTTAAGGCTCAATAACAAGTTCCTTGCTGCAGGACTGACATTCCTAGATTATCTTGCATATACTTTCCAATATGGGTTGAAAAGCTTGGGATTCCGTTGTTCTTTGGTAGACTACAACTTTTCTATAAGCCACAGAGCTTGGATCTCAGCAGGACCAATAACGCTTCTGTCCTGAGCGCCCAAGGACTCCTCAGTTTAATGTCAGGTAAGAATGGATCCCAGAACAGAGTCCAAACCTGGAGGAATTTCTGAATTTCCTTGCTCCTCAGCTATAAATGTAATACCTGTTAACCAGAGCCCTTGAAAAGGTCTAGAACAGACTTGATTTTTTTCTTACGGCCCCTCAAACCAAGGACAGAGGTGAAGCATCTCACCTCTGAATTATGACTGGCTATTCAGAGAGAAGGAATACAGTTGTATTACTATCACTAGGTCCGCATAGATCTATTTTGCCCCAAAGAGTATCTTAAGAACTTTCTTAAAGATGGTCCCAAAATTATAATATGCAAATTCAACACATTACAAATATAATTTGTCTTCAGGCAAGACAACACCTAAGCCATGATTGAAGACCTGCAGAGAAGACTTCACCATCTTCTTCAATAACTAGTTTCAGCATTTCATAGCCTTACCATCAGCCAACTTTTCAGTCTAACTTCAATCCTGCTTCCTGGTGTTTACGTTGGGGAATACCCTTCTATGAAGCAATTTTACAGTTAGAGTGTTACTCATCAACCCAGGTATACTGCCAGTGATTAACGACACACGGAAATAGCCAAAGTTTGATGCTTTCAAAAATATGATTCCACTACTCACATCTTCTACAGCCAAAGACATAGCCACAAGATATTATTGCAATGTATTGAGGAGACCAATCTGGCTCTCAGATCCAACCATGAGATCTAACTTCAACTCCATACTAATCTCAGTCCAGCCAACACGTTTCAGAGAAGCAATCTCTACGTTATCATATAGAATACAGTGTTCATTACTTTGTGAATCCCTCAGTGTGGTGGTGAGATGCTTACACATGCCAACTCTTTTTGAAGCTCAACAGAGCACTGTGTGGATAGTTATTTCGCACAGAGTCCCTGGAATTTCTCCTGGGAAGCCTTTGGAATTAGAGTCCAGCTCACTATTTGTTTTCAGTTCATCTAAATGGGCCTGTGCAAAGAATATTATTCCGTTTGCTTCAAAGTCCTCTGGTGTAAACCAGGGTAGCATCATCAGCTGGTTGTTTTCACAGCAAGAATATCCTTCACTGGTGCTCTTCACAAAATTCTGAAAGAACTAATCTATAAACCAGCACTGCAGTGTTCATCAACCATCCAATTGGCAAATAAATACCACTTGCAATGTTTGGTTCTACAGCCGTAATAACATTGGGCATTTTTATATAAATCTATTTATAAGGGAGCCTTTGCATATTTCCATGCAACTCTGCAAGCAAGAAAATTTCACAAACCCTTTCAGTAGGTGCTAAATACCATCAACATGTGAATCATCTTTAAATCATTTCCTTAACAATAGTACGTTTTGAATGCTACAAATTACTTGGCTAAAAGACACAAGGAGCAAGCCAGCCAGCATACTGGTAAACTTACAAACTCAAATGAAGACAGTATGACTGTCACTTCATATATGCTCAGCAGGGGGATGCTAACACTTATTTCTGGGGTAAAATTACAGGTCAAAGTTGACAGGATTGCTTATTGAGAAGGCTCCCCAAACCAGACAGTCCAATATTCCTCTGCAGGAACAGGCCCGTTCAGATGGTCTCTCCCCACCCTACCACTCATCATGGTTGGCGTAGACAGAATAATGCTCCCCCAAAGGCAGCCTAAGCCACAGAACCCTTGGATATGTTCTTACAGGAAGAAGAGACTTTGCAGATGGAATTAAGGGAAGAATTTTGAGAAAGGAAGAATAGCCTCTATTACCCAGGTGAACCCAATGTCATCACAAAGGTTCTTTAAAAAGAAGGCAAGAGATCAAAGTCAGGGGAGCTGTGACAATGGAAGCAGCGGTTGGGGTGATGAGAGGAAGGGGCCATGAGCTAAGGGATGCGGGCGGCCTGTGATGCCAGAAAAGGCAAGGAAACAGTGTCTTCCTGGAGCCTCCAGAGAAAGCACAGCCCTGCTGACACCTTGTTCTTAGTCCACGGAGACTTCTGAGTTCCGGAACTGATATGGTTTGGCTGTGTCCCCAGCCACATCTTGAATTGTAGCTCCCATAATTCCCACGTGTCATGGGAGGGACCCAGTGGGAGGTAACTGAATCGTGAGGGTGGGTCTTTTCCATGCTGTTCTCATGATAGTGAATAAGTCTCAGGAGATCTGATGGTTTTATAAAGGGGAGTTCCCCTGCACATGGTCTTTCGCTTGCCTGCTGCCGTGTAAGATGTGACTTTGCTCCTCATTCACCTTCTACCATGATTGTGAGGCCTCCTCAGCCATGTAGAACTGTGAATCAATTAAACTTCTTTCCTTTATAAATTACCCAGTCTCAGATATGTCTTTATTAGCAACATGAGAACAGACTAATACAAGAACTGTAAGACAATAAGTTTGCATTTTTTAAGCCACTAAGTGTGTGATAATGTACAACAGCAGCAATAAGAAGGTAATACAATTGGTATGATGAAGTGCTCACAGAATAAAAACACAAACTGGACATTCATATGGACAGAGACCGGAATAGTGTCTTTTTCAGAAAATTAAAAGTTATTACATGACCTAACTTTTATTTCCATGTTTTAATTTTTCTTCCTTGTGTTCAGCTAACTCAGCATTCTGTGATCTTAGGCCTGCCCACATTATCTAAGATGACGATTTGCCCATCTTCTCACACTCCACAAACAGGAGACACTAACACAAAATTTTATTCAATGTCATTTTATTAAAGTTGCATTTAACTTTCCAAATGGACCACGTTAAAATCTTCCACTTATCCAATAACTTTAAAATGCTAAAAGACACCTCCCTTCCCCATTAAAGGGAGCAGTATAGTTTAGAGTAGGGGGAGGCAAACTGTAGTCCACAGGCCACATCTCCCTGTTTTTATAAACGAAATTTTACTGAAGCATGGCTGCCCCACTCCTTTCCATGCCGTCTATGACTGCTTTCATGCTACAAGCACAAAGCTGAGTAACTGTGACAGAGACACTATGATACATCAGTACCTATACAATAGCCTTTATTTTGACTTACAGACAATAAAGCCCAGAATATTTACTATCAGGCACTTTACAGAAAAAGTTGCCTGAATCCTACATTATAGGACTAATTTTGGAGTCAGACATAAAATCTAATAACAACTCAGCCATGTATGAGCTGTGTCATCTGGCACAAAGTTTTTCATTGTAGTGAGCCTCACTTTTCCCTATTTGTAAAATGGAGATATGAGCACCTACCTTAAAGAAGATTGATGCCTAGAACATAGTACATGCAACATCTGTCAAAATAGAACAAATATTTCATCATTTATATCTTCTCACATATTATCTTGCAATTCTGTTAAATATTAAATGCCATCAAAAATTAGTTTACAAAACATATAGGTACATAAGAGATGAGTGTTTCTGATGATAACATACTATGCAGTAGATGCTCAATAAGCATTTCTTGATTGAATAGTCTGAATTTTCAAGCCATGAAATGAAATCATGCAAATATTAAATTATGTTGAGACATTAAAAGTCTGCCCCAGATCTTCACCCAGCAATATCAACATTCAGGAACTCCTCCAGTATCAGCAAATAACAACATATCAGTGAGTGTCAACATTCAGCAATATCACCAAGCAATAGCAACATTCAGAAACTCCTCCAGTACCAGCAAGAAACTGTTTATAATGAACAGACTGCAGTAATGTCAAGGGTCAGGAACTTTCTTAGGCAGATCATCTGACAGAACTGCAGGGATAACTGAAGGCATTAACTGCCCTACATGAAGTAACACTATACACCAGCAATTTCTTCATGATTTATTTATAGATGCCCCTCAACTTACAATAGGGTCATATCTGATAAATACATTGTAAGCTAAAACATTGTATATTGGTTTCAACGTACAATATATTCAGTATATAATGGGTTTGTCAGAACACGACCCCATTGCAATTGAAGACATACTAAATGCGTATCGCTTTGGCCCCATCATAAAGTCGGAAAATCATTAAGTCGAACCATCATAAGTCAAACCATGTTAAGTCGGGGACAATCTGTGTATCATTTTAAGAAAACACAGAGTGTTCTTGAGGGAGAAGGCTAATTATTCCAACATTATATGGGGAAGGCAACCGTTTCATTTTAATTCCTTTCCAAGAAATCACTTATTGAATTTTTTTAATACTAAAATGTGGCCTGATTGGTAAAGACTGTTTTTTCTCAATTAGAAAATATTTTTAGATTGATTGGGCATTAACCATGACTCTTTCCAACGTTTTATTCCAATCTTACCATTTTCTGGGTGTGCCCTTGATTGTCACTGGTGAACAGGGTCACTTGGGCTTGGAGTCAGAACATCCCGGTCTGAATTTCATTCCTTCGCTTTCTACTGTAGTTGCCTTTGGCAAGTCCCTACATATTCTTAAATTTCAACTTTTTCATCTGCAAAATGGAACTAAAATACTTAAATCTTGGAATTGTTGTAATAATAAATGAGGTAGTATATATTAAAACTTTGGTAAAGCACTGTTTTGCATATCTATTATCAGAATAATTTAATGGTGGAAATTTAATGAGGGAAAAATCAAATACACTCTGTAAACTCTGAAGGGCCACTCAAAGGGGCTTCAAAAAGTTCATGAAAAATGAAATTAAAAGATTAAAATATAAAATATAAACTCAACATATGCTCCATCAAGTTCAAGACACTTGTGTAAGTGCTGACACCAGCCATTTAGTCCATCCCTAAAGAACTGAGGATCTTGGGAATTTAACCATGTCAATGCAGTTTTAGTTACATTATTACCTGAAGAAAACTGGTTGTCCTTCACAGATTTTTTTTAAGATTAAGAAACAAAAAGAAGTCAGAAGGAGCCAAATCAGGACTGTAAAATGAATGCCTAATGATTTCCCATGGAAACTCCTGCAAAATGGCCCTTGGTGGGTGAGAGGAATGAGCAGGAGCATTGTCTCGATGGAAAAAAGACTCTTTGGTGAAGCTTTCTCAGGCATTTTTCTGCTAAAGCTTTGGCTGACCTTCTCAAAACACTCTCATAATAAGAAGTTGTCATCTTTCTTTGGCCCTCCAGAAAGTCGACAAGCAAAATGCTTTGAGCGTCCCAAAAAAATGTTGCCATGACCTTTGCTCTTGACCAGTTTGATCTTGCTTTGATGGGCCCACTTCTACCTCTCAGTAGCCATTCCTTTTATTGCTCTTTGTCTTCAGGATTGTACTGGTAAAGCCATGTTTCATCTTCTGTTACAGTTCTTTAAAGAAATGCATCAGGACCTTGATCCCGCTTGTTTAAAATTTCCACTGAAAGCCCTGCTCTTGTCTGCAGTTGATCTAGGCATAATGGTTTTGGCACCCGTCAAATGGAAAGTTTGTTCAACTTTAATTTTCATTCAGAATTGCGTAAGCGAAAACAATTGAGATGTCTGTGATGTTGGCTATTGTTTCTGCTGTTAATTAACTTAGAACAAGTTTATTTTGGTGCAAAAAAATTGAAATCCATGCACAGTTTTTTCATAATACACATTTTCCACAAACTTTTTGAAGTCGCCCCATATAAACATTAGCCATTTGTATGTAGCAGTATATAGAGTAAAATTGATAATACTTTAATGTGAGTCAAAAAGTCATATTAGAAGTCATCTGAGTGTCATAGTTCATAGAAGCATTTCCCATATGAGACAAAAACTAGAAAAAACCCGAACACTCATCAACTGGTTAAGTGGATAGATCAGCGTGAGATAGTCACACTATGGAATGCAACTCAACAATATAAAGGGATAAAGGGCTAATAATACATGCAATAGCATAAATGAAGATCCTAAACATTACACTAAAGTGAATGAAATTGAACACAGAAAGGTTGTGTGCTAGGTAATTTCATGTGTCAACTTGACTAGGCTACGGTGCATGGTTGTTTGGTCAAACACCCATCTAAATGTTTCTGTGAAAAATTCTTTTTAGATATGATTCACATTTAAATCAGTAGACTTAGAATGAAGAAGATTACCACCCATAATGTGGGAAGGGTCAGCCAACCATTTGAAGGCCTTAAGAGAAAAGAATGAGGTCCTCCAAAAAAGCAGGAATTCTGCTTCCACCTGCCTTTGGTTTCAAAAGTACACTGTACCATGAACTCCTGCCAGAATGTCCAGCCTGTTGGTCTACACTGCGGATTTCAGACTTGCCAGGCACCATCAAATAACTCCATTCCTTAAAATATACATATGCACATATATATATACATATGCACGTATGTGTGTATATATGTATACACACACACATACATGTCTTAACTCTCATTTTGTCTTAATTCTCTAAGAACCCTGAATAATACAGGCTATATATCATCTAATTTCATTTACATGAAATTCTAAAAAACAGAGATTAGTGGTGACAGAAAGCATATCAGTGGTTCCCTGAGGCGAGGGCAGGAGAAACTTTTTAGGATAATGGAAATGTTCCATGTGTTTGTTGTGGTGATGATTAACTGACTGTATCAATCGCCAAAATGTATCAAACTCTGCATGTATATGCATGCTTAAAATGAATCAATTTTATTGTATTTTAAATCAGCACAATAAAAGTTGGGAGGAGGAAGTCACACTACAAACCATATAGCAATCTCTAATATGATTGTCTTACACATCATGGAAAAACTTAACTGAAAGTTGTTTTGCATGTAAGTTTATTTTTTCATGAATATGGGAATACTGGAGTTCACTGAATTGGGATTGTTGATGTTTATCGAACATGCTCAAGGTGAGCAAGCACTGACTAATATATCTGTCAGGCAGAACCATGAGTAAGTCACATATTCATTATTATGAACAAGTTAATTAAAGTCATAATACTAATAAATTATAGCCACTAAGACCATTATTGTATTCACTTCTGATTTATATACAGTCCCTCTCTTGAGTAAATGGGAATTTTTATGTGGCTATAAAAACTTGATAACTAATACATCAATTCATAGTAAACATCATTCAAAGGCAACTGTGACAAAATTTAGTCCCTAAAATATCAGGGAAGGACAATAATATAAAAAATAAAAGTGTTTATAACTTCAAACATAGAAACTGCATTATCAGTTCAGTCCTGACACAATTCTTTTTATCTGTGGCTCTGAAAGCATTTTACAGCAGTTCACAAGTTATCATCAAGAAATCATACACTCAGGACAAAGTATTTGGCAAACGTATTAGAGCAGCAAATAAACAGACTCAAGTCTTTGCTCAGGAGTTTCACCTCTGCTCCCTCAGATGACCTTTTGTCTTGACAATTCCATGAGAAACAAATTGATCTACCCTTAGCTTGCCCCCACATTTCCTAGATATGAGTCAACTAGCAAAATCTCTAAGTACTACCATGAATAACATTGCAATAAAGCATGATCACCCTGTGACTCAAGACACTGCGGGTCTTTCTGCTATCAATACAGAGAAGCTCATCTAAAGCTATTAAATAGTTCATTATTGCTATTGAAGTTTACTCAATACATAAGAAAATATCAGAAATAGGGGAACAAACTCGATGTCTAAAAATGTCCAGCTACGTAGTTTATAGTATAAAGTCCGTCTCCTCATTGGCAACATGGAATGATAGTGAAGACACAGGTTTTAGAGACACATTTTGATTGTAACACCAATTTTGGCACTTTCAATCTGTAGAGTCCCAGATTCCTTGATCTTTCCAAAATTCAGGCTCCTAATTTTTAAAATAAGAATGATTTTACCCACCATTCATGACTGTTTGAATATTCAAATAATGTTTGTAAAGGCTCTCTTCTAATACCCAACATATTATAAGATCTCAATAATAATGAGATATATTATTTCTATTATTATTATTATTATTATTTGGGATGGAGTCTCACTCTGTCTCCCAGACTGGAGTGCAATAGCACGATCTTGGCTCACTCTGCCTCCCAGGTTCAAGCGATTCTCCTGCCTCAGCCTCCCAAGTAGCTGGAATTACAGACACCCACCACCATGTCTAGCTAATTTTTGTATTTTTAGTAGAGACAGGGTTTTGCCATGTTGGTCAGGCCAGTCTTGAACTCCTCCGACCTCAGGTGATCCACCCGCCTTAACCTCCCAAAGTGCTGGGATTACAGGTGCAAGCCACCGCACACAGCCTATTATTGTCATTATTTTCCGTCTTAGTCCATCTCTTTTGCTATAGCAAATTACTTTAGGCTAGGTAATGTATAAATAATACAAATTTATTTCTAACAGTCCTGGAGCCTAGGAAGTCCAGGATCAAGGCTCCAGCAATTCCATTTCTGTTCAGGGCTGGCTCTCTGGCATCTCTGGATGCGATGCCTGGTTGTTGCATCATTCAATCGAGATGAATGCTGTGTCCTCAGTTGGTGGAAAGACCTAAAAGGGAAAAACTCACTCCCTCAAACTCTTTCATAAGGCTTTTATAATCCCACTCATCAGGGTAGGACTTTCATTGCTTAACCACCTTTCAAGGGTCTCACCTCTCAGTATCATCACCTTAGGGGTTAAGTTCCACATTTTGAATTTTGGAGGGACACATACATTTAAACCACAACATTTTCTGAATAGCTAAATTAGAAAATTGGGGCTAAGTGTTTAATTCCTGAGACAACTGCTGTTCTCCTAAAACAGCGGACTTATACCTTATAGATCCTAACAGGCTCCTATTGAAGTCACTGGAATATTGGCCGGGCGTTGTGGCTCACACCTATAATCCCAGCATTTGGGAGGCTGAGGTGGGTAAGTTGAGGCCAGGAGTTCAAGACTGGCCTGGTCAACAAGGCGAAACTTCATTTCTACTAAAAATACAAAAATTAGTCTGGTATGGTGGCACGAGTCTATACTTCCAGCTGCTTGGGAGGCTGAGGCATGAGAATCACTTGAACTCGGGAGGTAGAGGTTTCAGTGAGCTGAGATACTGCCATTTCACTCCAGCCTGGGCAATAGAGTGAGACTCTGTCTAAAAATAAAATAATAAAATAAAACAAAACATCAATGACCTAAATCTACACCAAACCCACAATTAAAATAAATAAATAAGTAAAGTCATTGGAATAGTGAACCAACTTTACATGGAGTTGTGCCAAAGAATGCTCTTTCCCTTAAAGGAGGCCAACATGAATCTCCTGAAGTGCAGGGCTTTATTTTAGATATAGAAGCAACCATCTCACATGCCTCTCAACACCGATTCCCCAACACACCAATTTAAACTTTCATTTTCAAAGACACTAAATCAATAGATGCCCACTGAGTTTGTGACTGAGCTAACTCCTATTAGAAGAAAACTTAAAAGGGTTGACAGGTGTCAATAGGTGCTGATTGACTTTTAAGAGATATATTAAAAAATGGGGGTGCCAATTTATTTTCTTGCCAGTGACAAATAAGTTTCAATTCCCTTAAAATACAGTTGCATCCCTTTCACACACCTCTTTGATTGTTCAGGGTTTCTATACTTCTCTCTTTTTCTGCTATTCTTTTTCTCTAGAACATCATTACTTCCCCAATTGATAAGAGTTGTATCTTTATCTTCTGCACCGAAGCCCAGATCTTGGAACTAAACAACGTACCATGAGTTAACTTACTTATCTGGCAATATCTATTATGTTAAGTGTAAAAGCAAATCAAAATATTAAGAGTCTTCTTTATAAAGATAGTAAGTTACCTGGTGAAGGTCATATCTAAAAGTATGCATAACAATGCGTGAATGTGACACATATTAACATTTATAAATTTCTACTCTCTGAATACCTGTGTCTCCCCGAAATTTATAGGTTGGAATTCTAACCCTAAAGGTGATGGTATTAAGCGGTGATTAGGTCATGAGGACAGAGTCCTCAGAAAGCTCCTTGTCCCTTACACCAGGCCCTAAGGACTCGCCTAGAATGCACTTTCTATAAACCAGGAAGCAGGCCCTTGCCAGACACTAAATCTGCTGGCACCTTGATTTTGGAGTTCCCAGCCTCAAGAACTATAACAAATAAATTCCTATTGTTTATAAGCCACCCAATTTATGGTGTTTTGTTACAGCATCCCAAACAGACTAAGATATAAATATACTATAAGCTCTTTCAGGGTGAGCGTATTCTCTTTATTTGGGTTCATGGAATTAACAAAATACCTGGCACAGAGTAAGTGTTCAATCAATATTTGATTTAAAAAAAAATGAATCAGCCATGTCTCCCACTATATGTTAAAGAATGACAGAGAATGAAATAACTGTTTTTTCTATCAAAAGGGAGATTTTTGAAGAATGCACAGTGGAAAAATCAGTGACAGCATCAACACAAAGCTGCCTGGCTTCTCTCTCATACTTGTCCGATTCCTCTGAAGATCCCCCAAGGGTCAGAGAGAAGTACTAAAGCTAGTTTGTATCTTGGGTGACTAAGTTAATGGGCTATAAGTACAGAGAACCAAAAAATAACATTTGAGAAAGAAGTAGAAAATGTATGATAATTGCAACTCTCTGGGATCATGGAAAACAATTGATTCAATCTTTGAAATGACTGATATTTATGACTTCTTTTCAAGGTAATTATTAAGGTAAGTTTCCTATAAATTATTTGTGTAGTGAAATTCACAAGCACTGAAGTAATATGGACCTTAGAAACAATCCTTTTATTTGCTACAGCTAAATTGCACCTTTTTAGAAAGTTCTTATATTTCCCCAATATTTAGAATTTGAACATCTTAGGGTGAAATATATATAATTAAGTATGTCTACATGCCTTCATTTTTAACCTATCACAGGCACATCCACTGATTGGCCTGTGATGTCTTAGACTTCATGTCACATCAAAAATTCTAGTTGAGTTTGCCTCAACTGGAGAGAAAAGGAAAAGATGGTATACCTTTTACCTTATGTCTTAGCCAGTGACTCCCCTATTCCCAAATTAAGATATCCTGACAAATTTGAGGTACAAACCTAAAAACAGGTAAAATTTAAATTACAAATACTTCTACCTGGGGTCTTCAGTATTTTATAACTCCTTCTTAGAGCTAAGCATAATTTTAAGTGCTAATAATGAACAAAATTTTCCTTATTGCTATTTTTATTCTTTCTTCTAATACCCAACTTCTAGTTCTGGGTTTTACATATCTGGCCAACAAAAAGTTTGAAGACTAATCACAAAAGCATGTATAAACACCAAGAGGTTTAGCATGTGTATAGAATATGAATTTGGAAATGTTTACCTATGCAAATATTTGAGAGCTAGAATTTTATTCTTGGCATAGAAACTAAGGGTTTTTTTCTAGGCACATTGCTACAGAAAACCGATATCCTGGAGGGATTGTTTACTTAGAAGAGGCTTTGCGATAAGAGTTATACTAGCATTTAATGACATTGATCTAATGTTATTTTATGGTTAAAGGAGCTGCAGAATTACCCTAAACTTTTACCTTTTATCTAACTAATAAAATGTCCTTTTTTCCCCCACTTTAATAGTAAAAAAAATAAAAATAAAAATAAATAAATTATAGTATTTTAACACAGGGTGCATTTCTTTCTCAGTTTCATTGACGCCAATGAAGGCAAAATGGAAAGAAATGTCATACTGACTGAAGTCATTAAAGGAAGCATGTAATTTAGTCAATAAATGAATTCAATAATATTCACACACTAATCTTTGAAAGAGTCAGTTGGATTGCTTTTTAATATGATGGAGCCAAAGCCTCCAGCCCTATTGACCACAGGTAAACCTCAAGGTTGCCGTCAAAATGGACTGCAGTCTCCGGTCATTGGGTTCTGTCATGAGATTTACATCACTGTGTTTCCCTGTTTTGACTGATCACTAAATACCTGAGGTATTTTGTCTTATTCTCAGACACGAATTTAATGCTACCTTTGAATGTTCAAAAAAAATGTTGCTGGTTATGTATTTGATGTTTACCTACTCATATGTGAAAATAAATACTTGAGATTCCATTTGTGAGCTACTGTTTGAATTGGGTTTTTCTACAGGAAAACCTGCTTACCCGGTTTGACTAAATCCCTAGAAGAATGTTTTGTGATACAAAGAACGGATTGTTATACAGGACAAGATAGGTAATTATGAGATCATGAATAAGTTTGTCTTTCACTGTGAAAGTATATAAAATAGGAATAAAATGTGTGATTACTGATTACAGAAGTTCTTTTACTATGGAACTTACACGAAAAAAAAAAAAGGCAGTTCCGTTACCTAAGAGGTCATTCAGAAAATGCTCAGCTTGTTGTAACCCAAGCTAATGAAAACAAGGAATTTATAGTTAAGGCTGACTTCCAATACCTAGACACCACAGGGTGTCTTTTAAACCACTTCCTTTATATGGTCCTTTGAGTCCATGGATGGGAGATCAGCTTAAACTGTGAATTTCCTTATTATTAGTTTCTGACACAACCTTAACCTACTTTGAGTGTACTCTGAGACTTTCTGGTTAGTGCATTTAACTTCCTCTCTTTAACAACATCAGTATGACCTTGATATAGGCTAAGCTACCACAACTGAGATTCAATTATGGCCAAATGGAGATATTGCTCTAGTTTTAGTCCCAAGCCTGGTGGGTTTTCCTTCACTATCCAACACCACTGATCACCATGCATGGGGTTTTTCAGAAGTGACATCTTCATAAAATATTTTTCCTGATATTAACTAACATGCAATTTATTTCATAAAGTTAACAAAACTTTCAGAAAGCTTTCAATATCCTTATTGTTTCAAAAATAAGTTCAAGAAAGATACCTTCTGTGTAAAATTACTGCTATGATTTACAAGAAAAGATCTTCTGCAGTCTTGTGTGTTAAGTTGAGAGGGTGAGATTCCATTGGTGACAAGGAGGAAACAATGAGGCTCCCCTCTCTCGTAACTGTCCATTTGAAACCTGTCTCTGCAGACTTTGATCCTTAGGTGGCTGCTCCAACAGGTCACATGGCATTTCTGCTTAGATAAGCGAAGTCCTCCCGTCATTTTTAATAGCCCAGGTTCAGCAATTTTATTGTCCAACCAATGCAACTGTCAAAATCCTGAATTTCGCTTGGAGTTCTTGTTTCCCTCCCCCTCCCTCCCATCCCTTGGGCCTGCTTTGTGGAGACCTACAGTGTATTGGGGCTGGGAAACCAATACTGCCAAAGTATGGTGCTTCATACATGCTGAACTGACAAAGAAGCCTCAAGGTCTCTCTGACCTTCCCTCATCCCCAACCACCTCTCCCAAAGCATAGGATGAAGTCATTCTCTGAAGCTCCCTTATCTGCCTAAAGTCCAGACCTGCCAAAGAAGAAAAAATTACCTCTGGTCCTCTCCGTAAGTTTTCATTAACTGAACTAATTTCACACGTAAGAAGACTGAAGTCTCTTGAACTTGAACAGACTTGTGTCACAAACCATTGTTCACTCTGTGGGCCCAACAGACTTTGATTCAGACCATCGTAGGTTCTTCAAACCCATCAAATTCTCCCTAGGGATTACATATTGCCCCTCAACAGAATTCCTCTTCTCCCCTCTCCTACAACCTGTTTGGCCAAGATCCAAGCCCCCATTCATTCTGTAACTTCAAGATGGTTTATAAGCTTCTGCACCCCAATGGGAGGTAGCTTCTTCATTCTGAATGCTCCTGTCACCCAAAACTATGATCAAATAAATTTCTGTGGTTCTTCTCCCATTAATCTGCCCTTGGTGAGTTGATTTTCTAGCAAACCTCCTCAGGGTGAAAGGGAAACTTTCCATTTGCCTCTTGTAAGCGAAAGCTTCTTCCTTTCAAAGACTTCTCCTTTTCTCACGTTACCCTATCCCCACTGGGCGGCCTTCTGGCTCTTCCCGGGTTGGAGTGGGCTTGGGGAAGAAGGAGAGGGGAGTGGATAGAAAACTTCTATGCTCTCTGGACTTTACTCTCTGAACTTTGGGGTTCTTCCAGGATAACTCTTTTTGTCTTGGGATGCATTTATGAGTTATCTGGAGATACTACCTCAATGCAGGTGTCCCATTATGTTCCTTTAATGATGTCAAAATTCTTTCTCTGGCTGCCACTTAACATACCGCTCAGGTTCTGTATCAGTGACACCCCTCCAAGCTCTTTCTGCTATCAGTAAGTGTGTGCTTCCAGATGGGGTCACTGTGACAGTGACCCTCCAGCTGGTGCCTTCCCCAGGGCTCACCTCTGTTCTTCTAGCTCCCAATGTAGCTATGGCCTTCAATGGGACAGGCTGCATGACTTGTAAGGCCCACTGCAAAATAAAATTACAGGGCCTCTTGTTCAAACACTATTAAGAATTTCTAGGTGGTGACAACACACCATTAAATGAGGTGTGGCCGTCTGGGTGTGGAGCAGTGTGTGACTGCACAGTCTCAGGCCCAGCTCTTCACTCTGTGACCGGCAGGGCTTCAACACCACTCCACAATGTCTCCTAAGACGTAAGTGGCTCCTTTGGAGTCCTGCTCAGTAAGCAGAGAGCTGGGGGAATCCCCCATGCCCTCTCTTTGGATTGAGGAGGCAAATGGTAAGTACTAACTTTCCTTAAGAAGAATGATTTGAGCGCACCAACATCACTCTTTGCTACTGTAGGAGAGAAATAGTATTTTTCTCACCCATCTCAAGGTTCATGGCTGAGGCCTTTATAATAAAATACAGATTAATAGGGAAAAGCATAACACATTGATTTAATCTAAATTTTACAGATGTGGCAGCCTTTAGAAATGAAGACTCGAAAGAAACAGGGCAACCTGTGTATGTTTCTGCTTAGGTTGGAGTAAGACGACAGTCATGCAGAAGTAGAATTAGACAGAGGGGGATATGAGCTAACTGTAATAAACTATTTGTTTAGAGTCTTTGTATCAGTCCATTCTGGCACTGCTATTAAAAAATAACAAACAAAGAAACCTGAGACTGGTAAATGTGTAAAGAAAAGAGGTTTAATTGGCTCACTGTTCTCCGGGCCATACAGGAAGCATACGGGCTTCTGTTACTGCAGAGGCCTCAGGAAACTTAAAATCATGGCGGCAGGTGAAGGGGAAGCATGTACATCTTACATGGCCAGGGCACGAGGAAGAGAGAGAAGAGGCAGGTGCTACATGCTTTTAAATGACTAGATCTCATTAGAACTCAATATTGCAACCAAGGGGGATGGTGCTGAACCATTAGAAATGACCCCCATGATGTAATCACCTCCCACCAGCCCCCACCTCCAGCACTGGGGATTACAATTCAACGTGAGATTTGGGTGGGGACACAGATCCAAACCATATCAGTCTCCTTGGCATCTCCATCTCCTTTCCTCCAGGTGTAGACGGGAGAGGACTCCTACGGAATAAGGGTCTTATGGGCAATGCTTCAGTAACAAAGGGCAAGAAGAAGGTGGGCTTCCTGTTTGTGCTGTTTCCTCATATGGACAAGGTGCCCTGTTTGGGAATAGAATGTCCTAAACCTTGTCACTCCCTTCAAGGTGAGCCTTGAATCAGAGGTTGTCAAAAATCTTCTAAGTACGTGCCTAGTCTGTATATCCAGAGCTGTCTTCTAGCAGCTGCACCCAGATTCCTCTCTAGGAATCCCCCAGTGCACCACCCCCAGGCCACTTCCCCCCAGTGGCTGTCTGCCTGGCTCACTATGGAGCATGCAGCCCAGCCCCAAGCCCCCGCTCCAGCATGCCACCTTCCATGACAGGAGCACTGCATGCTGTGGGAGTTTTGAGAGGGAGTACCAGGAAGGAGACCCTTGTTCTCTTTCCAGTGAGAAAGATAAAATATGTGACCTGCTTTAGAATCTAGATGCTGCCATGTTGTGACCACAGAAGTGAAATCAAGGCCTGGGAAGTAGAAACAAAGGCTGAAAGCTGATGATGTCTTCTGAGCCCCTGCACCCAGACCACGCAGCTCACAGTCAAATGAGCCAGTGGATCCCCTTTTTGCTTAAGCCAATCTGAATTAGATTTTGTTTAATTTACAGAAAGGATCTTAACTATTAAATTTATCAATACTACCCTTTTGTATTTCATCATTTCTGTTTTATTCCTAATTGATAATTACTATAAATATGAACTTTAAAATTATTAAAATACCATGAGCCTAGGTGACATGGAGAAACTATGTCTCCACAAAAGAAAAAAAAAATACAAAAGTTAGTCAGGCATGGTGGCACACACCTGTAGATCCAGCTACTCAAGAGGCTGAGGCAGGTGGATTGATTATGATCATGTCCCTGCACTCCAGCCTGGGTGACAAAAGGAGACCATGTCTCAAAAAAAAAAAAAAACAAAAGCCATGTATTTTTACCATTATCCCATCTATATGTTCCCAATGTTTTGTTATTATTCAAGGTCAGGTGACCACACTGCTTTTTCAGACCGAGGGGAAAGGAAACTAACATAACTACAACACGAGGGCACATATTGGAAGCGTGACATTTTGGAGGCAATGGTAACAAAATGTCTAAGGTCCTTGAGCCCCTCAGAGACCTATTCTAGAAAATATCCATTAATTAATGTGAACAGTGACTACAATTCATTATTTGATGCTAATGAACAAAATAGAATATCATCATTTATATAGCATTTAATGTTTTCATACAACTTTAATAATACATATAACTTTTTTAAAAATGGTATTCAATGCCTCTTAAATTATAGCTATTTCATTAATAACTGTCATTTTGAAGTAAGCAAAAGATAAAGGACGTAGAGAAAAAATTATTAGCAAAAGCAACAAAAAGAATATTTGAAAGCTTGACCTTCTATTTCCTCCAAACCAGTGTAACTCATAACGAATATGAAGGGAAAACGGTAATATATTTTCCTCCATATTTTATATCTGTCAAAGACACTGATACCTATTTTTCCTCATCGACATGAACAGTTCACTGAACGAGAGCAAAGTCAAGTCTTATAAATACAACTTAAAAGCAAGGGGAAGCCTGTTCTTAGAAGAAACATGGTATATAGACGGCCTTCTGTATCTAGAAATGCTACTGCCTTTACTATTTCTAACCACAGGTTGACTTTGTTATTTTAAAGACAAAACTGGAGGAGACCACAGTGGTGGGGATAATATTTTCAACGTTCTGCAGCTGCATTCATAAACTGAAATCTCTTTGAAGTATAAAATTAATAGTTGAATGATACCCCTCAAAGAGTGCCCCAAAAAGGTGACCAGAGCCTGCTAACTCTGCAATTTTAAAATGTGAACATTTCCAGAGATGGGAACATGTGGGTGCTGATAACATCCACATCTGGGGCTTATTTCTCCTGCCATCCATCTACAAGTAGACTTCTTTGAAGTCAAAAAAAGCTCTGAGGGAAATTGTTCCAGAATAATAGGTTGGAGGTACTCTTGGAAAATTGCTCTAAAAATAAACAAACACAAACAAAAGATGGTGAATCACGACTGTATTATAACTTAAATGAAGCATTTTCCCCATGAAAACCCTAAAAGACTCTCTACAGATAGATATAGATGATAGATATATACATGTAGAAAGAAAACATGTATATATACACATACGTAGGTATATTGTCTTAACAAGAGCAAGTTAATCCTCATGAATAAGGTATCAGTTTTCAAAGTATTTCTGGAGAAAAACAGAGGAAAGAATAAGTGCCATAGTTGGGTGCAGTCTGGGTAGAGTTATAAACAGTGGAATAATTTAATGGCAGTAACAGGATTAATGATCAAGTTGGCTGAAGTCTCACAATTTCTTCCCACCAGGCCACAAATACACAAATTACCAAAAGGCTAGCTGGGTAACACCTAGGTCTAAGAGGGTTACTCCTCTGCTTAAATCTGTAAGTTAGCTCCCCACAGCCTACAGAACAGAGGTAGAGGCTTTTGGCATGGCATCCAAAATCTATGAGGCCAGGCACAGTGGCTCACACCTGTAATCCCAGCATTTTGGGAGGGGGAGGCAGGCAAATCACCTAAGGTCAGGAGTTGAAGACCAGCCTGACCAACACGGTGAAACCCCATCTCTATTAAATACAAAATTAATTAGCCAGATGTGGTGGCTCATGCCTGTAAACCCAGCTACTTGGGAGATTGAGGCAGGAGAATCGCTTGAACATGAGAGGCAGAGGTTGCAATGAGCCAAGATCGTGCCATTGCACTCCAACCTCGGCAATAGTCTCTGTCTCAAAACAAACAAACAAACAAATAACAAAAATCTATTCAAGATTGCATCATGCCTTTTAAAAGAAAATTTATATCCTTACATATCCCACCCTGCTTTGCACATGCACGGCACACACACACACACACAGGCTCACACACATCTCACTCCAATCAAACCAAACAGCTTGCAGTTGGGCCTTTGCACATGCTGTTTTCTCTAGCTCAGGGGTCAGAAAACTTCTACGTAAAGGGACAAATAGCAAATATTTTTGGCAATTGAACGATAAAGGTTCTGTTACACTACCCTGTTGTTGGACATAAATGAATACACATGGCTGTGTTCCAATAAAACTTTATTTATGGATGCTGAACTTCAAATTTCATATGATTTTCATATGTCATGAAATATTTCTCTCCCTCTCGCCACCATTTAAATATATAAGACCATATTTAGATTCCATGTCACACAAAAACAGGCAGTGGCAGTGGGTCTGGTTGGGCCCACAGGCCACACTTTGCCACTCTGCTTCAGTCCTGCAGTCTTACTTTATTTATCTCCAACCTGCTCTTTAAGGCAGTCTTGGGAGCCTTCCATGCCCAAGCATAGTGTTGTCATAGCCTCTTTAAAACAGCTCTCTAAAAAGATTTGTTTCAGTATTTTAAATATGTTGTACTATCTTTCCTCCCAACCAGGCTCTGAGTTCTTTATCAGCAGGAAAATTCTTTTGTAATTGTGTATCCCATCAAGCTCTCGACATGTGGCAAATAAATAAATAATCATGGAAAGTGAGAGGATAGTAATTTCTATACTCCTTCTTTCTCTTCTGAAAAGTATTTCTTATGAGTCATTCCTCTATGGATAAAAGGTATTTGGTACAGAGGTGCAGGGAGACCGTCTGCTTGGGAAATCCAAGCCCTGTCAATGTCAAGTTCCAGGTTCTTTGTCAGTGATAATTGCTCATGTAGCCTGTTCCAGGGTGTGGTTGATGGTATTCATCCCACAAACATTCTGTGGCTGCTGGGTATCAGGATTGTGACTGGGAATGGGACAAAGAGCTTCCTTGCCCTCAGGAATGCACAGAGTGGTCAGGAAGAAAGCTTTCAAAAGCCAGTCTGAGGACAGAGTGAAAAGAAGGAGCTACAGGAGCAACAGAGCAGAGGAAGCCGTCCCGTGGGAGAGAAAGAGGTTAGGAAAGGATCCCTAGAGGGGTGGTCTGCACACCAAGACCCAAAGGTAAACTGGAGTTGGCTAAATAAGGGAGAGAGAGAGAGAGAGAGAGGATAATGATATGGTTTGGCTCTGTGTCCCCACCCAAATCTCATCTCAAATTGTAATCCCCACATGTCAAGGGAGAGAGGTAATTGGATCATGGGGGCAGTTTCCCCCATGCTGTTCTCATGATAGTGAGTGAGTTCTCACAAGATGTGATGGTTTTATAAGGGGCTCTTCCCCCTTAGCTTACACCTCTCTCTTGCCTGCTGCCATGTAAGACGTGCCTACTTCCCCTTCCACCATGATTGTAAGTTTTCTGAGGCCTCTACAGCCATGCAGAACTGTGAGTCAATTAAATCTCCTTTCTTTATAAATTACCCAGTCTCAGGTATGTCTTTATAGCAGTGACAATGGACTAAAACAGGTGTCTAAGCAGAAGGAACAGCTTGGACAAAGGCTCAGAGGTAGGACAGCCAGAGAGGAAGAAGGCTGCTCAGCCACTGCCTCTAGTAGCATTTGCATTGGGCCACATAAAAGGTGTTCTCAGGGAACTAGCTGCTGTCTGGCCAGAGTAAGCCTTCATCATCTGCAAATGAGAGCAGTGAGTTAAATACTGTGTATGGTCATTCCTGAACATATTTTTTCTAGATGCTGCCCCTATTATTTCAGGGCTCTTAGTGCTTTTTGTTTAATGAGATGCTCTGTGGGTTTGAACCCTTGTAGTCTTTCATTTGGGTTTCCTCTCCCTCCCTTAGTTTACTGAGCACCTTAAGGAATGAGGTTTTTTTGTTGTTGTTGTTATTGTTATAGAATTTATTTGACTTTATATACCTATAAGATTTCATTCATTCAAGAAATACCTACTAAGCATCTTTTATATGTCTGCACTGTTCTAGGTGCCTGGGATACATCAGAATAAAACAGACAATGATCCCTGCACTGGGAATCTTTCACGGAAAAGAAGGACTGAGATAAAGTCAGTAATACTCACAAAATAATAAATGAGCTAATGATATACTAGACAGTTGTGAGGAAAAAAGACTATAAGGTAAAGTAGTGGAGAATGTGAGGCTGAGGGGTGCAATTTAAAGAGGAATTTAGGAAAGGCTTCATTGTAAAAAACACTTTGAGCATAGACGATGAAAGGGAAGGAACTGGCCATGGGAATATTTCCAGGAAAAGGTAGTAGTCAATGCAAAAGGCACTGGGCAGGAACAGTATCATTTTATCATTCTGAAAACTTCAGGTAAGACCATGAAGTTTAGTGAGGAGTTGCAGGAAGTGAGAACAGGTACAGGCTGTGGAGAGTCAAACCCTGAAGGGTCCTATGGAATCTTGTACCCACTGAGGCTTTTATTACTATCTCCAAAGAAGAGCCATGGCAAGGGTTTGAACAGAGGCATGACATCATAACCCCACCTGTGTGTTGGAAGAATTATTTTGACTGTGGGGTTGCGACGAGGTGGTAGGGACAAGAGCAGACCACAGGAGGTGGCGAGAAGTCCCTTGTAGCAATCCAGGTGAAGCATTGTAGGGGCTCAGACCCAGGCAGGAGAAGGACAGCTGCTGAGAAGCGTTTCTGGAGAGCTGCGGAAGCAAAGTCAGCAGTCCTTCCTCACTGGT
Organism: Macaca thibetana thibetana; assembly: GCF_024542745.1. Classification (NCBI taxonomy): domain Eukaryota; kingdom Metazoa; phylum Chordata; class Mammalia; order Primates; family Cercopithecidae; genus Macaca; species Macaca thibetana. The sequence continues at coordinate 85,815,275 of NC_065594.1, forward strand.
TGAATGCAGCATGTAAGGGAAAGAGAAGAAAGGGTCAAGGATGAACCTACGTTTTTGGCCAGAGCAACTGGAAGGTCGGAGTCACCACTGACAAAGATGAGGGAGTCTACAGGGGAGCACATTTTGGAAACAGAGCAGAAGTTGGATTTGCTAAGAATTCATTGTCTCGTAGACTTTTACGTAGAGACATCAGAGGCAGTTGACTATGAGTCTGTAATTCCAAAGTGAGTTCTGAGCTGGGGATATAAACTTGGGGGTCTTCTGCATATAAACAGCAAGCAGTGCCAGGAGATGGGCTGTGGCCACAGAGGGGATAAATGAAGACAGAAGAGAAGAGGGTCCTGAGAACTGAGTTCTGAGTCTCTGACATTAACAGTGACTTATTGTCATTGTTGCTGACTGTTTCACTGGGTAACTCAGGTAAAAAAAATTCAATAGTTCAAGTAATACATTAGATATGTATGTCATTGCCTTTTTTATATTACCGTAAATGATATTACATATTATTGAGAATATGGTTTGGCTCATCCTACACTGACAAAAATCAAAACCACCATCTTCCAGCAATGACTATATACAAAGTAGAAATTACACACACCTATTTCAAACATACATATATATTTCAAAATAGTGCAGAAAACTCTACTGAGTTGCTCCATCTCTAAACTATAGCTGAACACAACAAGAACAAAATACCTAGGTACAAAAACAAAGGCTGAGTCAGACAGGCACTAACCTGCTGAAAACGATTTGCATTTGATGAACTCCAAAAGCTGAAGACTAGGAAGAGATCAAAATTCTTGAAGAACTCTGTCTCACTATAAAAATAGATCATACAGGAATCCTAACCTTCACAGCATCAGAAAAAGAAATTACGTAAAACTATTTGCAGGAAACATTTTCCATGCTCAAATAAGTAAGGCCCGATAGCAATGTGACAACACACACAAACACAACCCACTGCCAAAATGTCAGTGTTTCAACCCATTATAAAGAGGGGGCATAATTCCAGGGCAGCAGAAAGCACTGGCTGCCTGGAGCCCAGGCTCAGCTCACCCTCTCCTAGATCAACTTCCTTCTCCTCTGGAAAGAACACGGCCCTTTCCACTAATGCACACTGCAGGATGAAAGGGGAAAAGCGTTGTTCTGCTCTAAGAGGAGGGGGAAGAGGAAGAGAAAAACTCGAATGTGAGTTCTCTATGCACTTAGAGAAAATTGCATGGTACTTCAGCAGAAATCTTTGAGCATTACTCAAAGATATAAAAGCAGTATGTCCTACTAGAATCCTAAAGCTTTTGAATGAAAGTTGCCTTACTTTTTTCTTTCTTTTCTTTTCTTTTTTTTTTTTTCTTTTAAAGTATAACCCTGCAATTTACTGGAGCTGAAGGCCCCTCCTTTTTTTTTCTGACATGGCAGATTACTTTTTTTTTTTTCTTTTTGTAGGGGGATTGAGTGTTGTTGTTAGTTAGAATAAAGGCCTAGACACCAAATTCTTAGGCTCTGTTCCTAGTTCTGACCATAGTAATGAGGAAATACCATGTCTTGGTGGAAATAAATAAATGCACATAAATGCATCGGTTCCACTTAAACCCTGTAGGAATGCTGCTATTTCTTGGGAGATACCATAATGACAACACATACAAGGCCAGTTGTGATTTCCAAAATTAAAAAAATATATATATATAATAGTTGTAAGGAAAATGCCCTGAATGGGAGAAACTGTGTTCACTCTTGGAGTAACTGCTTAAACAACAGTTATTTAATCAGCTCCATGACCACTCATAAGCTACAGTATTCTTTAGAATAAATTTCAGAGCTCCATATTGTATTACTACTTTCACTTCAATTTTGGAAAAAGAGGTATAACAGTAGATTTTACGATGCTTCTTTATTCAAATGAAATAAAATATTATCCAAAAAGTTCCTTGAATCAGTTGCGAATTAACTTGTCAACTTGTTAATTTACTTTTGAGTAACAACCGCATACTCCTCTCTGCTTATATTTTTTGACAAATACTATTTTATTGTGTAACTGGTGCACACGTATCATAAAATATGCACTGACAAAACAAGTACTTGTTGGAATTTTTCCCATCCAAGTAAAAACCAGGCCCGATCCTGCTTAGCTTCTGAGATCAGATGAGACTGGGCACATTCAGGATCATTTGGTTGTAGACACATGTTGGAGCTTCTATTTCAATCAGAAGACAGACAAATAAGACAGTGAGCACGGGAAATCACCTCCAAAATGGAAAGGGATTCTCCTAGGGTGTCTTACTCATTGTCAATTTCAGGAAATTCCCCAAGGGATGTTCCTGAATGTTGAGTCTGTCTAGCTTAAAATGACTCAAGTCATGTAGCAGTTCTCCCAGAATTCTGTTCCATAGACTATTTCTCAGGTTTGCTGGAATCACAAGAACAGTTTTATTCTTTAAGATATGAATTAATATCAGCCACAACTTAAATTAACCTAATACATTTCTTCCATGGTCTAGTCTGCAACATAACTTTCAAGCGTAACTAAGACATTACTTTATTGAATTCCTTAAAAATTGAAAAATTAACTGATGCTATTTTTAATAAATGTCATGTCATAAATGCAGTCTACATTGTAAACACTGAAAATAATTTGATTTAAAAGGCATAAACTAGCTTTGGTCTTTCTGCTTAATCCCTTTTGTGTAAAAAATGTCCTGTTCCTGACTCGTTTCTACGTTACATTCAACAAATAGTCTGAAAAATAAATTTTAATGACTCCTTTTGTGCTTGTATATTTTTCTTTAATATCTTCTTATTCATTTTTGAACAAAGAGAAATTGTCAGAGTCAAAGACATGACCTTTAATTTTAAAGGAATTTTCTTTTCTTACAAATCTGCTATCATCGTAATCCTAAAAGCACAAAAGAAAGCTAAATTATCTATCCTTTTTTCTTTGACCACAACAACTTCTAAAATTTAACTTTGATCCAGATTAAATGATAGCTCAGCCAAAAATGTCAAGAGGAGCCTTTTGGAGTTGGGTCCTATGTGTGAGTAGCTGGTTCATGCCGTTTAAAAGGCAGGACTGAACTGTAGCATGGGGTTGCTATGTAAGGCAGTAAATAATGATTATAAATGCTTCGTAAACATTTTTAATGTGACACATCAATGCTCTATGATAAAAACTAAAATTCTCCAGTGAAGTACAAGGGGACCCTGTGCTGGCAGAGGCGCTGGCCTTTGGATGAGTAATAGCCACTATTAGTAAAACCTCATAGCTCCTTTGAGAGGGAGGGATTGTGCCATCTTGCTATACTTGTTACCTCCAAATATGGGAAAGTTATTCCTTATTTCCTTTTTCAAAGCTTGACTGCTGATTGAGAAGAGCGATGTGAATACTTGTTCTCTTACACCAGCCCAGTGAGTCACAGCCATAGAAATTACAAGAGTTAAGAAAGTGCATCATCTCCTTCCTTGGAGAACACTGAGGGATGGTGACTTGCAGTATGGTCGGGTTCTCAAGCTCACAGTGCACCTTGTTTCCTCAGGGTGTCTTCTTCTGTCTGTTCATTGCTTGTTAAGCTAATACTCGCTGAATGTATTTTCTGGTCTCAGTGTAACCTATTCTGCTAGGTCTCATGAAATAACTACCTTTAACGCCATGTTGCCTTTCTGAATGAAAGCAGTCATCTATTCTCACAAACAGTACTCTTAGACCACGACATCTTACCTAAAAAATATCTTCATTTTTTTATCAATAGCTTATCATTTATCCCTATCAAAATTACCTCTCTTCAATTTTATACAACCACAGTTTGGACTAATTTTTGCTTAATGTTCTCGAGTATGTCCTACTGGTAAATTTTAAAGACGTTGTTCCTATATCATTGCCTCTATTTACATAAAGCCTAAAATAATTTGTCCAATGATATACTGTGCATTATAGTGATGATATCTGTCTTAAACTTTAAACAAATGGTCTATCCACCCATATCCCATGCTGTTTATAACATATGTGCCCTGTTTTGTTGTTTAACATTTTTTCGTAGAATCAGTGTATCCACAACACTACTGTATTTCTTTTCAAACTGTCCTTATTGGGGTCAGTCTGCAATTAATACTCTCATATAGGTCCTGGGAAAGGGAAGAGAGGAAAAAGTGGAGGGTGAGCATAGGTGTATGATTCCTTGGGAGGCACAATATTTTGATTTTCTGGGACATGTTTTAAATACATGCACACACCACATAGATTTTGATATGCTCCCCATTTTGACTCATTTGTCAATTTGGGCAACATGTATCTAGCATATTCTATAATCCGGGGCTCTGTCCTCCATGCAAGTGAACGTCATTAGCAGAAACAGGAACTCTGAGAGGTACAGGGCATAGGTAAAAACCAGTGGAAGGCCCCCTGAGGCCAAGCCCCATCAATGTCATTGATTTTTATTTCAGTGTTTCTCTGCCAATTGTTCAACTTTCCTGAAATTTATTTTCCTAAACAGAAGAGATCTTGGATAAGTCATGTAAACTCCCCGGCCTTTTGTTTTTCTTAGCTATGTAATCAAGCAGTTGACTTGTGAAAAACTATTCAAATATGGACTACATAGAGTTGTATTTGCAAAATGCTTTTTTTTTTCTTTTACGTCAGGCTAATCAGTCTATATCGCTATCCTTAACAGGGTAGCTAAATTATCATTGTGCCTCGAAAAGCAGTGCCAAGGAGGCAGCAGTGGTGAAATAGGGCCCGCTGTGTGCGGAAGAGTTGGGTCAGGCCACCTCCCAGGGTCTGCGCACCGTCAGAGTTCCACATACGCTGAAATGTTCTAAACATCCACCTAGTCTCTTACCTTTTCCTTGCACTGGAAGAGGATGAGCTGTATTTTGGTCAGCTCTGGAAAAATTAAAACAAGTAATACTGTTGAGTGCTGGGAAGGATTGACGGAAACAGAAGCCCCCAGGCAAACTGGTAGGGATGTATTAGTCACAGCCACTCTGGACAGCAATTTGGCAATATTTAGGACAGTTGAAAATGTGCATGATCAATGATCATACCCAATTTCATCTCTAGGGAAACACTCAGAAAATGCACAAGAATGTTTACCGTGGTGTCCTCTGGAAGACCCCAAATCATAAACGAACATTTTAGAAAGGACTATCCAGAAAACGTGTGGATTGTGTGTGCCATGTCTCACTGCATGCTGGTTAAAATGACCAAACTAGACCGGGCGCCGTGGCTCACGCCTGAAATCCCAGCACTTTGGGAGGCCCAGGCGGGCGGATCACGAGGTCAGTAGGTCGAGACCATCCTCACTAACACGGGGAAACCCCGTCTCTACTAAAAATACAAAAAATTAGCCAGGCGTGGTGGCGGGTGCCTGTAATCCCAGCTACTCACGAGGCTGAGGCAGGAGAATGGCGTGAACCCGGGAGGCGGAGCTTGCAGTGAGCCGAGATTGCGCCACTGCACTCCAGCCTGGGCGACAGAGTGAGACTCTGTCTCTCTCACACACGCACAAAATAAACCAAACTAAAGGGTGGTGTGTTTTGTCTCATCCAATGATGGTAAGTGAAGAAGTCAAGTGTCAGGATGACCCATCACACGTGACATTGAAACACATTTAAGACGACACTGCACACTGTTTTTGGGTATCAGTGCACAGGTAATATGTAAAAACATCTCATCAAACTCAAATGGATTTTTGTTTTATTCTCAAGAGGTAAAGAAAGGAGAGGAATAATATTGTAATGGTGGTCAAAAGGAGCTTGGCTTTGTCTACAAGGTTTACTTCCTTTGTCCTTTCTGCCCTTTTGTTAAAAGAATAAATGCGTTTGTTTTGTTTTTCGTGTGCCTCCTTTTTCTCGTAGGAAAAGCACACACATACACCTTTTCCGTACAGTTTTGGAAAAATACAAATAGAAAAAAAAGGAAGGCAACAAATATTACATAATGTGTTCAGTTTTAAATGTGGGTGGTGAGAATATAGTTGATTGTTATGTTATTCTTTGTCATTTTTCTGTGTTTTTCACATTTCTCCAAATGAAAAAAAATCGACTCTAAAAGAAAGCAGCCAACGCTTTAGTCTGTGTCACATTCACACAAACACACACGCACCTACACACACACAGGCCTCCACTGTTCATTAGCTGTGAGATTTGGGCAGATCACTTAACCTCGCAAGGCCCTGGGTGCCTCTCGGGTGTAATGAAACCTCACCCAGCTGAAAGCCAAGGGATGGACTAGACAGCCTCTTGGGATGCTTTAGTTCTCAGCGCTATGATATTAGCTTTACCTGCCTCTCCAGAGACAGAAGTCATAAAGAGCATGAACCTCCCCTACCTCCATTTGCCATTCAGTTCTGGGACCTGTCACGGTATGCATCAGAGAGCCTGGAAATGCAGCCCTGTTCCAAACTGGCTGTGTCGCTGCTGCAATGACCCCTAGCCAAGTTCTTCTCATCGACCTGGGAGGGGCGCTAGAGCCAGGGCTGTGTGCATGAGGACTAAGAAGGAACCTTCTCCACCAGACAGGCACAACAGCAGGCAGCTGGTGGACAGCGGGAAACAGTCAGGGACAAAGGGGAGGTAAAGTCAGCACTGGGGGCAGATGGAAACCAGGGATAGGGAACAGTGAGAGCAAAGGAGCAGCCATGGTGCCAGCACGGACTCAGACATCAGGAAGCGGGGACGTCAAGCCAGAAAAAACACAGCTCTCTAGGTTGACATTCCAGCAGGCATGTCATCCCTGGATGAGAACACGACGGTTATAATAAAAGGGAGCTTGACGAGTCGGTGTCTGAGCAAAAGAGATAAGAACCGTCCAAAATGCATAGACACTATTCTTATTGGCACTGATTCTTTGACAAGAGCAAACACCTGCATGCTTTGTGTGATGATATTACCAACTGACCAGTGAATGAGCCATTCATCTCCTCTGCCTGTACTTTTCTCATTTTGCTCCAGCAACACGCCTTAAATTTAGGAGAGCAAAATCTCCCCTGCTCTACCTGTGGTACCTAATGCCATGATTAATTCCAATTGAGAAAATTAGCTCCTTCAGATCTTACGAACAGTTCTAAATTTTTTTCCACCCATTCCACAGAGTAGGGGAAAAACGTGGAATGATCGCTTTCTGTTACATGTTTTTAAAATATCATCCTTTTATATAAATATGAACATTTGCCATTTCATACTTTTAAAGTAGCTAGAGCATCAACCTCTCCCCACCCCACCCAAATAGGTGTGTTGGTTTCAGTGGCAATTGAGTCAATATAAATTTCTAATCACTTAGAATAAATTGTTAGACTAAGCAAGTATTCGAAGAACTATTTCTTAGCCAGACTTATACCAACCTCTCTTTAGCAGCAAGCAATGCATGTACAATATGTAACAGTAAGAACGAGACAGCAGTTATTTCAACAAATCCCAGGTGACTGGCCTCAAGTGACTGTTACCAGTGAAATTTCACAACATGGGAGCTTTGCTCTGTGAATTGTCTTTTCTACAATGATTTAAAAATTCTTTTACCAGATGTAAGTTTTAACTACACTTAGATACACCATTTTCATATATATAATTTTTCCCTTAGTTCTCAAATTCCATCATAAAATGGGAAGAGTGATGCAGACACTATTTCTCTATTTGGAATTTAATATGTAAGATAGAGAGGTTTTTTTTTTTTTTTCCTTCTGGAAAAATGTGAATCCACATTGTTCCAACAGTTGGAAAATTATTCCTCTCATGCCAAACCTATAACAGGGCAATAAAATGTGTAGCAGTTGGGTGGAGCTCCCCAGATTCCAGAAGTCTGTGAAATTTAGGGGCCCCCAAGTTTAAAAAATAAAATGCCTGTTTATTTTGTTCTTAACACATTTCTAATTTGTTTTTGCAGATTGTTCTTTATTAACAAGAGAAAGCTATTTTTGTATTGTTGCCAAGAGACTTCAGAAACCAGCAGCCTGATCAAAATAATAACTTCCTGTAATGAGTAGTCTTGCTGGTTCAAAGATATTTAATTCTATAATTTTTTTTTTTTCTGAAAATGTAAGTGAAGGGCTTTTAGCATTAGTGACATGACTTGCCGCTGTGGAAACCTGCCCGAAATCAGCCTGGCCTACTTTCATTGCTATATCAGGCAAGTTAAGAACAATGCTTTTCTCTTTGAAACACTATAGCACTTTTGAATATACTGACAGATTTATGTATTAGTTCTAAATGCTATTTGCTTGAAGTTTCTTTAAAAATGATAGGCTAACAGAAAAAAAAAAAACCTGACATATTAACAGTATAACATAGTTTACAATCCATTCTAAAGTAAGGTTTAAAATTTAAATTTTCCTTCATTTTTTCCCCTGAAACTTCACAGACATGAAATAGAAAATAAGTTACCAGTGACACAAGCTATGCTATTATTAATTCTTCTCTCACCACAAAATAAAATAAGATACATTTCTTGTGGTATGTTTTCTGTACTAAGTATGCTAGCTCTTCTAGTATATACCAAGTTACTTTGCGAGGTACAATCTTTTATCTGTTATAATTGTAAATTGTATTGTGATGAAGTTCTAAAGATACTTAACAGAATTTTCTCTTTAATATTCAGATAGACTAATTTTGTGCGTTGTTTTACTGTACGTTTCTTTAAATTTATTTGAAATATGCTCGTCGGCTTTGTATCAGTTGAGAAGCAGTGCTAGGAAGCAGGAGAAAAAGGCAAATTATTGTGTGGAGTACCTTTCAATGTCAAATGATAAGTTAAAAGCTAAGCAATCGGAAAGACATAGTTTGGGGCTGGTGTAATATCAATATGCAATGATACCAGAGAAGAGATTTTATAACCTTAGGAACGGCTCACCTGGAATTACTGAGGCATGCAAAATGGAACAGAGTGATACTTGTTTCTCCACGGACAATCCCTGTACCCTGCCCTCACTTTGGTACTGAAGCAAAAAGGAACATTCACCCAAAGTACTTTTAAAATTACAGAAAAGTACTGTCATTAGAGGTTGAAGAAATAATTGAATTTATTTTTTGATCCAAGAATCCAATCCCTTTCATTCAGAGGGTCTTTCTTTTATGAAGTCAGTGAAAATTAATCCTTGGAAATTCATGCTCTTTTTTTTTTTTTTTTTTGCAAAATTACTATACAAAAACACAGCTTTATAGTCCAGATTAGACTATGTCTTATCCAAATGTCTATGAAGTCAGAGCTGATGAATACATCTTCTCACCTCATTTTCTCTAAGAAGGTATTCCGGTCCTAATTCAAAGGGCCGTAACAAAAAGTTCTAGCAAATTGTTGCTATTTTTGAGAGTACTGAGTAGCTCCACTGATACCTGTTCTTGAAACAGTAATTCTCACTGCACCTGAGAGCTTTGCTCCTGCTCCTGCACTCAGAAAAATGACACTGACCAGCAAATTATTACAATCTAAAGGCATCATGTTTGTTCAGTAACTGCAGACACTAAATAATATTTAAAAAGAAAAATTTTACCATAGGACCACCTTTCTTTTTCCAAAAAGTTTAAAGAAGACACTAAATAATATTTAAATGGAAAAATTTTACCATAGGACAATCTTTCTTTTTCCAAAATGTTTAAAGAAGACACTAAATAATATTTAAAAGGAAAAATTTATCATAGGACCACCTTTCTTTTTCTAAAAAGTTTAAAAATTGACTTACCAGCCATAACCCATGTCAAATAAAGGAGACATTAAAATCAATAAAATTGGGGAGACTGGCTATTTGGAAACCAAATATGTTGAGCTCCTTATCCCTCATCATACATTAAAATTAATTACAGGTGGATTGGAGAGTTTAACATATATTAATTTTCTAAATTAAAAAGCTGTAAGTATATTTTAATATTTTTCTGACCTCTATTGTAGAGGGGAAATTTTCTAAGCACAAAGGTAATGTAAGAAATTAAAATTTTTTGACATTTTAAAATAAATTTCAAAAAGATCACCAGCAAAATTAAAAGACTACCAAACTAGAAACTACATGCACAGTAAATATTCAAAAATCCATTATTTATAAATGGGTTAATATTTTGAATTCTTAAAGAACGTTTATAAATCGTTAAAAAGAATCATAAGACCTCACATGGAAAAACTGGCAAAATTACAAGCACGGAAGTTACAAAGGAGAAATACAAATGGATGATAAACAAACATAAGCAAATGTTCAACTAACGAAGATGGAAGAAACAGGAAGTAAATTGCAATGCATTCTTTAAATGGCTAGCAAATAAGAAAAGAGTTTGTTTGCATAATGACACTAAGCAATACTGGTGAATATTTACTGAAAATTATATGTTATGGCATTATTAGGTAGAATGCACATTAGTGAAGTCCAAGTTATTTAATAACTGGGTTAGTATGAGCCTGACCAATCAGAATGGACACAGGCCACAGAGGTGGGGCAAAGGTCCCAGAACTCTTCCTATGATTCAGTTCCTGGTCTTGGGGAAGTCTGACAATTCCCACAAAGGAACAGGATGGCCTGGGGTCCTGGAGGAGAGGCTTGTCCAGCAGTTATTTACACACTGATAGAGAAGAATTTTGATTTTTGACAATAAATATGGCCATCCCAGTGTGTAATAGTTGGAAATCAATTCGAGCATATATATTTTTAACTTAATATCCATTTATTTAAAAGAGACAAAGCTTAAGTCACTGTTTGACGTTGTAAATGTGTATGGGAATTCGATTCTTGTTTTTTTAAAAACAAATAGCTTTTTTATTATTGCTATACTTTAAGTTCTGGGGTACATGTGCAGAACAAGCAGTTTTGTTACATAGGTATACACGTGCCATAGTGGTATGGTGCACCCATCAACCTGTCACCTACATTAGGTATTTCTCCTAATGCTATCCCTTCCCTAACCCCCACCCACGACAGGACCCAGTGTGTGATGTTCCTCTCCCTGTGTCCATGTGTTCTCATTGTTCAACTCCCACTTATCAGTGAGAACATATGGTGTTTGGTTTTCTGGTCCTGTGTTAGTTTGCTGAGTATGATGGTTTCCAGCTTCATCCATATCACTGTAAAGGACACGAACTCATTCTTTTCTATGGCTGTATAGTATTCCATGGTGTATATGTGCCACATTTTCTTCATCGAGTCTATCATTGATGGGTATTTGGGTTGGTTCCAAGTCTTTGCTATTGCGAACAGTGCTGCAATAAACATACATGAGCATGTATCTTTATAGCAGAATTATTTATAATCCTTTGGGTATATACCCAGTAAAGGGATTGCTGGTCAAATGGTATTTCTGGTTCTAGATCCTTGAGGAATCACCACACTGTCTTCCACAATGGTTGAACTAATTTACACTCCCGCTAGCACTATAAAAACATTCCTATTTCACCGCATCCTCTCGAGCATCTGTTGTTTCCTGACTTTTCCATGATCGCCATTCTAACTGGCGTGAGATGGTATCTCACTGTGGTTTTGCTTTGCATCTCTCTAATGACAAGTGATGATAAGCTTTTTTTCATATGTTTGTTGGCCACATAAATGTCTTCTTTTGAGAAGTGTCTGTTCATATCCTTTGCCCACTTTTTGATTTTTTTTTTTTCTTGTAAATTTGTTTAAGTTCCTTGTAGATTCTGGATATCAGCCCTTTGTCCAATGGATATATTGCAAAAATTTTCTCCCATTCTGTAGGTTGCCTGTTCACTCTCATGATAGTTTCTTTGCTGTGCAGAAGCTCTTTAGTTTAATTAGATCCCATTTGTCAATTTTGGCTTTTGTTGTCATTGCTTTTGGTGTTTTAGTTATGAAGTCTTTGCCCATGCCTGTGTTCCGAATGGTATTGCCTAGGTTTTCTTCTAGGATTTTTATGGTTTTAGGTCTTACATTTAAGCCTTTAATCCATCTTGAGTTAGTTTTTGTATAAGGTGTAAGGAAGGGGCCCAGTTTCAATTTTCTGCCTATGGCTAGCCAGTTTTCCCAACACTATTTATTAAATAGGGAATCCTTTTCCCATTGCTTGTTTTTGTCAGGTTTGTCAAAGATCAGGTGGTTATAGATGTGTGGCATTATTTCTGAGGCCTCTATTCTGTTCCATTGGTCTATACATCTGTTTTGGTACCAGTACCATGCTGTTTGGGTTACTATAGCCTTGTAGTATAGTTTGAAGTCAGGTAGCGTGATGCCTCCAGCTTTGTTCCTTTTGCTTAGGATTGTCTTGGCTATATGGGCTGTTTTGTGGTTCCATACAAAATTTAAAGTAGTTTTTTCTATTCTGTGAAGAAAGTCAATGGTAGCTTGATGGAGAGAGCATTGAATCTGTAAATTACTTTGAGCAGTATGCCCATTTTCGTAATATTGATTCTTCCTATCCATGAGCATGGAATTCACCAAAGTTGACATGAAGGAAAAACTGTTAATGGCAGCCATAGAGAAAGGTCAGGCTACACACAAAGGGAAGCCCATCAGACTAACAGTGGATCTCTCTGCAGAAACCCTACAAGCCAGAAGAGAGTGGGGTCCAATATTCAACATTCTTAAAGAAAAGAATTTTCAACCCAGAATTTCATATCCAGGCCAAACTAAGCTTCATAAGTGAAGGAGAAATAATATCCTTTACAGACTAGCAAATGCTGAGAGATTTTGTCACCACCAAGCCTGCCTTACAATAGCTGCTGAAGGAAGCACTAAATATGGAAAGGAAAAATCGGTACCAGTCACTGCAAAAATATACCAAATTGTAAAGACCATTGAAAACATGAAGAAACAGCATCAACTAATGGGCAACATAACCAGCTACCATCATAAGGACAGGATCACATTCACACATAACAATATTAACCTTAAATGTAAATGAGCTAAATGCCCCAATTAGGAGACACAGACTGACAAATTGGATAAAGAGTCAAGACCATCGGTGTGCTGTGTTCAGGAGACCTATCTCACATGCAAAGTATTCTTTTATTTAAAGAAATAGATTGCAAAAACTGTAAACACAAAATGACAGTTTTACCCTTTGACCTAGTAATTCCAATGCTGTATATCTAATTTAGGAAAGTTGCCAGAGATTTATGAAAATAGACTTATCATGGAATAATAATGATATAATGATAATAGCTTGATTTATGATGTGCTTACTATATGCCAGGCATTCTAAGTGATATATAGGTCAGCACTTTTCATCCTAGCAAGAATGCTGCAACATAGGTTTTATTGTATCCTATTTTAGAGATGAGGAAACTGAGGCATGAAAAATGAAAACAGTTTTCACAAGGTCCCACAGTTAACAAGTGAAAGAGCTACAATTCATTGACCTTGAAGTCTGCATTTACCCACTAGTGAGGAGGTTAATACCATAACGCAATGATGTATGTGAATTAGCAGGCTTTATAGCTTCTTAAATAAAAAATGATCATAGTTAGTCTACCTCAGCTATATAGAGTCCGCTTAAATTTTCATTATCTGGCCACGTTTGCTAATGTTACCTCCCACTCACATTATTTTTATGCTAGTCTCACACATTGTCTCACAGCTATTATCTGTTAGAAAACATGATACTTTATCTATAAATTGTGATGTGGTTACAATTCAAACTAGCTTCCTACAATAATGCATTTCTTCTTGTTCCCAAGAAAATAGTAAACATATTACTATTAGATTCATAATGAAAGGGATCTGAGTGAACAGGTTCACTAAAAGCAATAGCATAGGCACCGTTATACTTAAAAAAAAAGTTATACATTTACTATTGTGTTTGAAGCTACATTCACACAATTGGCCTTTCCTTTTCACTCAATATTTGTGTCACACTGTACCATTTTCAGCCCAGCACAGAGATAGGGAGGTAATCTGGCCTTTTATCTGTTACCTCATTTCTTTAGAAACCCCAATCATAACAGTGATAAAGTCTAAAATCAGACGGTTTTCCTATACCCTAGTGTATGGCACATGGTTTTCACTGAGATGGTCCACATGACCAATAATCTCTAGGTCACTACATTAAATGGGCTCTTTTCAGTGTGTCAGTGTTGTGAACCACCCAATGATTGGAGGAAACACCTTTCTCCTTCAGATTTGGAAATGGCCCTCCCCTGCCTCACCTCTTTCCTGTCTGCCTACTTTCCTTCACTGGCCTATTTTCTTCAACACAGACTTTAGATAGTGAGGGGCAATTCTTGACCCAGCCCCTTCTCTTCTCATCTTGTCCTGTCTCCCAGGCACCCTGTGACGTTTCCCTTGCCATCTAGACCTTGAGTCCCCGATTTCCATCTCCAGCTGGTTATAGCTCAGAGCTCTGTTCTGTATCACTATTCACACATTTCAAAGATGCTTCAAACGCACTAGGTCCCAACTCAACTGACTTCCCTCAGACCTGATACTTCTCCAATGGGCCTTCCACAAGGCCCTGCCGTTCCTCCAGACACATGGGCCCAAGCCTATGCCATCGTCAACATCTCCCTCTACCATACAACCTCACATACAAACAAATGTGGAAGCACTAAAACCTTTACCCCCAAAAGAGCTTGAAGTTTCTGTCCCTCTCCGCCGCTGGCCCAGCACAGGTGGTTGATATCCTTCCCTGGACAACTGCACTCCTGATGCCTTTAACCACCACTCACACTGCCTGCTAGTTCACTCACACCATTGCTCTTCCCAGAACACCTGTGTGACTAAGGTGGCCTCCACCTGCTACGTGATTTGGCCCTGCCTCCATCTGCCAGCTCAGCTCGTGCCCCTGTCCTCTTTGGTCTTTGAGTCCTGGCCACGCTTCATTCCTTCATTCTTCATTCCATTTCCAAAGCACCAGATTCCCTTCAGCCTCATGGAGGCCTTGACCACATAGCTGCTTCTTCCCCAAAATCTTTTACCCTCCCTCTCCCCATCCCCATGCCAGCCTTGTTCCTGGATGTCTTTCAGCTCAAACGTCATCACTGCGTAAGAAACCTCCCTGGTCTAGATGGTCCTGTTATACTCTCTTAGACGCCCTGTCATTTTCCTCCAGAGGACTTGACAGAGTTTGCACTACACATTCATGGGAATATTCCATTTTCTTTCCCACTAGACTGTGAGCTCCACATCTGCAATGATCATTGCCATATTCCCAGGACCAGTAGTGGGCATGACACATAGCACACATTTGATACCCATTTGTTGAAAGCATAATGTGATACTTGGAAAGGCAAGTTCAGTGAGCTTAAGGCTTCTTTACTAATCATACTCCTTTCATTAACATTGAGCCATTTGTCCTGGTTAAGGTGGCCTATTGCATGTATTACAAGTCCCCAGTACTAAGCAGCAGAGGCTGCCTTGACCTGCAGCCCTCAGCACACCTGGGTAGGCCCCCAGTTCTCTGTCTTACCAGCCGCTGGCTCCCATCTGGCTCCCAACCCTCCAGCTAATTTAGTAATTTAGCACTATCCTGCTGCCCTTCGCCTCTAACACTGCCAGATCTTCTTGGCCATCAAACCTAACCTGGGTGGAGCTCACATTGACTATCTCATCTCAGGGGGCAGCCCACAGCCAGCTTGGCCTGTCTTCCACAGACAGGGTCCATCCATAATACCCTGCCTGCACTCAGCAGCCCAGCCCCTGACTTTCCAGCATTGCCTTAGGGTTGAGCTACTGTGGATTTCAAGAGTTGGTGGCATTCCTATTTTACAAATGAATTTCTGAAAGACATTTTTTTTATTATTATACTTTTAAGTTCTAGGGTACATGTACACAACGTGCAGGTTTGTTACATACGTATACTTGTGCCATGTTGGTGTGCTGCACCCATTAATTTGTCAGCACCCATCAACGCGTCCTTTACATCAGGTATAACTCCCAATGCAATCCCTCCCCTCCCCCCTCCCCTCTGAAAGACATTTTTCAAGCTAACTTTCTTCTTAGTTTTAGGGGGAAATGCAGACAATATTATCTCTGTGTTAAACTACATCATACAGCAGAGTTCAAGGTTTTACATCACTTAGGTAATCTTCATGCAGATTTGTTTTTAGCAATGACCATTTCTCTTAAAATTTCAAATATATATATAAATATATACACGTTATCATATAAACCACATATATGTGTGTATATATTTAATATGTTCCAAAGATATATATATGTATATATAGATGTGTATATATGTGTGTATATATGTATATACATATATATGTGTGTGTGTATATACATATATACATATATATGTGTGTGTGTGTGTGTGTGTATACACATATAAATATCTGGAAAATTATTTTACTGAAATTATATTTTTTGTTTTCCAAATTTTAAGCCAAAATTGTTTTTCATAATTGCAACCACAATTCAGTTTTTCTGAATGTTTGTAATTGCAAAAATTTGTAGCAAGTCTCTTCAAATTCATCTTGATCTTGTTTTATTCTCTGCCTTCACATAGCTAGCACGACTAATAATTCTATAATATGGAGAGGTGCCCTATGGGGAGTGCATTAGAAGAGTTAGCTTCTGTGTTTAAAAAAAAAAGAAGAAGAAGTTGTTCATCAAGAGAGTCTCATCTGCTATCCCCTGTAGGAATTTCCCTCATGAGAACTACTTAGTCCGTTAATATACCCTTGAGAAAATGATACAAGGAACTCATGTCAATCTCATTCCACAGATTTTACAAAAAGTTCCCCAGGCTGGTTGTGTGCTTGTAGATGAAAAAACTCAATGTCGCAAACCTGGTTTTTCCCTCCTCCTTTGAGCCAATGAGTTCTGCAGCTGCTCCTGAGCTATGTGGAACCCTGTGAAATATACAGCCAAGAAGAGACACCACACTTCATCTCAGCCTCTTCCCATTTGCTCTTTACTCAGCACCATCCAGAAAGTTTCCACACCCAAAATCACATTGGAAAAGTGCCCAGAAGGCTGACGGGCAGGAGGCAGTGGGGTGTGGACCTCCAGGGAGTGATATGAATACAGGCTCTTCCCCAGAGTCTGCATCAGACTGAGGAGAAGACACTCAAACACCAGGGAGAAAGATGGCCATGTCCTCAAAGGCAAGACCCGTACTGAAAGAGGGCAAAGCTGACTGAAAAGTGGTGATGGCAGTGATGGTGACAACTCACCTGTGTTGACCGTGCATCAGGCACCCAAGAACTTGATGTAGACTGACACATTTAGGTCTCCCACCAGCCCTGTGCATAGTGGGCACTGTTATTGGTGCCATTTTATAAATCAGGATACACAGGCCCTAAATATTAAGTAACTCACACTCAGGGCACAGAGCCCAAGCTCCTAACCAGCCATGGAGCATGGATGCTCACCTTCCATCCCAGCATCAGCTGTGCGGAGACTGCTCAGTTCCATTAAGTGTGTGGTTTGTGCAAGGACTTCCTAGTTCCCTCCAGAAAGCCCCAAAATTATCCGTGTTGTCTCTGAAGAAAAAAGCGCCACCAGGTCATAGCAGGATCCTGGTGAGACTTGCAAGCAGGCTCAAAAATGGCCTTGTTCTTCCTGAACACCCCTGTTTCTTGTCTCAAACCAGAACATAAAAACCAATGTATGATGGCCGGGCGCGGTGGCTCAAGCCTGTAATCCCAGCACTTTGGGAGGCCGAGACGGGCGGATCACGAGGTCAGGAGATCGAGACCATCCTGGCTAACACGGTGAAACCCCGTCTCTATTAAAAAAATACAAAAAAACTAGCCGGGCGAGGTGGCGGCGCCTGTAGTCCCAGCTATTCGGGAGGCTGAGGCAGGAGAATGGCGGGAACCCGGGAGGCGGAGCTTGCAGTGAGCTGAGATCCGGCCACTGCACTCCAGCACGGGTGGCAGAGCGAGACTCCGTCTCAAAAAAAAAAAAAAAAAAAAAAAAAAAAAACCAATGTATGATAAAATTATATGTGTTCAACTATCAAAATCACTACTTCTTGAAGAGATGTATAGAGATGTACAACTCTATACAAATATCTCTATACACATGCCATGTATATGCTTGGCAAGCACTCTATACTGAACACCTACTATGTGACAGGCCAATGCTAAACGCTGGATGCAAAGAATGTCATCTCCAGTAGCTGATCATGGAGTTTTTCTAATCTAGTGCAGGCCTCGGATAAGTAAACCAGCATTTATAGTATCATACTCCGTGTGGATATGCCCAGAGCATCAGGCAAGGATGGAGAAGCTCGTAGTCTAGAGAAGGAAGATCAGGGAAGGCTTTTCAGGGAAGAAAGATAAGGACTGGGATAGGGAGAGGATGATGGGACAGCTGGACTGAGACCTGAAGGCACATCAGGAGTTCACAAAGGTCTGGGATGGGTGTTCCAGAAAAAAAGAAAGCGCTCTTAGATGCTAGGGGGGCCTAGATTTCCATAAAAGGTTCCGCATGTTAGGAGAGTACATTGAGAAGGAAGAACCCCAGAGGAAGATGGCTGGAGGCAGCCCAGTGGGGTTTGCAGAGCCAGGCATTTGGGCATTCCTGAAGGTTCTGAGGAAGTCACTGAGTTTTTTCCCCTTCAGAAGCATAGCAACATGAGATTTAGTTTGTAACAAAGGCACACTGATGATGGTGAAATAGTTTTTAAAGGATTTGAGAAGGTAAATGAAAGGAGACCTGTGAAAACTCAGTTTGAGTTTTTCAGGTGAGAAATGATGAAAGCAAAGGTTGAATATTTTTTAATAAATAAGGACAGAACAAAAAGGCACTTTTTGGAATAGGAGCAAGTAATATTTCTCCTATTCACTGCATTACGTAAGAATGATTGCCTCTATACCTTGATCATAACCTTTGGTAAATTAAAGTGTTTGAATCCCACGAGTGTTTCTGTGTTACCACCCACTCATCCTCCAAATAAAGCCCTGACCCATGAAATATTTTGATAGGAGAAAAAAATGAGTTGTGTTGATTTTTGGTCTTCCATATCTCAGATTAACTAGATCTACGTTTTTATTCTAAGCTGTTAACTTATCTCAGTGTAGAAATGAATATATGCCAGACAGATGCAACATGTAGTAGAAGAGTAAATAGAAAAGGTACAGGCACAGTGGCTCATGTCTGTAATCCCAGCACTTTGGGAGGCAGAGATGGGCAGATCACTTAAGACCAGGAGCTCGAGACCAGCCTGGCCAACACGATGAAACCTGTCTCTACTAAAAATACAAAAATTAGCTGGGTGTGGCAGCGGGAGACAGTAATCCCAGCTACTTGGGAGGTTGAGGCAAGAGAATTGCTTGAAACTACAAGGTGGAGGTTGCAGTGAGCCAAGATCACACCACTGCACTCCAGCCTGGGTGACAGAGCGACACCCTGTCTTAAAAAACAAAAAAAGAAGAAGAGGTAACTTTTTGAGCAAAGACACTGGGCAAATTATAACCTGAAGATCCTATCAGAAATAAATATGCAAACAACTGTTCTCCAAAATTTCAGAGTGGCTTCTGCACATGCAAAGGATAGCTTTTATCTGTGTACAGTAATCCCTGATATTCAAAGTCCATATGAAACTCTTCTCGGCACATAACAAGTACTCCTAGAGTTAGCAAATTTCTAGGCTTCTAAGATATTCATGAAATATTCTGCGAGCCCAGTGTTTCCTAATACTTTAAGAAACTAGATTCTGTAAACTGCTCATTGATGACAAGCAGTAAAAACTAAGATTGTTGGCCAGGAATTTATATGAGTTGCAATTTCAGAGACTCTATGTTTTTCTGTACTCTTTGCCAGAAACTCATTTTTAATATCTTCCTACCAAAGAGGAAAAAATAGAAACCTGAAATAATAGTCAAATTTATGGGGAACTGCTCTGTCAGCAACCCAGGCCTTTCCTACCATCCCTATCAACAGATGGGCATGAAATGAGTTTGTTTTCCCTCAAATAACTTGAAAGCTTTGTGTTCCCTCCTTGTTTCTGTGCAGGGATATATTTGCATTCGTGGGCATTCAGGTTTGGGGAGCAGATTTAATCTTCCTTCCTCCAGTAACTCTCCCAAAGACTTGGCTTCTGCCCTCTTCAGAAAATTCCCATCGTTTCCAGCAGCTCAAGTTCACAAATGTCTAATTTACCCGAGTATCAGAAGCATTTATGTAATGATGCTTTTAAGATTTTCATCTTTCTTCCACATGATCTTAATCCGGGAAACTGTAAATTGTTTAGACTAAGAACTTCAACATAAGCTGCTTCCAACATAAAAGCTGAGATGCAGCAAGTAAGAATTCAGCTTTTTTTTTTTTTTTCCCCTGGTCTTTCCATTCAGAGACATAAAACAACTTGAAAAAATTTTATTAAATAAAAGCAATGTAATCACTTCGGACGACATAACGTAATAGACATCAAAGATACACACAAATAAGATACGGGTTGCCGTTGCTGAACAACATAAAAGCATGTATGCTTGCATTTGGATTTTGTTTCACATGCACAGGCTATATACAACAGATTTGCTTATTTGAGTCAGATGTGGCTTTTGGCTAACAACTGATACATTTTAGGTGGCCCTTTTAAAAAAAATAAGAAAGCATTCGCCTTTTGTATGCTGAGAAGGATTTGATTTAAATAAGGGTCAACTGTTTTTTTTTTTTTTTTTCTTGTAAAAAATATTCCTAGCCCCTTACAATGCCCGCAACCTTAACTTTTATGTAGCTCTCCCACCTGCTTGCAGAGAGGGAGGTAAGCAGACGGATTCAAGTTGCCTTTGCAAAGCGCAACTGTATACAGACAGTTATGGATCTGAGCGTGGGAATGAGTTCATGCTATCCTTTGGAAAATTCTTCGACTTCAAGAGTAATGGGCTACTCATCATTACTGGCCAGTCTGCTAGAAGAGTGAAGTTATGGAATTGTTCCTTTGAAACATCCCAACACACCAGCCTACCTCCTATAACATGTACTACCTCATTATCAAATTTCCAGGGGCAGAACCCTTGAGAATTGCATTCCAAGGCAATGAGGCTTAACCAAAATTCTGTCACAACTGAAGCTTTCCACAATGCCTAGAGATCAAAGCCAGGGGACATGGGCCAGGGCAGCAGGTGGATGTGTGTCTGGGCACAAGGAGCGAGAAGCAGCTCTGCCCCACCCCAGCAGGCTGCTGAGCCCGAGAGCTACAGGTGCGGCTTCCAGGTGGGATCAAAGAGTCATTTGGATAGGATTTTGAAAAAACGAGTTGGCCCATTTGTGAGAGTCACACCACAGTGCCTCAAAGCCACAACTTAATTATCATTTACCAGGAATATTTATTAGGGACGTGGGAGGCAAATGAGGGAGCTCCTAATTGTACCCTGTCTGACTTGAATATTAAGCCAGCACCCTTTCTCATATGCTAACCCTTTGAGATAACTCATCTGGGTTGACTCCGTTTAAATGAACTTTCTTGTGGTGATTCTAACCCTTTCACATCAGAAAGAATGTGACAGAAGCTGGGAGAGAACCGATTTGTTAAATTATGCTTCATCCTACGGCATGTATATAAAAGAGAAAGGGTTAGACAAGCAAACAATTGTGGGTTGTTTTATGTTTCAGCGAAAGGAGAGAAGACACAAGAATGCCACAAAAGACCCCGGGGTTCAAAATATTTAGAAACTTTCTTTACTCTCCAAACAAAACCAGAATGGTAAAGGGAGGTACAGAAATTAAAAACAGCCTTACAAGAGAATTGGCTGACTTTGTGGTTCAGCAACTGGTGTTTGGCACACAAAGAGACAACTGCAATTTAATTCCCATATTCTTTTAGGTGTCTGAGACCCAGAAAAGGGGGGCTGTGTCCTGAGAGCATAAAACAGAATTTATCTGCCTCCCACAGTTGAAAGGTCCCCAGATGGTGCCAAGAGCAGATTCCAGAAATCAGTGACGTTTCAGGAAGAAATCATTGTTTTGGTAAGGTGTTGCCTGTGTCCCATCCTCAACTTAGTGCCAAACAGAAATGAGGCAAATAAAACAAGATAAAAACTACTGAAGCTGTCGGAATGCTTGATTCCAACAGCTAGACAGCTCATCTCTTATCAAGCCTTTTATATGGCACGTAACAGTATCAGCAAGGATGCAAAAGGCATGGGCCCAAAAGGAAGGATGTTCTTGGGGAAACTTCACTGAGCAGCTTCTATGTGTCAGGCTCTCTAACAGGTACCAGCGACACAAGGAATATGCTCTGAACCCCTGCCCATGAGGGGCTCGCGCTGCAGAACAGCCCTCAGCAGAGCAGTCCTTAGCCTGCTACTATGTTCAATAATTGAAACGAAGCTGAAAAGGGGACAAGTAGCAGTTGTGTTTAAAAACAAAACAAAACAAAACAAAAAACACCAAGAAGGGAAAGGCTCACAATACCATTGACCAGAAATGGAAAGACGCATGAGAAAAAGAAAAGCCCCTCAGGCAGGGGAATGGCCCGGATCACACTTGCCGTTCCCTCTGCTTGGAATATTCCTCCCAGATCTTGGACAGTGGCTTCTCGTCTCAAAGACTCAGGTCTCTGCTCAAAAGGCCCTGCTCAGGGAGCCATTCCCTGGCCACCCTGTTTAAATACTTGCCCACTTGCAACCCTCTCTGAACTTCAGCCTGCTTCATTTTCTTCATGGCGTTTATCACTCTGGGTATTTTAGATTTTTAATAAACTAATTATTTTTGTTACTTATTCATTGTTGTTCCTACTGATGTAGGTTCCATGAGGAAAGGCACTTGGCTTTTCCTACCTCAGTATCTCCAACATCCAATAAATGTTGGAATAATTAATTTAAAAAAAATCAGCCATATTCTATTGGTCTTGTTTTAGCAGGCCGTTTGCTTCAATCACAGAAAAATAGAACAATATTACTTGCCAGTAATAGTGCTTCAATGCTAGCATTTTGAGCAAGTATGATCTCTGTCTTATATAGTTATCACAAGTACCACACATGTTCTGAGAGTTAACTCCAGACTGAAAACTCCAAAGGTCAGGAGACCACCAGCCCCCTCGCATTCTTCCACCTACTTCCTGTAAAGGCAGTATCGCCAGGCACTTCCGCTGATGAAAACCACTGTCTGTACAGCTTTACTGTCAATATTTTATTTTTAAAACTTAATATCATTTTAGGGAAATAAAAGACTTCTCTTCCCACAGTCTCAAAAAGCTTACTGCATTCTAAGGTGATTTTACTGTGTGCTGGACATCACCTGAAGGATGCAAACCAAAAGATTCAAATTCAAGTTCTGCCTGGATTATCATCTGTGATCTAATGCTGAGTAAGTGTCTCTCTGTGTCAGTTTCCCTAGCTGCAAAATTAGGGTTATAACAACTTCCCTCCTCTATCACAAAGAGATGTGAAAGGATTAAAAATGATCACCTTTTTAATTAGTTTAGAACACTCTGCAATGTTAAGGAAGCTGTGACGTTCACACTGAATTGTATTCATCTTAACTTTCCAGAATACTGTGATGAAAAGAAATTAGAAACGAAGCTGCCAAGAGAAAATGCAGCCAGAGAATCCTCTGTGTGATGGATGGGGCTGGGGAGAATCAATGATAATAGTATACACATTGGACTTGGCAGGGATTTTCCTTCTAAAGAAGTTAAGTATTTTATAAATATTATCTCTTTCATCCCTTTAAACTTCCTGTGATGTGGCATTTATTACTCTCAGCTTCCAGATGGACAACTAACCACAGAGAAATGTATGATCTTTCCAAAGGCACATGAGTGTCTGTGAGCTCAGTAAAATGGGCTTTGATTGATTCACTCATTCATTTGCTCGCTCATTCATTCCACGGGAAATGTTGAGAATCCATTATGTATCAGGCACTGCCCTCAGGATTTAGGGAGGAGACAGGGATGAATGAAACATGGCATTGAGGCAAAGAGGCCAGCAGAGGCCAATACTGTAGGGGAGAAGACGAAAGTGCTCAAATAAAGGGAAGCACATGGCTGTGACAGACAACAAAAATATCACGCAGTCCTCGAAAATGATGACAATGATGTGTTTAACCTTATGGAGACACAAATATGCCTCTATTGACATGAAACCGTGTACAGCCTATACCACACACCACTAAGTAACACACAGATTTAAAAAAAGGGGAGAAGGATCTTCTGGTTGTGTGCCCTTCTGGTAAATATATATTTATGTGTGCATGCATCAGAAAATAAATCAAGCTAGTGTTAAGCCATTAAAAAGATATGTCTGTATATAGAATTACGATCATTTTCACTTTCTTTTTTATACTCATATATGCTTTCTGAACACGTTTTCAATAAGCATGTATTGAGATTTTAATGGAAATAGATTACTTTGCTGATTATAAAATAATGTAAGTTTATTGACAAATATATCAAATGGGATAAAACAAGTTACTAAAATTAAAAGTTTTCTCTTACTCTAACTCTCAGAAATAATCAGTATAATTGATGTGATTTATATAAACCCACAAGTTTTTATTCATATTCATATAGGGGTATATTTTTTAAATGGGATTATGTCACAAAATACTACACACATCTTTCCAGGTCAGTACGTGAGGCTTTATTTCATCTTTTTTTTTTTTTTGAGATGGAATCTCGCTCTGTCGCCCAGGCTGGAGTGCAGTGGCCGGATCTCAGCTCACTGCAAGCTCCACCTCCCGGGTTTACGCCATTCTCCTGCCTCAGCCTCCGGAGTAGCTGGGACGACAGGCGCCCGCCACCTCGCCCGGCTAGTTTTTTGTATTTTTTAGTAGAGACGGGGTTTCACCGGGTTAGCCAGGATGGTCTGGATCTCCTGACTTCATGATCCGCCCGTCTCGGCCTCCCAAAGTGCTGGGATTACAGGCTTGAGCCACCGCGCCTGGCCTATTTCATCTTTTTAATGTTGTTAAGGAATAGACTAAAATATATTTAACCAAATTCTTATTATTGGATTTTATGTTATTTCTCTCTTATTTTCATTTCTAAATTTAACTGGCAGGCTGGCATTGTCTACCCGGGTGCATACATTCTTTTGGAACTCATCAGATTAATTCTGTAAGATAAAAATCCTGTAAGTGGGATTAATGAGTCAAAGAGCATTTAAACTTTACTGATATGCATTGTCAAACAGTCCTCTGAAAAGCTGTACAGAATACACACTGCTGCCTACTGTACACAAACGTACCTGACTACCACACCCTTTCTGTGTCCAGGATTATCATGTTTTTCATTTATGCTCAGCTGTATGAAAAAACAGTCATTGTTAGAATGTATATACACTTGCATCATTTGATCTGGGCATCCTTTCATAGGCTTACTTATTGGTTCTTTGTGTTTCTTCTGGATATATTTGCCTATTCATTCATTTTACCTACTTTGCTTCTGAAAATTCTTCTTAGTATTGATTTCCACTAGATTTTTATATATTAAGAATAGGAAATATTTGCTAATCACATACCTTGCAAATAATTCCTGGAAGGATTGTTAAAGAAAGAAACAGAAGAAATCTTCAAAATAAGTACAATTATTCTTCTCAGGCTTGGAAAGCTATAGCACATACAATTGTAATGTAAGTAAGCAGAAGCACATGAAACGGTGATTCTTCCAAAACACATTGAAAATATAAAATTATTTTTTGAGAGAAATGTTTAAGAGCAAAAATATTACACCCAGGAGTTTAACCATACATCCAAGCAGTGTTCTAAAAGGAGAGAATGGGCAGAAACATGGAAAAAAAAATATTATAAATAGAAAAAAATTATCTGAACTTAAGATCAGAGAAGAAGGAATTCCTATGCAAAATATCATAAGAGCAAGCAGACAAGAAAATTAAAGGCAGTTTTTCTCCATAAATTAATCTATAAAATCCAATGTAAATCTAATAATAATCACTATTTTCAAAACTTTTCATCATATTTTTGTTTTACAAATTTTGGCAACTAATTCTAAAATTTATCTGGAAGAATAACTTTTAATAAAGGCCACTAGAAGGGGTGATTTATTTGAAATCAAATGAAATATAAACCAATATAAATTTAAATAATGTACTATTGGTACAGGAATAAGAAATCAATGGAGCAGAATAGGTGAGAAACTGATTTACATGCAAAGGATTGTATCACATGAAAATCAAAATATTTTAAAACAGATTGCCTGTAAGTGATGTTGGATAATTTGTTACTTCTTTGGAAAACTTAATTGGATTTCTACTTCAAACCATACACAAAAACAAATTTCAAATGGATTAATGAGGTACAGAGTGAAAAATGGAATCCATGTATTAGTGAAAGCTGGAGTATTTTTCTTTAGAATCTCAACGTATGGATGAGTTCCTGAGAAAACACAAAATCCTGAAGCCACTCTTTAAAAAGATGGAATGCACAGCTTGAGATTAAGTATTATTAATGTTGGTGGCAGATTAAAGATGACCAAAATTATTAGCACTTCTTCTGTTGAAAGGTAAATTCTATGACCCCTTTTCTCATCCCCCAAATCCTGGAGGGCTCTGTTATTACTTTGAAAACTAGGACACTTTAGAATATGTTATACCAGTTTGTGTGTCTAGGCCCTAAGAGAATGGTAGCTTCCACTTCCTTAAGCTTAGAATAACTGCTATTGGAAATAAGTTAACATTGTGTGAGAAACCTAAACCACATTAAAAAGTCATTTGCAGATGCCTTGGCCAATAGCCATAAAAGAACCCACAACCAACAGACAACGTCAATGCCAGCCATGGGATTATGCCATCCCAACATCCAGCCCAGCAAGCCTTCAGACAATTCCAATCCCAGCTGCTGACTACAACACCACCAATGAGAACTACCCATGGGAATCCAGGCAATCCAGAGAATTGTGAAAGATAATAACTTGCGGTTTGAAACAACTAAGTGTTAGAGTTTTTTTTAAAAAAAAAAAAAAAAAAGAAAAGATAAATGGAACACAATATGGTACCAAGTATGAGATCCTGTGGTAACAAATTCTACATCATGTGGCACTGGCTCTGGGGCCCAATGGACAGAAGATGGAAGATCCTGAGAAGACTGTTCATAAGGGCTTCAATAAGAGTGAAAACATTTTATTGGAGGCTGGAGAAAGGGCAGCCCCTATTACAAAGAAGCAGAACGGTTGATAACACTGTCACCAGTAGTAATGTGAAAAATAGAAAATATATTTAACACACTGATGGTTTTGGCTAAGGGCATTTCTAGTAAGAACATGGAATGTACCAACTGCTTTTTTAAAAAACTGTCATGTATGAAAAGGATAGATAGCTGAGCTATTTTACTGTTCAGTTTTCAAGACAATTTTCAAGAAAGTAAATTGAAGGCAATATTTACTGGGATCAAAAATTAAACTATTTCTCATTTCCATTGCTCCAGAGGGCAAAGGACCCACAAAGTAAGAAATGATGTCAGGGCAAATGTCAAACCCCGAGCATGCTCAGTAGAGCATGGCTTCAGGGTGATGATTTTAAGAGTGTGGCTATATGAACTTTAACTGGAGGACATGATGTTAAGAATGTTTTAAGTGTGTGCCTAGTAGGGCTTCAAAGAATCTCAAGGTCATCACCTTTAGACCTTCTCTCTTAGCCAACAGGTACTATAAGAATCTTAAGTGCATGCCTCAAGACTCTTCCAGCTAAAAAAAGCTTCTGAGGATCTTAAGGGTGTGGTCCCACAGTGCCCTGACTCTTGGCTTAAACAAAGATCCTCCATAGGTAAACTGTGAATATGTCTTTTGTGTAAAGAAGTATATTATAATCTGATAGACAAGGAATCTATAAAGTTTTTAAAAGGATTATATCAGCTTGGACTGAAGAGGTCATAGTACAAAAGAAAAAGTGTTTTGGATCCCCACCCACCCTCCTAAACTACAATGAGCAGTAAGAAAGCAGAGGAAACATTCAGATGCTAACAGCTTATATCTTATACAAAAAGAAAGATGACTTGATGGAAGAAATGAGAAACCAAGACACAAGCCCAGAACCATGAAAAACCCTTCCTCAGAAACAGAGAAACTCAAAGAGTTGGCAATGTGTGCCCAGCTGGATTTCATAATTGCTATGGACCAACGACTGCCATGTGTCTTCCATTTCCCTTGTTTTCAAGTGATAATGTCATCTGTGGTTTTTCTATGGCTGTCCAACACTCTATGTCAAGTGCCTGCATATAGATAACTTGTCTCTTTGGTTCACAGGTCATCAAACAGAGAAGACCCACCCCAGAGAAGGCTCATCTACATCTGGACCTGATTTAGACAATAAAACTCTGAACCATAAAACTTGATCTTAAAGCCATAAGGGTATGGAACTTCAGATGGAGGGTGTGTTAGGAAGTAAGGAGAGGTGGATATGCAAGGTAAATTTTGCATGGGGCAAATTATAAATAATTTGTGGTAAGAGAATGAATTGTGGTGAATTAAAGAGGTTCAATTTTTTTTTAACATTCTTCCTGTTTCCTCCATTAACTTTGGATGGACTCTCTGACTGCTTTGAACAACACGTTATAACAGAAGATGCTGTGCCATTTTCCATGCCCAGAATTTAGAAGCCTGCTAGCTTCTACAACCTGTTCCTTGGAAAACTTGCTCTAAAAAGCCTGCCACCACCATTCTGTAAGACCCAAACCACATAGAGGGGCCACATGTAGACACTCCAGCTGACAGCCCCAGCAGAGCCCCAGCTGAGCTCTCATGCAAAGAGAACATCCACAGCCACCACACGCAGGAGCCCTCTTGGATTTTCAACCCAGTGAAGGCTTCAGAAGACTACACCAGTGACCAATGGACTGTAGCCACATGAAAGACACAGAGCTGGAACCTTACACCTGTGCCCAGCAACCCTCAGGGCTGTATAAGACAATTCCTTGTTGACTTAAGCCCCTAAGTTTGGGGGTAGTTTGTTATCCTACAATAGATTATTGATAAATACACACACACACACACACGTTTCCAAATATGTTTATTTTCACATATGTATGTATGTGTGTATACATCTGAATATGAAACAGAAAGAATTAATATTCATATTACATAGATGATGGCTACAAGTCAATTAAAAAAAAACAAAAGAACTCAGGCTGGTGCGGTGGCTCGTGCCTCTAATCCCAGCACTTTGGGAGGCTGAGTTAGGTAGCTCACCTGAGGTCAGGAGTTCGAGATTAGCCTGGCCAACATGGTGAAACCCCATCTCTACTAAAAATACAAAATACGTAGAGTGGCTCATGCCTGTAATCCCAGCTACTCTGGAACTGAGGCAGGAGAATCGCTTGAACCCCGGAGGCAGAAGCTGCAGTGAGCCAAGATTGTGCCACTGCACTCCAGCCTGGGTGAAAGAGCAAGACTCTGTCTCAAAAAATAAATAAATATATACATACATACATACAGAGAAAAAATAAAAAAGGAAAAAGAACTCAATACAAAAAAAAGTGTACAAGGAATAATATGAAGAGGCAATTCAAGGGAAAAATGAAAATAAACAAACCTATAAAAAGAAGCTCTCACACTACAGAGAAGTGCAAATTAAAACAGGAAAACTGTTTTCTTCCATCTAATTGGCACAAATTAAGATGACTGATAAATCTAGTTTCAGAGGATGCCTGAAAAAAAAATCAATTCCATTATCAACTAATAGTGGCAGTATAATTTGTATTTACTTTCATAGAGAGCAATTTGTGTGATTTTTTAATTTTAATTCCTATATCCTTCCATCTAGCAAATATGCTTCTAATACTTTAGCCAAAAGAAATGTTTGTGTACACATATATGCACATACACATATATATGTATACACACAGAGGAACCAAGATGTTCGTTGTAGCATTGTTTGTAATACTTAAAATTGAAAACAACCCCAATTTAGTAAGTAATAATGAAATACCCATAGTATATAAAGATTTAGAGAATGAACTGGATATACATTATTGACATTAAAAGATATCCATGATACATTTTTAAGTAAAAAAGACAGTTGTAGAACACTATGTATAAAGTAAGCCCATGGAGTCTTTAAAGTGTGCTTGCATTGATACACATCTATGTACATTTGCATGTTTTATGAAAGAAAAAGTCCAGAGTGATTTGCATGAAATATTGCCAGGAATGGGTACAGAGTAATGTTCAAAGATGAAGGATACATGCATTTCCATATGTTTAGCATCTTTTACAATGGCAGATAGTTATGGATTATATCTGAGACTTCAAAATGTGCCCACTTTCTCTCTCTCACACACACACACAATAACTGTCAGGGCGGCAAGTGTCAGCAGCATTCGAACCTCATGGTATTGAGCAGACCGGCAGTAGTTGAAAAGGACAACAGAATCAAGGAGAGGATTTTGCAAGTGAGAGACAAACTTGTCTGAGTGTTGAGCAGCAGGACTCGGAGGAGGCAGGAAGTGGTGAAGTTGCTGGAGATGATTCAAACTGGGAGGGAACAAGATCCGGAGTCCTCGGAGAGATGCTAGCCATAGTATAACTGTGGGACTGGTCTCAGAAAGAGGTGGGAAAAATCTTTCCAATGGAGTGGCCTAGCCAACAGAGGCCCGGCAGGTCCAGAAATCAGACGCTCTGCTTTATTCTGTTCATAAATCAGAGGCTCTGCTGTATTCTGTTCATCTTGTCCACCTTCTCCAGGACAAAACCAAGCACAACAGGCTAAAACAAGTATACTAGCTTGTATTTACAGATAAAGTTTACCCCAGGTATAGCCGTAACTAATTACAAAATACCTGATAACTTCCTCCCCTAGGTCCTCTTTGTCATACTCCAGATTGTAGATCTCTGAGATTTCCCTTTCCCCAGACTCCTTGCCTCCAACAGGCCCATGTGCTAAGCCATGATGCACATTCAAGAAGTAGTTCTTGCAGGTCAGGACCACTGTAATACTCCACAAAGGAACTGCACATCGAAAGTTACATCTTCGGCAGGGCACAGTGGCTCACGCCTGTAATCCCAGCACTCTGGGAGGCCGAGACGGGCGGATCACGAGGTCAGGAGATCAAGACCATCCTGGCTAACACAGTGAAACCCCGTCTCTACTAAAAAATACAAAAAATTAGCCGGGCGTGGCGGCGGTGCCTGTAGTCCCAGCTACTCGGGAGGCT
Organism: Macaca thibetana thibetana; assembly: GCF_024542745.1. Lineage (NCBI taxonomy): Eukaryota > Metazoa > Chordata > Mammalia > Primates > Cercopithecidae > Macaca > Macaca thibetana. Next base: position 85,846,183 of record NC_065594.1, read on the forward strand.
GAGGCAGGAGAATGGCGTGAACCCGGGAGGCGGAGCTTGCAGTGAGCGGAGATGGCGCCCCCGCACTCCAGCCTGGGAGACAGAGCGAGACTCCGTCTCAAAAAGAAAAAAAAAGAAAGTTATATCTTCACAAGAAGGTGTCCCCAGAAGGTGAGCCCTCACTCCCACTCCAGTTCTCCCACTTTCAGGTTGGAACACTGCTATCCGCCTTCGCCCAGAACATCCCATGGGAAACGGGATCTGGTTTGTGAGCAAAGGCAGGCTGCGTCCTCTCCTTCTGGATCAGTTTTGTCACCAGTGACAGCTGGAAGCCTCTTGATTTCTTGATATTGGTAACCTATTTCTTAAAACATTAAAACCATGGAGGCAGCACAATCTAATCCCACTTTGGGGAGAAAGTGACGTATTTAAGCTATTATCAAATCTCTGGCCTCAAGGAGTAATGAACTGCTTCTCGGTGTGGGCAACTCTGTCCTCTGCCCTGTGCAGCCTGCAGCCTCACAACAAAGCCACACCAGCTTCAACTGGTTGCTGGTTTACTACCTGGGGCGATGGCACCAACTTCCATTACGTTGTATTTAGCCTGGGTCTGTCTCCAATGTCTTCTGGGAGTGGCTTGCCAGTTCCTCTCATCATGTAATTACCACGAAGCTCTCATGCCTTGTGACAAATGGGATTTCTCCCTGGCTACCACACGGCCTGTTCAGGCAATGACTATTTTTAGGCAGAGGTTTTAGGCAGAGGTCCCTAGTTTTATTCCCAGAGCCGTCTTCTATTTTAATGCTCCATTTGGCTCTAAGAACCAAACCATGCCCATAGAAATCCCACAACGTTTTTGTAGAAAGGCAAACTTACTCCCACTCCAGAATTAATGAACCCCTCTTGCTGTCAACTGTAGTTTAATGGATTTCACCATTCTGTGTATTTTCACACTCAGAACAGAAAGTCATACAAAGGTAACTTAATTCAGGAGTGACCTTTGAGTTCCTTGCTTGGCAGTGTTGTAAATCTTGCAGTGTGGCAGGTTTATTCCTTTCTCTGTGATTTCCATAGGAGGCTTCGCCTTATGTGTGGCACAGACTTAAAATTGTTGCAAAAATGCTATCTCTGTCTAAAATGGCTGATAATCATTACATTCTATCAACCCTGGTGATAATTTATCCCTATTTATTTCACAAATTTAATATTTTACTAGATTATCTTTCAAAAAGATTGTATCATCATGGTACATAATATTTCAACCAACTGAAAAGAAAAATAACTTCTGTTCTCTTCATTGCAGCATCTTTTTTTGTTACTTTCCCGCTGATGCTCAAACATTACCAAAGTTAGGGCTTTTCTTTACTTATTAATTTTTCTTCCTATTATCTTAAGTCATTTTATCATCATCTTTACTCCCCACCTTTAAATTAAATGCAAGTGCACCACATGAGTTTGAGGTGAAGAAAAAGATTTCCAAAGTACAGCTCGTTAATTTGTATAAGTTTTGCAGTCAAATACAAATTAATATTAAATAATGAGTTCTAGACCTATCCCAACTTCATTCCTGTTCTCCACATGCCTTATTTATGCTTACTCTTTGTTGAGCATCAGGTAAACAGTGGTGCATAAAAGTGAGCAAAGCACTTTCTCCATCATTAAAGATGGCCCAATCTCACGGAAGAGTGAACCAAGTTTTAAAAGAATTACACTATGTTTCTATAATAGCAATGAGAAAAATGCGTGAAGTGTTTTGAGAGCAAATGGGCGAGACAGCAGAATGTGCAGCAAATTGTTACTGAGCCTCCAGTCTCCCTTCTCTCTTCCTGGAGAGTGCATCCCTCTCTGCTTGCAGAGTTACTCATCCCTGGGAGATTCACTTCCACCTCTTGTTTTCCTGCCTAAAGAGGTGAGCATGTGACCCAAGAAAGGTCAATCACAAGGCCCTATCCTCCTGGCTGCAGTGATTGGTCCAGCATAAGCACATGACCTAAGGTGGGCCAATTACAAGGCCCCATCTTCCTGGCCACTGTTATTGGTCCAGAATGAGCACATGACCTGAGGTGGGCCAGTCACAAGGCCTCACTGTCCTGGCCACTATGATTGGTCCAGAATAAGCACATGATCCAAGCTGGTCAATAAATATTCCTTCAGAGTTTTTTCCACAGATGCTGAGAGAGAAAAGGGCCTGTGTTGACAAATAAATGTAGACTTTGCTTAAGTTTATTTGAACCAGATTTTGCTCACTCACAACTGAATGACTCTTGACTAGCAGAGAAGGCATTCTAAAAAGGGAGCAACACTGATGGCAAGAATGTAACACAGTGAGGACACAGCAGTTACGAGCAAGAGCCATCAGGGTCCCACCAGTCAAGCCACCTTGCCGCCCCAGGCTGCCGTTTTAACCCTGTCACTTGCTCTGTACTCTGCCAGAGCGCAGACTGCGAGTATGTGGTAGCCAAAATGGTAAGACATATACAAAATAAATAAGTTGTCAATGCAATAGATTATTCTAACCATTCTGGACAATCCTGGAATACCAGACAGAATTGCTTTTTATCATCTTCTGAAATAAATAAAGATGCCTGTGATCAGTTTTTCTTCCAATTCATAAGAAGTAATACTGTATTAAAAAATATAGTGAACAAAATAAAAACCTTAATAAGGGCTAAAACTAGACATGGTAAAATTTTAATCTCCAAAATTTCACCCACAATGAAATAGGCTTGATAGAAGTGACAGGTACAATATAAATCTTAAAATGGAATAAAAATGAATTAAGAATGTTAATACTGTGAAATAGTGCATTCAGTATTGATATGGTTTGACTGTGTCCCCACCTAAATCTCATCTTGAATTGTTCCCATGAGCACATAATTCCCATGTGCTCTGGGAGGGACCCAGCGGGAGATAATTGAATCATGGTGGCGGTTCCCCCTATACTCTTCTCTTGATAATGAATAAGTCACACGAGTTCTGATGGTTTGATAAGGGGAAAGCCCTTTCACTTGGTTCGCATTTTCTCTCTTGTCTGCCCCCATGTAAGACATGCCTTTTGCCTTCCACCATGATTGTGAGGCCTCTGCAGCCACGTGGAACTATGAGTTCATTAAACCTCTTTTTCTTTATAAATTACCCAGTCTGGGGTGTGTCTTTATCAGCAGTGTGAACATGGACTAATAAAAGTATTATGATAGAAAGATGCTTAATAAAATTAAAGTATAAAATTAACACAAACATTTTTCTAATATTATTTCAATAAAATTTCAAAATGCTAAATTGTATGTAATGCAATTGTGCTACATAAACATTTAGACAAGCAATAATTTGGTTTACCATGTTGGATAGAGAAAACATTCAATAAAAATCATCTTGAGGTTAACTCAGTAGGATTAGAATATATTGATTCCACATGTACATCAATTTGGTTGAAGTGCATATTTCAAGGGAAGAAGTTTCAAAAAATGAAGGCCTAGGAGGGTATAGATTATGAAGGATGAAGCATGCTATGCTAAAGGCTTTGGACTTTATCCTGAGGAGTAATGGGAATCTACGAATCACTTTAAGAATGGGAGGAACCCAATCAAGTCAAATCCCTTCCTAGCTCTGTGAAGGAATGAGATCAGAGGCCAGATTAATGAGAATCTGATTCAGTACTCCAGGAGTGGCATGATAAGTGTCCCAATTTAAGAGAGGTCCAGGGAATGAAGGGAAGGCAAGAGGTACTAGAGATACTATGTCAGTAACTGATAGGACTTCATGATTAACTGGATATTGGGAGAGGGGAGAATGAAAACTCACTCCCAGGATCCCAGTTTGTACATTTGGACACCTTTTGGCAAGAAAGAAAATAGAAGAGTATGGGCTCTGGTGAGGAAGGTGATGAGTTCACTTTGGATGACTGAATCTGAAGTGAATGAAGATGTCCATTAATCAGCTTGAATCTATTGTTCAGGAGAGGGATGCAGCTGGAGAGAGGTGGCCTCGTGCATCAGTGTGTGGTTGATAGAAAAAACCATTAGAGTAAATTAGTTCACCTAGAAAGACTAGCAATGAAGGAAACATAATTAAGTGGGGAAACCTGAGTTTTGTTTGTTTTGTTCTTAGGTTAATGGCCATATAGAGCTCTGTATGCTTTCTGTATATTAATTTGCTTAACCTTCATAACAAGGATATGAGATAAATACATCTTTATTACCTTTTTAAATATATAGTTGAAGAAACTGAGGGCCAAATAAGTGAAGTAGTCTGTCCAAGGTGCAGATATAGTAAGTGGCATGGTCAGCAATCAAACTCATGTGATCTAGACTCAGAGGCTGAGCTTTAACCACAGGCTATACTATCCCTTATGTGTGCTGAACACCACACATAAGTAAGTGAGGGGCAGAAGAGAATCCAAGGGAGAAAATCGAAAGAAAACATCAGAGATGAGAGAGGGAAGGCAGAGGGTGTGGTATCGCAAAAGAAGAGAAAGGATGTATTTTAAGGAGCATGTGGCCAAGAATGCAACAAGACAGAGAGGGGCCATGAGTATCAAGGGCTGAAAAGTGGCCCCTGAGCAGAGATAGGTGGGTTCTGCCTGTCTTTTCTGTGCAAGGTTGGAGGCAAAAGCCACAAGAAAGTAGACAGAGTGGAGAAACGGAAGTGAAGAAATGAAGATGACAAACAGAGAAAACTCTGTTCTTCCCTTCACAGCCAAGTTTCTTTAACAAGATGGCAGTAGTTGAAGGCTCATTCACATGTGATGGGAGAGAGGGATACAAGGAAACTTAAATAGGACACCTCAGAGGATGGGGAAGCAGGCGAAAGGAGCTTCAGCCAAGTAAATTTAGTTTCACACTTGAAGTTAGAGATGAGGCTATTTGCCAAAAATGACAAGGTGGATGAAGACCTGGGAGTTAAAAGAGCATACGAAAGGACTGAAATAGCTACTGTGGGGTGTAAGAGAGAAAAACTGACTGGAAATTTTTTTTAAAGTGATGTCACCACTGGTCCTAGAAGGGCAGCTGTAGGTCACAATGTGCTGACAGCAGTCCCAATTTATGGTTGTGTTGGTGTCACTGTTTCTCTTTCAAAAGGGTTCCTATTTGGAGGATTTGGTAACCCCCGTTTTAGGAGATGTCTTAAGAAAGGGACTTATAGTAAGGATCATTCTACACAGGTTTTCAAGAATGAAGTTCATTGTCTACAGTGTGGGCTCGGTGAGAACCCATGGGAGATAACATACCAATCTCAGTATCAAACTATTAATTATTTAAACATGTGTACTGTGTATCTTGTAACTAATAGGACAACCCTCTAGGCATCCATTTCTAATAAATTTAGAGCAAAATTTACGGCACATTCCAAGCAAATAATATAGGAGTCTATAACACACATTTTGTGTTCTGACATTATTTTTGCATCTAGTAGTATTTTACTTTTAAACTATTACATTTCTTTGCGTGTCACTTTAATTTTTAACTTTATTGTATAAAATATTGATATCGTTTGGATATTTGTCTCCATCCAAATCTCATGTAATCCCCAGTGTTGAAAGTGGGGGCCTCACGGGAGGTATCTGGATCATGGGGGCGAATCCCTCTTGAATAGCTTGGGTCATCTCCTTGGTGATAAGTGAGCTCTCACTCTGAGTTCTCACAAGATTTGGTCATTTAAAAGTGAGTGGCATCTCCTCCCCTCCTTCCTGGCTGTGTCTCTCACCTGCTCTTGCTTTTGTCATATGATGTGCCTGCTCCCCCTTTGCCTTCCACGATGATTGTAAGCCATCTGAGGCCTCCCTGGAAGCTGAGCATATGCCAACGCCATGCTCCTGGTAAAGGCTGCAGAATCGTGGCCAATTAAACCTCTTTTCTTGATGAATTATACAGTCTCAGGCATTTCTTTATACCAATGCAAGAATGACTGACTTAATACAAATGCACATAGATTTTTTTAAATACCTTAAATCTTTTCTGAAATAAGAGGTTCCTTTCAGTCTTTCAATCATTCATTCTTATTTTTTTTTAAGTAATAAGTAGGACAGTTATAAAATGTAAAGCCATAAAGAAACAGATAATTGTTTTATAAGAAACAGATAATTGTTTTATATAAGTTCCAGAAGATCTTTCTAATTTGTCAAGAAAAATCAACCAGGAAACTGAAATATGAGCTTTATGATTAGGTAACATGATAGGGACAGAAATCCTGACATGATTGTGATGCCCAATTGCTAAGCTGAAATGGTAAGATGTGGTAGGTACTATCAGTTTTCTATAAGGCTCACTTTTGCTCTTTTTTCTTTAGTTTAATGAAATCCAATTGCGGGGTGGGATGTGTGCTCCTCTCATACCCTCAAAGCATGAAAGAAAAGTAAGATAAGCCAATTATGGTAATTCTTTTTTACCTAACCGGTTATTGGTTTAGGATCAGGCATGTGATCCCATTTTGATCAATTTAAGCAGGTATCATTTGAGCATCTTCCAAGAAAAATATTATTTCCTAAAAAATGCTCAATGTCACTAGTAATCAGGGAAATGCTAATCAAAACCACATGATCCACCTTACTCCTGCAAGAATGGCTATAATCTAAAAATCAAAAAATAATAGATGTTGGAGTGGATGTGGTGAACAGAGAAAACTTCTATACTGCTAGTAGGAATGTAAAGTAGTACAACCTCTATGGAAAACAGTGTGAAGATTCCTTAAAGAACCAAAAGTAGACCTACCAATTGATCCAGCAATCCCACCACTTGGTATCTACCCAGAGGAAAAGAGGTCATTCTATGAAAAAGATACTTGCACATGCAAGTTTATAACAACACAATTCACAAGTCCAAAGATATCGAACCAGCACAAATGCCCATCAATCAGTCAACAAGTGGATAAAGAAATTGTGGTAAATATGTATTATGGAATACTACTCAGCCATAAAAAGGAATTAAATAATGGCATTCACAGCAGCCTGGAAGTGGAGACCATAACTCTATGTGAAGTAATTCAGGAATGGAACACCAAACATTGTATGTTCTCACTCATAAGTGGGAACTAAGATACGAGGATGCAAAGACAAGAATGATACAATGGACTTTGGGGACTAAGGTGAAAGGGTGAAAGCGGGGTGAGGGATAAAAGACTACACTTTGGGTATAGTGTACACTGCTCAGCTGATGGGTCCACCAAAATCTCAGAAATCACCACTAAAGAACTTATGCACGTAACCAAACACGACCTGTTTCCCAAAAACCTATTGAAATTAAACAAAAATACTAAAAAGAAAAATATTATTTTCTAATAAAAAGAGACCCACAGGGTGAGGAACTTGCCATCTCATCCCAGAAACATCCCTTCCTGTACATCCCAATGATTTTCAGCCTTCAGATATGATTATCAAAGTTTATGATGTTTGCAGCAACTGGCATTTTAAGACCATCAGGAGAAGACTGAAAGAGGAGTCAGAAACCTGAGCCATCCAACTGAAGATGAATAGCTGGTGAATAGCTGGCCTTCTCTTTATGTGAAGAAAAGTAAGCTGCCTTTGTCTACATTTCAGTTAATCAAGTATTATTACTTATAATTAAAAGCATTTTAACAAATGCACAAACCTTCCCGATATAAAAACAAAACTCACCCCTCAGGGGTCAGCTCCAGATTCCAAGGATTTGTCACACAGCTGGTCACCTTTGTGAGAACAGTGAAGAAATGAGATGCCATCTCCTATACTGAAGTTCCTTCACTGCCTCCGTCACTGTTCTAAAGAGACAACATATTTTTAGTAAACTCAAAACAACACATTCTTAAAAGTACTATTTCATGTAAATTTATATGTAGATGAATTACAACAAGATGAAACCCTTGGTGGTGGGTTAGTGGTGGCATTTAATTTTCTTTTGCCATTGTCCATTTTTAATTTATTGAATTTTCAGCATATGCTACTTTCACAATCAGAAAATGACAAATATTATTTATAATATAAAAGTATAGCTTCTGAATTATAATTTCAACACCAGTCAAGAACCAAAAGCAAGGTGGCACCAGTCAGCAAGCCGTAAATAAAAGGGTGTTTTCCCAGCTTCTGGTTAAGATAGGAATGCAAGACACAGTAAAGGTGACAGGTATATATTTATATAGCACAGTTCCAACAACAAGCATAGCTTTAAAGCAATACCTCTCACTCTTCTTCTTCCCTGTTTTATAGTTTAATTTCTGCCTGCAGTTGTCTTCCTTTTTACATCTGTCTTATTCTCACTAGTCAAGGCACAAAATGCAACACCACCATTGGCTAGAGTCTACTATATTAAAAGGATAAAAGAAGTTTGTTTTGTCATGGTATTATAAAATTGCATATCCCTTAAACACCTATCAAGTTGTTTCATGTGAAAATCTTACCTTGCTGCCAATATAAGTCATATTTCAACTTATTTCATTTATTCATGTTCAGTCTTCTAAAATAAGAGATAGTCTATTTTTAATCTACTAGATTGATGATGAAATCACAATATGACTTTAGTGACCATTTGAAGGCTCGTTAGGTGGCATTGTCTGAGGAATTTGTTATGACTGTAATTTTAGAAGCAGAATATATGCTTCAGACAAGACTTATAGGCCCTTCAGAATTCATTGCCCTTTCAGTAGCGAATTTTTTTGAAGCAGTAGCTTTCAGAATTTTGCATACAATGTTTTTAGAAATGATCTTTCCGTAAAAATCTCTGGGCTGAAAATATAATTCTTCAATGAATATATAGGTAATAAAATGCTACATTATTAATTCACCTTACAGGTACTTTAATGATTTTTAACATTATAATATTCAACTAGTGAATAAAGGAGGTAGCCTTTCATTTAAGTTGGTGCTTGAACTTTGTAATTACTTCAGATGTTATTGCTGATGTTTAAAAAGCTTTCCAGTGGAATTTTTCTCAAGTTAGGTATGTGACTGATATGCTTAACGTTAGGCCTCATCTTAATGCCACTAGGCTGTAAGATGAAAGAATTAATTTCATCTTACAATATGTACCAGACTTTCAACTAATACGAAAACTAGAATTAAAAGATTGTTCTAGGACAAAGATCAAGATATCCAGGATTAAATTTTAGATTATGGGAGTTATTTATTATTAAATTGGTTCAATTTTTTGCAAAACTCTTCTTTGGAAATATTTTAAGGCAAAGGAAAACATCTATCCTGTTTGAAATACTTAAAAAAAAAAAAAACAGAAAAACGTAATCAAAGTCTGTTGTTATATTCATTGATTAATGGATAACATAATATACATAAAACATTCATCGGTAAATACATTTAATTCTCTTGGTTAAAAGAGGTTTTGGATCATGCCACTACTGTTACAAACTACAGCAGCCCAGGCCACTGAGACAATCACAGACATTGCAGACAAAGATTACAACTGAACAATCTGCATGGAGACCATGCTACTAAGTCCACCCAAATCAAAAGCCAACATACCATTTCCAGTCAACACCCTACTCCCAATCAACACCCAACCAATACACCATTCCCACCAATTCCCATCTAAAGAAAAAAAGTCTCTTCCTACAAAAGCTACTCCATAAAATGAGAAAAAAATGACTGTTCCACTAGATGCACATATATCAGTGTCGGGACACAAGAAACATGAAAAAACAAGGAAACATGAAATTTGCAAAGAAATACAATAAGTCTCCAGTGACAGACATCAAAGGAAATAATATTTATGAAATTCCTGAAAAGTAATTCAAAATAATGATCTTAAGATAACTGAGTGAGGCACAGGAGAATACAGACAAACAAGACAATAAAATCAGAAAAACAATTAATGATCTGAATGAGAAATTTAACAAAGAGGTAGATATCATAAAGAAAAGTCAAACAAATATTAGAGCTGAGGAATTCAATGAATAAAATAAAAAATAATAATTGAGATCTTCAACTAGATAAAGCAGAAGAAAGAATTTCTGAACTTGAAGATGGGTCTTTGGAAATAATCCAGCCAGAGAAAAACAAAAAAAAGAAAGAAGAATAAGAATGAAGATACTAGGATTTATGAAATACCATTAAGCAAACAAATATTTGTGTTACAGGAGTTAGAAATGGAGAAAGGCTCAAAAAACTTATTTAACAAAATAATAGCTGAAAAATTCCTAAGTCTTGGGAGAGACATGAACATCCCGATTCAAGAAGCTTAAAAGTTCCCAATAAGATTCAACTCAAGTAAATCCTCTCCAAGGCACATCATAATCAAACTGTCAAAAGTCAAAGACAAAGAATTCTAAAAGCTGCAATAGAAAACCATCAAGTCACACGTAAGAGAATCACCATTAGATGATTAGCATATATCTCAGAAGATTATTTCCAAAGACTATGACTTCACTCATAAATGGGAGTTAAACAATAAGAACCTATGAACACAGGGAGGGGAACATCACACACCAGGGTCTGTCAGGGTGTGGGGGGCTAGGGGAAGGATAACATTAGGAGAAATACCTAATGTAGATGATGGGTTGATGGGTGCTGCAAACCACCATAACACGTGTATACTTATATAACAAACCTGCACGTTCTGCACATGTATCCCAGAGCTTAAAGTATAATAATAATAATAATAATAATAATAAACTAACCATGCACCTAAAGGAACTAGAAAAACAAGAATAAACTGAATGCAAAATTGCTAAAAGGAAGGAAAGAACAAAGTTCAGAGAAAAAAATAAAATAGTGACTAAAAAAATCAATAAAATGAAGATATAGTTTTTGAAGTAGTAAACAAAATCAATAAATCTTTAGCTAGACTAAATAAGAAAAAAGAAAAACAAATCCAAACTAATAAAAACAGAGATGAAACAGGAGATATAATACAGAGGATCATAAGAGACTACTATGAACAACTTTGAGAACATAGAAGAAATGGATAAATTTTGGATACATACAAACCAACCAAGGTTAAATTATGAAGAAAGAGAATATCTGAACAGACCAGTAGCAGTAAAGAAATTTAATCAGTAATAAAAATCTTCCATCGAAAAAAGAAAAAAAAAGTGAAGGACCTCATAACTTCACTGCTGAATTCTACCAAACATTTAAAGAACTAATACCAATTCTTCTCAAACAATTATGGAAGAGGAGGAAATACTTCCAGATTCATTTTGCTAGGCCAGCATTCGCTAGGCCAGTAACTTCAAAACCTGACAAGTAAACAGAGGGGAAAAATAAGAATATAATTGATGAATATAGATGCAATAATTCTCAACAAGAAGCTAACAAACCTAATTCAACAGCACGTTAGAAACATCATTTACTATGGTCAAATGGGATTCATCCCAGGAATGAGAAGATAGTACAACATATGCAAATTAATACGTGATACATCATATTAACAAAAAGACAAAAGCCATATGATCACTTAAATAAATGCAGAAAAAGCATTTGACAAAATTTAACATTCTTTTGTAATAAAACTCTCAACAAATTAGCATAGAAGGTATGTACCTCAACACAATAAAAAACACACATGACAAATTCACAAATAACATTATGCTGAACAAGAAAAAAGCTAAGAGCTTTTTCTCTAAAATCAGAAACAAGATATGGATGCATACTTTCACCATTCCTATTCAACACAGTACTGGAAATTCTAGACAGAGCAATTAGGCAAGAGAAACATATTAAAGGCAAATTAAATAGAAATGAGGGAGTCAAATTGTCCCTGTTTGTAGATGATGTGATCTTATAGATAGAAAACCCTAAAAATTCTACCAAAAAACTGGTAGAACTAATAAATTCAGTAAAAATTCAGGATACAACATCAAGCTACAAAAATCAGTAGCATTTCTATATGGTAACAGAAGAAAATAATTCTATTTATAATAACTACAAAAAATTAAATATGTAGGAATAACCTTAAGCAAGGCATAAAAGATGTGCACACTGAAAACTATAAAACATTAATGAAAGAAATTGAAGAAGACACAAGTAAATGAAAAGATATCCCATATTCATAGATTAGAGGAATTAATATTGATAAAAAGGCCATACTACCCAAGGCAATCTACAGATTCAATGTAATTCTACCAAAATTCAGAGAAATAAAATCCTAAAATTCATATAGAACCAGAAAAGACCCCAAGTAACCAAAGGAATCCTGTACAAAAAATGAAGCTAGAGGAATCACACTATATGCTACAAGCTACAGTAACCAAAACAGCATGATACTGGCATAAAAACATACACATACACATAACACATAAAAACATACACATAAAAACATACACATAGAACAGTAAGACAGAATAGAGAACCCAAAAGTAAACTCATGCTCCTACAGCTGATTTTCAACAAAGATGCCAATAACACACATTGGGGAAAAGGCAGTCTCTTTAATATACGGTGCTGAGAAAATTGGATATACACATGCAGAAGAATAAAACTAGACCCCTACCTCACACCGTATATTACAATTAACTCAAAATGGATTGAAGGCTTAAATATAAAACATGAAACTATAAAACTACTAGAAGAAAATATAGGGGAAATGACAATAGTGGGGTAGGCAAGAATTTTTTAAATAAGACTTACAGAGAGCAAAAGCAAAAATAGACACATGGGATTACACCAAACAGAAAGCTTTTGCTCAGCAAAGAAAACAAAGAGTGAAAAGGCAACCTGAAAAAATGGGAGAAAATATTTGCAAACAATGCACCTGACAAGGGGTAATATCAAGAATATATTAGACTCTTAATAGAAAAAGTAATAACTAGAATAACAAGTGGCAAAACTCCTTAGTAGACATTTCTCAGAAAGACATGCAAATAACAGGTATAGGAAAAATGCTCAAGAGCACTAATCACAAGGGAAATGCAAATTGCAATTGCAATGAAATACCACTTCGTTCCTGTTACATGGCTGTTACCAAAAAGATAAAACAAGTGCTGATGAGGATGTGAAGAATGGGGAACACTTATACACTATTGGTGGGAAGGTAAATTAGTACAGCCACTATGGAAAACAGTATGCAGTTTCCTCATAAAATCAAAACTACAACTACCAAATGATTCTGTAATCACACCACTGGGTAGATGTCCAAAAGAATGAAATCAGTATGTCAAAGACATATCTGCACTCCCATGTTTATTGCAGCACTATTTATAATAGCCAAAATATGGAATCAATACAAGTATTCCAAATATGGATGAATGAATTTAAAAATGTGGTATATATACACAATCAAATACTATCCAGCCACAAAAAATAATGAAATCTTGTCATTCATGGATGAAACTAGAGGACATTATGTTCAGTTAAATAAGTCAGGCACAGAAACATAAATATTACATGTTGTCACTCTGTGTGGGAGTTAAGGAAGAAGAGCTCATAGAAGTCGAGAGAGAATTATGGTTATTAGTGACTGGGAAGGATGGGAAGAAGGGAAGGAGAGGGAGAGGATAATGGATGCGAAGTTATAGCTGGATAAGAGGAATAAGTTATGGTGTGCTATAGCACTGTAAGATGAATACAGTTAATGATAATTTATTATATATGTTCAAAACCTAGAAGAGAGGATTTTGAATGTTCCCAACACAAAGAAATAGAAATGTTTGAGGTGATGGATATCACAATTACCCTAATTTAATCATTGCATTTGTATACATGTATACAATTATCACATGCATCAAAATATCACTCTGTATCCCGTAAACATGTACAATTATTACATGTCAGTTAAAAAGAAAAAGATACAAACTAATTAAGAATAAAGAGGCTTTGGAATACATTTACTTAATATCTTTAAGTACTCTTACATTTTAACATTAATATTTGTTGGCAGTTTCTCCCATTTTACTTGTGCATTATGACTTTGCAGGACTTGAAAAGACAATTTTTAACTCAGCTCTAATTTACCTTTAATGGCCACAATAGAAATTGGAAAAACACATTCCCATATAATGTGTTTTTTTGTTTTTTGTTTTTTGTTTTTCTGAAATGGAGTCTTGCTCTGTCACCCAGGCTGGAGTGCAATGGTGCAATCTTGGCTCATTGCAAACTCTACCTCCTGGGCTCAAGTGATACTCCCACCTCAGCCTTCCGGGTAGCTGAGATTACAGCCAGTGTGCCACTATGTCTGGATAATTTTTGTATTTTTAGTAGCAACGGATTTCACTATATTGGCCAGGCTGGTCTCAAACTCCTGACCTCAAGTGGTCCACCCGCTTCGGCCTCCCAAAGTGGTGGGATTACATGTGTGAGGCATTGCACCCAGTCCCATATAATGTTAACAATCGATTTAAAATATAATAATATCCAAACTATTCACTGAGTTTCAGAGTTATCTCTTATTAGAAAAGGTTTCTTTCAATTAGCCTAAAGCACAAGAAAGTTTATGTTTGGTTTACTATATAATTTTGTCCAAAGAACCCAAATTAAGAACTAGTGTTAGAAATCTGGAAATAGGCTGGGCACGGTGGCTCACACCTGTAATCCCAGCACTTTGGGAGGCCGAGGCGGGCAGATCACGAGGTCAGGAGATCGAGACCATCCTGGCTAACATGGTGAAATCCTGCCTCTACTAAAAATACAAAAAATTAGCCAGGCATGGTGGCGGGTGCCTGTAGTCCCAGCTACTCGGGAGGCTGAGGCAGGAGAATGGCGTGAACCTGAGGCGGAGCTTGCAGTGAGCCGAGATCGCACCACTGCACTACAGCCTGGGCGACAGAGCCAGACTCTGTCTCAAAAAAAAAAAAAAAAAAAAAAAGCAGAGAAAGAAATCTGGAAATAAAACAGGACTGCCGAGAAAAGAAGAGTGTGAAAGTTAAACTACTTTCTGGGCTATCACATCCTTCAAATAGCACAGCTACTGATGAATCCCAGATCTAACTGTAGGTATTAAATTCTCCCACACTTATGCAATGTTACTTCATATTCTGAGGATAGAAACAGTCTTGTGAAACATGACAATTAAAGTACTGTAACAGAATGCAGTAATACTTAATACCTATATGTTCAGAAGGGTGTGTTTTAGAAATGTTGATAATAATGCAATCTGCTCAAAACTGTTAAAGTATGGATAATTTCACTCAATTTTCCAGTAAGTTTCTGCTTTGAATAAGTAAATAGTGGGTAATGGTTTGTGTCAAAGTCCTTGCAACACTCCATTAACCATAGTGTATGACAATCTGATCAGATGTCTCTTTTATAGTCAAAAGCTGACTTGTGACTTTGTGAGTTACTCAGTTACATCAGGTCACATCAAAAGCCTGGTTTTTCATCTTCCCCAAATTCCTGATGGTTTTACATCTGACACATGTTGAATCTCAGCCTTGTGACCTTACTCTTCAGCCTGCATTTAATATAGTCTGAATACTATTGAACTAATACTAAGTTATTACTGAAGAAGCTAAATGAATAAGCAAATAAAAGTCATTAGTAGAATTTCAAAATTTTATATTATTATCTATCAGTGTCTAACCCAAATAAGTCACTATTATGCCTAGACCTATAATCAAATCATCAAAAACTTGAGTTCAAATCTAGGAGGTAACTAATTCAATGTTTGACATGCGTATTTGACTATATAACCTGTTCTGAGTCTCAAAAATGTAACTGACACCAGATAGTTCAAATTAGTCAAACCAATTTAAATACGGCATCAAACAATTGGATATCCACTTTATAAATCTCTAGCCTAAAATTTTGGAAACTCATTGCTGGTATGAACATTCAGGAAACATTTTCAGCCTTTAATTACAATTATGATACAATGATTATACCACTGGATTTTATCAATTATTAGAATTATATGTTCAAATACTTGGTAATTCCTAAATGCTTAATGTTGACTATCAAGCTTTACTGAATTTCCCCGAATTTTAGAGATTTATTTTATATTCACATTTTAATACATATTTGCTTAAAGATTACTATCTGCAAGACTTCAAGACAGCTATTGCTGACTTTCTTCACAAGCCTGGGAGTCAGAGGTGTGTTACTATAATGCTCTTTCACACATCAAGCTGTAATTCAAATACCAAGAGTACCATGAGGTTTTTTAAGAAAACAAAGCCCCCAATAACATTTCTTACTGTTCACACCAATCACCAAAGAACCAGAGATTGCTAGAAGTGGAAAGAATCTTAGTGATTTTCTCCATCTAAAAGGATCATTGGAAACTTGTTACTCTTAGTTTATGGCCTCTCCCTGAATACTTGATTATTACCATGATATGTTTATACTCCCAACACTTCTGATATCCAGTGTGTGAGGTTCTTCCACTCAAATAACCAATTCTCTAACTCTCTGGACACCATCTGGGTATTCAAGAATTTAATTCAGTTCCAACACAAACTACCTGGAATTAGCACAGATCCCACAAGTGAAAGGGCCAGTCCCACCCATTTTCCTCAATTTCAGATGCCAAGTGGAAGTCTGGGCTATCTGTACTTCTGACGTACAGGTGGTGATGCCAGGGGCTTCCCACAACTCCCTCCTCAGGTTCAGTAATTTGCCATTAACAGCTCAAAGAACACAGGAAATCACTTTTATCTGGACCCAACTCAAAGATCAGCCAAAAAAAAGAGATGCACCGAAAAAGCATGTGGGTAAGTGCTGCAGAGCTTCCGTCCTCTTTGGGCCACTCCCTCCCAGCACCTCAGTGTATTCACCAAACTGGAAGCTCTCCAAACCCTGTCATTTTGGGAGTTGTATAGAGGTTCCATGAAGTAGAAAACATTGTTTAAGTCATTGGCCATTGGTGATTGGACTCAATCCCCAGCCCCTCTGCCCTCTCCAGAGGTCCAGGGATGGGGCTGAGAGGTTTAACTCTCTACTCACAGGGCTGGTTCTTTTAACAGCCAGTTCCCATCTCACATCTATCTAGGGTCCCCCAGCCACCAGTCATCTCAGCACACAAAAAGACACTTATCACTCTGGAGATTCCAAAGGTGTTAGAAGCTCTTGTGTCATTAACTGGAGATTAAGACCAAATATTACAGCAAAAGATGCTCCTCTCACCCCCATCATGAAGAAATTACAAGGACTCTCGGAGCTCTATGCCAGGACCAAATACATACTTCTTGTTATTTCATTATATCATCATTACTTTGATAGAAAACTGACTTAGCATAAATTGTCATCTTTACATTGGAATATGTTTGCCCGGGTCTTCAACATTAATTTTTTCCACCTGTTCTGCAAGATAGCCTTTCAATTATTTTTGTAAACCATCCTGTAAACCTTAGTTCTTCTCCCTTTCTAATAACATTTCTCTAGTTCTTCCTGTCTTTTTACATCTGGTTTCAATTCCGAGATCTCCTGCCATCCTTGTTGCTCTCCTCTAAAGTTTTTTTCATCAAAGTTTGATTGTTCTTTTTTATTGATGTATAATGTACATACAATAAAGCACAAAAAACCTCAAGTGTAGTACTCAGTGAATATGTATATATCATTGATTTTTTTAAAATCTTATCAAACACATTCAGTATTCTATAGGTAGAAATGATTGTAACTTGAGTTAACCGTTTCTCTATTGATGGAAAGGCAGGTTGTATCTTCTGTTTTGCCTTTTCCCTTCCTTCCTTCCCTCCTTCTTTCCTTCCTTTCTTCCTTCCTTCTTTCCTTCCTTCCTTCCTTCTGTCCTTCCTCCCTTCCTTCCTTCCTCTCCTTCCTTCCTTCCTCCCTCCCTTTCTTCCTTCCTTCCTCCCTCCCTTTCTTCCTTCCTTCCTCCCTCCCTCCCTGTCTTCCTTCCTTCCTCCTTCCTCCCTTCCTTCCTTTCTTTCTTCCTTCCTTCCTTCTTTCCTTCCTTCCTTCCTTCTGTCCTTCCTTCTTTCCTTCCTTCCTTTCCTTCCTTCCTTCCTTCCCTTCCTTCCTTCCTTCTTTCCTTCCTTCCTTCCTTCTGTCCTTCCTTCTTTCCTTCCTCTCTCCTTCCCTCCCTACCTCCCTCCTTCCTTCCTTTTATTTATATTAGAAACCAGTATTTTTAAAATGCATTTTCTTCTAATAATAATACATGCTCATTGTAAAAATTTCAACATTTTACAAATGTATGTTCAGAAAGAGAAAGTGTCTCATAAGCACTCTCTCCTGAGATTATCTAAAAACTTTGGGGGAAAAAAAGTATATATTATTATCTCTCTATATATTAATGAATCTTCTGAATGCCTCTAATTAGTTATTGTCAATCAAAACATTTCACGGTAATTTATAGAATCACATAAGCCCTAATGTAACCTATACAATGGATGGAATTCAGGAAATCCTTGAAATTTTATGGGAAAATATAAAATTATGCCTTTCTTTTCGCTTCCCTCAATGATGAATCTAAACGAGCCAAAGTTGTACTAGCACTACCTGATACTTGTCATCAATTGAAATTACCTGTATTTTCATATCAGACATCTCTAAATATTCATCGTGCTCATCAAATAGACCCAGTATCAGATGTTGCTATTTAGTGGATGTACAACGAAGCATATATGCTATGTCAAAATGTCTTGTAAATTATTTTTATAATTATTATAAAAGAGGATTTGTTTTCTCTGAAATGCTAAGTATTTTATTTTATGCATTTAATAATATGATTTTGAAAAGAGTATGCCAAAAGGGATGCAGGGAAGAAAAATCTGCCAAAAACTCCTGATGCAGACTCTCTTTAGTGACTTAATATCTCATAAGTCTGTACATTCCCCAACAGCTTTCATACATATGTCCTTAAATTGAACTGAAATCAGCCTTTTTGTAAGTTTATTAGGGATGTTTTCAATTACTTCCTATTTCCTACAGAATCATCTCCTATTCCTGCAGAATTATTTATACATTATCTCACTTACAGCCAATATGAGCTACCCCCTTGATCAAATCTCCTTGCGTCCCCAAACTGCCATGCACCTTTGTGCCTCTTTGTTCATAACGTATTTTACCCAAGATCCCATCTTTTTGGCAAATATTCAGCTGCAGAGATAGGAAGCTAGTTTTTGTTATCCTATAATTATGCCGTTGTTTTTGTAACTTTATTAAATTGTAGCCAGTAATTCCAGACTAACAATATAGTTTTGAATTTTCCTAATGTCCTCTTACACAAAACTGTCCCTCCTGCTTAAACAATATAGGTATCTTTTATACAGCAGCAGCACTCCTACTTAGTATGATTGGTACCTGCACTTGGTGAGTTAATTGAAAAAGTTGATTTAAAAAGAGTAGGATGAAAACGACACTTTCAGAATGGGCGTGGTGGCTAATGCCTGTAATCCCAGCACTTTGGGAGGCCGAGGTGGGCGGATCACCTGAGGTCCAGGGGTTCAAGACCAGACTGACCAACATGGAGAAACCCCATCTCTACTAAAAATACAAAATTAGCTGGGCGTGGTGGCGCATGCCTGTAATTCCAGCTACTAGGGAGGCTGAGGCAGGAGAATGGCTTGAACCCAGGAGGTGGAGGTTGTGTGAGCCGAGATCATGCCCTTGCACTCCAGCCTGGGCAACAAGAGCGAAACTCTGGCTCAAAAAAAAAAAAAGAAAAAGAAAAAAGAAAAGAAAACGACACATTCTAACCATTGTAACTAAAAACATACAAATGCATATTCATTTGCCAGTCAATGAATGTAGGGCCAAGATTCATTCTCTGAATATGAATCCTCTGGGTGAAATCCAACATTACCTTTCTCACTCAGAACTCCCTTTAACACACCACCTGTGATTTAGGTTTCTATTTCTTCAAGTTAAGTGAGATTGCAAAGATAGTTGTGAAGACATCTAAATGCAGAATCATTCTAGACTTTTATGACTTTCCTTTTTCATTTAACTTGTCTACAATTAATTGGCAAGAATTATTTTTAGTAACAAGTTTTTACTGAATTGTTGTAAAGCATTCAACTTGATTTGCATAACAACAATGCTTTCTTTCTGCACTTGTTTTTCATCATTGTATGTACTACTTAATTGTATTGTTTAATTACAAATCAAGTACAACTAGCTTTACCAAATGTGGAGGATACCAAACAACAATGGATTCTTGGTAAGGAGGTACTCGCTGAACTGGTAAGACTGAAATGTACAAGGACCAACTAGGGGGAGACTCAGTATTGTTAAGTAGAAATTGGTACACCAGAAATATCCGTCAGTGGGTTTTACAAAAAAAAAAAAAAATGAATCTGGCAAGAAAATCGTGTGGTGTTCTGTTAGGAGAGCCACCACCACAAAAATAGTATGTATCTAGTTAATGTCGCTTTTATTCACTTTTACATTCCTAGATTGCCTCCAATCCAGTCCTCCGTATAATTTCTATGGAAACATTCTTGGGAAAATCAGTGGTTTATTATTCAAAGGCTTCAGAGGTATTAAAAATTTAAAAGAAAAAACAGACAGTGGAATCAATGACTCAATGTTAGACACTGAAGTCTGAAGCCATTTCATTTCAATAGAGGAGGTGGTGAGGAATATCAAGATAGAGTTTGGACTTAATTGGCACCTCCTACTCTCCACAGCCCTGCTCCAGTTGGGCAGACAAATTTACATATAACTGGCCAGCACATGAAATGAGCTGACACGTAGAGAAGTATACACGGAAATGTCCTGCATGCTCAACCCAAACAACTATTGTGAAAAGTATTTAAAACATATATGCTCCTGCTGGGCACGCTGACTCACGCCTGTAGTCCCAGCACTTTGGGAGGCCAAGGCGGGTGGATCACCTGAGGTGAGGAGTTTGAGACCAGCCTGACCAACATAGTGAAACCCTGTCTCTACTAAAAATACAAAAAAATTAGCTGGGCGTGGTGGCAGGTTCCTGTAGTCCCAGCTACTCGGGAGGCTAGGCACGAGAATCGCTTGAACCTGGGAGGCGGAGGTTGCAGTGAACCAAGATTGCGCCATTGCACTCCAGCCTGGGTGACAGAGTGAGACTTTGTCTGAAAATAAAATTAAATAAATAAATAAATAAATAAACATGTATGCTCTAAGACTGATTATAAATGAGAAAAATTTTTCCAAATTCTAATTTATTAGAGAATACCTAGATTTTCTAGCAAAATTTTTTTCAATTTTGTACCAAATGTTACATTTTTAAAAACCTAAATGAAAAAAAAAAATGTTCAGTGCTTAAATCCACCTGATTCACTCCACAAAAAAACACTAAACTCTCTTTTCCCTTAATGAGACAAAATTTTGTGTAAAACAAGGCAGCATAACAGAAGTAGGAGAATGCAGTAGGAGTTTCTAGTAGATCTTTACAATGACACTGTCTCGTGGACATGTATTTTCCAAGTAAACAGTTCTACATACCTCAGTAGCCCCCAAAAGCACAACCACATTCAAATGCAAAATTGGAGTTTCTAAAGCTTCTAAGGTTTTTTACAAAACTTTATTTTTTTAATTTAAATTTAATTTTAATTGGAGGTACAAGCTGGTTATGAATTGTATACTGGTGAAGTTTGAGATTTTAATGCACCCATTGCCTGAGTAGTGTACATTGTACCCAACATATAGTATTTATATTTCAATGCCTTCCCTCCCTTCCCCCTCTGAGTCTGCAATGTCCATTTTATCCATAGCTTAGTGCTTTTCATTTATAACTGAGAACATATGGTATTTGGTTTTCCATTCCTGAGTTACCTCACTTATATTAATGGCCTCCAGCTCCTTCCAAATTGCTGCAAACTATTATTATTCCATTCTTTTCAATAGTTGAGTAGTATTCCATGGTGTATACATATAGACTACATTTTCTTTATCGACTCATTGGTCGATGGGCACTTATGTTGGTTCCACATCTTTTCAATTGTGAATTGTATTGTGATAAACATTTGCATGCAAGTGTCTTTTTGATAGAAAGACTTTCCTTTGGGTAGATAGCTAGTAGTGGGATTGTTGGATCGAATGGTAGATCTACTTTTAGTTATTTGAGAACTCTCCATTCTGTTTTCCATAGAAGTTGTACTAATACACATTCCCACCAGCAATATCTAAGTGTTCCCTGTCACCACAGCCATTGCTGACATCTAGTGTTTTTTTGACTTTTTAATAATGGTTATTCTGACTAGGGTAAGGTGGTATCTCACTGTGGTGTTAATTTGCATTTCCCTGAGAATTAGTAACGTTGAGCATTTTTTCATATTTTTTGGCCATTTGATAATCTTCTTTTGAGGAGTGTCTATTCATGGTATTTGCCCACTTTTTGATGGGATTATTTGTTCTTTTCTTGCTGATATGAGTTTCTTGTACTCTGGATATTAGTCCTTTGTCAGATGCAGTTTGTGAATTTTTTTCCCCATTCTGTGGGTTGTTTGTTTACTCTGATTATTATTTCTTTTGCTGTGCAGAAGCTTTTTAGTTTAATATGGTCCCATTTAATTATTTTTATTTTTGTCACATTTGCTTTGGGGTCTTAATCATTAACTTTTTGTCTAGGGCAATATCCAGAAGAGTTTTTCTTAGGTTTTCTTCTAGGATTTTTATGGATTCAGCTCTTATATTTAAGCATTTAATCCATCTTGAATTGCTTTATGTATATGGTGAGAGATGGGGATCTAGTTTCATTCTTCTACACAGGGCTAGCCAGTTTTCCCAGCACCATTTATTGAATAGGGTGTCCTTTCCCCAGTTTATGTTTTTGTATGATTTGTTGAAGACCAATTGGTTGTAAGTATTTGGCTTTATTTCTGGGTTCTCTATTCTGTTTCATTGGTCTACCTATCTACTTTTATGCTAGTATCATGCTGTTTTGGTTACTATAGCCTTGTAGTATCATTTGAAGTCAGGTAATGTGATACCTGCTGACTTGTTCTTTTTGCTTAAAATTGCTTTGGCTATTTGAACTCATTTGGTTCCATATGAATTTTAGGTTTTTTTTTTTTTTTTTTCCTAAGTCTGTGAAAGATGACGTAGGTGTTTAGTTAGAAACTGCATTGAGTCTGTAGATTGCCTTGGGCAGTATGGTCATTTTCACAATATTGAGTCTTTCAAGAACTCAAAGGGTAATCAGAATTCTGATCCCACCCGCACAATGCCTTGGCTATTGGAGGCCATCAGGGTTACACCTATTCACTTGCCCGACAGCTGGCCATCACAAGTAATGCCTGCACTCTAGCGTGAATCATTCTTCTACCCACCATAACCGCTGGACATTTGCACTGTGCCTTGCACAGGGTTCCTATTGACTCAGCACTTCCTGTGCTGGAGCATTCCTTCTCTGGGATGAATTGTACCTGCCTCCCCAGGTCCATATGTGCAAGCTCTAATCGCTAATATGACTGTATTTGGAAATAGAGCATCTTAGGAGCTAATCCAGTTGAATGATGTTATATTTCTAATATATAACCTTAGAAACACTGTCTTAGTCTTTTTGTGTTGCTACAGAGGAACATCTGAGAGTGAGTAATGTATAAAGAAAAAGAGGCTTATTTGACTCAATATTCTGCTGGCTGGAAGATTGGGCGACTGGTAAAAGCCTCAGGCTGCCTCCACTCATGGAGGAAGGTGGTAGGGAGCTGGCATGTGCGGAGATCACAGGGTGAGAGAGGAAGCTGCAGACAGAAGGAAAGGACCAGGTTCTTGTTCCCAGGTCTCAGGGAAACTTTCCCAAGAACTAATAGAGCTAGAACTCACTAAGTACGCCTTCCCCAGGAGGGCATTAATCTATTCATGAAGGATCTGCCCCCACAACCCAAATGCCTTCCATTAGGCCCCACCTCCAACACTGGGGATCACATTTCAACAGGAGGTTTTGAGGACAAACACCCAAACCACAGCAAACACCCAAGCCACAGCAAACACAAATACCAGTTTCTCCTCCTCAGAGAAGAAAATAAACATTTTCATTCTTCCTAATAAACATTTTCATTCTTCCTCAAGATGGGCAGAAGAACTTTTGCTGAAACCACAAAGAAAAACTTAGAATGAGTTTCTGAGTCTCTTTCTTTCTTCTTTGAGACAGGGTCTAGCTCTGTTGCTCAGACTGGAATGCAATGGCATGATCGTAGCTCACTGTAACCTTCAACTCCTGGACTCAAGCGATCTACCCACCCTCACCTCCAAAGTAGCTGGAATCACAGGCACAGGCACATGCCGCCATGTCCAGCTTGAGTTTCTGTATTCTGTTTCACCGAACTGAGATAACTGAATAATTTCCATAGACGTTCAGATTTTCAATGTATTTGTAACCGTGACCCTGGCAAGTTGAAATCCAAGCTGTGCTCCATCTACTAAAGATGCTATAGAAGCACTAAATCCATTCAGAAAAACCTTTCCTAAAGATAATTAAAAGGAAAAGTGATGATACTTTCAGTATCTGAAAAATTTCTTCTGTGGAGCACCTCAATTCCTCTTCTGTAGCAAATTTACCAAGTGTCATTATCCTTCCGGTGAGACATTCCAGTTGAAAACATACTCAGAATTCAGTGAATCACATTTTGCCAGCTTGTTGAGAAACGCAAATGTCGCTGAGAGACAGGACTAGCTGGATTTGCTAGGCCGACGAAGAATCCCTAAGCCCAGCTGGGAAGGTGACCGCTTCCACCTTTAAACACGGGGCTTGCAACTTAGCTCACACAGGACCAACCAGGTAGTAAGGAGAGCTCACTGAAATGCTAATTAGGCAACAGCAGGAGGTAAAGAAATAGCCAATCATCTCTTGCCTGAGAGCACAGTAGGAGGGACAATGATCAGGATACAAACCCAGGCATTCCAGCCTGCAATGGCAACCCCCTTTGGGTCCCCTCCCCTTATATGGGAGCTCTGTTTTCACTCTATTTCACTCTATTAAATCTTGCAAGTACACTCTTCTGGTCTGTGTTTTGTTACAGCTGGAGCTGAGCTTTCACTCACCGTCCACCACTGCTATTTGTTGCCATCGCAGACCTGCTGCTGACTTCTATCCCTCCAGATCTGGCAGGGTGTCTGCTGTGCTCCTGATCCAGTGAGGCGCCCATTGCCACTCCCGATCGGGCTAAAGGCTTGCCATTGTTCCTGCAGGGCTAGGTGCCTGGGTTCGTCCTAATAGAGCTGAACATTAGTCACTGGGTTCCATGGTTCTCTTCCATGACCCACTGGCATCTAATAGAGCTATAACACTCACCGCGTGGGCCAAGATTCCATTCCTTGGCATCTGTGAGGCCAAGAACCCCAAGTCAGAAAACACGAGGTTTGCCACCATCTTGGAAGTGGCCTGCCGCCATTTTGGAAGTGACCCACCACTATCTTGGAAGTAACCCACCACCATCTTGGGAGCTCTGGGAGCAAGGACCACCCCCCTTACCGAAACATCGCTTGCTCCTGGAACGTGTTTTTCTGCCTCGCTGGGAGCGAATGTCATGATTTTTGACTAAGAGGCTTTCAGGCAGCATAGTATGACATAATTTCAGGTATATTCGGGATTTAAATCTGGAAAGAAACTTACTTTTATTTTCTAAAAACGTAATCTAAACCCTAGTAGACCAAGGAAGAACCTGCTACACAGAGACCTTGGGTAGATTCCCTAACACAGGAAGAAATAAAATGTGAAATAGGTAACTATGACACAGCAGGAATGTTCATATGTGGGAATAAGATAGACCACTCACTGATGGCTGGTGTGGGCTGTGCCCCTCCATCCCCATCAGGTGACTATGAAAAGCAGCAAGTTTCTGTTTCGTCTCTGGAGCTTTTTCCTCTTCAAAAGCTAGAACTACAAACTTCATGACCACTTTCTTTAAGAATGACGAGGGAAAAGAACATCTTACAGCGGCATACACTCACTTTTGTCTATGCCTCTAATTGTTTCTGCACTGCTTGTTTACTGATTTAATAGTAAAATAAGTTGAAGACAACCGTCTTACATCTGAAACATTATTCTCACTATCTTTGAATCATAACCAGCCTTTGTAGTCAAGCATAGCTCATTCACTTCATGACAGAATAGAAAACAGGCCCATTGAACAAATTGCATCTTTCATTTTGTGAACTGCAAAATCCCTGGAAAACCAAATGGCTCAATGTAGCAGGAAATATTTCACCACTGGAAAGATAGGGCACAACATTGGTTAATCCAAAATTTTTGTGGCAGTCACCAAGACCACTTGTGGCATGAAAAATAAATTCACACCATACTTTTTCCCTCAAACAGAGAAATATTAACCAGATCTTCCTAATGAGGGTATAACGGATGAGGAAACAAAACTCCACAGAGAAGCCTCTCACACATCTGAAGCTCTGTCCTGAAGCCACACAGCTCTAGTTTGGGGTTCAGCAAAGCTCCACATTACCCTCTCACACACATACAGCCATGTGTTTTCAGAGAAATTTGAACCCATCTGCTTCTGATTCACTGCAGCAGCACTGCCCAAAGGATTTTACAAGTTTTTCTCAGGAATTTTTTTGTATTTCAAACTTGATAGCTGTATTTAACCAAAAATAAAGCAAATGTAAGCCCCTACCTATGGGGCATTAATTTGAACCAAAGACCACAAAAGTTTCTTTTAAAATGAGAACAGTTGGTTTCTGGGACATGCTGGGCCAAGAGCTATTTTCTCTTCTGTACTTCTCTAGCTGAGCTTCATCTGCCACTGAAAGAAGCACTTTTTAATCAACTGGAGAGAATAAAGCTCGACAGTAAATTCAACCTATTGCTTTTTGGAATCCCCACTCCAAATAGCAGATGCTATCATTATTAAACTTTGTTTTTAAAAAAACTGTTTAAGAATGCATTTTGTTTTTCAAATGGTCAAGGACATGGTGTAATTCGGTTAACCTTTTAAGGTTAAGTCTATGATATGAATTTAAAATTAAGCATTTTTATCTGAATTAAACCCTTTTCAAACATTCACAGATTTAATAGTAACCAATTGTACCCAGGGGATTTCAAATTCTTACTTCTAATATCCTCTGGATTTCAAAAGCAAATTCTAGACCAAATATTTGGAGTAACTTGAGTTTTGTCGATATACTATCTTCTTATAGTTTAAAGGAGGTTTACAGAAATTGGACCCTTGAGAGAAATGATTTCTTACCAACCATAAAACCAGGTGCACAGGAGTGTTCATTAACAATAAGCATTAAACTGGGGCTTTCCTGGTGAGTCTGAAAGTTGTTTGGATTTTCTCCAGCTGTAAAATGAAATACCAATCGGTTGTGCTATCAAGTACTGGTAAAATTCAATGAAGAATGATAATGAAGGTCAAAATACATGTCTCCATAGAAAATTAAGTAAAAATTGAATAGGGGCAGTCAGTACCACAATAATAAAGAATTTGTGAACCCCAGGGACAATTCCTTGTGGTATGAACCAGCACAACGTCCTTGAAGGCCACGTGCTGCTCTCTGACATCAAACTGTGAGGAGATTGCTTTCAAAGAATTTATTTATGCCTTCTTTTACCAATAACTCCCTACTCTGTAATCCACTTGCATTTTAGGAGAAACTAAGAAGAAAGAAATAATGAAGAAATCAATTTTTCATTTTCACATAATTCAAACTTTAAGGTCTCATAACTCACCCCTCCGAATGGAAAAAGATAATATTCCTCAAATTATAAATATATTTACTCTGCTATAAAATGTAAGGGTTGGAATTGTCAATAACTGTATGCATGATTTTCTTTAACTAAAAGGGATATCCCACAGCTTTTTAAAACAAAAATTATCTGTACGTCTCTATAGTCTTGTAACTCAAAGAAGACCAAAAATGTTCTGCTGTTAGAACAGTCACCCCCTGCTATTGAAAAACTCCTGTAAATCCTCCTTCAAACTTATTTATTTTATGAAGTTTTTCATTTTTGTCCTATCAATGATTCTTCACTGTTTTGCACAATGTGGTTAGAAGAAAGGTCAGAAGAAACGCAAAAGAAAGTAAACTGCAAAGTCAATTGTCTGTTGTCTCTGAGATCTATTAATCCTCAGGTGTTTCATTTTGTTTTTTTCACTTCATTTCTCTGTATGCTTCTATTTGTACCATAATCCACCAGCCAGCAACTCTGTCCCTTTGAATGAAAAAGTTAACAAGGATGTCACAAAACTATACAGTTGTCCTATGGTCACATATGATCAAATCTAAGCTATCCAGATTGTTGTCCTAACACAACACATCATTTTCTTCGAGGAATGAGCCAACCTCATATTTCACAGTGTTAGAGATAATATATATTTAATTTAAGAAATTTATTTCTCCCACTCTATAGGAAGAAATTTATACATTAATTCTTAGAAAATAAAAACATGCATCCACTTATTTTGTAATGTGTTTTTTACTGTTCATTTGGTTAAATAAGAATGGTTAGGCGGATTCACCCTCTACAAATGTATGAGATGAGAGAGAGAGAGAGGAGGAGAGACAGACAGACAGATAGATGATAGATTCTGTTTTCTCAGTACTGACAAAACCACCAGTTTTGGTAGATCTTCAAGGTGTTGACATTACTTTCTGGACAAGAGATCACTGGAAAGGAAACAGAGTCATAAGCATGTTTTACGGTCTTCAACCTGAACCACTCTTTAATAGACTTTGATCTGTCAGAAATTATAATCTTGTTTATAGTGTCTCAACAAAGGTGTTTAGGATTACAGGACTGGGCTTACAGAAACATAATTGGACATATATATATATATATACACACACACACACACACACACACAGAGAGAGAGAGAGAGAGAGAGAGAGAGAGAGAGAGAATAGCCACCTTTATCCTTTTCATTATAATTTACCCAAGAGATAAGTCTTCGAATGGTCCCAAATGAAGAAGACAGACTGATCATAAGTTCTGACTGGATTTCACTTTCTTAAGTAGATGTAAAGAACGTCAAAGGAAAGGGGCCCCTTAGATTTCATCCAGGACATTTTCCTACTTTCAGGGAAGTCAGTGAGGTGACAACCCTGCTGACTGCTGAGGTCATCAGGCAAGGAAATTCCACTCCTCTGCCCAGCAATAGGTTGAGTGTCTAACAACTCCTACTGCTATGATGAGAGATGTTAGGAAAGAGTTGAGACTATTGTATCTAAAGTATTACAATATAGATTGCTGCTGACAGCTAAAAATAACTTGCTCTGTCCTTTAAGGAAAGCCTGAGCCATAAAATGTTTTCAAATTGCAAGACAAGTACCACAGACATATGAGATACATTTCTTAGACTTAATACGTCATACACATTAGGCAAGATAAAATGAGCATTCTCTATTTAACTTAGAGAATAAAACTATCACAAAATTTCCCTTGTTGAAAATAAGCACCCAATTGGCAACTTGTCAACGCTTTTGTTCCTACTGAAACTGATTGTGAAAATAGGCTGAGGGATGTGGAAGAAAGGGCTGGAGGTGGTATTCAGTGATGAGTTCTGCTCCAGCTCATTTGAGAATAAATGAACGGAACAGAAGGAAAGAGAAAGAGGGAAGAAGGGAGGGAAAAGAAAGGGAAGAAGGAAGAGAAGGAAGGAAGGAAGAAGGGAGGAAGGAAAGAAGTGGGGAGGGAGGGAGAGAGAGAAAAAGGGAGGGTGAATGGGAAGGAGAGAGAAACGGAAAGAGGATGGGAGGGAAGGAAAGAGGGAGGGGCTTTGAAAAGTTTAATAGCAAAAACTGCAATTACTTTTGCATCAAACTAATATTAAAAACAAAACCCTGAAACCTGGTGCCCAAAGGATTGGTTCACTGGCACTGTATACGTTTCACTCTATATTGCTGTGTTAAGATTCTCAGAGCAGATAGTCAACAATAACAACAAATCATACTTCTTTCTGGACTCCTAACAGTAACAAGAGAAAAGTACTGATAGTTCTACCCAATTCCATGACTAGAGACATTAAGCAAACTGGTAAACGACTCTTATATTATTGGATCAGATAATTAACATGATCAATACTTTTATAGACTTTACTTGCACACTCTAGCAAAGAAAATAATTAAAACTACTTCAGTCCCTTTGTCTTTTTTTCTCTCTGAATAACAATAATTCAATCCAACTTCTAGGGACCGAAAATTCAATTTCACCCTAAGTGACTGTTCAGCTGCCTTTAACCAACGATTACTGTAATTTGCAAGTTAAAAAAATTGTTTTAAACCAAACTTCTTCCATATTTGTGTTTATGTATTCGGCTTAAGTTACACTCTTTTGCATTCATAAATATGCAATATTTTCAAGTTATTGAGTTATTTGATGTTTCAATAATTGTATTCTAAAAATATAAACTTCACCAGGTCAGGATTCCCTCATTTTACAGATTTCTACGGTGTTATGCATTTTGTAGAGGTTGAATAAGCAATTGGAATTTGTTAATTGATCATTCAGTGATTTTCCAGAAAAAATAATAAAATACATCAAAGAGATGGAAAAGAACAGACAGGAAGCCAAGGAAGGGATGAGGTAATTTGCTTGAACAAGATGAGGCCTCTAAGAATAACACACAGAGGGGCCGGCATCCCCATACACAAATGCGCTCTTGCTCTCCCTCCCTCCAACCTTGATGTCCAGATGAAATGAAAAATTGTGTCTCTCATTCAGACTGTATATGTAATAGCAGGTATCTAGATATTTGGCATCAAGTGGAAATAAAAAAAAAACAACTGAGTGACACTTAAAAAAAAATCTTTTATTTAGGTCTTACCATTTCAGCTAGAAGGAACAAAACATAACTTATTGGTGGGCTATTGTGATAAAATAGTGGGTAACTGTTATTTTGGAATCCACATTTTAAGATCCATATTTTGAATAGAGAATGTGGAAGAGAAAGAAGTGAGGTGAGATTCAAGGACGTGCAAGAGAAATGGTGTAGGTTTAGTTATTTTATAGGTTGTCACATATTCAGATGACAAAGCGTTCACACTGAGGGTATAAAGTACTTCTTTTTTAAACAACAGTATATTTTAAAAAGAGAAAAGACAGTTTTAGAAGCACACATATCCTCACAATTTTCTAATAAATAGCAGCCCACAGCAGCTGGCATGACACTACACCAGCTTTTCTGTGTCTCAACTCACATAGTAAACTGAGCATTCGAGTTTGCCTCAAAAAACTCTTGCCTGCTAAAAATGGAGAGTTTGACAGGTTTTTAGAAACATTCCATGAATCCTAATTTATGAGCAACAGTTGGTAAGTGGGCATGCCAATTAAATCAAATAGTGAGTGTTAATTCATTGACATGGTATTTCCACATGGAAAGGAAAAATAGTTTGCAAAGGAATAATGGGAAAGTATTTACTGATTGAATATTGCATCATTTATAAGTTTGCATTTCTTGATTATTCACCAGTAATTGTTTACTGAAAACGTTCCTGGCATAGTAATTTATACTTCAGTTAGAGTCCACTCATCATGTGCTTTGACATTTATTTCATTTAGAATAACAATCAATAAAACAGGGTCATTCCCCAAGGAAGACTTTTCAAGCAAGAAGCATGCAAAATTGTCAAATAAATGAAAATAGCCATCATGAATTGTTGCGCTCCACAGTGTCATTTCAAATTAATCTCCATAAGCCATTTTAAACCTTTCAACAATAGCTGTAATACTCAGCGTTCTTCTTTCCCACTCACAGTAGAAACTGAAAACTTTGGCATGGTAGGAACTTGAATGCCAGGGTAGAAAACAAAAGTGAGCTACAGAGGGAGAGAGAATGTATCATAGTTCCCCTGTTCATGTGAGAAGCAGCGTGAGAATGCTACCTAATGCCCAGGCCCACAATTCCACCCGATAGGAAGGCCCTACCCAACAGGTAAGAAGAGGGTGCAATTGTACAGTGCTCGGCATAATCCTTCACCATTTGCTTTGTTTGTCCACAACACTGTCTGTCTCAAGCACTGTATAAGCAACAGCACTCTAGATATCTACTGAAATCTGATTCTCTTTTTCTTTTACCCTAATTAGCACAGAAAGCCAGAATAATTTTTAATGGAAAACTTACAGTGGAAAACCTTCTTTAAAGTGATTTATATGTAAAGTTATTAATAGAGTGAGAGCTCTGCTTAAAGAAAGGATGCATAAGTATGTTTAAAATGAAAAGGCAAAAGTACATAATAATGAAAAGTAATCATTTTTTAGATTTATAGCTTCCGAAATAAATTCATTAGTTGTAAATTGTCAACGAGTACATGGACCAAGCAGCAGAATCACAAAAGTAGCGCTTTTAAGACAGAGCTCTCTCAAAGTTAATAAATTATACATCTGCTGAGCAAGTCATTAAGTCATCACAAATGATAAGAAAGTGACTAGAGTTTCAAGATGTATTAAAGATTCCAGGAGGGAGAAAAGTAGCTGGCATTTTTGAAGGCTATGCAGTGATACTTTTAGGAATAGCAGCTGTGGATATTAAAGTCAAAAAGTGGGAATGTTCTTTTGATTCTTTGTCAAGAATGTAATAGTAAAATTAAGGAAAAAATTTTCAGACTATTCTAAACTTTTACTATTAAAAACACTTTCTAAAACTCCCAGTAAAAACTGTGCTATCATTTTCCATCCCAACTTCATCTCCTACCTCATGTTCCATTAACCACTGACTTGTATAACAAACTAGAAATATCTCGGCTCAGGAAGTAAACAGACATTCAATCACATTTCTTTCAACAACCAAATAAGTTAAAGTGAAAACAATTCAGTATTGATTATACAGGGGTCAAAAGGCAACAGAAGTTCAGAAAAAGCAACATTTGTGTCACATGGACTACAAAGATTTCTATACGGCCTTGACTATGGGGGTTTCTACTGACTGTAGATACAGTTTTGTGACCAAAAAAAAAAAAAAAAAAAAAAGTGGATCTGGGTCAGAGTTACTGAATGAGAAATATTTGTAAAGAAAACAGTAAAGAAAAGAGAACTTCTGGGAAATGGCATGTAATATAAAAAGTTGGGAAATAAATAGACCAATGGGGAAAATGTAGGCAGACATGTGCCAGGCATATGGAATTGCTATGTTGCAAATCTCTGGATTTTCATATTTCACTGTACCCCTGGCTAAATGATGATGTGATACTTTAAATTGGCCTTGACCAAATTTTTTACCTTGTCCTCCCAAAATAAAAATTTGCAGACAAGGTGAAAACTCATTTTTAAGATGCCCTATATTCTGTGTTTCAAATTATGACACAACCTGTATCTAAAAACCCTGCCACCCCAATTCTGAATGCATTCAAGTGAAACATAGAATTGTAATCACAAGTCCAAAACTCAAAACTGTAAAGTGTCTGCTATCTGACAAAGAAATATTATGTCTTTGAAAGGAGAAATAGCATCCGACAATGAAAATTGAATCCCGGAAATAGCCAGGTGATTTAAAGCTTTCTAGATAATCACTAGCAACTAGGATGATAATACTTTAATGACATATTATATTTAAATAACACCTTTCAAACGCCATCATGCTAATCTACACAACGTGTTCACAAAGTAAGAAGGAATGGGTATTACTCCCATTTTAGATTAGAAAATTGAAGGGTAATACATGACGGCTTACCAAGGTCTCTTCTCTTCCTGGCAGTGGGTCCAGGATTGGATACTCAGATGTGTTTTTTATTAGATTTTAGTGCCTCCAAACCGATTTAGCTGGTGGAGTGAGTTGGTCTCCTGCGCATTCTTTTCAGCATCCCCTGATAGACGTGAGAATTTCTCAGAGGTTTGAACAAATCTCAGGCTTTCTCCACTTCCTGCCACCACCTGGCAGATATCCTAAGATGGCTTCCTGGGACCTACAGAAATAACATCTGAATCTCCCTCAAACGCTTTCTTAGTTCTAAGGCTTTGCCACACACAGAATGCACAAAACCAAGTATGCCATGGGTTATGGGCTTTTCAGGGTACACATCATTCTCTGTTTCCTCAGCACTAGACATATCCACCCAGTCATTAGAACCTAGCCTCTCCTTGGCCTTGCTCCTTAAAAAATATCTATTTTAATTTTTATTTCTGCCCTCAGTCTAAGCTGACCTCCCTTTGGGCCATAGCCCACATTCATACAAAGCTCACACTATTTTTCCCTAGTTCCGGAAGAAGGCAGGCTTATCTTTCCAACCTTTGGGGCCATGTGGCTAACTTGAATTCCAAGCTAAAGGCATTTCAAATTTGAACAGCAATGCAGCAGAGACAAAAACAAAACAAAACAAAAAAACAGGGAGACGAGTTTGCATTCACACTTTAAAATATAGGCTGGCACCCAGAGCAAGGCAGTGTTCTCACATCAGTGATTCCCCCAGCACCTCTGCCATGCTGCGCAATCACAGCATTGAGTGCCAAGGTTCATAATGAGTGATGCTGCTGCCACTGGGAGTGTCTCACAGGTGAACAGCGTGGAGGCAGGAAAAGGTACAGATCCCACTGGGCCACACTGCATCCCACTGCAGAATCTCCATGCACCTTGCTTCTAACGCACGCCTGTGCTTTCTTCTCCCTCACGCTGTTTTCAGAACAGCAAGGTCTCACCTTGGTTTTCATTTATTGCTCAGCAGGGTTCAAGTGCTCTTTAGACAAGCTATCCTTTTTTTTCACTGACTACAAAGAACTCTATATAAATACACTGTTGATCTTGTACAGTCAACAGATGACATGTTGCCTACCACAAAAGGACATTTTAATATGAATAATCAGAATGACTTTTCCCAATGGGCTTTAGGGAGATGCTCTAAACTATGAGTAAAGTGCTAATAAGAATACCTTTGCACAGCACTTTGTCATATTGGAAGCACATTCACATCTATTATTGCATTTGTAGGTAAATTCTGAGCTTCATTCTCTCCACAGGTGTAAATATCACAAGTGTTAGGTAATATGTAAACACATTTAAAAGTGTATAATTTAGTTATTGAACTGACCTGAAAATTTAAACACCACTTAGATTTCACATTTTATTGGCAATGTGGTTTTAAAAATGAAAATGAGCGAGTTTTTTTATCATCTGCCCCTCATTGTGAACAATACCAGCTCTCGAGTCACTGGAAATATCAGCCATTATCAGAATGCTAAGCACTTGGCAAACTTTTAAATATTCTATGATCCTTATTTAGTTGGGATGAAAATTACAGATTTTGAAGTCAATGACAATGATATTTCCTTAAAGGTAGACCTGTTTTGAGCCAGTCCACTTAACATTGGAGGATTGGTTCAATCTGACTTATGAAGTGGGGTCACCTGGCAGCATTCCTTCTGAGTTATCTAATCCATTCACATGGCTCAAAATACCATTTACATACCAGGGGCCACTCACTTCATATTTCTAGCCCAGACTTCTCTGAATTTCTAGCTCATGCAGCCAATGACGCACTGGACATATCTACTCACAATCATTTTATAGAATTATTTTGATTCTAAATAAAATTGTGATTCTAAATGAAATTCTAAATGATTCTAAATGAAACTGATCTCTTTATTTGGTTTTCATACAAAAAAATCAAGCTGGTAAAATAAAAGTTATCTTTTGGGGTTTCAATTAACAGGATTTTATTATAGTCAAAACTGTTTTCTGTAATAGGTTGCATTGGTTCCTAACAGTTTCTTTCAGAGTCTTTCAGCAATTAATAGGCACACATACACACATACAAACATATATTTAAATAAAGGATTCTTATCAAAAGAGAAATATTGTCAATTTAACAATTCTGAAGTTGAATTTTTAAACATTTTTAGAAAATGAGGCTTTTTATTATTACAAGCTGTCTCAATTATTGGGGGTAAAGGCATTTATTGTGCTGCTGTGGATCCCAAGATGGAGTTGTGATGTTTGACAGCTCAAATGCAGCAGTAGCAGGTAGCAGGGACACATTATCAGCTAAGAACAGATTTCCCACTTGTTCATTTAGAAACTGTTGTGTGTGTGTGTTGGCTGACAGCCTCTAAGCAGGTCATTATTTTGTTAATGAAAAAACAGAGGAAATAAGATCGTCCAATATATGTCCTAACAGTGGCTCTTAGCTTTATCATCACCCTTGCATAAGACGTCAAATCCCGTGCAACGCCAATGGCCCTCACAGACTCCAAAACTTTCCCCAATCCTTTCATTCCCTTCCAACTCTACATTTCTCCAGTTACTTGTGTCGTATTTATTATGATTCGTGCCCTATACCTCAGTGAATTTTAGTGACTGATACGTTTATATAATTTTTCTCATTTTTTGCTCATTTATTTGTATAACTATATACCCTCCAAAAAAGTCTGCTAAACAAACATGACATTAAATAATAGTTAAAAAAAAAAAAAAAAAGATGTACTCTGTAGCCTGTGTCTGGATTCACATCTTTGTTCTTTCACTTACTACATGTATGAACTTGCACAAATTAGTTACTATCTTTATGCCTCAGCTTCCTCATCTGTAAAATGGTCAGAATAACAGTACCTATTTCATAGGCTTATTCTGGTAGTGAAATGAGCTAACACCTGTAAAACAATGGTAAACAGTATAGTTTTTTGAGAAGTAAACACTTGAATGAAGGGTAAGTTTAGCAGAACAACAGTTGGATGTTAGGTAGGCACATTTTCACAAAGAGAGAGTGGCACTCACATTTCCTGGAATTCAGCTTTCCAGCAAAGGTAACTGAAATTAAATCCGGCATTTTGACATAAAGTTACGTAGGCTTTGAGCATCATAAAAAAAAAAAAAAAAGGAAGGCACAAAGCATATGTGGTACATGCCTCATGCAAGTTTTGCTGTACTTGTTAGTTACAGCATACTCTCTCTTGTTATATAAAATAAGACTTATGAGTTCCGATAGCTAACTCTCTCTTGAGTTTTCATTGAGTGATACAGAATAGAAGTTTAGAAGGAAGTAAAGGAATCAGTATGAAGAGCAATCAACTGAAAATGACAACGGATGGGGGAAAGGAAACAGGACACTGGTGGCTGCTTCTGGCATGGTGACCACAGACACCTTCAGCCTGTGAAAAATATTTGCAGGTGGTTTGGCAGATGCAGAGGAAAAGCCTATTTTATACGTATATACCTCCCAAATCTAAATCAGTGCAACAATGATTATCATTCTCTCAAAAATTATTTTAAGTTC
This sequence comes from Macaca thibetana thibetana, assembly GCF_024542745.1. NCBI lineage: Eukaryota > Metazoa > Chordata > Mammalia > Primates > Cercopithecidae > Macaca > Macaca thibetana. Next base: position 85,883,051 of record NC_065594.1, read on the forward strand.
TTTAGAATCAGCACATTTTTAAAAGCTATAAACACAACACACCCGCGCGCACACACACACACGTATATGGCACATATACTACAAAAATGGCCTCGCTTAAATTATCTCAGCTAATGTTGTGTATAAAGCACATAATATCATCTTAACATCTCATATCATTAGCATATAAATGTTATATTTTTCAGATTTGCATTTAATTGTTACTATGGAAATGTATTTATTGAGTGTATCAGTGGCTTAAACTAAAGTTGACAAGTACCAATAGAAGTAGAAACATTGGTTTTACAACTAAAAACAATGTCATAAGCATAAAAGGGGAATAAATTCCAGTGGGAACATGAAGTATAAATTTCAATATACTAGGACAAGTAAATCAACAGGTGAGATTTTATAAAAGCAGCAAAAAGGAAAGAGAGATTAAGGAATGGGAATTCCTGTGGAATCATATCTTTACCCCACTACTTAGTATGTTACCTGCTAAGAGACATTTAAAATAAAGACACGAAATCACTGAAACTTTTCTTGCTATTTTCAAAGGAGAAATAAATTCAGAGTGACATCTTAAGTAAGCCAAGCAAGGTTCTGCAGAACCAATATAAAATGCTGTGTATTTGTATGAAACTGACTCATTTGCTAAAAGCAGAAGAGACCCAAATTACAGACATCCTTCGAATTGCAGTTTTCTTCAAAAACAGAAAAAAATATGTAACTAAGGAGAAACACAAAGACCCAGTAACAAAGTTAATGACAAATATGCTCGGAGAGAAAGCAGAGGGAACCACTGCATGTTTTCTCATTTACATGATATTGTCGAAAGCCACATGAGGCCAATAGCATTTAAGGCAAAAGAGTGACAATTTTCTCAGGACATGCTTGCATACCTTTTGCTTCATAATTGGGTGAACACACCGATGTGTAGATTACGAATTATATCATAGCCTATGTGTAGCAAATATGTGAGAGAAAAGTGCTCAAAACTTTTGTTCACCTTTTCAGTGAATGCTTGTAGTGCATGAGAAGAGATATTTCGCTTAGCTAATGCAGAGGAAAGTCACGAGACCTGATGGTTTTATAAATGGGAGTTCCCTTTACGGGCCAAGGTACAAATTAGAAAAAATATGCTGTGATTGCTACAACTGAATTTCAAACGTAAGTGTGTAAGGAAGATCACTGTTTCATGCATAGACGTTTTGGATCAAATACCAATCTACATAGTATTTACCATTCACAAAGGATGGACAGTGATCCAAAAATAAATCTCAGTGTTGGAGAAAACAATAAAATTCAAAATACAATCTAGCCAGTCAATGCACAGTTGTTCTTTGCTTTTTAATATATGAATAAAGCAGCTACGAGAAACTCTGGTTTTAAGCAGATCTGCTATCTGCAATCAAAGTGCGCACACCAATCTTTTAAGCAAATAATGAAACCAAAACATTTCTTCATTATCTTTTCTATGATGTCAAGCATTTGCTCCAGCAACATATTAATGTACTCAGTGTCTTTAGTAGTCTGAACCTATCTCTTTAAAGTTAAAATGTAACAAAAACTGTCAAGGATGTAATATCAAGACTCCTGAAGATGACTTAACTGTGGTACAAACAGTCTAATAATCAAGAGTCAGGATCTCTTGTGAGATACTGAATTTCATGATTTATTAATGAAGTAAATTGATTCTATACTATTGACTTTTTTTAAATTTCAAGAACAAACATGAAGAAGCACTTTTCAAGGCCAAATGCACAGAATGGACTCACATTCTTTTAGCCACCATCATCACTGGGACACCGTGAGCCTTCCTGTTTGTGAACACGACCTGCTCCCATGCTTAGCTTCTTCAAATGTTAAAAGCAACGTTAGAGAAAGATCTCCTTATGATATTAGGGTTCACTTTGAGTCCAAATATCTAGAACCTTTGGAAAGAGTCAACAAAAACTTGGCACCTTTTCTAAACAGTTGTAATGCGAGTCAACCTGATGCAGTTCAATAGACACAAAGCATGAAGACAGAACACAACTGGATAAGGAAATGCTCTTAGGAATCATACTGTCTCTTACCAAGACAGATGCAGTAACCAGGTGAAAGATTTCCCACAGTATAATCTACAACATGTGGTAATGATATTGACTTTGAAATACTCTAATCTCAAAAAAAAAAATTCTTACCTCAATATATTTGCTCCAAGATTATCACATTCTAATAACTAGCTGTGGTATGTAGAAGACTTGGGAAAGCATCAACTTAGGGTAAAAATAAAGAGTCATATATTTTTTGTATTAATACACAATATCAAGAATGACCATGTTTAAAAACATAGCATCTCTTTAAAGCAATAAAGCATGAATGCTTATTTCTAATATGTTATAGGTTCAATCATAGAAAAGGAATAAAAACCTGTACATTTTTTAAAGAATAAAAAATGTAATACAAGGCTATATAAAGTGAAATGTCTATTCCCTATCTAAGCACTGAAGCTCATTTCCAAGAGTGACCCCTGATTGGGTTGAATAAGGGTTGAATGTTCTTAAAACTCCCTTTTGCACATAAAGTTACCTTTCCTTACGATTTGGTTTTTATTTTCACTTACCATGCTATGGGCAAATATACATTCAGTTCATACATGTTTATCTCTTTTTGTTGTTGCATAATATTCCAGTGCATAGATATGCCAGATTATACGTCACCAATGCCTTCCTTATAATGATGAAACAAAACTGAAACAATTTTGTAATTACAATCAATCTGGCTGTGAGAATATTTTACACACACCTTGCACAGTTGTGCAGGAACACTTTTAGAATAATGTCTTAGAGTTTGAATTGCGGGTCAGAGAAATGTATTTATAAATGCTGTCAAATTATCCATCAATAATGCCATCCCAGCCAAGGGCTCATCTATTTTCAATCCCATCTGGACGTTTTCTCTAGTGGGTGAAGAATTACATCTTTTTATTTGAATTTGAACTATTTGATTATTTGTGAAGTTGAATAAACTTTTAAATGATTACCATGTTTTATTTAGTTCCCGAATTACTTACTTTTACTCTTTGCCTGGTAGGTTATTTATGTTGTTGTTGTTGTTGTTCTTGTTGCCTATTGTTGATTTATAAAAATAAAAAATGTTGGATCAGGCACAGTGGCTCCTGCCTGTAATCTCAGTATTTTGGGAGGCCAAGGCAGACGGATCACCTGAGATCAGGAGTCCAAGACCAGACCAACATGGAGAAATCGCATCTCTACTAAACATACAAAATTAGCAGGGTGTGGTGGTGCATAGCATCTCAGCTGCTCAGGAGGCTGAGTCAGGAGAATTGCTTGAACCTGGGAGGCAGAGATTCCAGCGAGCCGAGATCATGCCACTGCACTCCAGCCTGGACGACAGAGCGAGACTTCACCTCAAAAACAACAACAACTACAACAACAAAAAGTTAATAGTAACAATAAGACCAGGAATAGCTGGATAATAAGCATGTAAAGAGTGTCTGGCACTATGCTAAGACTTTGCATCTAGGGGCATGACATCTTCAAATCAATCGTATGAAACAAGATGTATTACTGGGCTCAATGCTGTGCCCTTAATTTGGGATGGAAAAATGACAGAACCCTGTGAATCAAGCTCGACTCCAGTCTGTATTCTTATCCACTGTTATTCTGCCTTCCTATTTGTATGGATCAATTATTTTCTAGATTTTAAGCCATATTATGTCTTAGCATTCCACCCAACATTCCTAAAATGTTGAAAGGTTTCAGTATCTAAAATGATGAGCTCCCATTACCTGGAAAATTTATTTATAGAAAACACTTCATTTTCCAATAGTGCCAGACAAATGTTGTTACATATCTTTAACACCACATTGATCTGTCAACCTCTGCTAGCTGGAGTGATATAGAAAAACAAGAATTAAAGAAAAACTGTGACTCAGCCAACAAAAGAATTGCCATAAAACCCAGGTACTAAGGTTTATTTATTCTGTCCTGAAGGAGGGAGCAGAAGCTCCTACTCAGAGAGCTTTATGCACATTTCTAATGCCCTCAACTTTTGCTGCCCCAAAGGCTGAAAGTATCATGTTAGATAGCAAGGGTCACCCCAAGGGATAGCACACTCACATCAACAAGTAGCTGGCTGATAGTAACAGAGGACAAAGAAAATTCCTGAAATAGAAGCAGGGTGTTTCTTTGGAGTAGGGGCAAATATGGAAGCCACTAAGTTCTGAGTAGTTTAATGTGGTTCACTGAAGTGCAGTGCAGTCTAAAGACAGAACTGAAGACAACAACAGGAAATATTTACTCACCAGCATTCCAAGGGGACCAAAAGAGAGAGTCCTGCTGGTTGGGTCTACTCTTCAAGAGGAAAACTGTCAGACAGAGGGAATAAATTACCCGTTCAGGAACTACATGGAGTGGCTAAGGCACATGCTGGCATGTGGGCCCTGGAAGAAGCAGAACATGAGTGGGAAGGAAGAAAGTCATGACCCACACAGTGTGGTACAATCCCTCTTCTGTGAACTTCCATGTCTTCAGTAAAGGGACCCTTTTATGAAAGGCTTGGCTCACTGTGAATGTGTACAAGGTAAATTCAAGCCAAACAAGATGGTATCCATCAATAGAAGAGAAAAAACAGACGCACCTTAAGGAGGGAGTGTAGGGTTGGAATAAAACAGGAATTATGAGAAAAACTTCAGCTTCCACTAGCTGTCAAATTAAATCTTCAAACTAAATCCCCAAGAGGCAGAGAAGTTCCAAGTGACATCCAAATTATAATAGTAGTAATTACAATGAAAAACATCCAGTAGCAATCCCCCTTACATGTCAGGCATCCTACTGTTTCACATGCACATTGTATCACTTAATTCTCACAACTTCCCATTGAGATTGATACCAATCACTATTCCCTCCATTTTGCAGGCAAGGACGCTGTGGCTCAGAAACATTAAATACTGTGGCCTACATCACGAAACTAGTAAGTGATACAGCCACAACGTGAACCCAGCTCTATCTCCAGAGACAGTACCGTTCACAACTACATTCCATTCATAACAGAATATCCCTGAGATATCAAAAATAAGCAAGTGTGTTACTTTTTGATCTAAGAAACAAAGCAGAGAATAATACTCTTAAAGGTATTTCCATAAATTATTTTACACTTTAAAAATCCTAGCCTATTTGTTTAAATTTAGTAAGGCTGATTGGTTGTCAAAAGCTAAGTTATTCTGCCTGAATCCCTTTAGACTCCAAGTTCTTCGTCTATCAAATAATGAATGAATGATTAATTGCTAAGATCCCTTCTTGCTCTTGCTGTGATGAACTCAAGAAGAACGTTTCATTGCCTAGCAGTGAGGTGGGAAAGGGCTTTGGTGAAAATATCACACTCTCCTCATCATGAGCATGTGACACAAGGCAGCCGTGGGAATGCACGCCTGGCTCCCAGGCTCTGGAAACCGTCTTAGCTTCACAGGGTTGCATCTTCCTTTCACTTCCTTGAAAGACAGGAAGTACCTTTTAAGGAACCTAGGAATCCCTACAATGCTTTAAATTCTTTGTTGGACACAGGAGGACATTAAATCCTGGCAAGGTAAGGGCTGCTACTGTAAGGCCGCACAGCTCAGGGTCACATCTTGCCTAAGGCCTGGTTTTCTGAGAATACAGGCAAAGGAGCCTCAGAAGTAGGAGGAGCAGAACACCCACAACACCTCCCAGTGAGGCCAGTGTTCAGGATCAGGACCAGAGATCTTGCTGAAGAGGCAGCTAACTCACAAGACAAGGGCTCTCACAGTTTCTTTTTAGATGGAGCCTGATGAGATGGTTGTCCTGAGCTTGGTGGATGATGACTTGTAACTGTGACCGTGCATATGAGGTGGTCATCCTACAAGCAACAGGAAATGTCTGCTTCTGAAAAGTAGATTATGACCCATAAAATGGTTCTATAACGAAATCAAACAACTACTGCATGAAGTCCCGGAGGGCAAGAACGTGTATAACCCAACCGTTCTTCCCAGCACCTTGCCTAGTGCCCGCCATAGGCACTCAATAAACATGTATTGAGTGAAAGAAACAAGAAATTGTCATGACTATGTCCAACAGGTAGGCATGCCAAATGCATGTAGTGTAGAAAACCAACTCTCAATATGTTTGTTTAAAGAATGACTCCCAATTTGGCATCTTCTTGCATTTACTCTGAATTCCTGACACATGTACATATAGATATATTGCATAACCATGCTAGCTTATATTTGTTTACAGATTGCTTTGGATTATTTTCTACTCATTTAATGTTTTAAATTTATTAAGTTTATTCTATTCAAAATAAAACATTCTCAATAATAGAAAGAGATTTTGCAATATTTTGGTGTGTCCTCAACATGAAAGGTAGTAATAAGGTTGACTATAGTGAGATTGTATAAATTCATTCATTTGGTTTTGTTACATCAAAGCTAGTATGTTTTAAGTTCAATTGTCAGATGTATTCCCAGTACTCAGGAGAGTGCCTGAAACTTAGTAGGCCATCAATAAATATTTTTGTACTCATGATTACACAGAAGTATGCAAATCAGTACCACCAGTCATGAAAAACTTTCTAGTAGTCTGTCTTCACACAAAGACCTTCCTTTAGAGAAACTTCATAGTGAAAATTGTGACCACATTATGATAAACTTTCAGTAACTGTGCATCAGATCACTCCCCTTCACACACATACACAAAACGTATACTTAAAAATACATATGAACAATGCACTGGTGTCATTCCTGAGATGGTGAAGATTACAGGAGGGTCAGGCTGTAGGGGAATCAAGTGTCCTATTTTTGAAGTTTTAGGTTTGTAATATAAGACTTCTTAAGAGACAGTTGGCTACACAGACTGTTTTTTGGTAGCAAACTTTTTTTTGGTTTAAAACTTTAAAAATACTTTACTAAAAAAGTCTTCATACAGTGTGATCCAGTTGGGGATCAAACACAGATTTTTTAAATTTGTTGTAAGAATGCAAAATGTTCATATAAAAGCTACCATTAAAATCGTTCTTGGCATATGGTCCCAGAAAGAAACATCTTTCTTTTTTCCACTCACACATTCAGGTACACACATGCATGCACACACATAAGCACACATACATGAATACACAACAACTGCCTAGGTGCCAAAGCAAAAAGCATTCTGCACACATCCAAGCACACACAACCTAAAACATCTCATCTGTAATTCCAGTAACACATCTCAACTTTATAAATCTTCCCTTTTCAAATAAAGACAGCTTTAACATCCATATAGAAAAAGAAAATACTAATTCACTTATCTTAGAAAACTTTAGCAACATCTATTAAAACAAAAAGCAGATTAGATGAATGATGCTAAAAGCGGCAAAAGCAGGGAAAATCTACAAAAACAAGCATCTGTTCACCTTTTGCAGAATTATACACATGCAAGAACGTTTTGCCATATTTTGTAACGCTTTTTTCTGAGCACTAACAGGTAACATTAGAAACATATACTTTCAAAATGAAAATAAAAATAAAAAAAGAAACACATACTTTCTCTACATCATGTATACATAAAACACAGAGCTATACACATACCAAATACATAAAAGAACCCACAACACTTCAGGTTAAATTAGAACTCTCTTCAGCCCCTCTTTTATACATCTTTCTGATTATCTTTTTAAAATAAGAATTCTTATTTAATCTGTAATAATCAGAAGAAATAAGAACCAAATATCTAACTAGGTCTGATAATATATGGGGTTTTATGAAGTTAAAATAGTTTATGGTCAATTACAGTTAACTTTTTGTTCTAATTTCTGAATAGTCTTTCCTACTTCAGTAAAATTATTGATATAATAGTGTATCTATGTATACTTTGTGATAATAGAACAAATACACTTAGTTCTCTATTGATCTCCCATAAGATATAGTCGTGGTTACATTTACAATATTTCATTACTTACATTTGAATATCCTGAGTACAATTTCTGGATATATTTGCTTTAATTCCAAAACAAACTGTACCCAATGGCAGCTCTCTTGCTGAGATTTCAGTATCGAGTTCCAGGCTCTTCACCTCCATGCCAACAGTACTACAAAGAAAACACTTCCTAGAGCATGGAGACAAGAATTGGCTTCTCTTCTTGGCAACAGATCCCGTGTTGATGATTTTTAAAAGAATAAGTGTTCAGTTCAAGGGCCCTAGAGAGGCCGACGACTGCAGCTCTGGTCATTTGAGGAAAAAAGGAAAGAGATTTTTAAAAGCCAGACACAGGGGCATAGAATAATAGACATTTCCTTTAATCAAAAAAATAAAATAAAATAAGCAAAAGCAAGTTTTGAGTAATAACATATGGAGCTCCTTATAATTAGATTAAAAACACATAGACACATACATAGATTAATGTCTTTGATGTGTCTGGACTTCAGATCAATTATGCACATGCTAATGTTCAATTTCCATAAGAATAAAGCAAATGACAATTATATGTTGGCTTAATTTTGTTTGACAAAGACAGTCTTCAGACCCCTTAGCAAGAAACTTGGTTCTATTCCATGTGAGTTCACTCCTAGAATCTACAAAATTCCATGAAGAAGAAATTAGCTAATTTGTATAATAAATAGACCCATATCCTCTCATCAGACTTGCAGGTCTTAGCTATGCTAGAATAAAAAAAGGATGAAGGGTCATTGGGGTTTGTTAATCTCCCCTCTGAATGAAGGCCTCTAGGAAATGAATTAGGTGGTGGATTTCACAGCAAAAAGACACTTGAGTTTCTTGGGTGAAGAGTTTCAGGACCTATGACTGTCCTTGTTGCTCATTGCTGCTCCTTCCCCTGACCACCATCTTGTCTCTTGGAAGTAAAGAAAGGCAAGATAATTTTCTACAACAGAAAATTGTTATATAGCTCTACCGTTTTAAAATAATTTCAGTCACCCTGTTGGAAAAGGCTAATTGAAACTGAGTAAGGGTAGAGTCCCAGAAAAAAAAATTTCTTTAAATGATAAATTTTGATAGAATAAGAAAAATCTGGTTTCTCCTTTTTTCTGCCTTTAGCTGTGTGACTTTGAGTAGTTCACTTAATTTCTCTTGGTTAAGTCTCTTTTAGACAATGAAGGGCTCTGACTAAATTATGTTTTAGGTTATTTCTCGCTCTAAAATTTTATGCTTCCATGCATAAAGTGGATTGTTTGCCAGGGAGGGTTTACCAGCCACAAGGGGGGAGCACTCACTGGAAAATTACAGCAGGACCGTGGCCTCCATCTCCAGCAGAAAAAAATGGAAGTAGGGTTCAGCTCCATTTCTCAGCACCAATGAAAGTGGTACTGGCTGTTTGGGTGAGGGAGAAGGGACAAGATGGAGAAAGGTGAACAAGATGGAGCAGTCCGTGTTGTTTCCGGGTTCTTCATCACAGATTTTCCCGCGCCCGGGGACGAACCAAATCAACTGAGCATGCGCAAAGTGACGTCAAGCCGGGGACACCGAAATTCAAGAAGCCACTCCTACACACACGCCCCAAACTCCTCCCCTCCTCCCCTTCCAGCTCCCAGGCATAAAAGTCCGCCGCCGTAAGCGCGGGGGTGACTTCTTCAGCCCCTCCTACTTGTGGACCGGAGAACGTCACCTGAGAGCGCCTGCGCGACTTCCCTGGCCCCATACCTGAGGACCGGAGAACCTCGTCGGAGACTGTGTGCATATTTGCAATAAAAGGCTGCCGCTTTCTTATGTACTTTGGCCTCCTGTTTAATTATTTAGCTCTCCTAAATTAAATTAAACAAAACACTGGCTACTCAAAGGGCCCAGAAAGGATAGAATTGACAAGGGGAAAACTCGCCAAGGGAAATCATATCTTCTACACATCCTCCCTTCTTGTCACCTCTTTCAACGGATGAACTGACATTGAGTGGAGGGGACGAATGGGCTTCAGGGACAGGGATGTGTGTGTACTGTGCTGCGTTGCAGTAGCCACGTAGAACAGTAATCGACTAAAACTTTCTTCCTGTTTAAAAAAAAAAAAAAGTCCAATTCTGAAAAAATCTTTGGAAATAATGAAAAGTATAGCCAACAATATAAAATGGTTGGTGAGAAGAGAACCAGAGAAGATCTCAAGAATGCACAGGTATCTCAGAAACCCACCCCACAATTGCCCCGTGAGCTCCCGTCCCAACGCTAGTCTTTGCTAATTCCAAGCCAGACCTTTAATCTTCATATTACAGAATGCAAATGCACACGTTTATACTTAAAATGAAAGGCAGCTTGATATAAAAGAATCTTTACTTCTTTCAAAATGCTATGTTAAGTGCCACAAATCTCCTGAAGATGGTATTAATTTCCTCTAATAATAATTTCTGGGTCATTAAGTTCATCGCATTTTACTTTATGTGCTCCTTATCAAGTACACAGAAGCCTGTGCAATTTCTCCCAGGAGTCCGGCTGCCATATCAGAAAGGCTCACACTTTCAAAGGATTAATAACACCTCTCTGGTGCTTTTAAAAATCCCTCGCTAATCTCCAGACTCACTTACGCTGCCCTGCCTGGCCTTGCTTCTGTGTGACAGAGGCATTGGTGTGCTGGAGCGAGGGCAGCTCTCCAGCTCACAGCAAATGGGGAGCAATCCGCCAGGGCAGAATGGACAAGCCAACTCGTATTTCTTTTATTTCTTTCTCTCCTGGAAAGGAAGGGAAAATAAAGGTCACCCCAATATGAATAAAGCAGCCTTTTGGTGAAAGGCATTTGAAGGGATATCTCTACTTGTAATAGGAATGCTAATTCAGTTGAATGATGTGACTTGATCTAACCAAGTGACTCAGGCTAGTTAGCCTGCAAACTGGCTTGATTGGTAAAAGCAGAATTATTCATTAGTTTTAACTATGTTTTTACTGGTGCAAAACTTACCTTAAGTTGGTATAGACAGACTTTCATTTGCAAATCATAAGTATTGATCCATGATGATGGTAGTAGCATTTATCGATATCAATCAAAAATCTCTCTAATATGTAGGTCCTCCCTCTCACATACCAGATATTTACTGTTTCATCTAATAAGCTGGAGTTTTTAAAAGGCATTGCAAATCAATAACATTTTCTATTATTTTGAAGGAAATTATGATTCTTTTAGCTGGTGTGCCTAAATTAACCTAATTAGAATTTGTTAATTTATTAACCATCCAGAGTGTAAAGCAGTGAACAGGAGAAGTGGACAGAACAAAGCAGACATGGGTGTAACATCCAGTTGCAGAGGGCACTCCGGAAACAGCACCAGGGTCGAAAAGCTGTACCCTGGTGATAAACATCTCAGTTCTGCTCTAGGGCTACACCTTCTTGTTCAATGCTTTTACCATATATAATAGCTATGCAAACAAATATAACCACATATAGTAGACTGATTAGTTCCCAGACATTCAGCACAGGCCATCCATGTGTGAAGCATGTTTTTTCCGGAAACCATAGAAAAGTAAACAAACCATCAAGTCCCAATGCTCTTTTAGTCATTGGCACAATCTGTAAAGTGGGTTAATAGTCCTCTGAGATCTTACAGGATTAAGGATAATATTTTCAAGGTTTAAAACAAAATCCTTCATTTCACTTTCTAATTCGAAAGGAGTACACATGTTACATGATGCAAATGAATTTAATATACTCACATGCGCAAAGCAAGTGAGGTTTCTGTGTTTTTTCTAGAATTGATTTCATCTTCCTTGCGTGCTCTCACTCCACTGAGGGCAAGGAAACAAATTTACCAGGTAGTCATACCTTTCAGGCTTATGATTCCATCTCCTCTTATTTTATAACCTTTCAGGTACAGGTTCAATGTCTTAAAGCATTAAAGCATTACCCCTCCACAGTGCCCAACAATAGCAGCTATTGCTGTGGCCACCACCGGGAGTCTCATGCATGTTCTTCTCTGGGTCCTCACTGGCCTTTCTTTTTCTTTTCTTTTCTTTTCTTTTTCCTTTTTTTTTTTTTTTTGATGGAGTCTCACTCTGTCACCCAGGCTGGAGTGCAGTGGCCGGATCTCAGCTCACTGCAACCTCTGCCTCCTGGGTTCAAGCAATTCTCCTGCCTCAGTCTTCTGATTTGCTGGAACTACAGGTGCGCGCCACCATGCCCAGCTACTTTTTCTATTTTTAGTAGAGACGGGGTTTCACCATGTTGGCCAGGATGGTCTCGAGCTCTTGACCTCGTGTTCTGCCTGCTTCCGTCTCCCAAACTGCTGGGATTATAGGCATGAGCCACCACGCCCGGCCCTCACTGGCCTTTAAGGCAAAAATGTCCCTGGTGCTGTGGTCATGGCTCTGCCTGCCTGCATGTGCTGGGGATGCCTACAGTTTGTGAGTTCTGGCCTGTTCTTTCTGGACTGGATCTAAATCAGCTGGGCACCCACTGGCTCAGCCCCCATGAAGGCTTGCATGCCCTGTTGCATACACCCAAGTCTGCCTGAGATCTCATGCCATCCCTAGCCCACAAGCCCCATGCTCTGTGACTATAGTGATGCCCCAAGCAAGCTCTCCAACTAGCATCATCGGTTGCTTTACACAACTGTCCCCAAAGACCATGAGCTCCTGGATCCCAACCAACTGCAAGAGGGCTGGAGGAGCTAAGTTCAGGCCCTCGCCTTCTGCCTCGCTTTACCAAATGGCTGGTTTTATTGTGATAGGCACCAGCGTGTCCCAAATCCAGTACAGGTTAGAGCCCTGGTAAGCATCTACCTCTGGGATCCTCAGGGATCCGTGCTGCCCCTCCCCAGACACTGCTGCCTCGTGGCTCCAGGGCCTTCATTTCTCCATCAGGAACATGAGGAAGTCCCAGTCTGGGAGCTCAGCATCTCCACAATGAGTTAGATCAAGTTGGAAGAAAGAGAGGATATCTTTCCCGTACTTTCCGTTCTAGTTCCCAGAAACAGACTCAGCAGTTGATCTCTCTGGAAAAGAAAAAAAGAAAAAAGCTCTCGCTTTATATCCCAGGCTTAGAAATCATGGCCGTGTGGGGTCTACCTCCCCATATTCTCGGTGGCGCAGGTTCTTCTAACTTTCTGCTCTTTTCCCTTCCGGAAAATAGGCTTAGCTTATCCCAGACACATATAGTCTCAGTTCTGGCCTACCATATAGTGTAGACAATGCGTGCGTGTCAGAGGAGCTTATAAATGATGAACAGCTGTGGCTAGAGCAAGAAGGTGACCGGGAGGGAGGGATAGGATACAGATAGGTCAAGAAAGAGACAGTGAATCCAAATTCCTAACAGATGCTTATTTTTTCCTCAAAGTTAAGCTGTTTCTCATCTTTACGTATAATTGTTGATTTATTTATTTATTTTCAGGAAAGTTTTAAAGTGGCAAATGTGAACTGAAACTCAGGCTCGATTTGATGTTTCAGTGACAGATGATATACTTTTTTTCTTTCCTGGGTTTTGCAGTATAAAAGCCCCTTTTCAAGAGAATAGCTTGATGATAAAATATCTGATGGAATAAAAAACCTACAATGTATTGGAGTGCCAGCACCTTTTTCGATAAGTTGAGTATTTCCCTGGAGATAAGTACTTCCCTAATGATGATGTCTCTTCCCTCTGAAAAACATTTAATTTTATAGAATTAGAGAAAGAAAATTATCTGAACATCATCAATGCATCAGTTCACATTTACACAGTGCATTCTCTGGGTTGTCAAATGCTAAGTTGTGGAAGTACAGCAAAGAAGAAACCAGACAGATGATCTTTGTCTCCATGAAGCTTATCCTCATGGTTCACCAGTCTTTTACTAGAAAGAGTACTAGCTGTGAGTTCAGGATAACGGAATCTGACCTGCTACCAACTCATTAGTATCTGCACGATCTTTGTTCGTCCTTTGGCTTCACTAACAGTCAATTTTCTCATCTATAACATGGGGATAACAGCACCTGCCCATCTTTCTTAACATATTATCATGAAGCTCAAATAAAACCACAAATAGGAAATTGCTTAGTGAACTCTAGAGTTCTCTGCAAAGACAAGGGAATAGTAATAGCAACAAGAGGGACCGAGAGAACCTGAGTTTGTTAATCACAATCATGACAAAATTATTCTTTGAGCCAACTCTGAAAAGGTATTTCTTGCTTGGACAATACATTGTTTTTTACTTCAGTAGATGTGAGCTTCTTGAGTAGCCCTTTATACACATTGAGAAAAATTTCTTTGCTTGCAGCCAAAGGGTGTCACCTCTAAAGAGATATGAAACCAAAACTGTCAATCAAATAACAGTTAAAAATTAAACTGCTATGTAGCATTCAATAGTTACTAAGCACTTTCACTTATTTACCTCATTTAGTCTTATTTAATTCTGATCTTAATGTGTTTGGATTGGCCATTGTGTTACTGTGTAGTGTCTTTGAAATGAATGTTTAAAAATGCAAAATGCAAAAATCTTGCCCTATTACTTTCTGATATTGTCTTGAAAGTAAAAACTCCAATGAGCTTTCAGGAATTTGCACATCCAGCACGGCCATTTGAAAAGTTGCCTGTTTGAGGCACTGTTCTTTCCTGGTGCATTTCCCCAGAACACGTGATGCTTACCCGGGGGCTATATATCATTGCTGATGAAGACAGAAGGGTCCTGCCTCTAATGTAAAAGGCATCAGCATGACTCAGGACCTTCTGGCAGGCCACCAGGAAGCTCTCAGTTACTTGATCCCCTGCCAGGTGATGAGGGCTGAGGTCTCCTCTGTGGACGCTAGTATAGGGAAATGGACCAGCAGAAGAGACTATTACCATTATTTCTTCCAAATGAAAGTGGGAGAAACCGACTATCAGGCTGTACAGTACTGACTCGATAAAGATGTTTGCTGTAAAGAAGTGTGGGAAAAAATAAACATAGTTCTGTATTACACTCTTCTTAGATTTTGACTTTAAGATAACCCAAACGCATAATCATTTCTGCTCTGATGTTTTATCTCTAGTTTATTTTGCTTCTATAAGATGTCTTTTTAAACTATGCCTTAAAAATGTTTTGGTGAAAACCGAAGATGTGTGTGTGTGTGTGTATGTGTGTGTGTGTGTATTTCAAAATTGCTTTTATTCTATATTAAATCTAAAATCTTTCGCTCAAAAGGCAATGTTTTGTTATCCAAGTAAGTGATAACTCTGTGAAATTTTGTCTTAATTTCTGCATGATGAACCAAGGCCCTTAAGGGTAGAAAGTGGTCCATATCCAACACTCAGTATGGTAGTTCCACATATTGAGATATTCAAAAGTTGCTTGTTGAACAGCATATCACGTCGCAATAATGACTAAGTGCTTTCAAAAACAGTAGCTTAATTTTGGATTGCATTTATAAAAATCATTGATGAGGAAGATTACTTTGAGGTGTGGGAAACTTTTGAAACTGCTTTAGGTTATCTGAAAAACCTGGAGTTCTAAGGAGTAATGTTAGAATTTCAAGTAAGTCTAAATTAAGAATCCACTTGTTGGGTCTCAGGTTCATCTATCAAACAGAAAAAGGAGGACTCCAAGTCAGAGGCCGAGGTTGCAGGGAGCCGAGATGGTGCCAGTGAACTCCAGCCTGGGCGATAGAGCAAGACTCTGTCTAAAATATATTTATACACAAATATATACGTGTGTGTTTATATATATATACACGTATCTACGTATATATAAAAACATGTATATATACACACACATATATGCACATATATACACATATATAGGTATATATATACACACACACATAAACTTTATATAAACTCAAAGCTGATCGGAAACCAAGCATTCAACTGAGTACATTAGGTTGTCAGTGTAGAAAGCTGCAAACCCAGCAGCTTTACCCAAGAAGAGGAACCCAAGGCTCAGCAAAGTTAGACAATTGCCCAAGATGACAGAACTACTTGGGAGGAAGTTAGGGGGAAAAGGGGTCAATCATTCATATGTCCTGAGGGACCTTATCATAGGCTCCGGGACTGACCATTGCTGCATTAGAAATCTGAACAATTCAATGTCCTCCTAAGCATCCTCTAGGTCATTAAGTTAATTGGAACTTGGATAGTATTTTCATATTTTCCAATAATCCTTTCCCCATAGCAATATTTCTTCATAATGCAACATGTTGCCCACATTCTGGCTATTGATCTTACCCACGTTACTGAAGCTCTCTTCTCTTTAGCTCCAACATGTGTGAAATGAACAAAACAATCCCTCCTTTGCTACAGCAGTCCCTTGGCACTCAGCAATGTTCCACTGGCCCATCTGGACACATGATAGGATTGACTGTACTTCCCACTGCCCTGGAGTGAGGCAGTGACTGTGTTACTAATGGATGGATCCAACATGAGCACATTGACACGTTTCACTTCAAGGTGGCAACAACTAAGAGTCTGCACAATTTGCTGATTCTCTTTCCACTGCCACAGTGATGGGCAATGTTCCAGGGGAGGGACCCTCTGTCAGCCGCATCCCTAGGAGGAAATGACATGGAGCAGCGCTGACTCGAACGGACATAGAGATGAGCAAAAAAAAAAAAAAAACAAAACAAACAAACAAAAAAAACAGAGAAAAGCATCACTGCTATTTTAAGTCACGAAGTACTGGAGGTTGATTTTTAAATCACAGCGTAACCTAGTCTGTCTAAAGTGATGCACTTTTGGTAATGTGACTTTTAAAATAACATGTGACAAAGAAAGGAACAACAGATGCTGGGGCCTCTCTGAGGGTTGAGGGTGAGAAGAGTGAAAGGAACAGAAAATAATAACTATGGGCTATAGGCTTAGAACCTGGGTGATGAAATAATCTGTATAACACACCCATGACATGAGTTTATCTGTGTAACAAACTTGCACATATGCCGCTATAACTAAAATAATCTCATTTTTAAAAAAATAAAAATAATGTGTGCAATGTGGCCTAGTCACCGCTTTGCCTCCAATAAGCCCTCAACCCAATAGTATCAACTAGTTTGCTGGCCAGTGAAAACAACTTTTTATTTTTAAATAAGAAGTTACGAATTTTTTGAAACAAACAGGATGTTTAAAATTTGAAAAATGTAAAAACAAATGGAGACAACTCTCATGAGTAATATGCCTGGCTAGCAGAATCCTGTGTCTTACATTCAAACTGCTCCTAGAAGGGACAAAACAGATTTTTTCATGTCTGAATTCCATCAGATGTGGTGGGTGAGTTAAGTCATCACACTAAATAGTTCCTACAACAAGTAATAGCACTCACTGTTCATAGCTGAACTGCACACAAGAAGGAAATGCAGTTTTTGGACTAATAACACATCCTCCCCCTATACATATGCACACCCTACATAAATACTTATAATGAAAGAGTGTCTAGGTCTTTGTCCTGCCCAAGCATTTTAAAGCCTGTCATTTCACTTGGTCAAAAATAATAGGGAAGTGTAAAATACTATAGTAAAATGCTTTTAACCTATTGTGGAGCAACTGTCCCACTTAAGAAGTTCCTGAAAACTAGGGATCCCCTCTCCAAAAAATCACTTAAAACCCCAAATACACATTTTGTACATAGTCGCTGGAAACTTAGTGACTCACTGTAGCCCTTAATAGCTCCTCGGTCAAGTATAGTGGCATTAACATTTTAGGATATTTGCACTTTTACTAAGGGTCTAGAGCATGATGGGATATTTCATAGCTCACTGACCAATATTTATTAAACAATTCATTGACCCAAAGCATTTGAATAGGCAAAGAACATTTTTGTGGAACTGTCAAACACATATTCCTTCTTATGTAATGCGTGTGGGAGAAGCTCTGTCAATCCTGCTCTTTTATCCATAACTCCTGAAAGGAATGAGAAGTTCTTTCTGTTCCCCAGCATCTGAAAATTCCATACAAACAATAACTTCAGAATCATCACAGGCAGAAGACTCATAACAATTAAGGAAAGGAGGCTGAGAGAAAAAGTAGTGCGAAGTGGTGGTGAGGGGAGTAGAGATAGTGTCTGAAAATAGGACTCTCCACAGAACTGCTGCATCATTCAGTGTCAGAAGATGCATAGAATTGTTGTCATATTTTCAGATTTTTTTTCTCTTCTTGGCCTAAAACTAAGTGTTAACAGGCTTTGAATGGGCACTTCAGGTACCAGTGCTTCAGTGATTAAGGACCAGAATGAATTACCCATCTTTGATCTAAAACAACAGACCTCGCAAAGATACTGCCTAATTGTCTGGGACCACCAATGGGGAGGGAAAGAGGATCTGCAAGTCCCTTCAGCAAATGAGATTGTCTTCACTGTCCATTTGTAAGTTTGTAGACGTAGATTACAGGAATGAAGATATCTTCCTCATCATTGAATTGTATAACCTGGATTTCTCAGGAATCTGTATGGACCTGAATTCACTTCTCAAACCAGAAACAGATAGCAGAATTAACTTTAAGACAGAAGCTTAAATTTCCAGTAATACAGATAACAGACTTAACATTTTTGTAGAAAGTGCCCAAGGGTATCTGTGTGTTATATCTCCACGCTGTAAATGAGCTGTGGCTCTGAGTTAGACCGGTTCTGCATGCTATCGGCCTCCACGGTGCACGTACAACACACCATCAGAAGATAAAGGTTCATTGATCTTTTGCAGCACACAAGTCTGAAACCACTACAAGAGTTTTGATGAAGACAGTAAAAATCCACATGGAGAAGACTTAGCCCAACACTCACGTATCTGTGATACTTTCAATGGAGAAGACATTGCTCTTTCTTCTATTTTCCCATGTGACTTTGCTTATAGTCATTGCTTGTCAGTGTCTGTGTGTTTAGAGTATGTTATATCATGTTCATATTCACACACACACACGTACATATACACAAATGAGGCATCAGGATCCAAATCTTGATACATAAAAAAATTCTGTATATATCGTAAATACATTATATACTGTATTTTCCTACTTTTGAAATTTATAGTACGTCTTGGAGAACTTTCATAGCATATAGACTACACTGTCTTTTTAGACAAAAGATAGCAAATACTGGTGAGAATGTGAAGGAAAAAGAACTCTTATACACTGTTGGTGGGAATCAAACTAGTACAGCCGCAATGGAGAGCAGTGTGGAGGCGCCTAAAAAACTATAGCTAGCACCACGGTATGATGCAGCCATCCCACTGCTGGGCAATTATCCAAAAGAAATGAAATCAGCATATCAAGGAGATGTCTGCACCCCCACGTGTATTGCAGCGCTATTCACAATAGACAACATGTGGACCAACCTAGATGTCTAACAGCAGAGGAATGGATACAGAAATGTGTGTGTGCACACAGTGGAATGCTATTCACCCAGGAAAAAGAATGGAATCTTGTCATTTGCGGCAACATGGATGGAACTGGAGGACACGAAGTTCAGTAGGTGAGAAAGTTAAACACGGCATGTTCTCACTCGCCAGAGGAACCAAAGAAAGTTGATCTCATAGAAGTAAAAAGCAGAACCGAGGATACTAGAGGTTGGGAAGGGTGGAGGAAAAGAGCGATAGAGAGAGATTTGTTAAAGGAGACAAAATTACAACTAGATAGGAAGAATAAGTGGAGTAACAAGTGCTAGTGTCACCTAGCGCTGTAGGATGAAGTTAGTTAATGATAATATTTCGTTTCAAACAGGTAACTAGTCTGGAGCTAGCTAGGACGATAGCTAATGTTCCCAACACAGAGAAACAATAAATATTTATGGTGCTGGGGATGCTAATTACCCTGATCTGATCACTGTACGTTGTATGTATCAAAACATGACGAGGTACCTCATAAATGTGTACAATTATTGTATTCCAATTTAAGAAATAAAGTAAAAGTAAGAAAATAAGCTGCCTTAAAAATTTAATCATATAAGTCAGGCGCAGTGGCTCACGCCTGTATTTCCAGCACTTTGAGAGACCAAGGCATGCGCGTCACGAGATCAGGAGATCAAGATCATCCTGGCTAACATGGTGAAACCCCGTCTCTACTAAAAATACACAAAAAATTAGCTGGACATGGTAGCGGGTGCCTGTAGTCCCAGCTACTCGGGAGGCTGAATCACTTGAACCCAGGAGGCAGAGGTTGCAGTGAACCAAGATTGCGCCATTGCACTCCAGCCTGGGTGACAGAGTGAGACTTGTTCTGAAAATACAATAAATAAATAAATAAATAAATAAATAAATAAATAATATATGCTCTAAGATTGATTATAAATGAGAAAATTTTTTCTAAATTCTAATTTATTAGAGAGTACCTAGATTAAACTTCTAGCAAATTTTTTTTCAGTTTTGTGCCAAATGTTACATTTTTAAAAACCTAAACGAAAAAAAAAATGTTCATTAGTTAAATCCACCTGATTCACTCCCCAAAAAACCACTAAACTATCTTTTCCCATCATGAGAGAAAATTTTGTGTAGAACAAGGCAGCATAACAGAAGCAGGAGAATGCAGTAGGAGTTTCTAGTAGATCTTTACAATGACACTCTTTCGTGGACATGTATTTTCCAGGTAAACAGTTCTACATACCTCAGAACCCCCCTAAAGCACAACCACATTCAAATGCAAAACTGGAGTTCCTACAGCTTCTAAGGTTTTTTTAAAAAATTAATTTTCTAAATTTAAATTTACTTTTAATTGGAGGTACAAGCGGGTTTTGGTTACATGGATAAATTACATACTGCCGAAGTTTGAGACTTTAATGCACCCATCACCTGAGTAGTGTACATTGTACCCAATAGATAGTTTTAAGTCACAAAGTACTGGAGGTTCATTTTTAATCATAGTATAACCTAGTCTATCTGAAGTGATGCACTTTTGTTATTCTGACTTTTAAAATGACGTGTGCCAAAGAAAGGAACAACAGATTCTGGGGCCTCCCTGGGCTGAGGGTGGGAGGAGTGAAAGGAACAGGTAATAATAACTATGGGCCATACACTTAGTACCTGAGTGATGAAATAATCTGTATAACACACCCCATGACATGAGTTTATCTGTGTAACAAACCTGCACATATGCCTCTGTACCTAAAATAACCTTATTTTTTAATAAATAAAAATAATGTGTGCAATGTGACCTAGCCACCGCTTTACCTCCAATAGGTCCTCAACCCAATAGTATCAACTAGTTTGCTGGCCAGTGATAAAACTTTTTATTTTTAAATAAGAAGTTGTGAATTTTTTGAAACAAAGAGAATGTTTAAAATTTGAAAAATGTGAAAACAAACGGAGACAACTCTCCTAAGGCATATGCCTGGCTAAGCAGAATCCTGTGTCTTACATTCAAACTGCTCCTAGAAGGGACAAAACAGATTTTTTCATGTCTGAATTCCATCAGATGTGGTGGGTGAGTTAAGTCATCACACTAAATAGTTCCTACAACAAGTAATAGCACTCACTGTTCATAGCTGAACTGCACACAAGAAGGAAATGCAGTTTTTGGACCAATAGCACATCCTCCCCACTACACATATGCACATCCTACATAAATACTAAAATTTAAGAGTGTCTAGGTCTTTGTCCTGCCCAAGCATTTTAAAGCCTGTCATTTCACTTGGTCTAAAATAATAGTGAAGCACAAAATACTTTGGAAAAATGCTTTTAACTTATTGTGGAGCAACTGTCCCGCTTAAGAAGCTCCTGAAAACTAGGGATCTCCTCTCCAAAATATCACTTAAAACCCCAAACACACATTGTGTACATAGTCTCTGGAAACTTAGTGACTCACTGTAGCCCTTAATAGATCCTCAGTCAAGAATATTGTCACTAACATTTTAGGATATTTTCAGTTTTACTAAGGGTCTAGAGCATAATGGGAGATTTCATAGCTCACTGACCAATATTTATTAAACAATTCATTGACCCAAAGCATTTGAATAGACAAAGAACATTTTTGTGGAACTGTCAAACACATATTCCTTCTTATGTAATGCGTGTGGGAGAAGCTCTGTCAATCCTGCTCTTTTATCCATAGCTCCTGAAAGGAATGAGAAGTTCTTTCCATTCCCCAGCATCTGAAAATTCCATACAAACAATAACTTTGGAATTGCCCCAGGCAAAAGAATTGTAATGATTAAGGAAAGGAGGGTGAGACAAAAAGTAGCGTGAAGTGGTGGTGAGGGGAGTGGAGACAGTGTCTGAAAATAGGAGTCTCCACAGAACTGCTGCATCATTCAGTGTCAGAAGATGCATAGAATTATTTTCATATTTTCAGATTTTTTCTCTTCTTGGCCTAAAACTAAGTATTAACTGGCTTTGAATGGGCACTGCAGGTACCAGTGCTTCAGTGATTAAGGACCAGAATGAATTACCCATCTTTGATCTGAAACAACAGACCTCGCAAAGATACTGCCTAATTGTCTGGGTTGGGGAGGGAAAGAGGATCTGCAAGTCCCTTCAAATGAGATGTCTTCACTGTCCATTTGTAAGTTTGTAGACGTAGATTACAGGAATGAAGATATCTTCCTCATTATTCAATTGTATAACCTGGATTTCTCAGGAATCTGTATGGACCTGAATTCACTTCTCAAACCAGAAACAGATAGCAGAATTAACTTTAAGACAGAAGCTTAAATTTCCAGTAATACAGATAACAGACTTAACATTTTTGTAGAAAGTGCCCAAGGGTATCTGTGTGTTATATCTCCACGCTGTAAATGAGCTGTGGCTCTGAGTTAGACCGGTTCTGCGTGCTATCGGCCTCCACGGTGCACGTACAACACACCATCAGAAGATAAAGGTTCATTTATCTTTTGCAGCACACAAGTCTGAAATCACTACAAGAGTTTTGATGAAGATAGTAAAAATCCACATGGAGAAGACTTAGCCCAACACTCACGTATCTGTGATACTTTCAATGGAGAAGATATTGCTCTTTCTTTTATTTACCCGTATGACTTTGCTTATAGCCATTGCTTGTAAGTGTGTATGTGTTTACAGTATGTAACACCATTTTCACATTTACACGCACACACACACGTACATGTATATAAATGAGGCATCACCAAATTGTGATTAATTAAAAAATTCTGGCTCTATCATAAATCAATTATATACTGTATTTTCCTACTTTTGAAATTTATAGTACATCTTGGAGAGCTTTCATAACATATAGACTACACTGTCGTTTTAGACAAAAGATAGCAAATGCTAGTGAGAATGTGAAGGAAAAAGAACTCTTATACACTGTTGGTGGGAATCAAACTAGTACAGCCGCAATGGAGAACAGTGTGGAGGCGCCTAAAAAACTATAGCTAGCACCGTGGTATGATGCAGCCATCCCACTGCTGGGCAATTATCCAAAAGAAATGAAATCAGCATATCAAGGAGATCTCCGCACCCCCATGTGTATTGCAGCGCTATCCACAATAGCCAACATGTGACCAACCTAGATGTCTAACAGCAGAGGAATGGATAAAGAAATGTGTGTGCACACAGTGGAATGCTATTCACCCAGGAAAAAGAATGGAATCTTGTCATTTGCGGCAACATGGATGGAACTGGAGGACACGAAGTTCAGTAGGTGAGAAAGTTAAACACGGCATGTTCTCACTCGCCAGAGGAACCAAAGAAAGTTGATCTCACAGAACTAAAAAGCCGAACAGAGTATACTAGAGGCTGGGAAGGGTGGAGGAAAAAGAGCGATAGAGAGAGATTTGTTAAAGGAGACAAAATTACAGCTAGATAGGAGGAATAAGTGGAGTATAAGTGCTAGTGTCACCTAGCGCTGTGGGATGAAGTTAGTTAATGATAATATTTCGTTTCAAACAGGTAACTAGTCTGGAGCTAGCTAGGACGATAGCTAATGTTCCCAACACAGAGAAACAATAAATATTTATGGTGCTGGGGATGCTAATTACCCTGATCTGATCACTATATGTTATATGTATCAAAACATCACTAGTTACCTCATAAATGAGTACAATGAATGTATGTCAATTTAAGAAATAAAGTAAAAAATAAGAAAATCAGCTGTCTTTTAAAAATTAATCATATAGGCTGGGCACGGTGGCTCACGCCTGTAATCCCATTGCTTTGAGAGGTTGAGGCGTGCGGATCGCGAGGTCACAAGATCGAGACCATCCTGGCTACACGGGGAAAGCCCATCTCTACTGAAAATACAAAAAAAAATTAGCCGGGCTTAGTGGCGGGCTCCTGTAGTCCCAGCTACTGGAGAGGCTGATGCACGAGAATGGCTTGAACCCAGGAGGCGGAGGTTGCAGTGAACCAAGATCGCGCCATGGCACTCCAGCCTGGGTGACAGAGTGAGACTTGGTCTGAAAATACAACAAATAAATAAATAAATAACATATGCTCTAAGATTGATTATAAATGAAAAAGTTTTTTTCTAAATTCTAATTTATTAGAGAATACCTAGGTTAACCTTCTGACAAATATTTTTCAGTTTTGTGCCAAATGTTACATTTTTAAAAACCTAAATGAAAAAAAATGTTCATTACTTAAATCCGCCTGATTCACTCCACAAAAAAACCACTAAACTATTTTTTCCCTTAATGGGAGAAAATTTTGTGTAGAACAAGGCAGCATAAAAGAAGCAGGAGAATGCAGTGTTTCTAGTAGATCTTTACAATGACACTCTCTCATGGACATGAATTTTCCAGGTAAACAGTTCTACATATGTCAGTAGCCCCCAAAAGCACAACCACATGCAAATGCAAAATTGGAGTTCCTACAGCATCTAAGTTTTTTTAAAAAATTAATTTTTTAAATTTAAATTTAATTTTAATTGGATGTACAAGTGGGTTTTGGTAACAAGGATGAATTGTATACTGGTGAAGTTTGAGATTTCAATGCACCCATCACCTGAGTAGTGTACATTGTACCCAAAATATAGTTTTTATATTTCATCGCCTTCCCTTCCTTCACCGTCTGAGTCTCCAATGTCCATTTTATCCATAGCTTAGTGCTCATTTATAACTGAGAACATATGGTATTTGGTTTTCCATTCCTGAGTTACTACACTTATATTATATTCAGCTCCTTCCAAATTGCTGCAAAATATTATTATTCCATTCTTTTTAATAGCTGAGTAGTATTCCATGGTGTATACATATAGACAACATTTTCTTTGTCGACTCATTGGTCAATGGGCACTTAGGTTGGTTCCACATCTTTGCAATTGTGAATTGTGTTGTGATAAACATTTGCATGCAGGTGTCTTTTTGATAGAAAGACTTATTTTCATGTGCGTAGATAGTAGTAGGATTGTTGGATTGAATGGTAGATCTACTTTTAGATCTTTGAGAGCTCTCCATTCTGTTTTCATAAAAGTTCTACTAATACACATTCCCACCAAGAATGTCTAAGTATTCCCTTTCACCGCGTTCATGCTGACATCTATTGGTTTTTTGACCTTTTAATAATGGTTATTCTGGCTGGGGTAAGATGGTATCTCATTGTTGTTTTAATTTGAATTTCTCTAAGAATTAATAATGTTGAGTATTTTTTCATATGAATTGATAATTAAATAATTAATTTCATATTTTTGGCCATTTGATAATCTTGTTTTGAGGAGTGTCAGTCCCTTGGCTGCTCAGCAATGTTCCACTTGACCCATTTGGACACATGATAGGGTTGACTGTACTTCCCACTGCCCTGGAATGAGTCAGTGACTATGTTACTAATGGATGGATCCAAGGTGAGCACATTGACATGTTTCACTTCAAGGCGGCAACGACTTAAGAGTCTGCACAATTTGCTGATTCTCTTTCCACTGCCACAGTGATGGGCAACGTTCCAGGTGAGGGACCCTCTGTCAGCCGCATCCCTAGGAGAAAACGACATGCAGCAGAGCGCTGACTCGAATGGACATAGAGATGAGCAAAAAAAAAAAAAACAGAGAAAAGCATCACTGCTATTTTAAGTCACGAAGTACCAGAGGTTGATTTTTAATCATAGCATAACCTAGTCTGTCTGAAGTGATGCACTTTTGGTATTCAGACTTTTAAAATAACATGTGCCAAAGGAAGGAACAACAGATGCTGGGGCCTCTCTGAGGGTTGAGGGTGAGAAGAGTGAAAGGAACAGAAAGTAATAACTATGGGCTATAGGCTTAGTACCTGGGTGATGAAATAATCTGTATAACACACCCCATGACATGAGTTTATCTGTGTAACAAACTTGCACATATGCCGCTATAACTAAAATAACCTCATTTTTTAAAAAATAAAAATAATGTGTGCAATGTGGCCTAGTCACCGCTTTGCCTCCAATAAGCCCTCAACCCAATAGTATCAACTAGTTTGCTGGCCAGTGAAAAGAACTTTTTATTTTTTAAATGAGAAGTTACGAATTTTTTGAAACAAACAGGATATTTAAAATTTGAAAAATGTGAAAACAAACGGAGACAACTCTCCTAAGGCATATGCCTGGCTAAGCAGAATCCTGTGTCTTACATTCAAACTGCTCCTAGAAGGGACAAAACAGATTTTTTCATGTCTGAATTCCATCAGATGTGGTGGGTGAGTTAAGTCATCACACTAAATAGTTCCTACAACAAGTAATAGCACTCACTGTTCATAGCTGAATTGCACACAAGAAGGAAATGCAGTTTTTGGACCAATAGCACATCCTCCCCCTATACATATGCACACCCTACATAAATACTTATAATGAAAGAGTGTCTAGGTCTTTGTCCTGCCCAAGCATTTTAAAGCCTGTCATTTCACTTGGTCAAAAATAATAGAGAAGCATAAAATACTTTACTAAAATGCTTTTAACCTATTGTGGAGCAACTGTCCCGCTTAAGAAGCTCCTGAAAACTAGGGATCCCCTCTCCAAAAAATCACTTAAAACCCCAAATACACATTGTGTACATAGTCGCTGGAAACTTAGTGACTCATTGTAGCCCTTAATAGATCCTCGGTCAAGAATATTGGCACTAACATTTTAGGATATTTGCACTTTTACTAAGGGTCTAGAGCATAACGGGAGATTTCATAGCTCACTGACCAATATTTATTAAACAATTCATTGACCTAAAGCATTTGAATAGGCAAAGAACATTTTCAGGGAACTGTCAGACACATATTCCTTCTTATGTAATGCGTGTGGGAGAAGCTCTGCCAATCCTGCTCTTTTATCCATAGCTCCTGAAAGGAATGAGAAGTTCTTTCCATTCCCCAGGATCTGAAAATTCCATATAAACAATAACTTTGGAATCCTCACAGGCAAAAGAATCATAACAATTAAGGAAAGGAGGCCGAGACAAAAAGTAGTGTGAAGTGGTGGTGAGGGGAGTGGAAACAATGTCTGAAAATGGAAATCTCCACAGAACTGCTGCATCATTCAGTGTCAGAAGATGCCAGAATTGATGTCATATTTGAGATCTTTTTTCTCTTCTTGGCCTAAAACTAAGTATTAACCAGCTCTGAACTGGGATTGCAAGTACCAGTGCTTCAGTGATTAAGGACCA
Organism: Macaca thibetana thibetana; assembly: GCF_024542745.1. Classification (NCBI taxonomy): domain Eukaryota; kingdom Metazoa; phylum Chordata; class Mammalia; order Primates; family Cercopithecidae; genus Macaca; species Macaca thibetana. The sequence goes on from NC_065594.1 coordinate 85,910,380, forward strand.
GAATGAATTACTCATCTTTAGTCTTTGATCTAAAACAACAGACCCCACAAAGATACGGCCTAATTGTCTGGGTTGGGGAAGAACTGCAAGTCCCTTCAGCAAATGAGATTGTCTTCACTGTCTATTTTGTAAGTTTGTAGACGTAGATTACAGGAATGAAGATATCTTCCTCATCATTGAATTGTATAACCTGGATTTCTCAGGAATCTGTATGGACCTGAATTCACTTCTCAAACCAGAAACTGATAGTAGAATTAACTTTAAGACAGAAGCTTAAATTTCCAGTAATACAGATAACAGACTTAACATTTTTGTAGAAAGTGCCCAAGGGTATCTGTGTGTTATATCTCCACGCTGTAAATGAGCTATGGTCTGAGTCAGACCGGTTCTGCGTGCTATCGGCCTCCACGGTACACGTACAACACACCATCAGAAGATAAAGGTTCATTGATCTTTTGCAGCACACAAGTCTGAAACCACTACAAGAGTTTTGATGAAGATAGTAAAAATCCACATGGAGAAGACTTAGCCCAACACTCACATGTTTGTGATACTTTCAATGGAGAAGACATTGCTCTTTCTTCTGTTTACCCCTGTGACTTTGCTTATAGGCATTGCTTGTCAGTGTGTGCGTGTTTACAATGTGTTACTCCATTTCACATTTACACACACACACACGTACATGTATACAAATGAGACATCAGGATCCAAATCTTGATAAATAAAAAAATTCTGTGTATATCTTAAACACATTATACACTGTATTTTCCTACTTTTGAAATTTATAGTACGTCTTGGAGAGCTTTCATAACATATAGACTACACTGTCATTTTAGACAAAAGATAGCAAATGCTGGTGAGAATGTGAAGGTAAAAGCACTCTTATGCGTTGTTGGTTGGAATGCAAACTAGCACAGCCGCAATGGAGAACAGTGTGGAGGCGCCTAAAAAACTATAGCTAGCACCGCGGTATGATGCAGCCATCCCACTGCTGGGCAATTATCCAAAAGAAATGAAATCAGCATATCAAGGAGATCTCCGCACCCCCATGTGTATTGCAGCGCTATCCACAATAGCCAACATGTGACCAACCTAGATGTCTAACAGCAGAGGAATGGATAAAGAAATGTGTGTGTGCACACAGTGGAATGCTATTCACCCAGGAAAAAGAATGGAATCTTGTCATTTGCGGCAACATGGATGGAACTGGAGGACACGAAGTTCAGTAGGTGAGAAAGTTAAACACGGCATGTTCTCACTCGCCAGAGGAACCAAAGAAAGTTGATCTCACAGAACTAAAAAGCAGAACAGAGTATACTAGAGGCTGGGAAGGGTGGAGGAAAAGAGGGATAGAGAGAGATTTGTTAAAGGAGACAAAATTACAGCTAGATTGGAGGAATAAGTGGAGTAACAAGGGCTAGTGTCACCTAGCACTGTGGGATGAATATAACTAACTATAATATCTAGTTTCAAACAGTTAACTAGTCTGCAGCTAGCTAGGACAATAGCTAATGTTCCCAACACAGAGAAACAATAAATATTTATGGTGATGGGGATGCTAATTCCCCTGATCTGATCACTATATGTTATATGTATCAAAACATCACTAGGTACCTCATAAATGTGTACAATTATTGTACGTCAATTTAAGACATAAAGTAAAAAAGAAGAAAATAAGCTGTCTTTAAAAAATTAACCATATAAAGCATGAGCATTGTAATTTTTTAATCAAACAGTATAAAAGGGAAAAAAATGAAAAGTCTCTCCCTCTACTCTCAAATCTCTAGTCTCTCAGTCTCTTTTCCCAGAGGCAGACATTATTAACGTTGTTCAATAGAAAAAACAGAAAAAAATAGAATGGAAGAAAAAGTGAAGAGAGAAGGCGGAAGATGACTGCAGATTATTTGCTAACCCTCCACGCATAAGTGCAGTCTATTTCTTTATCTCTTGAATCTGGGCTGACCCTGAAATTGCTTTAAACAACAGAATATGGCAGAAGCACAACAGTCCCTTTCTGGGCTGAGGCTTTCGGGGGACAAGCTGCTTCCTTTTCTTGGAAATCAGATGCCATGTAAGACAGACTGACGTGCTGTGGGAATAGTACCCACCATGCTACACACCAAATACGTGTTTACGAATGGCTGGATTCTCTAGACCACTGTCAATAGAGTGTTCTATGCACTCTAATTTGGTTTATATATTTTTAACTCTGACTAGTTTAAAAGTATCTTTTTGCTGCTTTGACAGTTTTGTATATGAGTGTGTGTGTGTTTTTCTCTCTGACCATAAACTTCTTTTACTCTGCATATTGTTAATCTTTTTATTGAATTATAATGCTTTTACACAATAAAAATTAATTTGTTTTATGCTATGAATATTTATATAATCAAACTTCTCTAACTTTCTGTTATGGTCATAATTACCATGAGTTTTCCACTATAATATTAGCTCTTTTATATATTTTGCTTTAGCTGTATTTTCATTTCTTGCGTTCAGTATTTAAGAGAGCTCTAATTTGTATTGCTGTCACAAGTAATGTTGATATCTAGTTTTATTCTTTTTCAAGTTGCTATCTTCTCATAACTATTTAAATGCAGATCTTATATGCTAACTTCTCATGTCTATTTGGATTTTTTCTTCTTTTTTTTATTCGTGCACAAATTCATGGCTGTTATTTATTTTCAATTTGTTAATTTTCTTATGTGAAATAACAAAGGTATTTAACACCTGGAGATGTCACCAATACATTTGAGTTTAAAATTTCACTAAAAAGATTCTAGCAGGGTTCATACAAATTCCAAATGGACATTAAATCATCATATTATAAAATTAGCTTCAAAAACTATAGAGAACTTTTTAAAAACAAGTCCACATTTCTTGAAGCACAAAAAAAAAGAAATGGCTACTATCACTTAATGCTTGTTAACACAGAAACATAATGGTATGTTTTGCAATTTTTTGTAGAAAATCATGTGAATTAGCAAAAATAATTGTAAATCCTCCATATATGGGTCAAGCAAAATGAAAGTTTAATTTCTTTTGAATATGCATGGGTCAATTTGCTTTGGAAAGATAAAATTAGCCAGTGAAATAAAACATTCCTTAAAATCACTGGGAAAGCCCTAATCACAGTTCTGCTGCTTTCTATTACAGTTCCAGTTTCTTCTGCCTCGTATCATCATTCGTTTTAAGATAGGTGTTCCTCTTTTCTCCCATGACACGTGACTTTAGTTAAGATAGGAAAGTAGATTATTTATCTTTGACTCTCCTCTGTGCCAATCACGGAACACTGAATATGATGTGTGTATTTCTATTTGTATGTGTGCTACATAAATGCCAGATCAATTATGTGAATGCATGAATTCAATATATATAAATATATATATATATATATATATATATATATATATATGGAGAGAGGGTCTCAATACTGAGACAGGGTCCCGTTCTGTTACGCAGGCTGGAGTTCGGTGGCACGATCTCATCTCACTGCAACCACTGCTGTCTGGGTTCAGGTATTCTCATGCCTCAGCCTCTGAGTAGCTGGGATTACAGGTGTGTGCCACGACACCCGGCTAATTTTTGTATTTTTAGTAGAGATGGGGTTTCACCATGTTGTCCAGGCTGGTCTAAAACTCCTGGTCTCAGGTGATCCACCTGCCTTGGCCTCCTGATGTATTGGGATTACAGGTGTGAGCCGTTGCACGCCACCCAGTGCCATATATTTTTACGTGAAACTTTATTAAGCTTCAAAAGGCAAAGACAAAGGATGTTCTGAAAAAGTAAACTTTTAATATAAATGTTCCAAAATATTTTGATATATAATAGTGATTTGGGAATTCATTAATCAGTCATGTAACTAATGTTTTAAACATGTCTTTGAATTAGTTTGTTCATTAAAGATGTATTCATAAACTATTTATACCTATGCCCTCTACTAGACTGTGGAAAACACAAGATAAGAGGTCAGTCACAGAGGCTGGAAGGGAAGACACTGAGTAAAGTCTTTACAGTAAAACACAAGCAGAGCCACAAGTACAGAGGGACAGAGGAAGGAGCAAGGGTACACACAAAGGATGCCCAACAGAGCTAATTCTTGAAATAAAGAAAGACGCATACTCCAGACAGAGGGAACCGCGGCTAAATAGTAATGTCGATAAGCTAAACAAAACAAATACAATTCATCGTTGGCTAGGAAATCTGTCTCCTGGATTTAGGATTAATAACTATGTTTTTTATTTTCCACTGTGAAAGCTTGACATATGTATATATATATTTTTTTCTCCTTTTATTTTTATCCTGGCAAAGACTAAGTTCAGAGACTTTTCCAGTTCAAGTTCAGTGCCACCCTGTGTACAAAAGAGAAGCTCTGCTCTGCCATTCAGTCGTGTGAGACATGAATTTCCTACTGAAAAGAGCAGGAAAAGACTTCTTTAAAAGGCAGTACCACTTTATTTTACAAGGTAAAAAATAACCATGTAATAGCACTATGAACGCATGGCTGCTGACAATGTAAGTGCCATGTAACCATAGAGTAATTATCCAGTTCTCTCCTTCTTTAAAACAAAGACCAAGCTGAAAATCTAAGAGCTGCAAAGTGCATGATGATTATTCCGTTCATTACTTGGTAACTGGAAGTATAATTATCAAGTAATCTGCATGAACATAATTACGTATTTACATAGTCTTTGCCATGTAATTACAGAGGAGTTCAGTGATTATACAGTACACTCCTTGAAAAAGAAAGTGATACCAAAAAATAACACAAAAAAATCTGTGTGAAGTAGTCATCTCAAACAGAAAAAATTAAACATGAGGATGACTTATCTTAGAAAAGTCCTAAATCATAATGTTAAGTGCAAACAATAAAAATTAAATCAATTTCCAATCATGAAAGCCAATCACAGTCCTTTTTATTTTTTTGAATTATGGAAGCCTGCTGGGACAGTGAAACCATTTCATTCTTTAAATGCTCAAGGAAAAAATGGAGAGTCGGCTTTCTCATTTCAAAATGAAGGGTTTTTAAAAATATATTTATTAGTCTAATCAACTCTGGCTCAGTCTTCTTTCACCCACTATTAAAATCACATGTCTCTTTTATATTCTAAGATGTTTAATTAGTAGGTAAAGAAAAATGAGAGGGAATAAAGAGCAGTTATTGATCACTTGACAAAGTTCTGAGTCTTTCCTTCCATATAAAAAAGAATATTAAGTCCTTAATTTTTTTAATCCTTAATATGAATGGTTTATGATGTTCTGAAATGTTTAAGTATTTTTGTTAACTACATCCTTATCACTAACAGCTTTCTATTGACTGATCATTGACCCTTGCTTCCTGTTTGCAATGATTTGGGTCACAATGATTGGGTGACATATTCTGCACAGTGGAGATTATTATTTTAGAAAGCCATTATCTAAAAATATTTGCATAAAACAACAATTTATACAGAAATGAATTAAAAGCGACTCTTGCATATATACCATAGATGGATAATAAACTGTAAACTGCAAAGTAGATACATAAAAGAAACCACTGAGAGGTGTTTATTTCACATTAGTCACTATCCTCTAAATAGAGATATTCTTCTAGTACGTGCTAACTCCTGTTAGTTGACTCTCAGTTCTCTGAATGCTGTTTAACAGATTCACATAGTAATTTACTGCCATTTTTCATAGTTAAAGCAATATCTAAAGGTTGGTGACTAGCAATAAAAAAGTAATCAAATAAGAAACAATCAGAGTGTAAGGCTTTTGAGAATCTTCATTGCAGATTAGCATATAAAACATAACGGTAGCCATTCTTAATAAAGACATTACAAATTAGTTTTAGCATTTCCTGTGAAAAAATATCACAATGTCTTTAAAGAGTCCCTACTTCTAAATTTTTAAAAAGTATCAAATATTCCACGTCTAATCCCCAACTTCCTTTAAAAAGTTTGGGCCAGGCATGGTGGCTCATGCCTGTAATCCCAGCACTTTGGGAGGCCTAGGTGGGCAGATTGCTTGAACCCAGGAGTTCAAGACCAGCCTGGGCAACATCACAAGACCTTGTCTCTACTAAAAATCCAAATAAGCAAATGAAATTTAAAAAATAAAATGTTTGATTCTTTTACGGGAATGTCATCATTTTCCTTCATCACAGGTCACAGTAAGAGTAACCATAGCAAAGAAAACCTCCAAAAAAGTAACAAGGTGTCTCCTGTTAAAGTGAACTAAATATGGCCTGAGAAACACTCCATACTTCTATATTTGAGTCCTCATGGAGGAGCAGCAACCTAGCTTAACAGGCAGACAAGATTGAAACCTAACTTAGTAGTATGCACCGGTAACAATAGCTGAGTGTTGGCCAATCCCAGCAGCCATACTTCAGCCACTCATAGACTGCTGAGTGTTCAAACTGTGTTCAAATAAGGCAAATGCTGAGCTATAATCAATCCCACTGTTTCTGTACCTCACTTCCAATTTCTGTACGTCACATCCCTTTTTGTGTCTATAAAATTGTTCTGACCACGAGGCACCTCGAGTTGCTCTGTATCTGCTGTGATCCTGGAGGCTGCCCTATTAGCGAATCATTGCTTTTCATTTCCTTTCTTCTTTTCTTAATTAAACTCCATTAAATTTAACTTGTCTGATGTTTTCTTTTACCACCCTTAACCCCTCTATTGTCCACTCCCTGATTCAGAGACCCAGCTATCCTACCAGCAAAGGAAAACGAGAACAGTGCCGCCCTCAAAGCCTGGCAAAAGTGGACTCCAGCCCTGGGCCTTGCATTTCACAAACACACACACCAAGATTACTTCTACAGGGATGCACGTGGGCTGCTCCTTACCAGGGATTCGCCCCATGAGTCGCACCATTCCAGGTCCCTGGAGACTCTTTTCCACACTTGTCGCCTGTGTTTTTGAAGCAGATGTGAATTTTGTTTGAATGTCATAGTGGCTTGTGGGTTATGCCTCTGCTCACATCCAAGAAGGACAAAGCTTGGAGGTGCAGGGAGAAATGAGCCAGCAGAAGCACTTAGGAAAATGAAGAACAAATTAATAACACACGACTTTCTTCCTCTGCAATGGCATATGAATGCAATAGACAGTTGTCTATTGTCCTGTATTGATGAAGTGCTGCATTCTGATGGGGACAGGCATCTATTTTCTTGTTCATCATTTATTTGATCCACCTGAACATGGTAGCTGAGGAATCTCTCATGTTATGGAACAATTTAAGTTACACTTGAATATGTGTGTATTTTGGTGTAGATTTTTGAAAAAAAGCAAATGTAAGTTTTTCAAAAATCAAACTTTTAAAGTTCAGTTTTATCTAAATGTATTTTAAATGTTCATCATCATTGCTTATAATTTATAACTTCATATTTAGTTTAATGGGCAATTCTGCATTTTTAGAAAAAATTTAAAGATCAAAATAACTGAAACTTTCATTCTGTAATACTTCATATTTTAAACAAAATCTATTCAGATTTTGAACATTTTGAATACAGTCACTTTTTTATCCTTTAATCACTAATCTCAAAAGAACAAAAGCCTTGTGAAGATCTTTATTATAAAAACAAAGTGATTTTGCTTACTTTAAGATGCACAAAAAATTATGGGTACATAATAAATGCATAAAGTGTGTGTGTGTCATCATTTTACACTCTTCAAACATCACTGGTCTCTCAGTGGAACGCCCTGAGAAGCAATGATCATGGAGTTCAGTCACATTTTGCCAGCATTCAGTTGTCTAAAAACCACAACTTTGGACATATTTTTCAATTTTGACATTCTAAGGATATATTTGTCAAGAAAAGAGAATAAAACATCTTTTATGTAGCATTTTTTTAAGTCTGCTTCCTAACTTTAAAAAATTTAAGCATATGGCATCCAGACTTATTTTTTTTTTGGTCTCTCTCTGAGACCCCAAATTATTCAGAGGCCTGCAGATCTCTTTCTCTGCAACACGGGATGTTTCTGACCCCAGTACTGCCCCCTCAATGCTGTCACCACCATGGTCGCTGCCTTCCTATCCCAACTCACCAGTGCTGCCCATGTTCTTTTTACATTCCTCCTCAACGTGTCTTGAAAAATAATGTGCTCTCTGACACATTCTAAGTGAACATTTAAAATTATTTTTATTATAATTATAATTGTTACAAAGTATGATTGCTGGTGTTTTGTATGGGTATATTAAACATATTTTCATTGAAAACATACAGCTTTGTATGTATATCCTCCAGTTTCAAATAGTCACGGTAATTTTTAGTTGGAGAATCTAGTCTTTATAGTAACACCAATCACCTAAATTAGATGTACCTTCTGTCTAATGAAAATCTGATTTTGTGACTAGGCGCGGTGGCTCACACCTGTAATCCCAGCACTCTGGGAGGCCAAGGTGGGTGGTTTGCTTGAGCCCAGGAGCTCAAGACCAGCCTGGGAAAAGTGATGAAATCCTGTCTCTACAAAATGTTACAAAAAAAAAATTAGCAGTGCATGGTGGTACACACCTGTGGTCCTAGCTACTAGGGAGGTTGAGTGGGAGGATCGCTTAAGCCTGGGAAGATTGAACTCCAGCAGCCTCATTTCGATTCCTGACGTGTACAATAGCTGTGGCTTTTAACAACTACAAACCTAGTTTCCCATCTGTAAAATGAGAATAGTAGTCTCTACATCTAATTGTTGTAAAGCTCTAACGTATGGAAAACATTCACTGTAGAGCCTATTGTATAGGATATACTCAGTAAATGTTTAACAACAGTATTACTGGGGCCACATATGTGTAATATTTAAGGCTAAAATGAAGTAGAATGCCTTTCAAAGGAGCTACTAAAATTGAAGCCAATCTCATCCATGGTCTATGTATTAGGTTGGTGCAAAAGTAATTATTTTAATGACAAAACCCAGAATTACTTTTGCACCAACCTAATATATATAGTCACCTTGAATAATAACTTTTTACTTCTGAAAAGAGCACTTGAATGGTCCTCTCTCACATGAATATTATGTGCATGTATTTGTATAACATTTATATTTTGTGACTTATGTAAGTATAAGTATAGGGTAAGGAATAGGGTGTAACAGACCTCTTACTAACTAATCAAGGTATACATCAATTGGTGGCAAAACTAACCACTGAGGAAAACGTGCATCCCACTGTGGAATGAACACAGGGCCAGCTCAACACTACTCTGATCGGTGAAGTTTGCATGCATTGTTTAGGTAGGTAACGGTGGCCCTGATCATGATTCATTGGCAGAAAAAGGCAGCGCGAGTGCTGGAATAAATTCCCAAGTTTATCGGCATTGGTGGCTCAAATTCCATAGAAGAGCTAAGTGGCGAGTGGTTATCTTTGGGGCTACCTTGAGAGGTAGCTTCTGGCCAGTGCCTGAACAAGCCATGACTTCCCCGCAGTAATAAACAGGAGTCCTTTGGGGATGGGCCAGTGCCCCCAAAGAACACTGCATAAGAGATAAGCCATCCCTCACATCTGGAAACAAGAGTCACTGGTTCCTTTGGAAACCTCAGCAGGCGGAAGACATTTGGAGCTCAAGAGAATAACCAGGAGAAAGAGCCATGCAATCACATATGTCCACAGTTGATGAATCAAGTCAGACCAGTTAAAAGTGTTTGCCAAATTAATGAATAAATGATCAATGTTAGGAGAGTTCATGTCTCCCCACCATCCCGTTTTCCCAGAGGAGGACCATGGCTGGTTTTCTTAATCTGATAAAATCATGCTTTAAAATGATGTAGTCCCCATAGTTTAATTAAACCTGACTTCTTGCCAAGACTTTCTTAACGTTTTCCAGGATATCACTCCTTTCGGGGTTTAAAAAATGTTACGAGCGTAACATTCATTTCACAAACAGTAATAATGTACTTTTCTAACATATTAGGTTGGTGCAGAAGTAATTGCAGTTTTTTCAATATATTCAAAACACAATATATTAATATAGCAACACTACTATTTAATATACACATTATTGACATTCAGAGTTCATGGGGAAAGTTATTCTTGCCTGCAAGGAATCACCCATGAGTCCTTTCTGATCTCCTATCACAATTCAATTATACACATTCCCATCCTGGAAAACCTTACTCCAGGGTCTTCGTAACCCATTAAACACCTAGTCAGATGAACTTCCAAATCCATTATGAATAACATTAGATTTATAGGAATTTGAGACGTATCTTTCTTCAGATTCAGTAAGAGAATTTCTGAGAAAATCAATGATAGGAACTCCTCTGTTCCTCTTTTGATGGAAAATGTAAATATGAGGTCAATCCTAAGAGAAATTGTTAAACAGGCAAAGTATCTCCAAGATTTCTTTCTTTCCAGGCATTCAATGTTGTCACATTGTCAAATCTTGCCCTGTCATAAACAGAAGGAGCTGAAAAACTTATCCACAACCAAGAGGCTGTGAATTGGCATTTATGTGATCTCAGACCTAAAATATGTACCCAAGATCATCCAGCCCAACCGTCTACTTAATTATCAGCGTTCTCTTCACTACCTTGAGAAGCAATCATTTCTGTCACCCCCAGGCATCAACTTCCTCCTTATTCCATTGTTGGACAAGCTCCCTAGAAAGCTTTGGCTCTTTGGGGGTCAAAGTTGCCTCCTTCAACTTTCACCTATGACCCTTTTGCTCCACAGACATTGTCCATCCTTATGCATGAAAGCTCTCCAAGTAGTTCAAAAAAAAGATTTCATTCTTTTTATGTGACTCTTTCACTGACTTAATTAACTTCTGCAATTTGAACTTTTCCTCTCATGTCATGGTTTTTAAATGGCCACCATCTTGTTCACTCATATTTCTATGCACTCCTATATGTAAATGTCCTTCTCCAAGCTTATCGCCCAGAAAAAGCTTTATTCCGATAGCAGTTTCTGGGGGAGATGTCACAGTATTTTAGAAAGAGCACAGACTTTAAAACTATCTAGACTCCTGAGTCTGAATCCTAGCCCTTGAACTGCAAGCTACATGACCTTGAGTGAGTTGTATAACTTCCCTGTTTTCTCACCTTTAAAAATTGTATCACCTGATAAAATGATAGTGAAGACTATAGAAAATCAATGTAGCATAAAGCAAAGCATAGCCTTTAGCACAAACTGGTAAACCCTCAATTAATGATATATATCATTATTATATATCTCTATTGCAGGCTAGAAAACAATGACATCAAAAGATGACAAAGTTGCCTTGTATATCTAGGTGAGTGCGTGCTTATTCCAGGAGCAAGAAACCTAGGTTTGATAGTCCCCAAGAGTGACTTCTTCGTTTTCAGTATTCTTTCCCCAGGCTCTAATCCAAGGGTACAGATTAATCCATTGTTCCTTGGTGAAGTGACACTTTCTGTATTTCAAATATTTCAGCTTTGGGAATAGAACAGTAAAGATTTTCAAAATCCCAAAGTAGTGCCTGGGTTTTCCAATTTTATTTGAAATAAATGGTCTCCCAAGTCATAAATTCTCCATATCATCAACTAGTTCTACTCGCGAGTGCTGTGGGAGAGATTTGTGTTATTGCTGACACTAAATCTACACCAAACACCTCTTACTCTTGCTATAGAAATTACCATGAATATGGCACAATTTAGAAGTTCCACTTCTAAGTGTTCCATGGCAGGGCTAATGTCCAGAGAATGAACGATGAGGGAGACAATGGCTCAACCCCACTAGATCTGCTCCTGGAAACGGAGAGGACCCCAGGCTACCCTGTAGGTCTCTATAGGGGATCTCTGGGAGAGTGTGATCTAAAATGACATTAAAATTAAGGCAAATACTTTGGAATGCAGATGGAACTCATTTCAAATTTTGTGGGCAAAATTCTGACTCAAAGCTTTTTCTTACCTTGCATGATTTGCCCCTCTTGAAATCTGCTGGTTTAGAGCTCACAGAGAAGACAGAGGTAGAGGAGGAATCCTAAGATTGCAAAATTGAGAAAAATCATCCCAGCAGCCAAAAGAGCGAATGGTGTGTTGGAAGGGGTTGAAGTAGCTGAGTTCGTCAGTGAAGGCAAACAGAATCATCAGGCCTGATTCCACCTCCATTCCCGGAGAAGCCAGGGGGAACTCCCACCACCAGGCTTCAAGGCTCATTATGAGTTCCTAAGTGAGTGGTTCATATACATCATTTTATCACCTCTCTTTCTGTGTTGTTACCAACTGTAAAAATATTTAGCAAACATTAAAATGCTTTGTGAACGTACTTGGAAATAATAAGTGACACCCAACGTTGCAGAATGCAGTGGATTTCAGAAAGGAACTTGTCAGAAGAGTGGCAGGTAATGGTATTGTGGCCAAGAAACCAGTTCCCAAGATGTGACACTAACTAATTAGCCGTTTATGCTTAGTTGGCCCATTTGTTTCAGAAGCTCTTTTACATCTCTTATTTCACTTCAGGCTCACAAAGTACAGTAGGGACACAGCCTATAAGGCACTATCATGAATGAAATAATGGACCTGTCACAGCCGGGCACAAAGCAGGCAGGGGTTCAAAATCTGGTAAACAGGATACCTGGGAAGAATTGCTCAAGGAAGCCAACCAGAAGCAGAGGTGAATGTTCCAAGAAGCCCCAAGTCGTGACCGAGAACATCATGGTTATGATCCAGGCCCCGGGCCAGGACCATTGTACTGAATGTTCACACCCCCCCTTCTACTGGCCATTCTGCCCCAAGACTTGTGCATACAATGAAAATCACAACAGAGTCTAACTCATAGATTTGTGGGGAGGATTCGATGAATTAACATGTGTACATCTACTCTTCAATCCTCTTGTAAGTAATCACCTTTTGTGGCTATGTAAACTCTCCTTCTTGCTTCTAGATTATTCCCATCCCCTTCTGTGAGTGGTCAACTATTAGCACGTAATGCTCTACGAATGCCAGCAAAGCCAGTGCATACTCTACTGGCCATTTCCCCAGTGCCCATGACTAAGGCCACTTGCCCCTCTGCCCTGCAAGATGTTCTCTGCCTCAGCTCTAGAACCAAGTCCCAAGAGCTTATAAAGACCTGGGTTCTGGAGTTTGGTAGATCTGGCTTTGATTTTCAGATTCTCCTTTTAACTGGCTGTACAAACTTGAACAAGATACTGGTCCTCCATTTTCTTATCTGAAGTGTGGGGATAACAATGCTGGTGTTGCAGAGATTTTGTAAGTAACATCAATAATATAGAAGCATCTAACAAGATGCCTGACAAGCTAAAAATTGCTGCTATTATCACTGGTGTTGTTATTTTCCTTATGATTACTATGCCTAAGTCCACTTTCACTGCTGGTATTGCTTTAATCTTGCATCCACGTTCTAGTAACTGGGCTTCTCTGTGCCATACTTGTTGCCATTTTCTGCCTCTCCTCTTGCTTGTTCCAGAATGAGAGCACATATTTTGTGTAACATGTATCATGACTTAAGAGAAGAGCAACTTGTTAAAATAGCATTTGATAAGGCAGGGATTTGGGCAGCGAGTTGCTAACTTGCTTTTGTACATTTCGGGCTCCAGAATTATAACTTTAAAAGTTAAGTAGGATACCCCTAGTTCAGGTACTAAATTTAACAATTGCAAAGGATGTTACACAAGCTTTAAAGAAGACAAAAAAAGTTATGATTAAAAATGGCTAAGTCTAAAACTCAGGGAGATATAGATACGGATATAGATATAGAGTTATTTCTTTTTGTGAATAATGATGCATAAAAGGCACTTATTGGGTTTTCATGTCAGCGTTGGACGGCTCTTCTAAGCAGCTGGTGATAAACCTGAATTGTATGGAAGCGCTGAGTTTCTGCACGGTTCATTTTGGTGCTCCTTGAGTGACTCACACTGCCTTGGTCACTGCCATTTGTGCTGGTGTGCATCTTCTTCCTTTAGGGTGGTGTCCTCAGCCATTGCTTGGGTACTTGCAGAAAATACAATAGGTACAAACTGAGTCTTTGCAGTTCATTTCTGTGGAAGTTTTTGCTCCCCTGAAATAAAATGTAACAGCTGCTGGCTGTGGCAACCCAACGCTACTGTTTGTCTGGGCTTGGTTCTCTGCAGAATCTATGTCTAGTGATCAATAAGGTCTCCCCTGGTCCCACTTTTATTTATTTTTATTTATTTATTTATTTTTTTTTTGAGACGGAGTCTTGCTCTGTCGCCCAGGCTGGAGTGCAGTGGCCAGATCTCAGCTCACTGCAAGCTCCGCCTCCCGGGTTCTCGCCATTCTCCTGCCTCAGCCTCCCGAGTAGCTGGGACTACAGGCGCCCGCCACCTCGTCCGGCTAGTTTTTTTGCATTTTTTAGTAGAGACGGGGTTTCACCGTGTTAGCCAGGATGGTCTCGATCTCCTGACCTTGTGATCCGCCCGTCTCGGCCTCCCAAAGTACTGGGATTACAGGCTTGAGCCACCGCGCCTGGCCTACTTTTAGAGAAGCATGTTTGTTAGAACAAGTCTCTCCACTACTGATGAGACAAGATTGTTCCCTTGACCTCGACCCCCTTCATGGGGTAGGACCTGGAGTGCCTCGTTTCCCTCAGCCGCCGCTGGCCACTCCTGGTGAGAGGAAGCATGCAAGCAAATGAGTGCGGAACCAGAGGGAATGAATGTTGGAACCAGTCCTAGCTCCTCTCTGCAGGAGCAGGCTCTGTGCAGGCCCCACAGCAGCATCCAAGCCCCTGCTCTCTCCGCACCTGGGTTCTGTCCAGGGTCCAGGAAGAAGCAGGTCACTTGAAAGAATTAAAGATTAGTGTATGCAGAGGCTTTTATTGGGTGATAAAAGTGGCTCTCCGTGGGATGGGGAATTGGAAAGGGGATGGTTCGGGAAGAAGGTGTTCTTTCCCTGAAGCCTCACCGTCTGAAGTTAGCTGCATCTATCTGTAGTCTCTAGAGTTCAGTTGCTGCTTCTCTGCTCGCCGCTCAGCCACTTGTATCCCCAGCACTCAGCGATTTGTGCTGCTGTGCCAGCTGAAGTCTCTGTATGGGCACAGGATAGGGGCATGGCAGGCCAAAAAGGCAACATTTGGGTGGAAAAACGGGGCCGACTGTTTTCACTTAGGGCTGCAGTTCCGGGCTTAAGGGTGGGTTTAGCCCGGAGCCCCGCCTTTCTGTATCATCATGACCACCCCCAAGCAGGCCAGCACCTAAGAGGCACTACCGATTTCATGCTTGGTGTGGGGGTGTGGGTTGAATTGTGGCCCCAAAAGATACGTAAACTCCTGGCCTCCAGTACCTATCGATGTGACCTTATTCAGAAACAGGATCTTTGCAGATATCATTAGAATATCAGCTAAGATGAGAAAGTACTAGAGTAGAGAGGCTCTTATTCCAGTGACTACAGTCGTCATCAGAAGACGCAGAAACCGCAGAGAGCAGAACAGCCGCGAAGACACAGACGTGGGGAAGGCACCCTGTGGCCATGGAGGCAGATTGCGGTGATGCAGTGGCAGGTCAGGAGCGCCAGTGTCCTCCACCGAAGCTCAGAGAGAGACCACGGCCCGCCCCCCTCAGACTTCTGGCCTCCAGAACTGAGACAGAATTGATCATGTTGATTTAAGCCACCCATTTTGTGGCAGTTAGTTACAGCAGGCACAGGAAAATGATATAGCTGGGTGTGTTAAATTGGTTACGTCTAGTCCCCCTGACAAGCCAGTTTTCTGCTCTGAACCGGAGATTCAGAAGGACCTTCCAGGGAAGACCTCCCAACTCTGCCTGGAGAGCAGCGCGCACATTGCAGGTGGCTCTGTCCAGAACATCTGCTCTGCGGCTCACTTTTCATGGCCCCACCTGAGGCCACGTCTGCAGAAGCTGCCTCCGGTGTCACTCACCTGCCATCGGAGAATATGCAGCCTTCCTGCCTGTGTCTCCTTCATCCCCGCTGGCTGCTCGCAGCCCCCAGGCACCGCCTCAACCCCACGAGCACCTCCCTAAGTGAGAGGCCCTCCTAGCCGGCCTTTCACGGAGCGCACAAAGCTCTGAGTGTCCCTCTGGCCTGCACAGCACCCCTTCTCCCTGACAGCCATGTCCTCAGGTATAATGAAAATTACAGACTTAGATTTACGAGTTAGATTACAAACAGATCCAGAGCCCGAGGCTGGGCATGGAGAACCAGTCCTGTCTGCAGTCTGGTGATCCTGGCCCCTGCCCACCCCACCCCAGGCCTCATCTGCAGCACTTCCACCAGCGGCAGAGAAGGCTTCACAAGCCCCTTCACCTGAAGTAAGACTTAATTGGTTGGTTCAGAAGTAATGGATGCCTTTCATGCATGCATTTTGAACAGATTCGAAAACTCCAGTACATATCAATTTATTTTTTCCAAAAGGAGTTATTAAACACGATGTGGAAATGTCTGCAGAGTAGGATCAATATTGATATATCGAGACAATAGCTCTCTGTGTCTCTTCCCAGTTGCCCTAAGTTGCTACTGAAATTTGCTTTTCCTTTTATCAGTAAAAATAGTTGGGAACACATTCCCCATGGCACCCATTTCCCGAATGATTTTAGACATTCTGCGAAAATATCCCAGTTTAATTTCCAGGGGTAGGGTTGTTGAGTCAAAGGTTTATGCATGCTTAATTGCATTAAATACAGATGAATTGTTTCTCAAAAACTTAACTTACAATCCCACTGATAACGGTTGACAACGCCATTTCCCCCACACGTTCGCCACCACAGGGTATTACGAATATATTTCATCTCTGCCAATTGGTGAAACTGGTATTTGGGGAGTTTTGTTTGTTTGTTTGTTTTTCTGTTTGGGTTTGTGTGTCTGCATTTCTCTGGCTACTGACATGAACATCTTCAGAAATGTATTCGTCATTTGCAATTTCTCTGCTGTAACTACCCCTATCAGTGACATGAACGTCTTCAGAAATGTATTTGTCATTTGCAATTTCTCTGCTGTAACTACCCTTATCATGTCTTTTTGCCTATACATATATCAAATCACTTTTATTTTTCTTATTCATTTGCTTATTTTATCCTTCAAAAATCAAAGTACCATCTTGTGAATTACACGGATAAGTTTGCTCATTCCGGTCTTCTTGGTAATGACCCCAAACCAGAACCAACCTGAAGCTCAGCAGCAGGATTCAATTGTTCAAATTATGGTGCCTACTTCTGGAATAATGCTCTTCAGGCCTTCAGAGATTGAGATAGATTTATCAATATTTGGAAGGAAATTCTTGATACATTTGTTCAGAAAAAAAAAATAGTAAATTTTAGAATATGATATGCAGAATAATCCATTTTATAAAACAAACACAAAAAGAAAAGCACAAATCTGGAGACTCTTGGCCCCTCCCTTGTTCTTGGTTGCCTCATCCCATCCATCACCAAGCCATGCCACTGCTTTCTCCTAAATTTCTCTATCCTACCCACCAGTGTCCCTTGCCTTTATCCCTCATGCAAGACTCTATCAGCTCTGCAGTGACTTGTTTCTCTGTCCAGACGTGCTGCTTCCTCTGTGCCAAGCAGGCAGCCCCTGTTCCTGGACCAAAGTCTGTTTCTTATCAGGCATCATCTTAGCTGCGGCTTCCCTCCTGGATCCTCAAGCCTGGCCGTTTGCTCCCCAGGTACCCAGCAGTCTGGATACCATGGTTTTCCCTCGTCTTCTCTGTACTTGAATTTGCCCTCTAAGCTGCTGTTTCCTCCACTAGAGTAAGGATGAGGAAAAACAGGGGCTGGGTTTCATTTGCTATTGGATTCCCAGAGATAGCACTCTACCCAAGACATGGAGGGACTCCAGGAAAGTTTATCAAATTCCTTGTGTGTTGTTCTTTATACATGGAGATAATGCTTATGCCATATTCTTGACAAGACGCATGCTTTGGAATGATGCATTGATGAGATGATTATTTTGTCCAAGTTTAAATTCTATAGCTGTGGAAGAGAAAAAATACATCCGTACCTTACAGTGACTGGGGCTAATATCTGGCTCCTATGAACATGTGGAAAACAATAGTAGCATCTAATATTTGTATGCTGGTTTACAGTGTACATGTTCACCAACCTAGTTAATCTTACTAGTATCATGCTGCTCAATAGTGTATTATTCTTCATTCCAGGCCAATGTTCTTTTTCTAAGAAGTCTTCTGTTCTCCTGTGAGAAACCTGATGAGTGACATGGCTAAGCCTGACAGGCCCATGCAAATGGTGTTAATAATTCAACACATATTTTTTGACTTTGTTTTGCTCAAAGATGTCAACTCCAGATAGGAGGAAGAGCTGCTTCTCTGTCTTCCAAGAGCCCTCGAGTATTTCAGGCTCACCACCTCCCATGAGCCATGGTTCCTTCCACCTTCCACCTCAAGAGTAAGTATTCTGTGCTGCCACAGCACAAGTCATAAAGGTGACTGTGTCGCGTCCTCATCTTCCTCTTGGTTTCTTCCATTTTCCTCCCAATTCACCTCCCTGCCTCTGGCCTGAGCCCCTCTCATCCACTCTCCTCTTCTGCCCCAGTGATCTTTCAAAAATGTAAGGTTACTATATCACAATATGCTTTCATGGCCTGCAGAGGCTCTGAAACTTCCATCCATTTAACCTACTGTTCAGTGCTGTGACCACCCGGCCTCTCTTCTTCCTCTGGGTCCATCTCCCACTGTCCACCTTGCATGGCCCCGACCCCTGCGCTCCACACTTCAGCCACATCAAGCCCTTCATCGTGAGTGAGCACATCAGGCTGTTTTCTGCTTTTATGCGTTTTCAAACACTTTTCTCTATTCGACATGTTCTTTCATGCTCAGTCAACATAGGAAATTCCTACTGAGGCTTCAAAAACTTCCCTCTCAGGGAAGGCATCTCTACTTTCCAAGCAAAACTGACTTTTTCCATTTCAATCTCCACCATGTTTTGTCTTCACTTGTACTGTGGCGTGGCCATGGGTTTACACACCTGTCACTCCTTATAGCTATAAGATATCAGGGAACAATTATGGTTTTATGTTTCATTGCATCCTCTTGCCTGGTACATCATAGGTGTGTTTATTCAGTGAATGAATGAACAAACTAATCGACTACAGAAAGAAGTAGAGCCTCAAATCTGCATTAGAATTATTTGATCACATGAAAAAGGCACTAACAATGATTCTAGACTTTGGCTCAAAGTTTTCACTTGGTTTCCATTAAGGCCAGAAGCACCATCTGGGACAATCCAAGGAAAAATTGCAATGGTCATTAATCTCCCTGAGAAATTCTAACTTTTCCTGCCAAATGTTTTACTAAGTCTTATGACTATTCACCAGTCTAGCCCATTAAAAATCATAAAGACTCTTAGAAACTGCATACTGCTCCAACTTGTCCTAAAGCACTGAAGTTATCGAGAGCTAGTCAAAAGTCTCCCATTAAACAAAGTAACACATGAATATAAGAAAAATTATAAAGTAAGGCCAAGAATTGATCTGAACAAAAATATATATTTGTCTCAGAACTCAAGGAGCTTCTTTAAGAAATACTACTCACTGGGTTCCATCAGCTCACTTTGCTGACGCATTTGCTTTTGCCAGTGTTGGCACCATATGCAGTTAAAATGCCTATCTAGGAATTAGCATGGCAGGGAGAGAGTGGGGAAAACATAAGTTCCTAGCTGTATGCTTCAATTGATGCAGTCTTACAGAAATTACATTTGAAGGGAAGGAAAAGTATGTAATCACTCCCCCTATGATGGACAGTTCGTTGTTCTGACATGACACGTCCACAGGAAATAGAAAGGTACATACCTTGAGACTCACTACCTGTCCACAATATGAGCCTAACATTCTATAGCAATTCATTTGGTTTAATAAACCACAGAAACTTATTCAAACTTCTAAGGAGATGCCAAGGAAAATGAGATGATTTGACTGGAATAACACATTCTAACTGCACTGCAATGTAGAGAGGTGTTATTCTACTTTCCATTGTGCACAATGCATTCCACAAAGTATGGTCCACTTGTATTTAATGCTGTGGCCCCAGCCTTTACAGAAGTTTTCTCTTTGAAGGTCCAGTTTTTTTTCAAAGGGACAGTAAGCAGTCAAACCCTAGTTTTATCTGATTAGTTTCTTTGGGAAGGCTAGGGCTAGAATATCAATGTTTATCAAATATTTCTATACTTCAAAATAGGTTTTCATTCTAGTGGGAAACAATTCTACAAAACTGGATGTGTGTATTGCATTGTTTTCTACTTTGTGTGTTGCTTGTTTTTCAGGATGCATTCTAAAAGATAGCATATTTAATTAAAATCTAGGAATGAAAACAATCATAATTTTAAAAATTAATCCCTCAGCATGATCTAGAAGAATGTCAATACCTTGGCCGTGGCAGGAACCCATCCAAGGTGCTCCATTCCGTGGCTTGAACTCTGCAGTAACACTCAGTACATGAAAAAGATGTTGTGGAAAAAAAGGTCTTTTGTCTCAAGACAAGTGTCATGAAATGTATTCACCGAGGGGGATAAAAGTATCCCCTTTCTTAATTTACTTTTGGACAAGTAGACAAAATTCATGAGGATTATTTAACGGAAGATACCTACTGGACTTTTTTAAACATATAAATTATATTATTAAAAGTGAAAAGTTGAAGTACTTCTCTTTTTGTCTTCATTATTCTAAAGTGCATTTAATATAAAAAACAAGGTTTTTTGAAATTATAATTAGCAATTAGCTGCTGACAAATCTAAATAAAACTTGCCAAAGTGAAGGATTCCAGAGTCACACAGATTTAAAGTTAGAGCCCGTAATCCCAGCACTTGGAGGCTGAGGAGAGAGGATAGCTTGAGCCCAGGAGTTCAAGACCAGCCTGGGCAACATAAAGAAACCCAGTCTGTACAAAACATAGAAAAGTTAGTCAGGCATACTGGTGCAGGCTTGTAGTCCCAACTATTCCAGAGGCTGGGGTGGGAAGATCATTTGAGCCCAGGGAGGTCGAGGCTGCAGTGAGCCATGAACGCACCATTGCACTCCAGTCTGAGTGACAGAGCAAAACCCTGCCTCAAAATAATAATAATAATAGTAATAATAATAATACAATAAGTTTAAAAAGTATAATTCCTTTACTATCAAGAATATATAAAATATAGCCTACAATTTACATTTCAGGGATGTTTACTCCTGGTTTTTCCATGTGCTTTTCATCAATAATATATGAGTCAAATCAATCTTTAATATTCAGAAGAGAATTGTCTTTTATCTAAATGCTTGCCATAGAACTAAAATGTAAAATAAATGAACTCAAATCTGTTTTTTTCCTGCTAAGAGATTTATAATATGAAAAGTAAGTAAGTTGCAAACTAAGATTTTATTATGCCCATTCAAAGCAAAGCCTCACACCAAATGAAAAAAGGATTTTTAATCTATAAGCCAAAAACTAGACAAACCTCAACATTTCCCATCCAGGCAACACTTAGCTTATACTGAGGGATTTTAAACCTTTTAAAAATGAATTTGTATTTGCCCTCGTTCCTTCATAAGAAACATACACAAAAGAAAGGCTCTATTGATTGGAGAGTTGCTGATGTTATTCCCTGGATCAGATAAGTTCATGTAGAAATAAAACAAAGGAACAAAATCAATATGCTATCATTGTGGAATTTTAGGTATGAGATAGTAACTGAAATTAGAATTCAATCAGGATAAGCTTTTCAAGGGAAATTTAGCACAAGATCTTTAAATGGCCCAAGTAATAAGACACTCAGTCAATTTGCTTTTCTTTGCTGCCTTTCTTTCTTTCAGTCTACTTATTTTTTAACTAAGATAAGGGAAAGAGCAACAACTGCTCAAGAGTAAGAGAAGAGAAAGCTTTAACGGTGCTGAGAAAGTGAAAAAAAAAAAAAAACAATTGCAAGTTTGGTAAGAATTGAGTTTAACACATAGATTTCTCACGACTATAACTTGTAAATCAAAATTTAATCCTTCACCCAATATGAACATAAAACAAGAGATATACCTACATGTAGGTGGAACATAAGAAGAGATTGGTTATGGCCAAAGGGGAATTTGGCAACTTCTTTAAGCAGTAGGAATCTGAGACATACTACATGGGCGGGGGGGAAAAGAAAAAAGGAGATTGTTCTTGTCCAGTCAAAAATAGGAAGTGTACCTGGTTCTTAACATGTTGCCTATACCATAAGGAAAGCTGCCTAAGGATGTGATAATAACTGAGAAAATGGACTACATCATATTAATCAACCAATTAGCAAACAAAGCATGAATTTCACTGATTTGTTCACATTGTGAAAAACGAACCCCAGAAGGAAGGATGGCCTCCAATTGGCCAAAAGGCCTAGGGCCATAGGTGCACAAAGATATTGGCCATGGACCAGGTGGGACAATAGGATTAAATCCATCCCATAACTATTTGTAAAGCAAAAACCCAAAACAATTTCTGCTGCAACCATACAGCAGAAATGCAATCCCCAGGTTTGCATCCTGAGTGTGCTGCTTCCACCTATAGCCACAGGGGAGGGGTAAGAATAAAAAGGTGGCCTCACACATGAGCACGGGGCAGCTAGGAGAGATGTCCCCTTCATATGATTATATTTTCCTTCTGGAACTTCCTTGTTTCTTTCTGTGAACGCATTGCAGGGCCCCTTCACTCGAGACGGAGGCCTTTTCCAGGATTTCAAGACAGGGAGGCTCTGAATCTGCCATGATGTGTGTATCTAACCTCAGCCATGCATAAGAAATGGCAAAGCCAGAGCCTCTACATGAAATACTAAGTGTAAGAATTTAGTGGAATATTTAGTAGAACAACTAGGTAAGCAGATAAATAGAACCTTTTAGTAAATTATGCACATATTCTTCTCTTCTCTGATAAAACTATAAAATATACTAGAAAATAATCCTAGTCCCTGCTTCAGCATAAAGGTATAATGTCTATATCATTTGGGCCCCTTTTTCCCCCACCTTTTTTTTTTATTTTTTTTGAGATGGAGTTTCTCTCTTGTCGCCCAGGCTGGAGTGCAGTGGTGTGATCTCGGCTCTCTGCAACCACCGTCTCCCGGATTCAAGCAATTCTCCTGCCTCAGCCTCCCAAGTAGCTGGGATTACAGCCATGTGCCACAGCATCCAGCTAATTTTTTTTGTATTTTTAGTAGAGTTGGGGTTTCACCATGTTGGTCAGGCTGGTCTTGAACTCCTGACCTCAGGTGATCCGCCCGCCTCAGCCTCCCAATGTGCTGGGATTACAGGCATGAGCCACCGCGCCTGGTCCCCCTCTTTTTTTTTAATGTTTGTTTAGCATAAGATGGGTCTATTATCAAACATAAAGAAAACTTGCTATTTCATTTACGGTGTATGCCAGTTACTCATATTAAACGCAAATCTCTTAGAATAGGAAATGTGCAATCTGAATAGCATTCTTGTCACCTATGAATTAACTGCAAATTTAAAACTATGTGCTATTGTGGTGTGACACAAGAAACTATTTAGTATGCTTCCCAAGTATTTTTTTGAGTCCTTAGAGTAAAAAATCATTTCACTTAGCACAAAAAATTTGCAGTGGAGACTACATAATCATAATTTTTCATGCAAAATACTTTAAACAGATTTTTACAAAAACAAAGTGATTAAAAGACTGCCATTGTGGTGAAAGAAGAAAAATATGTTATAAATTTAGGAGTTTAGTTAAGATCATAATATATGTAAATCCAAGACCTCAAAATGAAAATATAGCTGTGATTTAGTGAAGCCAAGGCTTTGAATTGTGTCAAATTGATGCTCCTGAAAATGCAAACTCATTTTTCCCACAGAGCAATCTGAGAGGAATTATGACCATCACCATCTCCCACCAATACCTACTCACTAAAGACACTGAAGCTTTTGTGCATGCCTCATAATTCACTTTCTCCTCAAGCTGCTCTTGAATGTAACATTGGTTGGCATTACTAAATCTATCAGGAGTTGACTTTAGAATAGTTTAGTTACCAGCAAGTCCTACATCAATAGGCATTCTTCCATCCAGACCAGACCCCAGGCGATGCTGACATGAGCCCCAGCAAGCCTTCTCCACGTCAGTGTTCTCAAAGCGTGGCCAGGCCAGCAGCCACAGCCCGGGAACTTGATAGAGATGCAAATTCTCAGCTCCAAATCTACTGGGTAAAAATTTCTTGAGATGGGACCTGGCAGTCTGTGTTCTAACATGCCCTCCGTAAGATTTTGATGTGATAGATCTGAGAGTCACCTCTGTACATCATGGAGCAACCTCCATAAGTACCGATGACGAAGGCAGGGTAAAGAAGATTAGGCTAGAGAAGGAACCTTAAGTTCAGTTAAAAAATATAACAGCCATGGTATAAAACTGTATGGAGTATTTTTCCACAATAAAACTAAAAATAGAATCCGGACATGGTCTAGCAATCTCACTTCTGGGTGTATATCCAAATGATTTGAAATCAGCATATTGAAGAGGTATTTGCACTCTCATGTTCATTGCAGCACTGTTCACAATAGCCAAGTTAGAGAGTCAACCTAAGTGTTCATCAATGGATAAATGGTTAAAGAAAATGTGGAATATCAACACAATGGAATGCAATCCAGCCTTTAAAGAGAAGAAAATTCTGTCATTGGTGACAAAATGCGTGAACTTGGAGGACAGTATGCTATGTGAAACAAGCCAGGCACAGAAAGAGAAATCCCACATGTTCTCACTTCCTTGTGGAATCTAAAACAATCAAGCTCATAGAAGCAGAGAGGAGAATAGTTGTTATCTATCGTGAGGAGGAATGAGATGTTGGACAAAGGGTACATACATAATTTCAGTTACACTTGAGAATAAGTTTTTTGAGATCATTTGCACAGCCTGGGGATGATAGTTAATAATAGCATACTGTATATTTCAAAATCGCCGAGTGAATAAATTTCAAATGTTCTCACCCTAAAAAAATGATAAACATTTGAGGTGATGAGTATGTTAATTAGCTTGATTTAATCACTCCACTTTGTATACACATATCATAACATCTCTTCATACCCCATAAATACATACCATTATAATTTGTCAATTTACAATCAAATGTTTAAAACATAAAATGGTTTCAAGGTGGTGGCAGCTCTTTCAAGCTGAATTCTCCCGTTATAGAAAAGAACTAGTATAATACCCTGGTTAACCCAAAGCACACCCCAGCTGCTATCATCACAGCCTATGTAGCCCTACTGCCCTTCATTTTTCTGTCTCATTCAGAAAAAAATAGTCTTTTGGGGGTCATGTACTACTTACCTTTTTCTCTTCCTTCTCCAATCACATGAGCTGAGAAAGCTTCCAATTTTTTTCTTTTTTTACTTGTTTTGTTTTCTTTTATTTAGCCTATCTTTCTCTCCGAGCAAAATCTGGTTTTCTCAGCTTCTCTTCCTTTACTGACATCAGTCAATCTCTGCAACTCTTTATCCAATTTCCACTTTGACTATGGCAAACAAATTCCCCTCAGATCCTTTGCCCTCACTGTTGTTTTTTTTTTTTTTTTTTTTAACGTGGAACATTCCAGAAGCCAGAACTTGTGAGGCCACTCCCTTCTGGTCATGCAAACTTCAACCTCCATATCCCCTCCTCTACAAAACCACCCCAAGACCACACAGCAAACCTTAGCCTTATCCATTCATGCTTCACCATTTCACTCTGTTAATTTATTATCCCTCTGAAACATTCTCCTTTTCCTTACTTCTTTCTTTCTTTGAGCTCTCTGGGTACAGATGTGAACTTCATCAGAGCAAGGACCTTGTCAGTCTTGTTCCCATGGTATACTCAACACCAATGCCTGGCACCAAAGAGTAGACACTCTTCAAATATGTGTTCAATAAATGAATGAATACAGTGCCATTATTTCATGTTTTTCTATTAACTAGAATTATTTTGATTGAAAGTAACAAATTATTTCAACCTAGGTTAGTCAAACAGAATGTTTGTGAAAGGATACAAAAATATCTCTCAGAAATCCAGGAGACTTTGAGACTTCAGAACCATTGGGATAGAATGTGGGATGCAAGCGCTGGCTCTGCCCTTCTCCACCTTTGCCGTGTTTTTGCCTTTTCTCTCTTGTCAGGCTGCCCTACCTCACTTCCCCGGTCCACATGGCAGAAGACACGGTGCTGATACTGTTGAAGTTGTGCCGGTTCCCACTTGAGCCTGGCTGAGAAAGAATGGATTCTCATTCTCACTCCCAGCTCCACAATTTCCAGGGAAGCATTTCATTTCATCCAACTATGTCCGGTTCCCAATCATAGCGGAAGGGTGCAGGGGCAGAGGCTTTACCGTTGTACTATCATGAAAGTTTATTAGTACCCGTTCAGATTTCATAGGATAAAAAGGGCAGTTCTTCAAAAAAAAAAAAAAAAAAAAAAAAAAAGGAAGACAATTTTCAAGAAAAGAAAGGTGCTGAGTAGACTAAACATTGGTTCTCACTCCAGTTGAGTAGTATTAATTATGGCTGACCATTGGGATACCCGTTGACAAACTAAAGGGCAACATAGTATTTGGTAAATGCTGTCAACTTTACAGCCAGTCTTCTGGGGTTCAAATCCCAACCCTGCCACCTACAAACTGTGTGGCCTGAATCAAGAATCATTTCCTAGCTGTGCCTCAGTTTGTCCTCTGTGAAATGGGGACAAGACAAGTCCACTATGATGATTCATGCATGAAGAGAAGTTGCAACGGTGCCTGATATACAGTAAGTGTTCAACTTGTGTCAATTGTATTATTTTTACGGACTCTGTGTTTGAATGAGTTAACGTAGCGTTCAAAAGAGCCTAAGAAAAAGTTTTGACATTACAGAGTGCGACGAAACAGTGGTTACAGGCACAAACTAACAAACCATCTGCAAATGTATACTGTCAAAAGAAATGTTAGGCACACTTCAGTTTTTTCAGAAACATTTCCACACATTAGTAGAAATACTGTCATCTTGATATAAAAATGGCAGTCATTTGAATATGTGAGTGTGGGTTTGTAATACGAGAAAGAAAAATAATTTTTTTCTATAAATGGACATGTGATGGGATCAGCTGTCATCAACTTCACTGTTCATTCTCCTCTCCTTACCCCACAGACAATGCTCTAGGTGTATCTCTTCCTCACATCACCCCTTCTCATCGACAGGCTTGGTCATCCTCTGTGGAAACACTGAATCTGTGAGAGCTGCTCCAAGCAGAAGGATTCAGAGATGTATTTCAAGAGTCAGGCTGTGCACGGGAGCTCAGGCCTGTAATCCCAGCACTTTGGGAGGCTGAGGCTGGCAGATCACTTCAGGTCAGGAGTTCAAGACCAGCATGGTCAGCATGGCAAAAACCCATCTCTACTAAAAGTACAAAAATTAGTCGGGTGTGGTGACGCACACCTGTAATCCCAGCTACAGGGGAGGCTGAGGCACAAATTCACTTGAGGCCAAGAGGCAGAGGCTGCAGTGAGCCGAGATGGCACCACTGCACTCCAGCCTGAGCAACAGAGACTCTGTCTCAAAAAAACCACAACATTTTTTTTTTTTAAAGCCTGTTTCTCCATGGCTAGGTCTAAATGACAGTGGCCTGGGGAAACAGGAAAAAAAAAAAAAGAACAAGCATGTGGTCAGAGATGAGGCAGCAGGGTCACCTTGAAGCTGAGCTGAGGCAGTTCCTCCAGAAGGTCCACTGGAATCACGGAGCTACAGAGCCGGCTGTCCTCCTGTTTCCCTCCGGGGGCCCAACTGCCCCAGAGACACAGGGGCAGTGCCGTTTGTAGTAGCATGGTCAGCCCACGGGAACTCCACCTGCAACTCCTCTGTCCACACGCACTTCCTGGCTGAGTACTTGGGTTGACCATCTGTCCACTGGACACTTGCGTGCCTAAGAGCTTTGGCACCTCGGAGAGCAAGGACAGCCTTTCCCCTGAACAAAGTGTCCTTACAAAAGCAATTCATAGGCCAGGCATGGTGGCTCATGCCTGTAATCTCAGCACTTTGGGAGGCTGAGGCAGGTGGATTAACTGAGGTCAGGAGTTTGAGACCAGCCTGGCCAACATGATGAAACCCCATCTATATTAAAAATACAAAAATTAGCCAGGCACGGTGGCATGTGCCTGTAATCCCAGTTGTTCTGGAGGCTGAGGCAGAAGAATCGCTTGAACCCGGGAGGCGGAGGTTGCAGCGAGCAGAGATTTTACCACTGCACTCCAGCCTGGGGGACAGAGGGAGACTCCGTCTCAAAAAAAAAAAAAAAAAAAAAAAAAAGCAATTCATGAGTCTCAAGTGTGCACTAGCTATAGATGAAAGGACATCTACCGTAACCACATTAGCTTGCATTTTCAGAAACAAAGATTTCATGGAGATCACAGTCTGTGAATGAGGGGATGGCTGGAAACACTGTCTAATGCTCAGTGGTTGACAAACACTATCACGTAATTTGTAGCCCCACCAGCTATCTGTGCGATCGAGTGCTATTGCAGCTTTACTATCACAAGGAGAAAATTATCCAAGGGTAGCTAAGCAGAAATAACAAAACACTGCTAGTTTTCAGTTGTCATTTCCCCCCTTCCATTCCCTAATTTATCAATCTTTACATTCCTTGTAACTTTCTATTAATGTTTCTTGACTGTTTTTCTACTGGCAAATCTTTCACCTGTTTCTTACAATCAAAACACAGCGGCAGTCCAACACATGTTGAATGGTTAAACACCACAATCTTCTCCACGTTCACAAGAAGTTTCTATTTAAAATGTTAGTTTGAATTCCTTTATTCTCAGTTACTTGGACTGCCCTTTTCTCTTCTAGATCTCAAAATCTCTCAAAACCGTTTCTGATAGCAAATATTTTCTGGCCAAAGAGAAAACACATAATTTTTTAAACTTCAATCATTCTTAATTATTATTGTAAATGTAAACATGCCCATATAAATAAACCACATGTGTGGATGCAACATTATTTGGTAAGTTGCTACTTTCTGAAGGAATAGGACTTTCTCATTAGCCTGTAATAATTTAACAAAATAATGTGTGAAATCAGAACGAATACCATTACAAGATATTATTGTCATTTTATTATTTTTAATATATTTAAGATATATTATATTAAGATATATTATAAGATATAAATATATATTATATTTAAGATATATTATATTAATATATTTAAGATATATATTAATATATAAATATATAAATTATTTAAGATATATTGTCATTTTATTATTTTTAATAATTATTTTTAATTGAAAGTAAGTTCTAGCATTTTACATCAGTTACAAGGCACTACTTTTTTAGTAGTCCGATTTGTGACCAGGAGGACATTCATCTCACGCTTTCAAAGCCATCCAAGACCAAAGATGCTGGAATTAAGGCAAATCAATCCTATTCCATCTTCTGGTCCCTCCTCCTGAAATCGAGGCTGCTGCTGTTGGCTCTTAACTTGAGTTCCCATTTGCCATCTCTGTTATTGGGTTGCTCAGTGCTCAACAACTTGTATTTTGATACATTTTACTTAATCTTGGTATTTTGCTAATAGTCACCCACTGCTTCTCTGAAGCATGTGGCTCCCTTCAGCCCTGCTACGCTTCAACCTCGCTAGGCTTCAACCTCAGCCGCTGCAAAATATTTATTAGAAACGTGCAAAGAACTGCTAAGGAGGGGATTGATCTAAAATTACCTTCAAAGACCCTTTGAAAGCTAAGATTTTTATGACCCTATGACTACACAAGTAGTCAAGATTAAACCCATCCAGTGATAGGCAACAAGAATTAGACTGTGCTCAGTTCCCATTCCACGTGAAGTTGCAGGCACCCAACAGGAATGCGCCCGGAAAAGCATGGTCGAAGTCATTCACCAAAGTACCAGTGGCGTGTGTAACCCATAGGGAAGATCCAGGCATCAAAGTCACATTTGTGGTAACTCTAGAGATTAACCCTGTCATCACTTCTTGTTCAAATATAAATAAAAACAGGAAACATGGTCAGTATTTGATCATCGTCAAATTTGCATTGGAGAGTCCTAGGGAAGACAACGTTTATTTTATGTCTTATTCCAAGTCAGTGTTTCCACATGGTTAGAGATACAGGATTACCTCAGTCTCGAAAACATACAACTGACCAGGAATGACTAAAACATTTTCCAATTTAAATGTTGAACAAACATGTATGAATAACCTCAAAAATAATACTTTAAAAATCAAGGGTGCCTGCTGGTTGGACACATGGAAAAAAATGTTGACATTAACAACACTGCCAAGGACCTGCTACCCAATAGAAAATTTGAATTCACAGTAGCAATGCAGTTAGGGGAGATGGAGCTGTGCCGTTAAAGATACTTTTTCCATGTAGTTGTATTTTAAGATTCTCCAGAGTGCTTGTGCCCACAACTCATGTTTTAAAACATAGCAAGGTTGGCCGGGCGCGGTGGTTCAAGCCTGTAATCCCAGCACTTTGGGAGGCCAAGACGGGTGGATCACGAGGTCAGGAGATCGAGACCCTCCTGGCTAACACGGTGAAACCCCGTCTCTACTAAAAATACAAAAAACTAGCCAGGCGCGGTGGCGGCGCCTGTAGTCCCAGCTACTCGGGAGGCTGAGGCAGGAGAATGGCTTGAACCCGGGAGGCGGAGCTTGCAGTGAGCTGAGATCCGGCCACTGAACTCCAGCCCGGGCGACAGAGTGAGACTCTGTCTCAAAAAAAAAAAAAAAAAAAAAAAAAAAGCAAGGTTGTCATGCTACATACCAAAATAGTGAGGCATCTTCCACCCAGGGCCTTGGGATAGGTTTTTACTGCATGGTACCATATCTCTTCAACGAACAGAAATTCATTTAATTTTCTCATCAAATTCCTGAATGTCTACAAAAGCCAGGGTAAGGGGGAGCCTTTATGTTTTCCTATCCTAGGGACGGAAACAGATATTTCATGCAAATGGAAACCCCAAAAGCAAGCAGGAGTAGCTATTCTTCTATCAGACAAAACAGACTTTAAAGCAACAACGGTTAAAAAAGACAAAGAGGAACATTATATAATGATGAAAGGATTAGTCCAACAGGAAAATATCACAATCCTAAATATATACGCGCCTAACACTGGAGCTCCCAAATTTATAAAATGTTTTCCTATCCTACAAACCTAAGCATAAATTTTATCTAGAGCAAAATTCCACTCTCCTTCACCCCAAAGGTTTAAACAAATATGTGAGGTTTATTCACGAATCTCCAACTGAAAACATAAGGCATAATAGCCACTTCCAGGCAGCCAACTGATGAAACTAGTCTATAGTTTATTTGGATTGCTCTTATCCTGCTTAAATAGGATTCAAGATGTCAGCCCCTTCTTGCCTCCTAACCCAGAATGCTGAATAGCAGTTTCAGCCACAGTCACATCAGTTTAGTGTAAAACAACCCAGAGCCTAAGAATTGTACACAATCCAACTACCTCAGCCATTAACTAAAATTGTCTCTCAGATATGCAGAACCATTGACCAAGATAACATATTTTACTCTTTACCAGAGTAACAGCTGCCATAATGAAGACACAGGCTAGTTTGAGACACATGCTTTCGGTAAGGACACAACCTCAGTCAGGGTGGAGCAGAGCTGGGTGGGTGCAATTACCCCACCCACGAAGCCCCGGCTTCCTTACCAAATCACACATGGTGGTTAAAGTGCAGATTCTACTTGTGAAACTAAATATATTTCACATTTGCTGTGATTAGCCAGCATATCACATTATTTCAAGTGATTACAGCTACTGGCAAGCAAAGGATTTTATGTTTTGAACATTTTCATCCATTTTTAGGCCACAGAAACAGAATTTTCTAGAAATTATTGTCTTAGAATATATTCTTAAAGAAGCACCTATCTGAAGGAGCCATTTCTACCCAACCGATTTGATTACTGGATTAACTTTTTTACATGTAAGAACATGAAAACAATGTTCATCATGCCTTGAAAAATATAATAAAAAGTAATAAATTCAAAAACACAGAAATATTTTCTAATATCCTTTTTTAATTTAGCAGCCACTCTTGTGTTTTCTCCAAACCAGTTTTGCTTCAGATATTTCAAAGAAAAATAAAATGCCTTCAAATCTTCAGAAAATAACTCAGATGCTTTTATTTAAAATGAGCTTTGCCATCAGGGAACTGTTAGGCTATAGGAAGCTGTCGTCACATGGAAACTCTAATCACCTTGCTACCCACTTCACATGAGTTCATAATAGTCAGATACTTGTGACCTTCCAAAATTAGTTTATTTGGGATTACAGCTTGATTCCCCAAAGATTTGGATATTTATCGAGGAATTACTACTGACTTAAATAAGTTCACAGCAGATACTGAGAGTACTGTGTCTGCTGTGCACACAAATACAAAAAAGCCAACATCCCTATAAATGTGTGATTCATTTTAACCTGATTAGCAATGGTTTTCAAAATGGCTCCATTAATCCTCACACAACCACCCCCGACCTCAACCCAGAATCAACAAAATCTTCAGCTTATTTAAGCTTGAAAGTTGAGAAAATAATCTTACACTTTATTGGAACCCCAAATGCAGCTGTAGGTATCCCTCTGAGACCTTCACAGGGTTAGTAGACACCTCAGTAAAAGAGTTTTATTAGCATTTAATTTATTTAATTTTGGAGGGATTAAATGAAATGTTAGCATAACTGACTACAATCCACATTCCACAATCAACAACCCAATACCATTGCTTCTTCCAAGAAAATGACCGTGTATTTTGAGAATGGCTTTATATAGTCAGCATGTTTTACAGGTTTCTCTGGAAAGGAAAAAAAAAGATGATGAATAATACAAGGTTTTTCAGCTGACTACTTAAGAAGGAAGCAGTTATACGACAAACCCTAGTGAGTCATGTCAACCTGTTTGAAGACAAATCTATGCCTTCGATTCTCACTCCTATCTGAAAAATAAATTACTATTCTCTATTTATTACACACGCTTCTGTTCATTGATGGACATGATGGGGGCTAAATTGGAATGCACTGTAGAAAAACTTTCAGATCATAACTGAATATTTAAGCAGCTTTTCCTATTTCACTGACACAGTAAGAAAAGCACTAACCTTTGCCATTATGCCCTTTAGGCTCAATTTTTACCTGAACAAAATCACCCAAACCTACATAGATGGAATCTCACACTCACACAAATAATGTCACTGAAATGCATTTTTCACCGATTTTCTCCTTCTGTGCCTATTTTATGTACCGATGTATAATGGACACAGTATTTCCAGAGATTATTTTCCAGCCAGAAAATTAATTGTGAATCATAAAAGGGCAAAAAAAAAAAAAAATCACTGCTCCAAACAAAGAAAATTACCTGCTGGTTTCATACAAATCAGGGCTGGCACTGGAAGCACAGGATGCTGGCTTTTCTGTGCAGCATCCATTTAAGCTGGCATCTGATGACAGTGAGCGCGCTGCCAATATCAGCTGCATGCCAACCCTATCACTAGTCGGACTGGCAGCACCGAAATAAAACAAAGACCAGATTACCAGCCTTGAAAATATCAAGAGGGAGGAACTGCTGCTTAAGAGGTATTTAAATAATCTTCCTACGTTGCTTAACAAGATTACCTCTAAAAGCCCCCTGGGAAACCAACTCCTTCCTCCCTGCTGTTTTGTACCCCCCTGGTTAGAAGGCTTTGCATGGAACTCTTCTTAGCGTACCTCTCCACCAAGTGTGGAAGTTAAGCCGCACCTGAGTGGCTTGCCACTGTGAATGAGGTGGTTGTCAGCCGAAACCCACACTGAGAGATTACAGTTCAGTACTCCTCCCTCCAGGCCCAACAGGAGAAACCGAGCTGTCTCTACACATTCAGGGCTGAGTTTGTGTCCTTTCTATTGACTTAACATTTTACTTTCATGAGTATGTACATCTACCCAGCAAACCTAGGAAGCAAGCTGAGGACTCTTTTTCCCACTCATATGTAGGAAAAAAAGGGGTGGGGACTGCAAGGAGCCAGGTTTTCTGGTGAGTTCTCTTCCCGCGTAGCACCCATCACTGCCTCAAAAGCTCACACTGGGCACTTTTGAAGGCTTCTTTCCTTAAAGCTGTGAATGTGATCAATTTATACAATGTCTCAATGGCTAGGATGTGAGATACTCATACATTCAAGTCCCATTCACCACTGGGATGGATGGCACTTACTACTTCAAGCTGCAAATATCAACTAGATGAGCTGCTGGTGGATCCCCCTCCAGGCTGGCAGAGAACTCTTCCCCCTTCACCACCTGCCTCTGGCGAGCAGCAGCGTGAAGTCTAGACCACCTCTCCACATCCTGCTAACTCGATTCAGCAGTTTTAGGCCCGTAATACATACCCTTTTCAATGCCTACCATTCTTCTCAATGACTTCCCAGAAAGAATTTTAGACAAGAGAGAATCTAGGCCATTATGGGAATAGCTGTATTACCTAAAAGTTTCCTCTCCTAAAGAATAACTTAAGTTTCTCAACATGTTCTACAGAACGCTGTAAAGGATTACTTTTAGGATGACAATGCATAGCTATTAAGAGCGAGAATGGAGAAGTTCAGGTCATTTTCTACATATGTAGCCTATAAAATTTAATTTATTAGATTGAACACCTCCCTAAAAAACATAGGACATAGATTTTTTAAGTGCAGAAATAAAGATCAATTCTACTGTAGATTCTACTGTAGAATATTGAATTTCTAAGTTTAATGTTAATCCTAAATAGCTTAGAAACATTGTTTGTCTTCAATTATTGTAATATTCTCATTCAATTAAAAAAATTAGGTGCTGTAATTCAGACTTTTAATTAACTGAATTAGCTTTTGACATTTTCTTGGAAAAAGATGTTCCCAATGTGCCTTTTCCCCTTTATTTGCAGTTAAACATTCCTTAGTACTTTTAAAATACTCTGGTAAGAAATACGCAGTTTATAGCTAGGTGCCAGCTTTGTTCAGACTCCGGGGGAGAGCGGCCGCTAACCTCAGGTTTCGCAGCAAGAGGTGGAAACTTGCACTGAATCTGAATGACTTTGTTATAGTGAAAGATGCAAATACTACAAAATACCTGTGGTGATTCTTGAGACAAACTCTACTGATATTCCTATACCTCTACTGAGGTTTACTGAGGCAGCACAGACCCTGGCCACATCTAAGTATGTCTTGACTCTGCTTTCGTGCCTCACCTGTAGATGTTCAGTTGCCACATTCCTATTGCTCC
Organism: Macaca thibetana thibetana; assembly: GCF_024542745.1. Lineage (NCBI taxonomy): Eukaryota > Metazoa > Chordata > Mammalia > Primates > Cercopithecidae > Macaca > Macaca thibetana. The sequence goes on from NC_065594.1 coordinate 85,945,454, forward strand.
AAGTTGTCAGAGGAAAGGTTAACTGTGCCGCGGAACAAAGAACTCTTTACATTTGTCTCAAGTTAGATGAATAAGGCCTGTGAACTGAGGATTAACTACAGGAGAAGCACCATCCTTGCCGCATGTGTTATATGTCTCATATCACACTATTTCTAATAATTGTTAGAGAACAATCAGCTGCCATCAATGGTGTGGAGATCATTGACAATCTCTTCCCACCGCCTCTGTTATTCAAGAGTTTGTTTTCATGGTGGAGATAATGAATCTCATCCTTGCAGCTAAGCAAATGTAGGACTTGATATTTTAGCAAAAAAAAAAAAAAATCATAATGTAGCTTTTTTTCTTTTGTAATAAGTATCTAGTCTGGTATTCCTCTAATTAAGAAGTCAGACTTTTAAAATGTTCTCTATTTGTTGCCTAGGTACAAAAGCATCAACACAATTAAGATGGTTAGCGAGGTGAGGCCTTGAAATCAACATCTCCGCCTCCTTGCATAAACCCTTCAATGAGACTCCCCTTCCACTTGGGCAACTTGATGTGGTTCAAGAGCACGGAGAATTGATTTTTAAGACTCATAAAATATTTGCTTCTTTAAAAAGAATAAAGGAACTAAAACAAGTGATTGTGGTATATGTGTATTTGTGCCTATTTGAAATCAAGTTCTTTGATATGCAATACTGATCCTATCATCAGGGAAAAGAAAAAAAAACATTTAAAAAAACTCTTTAAAAAAAGGTTCCACTTCATTTCATAAAACCTGAAAACTGTAGACATATATCTAGTTATTCATCTTTGAAGTCACCTGCTCCGTCAAACATTCTTAGCTGTATATCTGGGGTTTCAAATGTTTGCTTTTGTAATAAAACAATTCTAACCTTATGAGACTGTCAACTCTACAGAATAAGATCAGCTAACTAAAAGCTTTTGCTTTGGTTTTTCAACAAAGCAATAGAAAAAAATGAAAAGGAAGATGAAGACAAGAATAACATGGTATTCAAACAACTTGAATGAATATGGGAAAAGAAAATTGCACCACTGAAGCCACTGAATAATGGTCTGTGATCTTATCAATTTTCATAAATTAAGCAGGTTGAAACTGGCCAGTGTTTAGCTAGCAAATTTTAGTAACTAAAAAGAGACTGATGAAAAGCAAATACAGTCAACTTGATTTTATCTGTGGGCAGATTTACCAACTTGTGGGTTAGCAGTGCCATCTGATCTTTTACCCACCGTCAGCTTTTGTGTGGTTCTGAAATCCCAGGCCACCTGGGGCTACTAGAAAAGCCTACCTCTGTCCCCATACTGGGCAACACTGGCTATTCATACCAACTGAAAACCACAGGACCAGTCACCACAGTGAAAAGAATGAAGTCATTTTCCCCAATTCATCGCCAAGGACATGATTCCCTGCGTCCTAACAGATGACGCTCCTCTTTTTAAAAATGCCATCGCTCACACACTTAGTGTCAGGCGCTTTGCCAAGGACATAGGCATGCGGGGACCTTGTCCTACCGACCTTCACTTTATGGCACTTCACAGACATTGCATTTTTACAAATAGAAGATTTGTGACGTCCTGCGTCCATCACGTCTATTGGTGCCATTTTTCCAAAGGGATGTGCTCGCTTTGTTCTTCTGGGTCACATTTTGGTAATTCTCACAATACTTTGGACTTTTTCATTATTATGATATCTGGCACAGTGATCTGTGATCAGTGTTCTTGGATGTGCCTATTGTAATCATTTTGGAGTACCATGAACCACACCCATATAAGACAGTAAACTTCATTAATAAATGTGTGTGTTCTGACTGCTCCAACAACTGGCTGTTCTTATCTCCTTCTCCCATCTCCTCAGGCCTCCCTGTTCCCTGAGACAAAATAATATTGAAACTAGGAGAATTAATAGCCCTACAATGACCTCTAAGTGTTCAGGTGGAAGAAAGGGTTGTACATCTCTCACTTTAAATCGAAAGCTAGATACAGTTAAGCTTAGTGAGGAAAATGTATCAAAAGCCAGGTGGAATGAAAGCCGACCCTCTTGCACCAAACAGTTAGCCAGGTTGCAAATGCAAAGAAAAAGTTCTTGAAGGACATTAAAAGTGTCATGCCAGGGAGCACATGAATGATAAGAAAGTGAAACAGCATGATTGCTGATACGGAGAAAGTTTGAGTGATCTAGAGAAAAGATCATATCATCCAACATTCCCTTAAGCCAAAGCCCAGTCCAGAACAAGGCTCTAACTTTCTTCAATTCTAAGCAGGCTTAGAGAGAAGAAGCAGCTGCAGGAAAAAAGTTTGAAGCAGGCAGAGGTAGGTTAATAGAATCGAAGAAAAGAAGTCAGCCTGGCATGGTGCCTCACACCTATAATCCCAGTGCTTTGGGAGGCCAAGGTGAGTGGCTCACCTGAGGTCAGGAGTTCAAGATCAGCCTGGTCAACACAGTAATACCCCATCTCTACTAAAAATACGAAAAAAAAACCCAAAAAACAAAAAACAAAAAAAAAAAACATTAGCTGGATGTGGTGGCAGACGCCTGTAATCCCAGCTACTTGGGAGTCTGAGGCAGGAGAATCACTTGAACCTAGGAGACAGAGGTTGCAGTGAGCCGAGACTGAGCCACTGCACTCCAGCCTGGGCAACAAGAGTGCAACTCCATCTCAAAAAAGAAAAGAGGCCATCTCCACAACATATAACTGCAAAGTAAAGCAGCCAAATGCTGAGGTAGAAGCTACAGCAAGTTATCCAAATCCAGCTAAGATCACTGATGAAGGTGGCCACCCTAAACAACAGATTTTCAATGTAGATGAAATAGCCTAATATTGGAAGAAAATGCCATCTAGCACTGTCATAGCTGGAGAGCAGAAATCAGTGCCTGGCTTCAAAGTTTCAAAGGACAGGCTGACCCTCTTGTTGGGAGCTAACACAGCAGGTGACTTGAAGTTAAAGCCAACACTCACTGAACATTTCAAAAATCTTAGGACCCTTTAGAATTATGCTAAATCTACTCCCCCTGTGCTCTAGAAGTGAAACAACAAAGCCTGGATGACAGCATATCTGTTTACAGTACATTTTACTGAATATTTTAAGCCTACTGTTGAGACATACTGCTACGAAACAGATTTCTTTTAAAATACCACTGCTCATTGACAATGCACCTAGTCACCCAAGAGCTCTGATGGACATGTACATGGAGATTAATGTTGTTTTCATACCTGCTAAGAAAACATCCTTTCTGCAGCCCATAGATTAAGGAATAATTTCACCTTTCAAGTCTTCCTATTTAAGACACATGTTTCATAAGACGTTAGCTGCCATAGATAGTGATTCCTCTGATGGAGCTGGGCAAAGTATATTGAAAGCCTTCTGGAAAGGATTCACCTCTCTAGATGTTCTTAGGAATATTCATGATTTATGGGAGAAGGTAAAAATATCAACATTAACAGGATTTTGAGAGTTTATTCCAACTCATGGATGCCTTTCAGGAGTTCAAGACTGCAGTGGAGCAAGTCACTGCCGATGTGGTACAAATAGCAAGAAAAGTAGAAGCAGAAGTGAAGCCTGAAGATGCAATTAAACTGCTGTAATCTCATGATCAAATATAAATGGATGAGATGTTGCTCCTTATGGATGTGCAAAGAAAGGGATATCTTGAGATAGAATCTGCTCCTGATCAAAATACTGTAGACATTGTTGAAATGACAACCAAGAATTTCTATTACATAAGTGTATAATAGTTGATAAAGCAACAGCAGGATTTGAGAGGACTGACTCCAATTTTGAAAGAAGTTCTATGTGCCTAAAATGCTATCAACCAGTATCACACACTAAGATAAATTTTTTTGTGAAATGAAGAGTCAATGTATGCAGCAAACTTTGTTATTTTCTTACTTTAAGCAACTGCCACAGCCACCCCAACCTTCAGCACACACCACATCAATCAGTCAGCAGTCATCACATTGAAGCAAGACCCTCCACCAGCCAAAAGATTATGACTTATTGAAGACTTAGATGATTATTAGCATTGTTTAGCAATATTGTTTAGTTAAGGTATGTACATTGGGTTTTTTAGACATAATGCTATTGCACACTTATTGGACTCCTGTATAGTATAAACAAACTTTTCCACACACTAGGAAACCAAAAAAAAGTTGTGTGACTCATTTTATTGCAATATTCCCTTTATTGCAGTGGTCTTGAACTGAACCCACAGTACCTCCAAGATTTGCCTCTATTATCTCATTTAATTCTCACAACAACACTATAAGGAAGAAACTAATATAATTTTCATTTTAGAGTGGGAGAAAGTAATCTCAAGTAAATTAAAGTGACACAAATAATGGATAGAAAAGGTACAGTTTGAATCTGTATTTCCCATACTCCAATAAACATTTATAATTTTGATCTATCCAGGACTTATTTGCCTTTTCTTCTGGTATCCCCACTTTCCGTGGAAAATTATGTCTTCCGCCTTCCACATGATAGAGCCAATGGTCCCAGAGGTATCTTGTAACCCAAGCTGCAAGAGCCGTGTTCTCCTGGGAATTTGAATGCTGAGCAAAGACCATGGGGTAAGGAAGAAGCTGGAGCTTCATCATCCGGTGGTAGCATCAACAGAGCCAAAGAACCCCTGTGGCGAGATTTCCAAGCTGCTCTGGCTGGCTTCCCATGGCCTGGTTGGTCAGTCCTTCCTTTGACTCCAAGAGTCACACAACATCTTTCCACTGGATGCTCTTTCTGGTGTTATTCAGAGCAAAGGATAACTCCTGAAGGCTTTGCTGTAATGCTGCCGCATATTATGCATACGAGGTACCTGGTACCCAGCAATAAGGAAGAAGTGGTCCAGTTCCTCAAGGAATTCAAAATCTAGGAGAGACACACATATATGTGTTTAGCCAAAGCTCCCTCAGAAGCATTAAAATATAGTATCATAACGTACATAAGTGAACAACTCAGGAAATTTCAGAGATATTGTAACATACATGAGTGAACAACCCAAGAAATTTCAGAAATAACTCAGCAAATTTCAGAACTATCATAACATACATGAGTGAATAACTCAGGAAATTTCAGAAAGTTGGTGACTCATAGATCCAATCATTTTGTTCTCTGTGATTCTTGAGAATCACAGAGATTCTGGCTATAAGACCTTATCTCTTTGGAGAAGCAACCAAATGTACTCACTGACTTATTTATATTTTCATTCTTCCGATAGTCATGTATTGAGCAACTATTGTATTTAAGTACCCTATAAACTGGCATTGAAAAATAAATTAATAAAGAAACAACTCAACAAACCTGTTAACTGGTCTCAAAGAAAGGCATGTGTGTATCAAATACTTCCAATGGTGTCTTCCATGTCTGGCTTCTTCAGCTAAGAAAGCTTGCCCTACAGAGGAGAGAAGGCAGATTCCACAAGTCAGGCACACCTGAGTTTCAGTGCAGCACTGACATCAGCTCTGAGTATTTGGACAAGCAACTTAAAATCTCTGTCTCAGGTTCCACGTTTGTAAAGTGGACATCATAATTCTTGCCATAATTCTTGCGGGAAGAATCACTGAGAAAACTATGTAGGTTAGCACAGCTCTTGCTGAGCTGGAAGCAAGGAGTTGGTAGGGCTGCATTGCTTTCTGGAGGGCCTGGGGAAGAATTTGTTTTCCCACCTGTCGTGTTTGCGGATCCTTGCTTCAAGGCCCCTTCCATCCTTAGGGCAGCATGGCCAGTCGCATCTTCCCATCTCCTTATTGTGATTCTTGGCTCCATTGGCGCTACCACCAGATGACTAAGCTCCAGCCTCCTTCTGCTTCTTTCTTCCTACTCCCTCATTCACTGATAAGGACCTTGCAGTTACATTGGGCCCACTTGAATAATCTAAGATATGCTAGGATAAGATTATCCTCCTGATCAGCCCATTAACATGCTTAATTTCATCTACAGTCTACACGTCCCCTGGCCTTGTAACCTGACATATTTACACATTCCAGGAAGCACAGCCTGAGCATCTTTGGGGAGTATTCTAACTACCCCAGTTACAAAAAGTAGAAGCTATCAATAAGCCAGAGCATACTGCAAGAACAATATTCCCCACCGCAAGATCACCTGTTTATGAGTTATCGATACCTGAGAAGTCTTCTGAGGCATTTGATTGTACGCAGGCCTGTGTACACACACACACACTCACACACGTGTGGACATTGCACTCTAAGTAAATTATAGACTCCAGAAAGCTACTAGAACCTATTTCCTACAACATTACTTAATTTGCATTTCCATTTCCATTTTGAAAGCCTATTCTTTCTCTGTGCACATATGAAATTAGAATCATACAACTTGTCTTCTCTTTTTTTATTCATCACTTTTGCCTAATCCACTTTCTTGCCTCTTAGATATCTACCAGAACTAGAGTTATCATACTCCACCATTCCCTAAGATACACTGGGAAATCAATGAAGTGACTAATACCTGAAACAAAAATATTTCTTTAAAATGAGCTTGACAGTTTGCCTGTGTACTGATAAGAGGCGCTTAGGAAATTAATTAACAGGACGTTTTCTTAACTCTCAAATTGCAGGTTGCAATAGAAAACAGTGAGTGATCTTCAGAATACTGTGCTTAATAGGAATGTGGTACATGAGAGAGATACATAAGGGAAAGAGAAGCCACCAAAACACCCCTCTTTCATCCTTTTAAGTTACACTTTAAAATCCTGATATTGCTAGGTATAATTCATGCCAGAGCTTTGCAAGGAAAATAAAGCTCCTCCCTGAAAATTATAGCAGGTCTATAATTAATTTGTCCTTGAAATGAAAATTACTTCTCCACATTTAAAGAAAATATAAAGTTCCAAACTTTTTGGTTAAAAATTGCAATCAAGTTCTTACTTCCACAATAAGACTGTATATGGTATGAATGCATCTGCAGGTTAACAAGAAAAGAAAGCCATTAGAATACATTCATCTCAATTTCTATTTCAATGTTTTTCTCAACCGCTTTGTCATTATTGCCACTCCCCCTCCCCAAGGAGCCATTTCAGGTATTTTTTTCCTAATCATTTTCCACCATGAAATGTTAATGCCACAGATATGCTGTGTATTTATTTACTGTATGTATATCTGTACTTTCTACATCAACAGACGATTTTCCCCTCCCAAGAACTGATACTATCTCATTGAGAATGTGCGCTGATTTGATGCCTATCTATACTCATTAGCTAATTCCCCCCCAACACACACATACATGCGTGTTTATTGAGCCCTTACTATGTGCCAGGCACACAATAGTGAAAAAAAGGCCTCATTCTCATTTTGGTAAGACACACACACAGCAAGCAAACCAATAAATACATAACACATCCCAGTACTGATTTTAAGAATAAAAAATATAAAGTGCATGAAAATGTTTCTGTGGGCATACTCTTTTATATTTTAAAAAAACCACAGTATGTTGCCTGCAGCACTCTTTTGCTATAAAGCCTAAGGAAACTGTGGATTCTTGAAAGCGGCAGGAGAAACTGAAACGAACAGTGGAGTTCTTCAGAGCCGCCTCATTTCACCACAGCGCTGTGTTTGCAATGTTGCGATCTGCACAGTGCACTGCTGCGATGGATTTTGTCTCAGGGTCAGAGAGCCCCTCCTCCAGGCTCTCTCAAGGGAAGCCTAGAAACCTGGAGGAAAGATAGTTAACGCTCAGGACAGGGGAGATAAACAAGGTTCAATCTGGTGAAACTGGTCAGATTCCACTTTTTTCAGTTCCAAGTATTAGCAATGAAATCTATAATCTAGAATTCCTTCTGAAAATATTTGGGAACGGTCACGTACACAGCCTGATGCAAAGAATAAGCGTACTTATTGAACCGCCCCTGCCGTGTTCCAATGGTTCTGTAATTATAAAATAGAATGTATGTTCCCCTAATAAAGTGCAGAATGTTGAGAGAAGTAGAAAAAATGAGTGACTCAGAGTCTCATTCCCCTAACAGAAGCCAATTTAACATTTCATGTGAAGCCTGGGAAAGTGGAAGACATCAGGAAACAGAAAGCAGGAGGTAGGGAGGGTGGGGAGGATCCAGGAGTCACGGAGGCCGAGCAGCCACAGATTTGCTGGCAGCGCCGGGGGGAAAGGAAGGCGGTCAGGGTCCCTTAGTGGGTCTGAGTCATGAGCCTGGCAGGACACTGATGGTCACTGGGTCACTACATCAGCTGAGATTTTTTCTGTCTTTGTGACATTAAACACCCATTAACAGAGATATCCTGGCTCTGTCTCTCTTTCTTAGACGTGAAAGTGATTGTTCAGCCTGATTTGTCAAATACTTCAACTTCCAAATGAACCCCATTTCATTCAATGATGTGACTCAAGATATTCAACGTACGTTCTGGTGATTTTCCTTCATCACATGTCCCTCTGTCTTTCTTGAGAATAACTTACTTTCTTTGACATGGCCAAGTACTACCCACAGGACCATTCTCCCTATGTTGGAGTGTGGCCAGCTGGTTGGGTTGACCAGTGAGCCAAGTAGGAGAGCCAGGACTAGGTCTAAATGGAAAGGCCTAGAAATGAGACGACTTGGCCTAAGGCTACTGGGCATGCCACAAAGGTCCATAGAGTCCGGCCCAGACAAAGCTAGAAGGGTGATCTGCTGCAGTTTAGCTGGAAGGAGGCATAGAGCTGAAGCCAAATGACAAAGAGGCAGCCTAGGGGGCTTCCTTAGAGCCTGGACTCTGGCTCCCAGCCATGGGATGAATGCAGCTTCTCCTGCTTACTGGCTGCAGGAATCTGGACCACTTACCTGACTTTTATGTGCCTCACTTTTCTCTTTTATATGTGAATAATTGTGGTGTTTATCTAGTGGTGTTGCTAAGTAATAAATAATATTGATTAATCTTTAGTAAAATACTTGGAACGATGCCTGGTACGTAATAAATACCATGCATAAGTGTGTATTAAATGAAGTAAGTGATTAAATCAGATGAGCAAAAGTCTGAAAGAATGATCTCTACGGCAATGGAGCCCCAGAGAATGCGTCTCTTATGGCAAATACCCTGGTTAAATTCTTGGGTGGAAAATAGCTGTTAAGAGGACCTGGGCAGGTCAGATTTGAGCAGATATGGAAAATCAAACAAACAGAAAAGAGTGTATAAATTGGGAGCTTATTTTAGAGACCACATGCTCATTGTAATTTCCATCATGGCGTGGAAGGCACACTATGTTCACAGGGACACTGTGAATATGTTTTGTTCAATATAGTGTCCCTATTAACGTACGTCCCTTCCACGTCATGATGGAAATTACAATTACGATGGCACCATGTGAATTTAACATCATGTCAGTGTATTTAATCCAGTTCGCCAGGTGATCAGCTTCTTGGAATATGGCCATTGTCAGTGGAGCCCGTCACTAACGCTTCTGAGAGTAGTTGACCTGCCAACGAATGTTCCTACCGTGGTGTTAGAGCAATCATTTTTACTAATAACAATAACTGCAGCAATAAAACACTCCATCACATCCAGGCGTGGTGGCTCAGGCCAGTAATCCCAGTACTTTGGAAGGCTGAGGCAGGAGGATTGCTTGAGGCCAGGAGTTTATGATTGATTGAGGCCTGGGCAACATAGCAAGACCCATTTGTATTTTTTTAAAAAAAACCTCCACCTCACTGTGCACATTAGTGCATGCAGTGAGCAAAACCCACGTCTTATAGGTCTGTTTCTCTCATTCATGCTATTGTGAGAGATAGAAAGATTTTCATTCATGGTTCCTCACTGTCATGGGCCCAACGCTCAGGCTGTATCCTGAGAAATGGCGTTGGTGGAGCACCTCTCTCACCAGGGATCTGCAGTCTATTCAGGGACCCCAGTTTGCCTCCACAAAGACCTGTCTTTAGTGGCTCTGAGATTACATATAAATCCATTTTTTTTCTCATTTTATCCATTTTCCTTCTTTACCATATGTTTTCTGTTACTATGTCCCTATAGAAAATGGATTTACTATATTCTAGGCACCATGGTAGTTTTGCATGAATTAGTAATGTGCAAGACAGACATGCCCCTGCTTGCATGAAATATATACTCTACATGCGTAGAGGGGGACTAGTGAAGGTTTTCCAGAGAATAGGAAGCAACAGGATGGAGAGAGTGAGTGAGAGAAATAGATACTTAGAAATTGACTTATACGATTCTGGAGACTGGTAAGTCTACAGTCTGCAGGGTAAGTTGGCAGGCTGAAGACCCAGGGAAGAGTTGATGTTGTTGATGTTGCCGTTGGAGTTTCAAAACAATCTGGAGACAGAATTCCCTCTTCCTCAGGGGAGGCCAACCTATTTTCTTTGAAGACATTCAGCAGATTGGATGAGGCACACACACATACACATTGGGGAGGGTAAGCTGCTTTACTCAAAGTTTACTGATTTCAGTGTAAATCTCATCTGAAAAATACCTTCACAGCAACACCTAGACTGGTGTTTAACCAAGTATCTGTGTTTAACCAAGTGCTTTTAACCAAGTTGACACATTAGATAAACCATCACAAGTGGCAAGCAGGCATTTTCCATTCAGAGCGAAGGGCCTACTGAAGGAACCACACGGAGCTGTCCAAGCACAGAAGAGAAGCCCCGATCTCAGATGTTGGTGTTCATGGGAGGTCTCTAGAGGCATGATATCTGATCTAGGGGCTCTGTTGGAGCAAAGAAATATGTGGCTGTAGTCCAGAGGTAAGCGGCCTGATGCAGTTGGAACAGTGAGGTGCGCAAGAAGCAGGGCAAGGACTAGCTCCTACAAGGGTCTGTGGACCATGCTGAGAAGTCTGGATATTTATCCCAAAGGCAAGGGGGAGTCATTGAAGGGCTAATGAGTGACATGGTGAAAATTAGATATAATGACTCTCTTTGTGTTGTGGAGAACTGAATTTGGGAAGGTAAGCAGGGAGTCTCTCTAGGAGGGCATTGAAATCACTAAGGTGAGTCCCTGTGGTGACCCTGTGTGTGAGCATTCTCCATATCAGAATGCAGCAAGCCTGATTTTCTTTAAAAGGCAAGAGAGTAAGTATTTTAGGCTCTGTGAGCCACATGTTCTCTATCACCAAAATTCAGCTCAGTGGTTGTAGCAATAAAACAGCAATAGAGCCAGGCGCAGTGGCTCACGCCTGTAAACCCAGCACTTTGAAAGACCGAAGTGGGTGGATCACTTGAGGCTAGGAGTTTAAGACCATCCTGGCCAACATGGCAAAACCCCATTTCTACTAAAAATACAAATTATCCTGGCAAGGTGGCAGGCACCTGTAATCTCAACCACTAGGGAGGCTAAGGCAGGACAATCACCTGAACCTGGGAGGCAGAGGTTGCAATAAGCCCAGGCTAGCCTGGGCAACAGAGTGAGAAGGAAGGAAGGAAGGAAGGAAGGAAGGAAGGAAGGAAGGAAGGAAGGAAGGAAGGAAGGAAGGAAGGAAGGGAGGAAGAAAGAAAAAAAGGAAGGAAGGAAGGAAGGAAGGAAGGAAGGAGGAAGGAAGGAAGGAAGGAAGGAAGGAAGGAAGGAAGGAAGGAAGGAAAGAAAGAGGAAAGCAAGGAAGGAAGGAAGGAAGGAAGGAAGGAAGGAAGGAGAGAGAAAGAAAGAAAGAAAGAAGAAGAAGGAAGGAAGGAAGGAAGGAAGGAAGGAAGGAAGGAGAAGGGGAAGGGGAAGGAGAAGGGGAAGGGAAGGGAAGGGAGGGAGGGAAGGGAGGGAAGAGAGGGGGGAAAGGAAGGAAAGGAAGGAAAAGAAGGAAAGAAAGGAAAGAAAAGAAGAAAAGAAAGAAAGAATGAAAGAAAGAAAGAGAGAAAGAAAGAAAAAAGAAAAGGAAGAAGAAGAAAAGGAAGGAAGGAAAGAAAGAAGGAAAGAAGGAAGGAAGGAAGGAGAAGGGGAAAGGGAAGGGGAAGGGGAAGGGAAGGGAAGGGAGGGAGGGAAGGGAGGGAAGAGAGGGGGGAAAGGAAGGAAAAGAAGGAAAGAAAGGAAGGAAGGGAAAGAAAGAAAGAAAGAAAGAAAGAAAGAAAGAAAGAAAGAAAGAAAGAAAGAAAGAGAGAGAAAGAAAGAAAGAAAGAGAAAACAGCAATAGGCAATACATAAGCAAATGGATGCGGCCATATTACAGTGAGACTTTATTCACAAAAACAGGTGCCAAGCAGGTCAGATCTGATCTTCAGGTCAGGGTTTACTGACAGCTCATCTAGGGGAATAAAAACTCAGGAACGGATTCAAGAATTGTTTAGGAGAGAAAACCAACAGGAAGTGGTGAGCATCACTATATGAGAGAAGAGGAGGTGAGAAGGATGAAGAATGACACATTCAGGGACACAGCCAAGTGAAGATGTTCAGCTCACCCTCAAGCACAAGAGCCTAGAACTGAGACAAAAAGTCTGGACTGAAGGTTTAGAGCTGGGGGTTGTTTGCCTACAGATATTCATGGAGCAAATGAATTGTCCATAGAGAAAGTATAGCTGGGTAATGGAAGAACTCTCAGAAAAATAGTTAATAACTCCCAGCATTCCAGAGATGAACAATGGAAGTGGAACTAATGAAAGGGACTGAAAAAGAGTGCCCAGAGAGGGAAGAAGAAAAACAAAACCTTGGTATCCAGAAGACAGAAAAAGAGAGGGGTATTTTAGGTGATGAGGGAGAGGAAAAGAAAGATTCAGTACAATGGTGTTTGGTGGTCTGCCAGGGGAGCCACGATGAGAGGATGTCACCTCTGATCCCTTTGAAGGGGCTTTCTCTGCCACCTTCGTCAGCACCAATGCCCACTTTCTTTGCCGTTGATCATTATACTACACGTCATGGCATTCCTTCTTTTGCTTCTAGTCCATGCAGATTCTTAGCTGTACTGCCAATGTGAAAAGATAGTGTGGAAAAACCCTAACCAGATGTTAACTTTACTCCAAGTATTATTTTTAGAATCTCCCATTAAGGTTTTACTCATACAATTGCCAAATTACCAAATGAAAACATATGCATATAACACACACACGTTACATACATATAACACTGTATATGTTGATCATATATAAGCGCTTAGGAAACGGAAGTTTTGTTGAAAAATAATATATTTTCATTATTATTATTACGTATTTTAGATGTGGAATGTGTGTGTGGAATGTGTGTGTGCATGCGTGTTCATATTGTGATTTGTTAGCATTAAATAAACACAAAGAATAATTATTCTACCTTAATTAATAGGGGGAGGATAAAAATCTGATGAGGAAATTTTATTTTTAAATATCTACATTAAGGGAAAACCGTCACAATTTTTTAAGCTGCTATTTTCAGCTTCCCTTCTTGCTCTGAAGTATCCCGTATAAACAATATACTTTTTCTTCACACCTTCCTTGAAGCTTGAGGGGGTGGAGGTAGAAACAAATCTATGAGGAGAGAGCAAATATGTTCAAATCTCTTTTCTTTCACAGTCTTGACTTAAAGTAGCCTTCACTTCACATCGGCTCCAAGAAGACAACAGTCCATGCTGCAAATACAGCCAACACTGTTGACATTAATTGGCTCTTCCCTGAGCCAGAGAAGAAAAGGAAGAACAACTTGAGAGTAACTTTAACTTCTCGTAAATTCAAAACAACTTTTGAGGTTTCCAAACTTTCAAGTGATTTTAAAAGCATTCACTTTATTTTTTCATCAGTTACTTTCAGGAAGAAATACATATTTCCTACTAAACTAAAAGCAGCTCATTGATTATAATTTAAAATGGCAGATTAAAAATTAATATTTAGTAAACAGAAAAGTCCAGAAAATATCTTCCCATTGATTCAATAGTATTTAGAATTAGACATATATAAATCAACTTAAAAACCTTTCATCTAATCTCTTTAGAAAATAAATTAAACTCAGCACTACATTGTATATAATATCTTTGAAGAGTATGTAATTTTATAACTGTAGCTTGCCTATAAATTCATCTTAAAATAAATTCTTATAATGAAATTTTTTCAATGTTATATGTAAGTTAGAAGCTTTTTCCACTGCTCTCAAAATAAGAGTTTACAATTATTGTAATAATAAAAATTAGATAAGAAATGAAATGAAGAGCTTGAATTTTATTATGTATAAATCAATTTCTTTCTTTATTAGAATTCTTTCACAAAAGGTATTAGGTAATTGCCCTGTTGTATTATAATACATGCACATAAAATATCTCAGCAATGAAAGTTAATTGAAGCTCCCTCCTCATCACTGTAAATGTCTCTAAACTGCTTTGACTGGGCCAAATTAAAACAAAAGATATTCTTTAATAAATGCTCAGAGAAAATTGGTAACAGAGCATGACTAACCTCATAAATGATGTTCCCAGATATATTTAAAGTTTCATGTTAAATATTCCTCATTTATTTTGTAGACTTGTTTTATATAAAGCATAATGCATACAAAGAGAACAAATAAATTTATGAGCCACATTATATTTTCTTAATATAAAAATCCAAGAGAGAAATAAAAATTACTAAGTACATTTTGAACAGTTTGATTTTGCCGTGTATCATTTTTTCTTTTTCTTTACGATTTTATTCTAAAATGATGCAACTAATCAGTTATATAAAAATGACTTTTTCTAATACATCAACAGTTTACCATATTTTCCTTCTTGTTATTTAATAATGGAAACTTCTATTTAATTTTTTAGTTATTTGCCTGCATTTAATTAGCCTTTCAAAAGGAACTCAGTTTAATGATATGGCTTTTATTTAAGAAAAAATAAAATATTAATTGCCTCCACACTGTATGTTAATGTATCATATGGGGATGTATATACTTCATGGAAAAAATCTGATGTTGTATGCCTCTTGGGAGCAGGAAGGGGAATTCAACTAATAATATATCTTTGGAAATTTTTGTTTTCTTAGAGATGAGGTCACAATATGTTGCCCAGACTGGGGTGTGGCAGCTATTTACAGATACAATCATATCTCACTGCGCCCTCCAACTTCTTGGCTTGAGGGATCCTCCTACCTTAGCCTCCCTAGTAGCTGGGACTACAGGCACATGCCACCTCACTCAGCCTTGGAATTTTTCTTTTTTTTTTTTTTAACGCATATCTTCTTTGCTTGTTGTAAAGTCATTAGATATGATTCCAGGAAAGCAATTATGAAAAGAAAATCACAAAGAAATAGTCATAAGTTTTCACATATAGCATAAGAATCTGAGAAAATAGACTATGTATTTAAAGGTTCTAATCCAAACCTCAAAGAATTGACAGAAATAAACAATACAATTAAGTACCTGGGGGAGGTGGAGGAAGAACCTTGACTAGATTGTCATATGAATGGTTAAAACAAAAAGTTACTGAAAATATTTTTAGAATCATATTATTAATAAAGCCACTCGCCCCACTCCCCCACCTTTCTTTGATTTGAAACCCAGTCTTATTTTAAATCCTGGTAAGGCAAGAAATATTATATTTAACAAGAAAATAAAACAGAACAAGTTTTTATCAACAAAAAGAAGACAGCATTCAGACAGGACACTGCAGTCCACAGAGAGATATTTCTCTGGTGATTTACATTGTTAAATTTGAAGAGCATATATTTTGAAGCACCTTTGTTGTCAAGGTTTATTTATGAAGATGTGACTTGCTTCTCAATGGAACTTCAAGCACTTTTTTAAAAGCTTAATCCACCGGGGCCAGGAAGTGGAATCTTGATTGGAAGGCTCTGTCAAAGCTGGCTTGAGTGATGGTTGCACTTTTCATCAGCATAATCCATAATCCTCCCTCCCATTGGCTGCTATAATTCATTGTCACAACCACACACACATCTTCTCAAAGAAAAGATGTTCCTGCATCCAATACCGAGGCCATTTGCAAGCTCCCGCCGTTGAGATATAGACTGATATTCACAAATTATCTAGTCAGAGCCTTCCTAAGGAGCACCTGTATACTGTAACTCACTGCCGAATTTACAGCTTGTCAGGAAAGCGCATGCCCTCACTGCACTGTGTCAATCATGGCCCGAAATCTTTTACTCAAAACCTTCTAGCTATTTCTCACACCACTCGAGGAAGTTTGACATCTCATAAAATGCAAAAATGAATTTGTGTCATAAAGGAAAACGAGACTGAAAGGATTCCTGATTAAATGAAGATAAGATCCATCATGTTTCTATGTAAGTTCATTTGCTTATTTAGAATGCCAGTATTAATCAACTCTTTTTGATCAGAGATCTTTTGTTTTCCTTATTTAATCTGTTTTATTTTTTTATCCATAAGATATAAGGAACTACGTTGAATCACAGGTTAAAATTCTATTGGATGTGATGAGTTATAATTACCAATAATGATAGAACGAGTGATATGCGTGTGAGTGTGTGCACACGTGTGTATATGTGTGTACCTAAAGTGAGAGCAGACACATCCTGCTATATGCTTATCTCAGAAGAACTGGAAAGGGTAAAAGTGTTTTCTGTCCCTACCAAAATCAGTATCACTGACATTAGAATCACTAGCATTATACCTCAGGCTTTCTAAGAGAAAATGCTGCCATATTTTATTTTGCTAAGTGTCACCCTGGTGGATGATTAGCAGCAAGAGGGGATCGTCAAATAAAAGAATGAGACAGGAGAAAAGCTATGTACACATCAGCACCATAATCCGTATTGACAGAGCGGGTGATGCAGCCAGGAGTCAAGGAGATGATGGCTGCTCCAGGCCCCATCAAGGTGAAGACCCAGCAGCCAGACCTCAAGGTTTACTGGAGTCAGGGCCATGCATGAGAGCAGGAGTCATTGGGTTGCAGGGCACAGCAGCGGTGAAGAGAGTGTACAGAAGAGAGCCAGGCAGAAAACGGGGCCACACCACCCATCTGCTTCCATGCTGCCTGCCCAAGGATAGCATTTCAGCTGAATCTCCTCCGCAGATGTGGGCAGAGGAGCTCCAGGGCATGTCCTCCTTGTAAGTTGAGAAACTCATCGCGCCAGGCAGCAGGATTTAGTAACTGACTTAAAGGGATAACCTGAGTCCTTAAAATGAAGGTGTCTCTCAGCACAGGACTCCTGCATGGCGGTGAAGATGCAATGAGATTTTTAAAGGATGTCTGAAAGCTGAGTTCACTGGAGGAGGATTTGCAGCTATTATTCCCCAGAGTCCAAGCAGCCTAGAGCCCCATTGCCCAATCCTCCTAAGCTGGCACGGCAGGCACAATAGCACCTTGGTGACGCATTAGGCTGCAGGGCTGGAGGATTAGTGGGCACCCTTGTTGATGCTCCTTAGAGGAAGGAAGCAATGAAAACCTCCCTCAGCCCAGTGTTCCTTCCCCGGTTGAAGGAGGAAGAACCTCTAATACTCCTGATCTTGGGTTGAGCACTTTGATTTCAGGAACTGTCCACTGCCAAAGGGAAAAAATAAAATAAAATCTTTAAGCCTTTGAAAAACAGAAATGTGTAATTAAAAGACCGCGCCAAGATAGTCACCTTTTCTGCTGAGACGTGCATTTAACTCTCTGCTGAGGGAGTGCTGCAACCCAGGCCTCCCACTAGGATCCTTGTTCCCTTTATTTTTATCTCACATCCAAGTGAAATGCTTTCATTCCAGGTGGAATGAGGAATTCCAAACCTTCTCTTCATGGGTTTGTGTGATCTGTTTACAAATACATTTAAATGTAGTTTGCCATAAAGCAAATGGTTCAACACATGTTCTCTCTAAATATATTAATACAAAGAGCATGGTTAACTAGGTATTAAAAAGATCAAAACTTAGTAATTGTGGTTAGAAAACCTGGACACAATTTTTAAAAGCTACGTTGTGAATACAGCATTCTCATTTCTTTGAAAAGAGGTGTCATTTTAAAATAATGTTTGAGAGAGAGAATGTATCATCATAATTGAACATAAGCTGCTATTAGTTAATGGGAGATAAGCAAAAGGCAGATAAGGACAGTGTAGATGCAAACCACATGCGCTGAAACCAGAGGGCTGACTCCAATCCCAGGTGCACATGTTACGCTTACCAGCCGTGCACCCTTGCCTGAGCCCTGCAATCTAATGCCTGAGATTCTCTCTATGCCTGAGATTCCTCATCTGCAAAGTCATAAGAGCAGAAGACTCCTGGGTTTGTCTTGAAGGTTCGATAATGTGATCTATGCACAACACTTACCTTGCACATATCGAGTCTGATGTAAACCAGTATTACAGAAATCAGTGTGATCCCTGGACATCGCTCAGGGAATGCTTTTAGGGGAGTCAGGAGATAAAACTGTCTTCATAATAATACTAATGTATCATTTATCTTTTCCACTGTGCTATGGTTTGGATCTGTGTCCCCACCCAAATCTCACGTTGAATTGTAATCCCCATTGTCGGAGGTGGGGTCTGGTGGGAGGTGATTGACAGTTTCTAATGGTTTAGCACCATCCTCCTAGTGCTGTTCTCCTGACAGAGTTCTCACAAGGTGTGGTTGTTTATAAGTGTGTAGCACTTCCCTTCTCTCTCTCTTCCTCCCGCTGCAGCTATGTAAGGAGTACCAGCTTGCCCTTTGCCTTCTGCCATGATTAAAGTCAAGCAGATGCTGCCCATGCTTCCTGTACAGCCTGCAGAACTGGGAGCCAGTTAAACCTCTTTACTTTATAAATTTCTTTATAGCAATGCAAGCACAGACTAATATACATTGTGTTGGTATTTGCTCTGATGAACCAAAAACAATGATGGATAAAACTGCTAACATCTTGGCCTGAATTAAGCCAGTGGGACCTACCTAGAGCTAGAGTGCTAGCAGACACGGCGTTCCTCACCAGCATGCTTTGGCAATAAAAGAAAAACACCAGTTTCATTTTAAGATAGCCTTAATTGAGTAACACAACTATTAATTTTCTAAATCTCGACCCTTGGTTCTGCCTTTTTAAATATTCCATATGGCAAAATGGGAAGTGTGCACACAGTACTTTTGTTGCATATCCAAACACAATGGTTGTCTCAAGAAAAAGCAGTGTACTAACTTAGTATTCTTTGTGGAAAATAACTTTTACTTTTAAATTGGGTCAAAGATTCATTCACAGTACAAGATAGACCAGTGGATTTTGATGTAACCCCCCCAAAAGTCCTTTCGTATAGCTTCAGATTCCACATTGTAACTAATCTTTATAACAATCACTTGTTGAGTTTTGGTGTAGTATCAAAGTGGACAATCCCTAACTACCAGGAAAGGCATTGTAATCCTCCTTCCCAACACACATTTGTAAGGCTGGATTTTCTTCATTCACTTTAACCAAAGCAACACACTGCAACAAATTGAAGAAGCACATGTGGGAATTCAGCAGCCTTTTAATGAAGCCCAATATCACAAAGTTGTGCAGAAATGTAAAAAATGCCCTTCTTCTTATGAATTTTTTGTTTTAGGAAGTAGTTTTTTCATTAAGATAGATTATTATACCCTTAAAAATATCATATTACTTGAATCGTGGGGAAAGTATAAACAGTGACAATGTATGTACGGCTAATGTTGAAGGAGGAATCACAGATATAATGCCAAACTGTCAAAACAAAACACATTTTTCACCAATTATGAATTTTCGTTATTGGCATCAATACAAGGTCATCCCTTAGTTTCATTTGTTACTGAATTTTTTTTGTGCTTTCTGATCTCTAAACACAAAAGAGGTCCCTCAAAAATGGACTGAAGTGCCCTGATTTGCTGGTTTCAGAATTGGTGTCAGAAGGCGTCAGAGGGCAGGGGACACGTCCTGACAATCCTAAAGTCATGTGCTCCTCTTTGGAGCTGTGGGCTTTCATTTCCGAGGGCTCTTTTTCACTGAAGCTGAAAGGTTTCACGCCTATCCCCTATATTATGGGCCGAATTATGTCCCCTCAAAATGTACATGTTGAAGTCCTAACCTCACAGAACCTGTGAATGTGACTGTATTTGAACACAAGATATTTATGGAGATAATTAAGTTAAAATGAGGGCATATGCATGGACCCTAATCCAATGTGACTGCTGCTCTTATAAGAAGAGAAGGTAAGGACAGAGACACACACAGAAGAGACCCTGTGAAAACTCTAGAAGAGGCCACTCACAAACCAAGGAGACAGACCTCAGGAGAAACAACCCCACTGACACGCAAGGATGATGAAGAAGTCAATTTCTATCATCAAAGCCACCAAGTCTGTAGTATTCATTATGCTAGCCCTTAGAAAACGAATCCACCCCCTTTTTCTTGCTCCCCATACCTGAGTCCCTTTGCCCGTCCAGCACCACATCCTGAGGAGCCCGGGGAATGTGGTGTTTCCACAGTTAGAAATTTATCTCAATGTATAGTTTGGTCCCTGATTTGAAAATAGAATTTAATCATACCAAAATAATGATAATAAGCATGCAAAAACTCCAAATAGTCTGTTATTCATAATATATGTTGGATACACTGTCAACTTTTCTTATTCAACTTAACCCAACTTTTCCAAAGGATTGGAAATGGCTGAAATTCAAATGTGCATATATAATCTTCTGAATGGTAAAGATGGAAATTAGAGGCCATGGAGCAGATAATGAAAGATGATAGCAGATGGTGAGTATAAGGAGAGTTACAGGAACTGGGCACAAAATTAGGGCTCTGAGGTATTCCTGAAACAGAAATAAATGCAGATATTACAAAATCTATCAGAACTCAACAGATTGCCGTGACCTCATAGAGATTATAAAGTGTTGAAATACTGAAATTTAAAATTTCAGTTCGTGAATTATTACCACTGAATGGATAACCTTCAATTTAATATGTTTTTGTGTTTTCTTGGGATAAATAAATCCGACAAGCGCAAACATTTCATAACTGACCACAAAGACCTTAGCGTCACTCTGAGGTTTTAGGCAGAGAATACCACAGATCAAGATGCATCAAAAGATAGCTCACTATATCCCAAACACAGATGTGTTTGCTTGTCCAAACAGGGCCACATTTTCCTTAATTTTAGTTCTTTTGAGATTGTTTCCAAATCACTTCTTACACGGATATTAAAAACAAAATTAATGTGACATCGATTTTGACCTCCAGTCCTGCTTCCCCGAACGGTCCCTCTCAATTTACAGTAACTCCATCTCCTCAGCTTCCTTGGAATCACCACTGACTACACAATTCCTTTCCTATTTTACAGCCAAAACCAAACGAAATTCTGTTGAATTCACTTTGAAAATATATCCAAATGCGATCACTTGTCTTCTCTCTCATTGCCGCAATCCTTGGGTGCCATAGTCTCTGACCAGGATTAGTGCAATGGCCTTCAACTAATGTCTCCCTGCCTCCAGTCATTGTCTCCTCACACTCTGTTCTCCATGAGGCAGCCAGAGAGAGCCTCATAAAACACGTCAGATCTTGTAATTCAGGGGTCCCTGAGCCCTGGGTCACAGTCCATGTCCAGTTAGGAACCTGGCTGCACAGCAGGAGGTAAGCAGCCAGGGAGCCAGCTAAGCTTTATCTGTATTTACAGCCCCTCCCCATGGCTTGAATTTACCACCTGAGCTCCGTCTGCTGTCAGATCAGCATGGCATTAGATTCTCATAGGAGCTTAAACCCTAGTGGGAACTGTGGATCTAGGTTGGAATCTAGGATCTGGGTTGCATGCTCCTTATGAGAATCTCATGCCTGATGATCTCTCACTGTCTCCCATCACCCCCAAATGGGACCATCTAGCTGCAGGAAAACAAGTTCAGGGCTCCCACTGATTTTACATTATGGTAAGTTATATAGTTATTTCATTATATATTGCAGTGTAACAATAATAGAAATAAAGTGCACAATAAACACAATGCACTTGAATCCTCCAGAAACCATCCGCCCCCACAGCTGAGTCAGTGGAAAAACTGTCTTCCACGAAACTGGCACCTGGTGCCATAAAGGGGTTGGTGACCACTGCTGTAATTCCTCTGCTTAAAACCATCCAGGGGTTTCTCATTTAATTCAGAGAATACTCCAAATTCTTTTCAATGACCCACAAAGCCCTACCCAGTCTATCCCCATTATCTTGCTATCACCTCTTCTTAACTATCTCCCTCCTTACCCAACTCCACAGCATCAGCCAACTTGCTTGTCCTACTGTGGTTGGGCATACTTCAACCTTTGCTCTTTCTTGCATGTTCCTTTTGCCTGGAATGCTCTTTACACTCACACCAAATCTATACCACTTGTTCCCCCACCTCCATCAGGTCTTAGCTTCAATGACACTCCTTCAGTGAGCCCCTTCATGACTCCTGCTTAATAACAGAATCTCACCTTCACCACATATTCCCGTTACCCTTACGCTGTTGTTAGCACTTAACAACACCTACCAGAGTACATAGTTTTTAACATACTAAATAGAAATGACAATTTCTAACATGCTGTGTATTCTAGTTATTTATTGTTTATAATCTATTTCACCCACTAGAATAGGAGTTGCAAAGGTAGGAATGTTTATCTATTTGTCAATTCATCTCCAGAGTATAAAATAGTGACTACACATAAAAGGAGCTAGATCAAAACTTGTTGAATGTGGCCTGGCACAGTGGCTGACACCTGTAGTGCCAGCACTTTGAGAGGCTGAGGTAGGAGGATCTCTCAAGCCCAGGAGTTTGAGATCAGCCTGAGAAACATGGCAAAGCCCCGTGTCTAAAAAATCATACAAAAAATTAGCTGGGCATGGTGGTGCATATATCTGTGGTCCCAGCTACTTGGGAGGCTGAAGTGGGAGGATCACCTGACCCAGGAAGGTTGAGGCTGCAGTGAGCCATAATGGTGTCACTACACTCCAGTCTGGGCTGCAGAGTGAGATGCTGTCTCAAAAACAAACAAACAAACAACAACAACAACAACAACAAAAACCAGTTGAATTTGTTAAACCTTTCTACAAACTTCCCAGATTCCATTTTTTAGCATAGGCAAAGTTCCTGAAGAGTAGGAATCAAATATTTCATTTGTTTTCTTTCCATAGTGCTTTTTCCATAGTGCTTTCTGAACAATAGGAAACTCCAAACAGCCAGACATATCAATGGAAACTCCAGTACTCATTCAATTATTCAGATGCTTGGTGTGTCTCAAATAATAGTGACACAAAATATGATTTTCAGATACAGTGGGATCCTGGGCAAAAGTATTTCCTGAATCATTTCTTTGCTTCTTCTCCAAATACTCAGAACCATCATATTTGCATCTGGATACACAAAGCCCAGTACATTGTCGCTCACACACCTGCCTTCTTCCAAGAACCTGCAAGTGACTCAGTTCTTGGCAACACCTTTTCCTCAACTTTTCTGCTCAGGGCAATTGTGCTCAGTAAGGTTCTTTGGAGGAAAGCTGTCTTTTTAGAGTAGATGTCTTAAGATGTAAATTACTAGTGAGATTAACCCTCCTAGGACCGTTGCATTTCAAAAAGAGAATTTACAAACCCAGTTAAATGTCCACTACTGTGGCATACTGAAAACAAATTATGGACCTTTTTTTCCCCCCCCTATTTCTGACCTATTCAGTATGCAGAACAGACTTTCTAACAGAACACCTATTCCTGTAAGAGTGCAGTCCCCTGGAATACACACGGTCAAGCTTCCAGATAATTAGAAATTTACTCACTCATTGATACCATCACTGAACACAATTACAATGAGAAAAGGGTCTCGTGTTAATATTTGAGCCTGTTTTGGTGACGTGTATGTCCGTTGTCAAAACATCTCGAAAGAAAAAATATATTCTGTCAGTTTGATGTTTGGTCGACACATAAATATGAAAGAGGAGAAAGGGAAGGAGAGAGAAATCTGAAACGCAGTGATGTTTGGTGTTATGTAAGTGAAACAGATTGGGGGTGAAGTATTAAATTATTCATTCTTCATTCCTTTATCATGACATTGCATAAACAAAAGTACATTTGTGTGGCTCTTTTAAAAGTTTTATAAGCATTTCTTATTGGCATGAGTTTTTTGCATTCTTAATAGTGACAAAGGGGAACAACAGAAAGACTCCCGTCTAAATATGCCTACGTGTGTGTTTTGAGCTAAACTGTATCCGCTGCCTTCTAAAATTTATATACTGAAGTCCTACTTTTCAGTACTCCAGAATGTGACTGTATTTGGAGACAGAGCATCTTAAGAGGTAAAGTATAATGAGATCTGCAGGGTAGCCCTAATCTACTATGACTGGTGTCCTTAAAACAAGAAGCAATTTTGACACGAAAAAGACACCAGACATGTGCACACACAGAGGGAAGACGATGTAAGAACACAACCACAAGATGGCCATCTGTAAGCCACTGAGAGTGGTCTTGGAGCAAACTCACCCTAATGATACAGAGGGTGAAGGCTTGGAAGACTGAGTGGGTGGAGGGGGCGGATGATGAGAACTTACTTAATGGGTACATTGTAGGTAATTTGGGTAATGGATACTCTAAAAGCACTGACTTGGCCACCATGCAATCTATGCATATAGCAAAATTGCACTTGTACCCCATATACTTATACAAATTTCAAAAAAGAAGAAACCCACCGTGCTGACAGCTTGAGTTTGACTTCTAGCCTCCAAAACTGTGAGAAAACTTCTATTGTTTAAGACACCTAGTCTCTGGTATTTTGTTACAGCAGCCACAGCAAACTAACAAACAGTGTAGTTATTTTGAAAGCACTCAGAGAAAAACAATGCCTAACTAACGGAAGAATAATAATACAAATGGCAACTGACTTTCATCCAAAAAAAAAAAAAAAAAAAAAAGAAAGAAAGCCAGAAGATAATGAAATGGCATCTTTAAGGTACTGGGGAAAACTTATCAATTCAGAATTCTATATCCAGAAAAAAAAAAATCCTTAAAAATGAGGATAAAATAAACACATTTTCAGATAAACATAATCTGGCAAAATGTATCACCAAGAAACCTGAATTGCTAAAGGAAGTCTTTCAGGCTTAGGCGAAACTTGAATCTGCACTAAAAGATGAAGACACTAAAATATGTAAATACCATGGGTAAATATAAAAGACTACTTTTTTCTCTTAGTTGTTTCCACAGACAATTGGTTTTTTAAGCCCCCACTCCTTGTAGAACAACTGATTGTTAAAAGCAAAAATATTAACATTGCACTGTGCACTTTTAATGTATTTCAGTGTAAGACATATGACAACAGACTAAACAACAAAGGGAACTATGGTATAAACAAATAATACTCTATAGTTGTAAAAAAATTACATTTTTTTTTGTGAAATGTTACAATATTAACTCTAGTTAGACTGTATTAAATATAAATATTATAATCCCAAGAGCAAGCACTAAAAAATAACATTAAAAGACATAGCTTAAAAATTATTAGAGAAATTAACAATTAGTGCTAAAAAATATTCAGTTAACCCAAAAGAAGATAGGGAGAAGAAACAGGAAAATCAAGAACGGTTACAAAAATTAGAAAGCACATCACAACATAGACATAAATCCAACTATATGAATAGTTACATTAAATGTAAAGGAACTAAACACTCAACTGAAAGGCAAAGATTTGCAGACTGTGGAGGAGGGAGGTGGAATGCACAAAAACCAATCATTTTCTATCTGTAAGAGACACGCTTTAACATGAAGACACAGGTTAAAAGTAGAATCATGGGACTAACACACCATGCAGACACTAATCCTAGAAAGTTTCTGTGAAGTAGGAGTTGAGGCACTGTTTATCTATAAATGTATGGAGTTTTTCCTGTCTCATTTTTTTGGAAAGATTTGTTTTTTCCATTTTTTGCAGTAGTTGCCTGTGAAGGCAAGAGACAGATATGAATAAGGGAACTTTCTCGGTTGAAGAAAGGGTTCTATATCTTGATCAGGTGTAGGTTAGGAGGGTGAATATATTTGTAAAACTAACCAAATCACACATTCAAGATTTGTTCATTTCGCTGTATGTAATTATTTCTCAGTTTAAAAAAGAGGAAGGCTCTTAAAGACATATTGACTAATAGCAATGGATAGAGTTTATTTAGATCCTGAGTTAATTTTTTTAAAACCTTATATATTGGTATATATAAAAATGGAAATAGTCTTAAATATTTGATGACATTAAGAAATTGTTATTTGCTCTAGCTGAGTAATAATGCTTTGTTTTTTATTTTATTATCTTTTAGAGAAACATTTTAAAGATTGAAGGATGAAATGAGCTAATGTTTGGGACTGGCTTCTAAATAGCATGAGGAGAGTTAGTAGTGGATGGGATATATATGAAACCAGACTGAGCAAGGGTTGATGACTGTTGAAGTTGAGAGATGGATACACTGGAGCTGGATACATTGTTTTCTTTTTAGAATTCTTTCTAATAAAAACATTTTTAAAAGGTAAAAAATCTTTCTGCCTTTGTACATAACTTTTTTCTAACTAAAAGACCTTTTCAGCCATTCTCTCATTTAAAGTTTGACACACCATTTCTCTCACCTTATGCTCTGTCTCAAACGGCACTTCTTCCTGTCTCCTTTATTCTGTCATGTACTCATTCTTCCCCTAGCATAATTAGCATCTGCTTCCAATGGTTCTTATTATTCTAAATTAATGGGACCATGTTTCCCTTCGAATCCGTGCTCTTTTCCAAGTGACAGAGCAACAACCCCAAAGGGATTTTTGAGTCCAGAAAAAAAACTGAGTGAATTTTAATATTAATATTAATGTATTTCCATATGTATCACCAAGAAAAACCTTCTTCTAATTAATATCAAGTGTTATTTATATGTTTGATGTCAACAATGTTTAAGAACTAATCCAGGAGATTCAAACTCATAGTTAGCTGGTAGTTCAAAAATTTTGACAATTTAACCACCCACTTTATGGGAAATACACACACACAGTGGTTAATAAACACTAACAGTGTGAATGGTGGAATTACATGGAACTTCCAATGGCTTCTTCACATCCTTTCTGTCTCTGAATGTTTGCAACTATTATTACTTTTACAATCAAAATAACTTATTTTTTAAAGTCAACTGGATAAGTATCTTTTAATCAGATGATGCCAAGGATAATATTCTATTCATTAGTCTTAGATAAGGAAGAGACTGAAATACAGTTAAAACAAATCCATCAGATGGAATGACTAATCTTTGCATCATTAATGCTGAGCCACTATCACTATATGCCTCCTACACGATGTAGTATGGGATACACACCATCATCTATGAAACACTCTTGCCAAAATGACCAGTGTGAATGCAATCAAACTCGTAGACCTACTTCCAATCGATTGAATATATGGGGGACAGAAAAGCAAGTGTTTAACAAGTTAAACATTACCATGAAGAATTGATCATCCAAATCCAGAAGGAGGACACAGGTAATCTTTTAGATCTCTTCATCATATCAATGTCAAAGGGGAAAAAGGAGGCACAGAGGAATCCACTTCCAATGTGATATAAAACCTGTAAAAGACATTTCAAGAGCAAATTAGGGAAAGGTGGTTATGGATTGAATATTAGATACTCTAAGAAATTAGTGTTAATTCCACATTGTGGATTATGACTATGAGGTACATATTCTTGTTTCTCTGCAATACACCTGAAATATTCAGGGGTAAATGCCAAGCTGTCGATAACTTAACTTACAAAGCAAAACAATTGGTCAAAAATTATGTTACCTGTGGAGGGTCTTGACTACAAGTTGTTCAACTTCTTGGCATTTTGAACAAAGAATTGGACCAAACGCACAAACAAAGCAATGAAAGAATGAAGTAATAAAAGCAGAGCTTTATTGAAACAAAAGTACACTCCACAGAACGGGAGCGAGCTCAATCAGGTGGGTCAAGAGTGCTGGTTAAGCAATTTTCTAGGGTTTAAATACCCCCTAGAGGTTTCCCATTGGTTACCTGGCTATACCCTATGTAAATGAACGAGTGGCCTGAGACCACTCTGACTGGTTGCAGGAGGAGACCAATGAGAAATACTTTCCATTTTTCCTCTGCCACACAGTGGAAAGTAGGGGGATGACTGCAAAGGGAGTAGCCTCTGATCCTCTGATCCATACTTAGGCATGGAGGAGGGCGGTTTCTTTGGATTCAGTTCTAGAAAGTCAGTGTGAATCAGCCTTATAGACCCTACCTCCAGACCCTATTCTCCTGCCTCAATTAGATCTAGGTAGTAGTATTATAGTAGGCTCAAAAATGGTTGGTGCCCCAAAATATATCCACATGCCATTCCTGGGACCTGTGAATGTTACCTTATGTACCCAAAAAAAGAGGTCTTGGAAGATGTGATTAGTTTAAGGATCTTGACATGGGAGATTATCCTGGATTATCTGGTCAGCCCTAAATGCAATCACATGTATCCTGATAGGACAGGCGGAGGGATATTAAACACACACAGTGGAGAAAGTGATGGGAAAATAGAGAAGAGAGAGTTGAAGATGCTGGTCTTGAAAACTGGAGTGGTACACCTATTCAACACAGTGTTGGAAGTTCTGGCCAGGGCAATCAGGGAAGAGACAGAAATAAAGGGTATTCAATTAGGAAAAGAGGAAGTCAAATTGTGCCTGTTCACAGATGACATGATTGCACATTTAGAAAACCCCACTGTCTTAGCCCAAAATCTCCTTAAGCTGATAAGCAAATTCAGCAAAGTCTCAGGTACAAAATCAGTGTGCAAAAATCACAAGCATTCCTATATACCAATAACAGACAGACAGCCAAATCATGAGTGAACTCACATTCACAATTGCTTCAAAGAAAACAAAATACTAGGAATCCGACTTATAAGGAATGTGAAGGACCTTTCCAAAGAGAACTACAAACCACTGCTCAGTGAAATAAAAGAGGACACAAACAAATGGAAGAACATTCCATGCTCATGGATAGGTAGAATCAATATCATGAAAATGACCCAAGGTAATTTATAGATTCAATGCCATCCCCATCAAGCTACCAATGACTTTCTTCACATAATTGGAAAAAAATACTTTAAAGTTCATATGGAACCAAAAGAGAGCCCCCATTGCCAAGACAATCATAAGCAAAAAGAACAAAACTGGAGGCATCATGCTACGTGACTTCAAACTACACTACAAGGCTACAGTAACCAAACCAAAACAGCATAGTACTGGTACCAAAACAGATATGTACACCAATGGAACAGAACAGAGGCCCTCAGAAATAACACCACACATCTACAACCATCTGATCTTTGACAAATCTGACAAAACCAAGAAATGGGGAAAGGATTCCCTATTTAATAAATGGTGCTGGGAAAACTGGCTAGCCATAAGTAGAAAGCTGAAACTGGATTCACTCCTTATACCTTATGCAAAAATTAATTCAAGATGGATTAGAGACTTAAATGTTAGACCTAAAACCATAAAAACCCTAGAAGAAAACTGAGGCAATACCATTCAGGACATAGGCTTGGGCAAGGACTTCATGACTAAAACACCAAAAGCAACAGCAAGAAAAGCCAAAATAGACAAATGGGATCTAATCAAACTAAAGAGCTTCTGCACAGCAAAAGAAACTACCGTCAGACTGAACAGGCAACCTACAGAATGGGAGAAAATTTTTGCCATCTACCCATCTGACAAAGGGCTAATATCCAGAATCTACAAAGAACTCAAACAAATTTATAAGAAAAAAAACACAAACAACCCCATCAAAAAATGGGCAAATGATATGAACAGACACTTCTCAAAGAAGACATCTATGCAGCCAACAGACAAATGAAAAAATGCTCATCATTGCTGGTAATCAGAGAAATGCAAATCAAAACCACAATGAGATACCATCTCACACCAGTTACAATGGCAATCATGAAAAAGTCAGGAAACAACAGATGCTGGAGAAGATGTGGAGAAATAGGAATGTTTTTACACTGCTGGTGAGAGTGTAAACTAGTTCAACCATTGTGGGAGACAGTGTAGTGATACCTCAAGGATCTAGAACTAGAAATACCATTTGACCCAGCAATCCCTGGATGTATAATCCAGCAAACTCAAAGGATTATAAATCATGCACACATATGTTTATTGTGGCACTATTCACAATAGCAAAGACTTGGAACCAAATGTCCATCAATGATAGACTTGATTAAGAAAATGTGGCACATATACACCATGGAATATTATGCAGCCATAAAAAATGATGAGTTCATGTCCTTTGCAGGGACATGAATGAAGCTGGAAACCATCATTTCCAGCAAACTATCACAAGGACAGAAAACCAAACACCGCATGTTCTCACTCATAGGTGGGAATTGAACAATGAAATCACTTGGACACAGGTCTGGGAACATCACACACCAGGGCCTGTCATGGGGTAGGGGGCTAGGAGAGGGCTAGCATTAGAAATACCTAATGTAAATGATGAGTTGATGGGTGCAGCAAACCAACATGCCTCATGTATACCTATGTATCAAGCCTGCACGTTGTGCACATGTACCCTGGAACTTAAAGTATAATAAAATGAAATAAAATAAAGAAAGAAAATCAGAGTGGTGTGGTCACAAGCCGAGTAGTACCACCAACCACCTGAAAATGGAAGAAGCTAGAAACAAATTATCTCCGAGGGTCTTAGCAGCAAGTGCAGTCCTGGTAACACACTGACTTCAGCCAGGTCCAGAACAGTAAAAGAATAAACCTCTGCTGTTTTAGGCCACCATGTTTTTGGTGATTTGTTACAACATCTAGAGGAAACTAACACATGTTTTTCTGGGGATTTACTGTAATTTTCTCTCCTTCTGAATGCAACAAAATTCTTATAATAAAAGAGTTTAGTCTGTCAATTTTTTAAAGATCCGGATCCAAATGCATGTTTTAAGGAAAAACAGTATTTTTAAAAATTATTTCAAAGAAAAGATGATACATACAAATACAAAAAAACAGGCATTAATATCAGATCATTGCCTATGTTATTCTGTATTAATGACACACCAAAATTTTAAAATCATTATTTTCTTTTTTTTTTTTTTCTACTTTAAAACATCCTTCTTATTTGACAATTATTGAATTACTTTATAGGCAATGTGTAAGCTAGTAAACCACAAACTATATTATGGAGATAAAACTGTAGGAACTAATCTCTCAAGAACCAATGGCAAGTGATATAAAATATAGCACTTGTAGGCTTTCTGATATTTTTCATATTGTGGTTTCCAAGTCATTCTTAATTTTGTAAACTATTTTTTTGTGAATTTTCTCTCCTCCAAAAAATACAACATAAGTTATCCAAATTTACTGCCATAATCAGAGTCTATTTTGGCAAAGAAAGTTATTGGCAACAAAAAAGGGTAGTGGTTCAGAGGAGTGTGGAAACCCTTTCAAGTGATCTCTCATATTTTGTATGATCTTGTTTTTCCTTCTCATCACAAGATATTTTGGCTTGGAATTAACAACCTAGCAAGAGCAGATGAACTGCTACATCATCACACACTAAAAGAAGACAGCACAAAATATGTCTAATTTATAATGAATTTTCAAAGTAATTTCCTTTTTAATGGTACTGGATTTTGCAGTGTAGATAGACTGGTAAATGGTTGGCACAGATACACAAGGGTAATCCAATAGAAATTTAGGAGCAGCTTGAAAAGAAAAATTATTCACTCACCCTTTTTAAGCCAACTTTTTTTCTGAGAAAGAGCACATATTTTAATGTTTGTGTATGAAAGAGAATTATAGGTAGGGAAATGGGAATGAAGGAGCTGGAAGTGGAGTGAAGTTGTGGAAATATTTAAAGACAGTGGATAATCCAAAATATAACTGAATTTGGAATGGAAATTCACTCTTACATTTTAATGTGCATGTGTCTGAGGTTCTTGTGATTCGTAACATTTGAACAGAATTACAGATCTCTGTTTCAAGGACCACTAAGTCTTGAGTAGCTGGAAAAGTGACCTCCTGTCTCCATTTTCCTATGTATTGAACTTCTCTCTGCTTTCCATTCTACATTAGGAATAGTTAGCACATCTCTCAGCTTGCCACCGAGTAAACCCCTTCTCCCTAGAGGATCGCTATCCTTACCCTTCCCTTCATGCCTGGGCATGATGGATGGGAGAAAGTTGTGTTGCTGGATATGGCTAACACATTGATGAGTCCATGGCAACCGTTCTGCTTGATCTGGTGAGGAGTGCACCTAGGAACCACTCCTACGCAAGATAAACTCTATGTCAAACCATACAGTGGACCCACCTATGAAAATCATCGTTTCTAAATCATCTTGGAACCACCTTATACAAAGAAAATATTGCAAACTGCTAGAAGTGAAATCTTCAAGTCCGTTTCAATTCTGCTGCCATCCGAATACTTTCTATAAATCGCCCCAGTCTCGGGTTATGAGGAAGTTAAAGAAACTATGAGAAACACATGATACAATGTTACTGCATGACATACGGGGTTATGACTTGTTTACAGTGGGAGCACTCAGTGTTATAAAAGATTAAAATTCTCCATTAATTAATACCTGGGTTAAGTGTGAATAGAATCACATTTCTAAAATAACATTTTTAGAATTTAGTAAAATTGTTCCAGAGTTTATTTAGAAGGGTATATTTTCAAATGCTCAGAAAATTTTTAAGGAACAAAGAGAACAGCAACATTTAAAATAATAATTAAAGTGGCAGGGTGATGATGCAGAGAAACAGTGCTGGAAGAAAATAGAGCTCACATCAGAAACAACTACATAGGTAGATATAGCACATAATAAAGACAGGACTGCGAATGAATGGGAGGAAAGACATTTATTATTAACAGTGTTGGCAGAACTCACCGGCCATTTGAAAAATAAATAAATAAATCTGTATTTTTACCACGCTTCTAACACTAACATCAAGTCCAAATGGAACAAGCACTTAAAGGTAAAACATTAAGATAATGGGGAAAAAATCACTTACATATTTGTATAATTTTAGCCACAGTGCATGTTTCCTGGCTGGGCATGGTGGCTCACGCCTATAATTCCAGCATTTTGGGAGGCTGAAGTGGGAAGCTTGCTTGAAGCCCAAGAGTTCGAGACCAGCAACGCATTAAAACAAAAAGTTATTAGCTGAGTGGTGGTATACACCTGTAGTCCCAGCTACTTGGGAGGCTGAGGAGGGAAGATCACTTGAGCTCCACAGGTTGAGGCTGCAGTGATCATGCCACTGCACTTTAACCTGGGTAACAGAGCAAGACACTGTTTCAAAAGAAAAAATACAACAACAGCTTTTCTCAGCTCAAAGCAAAAATTATAAAGTAAAAGGTAAATGTACACATAGAAAGAGAAAAACATAACTATTGTACACAAAGATATGTAATACATAGACATATAATATTATAAATAGAAAATTAATACCTACATCAGAAAATAAGTAAACTTTAAGAAGTAAAAGAAAAAACTAAATAAATATTTATAGCCTATATGACAATAGGTAAATCTCCTTGATACGATGACATTTTCTTCTCAGTCAACAAGGAAAGGTATCAGATTCATTTTTAATTGGGCAAGGAGTGTTAGGATTCATTTCGCGGAGGACACAAGACGAGTGGCCATTAATCATTGGAAACGCTGACCAAACTCACAAATAATTAAATTCAGATAACAATAAAACATCATTTTTCAACTATCAAATTGGTAGTGGTCAAAAGGTTAATAATACCCGATATTGGCAAGAACATGGGAAAACAAGTTCTGTCATGTGCTGTGAGTGGGAGTGTAAAATTGGGCTAATTTTTTGGAAGGAAAAATGGAAACATCTATTAAAATGTTTAATATTCATATTCTTTAACAATTTCACATCTAAGAACTTTTCCACACACAAATATGCAAAGAAATGTGAATGATAACATTTTTTTGCCTCATGGTTTATAATGATGAAAAAATTAGGAACTGATAGCTGCGCCCAGTGGCTCACACCTGTAATCCTAGCATTTTGGGAGGCCTAGGCGGGGCCGATCCCCTGAGGTCAGGAGTTCAAGACTAGCCTGGACAACACGGTCAAATCCTGTCTCTACTAAAAACACAAAAATTAACTGGGTGTGGTGACCCGCGCCTGTAATCCCAGCTACTCGGGAGGCTGAGACAGGAGAATCGCTTGAACTCTGGAGGTGCCGTGAGCCGAGATCACACCACTGCACTCCAGCTTGGGCAACAAAGTGAGACTCCATCTCAAAAAAAAAAAAAAAAAAAAAAAAAAGCACCAATTAAAGTTTTATCAACGAAGAAAAATTAAAATTAAATATGTTGACATGGAAAGACATTCAAGACATTATTATTATTAAGTCTACAAAAGATAGTTGCCAAACTAGATATATGATACTATTTTTCTTAAGAAACTATTTATATGCCTAGGTATATATGTCCATGCAGCATACATGCACACATATCTGAAGGAAAATTCATCACTCTTTACAGTGATGACTTCTGAATATGAAAAGTATGAGGAAATTTCAGGAGGAGCTGAGGCATAGAAATAGGCAGTGTGAACTGGAAGAACCAATCCAGGATGGTAAAAACAGTTAGAGGCACCAACCTAGTATAAGTAAATAAAAACAAAAAATAAAAGAGACCTAAGTACCAGCGTGCCGTCTCCTCTCCCTGTACCACCCCAGCCCTCACCACATGCCACCCCTTCTCCGTGCAGCCCTATCCTGGCCTTCCCTGAAAGGCTTCCCTGTAGATCTCTGTTGGCTTCAGTCAGTGGGGCACTGGCAGGGAACTGAACAGCAAGAAGAGAGGGGTCAGGGTCTTTCTTCCCTTCTTCCTTACTGTCTTAGCGCTGTGTCTTGTAAAAATCAGGTTCAGTAAGGAAAGATTTTATTCTAAAGAAGTATTGCGGGGTGGGGAGACTATCGCACTGGGAGAAATCTCTGATGATAACGTCAGAAAGCTCTGATGATAACATCCGCCAAGTATCACCGGAGTTGGGCAAAAGGAGATTTTCTTGTATAGGGAGGAGGAAACAAGGCTAGGAAAAAACAAGCACGGGAGAGTGGGATGAAGGGGTGAGGTGACGGGCAGTGACTCACGGATGCTCTCCTCCAAGGCCAGCCTTGTCCCTGGAGGGGCTGAAGACTGGCTCAGACAGAGGGTGGGCCAATGTTCAGGTACCTGGGGGAAGGGAAAAGCTTAACCAAAGTTTGATTAACAAACGTTTTATTCTCATTGATCAGTGAGGACAAGTAGTTCGGCTAATCATTTATGAGGCCAACAATGGGAATTTGGGGGGTCTGTGTCTGGCCTTGTCACAGGCAAACAAGGTGGTGGCTGGGGCAGGAGGGACTCCCTTGATTCTTATCTAGGTCATGCGGGGAAGGGTAGTTCCTTGCAGTAAGCAGTTTCCCAGAATGCGAAGGGTAGAAGATTTCTTAACGTTTCCTCTTTTCCAGAATCCCAGGGCTTGGGTAAAGTTCAAGTTTGTCAGCCTCCAGCAATGTGGGCCTTTCTCTGCAACTACAGAAGGCTTAGGGCTGTCCTCAGGCTTCCTGCTGTGACCCATTTCCTCACCCGCCTCCTCAGCCCTAGAGCTCAGGACGCCACCCGCTATTGATGGTCTCTGGGGATCTCAACATCCTCTGTTGGTTCCTTAACTCACACTCCTACCACCTGCTCTCAGTTTAAATGATTAAAGCCTCATCATCAGTTCTGAGCTCAACTCTATGTCCTGCTGTGGCCCTGGTGGCTTGTAACAATCAGTTAAAAAATTAATGTTACTCTTCATTTTGTGACATCAAGTTTCTTTTTAAGGCAGCCACAGGTTACCAGCTAAATAAGGTAGATGTCGAGGTGCCAATACAGCGAAGAGACTGAACCTGAAGTTAGCTTGTTTCATTTATTCTGGAAAATCACCAAAACGTATATCACGGTTAATACATTGTCAAAGGGTCCTAATCTTGTTCTGCTTGAAGACAATACCTAAGTTTGATTTTATCATTGTCAAAAAGCTTTTATGAGGCACCAATAGGAGACACTAACTTGGAAACATCGGGCCAGGAAGGCCTTGAGTCTCTTAGTCCAGGGATCCCAGGGTTTTGTTGCAGTGGTGGTGGTTCAACATGGCACCTGCTGCCCCACTGCAGGCCCAAGCTGAGCTGAGAGAAGGAAGAAACTTGGGCCACACTGCACTGCTTACTATGCTTCCCTCTGCCCGCTTTCTCTCCTGCTGCAAACAGGAAGAGATCTTTCTTTTATTTCTCTTACATCCTGCCTTCTTCTTGTCTCCAGATAAGCCTTCATGGCTTTTCTAAACAGCAAAGGGAGTGTTCTATCAAGCAGGGTCTCCAAGCCCAGTTGTTAACATGGCAAAAGTGGAAATAAATGAATATGGAAAATCCATTCTTAAGACAATAGCTGACTTTACCAGGCTATTGTTTTGCCAAACAGTTCAATTTTAGACTCAAGAGCTGAGTATCTTCTTAGCCTTTCCCTCTGCAGCCGTTTGGTGGCTAATGTCAGTTGCCACCTGAGCAGAAGATATTTTGGGTGAGATGAACTCAGGTCCTATATTCACTAGGGCAATAGTGAGAGGAGAGCTGTTAAATGATTTGTTATATATCCCACATCACAGCACAGCCTCTTAATTAAAACACCCAGGCAGCGATTGCAGTGCGAGCCTTCGGGAGCACAGGGGCACTTCACTCACCACATGGAGACTTGTGAGATGCAAAAAGCCAGAAGCCCATCCCCACGTGGAAGGAGGTGCACCTTTTGCTGTAACCCGTCAAGCTGTGGAGGTGAAGGACTCATGCACAATGGAACTACAATCCTATTTACATAGCCATCAATTACACTTGCAGAACTATTCCAGATAAGGTTTGTGTGGCATTTTTGTATTGACACAGCAGTCATAAACCAACAAGAATTATCAATACTTAGTAGATATGAAAACAGTTAAACAACAAAGCCCCCAGAAACCTAGCATTATATTGCAAGATCCTTCAGGAAGCTTGACTGTGAGACAGATTTGTGGGCTCTGACTACAGCCTCAGAGGCGCAGTGCAGACTGTATTCAAAATCCCTCTTGGAAAGCTTTTGCACTCAAAGGGAGCCCAAGAGTAACACTTCTCCACTGATCTATGTGTAGTTTAGGCAGCAGAGACTAGGAACATAAATAATAGCAATGGAAATTCAGCTTATTAAGTTTTACAGTTGTGGCAAAGAGTTTCTGAGTCTTAGACTGGAGTTTCACAAATGAAAACAAGGCAGAAAATATTGTCTCCATTGACACAAAGAAGAAAGCAGTCTGCCAGAAAACAGAGAAGCATGTGCCAGGGGTACTGTTTGTCCAAGCACTTGCTTGAAACTCATTTGATGCTAAACAGTGGTCAAATGACAACATCCAATTCCAAAACTTACTGCTGCCCAAAGTACCCCCAATACGTGACCTTCCCAAGCCTCTCTTGTTAGAAACCAAGAGCTATTTTATCAAGTTGAATTCATCAAAAAAATTTTATCGGGTTCATTTTGAGTGACACCCTTTCAGTTCTGCAAATATAATGAAGCAGAACCAAAAAACGGTATTGTGTGAATTGTTAGGGTCAGGAACTGTGGATCTGTAGGCAACCTTACCATCAGAACAGCAGCTTCCCAGTGGTTCTCCTTGGCAGAGGTTGGATGTGGAAACATAACACACAGGACCCATCATCTTACTTAAGCTGCAAGGCATTCTGGTTGTCTAATGCAGTAAACAAACCACTGAAAAATAGTTGGTCAGGGTTCAAGACCAGCCTTGGCAACATAGCAAGACCCTGTCTCTAGAAAAAAAAAAATTATCTGGGCATGATGGTGTGCACCTGAAATCTCAACTACTCGGGAGGCTGAAGCAGGTGGATTGCTTGAGACCAAGGGTTCAAGGTAACAGTGAACTATGATCATACCACTGCACTCCCAGGCAACAGAGTAAGACCCTGTCTCAAAAAACAAAAAGAAGTAAAATAGTTACTAAAACAATAATTTTAGTTTGCTTTTCAATCTAAGGGTTGACTGGGCTCAGCCAGGTAGTTCCTGAATTCTTGCTCCAGGTCTTCTAACTACAGTCAAAACAGTCAGAAGATGCCTGGGGCTTCTTCACTCACACCACTGACAGAAAACTCAAACAGCCAGGGACTGGCTCTCCCTCTCAGGCATGTGCTCTGCTCGCCTGAAGCCCTCAGGGGTGTAAGCCTTCCTCCTACGTGAGTGTCCCCAGACAATCTGGCAGATGCTTCAGGTTCTTTTCTAACCTGCCTTCTGGGAGTCAAGGGCATCACTTCCACCAAACTCTATCATGGGAGGCGTTAAAAAGCCCACTCAGTTTCAAGGAAGGATTCTTAGCTGCCACCCCATGGTGGCAGGCATTTCAGAAAATGTACAGACCTGTTTTTAAACCATCTCATAGGGGGTTGACACCACTACTATTGTCTTTGTGAAAACCCATGAGAAACAGAACAACACTGCATAGTCTAGAAGGAAAGATATTTTTCAAACACCAAGATGGGGGTTCTTGAAAGCCAGGCACCAATAGAAGTGCCTCAAAACCAAAAAGAGAGCAGGAATCCACATCAGGACACAATCCCAGCCCATCCTATCTGACAGCTGCTTCAGAACCCAAGTGATGAGAAGTTTCTAGTTTAATACAAGATTCATAGGGCAATTATGCCATAAATTATGGATAATTTTCTTCAAGTATTTGCACATGATTTCGCTCTTAAAAACCTCTATGTATTTCTGTATAATTCAACTCAGAGCATGAATTAAATTCTTCTCAACTCATCCTTTTTTCTTATAAACCTCAACTTTAAAAAACCTCATTTGATATTACAGTAAAAACTTAGTTCAACTTCCATCACCGTTCTAGGATCCATATTAAAAATACAAAGTAGAACCATAGAGAATGGGTTTAATTTGGGACTGTCTCCATTAGTAACTGTCACCTCCTTTACCGGCACATAGAATTTCAAGGAGGAAGAAACTCAATCAAACCTATGTATACATATTTTTAAAAGGTTATAATGAGTATCCAAGGCATCAACACTACCATGAAGTCATTAATTTCTTTCAGCTATCTAATGTCAGCTATTACCTTCAAAAGATTCAGATCTATAAATAACTCCAAAATGGAGAAAACTGAATTATAATTTACAGCTGTACTATTATTACTGTATAATTAGAAATTGGGTAAAACAATTGCCCTTAACCAACTTTTGAATAAATCAATCAGAGGGATTTGATAACTGTAGACACTTATTTCATGTAAAACTAGGATTAATAATTAAAGATTGACAAAAACTTATGTAAAAGGTTGAGGCTAGGTGAATGTTTTTCATTACAAGATAATTTTTTGCTATATTAAACAATTAACTTGTCCAATGCATCCATTAACCATTACTGTCTAATTTTATAAGTGGAAGAAGAAAAGTATTTATATGTCTTAACATCTACCTGGCCAGAGAATGTCATTCTTTCAGCAAAGATTTCTGGTCTCATATTAGACCATATCTTAATACAAATGCATGAAGAGCATATCATTTGAAAATTGTTCTGATGTGTTGAACTTAATGATCTAATCACACTTTTGTCATTATGATGAAGAACTAACACTTGTCAGGTAATAGAATTAAATTTAAATAGAAATGCTCATATATTTAATGGCTAATTTGGAAGAATAAGCTTTTTAAATTCAAAATTCACTTAACAAAAAACTATTGAGTAATTAAGTTCATGATTGCACTTTAATCTGAGAAACACGTGAGAGTTTGAAACATTGAAAGTGTTAGGAGTACATACTCAAAAATGCCATCTGTTCTAATACAACTGCCCACTCTTTGGTTGGTTTCAATCCTAATTTTTCTCCTATTTCATAGTATTTTGTAATCCCCTCTTTTCTTAGGGACACATGTGTGCAGCTCCTGGTTTCACTGTAGGAGCTTTGTCTCATTCGCCTCATGCAATTTCTCACATATTAAGTCAGCCCACAGTCACCTCCTTCCTCATCCAATATGAGAGGCAGAGATTATTAATATGCTGGGTCTATCTGCTTCATAGTATGGGATAGAAGTCCATGGAAAGTAATGCTCTGTTATGCCTCCGTATCACAAAGGCTCACAGCTAAGGTAAGATGGGGGCTAGCGGAAGCGGTTGTGTAATGGAGCTGACTCACACCAGTGGCTCACAAGAGCTGGCTGCTAGACTCTCAGGAATCCTGTAAGCTGGCTGTTAAGGTATTGCTAGCTTAAAATAGGTCACGATGGGAACATTTACACCACGAAAATCAGCAAACCCTACAAACCAGAGCTTTTATGGCGGGGAGGACAGGGAAATTCATTGCTGAACATTGACCAGCACACCACTCTGTTGAAGAAAAGAGTGTTTACTATATGATATGCTACTTTCATAAAAAGATAATTGTACTTAATTCTCACAGCAAAGCTACAAAATAGGCATTATCATTACCTGCTTTTTCAGAGAAGAAAACTGAGGCTCAGAAAAGTAACTTGCTGGAATTTGAACCACATCCAAAGGGTTTTAAAATCTAAAGCGGTCGTCTTTTTTACCTCACTAACCTCTCCCGTCTGCTTGTTTCTTTCCCGTAGGATTTTAGGATTGGGTGATATCTTAAATGTTCTCTAGTCCTGTCAGCTTGTCGCTGAGATCTGCAGTATAATAAACCCCTAAAATGATTGTCCTGCCAATGTCTGAACACTTCCAGTGTCAGGAAGCTCACGACCTCAGACCATTCCGTTTGAAGGCTCTTACTCTTAGGAAACGCTTTCTTATTTTGAATGGAAAACGCCATTTTTGCCTTCAACTGTCGGTTCTTGTTCTCCCCACAGAAAATTTGAGAACGGTAAAAGCTTTTTAGGTTTCTATGAACTTAGCATGCCAGGAGACCTAGAAAATGGAGGGGAAATCAATGCATTTGTCTCCGTTTTGCCTTTTTTTTAATTTACATGCATCCATCCACCCATCCTGCAAGCATTTGTTGATCAGCTTATCAGTGATCTCTGCTGGACTACATGTTGGATGCTTAAAGATGAGTGCAATAGTTGCTGACCTTAAGAAGCTCAGCTGCTAGACCCTCGCCACTCAAAGTGCGGTCCTCAGACGAGCAGCACGTCACCATTTCCTTGGAAATGCAGAAGCCTAGATTCCTCTCAGAACCCAGAGCTACCAAATCAAAGTCTGTACTTTAACAGGGTCCCACACAGGATTCCTTTGCCCCCTACGTGTTGAGAAGTCGTAGTCTCAACTGAAATGAATATTTTACTTCTCTACAGCAATGCACTTCCATTATTCACCATAGTTTATGTTTTAATGAAATATTTTCCTTAGTATCTATGAAGCACCCACATAGCTCTTTGGAGATGCTGGTCTTTATCTATATAGTTCTTTCTGTTTTAAAGGGTTTTTATCAAAGGTAACAAAGTTGTGTCAAAAATGTGTCAAAGTTGTGTCAAAGTTGTGTCAAAAATGTTTCATCTAGCTGGGCACGGCGGCTCATACCTGTAGTCCCAGCACTTTGGGAGGCTGAGGCAGGCAGATCACTTGAGGTCAGGAGCTCAAGACCAGTTTGGCCAACATGGTGAAACCCCGTCTCTACTAAAAATACAAAAATTAACCGGGCATGGTGGCGGGCACCGGTAATCCCAGCTATTCAGGAGACTGATGCAGGATAATTGCTTGAACCTCGGAGGTGGAGTTTGCAGTGAGCCAAGATCACCCCACTGCACTCCAGCCTGGGAGACAAAGCAAGACTCTGTCAAAAAAAAGAAAGAAAGAAAGAAAGAGAGAGAGAGAGAGAGAGAGAGAGAAAAGAAAGAAAGAAAATTTCATCTTAAGCTGATTTTCAGAGTTCACACACACTTTTTAATGACTATAATAAAAGCCCCCAAATTGCCATGATTTCAATATATTATGCATGAGTCATGTCATAGTTTATAGCTGTGTTTGGTTGCATGTTTCTGTTTCTCTGCCGTCTGTATTCAGAGTTCACACATTCAGTTTTTCTTTGAGAAAGTCCTGCCGGGAAGGACACTGCAGACAGAGAAGGTCCATTGTTCATCATAGATAATATCAGCATTTGCTTAAGGGTACCACAGCAAGATCCGTCCAGATTCAAGAGAGATCTATTTTCTTTTCCTCTTCTTCTGAGTTACTGGACATATTTATCTCCTCTTTGAAGAAATGGCCTTTGACCTAGGAGCTCATCCCTTAACAGGTCGGAAGTCTTTTCAGTCTACACTTAATCCCAAAACAAGAAAAGAGAAATGAAAAAGCAACCACAATACATACACATTGCAAAGCAAGACAGGGTTTGAGGTGGTATTTTAATCATGGAGCCTATGGGGATATTTTAAATGTATAGGTTGGATTGAAAACTTAAAACATCAAAGTTCTCATCCCTTGGTGTATACACACTGCTGTTATAACAAAGTACATCTGCTTCCAAACCTCTACAACATACATATGTGATATGTACCAATAATACTAACAATATACCACTGCACTTTCTTCCAAGATATTTTTGTTGCCAGAGTACACTATTTTTTCTCTGATACACAGTAATTTAATTACTCCCAAAAAGTGAGAACAATATTACAACACAACATTTATCACAAAGAATCCTCAGAAAACAAGTAATTCTAAATGGCTAGAGTTTTAGCCCTATTTATATCCCAAACAACTTTTTTGTTTTTATTCTCTTCATGATATAGTTTGGATCTGTGTCCCCTCCCAAATCTCATGCATAATTGTAATCCCGTGTTGGTGGTGGGGCCTGATGGGAAGTGACTGGATCATAGAGGTGGTTTCTCCTGAATGGCCTAGCATCATCCCCCCGGTACTGACCTCGCCATAATGAGTGGGTTCTCATGAGA
This sequence comes from Macaca thibetana thibetana, assembly GCF_024542745.1. Taxonomy (NCBI): domain Eukaryota; kingdom Metazoa; phylum Chordata; class Mammalia; order Primates; family Cercopithecidae; genus Macaca; species Macaca thibetana. The sequence goes on from NC_065594.1 coordinate 85,988,154, forward strand.
TCTCATTCCTCTCTGCCTCCTGCTCTCACTGTGTGATGTACCTGATCCCTCTTCACCTTCCACCATGATTGTAAACTTCCTGAGGCCTCCCTAGAAACCAAGTGGAGACCAGTACTATGCTTTCTATAAAGCTGAAGGACCATGAGCCAAGTAAAGCTATTTTCTTTGTAAATTACCCAATCTTGGGTATTTCTTGATAGCAGTGCAAGAACAGACTAACACAGAAAATTGGTACTGAGGAGTGAGGCATTGCTGTAAAGATACCTGAAAGTGTGGAAGCAACTTTGGAACTGGGCAATGGACAGAGGTTGGAAGAATTTGGAGGGCTCAGAAGAAGACAGAAAGATGAGGAAAAGTTTGGAACTTCCTGGAGACTGATTAAATGGTCTTGACCAAAATAATGATAGTGATATGAACAATGAAGTCCAGGCTGATAAGATTTTAGATGGAAATGAGAAACTGGTTGGGAACCAGAGCAAAACCACACATATTATACCTTGGCAAAGAGCTTGGTTGGATTGTGTCCCTTCCTTAGGAATATGTGAAAGATTAAACTTGAGAGTGATGACCTAGTGTATCTAGCAGGAGAAATTTCTAAGCAGCAAAGTGTTCAAGATGTGGCATGGCTGCTTCTAACAACCTATGCTCAGATGTGGGAGCAAAGAAATAAGTCAGAACTTGTATTTAAAAGGGAAGTAGTGTGTAAAAGTTTGGAAAATTTGCAGCCTGGCATGTGGTAGAAAAGAAAAGCCCATTTTCAGGAGAAGAATTCAACTACTTGCTAGAGAAATTTGCATAAGCAAACAGAAGGCAAGTGTTGTTAGCCAAGACAATGGGTAAAAGGCCTCAAAACCATTTCAGAGATTTCCCAGACAGCCCCTCCCATCACAGGCCTGGAGGCCTAGGAGGACAGAGTGGTTTCATGGGCCAGGCCCAGGGCCCCACTGCCCTGTGCAGTTTTGGGACCCTGCTCCCTGCATCTCTGGTTGCTCTGGATCCAACTGTAGCTCAAAGGGGCCCAGATATAGTCTTGGCTGCTGCTTCAGAGGGTGCAAGCTGTAAATTAGGTGGTTTCTGTGTGATGTTAAGCCTGCAGGTGCACAGAGTGCAAGAGTGAATAAGACTTGGGAGCCTCTGCTTGTTTTTCAGAGTATGTATGGAAAAGCCTGGGTGACTAAGCAGAAGGCTGCTGCACTAGTGGAGCCCTCATGGAGAACCTCTACTAGAGTAGTGCAGAGGGGAAATGTGGCCCCACACAGAATCCCCACTCGGGCACTGTCTAGTGGAGCTGTGAGAATCGGGCCATCATCCTCCAGACCCCAGAATGGTAGATCCACCACCAGCTTTCACCTGCACATGGAAAAGCTTGAGGTATTCAACTACAACCTGTGAGAGTGGCTGCAGGGGCTGAACATTGCAAAGCCACAGGGGCAGAGCTGCCCAAGGCCTTGGGAATCCACCAACACTATCATGACCCAGGGCAGCAGTTTACCCTGTATGTGGGACATGAGTCAAAGGAGACTTTTTTGGAGCTTTGCAATTTAATAACTGCCCTGCTGGGTTTTGGACTGACATTGGGCCTGTAGCCCCTTTCTTTTGGCCAATTTCTCCTTTTGGGAATAGTAATGTTTACCCAATTCTTGTACCTCCATTGTCTCTTGAAAGTAACTAAGAAATTTTTTTTTTTTTTAATTTTACAGGCTCATAGGTGGAAGGGACTTACCTTGTCTCAGATGAGATTTTAGACTTTGAATTTTCAAGTTAATTCTAGAATGAGCTAAAACTTTGGGGGATTATTGGGAAGGCATCACTATTTTCAAATGTGAGAAGGACATGACATTTGGGAGGGGCCCGAGGTAGAATTATATAGTTTGGATATGTGTCTCCACCCAAATTTCATATTGAAATTTAATCCCCAATATTAGAGGTGGGACCTGCTGGGAGGTGATTGGATCTTGGGGGCCATTTCTTATTAATGGTTCAGCACCATCCCCCTTGGTACTGTCCTAACAATAGTGAATGAGTTCTCTTCAGATCTGGTTATTTAAAAGCACCTCCCCACTTGTTCTCTTGCTCCCCCATCTACCATGATTTTAAGCTTCCTGAGCCCTCCCCAGAAGCCAAGCAGATGAAGAGCACCACGTTTCCTGTACAGCCTGCAGAACTCTGAGCCAATTAAACCTCTTTTCTTTATAAAATACCCAGTCTTAGACATTTCTTTATAGCAATGCAAGAATGGCCTGATACACCTGGTGTCTCTTCCTCTCCTCATAAGGACACCAGACATGGGGGGTCCACCCTAATGGCTTCATTTTAATGTAATCGCATTTGTGAAGACCTTATCTCCAAATAGGGTTTCACTCTGGGATGCTGGGGTTAGGACTTCAACATATGGATTTGGGGGAACACAGTTTAGCTCATAACCTTACGTGTCAGGCACTCCCAGATGCTTCACCAGTAGTAACTAGTTTACCCTCCCAATGACCTTTTGAGTCAGATGCAGTGTGCCTCAGATCTTAGAGAAAAAGGAGCTGAGAGGCCCAGAGAGGCTCAGAAACCAGCACCAAGTCACAAAACTAAATAGCAATTGGCAGGGCCGGATGTCAGCCCTGGTACTGCAGCTCTCAATCTCAGTGCTATGCTGACCTTGCCTTTTATTCGGAGCCTCAGCACATTGATAAATGATCATGCTGGGTTAGTGCTGAGAACGACTCTATTTGCTCCTATATTAGATGACTCCAGAATGCTACGCTTTTTGTGGCCTCCTGCCAGTTTTTATTGTTTTCCTATCTCCTCCCTCAATATAGCTCACTCTCGTATTGTCCATACGGGAGCCGGTCCAGGGCTGTGCTGGAGCCAACCTCTTGGGCTCCTGAATGCCCATTGCGTGCCTCTTCCAATGCCCCACATTCACCACTTGCCTGAAATGCATCATGGTAGATGGTGGGAGGAGTTACACAATGGAAACTGGCAAAGACTATGAATCAGAACTTCTTTTGTTACTTTTTGAGGAGTTAGTTTTTCAGCACATCATTTTCTATGCCCGGCACCTTTTCACCTTCCTCTTGAAATTTACCCACAAAAAATATGATCTCTAAGAGATTCATATGATGAATTCTTATCTTAAAAGTGCATTTACTTTAATGAGCAAACTTTGCAACAACTTCTTTTTTCTCTTTAGAGATTTTTTTCTTACATCATCTGTTATCAAAATATACAAATATTCATGATGCTGATGATCAAATTTTACACTATTTGTTTATTCAATCCTGTGCCTAATAGCATTATAGCCAAGAAAATCAAAATGCCACTAACATTAGTTTTTCATATAAAAATTTACATGTTACACAGATGCATTTCCATTAGTGCAAAAACATGGGAAATGTAAAATTCAATAAATAATTTTCACTTACTGTTAAATTACATGGCAGAATACCTACATCTATAGTACTAAGTCAATGATCGTAGGAAGAATTTTATTTTATTTATTTATTTATTTATTTTACAGACGAGGTCTTGCTCTGTTGTCCAGGCTGAAGCACAGTGGCTTGATCTCGGCTCACTACAACCTCCATCTCCCAGGCTTAAGTTATTCTCCTCCTCAACCTCCCAAGTAGCCGGGATTACAGGTGCCTGCCACCACACCCGGCTCATTTTTTGTATTTTTAGTAAAGACAGGGCTTCACCATGTTGGCCAGGCTGGTCGCAAACTCCTGACCTCAAGTGACCTGCCTACCTTGGCCTCCCAAGGATTATAGATGTGAGCCACCACACCCAGCCCATAGTAAAAATTGATACAAATTTTATATCACAAATTATAAGCATAGTGACCATCTTCCTTCAGTCTTTTATTATATATATTGGCTCCTCTATTAATAAGCTGTGGTTGGCATTCTTTTGAGTAAATATGCATTACTAGAGAAATAAATAATACCTGCCATATAGGAACCTCAACAGTCCCTTTTAGTATTCATGGGCTATGGTTTTTATCTCTTTTTTTAGATCTAGAGTCCCTCTTTATCTTCCTATCACAGGAAGTCCTTGCTCCTCTCCCACCTCACGTTTCCTTGGGGCCTTTCAGCTGGCACGCTCCTCCGGGGGGATGAAGCAGCAGAGAATGGTCTAGCCTAGAATGGTACCTCACTCCAGCCACTGATTCCGTGCAAACTGTGGTCAAACTTGCCACTTCCACCAACTCTGCACTGTCCGTCCACATACTTTGTCAACACATGCTGGCTTCAAAGTTATAGTGTTTAATTCAGGCATCCCTGCACTAACAACGCCTAGGAAAGAAAACTGATCTCAAACATCTGATTTGCTAACAAAAATGGACAGAATTTCCAACACTTAACTTGAACTGGAGCACATTCATTTGGAACCCTACCATGTGGTTAGGTCATTCCATTTTGGTGAAGGAGGGTAGGCAAGAAACAAAAAACTGCTTTTTATCTCTGCCAAAAATACTAACTCACACAGTTTATGGAAGACCTACTGTGTGCTAGATCCCGTGACAAGTGCTTTGTCACACCATCTCAAGTGGTGCTCCATACAGCCTCATGAGGCCGATATGACATGTCCATCCCATGGATGAAGAAGAAACTGAAGCTCAAACGAATTACTTATTTGTTCAAATTCACCTCCCTAGTGAGCGGCAAGGCCAGGATTCAAACCCAAGATTATGCCATTCCAGAGTCTGACCTCTTTCCCTCCACCATGCAAGCTGCTGTTGTGAATTCAGCAGTGGAATTTTAGAACTCGAGGGGGCTTTAAAGGTCATGAAGCACAAGATATTGGGTGTCCAAGGAAATCACAAGTATAGAGGTTAAAAATCCCTGTGGACATTAGGAAACTAATCTCTTTCCTTGCACCTTTGAACAGACAGGGAGTTCCTGCTCTGTCATTTCCCACCCCCTGTGAATCTCTGCTCTGTATGACTTTTACTCATTTGTAAACAAAATTCATTCTTACCCCCAACCTGCTTCATGGGTGGTGCTGATGAAGTACAGAATGTCTGTAAAACTCTTTGAGCACATCAAAGACGGCACTGTATAAATACTATATTATTATATGCATTCCCATAGGAAGCATCTCCAGGATCCTTTGATCCATAAATATTTCATTGACTCAGCCCAGCCAAAGCCTTTTCAGACTCTGCGGCATCATAAGGTAATTGACCACAGAAAGAGTTCAGAAAGTGGTGCATTCGGCCTCTGCGCCGGAGCTCCCATCTCAACACTTTAATTTTGACTTGATCGTTTTAAAAACAACTTTATGTCTTTTTTTACATTTTAAAGTTTAGAGAAAGCATGTACCTGCACGTAATTTCTGGTTCCACGTTATAATAAGAGAATACATTGAGCATAAATACTGACACATTAAAAAAAAAAAAGAAAAAAAAACACTGCTCACTTTTTAAAGAGTAAGAAACCTTACAACGTTCAGGTCTCTTTCCTCAAAGATAATTCATAACACTCTTAGATCTATGTTTTTCTTCTTTTATGACAAAATTTCAATTTAACTTCATTGCATTTCTAAGAGAGGCAACATGCGTATTTTTCACATCATTTGCAGAAGGAATAAATTTAAATATACAATTTATCAATGAGTCAAATGTATTGTTGCCATCTCTATATCATAATTGGGATGTCTGAATTTATTAGAAGACATATAAAACATGTTATATTTAAGCCAAATTAACTTTATTTATTATAATTCCAGAAAAACGCCCTATTTTCAAACAAAGAATCTTTGGAAAAACTGTTGATGATTTTTTTTAAAGATGAATATTCTTAAGCAACAACTAAAGTTTAATGAACATATTTGAATGTAAACTATTTGTGAAAATTGCTAAATATTAAAGAAAAGTTTTACAATTTTCAAGTAATAATATAATTATGGGTCAGAAATATTTTAATAAATAAAATCTTCTGCAATCCTAGGAAAAAAGAAAAGGATTATAACTAAAAGCTATAATTAGTTGGTTTAATTGTCTAATCGCTACCATTTTTCTGGCTTCTTCTCTACTGACTCAAAAGAACAAAAAAGCAAAACAAAGCAAAAAAGAAATGAGGAGGATGAGTTCTCATTCATTACCCTTTACCTAAAGGTTACATCAGTGGGAGTAAGAATTCCCACTCAGCTTTGTAGCAGATGTGGACTGACGCTTATAAAGAAATATTAATCATCACGATCATTAAAAAAGGAAAAGAAAAAAGCCTCATATAACAAGCAGATATTTGCTTATGGCATTCTATTAGACCAACATGACCACTGAAAATGCAAAATTACTTTTATCTTCCTATCTTATTCTTGGCACACTTGCTCCCAGCCCTAGTGTCTTCCACTGTATTCCAGCAATACCTACTCTCTTTGTTCCCCAGCCAGGATCCCCTATTCACAAGAACTTCGTTGTACTTCTGCTCATGCATGTACCTGCAAATTTGTGACTACCAAAATGATCATGATCAAATCCACGATAACATTTGAGGACACAGATAGAATTTTACCTTTAATTCACAGGACACTCAGAAGTGAATGTATGTGTTTAATGGTATCCTGTGGTCACGTGAAATATTGTTTCATGTGAGATTCAGAGACACTGTTTTGTGCTCTCACAGCTCCCTCCTTGAACCATGGCCAGCATAAAGAATAGTCATATGATCACCAAGACTTGTTCAGGATACACCAGACGCATCAAATTTGTCATTTTATTCACCCCTAAAATACATCCACTTACTCATTGGCAAATAATTATTGAGCATCTGCTGAGTGCTGACAATGTTCATGATGATGAATATGGAATACAGAACATGAAGCTACCTTCCTGGAGGAGGACAGAGGGTTAGCAAGTAAACAAATCATCAGTAATATAAATTCAGAGAGTTGTATCATGTATGAAAAAATTAAAACATGGTTAAAGATGTACAGTATCAGGCAGGAGGGCTGAGGAAGTTATCAAGAAAGGGGTCTCTGAGGACGTGACATCTAAGCAGTGACTTGAATGAGGAGAAGGAGCAGACCATTCGAAAATCTGTAGAAGGAGCATTTCATGGTCAGAAATAGTGAGAGTCAGGCCGGGCGCGGTGGTTCACGCCTGTAATCCCAGCACTTTGGGATGCCGAGGCAGACGGATCACGAAGTCAAGAGATTGAGACCATCCTGGCCAACATGGTAAAACCCCATCTCTACTAAAAATACAAAAAAGAAAAAAATAGCAGGTGCGGTGGCACATGCCTGTAATCCCAGCTACTCAGGAAGCTGAGGCAGGAGCATCACTCGAACCCGGGAGGTGGAGGTTGCAATGAGCTGAGATCATGCCACTGCACTCCAGCCTGGCGACAGAGCAAGACTCTGTCTCAAAAAAAAAAGGAAAAAAAGAAATAGTGAGAGCCCCATTAAGACTCTAAGAGCATGAGGATAAAAGGAAAGGATGAGGGAGGAGAGGAAGACCAGGATTAGATTGTATAAGGGCATCAAGGTGTGGGTTTTAACTTAAAGGAAAGGGAAATCCTTTAGTTGTATGCAGGAGGTGATGTGACGTATTTTACATTTTTGGAAGATAATTATCTGTCGATAATATTAATAGATCACCCAAGAACAGGGATTGGTGCAAGAAGACTAGGAGACCCGGAGAGAGATGATGGAAGCTGGAGTACAGAGGTTGCAGTGGAAATTGGGAGCAACATTAATCTGAGTTCTCTGAAAAACAGATTGCAAAATGGGATTAACTAGGCAAGAATTTTATTATGGGAGATGACTGCATGGAAGGCAACAGGGAGGAAGTTGGAAAATGCTGGGACATGCAAGTCTGACTCAACAAAGGTCTGGGCAGAAGCATCCTAGACTGCCCTGGTAAAACTGCCTTTTGACCATCTAAGGTGGCTCAAAAAAGCCTGCAAGGAGTCCTTGAGCCGAATATGCCAACAAGGAATCTCATGTGTTCCCGGAATGGGCAGCTCCCGTGCTCTGCAGCACTCAACCGTTAGCATGGAGCCGACCTTGAGGGGCAAGTCCTTGGTCTTGGTGCAAATACAGCAATGGCTTGAGAAGCCTAGCTTGCTTGGGCCCTTGCTCAGTGAGATCCCCTGAAGTGGGAGGTCTCCGAGACACAGGTTTAAGGCCACCGGGGGAGCACTGATCAGAGTCAGCATACACAGAGAGAGGGAGAAGGCAAAGCTTCAGATCATGGTGTGTGGTGGAGAAGGGGAAGTATGCATGACAGCCATGACTCTTGAAACTGACTAAAGCGTGATACATTCGTGTGTAGATGATGTCACAGCGGTGAAAAGGAGAAAGCTTTCCATAGACTGGCAAGGAAAGATATATTAAATGAGAAAAACAAGGTTTAACCTCTAAACAGAATACTATTCAGAAATGAAAAGAACAAAGTGCTGATTCATGCAATGACCTGGACGAATAGCTAACGACTTAGGCTAAGTGAAAGAAGCCAGAACCAGAAGGCTGTACACTGCATGACCGCATCTGTGTCACCTCCTGTGTAAGGCAAAGCCATCAAGACGGAAATCAGACGAGGGCTTGCCAGGAGCTGGGGTGGAGGGAACAGTACTGACTTCTAAGAAGCACGAAGAAATGTTCTGAAAGAGTGGTGGGTCCGTTCTGTATCTTCATGTTGGTGGTGTTTACATGATTGTATGCATTTGTTGAAACTCATAGTACCAGACACATTTTCAGGATCAGGGTTAGGGTTCAATAAAATGACTGAATATAAATTTCCCCTCAAGAAACCCAACTTCAAAAAAAGTACAAAAGAGCATTTTTAGTTTGTTACCCTTGAAGTAAAAAAGGAGAATAAAAAATTATATTTGCATGCTTTTATAATTGTAAAAAAAAAAAAGACTGTAGAAGCATAGGTAAATAAATCACAGTGGTTATCTCTTAGGAGGTGGAACTTCGGGCGAGCAATAAAGATGTGGGGAAAAAAATTCTACTATTTATGAAATAAATTTTAAATAAATAAAAATATTTTGAAATAAAAGAGAGAGAGAGAAGACTCAAGAGAATGCAAACATTTTGACTAAGAATTGAGTGAATAATAGCCATACGATGAGTGAAGATGGGGGAGCCCGGGAAGTGGTAAATTGTGGGCATAGGGTGGGAGGGAGTAAGAACCGAGGGTCCCGTGTTGCATGCCAGCAGTTAGAGATGCCTATGGGCCTCCACATGGAGCTGATGAACAGGCTGGGTTTTGTACCAGTCTCAGGGTCAGGGACAGTTCTCAGGCTGGAAATCAATGTCATTAGTGTGCTGTTGGTGTTCTTAGCCATGGTTCAGGATGAATGAACACTTACAGGCAGAGTGGAGAGAAGGAAGAAGAGCCCCAAGGCCACACCCCATCAAGAACTGATGGAGAGAAAGAGGAGTCCCCAAAGGGGATGGAGAAATGGCCAGAGATGTAGGGGACAATGTGGGCACAGGAGTGTCCCAGAAGTCAAGTGCAGACCATGTTCGAAGGAGGAAAATCTCGGCCAGGTGTAGTAGCTCCTGCCTGTAATCCCAGGACTTTAGGAGGTCAAGGCAGGCAGATCACCTGAGGTTAGGAGTTTGGGACCAGCTTGGCCAACATGGTGAGACCCTGTCTCTACTAAAAATACAAAAATTAGCCAGGCGTGGTGTCACACGCCTGTAATCCCAGCTATTCAGGAGGCTAAGGCAGAAGAATCCCTTGAACCGAGGAGGCAGAGGTTGTGGTGCGTACAGATCGTGTCAGAGGGAGACTCTACCTCCAAACAAACAAACAAACAAACAAAAATTTAAAAAAAAGAAAGGAAGGAGGAAAATCTAGTCTATGATTTCAGAGGCTTCCAAAATATCAAATCAGAGGAAAACTGAGAATTGGTGGCTAGATTTGCATGATGTTTACGGGTGATTTTGACAAGAGCTGTCTTAGAGAAGGGGGCAGGGAAAAGTCTTGGTTAGAATGAATTTATTAAAGGAAAAAAAGGAGCTGGGGATGGGTGACAGTGAGCAGACTCCACGTGACAATCTCTGTGGCAGAATATTTTAGGTGAAGAAAGAGCCGTTTGACTGACATCACCATGTTTGTTTACCGATAGGAGTAAGACAGTAGAGGGGGATGAGAATTTGCAAACAATCTGAAATTACCAATTTGAGTGGAGTTGTTTTCAAGATATTGCTTTATAAAATTGCATCTGAAATGCATGTGCACCCTACATATTGCAATAAAAGAAATACTCTTCTATGGGTTTAATTATAGATCTGTTATGTCCTAAAACAGGATCACCTCAAGCTCTTTCAAAATTAATGATTTTGTACAGAAACAGGTATTAATTTTCAAATTCTCTATGTAACTAAGGTCATCATTGCAATTTCAATAACATAATTTTAATTTGCTTTTAATACACTTCAACATTTTTCATTCTTTGAAATGAGATAACCTTTTAAAGTACACCCTCCAATGTACTCCATGGCCACATCAGAGCTACAATGGCTGTGAAAATCCTTTACCTAAAACTAACGGTATTCTTTTTAGTGTGGCTTTTATACCAGTCATAAAAAATTATTCTTTCAAGGAAGGAACACAGGAAATGTAAAAATAAGTAAAACACAATATCCTCCCATAGGAAATTGATAATCTAAAATGGGAGTTACCATATACACATAAATCTCTACAATATGTTATGTGTTAAAAGACGTACAAACCACTATAGGGACTTGGGGGAAGAGGGGATTGGTTTCCACCCGGTGTGATGGAGGAAGACTTGGCTGTGAAGGTCCCAGAGGAAGCAGAGGGCACTGTCAAGCCAGGGAACCTGAGGAAGGGTTATTTATGGAGGCACGTCTGTAAACAGAGTTTTGGGTGTGAGGAAGCCAACTGCAACTCAGCAACCTGGAGTCATCACAGCCAAAGCTCAAAGTGACAAGTGTCACCAAGAGCAGTTCCCAGTCACAGGGAGGCAAACAGAGATAGGCGAAAGAAGCCTCATAGGGAAGCAGCAAGCTTTAGTCAAGGGAGGCAGCCAATAGGAAGTGACCTCACAGCAGGCGCTGAGGACTAAATTCCCTAACTTCTCCCTGTTCCCTTCCTCTGAGCCCCTGCCAGGGCTCCCCACTGATATCCCCAACTGAAAGCCACAGGCCTGGGAGCCTGTCCATGATGCTCAGCATCCTGAGGCACACGCCTGAGATTTGAAAAATGAATCCTTAGAGGTTAGGTGTGCTCCTCCAGGTAGAAGGCATAGCAAGGCCAAATGTCAAAAACCATGAACAAGAATCATGGTGTGCCTTCCACCTTGAATACACACACAGTCAAAGTTAAGAATAAGATGTGAGATCAAGCTTAGAGGACCTGGGCAGGGCAATGAATACTGTGCTCGGGGTTTGCGTTTGACTTTGTAGAAAGCGAGGACTCATTGTAAGTAACCAGTATTCCAGAGCAGCACAGAGAAAAGCAGGGAGGCAGGAAATTCGAGGCAGGGAAAATAGGGAGAATCTGCAGGATTAAAGATCCGGCCAGCCGTGTTTCTATGTCTAGTGTTCTCCATAGGATAATCAAATTAAAATCCTTTTTAGCTAGGCAAGAGTCTAAATGAATTTCCCAGAAAATGAGAGATTCAGCTACTATCAGAACGCTTCCGATACTGTGAACATGAGGCACAAGGAGTATTTTCAGGAAAGTAAATGATGGCACTCTTGGAAATGGAAAAACTCAGTTCAGAACTTGACCAGACTTTGAAGCTACATTTTCACTGTGAAAATGGTGTGACCACTGTGGAAGATAGTTTGACAGTTATCCAAAAAGGTGAGCATCAAATTTTCATATGACCCAGCAATTGCACTCAGTATAGCCAAAAGAGTGGAAAGCAGGGACTCCAACAGATATTTGCACACCGGTGTTCACTGCCGCATTACTCACAATAGTCGAAAGGCAGAAGCAGCCCAAGTATCCATCAACAGATCAGTGGATATACAGTGTATCCTCTATACACGATGGAATATTATTCAGCCAGACAAAGAAATGAAAATTTTGAAATAGGAGAGTGCCTTGTGCGGTGGCTCACTCCTGTAATCCCAGCACTTTGGGAGGCCGAGGCAGGCGGATCACAAGGTCAGGAGATCGAGACCATCCTGGCTAACACAGTGAAACCCTGCCACTACTAAAAACACGAAAAATTAGCCGGGCGTGGTGGTGGGCGCCTATAGTCACAGCTACTCAGGAGGCTGAGGCAGAAGAATGCCATGAACCCAGGAGGCGGAGTTTGCAGTGAGCCAAGATTGTGCCACTGCACTCCAGCCTGGGCAACAAAGCGAGACTCTGTCTCAAAAAAATAATAATAAAATAAATAAATAAATACATAAGAAACAGGAGAGTGCCCTGATCCCTCTTGCAGGACATGTGACAGGGGTGTGGCTTGCCTGTTGTGTCACTGCTGCTGCTCATACCCTGACAGGACGGGGAGCACACAGACGGGCAGGTGCAGGAGCCGGGGCAAGTGCAGGAGTGAGGGCAGGTGCTTTGGGCTCTGGCCCTGCAGTCGTATCTAAGGGTGGATGCCTGCAACCCCTGTGTTACAATGCTTTCAGCCTGCCATCCGCAGACAGCTTACGTTTACCAGATCAGTGGACCCTCTGCCTTTTCACAAGGGCAGAGGACCAGTGTGACATCTTTCTGTATCCTGAGCTCTTGCCCAGTATCCTAGAAGAATTGGGTCACACATGGGCTTGAAGGATGAAGTGGTGGAGGTGGCTGTCAGCAGGATGGATGGGGAACCGGAAGGGAGGACGGAGCGGGAAGATGATCTTCCCCCAGAATTTGGCTGTCAAGCAGCCGATCTCTCCAACTGCCCCCAGACGAAGTCCTCTCGGTGTTCAAACGTTCCTCTTCTCTCTTTCTCTGCCACATCGTTCTGCCATTCGTCTGCTTGTCTCATCTCCTTCTCATCTGCTTCTGGAGCCTGGGGTTCAGGGTTTATATGGGTACCGGATAGGGAGGCGTGGCGGGCCAAAAAGCAACTTTTTGGGCACAAAAACCGAAATGCTGCTCCCACTTAGGTCCATGGGTCTCCAGGCTTGAGGGTGAGGCCTTTGCCAGGGAACCTCCCTCTTCTACACAGTATTTCCCTGTCTCCTGTCTGTATCATTTTGACATATGCTACAACGTGGATAGATCTTAAAAACATTATGCTAAGTGAAAGAAGCCAAACACAGAAGAAAAAATGTTGTGTGGTTCCACTTACACAAGATACCTTGACTGGATAAATTCCTAAAGACAGAAAGTAGACAAGAAGTTAGCAGCAGCCGGGGTGTGGGGGAAGTTACTGATTAATGGGCACAGAGTTTGTGTTTGAAATGATGACAAGTTTTAGATATAGATAGTGGTGAGGGTTCTGAAACATTGTGAATGTATTTAATGCCAATGAATTGCACAGATCCAAATAATTAAAATCATAACTATTATGTCATTTATAGTTTACTACAATGGTTTTAAAACATCAACTACTGATACACACAACAGAAAGTATGTGACGTGCATCAAAAAGAAAGATTTCCTATGTTAAATAATGTGTATCCAATTTTACAGCATTTTTCAAATTACCATTCTCTACAGGTGAAGTCTGTAGCAGGTCCAGGCATACAGTATGCACACTGTACATTCTAGAAATCTATTAATAATCCTACTGTATAGCAAGCCTGCATGCACACACGCCACATACCATACACACGCCACCACCCCCCACCACCACACACACACACACACCCGGTGGGGGAAAACTGCTTTCTTTGCCTATTCTAAAGCTATTCTAAGAGACCAATTCACACAGCAGTAAAGACCTAGTTGTACAAACTGTGGTAATTTTACAAACCATACACTGTCTGGGCTTCCGCTAAGGAAATGCTGTGATTTTCATGTTATACAAGAAAACCAAAGAGGGATCATTCTAATGCAAATTGGCCATTTCAAGCCATTCACCAATAGAAGGCTTCTTGAATAGTGTAAAAGTTGAGTTGTTAATATGGCTTGTTTAGTTGCTTTTAGTTGTTTCTTTTTTCCTTTTTGGTTTGTTTTACTTTAATCAGAGTAAAGAATAACAGAGAAAAAAAGAAGGAAAGAACTAATGGTGTAGTTCAGAAGTTTTAGAAGTATCTGTTTTACATTACAAGGCACTGGAAGGCACATTTCCAAGATGAGGAGTGGAACTAAGAGAAAGAATTTAATATTGGGAGAAATCACTGTTCCTTGACTCAGAAGACTGAGAATTTACCCCCCAATAAACACAGACATAACTTAATTGAATAGTCACTGTCAGCCCTCTGGGCCCAAGCTAAGCCATCATATCCCCTGTGACCTGCTTGTATACATCCAGATGGCCTGAAGTAACTGAAGAATCACAAAAGAAGTGAAATTTAAATGGCCTGTTCCTGCCTTAGCTGATGACATTCCACCACCAAAGAAGTGAAAATGGCCGGTCCCTGCCTTAACTGATGACATTACCTTGGGAAATTCCTTCTCCTGGCTCATTCTGGCTCAAAAGCTCCCCCACTGAGCACCTTGTGACCCCCACCCCTGGCAGCAGCCAGAGAACAACCCCCCCTTTGACCGTAATTTTCCTTTACCTACCCAAATCCTATAGAACGGCCCCACCCTATCTCCCTTCGCTGACTCTCTTTTCCGACTCAGCCCGCCTGCACCCAGGTGATTAAAAAGCTTTATTGCTCACACAAAACCTGTTTGGTGGTCTCTTCACATGGACGCGCGTAAAATAGTCATGACTTAGCCCGCATATTTTAAATATTTTCTTAGTCTTACACAAGATTCATTTTCAAATACATAAAGAAGAAATTTAGAACTTGCACATTGAAGACAAAAAATAAAATATTGATGACATCTTTATATCCAAGGAAGACCATGTCTTCTATTAATAAATCATTTTTCTTAAAAAGTGATTTCAAAGCATTTATTTTATTATCTGTTGAAAAGCAAAACTAACTTTCACGTTTTACAGCTGCCTGAACAATGGCAAAGTTTGTTTACACCAAATAAGTCACTAGTCTTCATGAGAAATGAGTGACACTTTCAAAAAGGGATAGACTAATACATTTCCAATTTTCTTTTTAAATAATGGTGTTTTAAAAGGTAAAGTTTCCCAATTATTTATAAACATAAAATATTTTTCTAAACATATTATATTTCACTTCTATTCACCTTAAATCTAAAAATATTAATATTTTTTAATGATTTCTTAATATAATTGGAAATGTTACCTCTCAACCAACCTACTAGTGGTGCAGTCAAAATTATCTATTAGGTTGCTGCAAAAGTAATTGCGGTTTTTGCCATTTAAAGTAATGGCAATTACTTTTGCAGCAGCCTAATAAAATCATTTTATAATTCAAAAAATCTATAATACTTATACATTTAATATATATAGGAAATATAATGTAATTAGTCATGTTCATATCTTACTGAAAGCTAGGATATTTTGAATATCCTTCTAAAATACCATCTAATGCCCATTTAAGTCTTTTCTATTTATGGGTAATACCGATAAACATCACCATAAAAAGTTATCAAAGGATTTATACCCATTTTATTTTATTATCTGACTTATTTTATATAGCTAATTTTAGTAAAAATGTCAAAGTCAAAATGAATACAAAGACACAATAAGAAAAATTCATTTCATTTTTCTGTGTTATGAAGAATCACTCCGTTTTTTATACATCTCTGCAATTCAGCTGAAATAACGTCCTCTATTTACCTTCAGCTTAAGTTGACTACTCCCTAAAGGGCATTTTCGGATTCTGAAACATAAACTCACCTAACTTAATCCATGCTGATAAAAGCTCACATCCACAACCACAGTGTCTGTCAATAAACTAATTGTCTTCAAAATAATTCAAAAGAAGAAACTGTCAAAAGAAAACTGATTTTTTTTTCATATTTAGTTACTATAATCTCTCACCCACTCCTCCTTTTTTCTCACTGAAACATCCAGTCACCGTTATTTTAAAGCATATTCTTCAGCCTTAATCTGTATCCCAGCACTTTTCAAAGAGGAATTCTGTAGCTCTGTCCCAGGGCTCGGCACGCATAGTGGATTTAGTCCCGTCTCGGTGGGATAGTCTTTAACTGAGCTGGTGGCATTCTGAGCTTTTGCATAAGACTTTAAATTCAAGTTGGCAAGAAATGTTCACTCTAAACTGATGTTTGAATCAGACTTTCCAAAATTATTATTCTCTTAAAAAATAACTTTACAAAATAAGAAATGCACACAAAATGTAGAATCTTCACCCTTTATTGTCAATATTTAGAACAACCTTTTGCCAAAAACTATGTCAAGTACAGGAAAACTTATTAGCGAGAGGGCTATTTACCCTTAGACGACATTTGAAACTTGAATACCTACAATGTTGACGGAAGGGTTATTTAAAATGCAGAGGGTGAGAAAGATAAATAGAACATGGCAGAACTGAGGAAATTCAGCAGTGTGTGCTTGTCTTCATTTATTAAAATTTTGGTGCTGTGAAGTTATACCTTTTAAATTCATTAAATGTTGTCTATGGCCTCTCTGTATGGCCTGACATCCAAAATAAAACCATGAGGGATGCATAGAGTTCATACGTTCAGTGAACCAGCGGGGCAAGACTTTATCACTTTTTTCATTCAATAAGTTTGGTATCAAGAAAAAAGTAGAAGATTAACAATAAAGAAGAAACACACAAGCAGTTGACCATGGTACCCACGCACAGATTCAAGATTTCTGCTCTTAAACTGATGTATACAGGAGGCCAATATCTGAAGATGACTAAGTTCTTCTAGTTCTATTCCATTGCTATTTGCATTTTGAAATCTGAGATGCCTAGAGAGGAGAGGCTCTGCTTCATGTTTCTACGAACTATAAATCATATCTGTGTGTTCAATCCTCCGTGGATTTTCTTCTCTCTCACATATATGGTTCATTCTCTCCTCCAACTATAGCTTCTACTCTCTAATTATATTTAAGCTCATGTCATTTCATTCATTGAAAACAAAAACAAGAAAAAGCCAAAACGTTTTTTTAAATTCCTATGGACTATAACAGAGACCAATAAAATTGAAGGCTTGGAATAGGGAGATGGAGCAGCTGAGGAACACGTGTAGGAAGGTGGTTTTCCACCCTATGTCCTTTAGTACCTTCTGAACCGCGTGAATGTACTGCCTACTCAAGAACTTAGTATTTTTATGTGCAGATTCTTGGACCCCACCCTAGATCTATTAAAACAGAATCTCCAAGGTGGGGCCCTGGAGTCTGCATTTTAACAAGCTCTCGGCATGAATCTGACGCATACATAGGGAAGCAAAAAGATGCTGCAGAATATAAACACAGATGGCCCAGGACTGACAGGGCCCCATGTGTCAGCGAATACAAAGAATGCTGAAAAACCACCTGCTGCACAAGGGGCCTCCCTCACCAGCCTGCTCTGATGCCTGAGATTCTGTAGTTAGACATTCTGTCTTCAGTATGTTCTTGTACAAGTGTGATGCTGAAGGATCGAAGAGAGAAATCTTGCCTTCATCAAACTCACCCTTCAATCTGCTTTTCCAGAGCTGTCTAATCAGTGCAAAACCTTCTAAAACACAGGCGATTCACACTTCGATGACTTCACCATCCGCACGTGATGGCACGATTTGGATCTGTGTCCCTGCCGCAATCTCAGGTCAAATTGTGATACCCAGTGTTGGAGGAGGGGCCTGGTTGGAGGTGATTGGATCATGGGGGCAGTTTCTCGTGAATGATTTAGCACCATTCCACTTGTGCATTCTCATGATAGAGTTCTCATGAGATCTACTTGTTTAAAAAGTGTGTGGCCCCTCCCTGCTCTCTTTCTTGCTCCCGTACCAGCCATGTGAAGTGCCTGCTTCTCCTTTGCCTTCCACCATGATTGGAAGCTTCCTGAGGCCTCCCCAGAAGCAGATGTCGCTATGCTTCTGGTACAGCCTGTGAAACCATGAGCCAATTAAACCTCTTTTCTTTATAAAGTACTCAGTCTCAGGTATTTCTTTATAGTAGTGTGAGAACAGACTAATACACAGGCCCACTGCAATCTGTTCTGATACTGATACCTATCTGAAGTGATTTTTGTGAAAGTCACTGTGATTCTTCAGCAGTCACATGCAATAGCCTTTTGTCATTCCTGGGTCTACTAGCTTCATCCTTCTTCAAACTCTGTTTTCCCAGGAAGTGTGTCATATTCTGCTGTCCTGATTCTCCTCTTTCTTTAATGTGTCCTTCTTTATGCTCTCAGAACTCTCTGCCTCACTCCCTACAAGTTGTTCTTGGGACCTCCTCTCTCTACCCCATGCAATCATCTCCAAGATAAGTGTTTCTCACTCTGTGGTCTCTCTGCTGAGATACAGACCTGCTTCCCCTGCTCCCCTGAGCATTTCCCCTGGAAGTCCTTTGTATCTACAGCTATAAAACTGAATGAACTCTGACCTACAATTTCAGTTCCTACATTGTCCCAGGCAGTAGATTCCATCTTTTCATTTGTTGTTTGGTCCATCCCCTTTCCCTCTCATCCTGACTCCAGATCTTTATAATTCTGTGTGTTTATCCTCAGCAAAGTCTTTCCAATAATGATCTCCTTTCTATTCCTGCTTTCTATGGCAAGTTCAGCCATGTTACCACTAGACTGGATTGCTATAATAATTGCCTTTTAATTCGTCTGTCTCCACTGTTTCCTAATACTAATTTTGCTGAAAACAGCAAAACATGAAACATTATATTTATTTGGGTGCTCTTTGCCTTGTGTTTGCTGTTGTTAGTGAACATTTTAGAGCACCAGATGCCAGGCACTTGTCTAAATATTTTACAAAATGAAATCATGTTATATTCATGACTACCTTATTTTAGGGATGAAGAAACTGAAACACCTAAAAGTTAAATGACTTTATTCAGGTCACATTACTATTCTGAGGTGGATCAAAGATTCAAAGCTAGGCAGGCTGAGTCCAGAGCCGTGTTCTCCATAACCCTGTTATGTTAACTCTCAGCATTAGTTTAATATTCATCAGCACAGATTCATCCAATCACGTTATGATCAGAAACATTTTAATGTATCTTCACTGAATATTGACATTTTTACAAATTTGTAATGTGAAACTTAAAGCTGGAATTTGATTTTCTCTCTATTTAATTCTATAGCCATTATTCTCCCATTATTCTCTTCCACACAAACTAAACAGTCTTAACAATAAACAATATAGATTATTTTCTGATTCCAGGATGATAATTTAGTCACTTTCTTCACTGGTTTGAGCTTTCCTCAATACCTGTCAAAATTTTAGCAGAAGTTGGTCTAATGGCCTAAAATTAAGAAGTGTTGGAAGAAGCAAAATTCAAATCAAATGCAGCAGAGACTACATTTGTCCTCTCACCTGAAACAACTAGGAACCAGAAACATACCCAGGAAACAACGATATTTAAGACATTGGACATTAAACAACAAAGGAGAGTGATGACAGAGGACACAAACGAAGGGAGGGAGCTTATCTTTCAGACAAAGTTTCTAGACTTGAGTATGAGGAGGTGCCAGCCCAGGCTGAGCCTGGAAGACTCTATGGGTTGAACGGACAAAACTGGAGTCTGCAGATACCATGGGAGCTAGAGCTTGTAGGGTAGAGCATCACTGATCTATAGCGCAATTTCAAGACTCCTAATAAAGTAAGACTGGAGTCCTCATAAAAAGAGGAAAGAGAGAAGAAAATGAAAACAATAATAACAAAGAAATAATGGCCCTAAACCTTTTAAATTTGATAAAAACTATATACTTATACATCTAAGAAGTTCAGCAAGCCACAAGGCCTAAAAAAAAAAAAAATCATGAAGAAAACCACACAAATATGTGTCAAAATCAAATTGCCCAACACTAGTGAAAAAGAAAAATTCTGAAAAGTTGCCAGAGAAAAGGGACACATTGTGACACTGTGTCCAGAGTCATTCAAAGATGAGGAAGACAGTAGATTTCTCACTGGAAATAATGTCAGTCAGAAGACAATGGAACAGTGTCTTTAAAGTAATGAAAGAAAAAAAAAACTACTTAAATTGCAAAAGATAATAAACTAGAGCTAAAAGAATAACAATGTATTAAGGTGTTTGTAATATATGTAGAAGTAAATTGTGCTATAATAATAGAACAAAGATCATGGTGAGATAAATGGAAAGAGATGGTTACAAGGTTCTTATACTATACCTGAAGATTGTGATAAGTTAAAGATACTCACAAACAATAAATTAACCACAAAAAAATCACAACAGAGAGTTATAGCTTATAAACCAAAAAGGAGATAAAACAGATACATCAAAAACACAAAATGGATGCAAACTAAGGCAGGAAATGAGAGGAAACAAAAACAGATGAGACAAATAGAAAGCAAAACTAAGATAATAGATTTAAATCCAATCATAACAATAACTACACTAAATATAAATGGTCTGGCTGGGTGCAGTGGCTTACACCTGTAATCCCAGCACTTTGGGAGGCTGAGATAGGCAGATCACTTGAGGTCAGGAGTTCAAGAGCAGCCTGGCCAATATGGTGAAATGCTGTCTCTATTAAAAATACAAAAATTAGCCAGTTGTGGTGGTGCACATCTGTAGTCACAGCTACTCAGGAGGCTGAGGCATGAAAATTGCTTGAACCTGGGAGGCAGAGGTTGCAGTGAGCCAAGATCACACCACTGCACTCCAGCCTGGATGACAGAGCAAGGCTCTGTCTCAAAAAAAAAAAAAGTATATACATATACTTTTATATATATATACACACACACAGTATATGTAAATATATATATACACACAGTATATATAAATATATATATGCACAGTATAAATATATGTATATGCACAGTATATATAAATATATATAGACACACACACACATAATGTCAACAGGTCAATTAAAAGAGTAATTGTTGAATTGGATTTAAAAAGTCAAGATCCAACTATAAGCTGCCTTCAAAAAAACCCACTTTAAATATAAAACACAAGTAGGTTAAAATAAAAAGATAGAAAAAGATATGCTATACTAACACTATCAAAAGAAAGCTAAATTAACTATATTAATATTGGACAAAGCAAAGAAAATTATTAGAAATTTAACTCATTTTATATTTGATGAAAACCATAAACTCACACATTCAGGAAGATTAACAAACAAAAGGAACATGAAGAATGCCACAATTAGAAAGATCACATTCAAATTGTCCAAAACCCAGAAAAAGAGCAGTTCTTAATTCCACATCAAAATCAGCGAACGCATGCATCTGTAAAAACACATTTTTAAGCAGAAATGTGTAGCTACAGAGGCATACAAAGGACACACGGAGCTACCAATGGTTCAGTGCCGAAACAAACAGGAAGAGAAGGCCTGGGACAGGACCAGTAACCATGTGACAAGCCACAGAGCTACATCTTTAACCCTGAATCCATTGTGTGACTATTGAAAAATTCTGTGCGAAGAAGCATGAACAAATGTTAAAGGAAAAACTTTTTTTTTTTTTTTTTTTTTTTTGAGACAGAGTCTTGCTCTGTCGCCCAAGCTGGAGTGCAGTGGCGCGATCCCGGCTCACTGCAAGCTCCGCCTCCCGGGTTCCCGCCATTCTCCTGCCTCAGCCTCCCGAGTAGCTGGGACTACAGGCGCTGCCACCACGCCCGGCTAATTTTTTTTTTTTTATAGAGACGGGGTTTCACCGCCTTAGCCAGGATGGTCTCGATCTCCTGACCTCGTGATCTACCCGCCTCGGCCTCCCAAAGTGCTGGGATTACGGGCGTGAGCCACCGCACCCAGCCTGGAAAAACATTTGTCTGAAAGTAGGTGTATTTGGAATGGTAGAAGGTGATGCAGGAATAAGATCATAAAACAAGAGGTCGTAGTAGCTGAGGATGAGGAGAAAATGTATAAAAGCCAGAGAGGAATGTGTTCCAGGAAAAAAGCTATTACAAGAACACAGATATGATGAGCCTTATGGCTACTAAATTATTGTCTACGTTTTAGTGGCACAGTGACCATCTGGAGAGCAAGAAACACCTTTTTGCCTTCTATCTCCAGCATCAGCTCAAAGCTTTCCATAAATGCTTTTAGGACAAATGAATAAATTAATCTGATCACGGATTCATATTTTTATGTGCTTTTTTAAGTTCAGAGACACTATTATTTATAATTCTAGAACTTTCTCATATACAAGTTTCTGGGGAAAAGATATACCCAATATAATGTTAGTTATATCCTTTCTCAAATGTTGCTCAAATGGGTTGAATATAAAATTACAACAAAATCATAAATTAGCATGACTCAAGAATAAAGCAATTGGGTTCTGTCCTGTCTTTCAGAAACAGTCTCATAATTATATTGTTTCCATGAGAAATAGTCTTACTTCCCTAGTTAACAAGAAAATACACACACCTTAGAGAGAGCAAAGAGCAGGGGAAGAGAAAGAGAAAACTTTTTTAGTAATTATAATTTCAGACTAAAAATTAATCAGTGCTAACATACCCATCCTTTTCATTGTATTTCCTTTCATCTCTACTAACATTGAATATCATTTTAAAAAATGAAGCTTCAATAGATCATAGGGTCTGGATTTAAAACCCAGTTTTGTGAGTTAATAATTAGGTGGTCTTGGTTACTCTCTTAGGCTCAGTCTCCATGACTGTGAAATGGGAGTGTACTGGACATAAGTGATACCCGACTCCAAATATTCTCAGCCTCACCTCTTACTCCAGCCATGGCTGAAGAGGACAGTTTGGCCCAGCTCTCATCAGCTCTAAGGAGGGACAGGTGACAGCATCTCATTCCAGGCCTGTGCCAAGGGGTCTCCAGCTCCTCAGTGTGGTGCCCATAGGAAAACAGACAGGTTCAAAGGGGATGAGTGGGGCTGTTAGCATCCCTTCGCCTTGCCTGACACATCCAGCCTAGGAGACAGTTCCTGGATCTATTTCTGAAGCCTTTTCAAAAGGCCCCTTGTCCAGAGTGGACAACTTCAAACTGCACCCTCGCACTGGCTTTCCCTCCACTCCTGTTTCACTTCCAATCCTTTTCCCTCTCTCTGATGATTTATTTGCCACGGGCTTTGCTTTTGAAATCACCTGAGCTAAGGCAGGCAATAAGAATGCTGGTAGCCCCACAGGGTAGGAAAGGGATAAAATGAGATGATTTATGTAAATAGAGTGCTTAGGATTTTAGAGGCATTGCATTAAGTGCTTTGCATAACCTAACACTTTAAGCCCCGTGGGGTGGGTACTACTACCATCTCTTTGTTACAGAGAAGAAAACTGAGGCACAGAGAGGGAAGGCACATTGGACGGGATCACATAGCTAATCAGTGGCCTCTGAGCCACCGTCCGTCCTATACTCTCAACCACAAAGCACACAGTAGGTGCCTTCACCTTTTTAAGGTGCTATTTCAAACTTAACACTGGCTTTGAAGGTTGGAAAACTACAAGGAACAAGGAGGAATAAAGTGTAGTCGGCATCATAAATCTGCCTCTGTGATCAGCTGTTATTCAAGTTGGCTCTGATCGCTAAGAGATGAGACGTAAAGATGGGCTATGTTCTGTACACACAGGCAGGACCCCACTGGCATATAAAAATCGTAGAAGACGAAATTGATTTAGATGCTAAGTTTTCCTGTTTAAATTCCACTTATCCTATTGACTTTAAACATAGCCTTTTGCTTTAAATGTAGATTTTTCCCATTATCTATTCCCTGAGGGCAAGTCCCGTTAACAGATATCTATCTAGCTCATGCATACTGAAGCTTGATGTCCAAAATCCCCTTATCAAATGAGATTACAGTCTTTTTTTCCAATTTAAAGGCAACCGATATCCAGGTACAAGAAATAAAGATAGAGCCAGGCAACCGAAACTCGTGGCCACAGATCCTCGCTGTGTAAGCAAGATACTGTTCTGACGTGAATGAAGATAAGAAAAGCTTCTGAGGTTGGAGGACTGCAGCCCCACTGGCTTCCCTTCAGAAACTCTCAGCCCAGTGGTCCCTCAGGAGCCCCAAGTACCTACAACTGACTGTTAACCAACCCCAGGAGGAAGAAAAAGAGGGGCTGGGAGTGAATCCATTTTAATATCAGTCTTCTTTCAGTCTCAGAATCAAAACATCAAGTTGTCACTTTAGAATGAATAGGACTTGTGAAGCTGAGCTCAGGAGTTTGCCGAATCTGAGACCACGCTCAGGTCTAGCCAGGGCTGGCAGACACACATTTAACTTTCTGGGATCTATATGAGCTCTAATTTAAGAAAAAAAAAAACAAGTTACATTAAAAAAGAAATACATTGCATTTCCTCCTAAGAGAAGCCCATCAGAATGACAAAAATTTGATTTCATCATAGGCCTTTAAAGTTATCACCCAGGACCATAAAAATTTAACACTGGGTAAAGAAAAACAGACTCACGGAGATGTAGTCAGCTGTGAGTTTATAGGAGTTCTCAAGTAAAAATGCTGCTTTTGATTTGTAAAAGGAGAGGTCCTATAAAATAGTTGGCATTCAGAGACAAGGAAAATAGCAAGGGTTTTTGTAACTATAAATAAGGCTTATTTTATTTTTTAGAAGGCTGGTTGGTCTCATACCTCTTGTGGATATAACAGACTATTTTGGCCTTTCCCGGCCACCTCCCAGCCCTGACTTCAGAAGAAGCTTGAAGACACTGGGAAATTTCTGAGCAACATACTGAGCCATACAATTCCGACCACCAATCTCAATACAAGGGCTGTTTCTTGAAGACTGTGCCATTCCTTTAAAACTGCACCAATTTTATTGAGGGAAAAAATCCTCTAAATATTACAGGAATAGCTGAGAATGCGGATTAATCCACTTGAATAAAGAACTACTGCCCTGTCAGCAGGAAAAGCAATTTTCTAAATAAAGCCCAATGAATCTGGTCATGACCTGGACATTACTTTTCAGTTCATTTTCATAGAAAGATGATCAAAATTTCAACTTAAATGTTATTTGCAGCTGCTATTGCTTGCCATTTCCTGATATCTGGAATTCCACTTTTTTGGAAAAGATAATTTTTGAGGGATCATTTTTCAGAAGTTTATGGTATATCCCCCTTGGAAATTTCTTTGTGACACCAATAAAATATTACCAGATAACTCAGAAGTGACACCATCAATGTATGTCTATCGCTGGAAGAAATATATACATTAAAGCTTAAAAATATAACTAAAAATTTTCAAACATTAAAAATAAATTTGATTGTAAACACATTCTAATTTATCTCAAGCTTGAGAAACATTTTGTAGGATCTATTTATGCAACAAATATATTCATACTTACCATGACTACCATTGAAAATCTGAGAAAACCTTTGCTATGATACTTACAAACTCTATTTTTTTGCAAAATAAACCAAACCAAACCAAAATTTCTTATAATTTGCTTAATTCTTTACTTACAGCTGAAAGAAGGAAGTATGTTAACTAAAACACTTTTAGTGGACCCACCTAATAATTTTCACCACATAGTTGCTATTTTAGTTTAATTCATGGGGAAAATCAACTTACAGTGAAAGGTTAGTCACTTATGAGGTCTGAACTGTTCCAACATCATTAGCGTGTCATTAATGTCAAGTAAAACAATTACTTTGAATACATGTTCTAACCCTTATTTACACTATATGAAGGCAATGAAATTTGCATTCAGCTTGCTTTCCAGGTAGTTCTGTGAACAGGTAAAATGCAATAGAATGCAATGACCTTATTTTATAAAATAAGCTTAATTGATAACCAGAGACTCTGTGTTAGCCCCAACTTAAGAAGTTACTTTGTAAAATTAAAATATATACAATGATATGTTTAAAAATAATGAATTAAGTTTCACACACAAAAAGAGTATTGCAGACCGTATTACTTTTGTCAAGAAAAATGGATAATTATGAGCATTCTACAGAAATATGCATGACATCTGCTCCAATCAAACCTCTTAAATCCACTTTGCAGTGGCATGTAAAAATGAAGCCTAGCATGAACTGCAGCTCTGCACACCAGGAATGGCAACCAAGAAGTAAGCCAACAAAAACATCAAGTTGCCCAAGAATCTTAATTCTTATATCTTCCTTATACATGTCTTGCATTTGATTAAAAAGATTAAAATTGCAAATATTTTTGTTTTATCTAAACTCCAGCTTTAAGAAATACTAAAAATAAGAGTAAGAGTATCAAAAATGTTCAGATATGGTCCGGGCAAAGTGTAATCCAGCACTTTGGGAGGCCGAGGTGGGCAGATCACTTGAGGTCAGCAGTTCAAGACTAGCCTGGCCAACATGGTGAAACCCCGTCTCTGCTAAAAATACAAAAATTAGCCAGGTGTGGTGGTGGGTGCCTGTGGTCTCAGCTACCAGAGAGGCTGAAGCAGGAGAATCACTTGAACCTGGGAGGCGGAGGTTGTGTGAGCAGAGATCGCACCACTGCACTCCAGCCTGGGCGACGGAGGAAGACGCCATGTCCAAACAAACAAAAAAAAATTCAGATCTAAATTCTGAGTTCATTTGAAAACATAAGCTAATTATTGACTTAGGAAAGTTCATACCCAGGTTTTATAAGTTGTTGTTTTATGTCTTTTGTTGAAAGGCAATTAAATCTCACATACAAGTAGTGAAAGGGTGAGCTGAAGCGAAATCAAAATTGTAAAAAATAACACAGAGTTTGATAAAAGTGATGAATAGGTCAGTTTCATTGAAACCATATTGATAGCAGCATTTGGTTCAAATTTAGTTTTCTTCATACCTAATTTTTAAAAAATGTTAATCTTCATCTTAGCAAGTCTAACATCAAATGCCTTTTGACAACTGTGCAGGAGTTTGCACCATTTCTTTAAAGATTCAGAAGTGGAGAATGTTAACTTTATATTTAAAATGCTTAAACTTAAAAGTTGGCCAATAAATAAACAGCATAATATCAAATAAGAAATAAAAGGGTCATATTCTATTTTAACTTCAAAGTCTCTTGTAGTTCCCCGGGACATGAAAAAATTTTAGTCTGAATCTCAAGTATTCTTTTTAAAATTAATTATTTAAAGTTTTTCAATAATCTATAGTAGTAAAGAGTCAAAGAGGAATATGGTTTTTAGCCTTGAAGAACTCTTACTCTAGAAAAAAAAATCCAGTCCCACTTCCCACAAATGCCAACACTGCAGTTGTAACAGAGCTTGTCAGGTAAAATTAATAGTGTCATTGTATTATTTTCTCATTGGAATGGGCACCAACAAGCAAAATAAGAGCCTAAAAAATAATAATAATATAAATCTGGTACTATTGATTGATTCTGGCTTCTATTAATTTTTATGTGTCAGAGTAAGAAACAAGCGCATGTTTAGTTTCTGACAAAAATACACTTTTTATTCCTTTTTCTATTATTCATCAAATTGAAGGACCAGACTTGATCTCTGTGAAGAGTTAAGCCAATCGATTTCTTGGCAATAGACAGGAGATGTTTATTTTTAAGAGCTATTTACCAAGCTAAAATTTTTGAGAACTGATGATACCTTTCTTTTTGGATTATTTATTTTTGAATCATGTGAAGGATTTCAACATGTAATACTGTTAATGTCAATTAATTAAATAATTTCAAGCAAGTCGT
Source organism: Macaca thibetana thibetana (assembly GCF_024542745.1). NCBI lineage: Eukaryota > Metazoa > Chordata > Mammalia > Primates > Cercopithecidae > Macaca > Macaca thibetana. Next base: position 86,015,765 of record NC_065594.1, read on the forward strand.
TCTTATTTTTAAAGTTCCCTAAAGGAGTATTATTTCCCTCTAGTAATTGTGAAATGTTTGGATAAACACTTGCTGTGTGAATTTGAGTGTCTTTTTCTTTCACTGCCTTAACACTATTTCAAGTAATTAGACCACATGACTAATTACAAGCATACAGATACTGTTGTTATTAAACTTGTTCACACAGATTAAAATGAGAATGGACCTTAGCGTTGTGCAGTGTACAACTTACCCAAGGGTATGTGGCAGACCTGTTTAGTGGTATAGGTAGTCATTGTACAATTGTTATTTTAAGCAAAATCATTATGCTATGACTAAGTCCCTTTTTGCCAGGTCCGTACTTTAGATAGGTTACCTATATTGTTACATGCCACAAAAGAGACCATAGGGCTCATAGCAACAGAGGCAGAATAAATGCCTCAGTAAGATTCCAAGAGCATTAGTCATTTGACAGCTTCTTCTTGTTCACAACAAAGCAAGGGCAAGCTCAATCTTTCTGATGCACTGAAGGACAGGCGCAGACAAAAGGCTGATACTACAGGCTGATATTTAAGAACAAATGACAACTCTTAAAAAGTGCTCTAGCTCTGAAATGCTCCAGAAAATATGAAAGTAATTTCCAAAGCCCATTCCTTGATGTTTCTTTTTTAAAAGAAACATCATCTCTGGAGCCTTTGATTAAAGAAGGGTGTAATCACTCTTTTTAATTCACTCTGATTTCACCTCAAAAGGGATGCCCAAGTTCACTTTATCCCAGGTTGGCTCTTACTTCAAACCAAAGATTTTTTTTTAAAAAGTTACCGCAGTGTGAAGGCTCTTCCCAAATGCTTGAAACTTCAGGGATATTTATACATACTAAACTATACTTTTTAAAAAAGAAATTGATGGTCCTTATCTGCCAGAGACTAAGTCAGAAGAATTTTAGTTTAAATACTGTAGCATAGATCATGTGCGGCTCCGATGGGCATGTGAAATAACCCAGGCACAGAATACATATACTTCAAAACTGTCCCTGTTGTTTATCTGCATTCGCTAATATCTCCATGGTAAGCAAGCCCTGCTTTCTAAAATAATAAGGAAAACTGACTTTATTATTTTTTTTAAAGAATATATCATATATTGTGTTTGGAGATTAAAATCTGAGAAACAGCATCCATTTCAGGTCCAAAGAGGAGAGATCCTGCTTCATACGGTGTAACTACAAGAAGAAGAAGAAGAAAAAAATACCTCAGAAGCCATTGTGTTAATTGATAAGTGCACGGCTCAATAAAAGAATGGGAAAGGGTTGAGAAGCAAGGGCAGCCAGGGCAGTTAACACGCAAAAGCTGGTGAGCCTGTCCAACTAATCTGCCTCGTTTGTTTTCACAGCTTTGCCCGGAACATTTGCAGGGATGGCCCGACACTCCCCGCAGAGCCTGAGAGCGAGTGGCGAGCCAAGATACCAGCAGCACAATGTTTCACCTGCGCTGCCAGATACTCAGGCAGAAAAAACACACAACAGTTTGTCAAAACAGCCATCAGCGCGGCGCGCTCGCTTTTCCCGCAGCCCCCGGTCCTGGCTGCCAATGTACACGGCCAGGTTTATCTAAGGGCTGGCGAGCTCCTCTTTTACATTCCCGGCGAGGTGGGGATGACATGGCACAGGAAGGGACCGGGAGCGCTCCCCGGGGAGCCCAGGCGCTACCTGGAAAAGGCTTGCTAGACACATTAACCCAGGTTCCCACAGCCTTCAGCCTTAGTCAGCACCTGCACAGTGAAATGACTCAGACACAAGGAAACCATCAGGATCAAGAGGGGCTCTGAGCTTCACGGGGAAGCTGGGCTTTTTAACCCCCTTTCCCCTACAATTGCCTGACTCATATGATTTAAAAAAAAAAAAAAGCATGCAATAAACCTAAGGCAGAAACGTCTGCCTTTGTCTTCCCTTTGTTATCGTGCAAAGCAAGCATCAGGGTTGCCTTTGTTGGCTTTCCAATCCCTTGCCAGCAGAAGCCCATGTGATAAGAACTTTTTGATTAAGCTCTAAATCTTTGGCACATATCTGCAATGCCTAATTATGAAAGATCTAATAATATGTTCCTTGTGTTTCTCTGACAACCACATGCATCTCCATTCAGCATCCCTGACGCTATTGGAAGTAGAGAAAGATACTGACACTACAAATGATTGCACAGAGAGGAGGGGGCATTCCTTAAACCTACACAGAACGGAGGCTGATGTCTTCATTAGGCACATACCTAGCAGAAGACAAAACAGGCTATACACAAGAACAGTTCGTTTAAAGTCAATTTTTGTCAGGAAAAAAAAATTGCACTGCTTGGCAATTAAAACAAGTAGAATAAGATACTTTTTAATTAACATCTTCAAGTGGTAGAGGATGTTCAAATGGTGCTACTGTAGAACTTTCTGCCTCATCCTCTGTCTTTTTTAGATTATATATTTCTAAAAATACATTAGGTGACAGTTTAACTGGCAGGAGAAAGTATATTGGTTTTCTATACATATGGAAATAAGCTCTCTCAGGCAATAACTGGAACAATGGTGGCAAAATCTATATCAAAGGCAGTGGAAGCTGGGCAATGCTCCCTTCCTATGATTGGTGTGTGAGCCCTGACTTAATGAGCTCCTACTGGAGGTGCTACCTTGAACAAACAGTGCTTGGTCACCTCCACGCCCCACCCCACAGGCTGCCTGAAAAGTACATAAAGGGGGGCTTCTTAGAAGTGAGATTTACCAACTACATTTGACACTTGATCAAAGCACATGCATTTGCCTCCCTGAAACAGAAGTGAAAAGTACCAAAAAGCTGTCACCATACCAGGGGGCTTCAGTCTCAGCCTTCTGGGAAGACAATCAGGCAATTCTGTTCCCTGACATGCTTTAAAATATACTTTTTAGAAAATAATCATGGATTCTTACACAGAATCAATAGGGTGCCCCTGAAACCGTTTTAGTCACACTCTGATTCACATGACTGACGAACGGGATCAATTATGGCAAGTAAATGGGTGGAAAGGGGGTTCTCTCACCATTGAGCTGAGACCTCACTGGCAGCTTCTCACCTGGGAAACTCACAGCCACCTTCACTGACATCCCAAAAGATATGCAATACAGATTATTTCTGAATTTTTAGAACAAAAGATTAAACAATAGATAGAAGTCATCAGGCTCCATTTTCCAGATGGCAAAGTCATTCTGCAACTGCTTTTCCTAGCTCACCACAAACCTCGTGGTTGTATCTTTTTGTCTTTTGGACTCGGATTCTTCAAACGCCTGAATCCTATGATCCTGTTGTTGCCCCTTTTCTAGCCTTTCACTAACTTAGCTCATTGAGACCTGATGATATCACATTGGTAGATTTCTTATTATTTTTCCTGGATTGAACAAATAGTTATATGTTATTTCTATGTTGTCATCAGGCCTGAACTTTTCTTGAAAAAATTAGACGTCTCATTTTTCTCTAGATATGTTAACTGTTTCTAGCAAAAAGCAACCTTTAAATCCCGAAAATTTTTCCAAAGTTAAGGCATCACCAGGAAGTGAAAAAGTTTCCCTTTTCCCTGGTGATCACAGTCAATTAATTGCAGACTCCTGGCGTCCACTGGCCCACCCAGTGTTTGTACGTCCCACGCAAGCAGAGCAGAAATCACGATCGCTGATCAAGGAGAGGTGAACCCCATCACTAAACAGTTTTCAGAGGTTTAGCAAATCATTAGCAATCTCCTCAGCAGTGCAGCTAATCTCATCGTTTGAATGTCTTGGTTGTTCTGTTTTTCTCTGCCAGATAACACTTTATCAGACTGAAATGGAACTTCCCTCTGATCAGGAATAGGGCATTCAACAAACTATACATATACCTTTGATAGCTTCCTTTTTGGAAAGCGAGGGAGTTTAATTGATAAAGTACCAAAAAATGAAACTGGAGTCCTAAAGTCTAGACACAGTTTTAGCAGCCAAATTGTAAACCAATGGGCTTAGTTTTGACAATCATGTTAAACACAGAGAACTAGAAAAATTTGCTCTCATCGTCTTTCCTTAACCAAGTATGTAAAGCAAGAAAAAAAAAAGAAAGAAAAAAATACAAATAGAAAATGCTTACCAGCAGTCTGGAAAGCACTTTTGAAACAATGTCTAAAAAATCAAAATGTTTAATTAAATTTACATTTATTTAAAATAAACAATCACTTTATGCATAAAATTTTAATTCTTGTGTTTGGGTTTTTCTCATCTTAAATTAGTTCTTATTTTTAGAAGATGCATATATTATATATTCTGTATAATATATAATATATTTTATATATTATATATTCTTTATATATGTAAATAATGAATATATATAAAGAATATATATATTAAAGAATATTTTTTAAGATTATTCTTTAAGATTTAAAGAATATATATTTTATTTATATATATAGATTTATATTTTTATATATATATAAAGTTCCCTAAAGGAGTAATATATATATCTATATATTCTTTAAGATCTCCTATCTTTCTCTCTCTTTTTTCTAATCTCTCTTTTTAACAAAGCAAAATACAGGTTGAATATCCCTAATTCAAAAATTTGAAAATCAAAATGCTTCAAAATTCAAACTTTTCTGAGCACCAATACTCAAAGGAAAAGTTCACTGAAACATTTCAGATTTCAGATTTTCAGAGTAGGGTTGATCAGCTAAGTATAATGCAAATATTCTAAAAGTCCAGAAAATCCAAATTCTGAAACACTTCTGATGCCTTTTGGTTAAGGGATACACAACCTGTATACATAAGAGAACTAAGAGAACACTCATAGACGTTACAAGCACCTGACTACTAAAAAGACTAAGACCAGGGCTTATAACTATACTGATGAAAAAAGTCACAAAAAAAATTAATAACCACTTTGGAAGACAGTTTGGTGGTTTCTTACAAAACAAAGCATACTCTTACTGTAAGAACCAGTAATCGTGCACCTTAGTATTGACCGAAATGAGTTGAACTTATGTCCACACAAAACCTGAACATGAATGTTTTTAACAGTTCTATTTATAATTGCCAAAAGTGGAAGCGACCAAGATATTGTACAGTGGAGGAATGAATAAGCAAGCTGTAGTACATCCATACAATGGATAAAAATAAATGAGCTATCAAGGAATGCAAAGACATGGAGATACTTTGAATGCATATTGCTGAGCAAAAGGAGCCAATCTGAAAAGTCTACATATTATATATGATCCCAACTACATGATATTCTGGAAAAAGCAAAAAACTCTTGAGACAGTTAAAAAAAATCATTTTCCCAGGGTTTAGAAAGATAAGATGAAGAATGAATGGGTAAAGTAGAGGGCACTTTTTAGGAAAGTGAAACTATTCTCTATGATACTGTACTAGTAGATACGTGACATTATATATTTGTCAAAACCATGGAATGTACACCGCAAAGCCACAAAGCAAGACCACTAATGTAAACCACATATTTTAGCTAATAATAATGTATCACTATTGGCTCATCAATTGTAACAAACAACACACATTAATACAAGATGTTAATAATAGGGAAAATTGGAGTTGGGGGAGTGAGGGTGAACGTGGGAACCCTGCACTTTCCACTCAACTTTTCCATAAACCCAAAACCGCTCTACACATAAAGTCTATTAATATTTTTTAAATAATAGTCTTAAAATGCATACTAATAATGGGTTAAAATGTCATTGAAAGTGTCTATGAGTGTTATTCCACAAATATGTCTTCAACAGCTTAGCATTTTTTTGATATTTTTTGTTCTGATTGGATATCAGAGTAACCACTAATTATTTTCCTTCAATAAATTATTTAATGATTAGCATTAGGGAGATAAGTGATTCAGAACTTAAAACTGATTTAGATTTATAGTCTATTAAAAGGAACACATGTTTCAATATTCTACCTGCCTTTACCAGTCTAACTCCAGCAAAATGAGATTTCTTCCACTTGCCCCTACTAAATCAGTTCAGCTTTGACAGTTGATTACTTTGTAGACACAACCTTACCAAGAATGCTCTTAACCCCATCATTCTATTCAATGATGAATTATCCATCTCTCCAAGGTTGACCCCTCATTACCCTTAATCAGTATGTCCTGCACTGTCCAATCTGCTGCTAGAGCCTTAATAACAACCCAGGACAGGAACTTCCAGTGGCTTTTACATGGAGACCTGGGTCTGGCAGAGGGGCCCCAGGGGTTGCCACTTTGTATGTGTTTGCCACTCCCAGCCACCATCCCAAGTTAGAAAGGTGCTCAAAACATATCCTACTTTCTATATTTTTCCATATTGAAGTTCCAAGTAAAATTTCTTCTGTTAAAAAAAAAAAAGACTTTGCTGCCAAAATGCTTTTTTGAAAAACCACTGATATAGACCATATCATCTGCTTTATTATAATAAAATTAACTGAATTCTTTTTAATTTGATGTTGAAACTGCTCATTCTGCTAGTAAGGGATATTGCCTCTAAAACAAATACACCGACAGCTAAAATTATAGCAAGTAGCTACCACCCAGCAAAAACGTAATGAGCAGATCGAAGCAGCAGATACTGACCTAGAAGAAGACTGAAGAGGTGGGAACCTGGAGCTTGGGAAGACAGGAGGATTTCCATGTTATTTAAGATTAACTGGGGCCGGGCACGGTGGCTCAAGCCTGTAATCCCAGCACTTTGGGAGGCCGAGACGGGCGGATCACGAGGTCAAGAGATCGAGACCATCCTGGCTAACACGGTGAAACCCCGTCTCTACTAAAAAATACAGAAAACTAGCCCGGCGCGGTGGCGGGAGCCTGTAGTCCCAACTACTCCGGAGGCTGAGGCAGGAGAATGGCGTGAACCCGGGAGGCGGAGCTTGCAGTGAGCTGAGATCTGGCCACTGCACTCCAGCCTGGGCGGCAGAGCGAGACTCCTCAAAAAAAAATAAATAAATAAAAATAAAAATAAAAATAAAAAAAGATTAACTGGTGGCAGGGAAAAACATGTGTGCTATGGTTAAATATGTCTTCCAAAAAGCATATGTTGGAAACTTAATCCCCAATACAACAGTGTTGGGAGGTAGGGCCTAATAAGAGACGGTTAAGTTGTAAAGGCAGAAAGAGTGGATAAATGCTGTTATCTCAAAGGGGGTTTGTTACTGAGGGAGTAGGACTTTTTAAAACGGGGAAGTTCAGTCCCCTTTCACACACACACACTCTCTCCCTCTCTCCCCAACCTTTCCTTTCCACCATGGATGACTCAGCCAGAAGGCCCTCTGCAGATGCCAACACCTCCACCTTGGACTTCCCAGGCTCCAGAACCATGAGAAATAAATTTCTGTTCATTACAAATTACCCAGTCCCAGGCATTCTGTTACAGCAGCAAGAATAAACTAAGACACTGTGAACAAAGGGAACCTGTTAATATATTTATCCAATTCAATGAAAAGATTTTGCTGGACAGAATGACAATCTTCATCCCCTAGGAACACTTATATTAGTCACTTTTATTGAGACAACCTGGGTATGTTGCCTGAATGCATGAGGCCCCTTCAGCCTTCTGGTAGCAAATATAGTGCTTCAAACCTGTATGCCACATAACAGAAGAAGTGAAACACTTGCCTGTGGGTGTGGGCACAGGCACCCCTAACAGAGACCACCTTTCTAGTTTATTTGGAAAATAAATGTGTTTTGTTTACTTTCCCTTTATTTCTTTGTTTTTCATCAGTTGTGAGTCAGTCCAATGAGATGCTCCTTGGTCTGGCTCCCCTGCAAAACTGCTGGCCACGCCTTCCTTCTTTCCACAAAACTAACACAAGGCTCTTCTGTGCACTAGAAAAGGCTTTTGTCGAAGACCTGGGATAACAGCAGTTAATTACTGCACAGGCAGGGAAAGACATATGATTGAAGGCACACTAAAAATGTATGTACCATCCCCCACCCCCGGCACTGCCTCACTGGCCAACTGCTCAGCTGCCACCAGCTCCCTGTAGTTCCGGGTCTCCTTTGCCATCCCTTGCTCTCTCACCTCCTTTCTAAGCCTGAGCTTCCTTTACAAAGTGACTGCAGCAGGCTCAAAAATTCTAGGCACTTGATTCCATGTGCATAAAAGCTCTGCATCCTTACTATTCCTACTGGGGCAATTTGTTCCTGCAAAATTTAGGGCTAATAGTTCCTCATCATAGGTTGTTGTAAGAAGTAATTTTTTTTTTTAATTTAGTGCTAACACTGAGTATTTTATAACTTTTTGAGCACAGTGTTTGCCACTCAATACCCGATAGCAATTGATACTACAATTATCTTTCTCATCCAGGAGGCTGTGATAGACATGACTGTACACAGCAACATTCACTTTTTCTGAATGTTATACGCCCACAGGCCTGTGTTTCACTCCTTCTTTTATGTGGGATGCAGGCTTGAGCCACTGTATTTGCTATCAGAAGGCTGAAGGGGCCTCATGTCTTCAGGCAGTATACCCAGGTTGTATCAATAAAAGTAACTGACATAAGTGTTCCCAGGGGATGAAGATTGTCACTCTGTCCAGCAAAATCTTTTCATTGAGTTGGATAAATATATTAACAGGTTCCCTTTGTTCACAGTGTCTTAGTTTATTTTTGCTGCTGTAACAGTCACATATGATCTCACTTTTCTGTGCTTTGCTGTTAGGCAGGGCCACGAGTCTAGACCACGAGTCTGTCACATGGATGGAGACAGCAAGTGACATGCAGCACCTCCAGCCAAAGCCCAGAAGAGCCGGTGTGACTCCCTCACACTCTCTGCTCCCTGCCATGACTTAGGGGCCTTGTGCTACCTTGGTCATGGCAGGCCCCTAAAATTGAGTCATCCTGGACTTCTGAGTCACCCTGGGGAGGACAGCTACCCTGGTGCATCTTCTAGAACTGCACCAAGTGGAGAGTGAGGGGAAAACGCACAGTATCATGTACACATCTGAGATGTTGGTGATTCTTGTTGCTGATACATGACCTAACCTAACCTGACTAGCAGGGACATCAGGGATGAGTTTTTGTGATGGACTGAATTGTGTCCCTTCTGAAATTCACACGCTGAAGCCACAATCCCCAAAGTGACTATTAAGATGTTAGGATGTTAGGCTTTTTTTTTTTTTTTTTTTTTTTTTGAGATGGAGTTTTGTTCTTGTTGCCCAGGCTGGAGTACAGGCACAATCTATACTTCCTCTCCTTCCTCGATTCAAGTGATTCTTCTGCCTCAGCCTCCCAAGTAACTGGGATTACAGGCACCCGCCACTATGCCCAGCTAAGTTTTTGTATTTTTAGTAGAGATGGGGTTTCACCATGTTGGCCAGGCTGGTCTCGAACTCCTGACCTCAGGTGATCCACCCACCTCAGTCTCCCAAAGTGCTGGGATTACAGGTGTGAGCCACCGCACCCAGCCAATATTGGGCTTTTAAGAAGGTAATTAAGTTAACAAGAGGCCTTTAGATTGGGGCCTAATTCAGTAGGACTGGTGTTCTTCTACAAAAAGAAAGAGGCTCCAGGGATTCCCATAGACACAGGTCCCGTGAGGACCCAGGGAGAAGGCGGCCATCTGCAGGCTGGAGAGAGTGGCCTCAGGAGAAACCAACCCTGCCAGCATCCTCATCTCAGACTTCCAGCCTCCAGAACTGTGGGAAACAAATTTCTGGTATTTAAGTCACCTAGTCTGTGGTATTTTGTTCTGGCAGCATGGGCAGACTGATACAGCTTTCCGAAGGCTGATAGTACCAGGCACCAGTCCGAGATGGACCAAAGCCCAGGAAAGAAAAATTTAGAGACCAAAAAGAGAAGCACTTTTCACATTGATAATATTGCAGGGCCGAGAGTCTGACTAACAATAAACAAGGGAGATTTTTGTAAAATGCGGGACCCCCACCTGCCCCAGTCACTGGACCACCCCACTCTACCTCTGGTCACCGCCTCTGCAGTTTGATTCAGCCTCTGACCTGACCACACTGGGTAAACCTCCCTCCAGTCAAGACTCATCCTCCCATGGGAAAGCCTGTAAAGAGAGTAGGGAAAAGCAGCTACAAACAAAGATATTTGTATTTGGAAGAAGACAAAAGAGCTATGACTAATACTTTCTAGGATGTCTTGCCTCTTTAACCCTCTCCCTGTTTATTATTTGTGCTAATCCTGTCTGCTCCCCTGCAGTTATCCCCAGCCAGGACAGACCTCTGTGTCTTGTATGAGAGACCTTGGAGCAAAGAAGGAGGGAGGGTGTCTCCTGCTCTGCTGCAGACTTGGAGAGAGAAGAATACAGAGAAGAAGGCAGTTAAGGAGTGAAGCATCGTCACATCCCTGAGGCCCTGGTGAGAAACAGATGAATAGAATTGGCCTTGGAGTTTTAAGAATGAGGACAGCCAGCCTGCATTGGGTTATAGACCTGAAATCTGACGGGAAATTACCTTGGAAGCAGAGAGTAAAAGAGGACAATCTCAGAAGTGATGATCTAAACGTTATACCTTTAGCAGATCTTGATAATAAATTGTCAGAGGGAATTTAGTATAAAGTCAGAGAAAAGCTAAAATTCTCAAGGAATTTGACATCATGTTAAAATGTACAGAGACCTGGAAAAATATTGAATTTTCTAATTAGTAGAAATAAGATAGGATTTGTGGAAAAAGAGATCTCTGAATCAGCTGAAAAATAACTGATCTATCAGGCAGGTTTGCAGCAACAAAAGGCTCCATAACACAAGATCCATCTGAAGCATAAGCAATGGAGAGGTCATTTGGAAGGTGTAGGCAGGGTTTGGGGAAACATCCAGGGGTGCTCAAACACCCAGGGATTAGCAAAGTCAGGGGAAGAGGTCACCACGCTATCCCTGAAGGGACAAGGAGTGATATGGTTGGGCTCTCTGTCCCCACCCAAATCTCATCTTGTAGCTTCCATGATTCCAATGTGTTATGGGAGGGACCCAGTGGGAGATAACTGAATCACGGGGGTTGGTCTCGCCTATGCTGTTCTCGTGATAGTGAGTAAGTCTCAGGAGATCTGATGGTTTTAAAAATGGGGGTCTCCCAGCACAAGTGCTCTCTCTTTGCCTGCACCCATCCGTGTGTAAGACGTGACTTGTTCGTCCTTGCCTTTCACCTTCCACCATGATTGTGAGGCCTCCCCAGCCATGTGGAGCTGTAAATCCAATAAACCTCTTCTTTTGTAAATTGTCCAGTCTTGGGTATGCCTTTATCAGCAGCATGAAAATGGACTAATACAAGGGGAGAGTGTGGTCTTAGCGGAGTTTGGCAAGAGCTGGACCAGGAAGATGGCCGGGGTTGAAGCTGGAGTGAGCAGAGCAAAAGGCAGCATCCACCAGAACCCTGGAGGCAATGAGGAAGCAAATGGAGTGAGCCCCCCTCCTTCCTGCCCCTCCCATCCTCCAAAACCACCCCGTGTTCCCCAGTGGTCAAAACCGCTGGGAGCCAGAGGGCAAGAGAGCCTGGTGCTTCGGTCCACAGAGCCAGCCTCACAGAGCACAGGGCAGGGCAGGAGACCCAAAGAAGAGCAAGCACATCTCATCTTAAAACGTCAAGTGGCTTGGACTAGACAGACCCATATACCCTGACTTCACCAACAAAGAAAACGTGTCATCTCATGGTTAAGGTCCCAAGATAGGCCTGATTCCTCCAGGAGCTCAACAAAATCCACAGGAAACCATGCTCCTTCTCTCTCTCCCTGCACCTGGTGGCCTTTTCCTCAGGCCAGCTGTGCTCCCCAGGACTTCGAGGTGGCCCTGCAGGTGGGGGATCTCCACCCAGTTCAGGGAATAACTACGGGTATACTGTCTGTAGTGAATGTGGAAACAATAATAAAACCAGCTGAAACTCTGCTTTTGGTTATCCCCATGTGTCTGCAAAGCTGAACAGTATCAGTGACAATAATACCCTCCCAGACACAAACTTCCGTTCCGTAAATTCTAACCAATTACTTAGCAGTGTCAAGTTTTAGTAATATACATAAGCTTCAAATCAGCACATTTTATTACTTATCCTTCAATAAATAAAGTTTCAGAGAAATCCTGGTTATGCTTGGCCCCTGGTATACCTGCAATCAGTACCACATGGCAGTTTCAACGGTGACTTCCTAAAAATTTGGAATTCTTTGAGTTCGCTTCAGCCACAGCTCATGTCCCCAGTTCCTGAGGGAGGAAATATTCCAGCATTTAAACAGTGGCTTTGAAATAAGCTGTAAAAGCATAGCAACTGTGTAGATGACACAGTTAGAGATGCTTCAATTCTCTCAGTCTACTTGGAGATCTAGAGAAAGTTTAAAATCTATGACAGTGAAATAGTACAAACTAAACGTGTAATATTTTTCTTTGGTAAGTGCGAACTTTAGTTCATACATGAACTACGTTACTGATATTGAATACATTCTTTAAAATAAAAACTCCATTTTTTTAAATCGTTAGTTGCCTCAAAACTAAAGAACAAATCGAGAAAATATGATTGTAAGTGATTATCATTATAGCAGAAAAATATGTGTCCAGTGTACGTATGTGGGGGCAGGGAGGGGATGTTAAAATGGCTATGCCCCTCATGCCAAATACATCTGCTGTGCAGGGCTCAGCCAGTCAGGGTGGACCCTCCACGCTCCACAAGCTGCTGTAGGGTAGGCCATATCCTCAGGAGGTCCTTCATATCGGCAAAGTCTCTGAGAACTCCTGACCGACTTCCCTTGGGTGGGGACACGGCCAAACCATATCAACCATATCAGTGCCCTTAGGCAGGAAAGCCTTCATCCTTTGTCTCTGGTAGCAGATGTGCTTTTTTTTTTTTTTGAGACAAGGTCTCACTCTATTGCCCAGGTTAGAGTGCAGTGGCATGATCTCAACTTACTACAACCTCTGCCTCCCAGGCATAAGTGATTCTCCTGCCTCAGCCTCCCGAGTAGCTGGGATTACAGGAGCCCGCCACTACCATCCAGCTAAGTTTTGTATTTTTACTAGAGGGGTTTCACCATGTTGGCCAGGCTCATCTCAAACTCCTGACTTCAAATAATCCACCTGCTTCAGCCTCCTGAAGTGCTGGGATTACAGGCATGAGCCATAGCGCCCGGTGAGATGTGGTTTTTGATTTGAATACTGAATGAGGCGCATCACTACCGATTGACAGTAATGCATTCACAGGGCAACTACGACTAAGGAAATGAGTATATCTGTCTGAATCTAAAATAGAAGGAAAAAAAAATTGAATTTTGGACAATTTTAGAGTTAAAAAAAGTATTTGAACTATGTGATTTTTTGAAAAATGCATAGTTTAATGTAATTTATTTCATCTTATCTAGTGTATCTCTTTATCATCAAAAAGATAGATGCTTAGGAAAACTTTGGACACATGTATCAGTTTGGAACAGACTGCATGATTAACAAGAACGTCCATAATCAGGTTCCGACATGCAGAGGTCAGTGGCTACTGGCCTTGGTTCAGCGTCTGGGCTAGTGCCTCCCTAACTCCCTAGAACTTTTCCTAATGACTGTTCCATCAGAATCACGAGACAGCTGCTCCACCTCCAGTCATCAAGTTCAAACGCCAACTAAGAAGGAAGATGAAGGATGAAGGGCTTTCTCAAGGCTGTGCCTCACTGAGGGAGACTAGAATTGCAAATATTTAGCTTTCTGCATTCTATGGGCCTTATTTCCTAAGTTGAGAAAAACAAAAACCAACCAACAAACAAAAAAAAAAAACAATAAAAAAACAAATTCACATTTCTTCCCTTCCACTCCAACTCCTTCATACCTGGATAATTGACTTAATGGGTTCACTAGCAGAAACCAGAATAATTTCGAACCACGAGCTGACTCAGGAACTTTTACATTTGGACCCCTTAGGCTTTGAGAAATGAGTAGCCAGGAGTCAGGATGGGAGTCGATCCCGTGAGTCCACAGGATGTTTCAGACATGGTCCTGTCATCCCATGGCAGAGCCTGGATTTTGGAAGCCTGGTTTGGGGTTCTGGGTTCTGGTTTCATTTTGCACTAACTGAATTCTACTCTAAGCCTCTGTTTGCTCTGCATAATTGAGGAACAACAGTCATCATTATCCTATTGGAATATTGGGAGGTTCAGATAAAATATTCCGAAATGGTTGTGAAAACCTAAAAACATTATAGCAATATGAGTTACTATCATATCCTCCATGTTAAATTAGTCCAAAAACAAGAATAAAAAATGTAGACATAGGTAGGAGTATGTGGCTAGCTCATTGCTTCTCCTAGAGGCCTGTCTCAGTCTATCCCAATTTCCTTAAAAAAAAAAAAAAAAAAAAAAAAAAAAAAAAAAAAAAAAAAAAAAAAAAAAAAAAACACCAGTGCACAAATCCTCCCCTTTCTCTTCGAGTGCGCCTTTCACTTCCTGGACAGGCCCTCTTCTGCTCATCTCTCTGAGTTCTCTCTCCTTCCCTGCTTTGGTCTGCCCCCAGGAAAATTTACCCTGCAGATGTAAAGCTTTGTTTTCATAAACAAAACCACTGACTCCACATGGCTAGAAACAGCCCATACTTTTGAGCACTGAGATGTGCCATCTTTCATGTCTGAACAGGTTTAGTGGCACAATCGGTATTTGGTGCATCCAGAAATACACTCGCATATAGTAAGATAACTGCATTTCCATCAGAATATCATGACTATTAGGTGAGATAAATATACTGTCAAATGTAATGACATCCTCCTCCCAGCTCTGTCATAAAGAAGTATTGAGAACACATAATTGCCCTCAAAAGATGTCTATTTTATGATAATCATTACCTAAATATTACACACCAGAGACTTGTACTATTAAAGAGGGCTGGAATTACTTATGAAATATTAGCTTTTTACTTAAGCTCTTTGGACCTAATTCATAAAAATTAATTCATGGTTTATAAGAATGTTCTCTATTCTTTAATAGAATACTCTGTAATTCATTAAATTCTTTAATCCCATCACCCTGATCACGTACATTTCAATTTTAGTCCTTCAGAAGGAAAAATAGACTAACTTTTAGTGAGGAGAAGAAACACTGGTGTCAGCACCCAAGACCCACATCTCAAAAAATCATGAAGAAATGTACAGAGTATGGAGAAAACAAAGGTGAAACAGTCAACCCAAATAATGCTGCTTCTCCAATATATTTGTGATTATTTGGGAGTAAACCTAAGCTAAGAAAATGTTAATTTTTGATTAATTGATTTGAGAATATGTGGATGCCTTCTGAGGTTGGAAGTATTATTTCTAGTTTTCCTGGTACAATCCCAGGGTTTCCTAGAATGACATCCCCATGAAGTTTTCAGTGTCTTTAAATTGCTGTCCAGAAGTAGCGTCAGCCCTTGGGGCCCACAGATTGTGGGTCTGTGTATGCCAGTAACTTTGCTCAAGAGTCTTCAGGGAAACAATATTATAAAATGTCATTTATTATTTCTCACAATCATAATGGAGTAATTGTTTGCTCAATGTATTGATTCACATCTGTGTCCACCTCTGGACTGTCGTACCCACAAGGGCAGGCAGGCTTCGTCTGTTCGGTTGACCGCTATATCCTCTAAGCTAAGCACAGTGTTTTCCACATGATACTATTCCAGTCAATATTTTTAAACTGAAAGCCAACATATTTTACTAACTTCATAGTTGTCCAATGAGGATCATTAATATTAATTCAAGTCACAATATGTCTATTGATTTTTCTACTAAAAATAAAGGCTTTTAAAAATGAGGAAAATAATCTCTTGTACACATTCACATTAACCCTATGAGGGAGTAGGATAAATTTTATTTTCTATGTGTTTATAAATAAGGTACTGAGATGCCAGGAAGTGAACATCAACAATCACACAGGAGGGTGAAAAAGTAACTTAGTATCAGCACATGTGGGTTCTCTTTTCAACTTTCACCATTTACTTTGAGCAAGTCACTTAATGCTGGTGTCTTTGTTAGAGACATTATCAAGAACAAGATGACTTCCAAGTCCCTTTCTAATTAAACTACCCTCTTCTATAGAGTACTGTCCTAAGAGATATTCAGAGAAAGAAAAAAGTCAAAGTGTGCCTGGTGTCTGCAGGACATTGCATTTGGGCCTCATGGAGTAGAATCTGATTGTAGGACTGTAAGCACATGGAGAGTTATTTTCTCACAAAACCCAAGTCCTGGGGCAGAAACTCAGCTGGCCCAATTGCTCACCCATGAGCCAGGCATTTACTGCCATGTCCTTAGACGGAGATCCTTATCTTCTTGGTTAAAAGTGGCCACTCCACTTCCAAGCTTCAGTAATAAGTTATGGGTGGAAAGGGAAACTAGAAAAGGCTCTTCCTGGTTGAGTTTTCCACTTTAGTCAATATCATAAAAGCTTTTCTGAAAACCGTACCCCAAAAACTTCCACTTGAATCTCATTGGCCTAAACTGGTTATATGGTCACCTGTGGCTAAAGGGAGTATGAATTTGTAAGTGTGTCATAGTGGACATCGTAGCCTCTTGAACAAAAGCGTGGTTTTCTACCAAAGGAAAAAGGGTAGAATAGATGTCAGCTGGGCAGCCAACAGTTTACCACAAACCGTAGAGTTATGGAGTTCTTTTAGTGAAGAATTTTTCAAGTTTACTTTGAGAGTCCATATCTATGTGCCCCAAGGATCCATACAAAAACAGTTCATAGACGGATTACTGGTAATAAGGAAATCTGGAAACAATTTAACAGGCCAGAAGTGCCCGGACAATTTTTTTTTACAAGAAAAAAACTGCAGTATACTTCATGAAAAAAAGATGCAAAATATTAGCCAATCAAATACAATAATATATAAAAAGAATATTACCACAAACAAGTGGGTTTATTGCAGGAATGCAAGTTTGGTTTAATATTTTAAAAAATCAATCCAACTGAAAAGAACCAAAAACGAAAAAGAAAAAAAATCAATCAATGTAATTTACCATATTAACTATCTAAAGAAGACAACCACATGATCACATCAGTTGATAGAGAAAAATACAGAGCTCTCCATGGAAAATACACGATTAGTGGGATGCAGAACCCAGGACCTAGAGGGCTGACTTTGTGACTTTTTGTGTTTGAGATTCTGCAGGCTTGACTGTGAGATTTGAGCATTGTCAGATTTTGATATTCATGGGGGCCCTGAAACCAACAGCCCCAAAATACTGAGGGACAACTGTTCATGACAAAACTCCACATCCATTTACAATTTAAAAAGAAAAAAAAAAAAGTCTCCTAGCAGACTAGAAATAGAAAGGAATGTCTGATAAAGGACACCTACCCAAAACAAACGAACCAAAAAAACACACCAAAAAATCAAAAAGAATGAAACTTTAGCTAATATTGCACTTCATGAGGAAGACTGAATACTTCCCCCCTAAAAAGCAGCCACAGGGCAACGATGTAGCAAGGATGTCTCGCAATGCTCTTCAGTATCACACTGAAAGTCTTACCCAGCCCAAAGCGGTAAGGAAAAGAAATATAAGGCATACAGAGTGAGAAGGATAAAGTAAAATTATACTTATTTGCAGATGATGTGATTTGAAGCTGGGAATATTTTCTCCAAAATGGACAGGTACAATATATAAAAGTATATTCTTAAGGAAAAATGGGATCTTGACTCCCCTGGAAGTCATCTTTTAGAATTTATTTTAAGTCTTTCTTATGTTATTATATGAAGGTCTGTATCTTATGTAAATGACAATATGGTATCCCAATATACATTTTTTGTACATTGTGCAATAATAGATATTTGGATTGATTCTAATTTTTGTACCATTACAAACAGTTACTGCAAGTTATATATTCTCTTTTATGCAATTGCACAAGAGTTTCTATAGAATCATCCCTAGAATTGGAATAGACAAAATAGTTCAGTTATGAACATTTTAAGTTGTATTAGATTATTCTTCAAATTACTCTTTTAACCTCTTGTACTAATTTGCATACCTGCCAAGAGTATATGAGAGTGTCTGTTTCCCCAAACCCACAATAAAGAATGATCAAACTTATGGATTAATATTTACCTTTTCATCTAAAAAAATGTCATTTGTATTGACTTAGATTTTGTGAGGTTTGGCATATTTATGTTGTGTATTTTTATTTCTTGCTTTCCATGCCTGCTCATATCACTTGCCCATTCTTCTGTTGGAGGTTTTATCACACAGTTTTAAAACCTCTTTGCATATCATAAACAGTCATTGTTCCCTATCATGTTTCAATGTTGGTTTCTAGTTTGCCTTTTGTATTTTGACACTGTAGTGGTTTTGTAATGGAATTTAAATTTTTGGTTGAGTCTAATCGATCGCATCTTTTATGACTTCCAATTTTGACGTCTTGTTTAAATTGTCTTTTCCTTACTCAGATACGTTTTCCAAAAACAACTGTGAACACACCTCACAGTTAACGTTAATAGTCTGCACGATCTTTGCACGGGCACACCTGGGAAACCCTCCGTTTCCCTGACGTTAGTACAATTATCTCCAGGACCTGGAGGACAGAATCAGCAAACTGAGTTGGTTAGCTTAATATATTTTTTTGTTTTCAGTTTAGAGTGCTGGCTTGCATGTTATTTTTACCACAAGGGCTTTCTGCTCCTCCCAGGGAGTCTAGACTTGACCCTGGCTCAGTTGAAGACCCCCAGAGTAGATGAGAAAGTGGATATTTCCACAATTTAAGCTAACAGAACTATTAGACTCTAATATCAACAGATCAAGTAAGCAGAGGGCATTCTTATTGTACTCGTACACTATCTCACATATGATCTTTGTCTCTGCTCCACAAAGCCCATTAAATAGACTTTTTACCAGTTGGAGACCATTTCATCTCTTGGTATAGAATTCCACAGCCTCTGAAGCAGCCAAGGATAGCAAGTGCAAAAACGCAACTTCATTTACGTATGGCTATAGGTTGTGTGTCGTGTGTGTGTGTACATATGTATGTGTGTGTATGTATGTATGGTACCTACATATGTGTGTTTGTGTATTATTAGCCCTTCTCTTATTTTCAGTGAGCTTTTAATTGTGTAAAGATCCTTGATAAGGTCTTTGTTCATCAGAGAACGGAATAATTTGGACAGGAATAATTGAATCATAGACCACCATCAAACAAAACTTCCGTTATGTACCACAGGGAAATTTTGTTTTTTATTTCTTCGTAGCAGCATAATCATAGTCCAGCTTCTCAAAAGTCAACCTGCAGCTGCTTGTACTCAGGCATAGCACTGGGAGTCTATCTCAGCCACCATGGCTTTAAAGAACCCTACAGGAAAGGAACTTAAAGTTCATGGGTCAAAGTGTCCAGATTCTAAACAAAGTTAAGGTTTTCTTTCTGCTTCAGCCTAGCAGGGGTGTATTTCCCATGAGAGGTTTGTTTTTTTAACAATGGTCTTCGTAACTGATCATCTAATAAAGAATTAGTAACATCTCCCCAGGAAGTGTTAAATTAGTGCAAATGATTGTGTCCTAAATGGGTGGACCACATAACAAACTTCTCCCCCTTCTCCCGTTCTTCAAGAAGGAACACAGTAGGATTCAGGGAAAAAATAATAATTTGTGATGAGCATTTACCACATGAAAACACTTTACAGTTGTTATTTTTAAAGTCACAAGCTTTCAAGAGGAAAGACGTGTTTTTCTTAGGAAAGATTAACAGTAAGATGCTAGGCCTATGATGGCCAAAGAGAACATTCTCTGGGATTACATCATTGCTTCTTCATATTTAGGGATGCAGGGAACTTCCCAGAATTTATTTGGAAAAGAGTGTAAAAGCTAAGAAATTAAAGTTCTTTGAGGTATATTAGAAAATCATTTATTTAAAGGAGGGAAACCACTGTAAATGAATGATATTGTTATTTTGATCCTTAGGAAGAAAACTAGTTATCAACAACAAAGAAATATGAATTTTTAAAAAGGCTGTATGTCTAATTAGTTTGAAACTAATTTAGTTTGTAGCTTAAAACTAAAACTATTAGTGAATTTAATGGTGGTTCTACCCACTGACGAATGACTGGGAAAGTCAAACACATTCCATTAGCTATGATAACTCTGGGTTAGAACCTTGGGTTAACGAGAATAATTTTAGTTTATCCTTTATTTATTCAGAATCTACATAGTAATCCTGTATATATTCACATGGTTTAACATGTAATTAAAACAAGTATATATTAATCCTCTCATACTAAATGTTTTTCCATAAACAGGTAATGATAGCAGATTGAAATGTACATGAGCAAGATCTGAATATCTTTCAAAGAGTTAAGCCAATGGCAGATGACAACCTTGCAACATGGTGAGGAAAAGTCCTTTCCACTTTCTGTGACTATCGGTGCATGTCACATTAGAGATTATTTTATTTAAGAAGTTTCTTGCATGTTGCCAGGATTGGTGCCAAAACGTGTAGTCTGTCATCTCCCCAGGGGTCACCTGGAGACCTAGGTTCTTCAGGCCCCTCCCAGACAGGTGAAGGTCAACAACAAGGACAATTTCTGAAAGAGGGGGGACTGCTCCCTCAAATTTTCCCCACCCTGCAGAGCCTGCCCCATAAACTCATGCACACACAGCCAGTTTTTTGGGTTTTTTGTTTGTTTGTTTGTTTGTTTGTTTGAGACGGAGTCTCGCTCTGTCGCCCAGGCTGGAGTGCAGTGGCGCGATCTCAGCTCACTGCAAGCTCCGCCTCCCGGGTTCCCGCCATTCTCCTGTCTCAGCCTCCCGAGTAGCTGGGACTACAGGCGCCGCCATCATGCCCGGCTAGTTTTTTTATTTTCATTTTTAGTAGAGACGGGGTTTCTCCGTGTTAGCCAGGATGGTCTCGATCTCCTGACCTCGTGATCTGCCCGCCTCAGCCTCCCAAAGTGCTGGGATTACAGGCGTGAGTCACCGCGCCCGGCCCACACAGCCAGTTTTTACGTGGAAAATCAGTGTTCATGATCCAGTTGCAGCAAAAACGAAAAAGATCTTTGGTATTTTCTCAAGCCACCAATTGAGAGTCAACTCAATATAGAGAAAAAGAAAAAGAAAACCTGAAAAGAGAGCATGTTGGCTCTTAGAGGAAGAATTCCGGATGACAGAAGCTCCCCTGAGAATGCGCTTTGAAGGGAAATAGATGTGGGAAGAGTATCTCTCTAAGTCAGGCTGAAGATTTGCCAATCCTCAGGCTTACAGGAAAGGAAACTCAGCACCGCTGAGAGCTGAGGACTCAAAGCAACTTTTGTTTCTTATCCAATAACGCCCCTAATGTGGTCTTAAGGTTGTCAATTATGGCTTGTTGCAGGTACAATTTCAGAATGTTACTATTGTGCATAAATGAAATAACAGAACTGGTTAATAACAAAAGCACATGCTTTTTGGTAACTGATAAAATCATACAAAACACTTTAAAAATTGAAACATATTCCTTGCCTACTTCTACTTACAATTCCAGAAATACTCTCTTTATTAATACCAAAAGATAAGAAATCAACTTTCATCTTAATGATTTTAAGTATAATTAATGATTTTAAAGTATAATTCTTAAAGGGCCAATATCTGTGTTCAGGAAAAGATGATAATAGCCAAAATATATTTGTTATTCTTACCGTAAAAAAAAAATTAGTTCTGATTGTGATCACAACTATTCTAACTTGTGATTTTTAAAAGACATTTTAAAGCTATACTTCATTGTTAAACATGTCAAATTTGTATCTGTTTCATTGTATATATTAATTTAATTGATGAAAAATCTTTCACAACATTATCTCAGTTACATAAATGATAGAAAAATGGAAGCAAGCTGCCTTAAACAATGTAAGTGTACTAAAAAACAGAATTTCCCACCAGATTCTCAAATATCTCCTGCCATGAAAGGACGGTTGTGTTAGTCTGAAGATTCTATGGGGCCAGGATCAATAAGCCACAAGCACTGCAGGAAGCCAGTAGATTTCCAGATCTTTCTTCTTGGTCATTCCTGACTCACCCTCCCTGGAGCTGCCCTTTTGTTTCTCACCCTCAAATCACAGCCTCTTATTATTGTCCTCTTTTTCCTTAAAAAAGTAAATCAAGATCTTATTATATACCTGTGAAACCCATTTGACAAAAAAAAACAAAAACAAAAACAAAAAATGGAGAAGGTCATCTATTCTCCCACATGCCATGAAGAATCGCCATATGCATTAGAAATGGCCAGAGTCAGGGTGCAGACAGCAGGTGGACATAGATTTCCCATTCAATGGGCTTGGAAAAACCACAGGCTGCTTTCCATGTAATCTGCACCAGCACCAACACTGCTAGCTTGTTGTGCGTTTTGGTGCTAGAAAATCATACAGTGGCACCCACACCTGCCAGTGAGGTATCCTTTTCTCTAGTCTGCCTATTTTTGAGATGTTATATTTCTTGACAATACCAAATCAATAAACCTAATTTACAGCAACATACCACATTACAGCATTTTCTATCACACTGCCAAGAAGCAGCAGTCTAAAATCTTGACAATTTAAACCACATACCAACTCCTGACATTTAGATCTTTTCTAGTAAAAAATATAATACATTTTTTATGTAGAATACAACTTCTGTCTTCCCTGCTTCTGGCAATAGCAACATCACATCAAACAGTCCTTTAGATTTAAAATGCTGTAGCTCACACCTTCCTTAGGTCCTTTCTTCTTCTGTGTACCTCTTTCTTACCAGGCACCAAGTTTGATGACTTCTTCATAACATCTTCCATTCTGTTTCCAGTGGCTTTATCTTTCTCCAGTGATCAGTCATTTCAGACCCAGATTATCAATCTTTTTCTTATTTTCCTTACTACCTCTCATCTCCACCAACTCTAATTCATTCTACTTAAATAGCACCTGATTGGTCTTCAAAAAATCGTAATTTTTCATTTCACTCACCCAAAGCTTTCAAAGGTTGATTCCCACTGCTTTAAACTGGCTTTCCCATTCCTCCAGCCTCTCTAGTCCAGCTTTTCAAGAGGCTCTCTCACCTCTCTACAGGTGCAGTGAAAGACTGGACTACTCATACACCCTCAAACACGCCGCACAGAGGCCTCACACCACGCTTTCTTCATATACCGCTCTGATGGGAAGATGCTTCCCATCCCTCCGTACTTATCAAAGTCATACAAGTCCTCCCAGGCTCATCTCAAATGCAGCCTCCTCCATAAAGCTCCCACATATTCCTGCCTGCAAGGATTCCTCTCTCCTCTGAATGTCTCTGTCTACTTTCTCTCTGGATTTAATCTGTGCATTCTGATGCATCCTTTGTATATGTTTATTATCCATTCATATACATACACATACAGATACAGATGCATAAGAATCTGTATAAATAGGTACACATATATTTTCTTTATGTAATTGCTATCATAATAAATATTGTTATGTGACTTGCCTCTTTCTACACTACCATATATGTTGGAGATCTGACCCTATGACACCTGGAGGATACTGGGTGTTTATTTCTTTTCTGTACATCTCTATTTTTCAATTTTTCTTGCATTTTACATTTTAATCTATTTATTTATTTAGTTAGTTAGTTATTTTGAGATCAGGTTATGAAACTGGCTAATTTTTGTAGTTTGAGTAGAGACAAGGTTGGCAAAACTGGTCCTGAACTCCTGGGCTCAAGAGATCCATCCTCCCTCGGCCTCCCAAAGTGCTGGGACTAGAGGCATGAGCCACTGCGCCTGGCCCAAATTTTCAACAATAATCACATATATACTTTGTAATGGTGCATGCAAAAAACGTCATTCGCAGACCATAAAAACAAGCAGATAGAGAAGATGTCAACATAAGGGATCATGTTCTCAACTTTCTATCTAGTAGGGAAAAAAAGATCATTTTTAACAATTATAAAAATAGATAACGGAGAGCACAGATAGCTTATCCACAACAATAATCACGATTTTGTTCAAAATATACTTAAGGGCCTACTAGGCTCAAAGCACTCTGATGCTTAAGTGCAAAAATGAATTAGCACCAATCCCCCCCTCAGAGTGGCAGTTTATACAAGTTTGCAGTAGGGCTCTTATGCATACTGTGTTTCTTTCCTTGAAGCTCCCTTTACAAAGCAAAGACGTCTTTTCAAAGAAATTCATTTGACAGCAAGGCCAACCTATTAACCATGATGTTATAGACAAGAGTCTATTGTTATGCAACGTATTTAATTGCTTGATTTTAATATTTAAAAAATGCTATTTTAGGTGCTTTTGAACTTTCAAAGCACTTTCATAACTATTACCCCATGTTACATTCTCAATAGCCCTTGTGGTAAGTTAGGCGTCCTCCTTCCGTAGACAGGAAACAGACCCAGGTGGCCACGTGCCCTTGCCTTAACTCACCCAGCTAGCAAGGCAGCAAAGGAGAGCTCCCGGCTTCTAATTGTATGCCTTTCCCCCGAACCAAGCCAAGGAATGAAACTTATTTTTTGACAAGAAACATTTAGTCCCGGTCCCAGAATGAATTTTAACAACAAAACTATGTTATAAATAAGTTGCATGGTGACAGCCTGGGGTACAGTGAACTCTATTTTATGGCCAAGACCATGTGGCACACACTGAGCATTCTAGTCCATCTTTTCCATGACTAACCTGACCTGGGTAGCTATGAACCAGGAAAGAGATTTGTCCAAGCACATTCCACTTGACAAGCACAGATAAATTTATTCAATTGCCTATATTCTAAAACTATCCAAGTAACAACACCATCACATAAATAAAAGACATCAGGTTGGTAACAAACCTGTAAGTTCAGACACACGTAATGTTAAAAAAAAAAATACTGATTTTCCTATCTGATCAAATGCTGAGATTGAGTGGGGGTAGGGGACACTCACACAAAAAGGACCATCTGTTACTTATTTAAGCCATCCTTAGACAAGAATATATTACTTTTCAGAGAGAAAAATATTGTTCTTTCCAGAGGAATAGGAATGTGATATAAACAATGAGATGAGATAAAGCTGTTTATATCAAAGGGTGAATCAGATTATAACACTGAAAAATAGTACACATTTCCTGTTATTGCTGCTATAAGTAAAACAGTATTTGAAAGACAAATTACCATGTTACTATTCTTGAAAATCCCAGGCTCTCCTATAAGTAATGACATTTTGGTACACATGAGACTAACCAAGAGCAGACATATCTCTATCTACATAATTTAAGGAGGAAAAAAATCAATCTTTTCTCCTTCAAGAAAGAGAATACTTTTTTCTTTAAAACTTAAAGAACCAAGAAAAGTTTATATTTAAGACAAACAAAAACTGCAAATAGCGCAGGGAAGATATGAGTGGCAAGCATGCTCCCTGTGGGACTGAAGTGCAGGCTAGTTCTAGAGACAATGTTCTGGGTCATAAATAGCAGACAGGAAACAGACGGTCCCCAGACTTGAAGTGCCTGCAGCAGCTCACAAGCCCCGAGGGACCTCTGCAACCACAGCTTCAGTGACACGGAGGGCAAGGAGGAGTCACAGCCTCACCTGCGCCAGGTGGCAAAGCACCTTTCTAGTGTGAATCTCACACACACACACACACACACACACAGCTGGCCCTCCTCACCCATCCTGCCACCAGTTCTCGCATGTGGACCAGTGTACCCATGGAAGCCATCCTGGCTCCCAGCGTGAACAGACACCAGGCCCTATCTCAGCAAGGGTCAGGAGCAGGTCCCTGCTCACCTGACCTCACCTCTTAGCAACTCTCATTTTCCAAATGACAGAGGCAATGGCAGCTACAAGCCTGGGGCATCTGCTCTTCTCTAAATCCAGCGAGAAGCTGATCAAAGTCCCCTTCTCACCTGCTGCCTACCAGGATAACATGTGTGTCCCCACGCTCAGAATGACAAGCAAGCAGCCAAAACCACCTTGAATGAAGCCAAACACAGAGCCTACCCACTAACCACTGTCCCCATGTGCCCTAGGCAGAGGGGCTTCCCAGGACAGAGGGACTTCCACGCCTAACACAGGAAAGTCCCAGGCAAACCAGGGCTGTTAGTCACCCTTTGAATGTGTTCTCTGGGCCTCATTTCCTTATGTCTGCTCACCTGTAGGCCCCGCCCCAAGAGGCTGCTTTGGGAAGCCCTGGGCCGTCAGGGTCTGATGCGCTTTTCTTTGAAAGTCCTTAACCCCTGAAGAGTGGTCTGAATGGTTACAGTTGCTTTGCATACATCTTAAATAAGAAAATCCATTCATGTGGTCTAGAAAGGAAGCAATAATTCTCTTTTCTGGCTGGATTGTAGTTTCTGGGGTTTTTTGTTTTTTTTTTTTCCTTTGAAGACAGGGTCTCACTGTGTCGCCCAGGCTGGAGTACGGTGCTGCAATCATAGCTTACTGAATCTTCTACCTCTTGAGTTCAAACAATCCTCGAGCCTCAGTTGACCAAGTAGCTGGGATTACAGGCACACGTCACCACAGCAAGCTAATTTTTACGTTTTTGTAAAGACAGGGTCTCACTCTGCTGCCCAGGCTGGTCTTGAACTCATGGGCTCAAGTGGTTCTGCCATGTCAGCCTCACAAGTGCTGGGATTACAGGCGTGAGGCACCATGCCTGGCCTAGGAATAGATATTAATCAGTGCTTCTCATTTGGCCACGTCTGGAGACCCTTCTGGTTGCCACTGTAGGAGAAGCGGTGCTCACGACATGTCCTGGGTAGAGCCAGGGTGCCGCTGTGCCTCGCACGGTGCCTGAAGCAGCCCCCACAGCAGTGCATTACCTGGCCCACAACGTCCATCGCGCTGAGGTTGAGAGACCCTGGTCTATGTTAACCCTGGGACAGGATCACCAACAAGTTAAGGAGGAGTCAGCTGAGAGCCTCATTCGGTGGCCAGAGGTCTCCCTAAGGGTCCCTCAGCGGACACGCTTCCCTAGCACCTCTGTGTGGCAGGGCAGGCCGGCTGTCCCAAAATGAGCTATGAGGGTGAGGCTTCTCCTTGGACTTTCCTTCTCCTTCTCCATTCTTCCCTCCCAGCAGGCCGGACCCCAGCGCTCGCCTCTTCCTGCCAGGACGCTATGGGTTTGGGTGAAACCCCGTGCACGGATAGCAGAGGTGCTCTCCCTTTCCGCCTGGTATTGCTTTCCCAGGGAGACGTGAAGAGGAGAGGAGGACCCGAGTTCAAGCAGGGAGGGGATTCAGAGGGCAGCCATTCACCGAGGCCCCTCCAGCCCCAGCCCTGGGAGCCAGTCCCGGGGGTGCCGCCTTTCACTAAGGGATTCCCGATTCCGCTCCCTCCGGACGCAGGGAGGGTGAGCAGGGGACACGCAGCCTTCCGCTTCCCAGTTTTCTTTGTGTGACTTCTGTCTCCCTCTCTTCAGGAACCAACAAAAGGCAAATGAATTCATTAAGGAGATCAACACCTGCCATTTGCCTTTCTTTTTTCTTTTTTCTTTTTTTTTTTTTTTGAGACGGAGTCTCGCGCTGTCTCCCAGGCTGGAGTGCGGCGGCGCGAACTCGGCTCACTGCAAGCTCCGCCCCCCGGGTTCCCGCCATTCTCCTGCCTCAGCCTCCCGAGTAGCTGGGACTACAGGCGCCGCCACCTCGCCCGGCTAGTTTTTTGTATTTTTTAGTAGAGACGGGGTTTCACCGTGTTAGCCAGGATGGTCTCGATCTCCTGACCTCGTGATCTACCCGCCTCGGCCTCCCAAAGTGCCGGGATTACAAGCATGAGCCACCGTGCCCAGTCACATTTGCTTTTCTTTCTTTCTTTTTTCCAATCTTTTTTTTTCAGATGGGGTCTCACTCTGTCAACTAGGCTGGAGTGCAGTGGCCCGTTATCGGCTCAGTGCAACCTCTGCCTCCCGGGTTCAAGTGATTCTCCTGTCTCAGCCTCCTAAGTAGCTGGAATTACAGGCATGAGCCACCAAACTCGGCTAATTTTTGTAGAGAGGGGTTTAGCCACGTTCACCAGGCTGGTCTTGAACTCCTGGCCTCAAGTGATCTACCCACCTCAGCCTCCCAAAGTGCTGGGATTACAAATAGGAGTCCCTGTGCCCGGCTGCATGTGCCTTTCTTTAAGGCCATTATTTAGGACTCAAGAGAGAGACGTCATGAGAAAAGGTGAGGGAATTATGGGGGAGACTGGAGAAGAGGGTAGGCAAGGTTTGGAGATGTGGCTTTGTTCATTAGTCACCAGCCTGAGTAGCACATCAGTGCTTTCAAGTTAAAGGTAGGAAATGGAAGATAATGTATCCTGTTGAATCTATAGGGATAATTAACAGATAATTTAAAATATAATGACCCAAATTGGGACTGAGGAAACACGTTGGCATTAACCTCCTTGCCTGGAGAGAAGGTGCCGGGAGAGCTCGCGGTCCGGTTTGCCACTTATTTAAGACTCCACCTCCACTCGTTCCTAACGCACTGAGAAATCAGCTCATTATTGACTCAGAGGGATGAGCGCCAGGTCCTGACTCACCCGTAACTACTTCCTGCAGAAATCTTCCAGCCCTGTTAGAAATGCCTCAGCCAAGGGGACTCATCTCCTCAAACCTGGGGGACCAAGACCTATGAGAGGTCACAGCCTGAGGTGATGGAAGTGCCATGTGCACAAGGTTGATTTGGTGGCTCTAATCCTTATAATATAAAAGCTTGCTTCTTAGCATAGTTCTTGCAGTGTGAATTTTAGAGACATATAACGGAGAGGAGTAGGGAAATAAAGACCTGTCTGGTCCTCCCCCACTTCCCTAATCCATCTGTCTCCCTTGCTACGTCTCTAAACTTTCTCCAGCCAGGACATCAGAGGTACCCAGACACTGTTATGAAACTCCACATGTGTCCCTGGTGGACGCTGCTGGACCCAGCATGCACACCTCTCTGCTGAGAGTCACCCTGGATGAACCACCGTTGGCCAGCGGGGAGCATGTTGCAGCTTTCCCACGCAGTGGATGAGAACCAAGGTTACGACCATTGTGTGGGAGGCGTCTGTGTAGCAATTGCTGGAATCACTGTGAGTAGTCCGTGTCACATGTGTCTCCTCTGATCTTTCAACGTCTCTTCTTCCCTCTCCACTCCCACTGTCTAACTTTATTCCTCTTTTTTTCTACCCCTTTCAGGAGACAGTGTGGCAAAGACAGCGTGGGAAAGAAGACGCATTCTGAAGTCACCCCTATTTGTGTTAAATGATCACTTTAACTACTGCTACAGAAGGAATGTTTATGTCCCCCACCCAAATTCATATGCTAAGACCTAATAGCCAATAAGATAGTATGAATAGATGGGGCCTTTGGGAGGTGAGTGGCTCATGAGGGCAGATTCCTCAAAATCACGTAAGTGCCCTAATAAAAGGGGCCCCAGAAAGACCCCTTGAACTGTCCACAATGTGAAGTGGAGAACACAGCGAGAAGGCCACCTGCAAGTCAGAACGTGGGCCCTCGTCAGAACCTAATTGTGCTGGCACCCTGATCCTGGACTTCCAGCCTCCAGAATGACGTCAAATGTTTTTCCTGAGCCATCCACTTCAAAGTATTCTGTCATAGCTCTCCAAATAGACTAAGACATCTACTTAACGTTGGTCAAATGTTTAACCTTAGAGTCCACACCTGTGAAATGGTGACGGTAACACTGTGTATTTCCTACATTATGATCAGGATTAATAAATGTAATTAATTAATCAGAAATTAGTAATTTCTCATTAATTCTAGGGTGCTTGATACTGGATTGAGGCTTATTTAATATTTGGGTCTCTTTTTTTTTTTTTTTTTTTTCTCTTTCTTTCTGCTTTTCCTCTTTCCCTTTTCCTATTGAAATAGAATGCAGAGGACAAAGCAAGCAAACAAAAAAACTTCTGGAAGAATCACAGAGTTTTAGACCTAGAAAAAAACTGAAAAATCATCCATTCACTCTCCTCATTTTACAGATGAGGGCATCGAGCCTCAGAGAAATGAAACCTGCCCAAGACCACACAGCAAGTGAGTGGGGGACTCATGACCCAAGACACTTCTTCCAGGCTTCATTCTACCACATCACGCTGCAGAAAACCCAGCAGATGGGAAGAGATGAGGCATGTGGTTGCCATTTCTGTATTACATCCAATTCATATTTCATTTAGAAAATGTATTTCTAGAACTTGTTAAAAAACCTGAATGATTTTGATTGAAGTTTTTCAAAACTAGGATTACTATGCTTCTAATGGATATCAAGTTCAAATTGTTAACATATTTTGCCTTAGTTTGCCACTCCCCTCAAACTATCCAAAGTATTGAATGCCCAGGTTCCCTGTTTGGGAAAGCCCAAGGATCTGTGCACACTCTGGGCTACTCTTGCCCAGCTCCCAACTGGCGCGCTGGACCTGGCCTAATGCTGCTCCCTGCTGCTGCCCAGCTCTTCTGCTCTACCCGCGACATTGTACCCAGTTAATCATTAGGGCCCTTGTCTCAGTACAATTCCATAATATAATTCGATCAAATAATCCATGCTAACAAAAGTCTAGAATGGAAGGTGCCTGCTATGGTTTGAATATTTGTCCCCTCCCAAATTCATGTTGAAATTTAAGCTGTATTAGAAAGTGGGACTTTTAAGAGGTGATAAGGCCATGCAGGCCCCCCTCATGGTTCGGATTTGTGCTGGTATAAAGGGGTGAGTTTAGTTCCCCCGCCTCTCTCTCACCTTCTCACCTTCTGCCATGTAATGATGCAGCAAGAAGTTCTCTCGCCAGATGGTCGCACCTTACTATTGGCCTTCCCAGCTTTGGGGGCTATAAACCAATACGTTTCTGCTCACTGTAAATTACCTGGTTTCAGATATTCTGTTATAGCAGCACACAACAGACTAAGACACTGTTCAACTCACTCCTCACAATCCTGTGTTGTCCTAGGAAAAACTGTGTAATTTAACAATGACTCTTTAGAGACAACATCCCTCTTCTATCTCTCAGAAAGAGGCTTTCTCAGTAGAAGAAGAGGAGGAGGATATTGGGTGGGGGAGAGGCCTGGGAGTACTTTGTTTTTTCCCATTGGTATGGCCATGAGGTCCCTCTGTTTGCAGCACCTCGGCCTCTGCCTGTCTACTCCTGAGTTGGGCCCTGTGGTCATGAATTCTTTCATCAAATACCTATTCCTAAAAACAAGCATGCATGAGTAACTATGAGACAATTGCAATGACGCAAGTGTATGTGACTTATCTCATCTACCCAGTGTGACAGCTTGACACTCAAGGGTGAGATTTTCACCATCGATTCCCAGAACAAAGAATTTAGAGTAATGACCATTTATGTATGGGTGGCCCTGTGGTGTCTCTGACAACACCCCTTGTTTGACCAAATTCTCAGACTCAAAAAGACGACATTGGCTCCGCGTGCTTTCTGGCCTCAGAGAACCTGCAATACCAAAGTTTCACATTTTGGGGACTACCTCCTCATCCATGTAAGTACAGTTCTGAAAATTATTGTAAAATGTGTTATACAAAGAATGGGATAATTTATTGCTATAAATTATCAAACAAGCTAATCAAATTATGCATTCACTCATTCATTTTTTGCAATCATTCATAACACAGATGTACAAAGGAATATCTATGGATTTTTGGGGTTGCAAAAAACAGAATCTTAGCTCCACCACTTACCAGTTTAATAATCTGGCCCTAGGAAAGTTACTTAACAATCTGATCCTCAGTACCTATCATCACTTGAAAAAAAATGGGAAAATAATACCAACCTCTTAGCTTAGTTGTAAAGATTCAGTAAAATAATGCATGCATGTGCCTAAAACAAAACAGTCACAGAATGGAGGTAGGAGCCATACCGTAGATTCCAACATAATGGTGTCAATCAGCAAAGTTCATCAGATCAAGGCACAGACTGCCAATTATGCATCATGCTGGCATTTGATGTCTAGAAATCTATCTTCCTCTTACAGGAAGCTTTCCTCTTAATCTGTACTTTGCTCATGTTCAACATTTTGGCATTTTTCTAAGTTCCCCAACCTTAGGGCTCTTCTGTTTTCCCACTTAATGTTGGACTAATGAACCATTGCTGGGGCCAATGTCCCATTGTCTTCAGCAAAGTGAGTCCCCCCATGAGCCTAAGCTCCTAGGAAAAAAGTTGGTTTTGGCTGCAAAGGGTGTATGACAGCAGCTGAACCAGGCAGTGCAATATTCATGGGGCTTTTTACTTAGTGGAACTTGAGAGTAAATTTAAAAGACAATTTACTTCTACCTTTCTCATTTTCAAGAACAAATGAGGCCCAGAAAGGTAGGGGATTTGCCAGAATGAGACAGCTCTTAAGTTGCTAGATCTATCCCTACTCGTGACTCAGATTAAACAGTTGCTTAGGAGACCCCAAAATCATCTCTGCATTTCAGAAGATTAAGTGCTTGTATAGACAATATCACATATTACACTACAGCAATTTAATGATTTCCTGATGATATATGATAGGCCCCAGATTATCACTAAAAGGTATTTTAAATTTTGACAACTGACACAATTTGGGAGCCAACAGCAACTCTTGGAATTGGAGTCTAGTTAGCACATGCCTGGCTGGAAGCCACAAGGTGACATACTCCAGTGGCTTCTAAACTGTCTGTGTCACTAGCAGTCCCCACGATTGCATGGCTCAGAGATTGAATGAGGAGGTATCAAAGAGTTTGCCCCACGTCCATCTGTACCCTGAAATCCAATATCTTCTTTTATGAAATAATATGGTTAAAAATAAATTCAAATAGAACAAAAGGGTAGCAGATTAGTCAAGATTCTTCAGAAAAATAGAACCAATAGGATGTATATGTATATCTATATCTATATCTGCAGAGAGATGTATTTTAAAGAATTGGCTCATGGGATTGTGGGGGCTGGAAATCTGAAATCTGTAGAGCAAGCCAGCAGGCTGGAAATTCAGGTAAGCATTGATATTGCAGTCCTGAGTCCAAATCTGAAGGGCAGCCAGCAGGCTGGGAACTCACGCAGGGTTTTTATGCTGCAGTCTTAAGGCAAAATTCCTGGTCTCCAGGAAACCTCAGTGTTTGCTCCTAAGGCCTTCAACTGATAGGAAGGGGCCTAGCTTGTAAAGGGCAATCTGCTTTTCTCAAAGCCAGCTGAATGTGATTGTTAATCACATCTAAAAAATACATTCACAGCAATATCTAGACTAGAGTTTGACCAAACAGCTGGGTACCATAGCCTACCCATAATTTTAGTTGACACATGAAATCAGCCATCACAGAGTAAATAACGAGAAAGGGACCATATCCCACTCCAGGTCCTTCCTTCCTTTCCCCAGAGGTAAGCTCTTTAAGTGGTCAAACCCATCTTTTCAGGGAAGGGCATTGGTTCTATTTGCATCCGAATGTTTATGTGTGTAAAAAAGCACCAGACTTTCTCTATTCTTCACATCTCTGCAGTCTTTACTCTGTGCCAGGCCTTCTGTTCAGCACTTTACATGGATTTCCTCCTGTCAGTCCTTTCAGCCACCCAGACATGCAGTTACTATTCTGTCCCCCCTTTTACAGATGGGTCAACGGTGAGCAATATTAACATCCTTTCTGTTGGACAAATCTGATGACAAGAAAGGTTCAATCTGCTTTGGGAAAAAAACCAAAATAATTTGAACCATTTTTATTGGGAAATTGGAGGCAAAAACAAGTTCAGAAAAGTTTCAAAGGCGTGCTTGATGCCAAATATGATTTAAAGCCCTGTGTTGTAGAACCCTTGAGTGACACTGGAGGGACGTATGCCGGGGCCGTGTTTTTATTCAGCTCCCCATATTGACAGCAATTTTCCTTGTTTTAAATTATTTATTATTTTGTGTTCCCAATTAAGCTATAATGTGACAGGCAAGCTATTTTACAAGGCAGTAAAGAAAATAATCATGCTCCCCGGCGAGTAAACTGCAAGGCCAAAAGGTGAGTTGTTTATATCAGAGAGAGAACCATATTACCACATTGAAAAACAGTAGGCATGGCTGGTTATTGCCACTACAAGTAAAAATGGCTATAGAACAGAACAAGAGAAACTGGTTCCCAGCCTCCTTAAAAGCACTTATTTTTAGAATAATGACAAAACTGTCTGTGTTTGCATAAGGAGCAAAAATGATTGATAGACGGCCTGGAGGGAGCCAAGTCTTACCCCCAAATTAGGACCACAGGGACAAGGAGGTGCTGAAAGGGTCAGGAGCAGAGAGATCTCCCGGGGTGGATGAATGGCAGAAAAATCTAACAGTAGGTTAACTTGACTTGAGGGTCCTATCTTCTGAACATGCTGAACACACCATATCTTAAATTCAAATTAGCCCGTCTATGGAAAACGAAAATGATTTTATGAGTCCTGCCTTGTCATTATGGTGGTTTATGGGAAGCCCAGATGGCTACATATGGCCACCAGACGGGAGCTGGTCTTCAAAACAAAAACAAAATAAACCAAAAAGCCCTCACCCTCAAGTAAAGCCAGAAGAACTCACCTGCTGAGAGGCACCATGCATTTCCGCTGGAAGTAGCTGGTGACAAGTGAGCCCAGGGGTGAGAGGGGGAAGGAGCTAAGGGAGTGTGTCATCAGAGCTGTTTTCATCTCCCCCTGGTGGGTGGCACAGGGCTGTTTGTGGGCTGTGGGTTCGTGTATCTGGGATGTTACAGGAAGTGGCGAGGAAAGAAGAATGAAGACAAAGAGTATGGAGTTTCCATTGATTTAGCCAAGTCTGTAACAGAAGAAAAGTGCCTTCCTTCAGAACTTCCAATACAATGTGTGAGAATGGACCTGTTACAACGTGTATTACTCGCACGGTGCCCCCACTGCCAAGAATAGGGCCGGCCTTAGAAGGCACTCTGAACCAAGAATCAGCAAGTGACTGAATCTGTGAGACTCGTATTGATCAGCCTCAAAAGAAATGAGTCCTACCTTCTTGGTCTCTTAAGAAATTCATTCTCTTGAAAAGCAATTCAAAAAGAGCTTTCCCTAAAACACATTAGATAAACAATGAGATATCCTCCTAGCTTTCTCTCGGGAAACTTTGACTTTATATGTTTTCAATTTATTCTCCTCTTTTTTGTTGTTCATTCCTTCGCTACTTTTAGGCTTTGTTGTTCAAAAGCTAGCTCATAGAATTTTTTTAAATCTTTGTATTCATGTATCCCCAACTAGAGCATGATCTTTTTTTGGCTGGTGGATCCTCCCCAGAATGTTTGCATGTATTAGGGCTCCGTTGAATAGATGTTGGTCATGAGGAAGGAT
This sequence comes from Macaca thibetana thibetana, assembly GCF_024542745.1. Classification (NCBI taxonomy): domain Eukaryota; kingdom Metazoa; phylum Chordata; class Mammalia; order Primates; family Cercopithecidae; genus Macaca; species Macaca thibetana. Next base: position 86,050,839 of record NC_065594.1, read on the forward strand.
GACCAGCTAAGGGAGCTAATGACTTAGACAGATACTGTCAAATTGCAAGGAATAGAGGTGTGCTTAAGATACCTTGGTTGGCGAGGTTTATTGTTACACAAACACACTGGGTGGTAGCCAGTCAACCAAGATGGCGGCCCTCAGTTCCTTCCCTTTCTTTGTGTACATGCTGTGCCCCATGACCAGAGGTAGGCCTTTTTTCTCCTCCCTTGTATTTCGGCTGGTCTCCTACCTCGCTTTCAACAGTGAAATGTAGCAGTAGTGAAGTTGGACCTGTTCCAAGCCTAGACTTCAAGCCTTCTGTGTCCTACTTAGAAGCCAGTCACCATGCAAGAAGCCTGACTGCCCAGAAACCAGCAAGCTGTGAAGAGTCCAAGCTGGTTACAGAAAGAGGGGGACGCTGAGGTGCCAGACATGTGAGTAAGGCCTGCTTGAACCTTCCAGCTCTGCCGAACACTCAGCTGAATGCAGTGAATCAGCCAGTCTAGCTGAGAACACAGTGGAGCAGGGGTTCTGATCCTGCCCGGATTCCAGACCCACAGAATCCAGAGAAATCATATGACTTTAAACCACTAAATTTTGCAATAGATTAATGTACAACAATAGATAAAACACACAGAAAAGTCAAGAAAATGTTTTTGAAGAAAAGTGATCTCCATAGGTTAACTGCAGTGGGTTAATACTAATTTATTGTATATTTCAAAATAGCTAGAAGATAATAATTAGAATGTTCCTACCATAAAGAAAAGACAATTTCAGGTGATGGATATCCCAATTACACTGAGTTGATCTTTACACGTTATATGAATGTATTCAATTATCACACGTACCCTGAAAATATGTAGATCTATTATGTGTAATAATAATAAATAAAAACTTTTTAAAGAATAAAAAGCAGTTGCACATCTAAACAGGACTTACAGAGTCTGAGGTGTTCTCTGCGTGTTTATTACATGTTAGAAAACTCCTAAGTCCCTCCCCATGGGTCACTGAGTAGGTCACAGTCCCTCAACAAGGGTCCAGTTGTTCAGCCACCCTATGGGTCTAAGGCCTGGCTGCTCCTTGGCTGCAGGTCAGCCTCAGGATGGCTGACTTGGGATCAGGAGCAAGACCTTGGCTTGGTCACTTGAGAATAAGGTGGCTGGGTACAAGGTTACATGTTTGGGAAACAACTCCTACAGCTTTGATAGAATTCAGAGACCGGGATTCATATGTGAATAGCACATTCCCTATGGGTTATCCCATCTCTTAAGTATTCTGGGCTGAATGGAGTGCCCGGGGCATTAGAAGTGGCAATGATCAGGCCTCTGAGGTGGGCCAGGGCCCCACTTGCTCACATATTAGTGTAAATACCCTCACCATACGGGGAGGCTGTATGTGGGATCATAGAGAAGGGGAATGGACAGACAACACAACTCCTGCCTCGAACACCACTAAACCTTTTATACGCTAAAGAGATGTTCGCCTTTCCCACAATTGGAGGCCTGGCTATTACCATAGAGCATTTTCCTCAGGCTCCAGTAAATTTCTGGATTCCATTTGTGAGTCTGGATATGGATGTGAATATTTTTCTGTCATTAGGAAAACAAAATTAGTCCAAGAGAATGATGCTGTGGAATCGCTGTAACTCAAAAGTACTCTCTTTACCGATATGCAGAGAAAATAAGACCCGAGAAACAGCACCTGCTCCTTGCGGCTTCACTTACAGCTAGTGCTTTGGGATTGCTGTTTTTTCTTTTTTTACACAGCGTTTCTCCTTGAAGAGGCCGCGCTTCCTGGACGCTCTTCATGATCCTCCTCCCACCTGATGTGCCCTTTATGCTGTGAAAAGGAGTGTAACCCACCCTCAGAGGCTAGCATTTCCTGACGACACATATGGAGAATTAAACGCTATTGCAACGTGGAAACATTAACTTTAGATCATTAACATGCTTCAGGGCTCTCTACTTGCCAGTAGGCTCTCTCTGGCTAAAAAGTAGGTTCATGGTATTGAATGTTGAATACTCACGCAGAAACTGCAAACTATTCATTACAGGAGTCCCACCTCCCCCAGACACTTCTTGAAGTTTAATGTTTCTGGTGAAGAGAACCAGAGATTGGTGATTTCACAGACTTTCCTGGGAAGAAAATAGAAGAAATTCACTCCCACCTCCAGACAATGTGGCTTTTCCCAGATGGAACTTATTGTGCAAAGCTGCACACAAATAAAAGAAACTTTTGGTGAATTTGATTTAATGTTTACAAAGTATACTTATTAAACAGACATTTTCCTATTGAAAATTTCCACTGTGGTCCTGGAAAAAGATCAAGGTCAGTTCTTACTAAGTAAGCTTATTTGATGCAAACTTCCACGTCAGTCCACCAAAAACAATGATGAAGCATTCGGCGTGGGAGAAACAGCCCTCGCCCTGCTCAGGACTGTGAACCTGGTGAACTCCGTCCGTGGCACCACCCCGTTTCTTTTCTCAGCTCATTTTTTCCCTCCTGGGGCTTCAATATCTCTTTCATGAAGGGGTCATCCCTGTGCCCACTAACGAGCAACTCCTGTCATGCCAGCACAGCACGGCAGTCATCTACAACAGAGAGCAAATGTAGGCTAGGGACTTTTTTTTTTTCCTAATTATGGAGCGAAAGATTTTTTCCCAGCTAAAAAGAAGGTATTGGGGGTGGAGTTCCCATGCAGCCAGCACTACATGGTGGAAGCTGTTGCCAAGTCTCCTCACGTGAAGGGCGGCCCCAAAATAGAGAATTCTACAAGGTGTTCCTCTGAAATGGTGCTTCCCAAACAATGAACCATGAACCCCTTGCAGCTTCGGAGCTTGCATCTATTTTCTTAAAGGACACTGAGAATACAGTTCCTATGGAGAGGGAGGGAGGTGAGGTCTTGGACATTTAATTTTTCCATTAAAATAAGAGGTTTTTACGTGAAACTGTTGTGAAGCAGTGCAATTTTTAGAAAAAGAACAGCATGGCCTCATTAAGGAACTGGTCGTCCGATAGAGATGCAGGTCAAGTTGACAGGAGAAAAATAGTGAAATAAAATATAAGGGACTTAAAAATAATACTGAAAACAGATATTTATATACACGGAGACTCTAATATATACACACACACATACATAGACAGAAAGTTGGATAGATTTCCTGCATATTTACTGAACTGAATGCAGGTAGTTAGGTTAGTTGTGAAGTTCAATGGAGAAGCTAATGTTTGAATGGATATTTTCAACTTGATAAAATGTCATTCCAGTCATCCATTTAACAAAGCACCATCCCTAGCATCACCTACTAGGACTAGGAGGTGGCTCAAGCAAGTAAGGGCAGTCGCTGCCCTGAAGATAAGTTCGGTCTGTTGTGCGAGTACACACATCCATCTGGTGTGATCTACTAGGTAGGGGCACAAATATATCGTAACACTCACATTTCCCACTTAAACACATCAGCACCCACATGTCCTTTTGCCCACAAAGTCTAGCATTAGCCCCTCCCATGCGGTGAGCCCCCAGCCTTGGACCCCGAGGTCACAACGTCTCTCTTATTTCACACTCATGCACCCAGTCATTGATCCCCCAAGCATGAATCCAGGTCCAGGTGGCCGGGCCCATGCATAGGTCCAGTTTCAGGCCAAATCGTGACTGGTGATTTTTAAAAATTATGCCAGCTCAGGGGCCTACCATCAGAACTCATCTGCTCCAGGGTCTCTCACTTAAAAAGAGAGGCTGTTGTAAGGGTCTTAATTTTTCCCTCCCGAAACATCCTCATGTTCCTTATGGCAATCTCTGCCTCCTTTTCCCAGCATTATGGATTCCCAAGAGAAGAACAGCCTTTGTGAAGACAGAGAAAAAGAAAATGAAAAGATGATGCAGGGAGTCAGCTCCTATCACTTGCCCAGTCAAGAGGGTTGCTTGCATCACCCCCACAAGGCAAACAGAAGGAAGTCAAATGATGTTTTTCCCATAATTAGGAAGATCTGCTTCACAGTGACCTGCTGCCCACCCCCAGATTTTCAGGAGCTCAGCAATTTTTTAAAATTCCATCTCACCAGAATGCCACGCACACAAATGGCCAAGTCATTGCAATTGTGATAGATGTTACAAAAAGCACAAGGGGATGGGAGTGCAGAAAGCAGGGGGAGCTGCACCCCTGTGCCAGTGGGGTGGAAACTGGGGGTGCAGAGGTGGGCTTTCCAAGTGGGAATGAAATCTAGGTTTAGGCCCAGTGGGTGAGGAGATGTTAGCCAGGTAGGCAGACGAGCAGGGGTGAATGGGAGACTGCAGGGAGAGGGAGCTGGATTGTTTAGAAAACCAAGACACCCAGATAAAATGATGCAAGATCAGGCTGGAGCATGAGGTCCGGGCCAGAGCCTAGAGCTGTGTAGGCACTTAGCCAATGTAGACTGAGGAGTGCGTGTGCTTGCAGATCCCGTGAGAGAAATGTGCAGAGCCCTGGACTAGCAGAACTTGGAAGCATGGGTTCATGCGGCTGGGACAAGGTCTCTGTTTGGTCCCGGTGGTAGAAATCCAAGAATAGCATTGGGGTAGACTAGGATTCTGGTTTTCCTAAGACAGTCCTGGCTTATACTTATTGTCATTCCTCTTTTCACTATGGAAAATATCCTGGCTTACCACCCTCAAATGGTTTGTGATAATAATAATTTTATGATAATGATAATAATAAACTGCACAGAAAGAGAGAAGAGAAAGAACAAGAGAATGAAAAAGCAAATGTTGCAAAACATTAAAAATTGGTGAATCCGGATTTATTTAGTTTTCTTCTGCTGCTATGACAAATTACCACATATGTAGTGGTTTAAAACAAATATAGTCCCCCTTTTTTTTTTTTTTTTTGAGGAACAGTTTCACTCTGTCGCCTAAGCTAAAGTACAGTGGCACAATCTCAGCTCACTGTAACCTCCACCTCCGGGGTCCAAGTGATTCTCCCACATCAGCCTCCAGAGTAGCTGGGACTTTAGGCACATGCCACCACACCCGGCTAAGTTTTGTAGTATTAGTAGAGGCAGGGTTTCACCATGTTGACCAGGCTGGTCTCAAACTCCTGACCTCAGATGATCCATCTGCCTTGGCCTCCCAAAGTGTTGGGATTACAGGCGTGAGCCACTGCGCCCAGTCACAGATATATTCTCATATGGCTCTTGAGATAAGAAGTCTGAAGCCTGTTTCAGTGGAATAAAGTCAAGGGTCAGCAGGGCTGGACTGCCTTGTAGAGGCATGAAGGGGAGAATCTGTTCTCTTGCCTTTTCAGTGTCGAATGGCTCCAGCATTCCTTGGCTTGTGGCCCCTTCCTTCATCTTCCAGGTGCATCGATCTGACCTCAACCTCTGAGGCCACATTGCCCTCTCCTCATCTGTCTCAAATCTCCCTCTGCCACCTGCTAACAAGGCCATTTTAACTACATCTAGAGTCCACCCAGGAGATTTTCCCCATCTCGGTATTCTTAGCATGAGCACACCAGCAAAGTTCCTTTAGCTGTGTAAGGTAATATCCAGGAATTAGAACCCGAACATCGCTGGGGGCTATTATTCATCTTACCACACTGGGTCAAGGAGATATGTGAGTGCTTCATACTTAGCTAGGTTTTGTAAGTTAGAAATTATTTAAAAATAAAATGTTTTAAAGGATGAACAGGTATGGAAGATAAATTATATGCTCACTCTAATAAAGGGCAGAAACTCCCCTCTCCCCAGCCCCTTCAATCTTTTTCTGTCTTAATTTTATGAAAAATACTTAGTAGATCATACAGATACGACAGCTTCTTAATCCAAACATGCCCATGCACTTGCTGAATTGTATTTTAAAGGCAAATGCTAACACAATGTGATCCTCATTGCTATCTTTTTTAAAGGCTGAGAAAAATCTAAGTTTCCCAGCAGTGAAATTTATAAATTTAACGTTGTCAGAGAAGGCAACCTTCTACACTCTTACAAAGACTCTAATAATTAAAGAGCCAAGAAGGAGTCTCAAGAGCTTTTTTAAATTATTATTTAAACATGCTTTCCTCTGCAAGGAAGGAACAATCCAACGCAATTATAAACGTCTCTTTGCATCTGCTCATGGTCTCTGCACGTTGCCACATATTTATTCAGGCCTGCAACTTGAGATTCCACACTGTTATTGCCATCACTCAAGGCTCTTTTGCTGTCCCTAGGCTCATGTTCTCTTGTATCTACATAGGGAAGGTTTTCATTCCTCGTCAGCTGTCTCCTTTCATCCAAATTGCTCATACCCTCTACCTCCTGAACCCACTTATATCATCCTTACCGGTATAATGGTATTATTATTGCCAGTCACACTAATAACCTTAACTAAGGTCTTTCTGTGGAAGGGGAAGGAGAAGAAGTGGGGTAAGAGCCATGGTTCCAAAGGGCCAAGAGCTGCCTTCAGCAGGATTCTGCACCCACCACCTCACCAGGCCCGACCAGCACTTGAATGGGTAGGAATGAAAGCAAAGTGATGCTCCCCATTGCAGACCCTTGAGACACAGCCGTCGGGGCTGGAAGAAGAATCTGGAAAGCCAGGAAAGGCTTAAGGGGGAAAAATAAAGGGAAATCCAAGGAAACAAAAAGGAAACTGAAGTCAGACAAAACTGGGCATGGAGCCCTGCTTCAGACAGCTTTGGAGGTGGGTGTAAACAGAAACTCAGGTTTGGGGAAAACAGCTCCATTCTAGTTGTGGACAGGACAAACACATTGCAAAATATTTGAAAACCAATACACAGCAATTTCCTGAAGAAAAGGAATTGAACTACAAAAGAAAAGGTGGGGAGAACAGGGGTACTTTGACAAACGGCCACATTTTCATTTGGGCTTAAAACTTTGAAAGACTCACTGGACAAATAAAAGTGGGATATTAAAGGTAGTATAGAAAGATACTTTGCAACTTGTTTCTTTGTGATATTTCCATAAAAGAAGGAAGTCCTGAGAATTTTTGCTGCAGCTGTTTTCATTGTACAAGAACTAATGTTTTGCTTCTTGTCATTGGCCAGATTGGCGGATTACCATCTATAATATACACAGAATATACACAGAGCCAACTTGCCTCAGTTCAAAAGTCATTTGCTTCCCAGACTTGCATTCCTTCAGACTCCATTCGCAAGTTTCCTTTTCCATGATCTTCTCTAAATTCAAATAGCAAAAAATGATATGCATCACTGAATTTGAATATTTTTACCTTCTCTTTCAACTATTTCATAACAATTCTGCAAAATTTACCAGAAGAAACGCACCTGGTGATGACTATCCACACTCCAGACCTCTCCCCGCTGATCCTTTAAGACGAACCAAGGAGCTGTAAAGACCAGGTCGCCATGAATGCAAGTGGATTGTCAGCAAAGGGGAGCAAAGGTCTCACCGCCCACTCCCTTTTTGCAGACATCCCCATTCAGATTTCTGTCGTTACTTCATGTAATTACTTTATAGAATTATAGAGGAGGTTCAGTTCTTGAGCCATCAGCCAGCACATCTTTATTTTATTCTAGATTTAAGGAACTCTTAGCTAACCAGTGAGACTTAAACCTTTTGCCCTCTTAAACCTTCACCTTTTCCCACATCAGAACCACAATCTACACAGTTGATGAGCTGGCTCTGCTGACACATTTTCTGAATAATCTTTACTGACCTGCAGGATATTTCAGCCAGGTACTTGCAAGCTGGAGGTGGGCCCTGGCTTTATCTGATTGTGTGTCCAGACAAGTTATGATGACATCTTCTTTTCTTTCCATTGCTTTCAAATCTCCCAGAGAGAAGGCTTGAATCCCCAAGCTTTCATACTTGCCTGTCCTCTCGTTTGCAAACTAAAACAAGCTTCATTTCCCTCCTCCTCCCTATTTTCTCTTCCTTCTTTTTTCCTTTTCTTCTCCCTTCTCTTCTTCACACAAAAAGATCCTTCGATTAGTTAATGGAAAAAGGGCAACTAGGTTTTCTAGAGGCACACGAATATTGAGCTCAGAGTCAGTGCTACTGACAACATTTTACAGAACAATATTTTCCATTCATATGTTAATGTTCTAACAGCAAATCTTTAGCTAATCTGAAGAAGCAGTGGGATTTGAGCTCCTGGTCCCTACAAGGAGGCTGGTAAAGGTGGCTGTTACGCCTGCAACAAGCAGCCCATATGCAGTTGAGCCACCACCAACTTCTCTTTCCCCCGCTTGCAGATGGCCTACTGTGGGACTTTGCCTTGTAATTGTGTGAGCCAATTCTCCCTAAATTATTCCCCCTAAATTTATTATTTTTCCCTTTCCTATATACATATATCCTATCAGCTCTGTCCCTGTGGAGAACACTGACTAATACAACTGCCATAGTTCCTAGCAGCTTCCCAACGACTCACCACCTCTCTGCACACGGGCCTCCCCTGGGCCTGTCCTCCTAAGCAAGGTTTATTCTGTGCATCCCACTTTGAACTGTCCCCAACATGTTAAAACCTGCTTTTCACAGCTGTACTGTCTGATAACCTACAGCGTGTGTTACTGAAAAGCCTAGAGGCAAACTTGTCCTCCCTGATTTCTTAACTCCAACGAGTGAGCATCTAACTGCTGAGAAATTTGGGAGAAGGAAAGGAATGGGCCGACTTCCTGGTACCCACGGGCCCAGGCCACCACCTACACACAGCACCAGCTCCCAGCCATAAACTCATGCCCATCTTTGCTTTTTCTACGTTGAAGGTTCTGTTGTGATCCTTTCATCTCCCTTGCAACTGTTGTATCAAAATCCTCTTTCAGGTCATCCGTGGTGCCTGAAATGTGCCAAATTTTCCTATGGGTAAGTCAAATACTCCTTAGAACCCACCTGCCTTAAGAATTAATCAACCCTAGGGCCGGCGTGGTGGCTCACGCCTATAATCCCAGCACTTTGGGAGGGCGAGGCAGGCAGATCACAAGGTCAGGAGATCGAGACCATCCTGACTAACACGGTGAAACCCTGTCTCTACTAAAAAATTAGCCAGGCTAGGTGGCAGGCGCCTGTAGACCCAGCTACTCGGGAGGCTGAGGCAGGAGAATGGTGTGAACCCTGGAGGTGGAGCTTGCAGTGAGCCGAGATCATGCCACTGCACTCCAGTCTGGGCAACAGAGTGAGACTCCGTTTCAAAAAAAAAAAAAAAATTTAGTCAACTCTTAAAATTAGCTGCCATGAGGTATCCATGATGTGAGCTATATTCCTTCTGAGACTGTAGATGATAAGGCCGTGGTAGTCCTCTTTCACTTGGATAGTAATTGATGTAAGGTACCAGTGACCACTCCAGCTCAGGTCCTCGAATCGTGGTGACACTGGTTGAAGGAGCTAATGCATGAAGGTCCACAATAGAACACGCAGGGCTTTTGACGGGCAGACCTGCCCTGTGCGCTTTGACAGAGGGAACTGGGCAGCTTGGAATTTTCATTTGCATGTGACTCCTTTTGGAGACAGGTTCTGTATTAGTCCCTTTTCACGCTGCTGATAAAAACATACTCAAGACTGGGCAATTTACAGAAAAAGAGGTATTGGACTTACAGCTCCACATCACTGGGGAGGCCTCACAATCATGGCGGAAAGAAAGGAGAAGCAAGTCACATCTTACCTGAATGGCAGCAGGCAGAGAAAGAGCTTGTGCGAGAGACTCCCAGTTTTAAAATCATCAGATCTCATGAGACCCATTCACTATCACGAGAACAGCACGGGAAAGACCCGCCCCCACGATTCAATCGTCACCCACCGGGTCCCTCCCACAACACCAGGGGATTATGGGAGCTACAAGATGAGATTCAGGTGGGGACACAGAGCCAAACCGTATCAGGTTCTGACCATCAACTCTGCATTCAGGACTCACAGAATCTAGGACCTTTTAATTCTCAAACAGAATTTTAGCCTTACCACTTGAAGGACTTATCTACTAAATAAAATCCCTAGGCCCACTCCCTTTTTGGTGCAAAATGTCAGGGTCACCAAGTAAAATAAAGTTTCTTTCTTGATCCATTCCTGCTGCTATAGAAAAATACCTGAGATTAGGTCATTTATAAACAACAGAAATGTATTACTCACAGTCTTGGAGGCTGGGAAGTTCAAGATTAAAGCACTGGCAGATTCAGCATCTGATGAGAACCTGTTTCTCACAGATGGCACTGCCTGGGTATCCTCACATGGTGAAACGGCAAAAAGGCCAGGCAGCTCTCTGAAGCTTTTTTTTTTTTTTTTTGACGGAGTCTCACTCTGTCACCCAGGCTGGAGTGCAACGGTGTGATCTCGGTTCACTGCAAGCTCCACCTCCCGGGTTCACGCCATTCTCCTGCCTCAGCCTCCTGAGTAACTGGGACTACAGGCACCTGCCACCGCACCTGGCTAAATTTTTTGTATTTTTAGTAGAGACGGGGTTTCACTGTGCTAGCCAGGAAGGTCTCAATCTCCTGACGTTGTGATCCGCCCGTGTTGGCCTCCCAAAGTGCTGGGATTACAGGAGTCCGCCACTGCACCCGGCCTGAAGCTTTTTTATTAGGGCACTAGTCCCATTCATGAGGTGGAGCCCTTGTGACCGGATGACCCCCTGCAGGCCCCATCTCTTAACACTCTTGCAGTAAGGATTAAGTTTCAACATGAATTTTGGAGGGAAACAAACATTCAGATCATAGCAGATTATATGTAATCATCTAAAATAGTTCTAGGAAATAGAATACAATTTTCCTCCTTATTCTCTCTTTTTTTTTTTTTTTTTTTTTTTAGATGGAGTCTCACTCTGTCACCCAGGCTGCAGTGCAGTGGCACAATCTCGGCTCACTGCAGCCTCCACCTCCCAGGTTCAAGCGATTCTCCTGCCTCAGCCTCTGGAGCAGCTGGGATTACAGGCATGCGTCACCACACCCAACTAATTTTTGTATTTTTGGTAGATAGGATTTCACCATATAGGCCAGGCTGGTCTCGAACTCCTGACCTCAGGTGATTCACCCGCCTTGGCCTCCCAGAGTGCTGGGATTACAGGCATGAGCCTCCACGCACAGCCAGAAATAGAATACAATTATTAAAAAGGTATCTTGTCAGTGGCCTTTGATGGTAGTGAGGGGAAGCATAGAGAAAAACACATGTTCTTCTTGTGCATTAACCATTGAAAGCTCTATAAATTATTAGGAATGAATCCACTGTATTTCTTGATGCTTAATTTGTTCTTCCAATGCTACTTAACATACTGCTTTTAAAATAGGACATCTTTTGGCTCATGCCTGTAATCCAAGCACTTTGGGAGGTCAAGGCAGACAGATGACTTGAGGTCAGGAGTTCGAGACCAGCCTTGCCAACATGGTAAAATCACATCTCTACTAAAAATACAAAAACATTAGCCAGTTGTTGTGGCAGGCTCCTGTAATCCCAGCTACTCAGGAGGCTGAGGCAAGAGTATCACTTGAACCCAGGAGGTGGAGGTTGCAGTGAGCTGAGATCATGCCACTGCACTCCAGCCTGAAGTGCTGGAGTGACTTTTACACAGAGCGAGACTCTATCTAAAAAAAAAAAAAAAAAAAAAAAGGCACCTCCTTCTGAAAATGTCCTTTTGGAGTTTATGCTTTTTTTTTTTTAAACTTTAGGTTCAGGGGTACATGTGAAGGTTTGTTACACAGATAAACTAGTGTCACAGAGGTTTGTTGTACAGATTATTTCATCACCCAGGTATTAAGCCCAGTATCAAATAGTTATTTTTTTCTGCTTCTCTCCCTCCTCCCACCCTCCATCCTCAAGTAGCCCCCAGTGTCTGTTGTTCCCTCCTTTGTGTTCATGAGTTCTCATCATTTAGCTCCCACTTATAAGTAAGAACATGTGGTATTTGGTTTTCTGTTCCTGTGTTAGTTCGCTAAGAATAATGGCCTCCAGCTCCATCCATGTTCCCATAAAAGACATGATCTATTCTTCTTTATAGCCGCATAGTATTTCATGATGTGTATGTACCATATTTTCTTTTTCCAACCTGTCACTGATGGGCATTTAGGTTGATTCCATGTCTTTGGTAATTTGAATAACGCTGCAATGAACATTTGCGTGCCTGTGTGTTTATGGTAGAATGATTTATATTCTTTTGAGTATATACCCAATAATGGGACTGCTGGATCAAAGAGCTGGATCAAACAGCTCAAAGAGCTGTTTTTAGCTCTTTGAGGAATTGCCACACTGCTTTCCACAATGATTGAACTAATTTACACTCCCACCAACAGTGTATAAGGGCTCCCTTTTCTCTGCAACCTTGCCAACATCTGTTACTTTTTACTTTTTACTTATAGCTCTTCTGGCTAGTATGAGATGATATCTCATTGTGGCTTTGGTTTGCATTTCTCTAATGATCAGTGATATTGAGTTCATAAATGTAATGTTAATGCCCACTGCAAAACCCAGACTGCTCAATCAGAGAGAGTATAGATAGTTAAGTAATTATCTATAATATCGAATCGATCTGCCCTCTCTTGCTTTTTGGTTCATCCAGAAATCCACAAAATGAGTCCCTCCACACAGGCCATCTCAGGTGGTCTCTGCTCCGTCAGAGCCTTGGTTCATGATTGTCTTTTTCCTCTGTCACCCTGCAGTCTCCGGGGCTCACCTGGGTCATTGATTACTTTGCTCCTTATTTCTTAGGATCTAACCCACTACAGCAAATGGACCATGAGCAGGTGGCATCAGAAAAGTGGGGAAAGTGTGGCCACACCTGCCCAAAAGACCAGCAGCAGACTCTACTGTCATTCTTCTCGCTTCTCAGTGGGATGCTGGCCTCACCACCTCCACTTAACTTCGCATTTTTTAAACTTTGTAAATCACTTTCAACTCCTTCTCTCCCTCCTTAAAAATTTATTTTAAAATGCGAAGGAAATTCCAAGGATGGCGATGCATGCCCTTTCTAATTAATGTTATAATAAAATGGCATATTTGTATTTATTTTTCTATAAACACACATTCACATATATACACGTGATTAAATTGCCTCTCAGTGCTGCCCATCTATAAAACCTTCTTCTCATTGAAACAGTCACAGGCTCTGACTGGAGTTCCGTTTCACCCAACACCAGCATTCCAGCCGTGTTCTGCTGTATACCGGTGCACAGTGCCATATATATATATACACATAATTATATATTCAAATTCATGCACACACACATACACTTTTTGTTTGGATCGTTCAAGATAAAATATGCTTGAAGTCACCTTAATAGTAAAAAACCAAATTGAAAAAAGACAAAGTTAATAACCTGACTTAGGGCTATCGAAAGACAGTAGGGCCTTCTTAGCAACTGTGCTTTTCCAGTGGCCTCTGCTAATTTCTCAGTGCTTATTACCCGCCTGAGCATGCACATTTTAAATACCTTGTTCTATTATACCCATTGTATTACATCAATTCTTTCAGCAATTTCCTTGTAAAATTAGATTTGTGCTTCTGTTCTCTCCCGTAAAGCACTGAACCAAAGAACTGTGGTAATCTCAATTGCCTTTCATGCCAGATTTAACCTTATGATACATGCATTAAATACAGATCAACATCTTGTCTCTGAGAAACTTACATTTAGTAGACCGGCCAAAGTTTCATTAAAATATAAATCAATATACAATTCAGGAAAAGAAAACCAGTCAGCTATAGCATCTGCGTTCTTCTTTCTAGGAAAATACATTGCCCCTGCTCAGCTACAGCACACGCAGGTAAAGTGAGCTTTTACCCAGGACGAGCAACCGAATGGATTTTCCTAAAGTTATGGAAATGAACAAAATGGACTTTTCCAGGTCCACAAATCTCAATTTGGAAACTGATTTTTCAAAATGAACCTAGGAAAGCTGACCTAATTCCAGTGATCTCTGAGGCTCTATTTCAGTGGCTAGTGCTTTAGATTTACTTCAGTGCTGCTTTAAAACCTATAAGAGCAGGGGCTATAATTTCATCAGGAAACTAATTCCCCTCAGGAGTCAGCCTCGTGGCGAAATGAAAACATACTATATATTTCAGGCCAGATGGGCAGTCCTACAATTGCATAGTAGCAATTAGATGGATCTTTTCATTTCTTCCTAGAGCAGAGTAAATGCAATTTCAACCAGGCGAGTTTCTTCCCTCTCCTCCTCCCGCATGACAGAGAGACTCCAGCAAAACCCCAGGAAGTATGAGCAACAATCAATTGGAAACAGGTACAGAAAAGGCACTGAAACCGCCATTTCTACCCAAATCACAACCACACGAAGATATAATCGATACGTTGCAAGAAGTGAAAAAAAAGGAAAAAGAAAAGGACAGATTTTGTAGTCTTGTCATAAACTCTAAGTCTCTCTACTCTCCTTGCATTATTGTATTTTTTAATATCCCCAATCCTATAAAAATTATCCCTTTCATTATTTCAGCATCCCTTGGATAGCTAAGCCATTGTTTTCTCTGTAACTCCTGTTCTTTTATTAATACTAAGAAAGATATTTCTTATGCTCCAGGACTGAAAATGGCTTTACATAGGAGTGAGGCCAGTGAGAAATTTACTCTATGATTACTAAAAAGGTTGATGTCACTCTTATTCCTTATTTCACCTATAATATGGGAATTATTACATTAAATCTTTCAGAGGAATAATCGAGAAGTAAACTAGAAACTTTACGGTGAAATGCATTGGTATAATCATTGTGGGTTCAGCTCTATCTACAGAATATCTTTTGTTCCCAAGTAAGTCAAGAACACTTTTGTTTCTATCTTAACCCAAATTGCTAATGGGACAACTTTCTTTCCCACTGAAGTAACAGTTCTTTTAATACTGATATGTGGCAAAAATATATTGATAAATACAAGGTTAACCACTCCCATAATTATAATATTTTTACCTAATTGGAAGTACTATTTTGGAAACATTTCTATTGCTGGGTATATGAAATAACTATGCATTTAGCTGGAAAAGTCTGGTCCTAAAAATGTGTTATGCTAAGATAAATCATTTCTAGATCTGGTCTCCATAGAGACCAGTTTCTGAGCTCTAGGAAAGTATTTCTCATAGAGGGAGGACCACAGGAATAGTGCTGTGGTGTTCATAGGACTTGATGTCTCAGAATTACATGAAAGAACTTCCTAACATATCTGAAATTTGATGGTGGTGCAAATAGAAATAATAGAACCAAACCCTGTAGAAATAGGTTCCACTTTCTCAGTATTTTGTCGTGCAGATAGATGTGAAGGAGGTGAAATGCTGCCTGTGAATGACCTTCTCGTTTAGGTGTCCCCATGTCTGTCCTGTGTTATCGAAGAAGTTCATATTCCCAGCTGTAACTGGTGAAAGCATGCTGAACTGTGCAAAGTGGCCTCAGGAAATGTAAAGTTTGGGGGCTGGTAAGATAGTAAAGATTTTCCATGTTGATCTTGTCTTGTCCAGGCCTTAACAATTTCACTCGGATTCGTGACCTTCCCTGGTTGGCATTAGAAGAGACAGCTCTATCAAATGGACTAACTTGAGATAAATTATGAACCAGACCCTGTTGGATCTGGTTATGGTGAGGATGAGAGGGAAGAATGCTTCTGCTATCAGCTGAATACCCAGACACAGCTCTGCCTGCAGGGGACTTCACAATGGATTGAAAAAATGTAAGTTTCAAACTGCAAACTCTCAGAAAGCTAGAGCACTTTTTCTGCCTTGCAGAATTGAAATAATACTCTTTTTTCACAATACCTAGGAGGAATGTTTAAATGTATATTTACCTCTGTTCCTTGTGCAAGGACTTAAAACCATATTCATGATAAATGAAAATACTTGTTTAACAGCACTTTTAAGCTTCAGAGCAGTCTCAAATAATAATTCTCCCAGAAAAGTTGGAAATTCATGTAAAAAAGTATGTATGTTAATAGATAAATAAAATATATATATATATATGTTAGCAGATAGAGGAACTGAGTAATAGTGAATGAATCGAAAGTCAAAGGGATAACGCCAATATCAAAATTTACCTCTTTCGGGTTTTGTTGTTTTACGTACTGTGTGCTGATGCTTTAAGTGCATAGGACATTTTATCCATAAGAATGGGAATGAACAGAAATCTGCAGTATGTGAAGAACAAATACTGCTTTCCTTTGTTTGTACAACATTATAGAGAGCAATGTGTGAATCAAATTAACTGAAACCCAAAAGGATAATTGACTTGTTTTTCCTTATACATACGCCTTTAGAACTGCAATGATAATCATGACCTTTGGGTTATTTCCTGGAAGTTAGTCACTAATTTAATTAAAAGAACTGGAGGTTATTTCCAGAGACGTGATAACGATACCCCGAATATAAATCATGTTACACAATGCTGCTTCAATGGCAGGTCTTGCTTAAATTTCTCAACACAGGAATAAGAAGAGTAGTCCCTGTGTGAAGCAGGAAACATCAAAAGAGATTGGGCAGCTGTGCGCCTTCAAGTTAACCATCACTGCATCAGAGAAGGGACGGGCAGCTGCACGAAGCCAGACCCATCAGGGAGGAAGAGCAAAGGCAGAGTGGCTTCAAGACAGATCTTGTCTTCCATCTCTGCTAAGGAAATGATGATCTGCCTGAGAAACAAAACAAAGTCAAGAAGAAACACAAAGAAACATCTGCAAGGGGGAAGATACCTATCCAAGGAAATAAATAAGAAACACAAAGTGACAGCTGCAAAGAAAAAACATTTAACACCTTTATGCTATGCATGTTCTGCAAAAACGAAGACCAAATTAAATGACATCCAACGGAATGGATTGAAGATGTGAAGATGTTTAGCAAATCTATAGGAAAACACACAGGAAAAAAAAAAAAAAAAAAAAGATGTTCTATTCTAACAAAGCTTGTGTTTCTTTCCGGTGCTGTGTATTACTGACTGCACAACATCAGTAGTTAACGGAGAATGTAAACGCTGACAAATGGAGGCAGACACTTGGCACCATAGTTTTCCTCTCATCATTCATGTTTTAAAGCCAGTGAACATGAAAGTACAGCCATAGGTGGGAGAGACAAGGGCGATTTTGCAAAATTTATTGTATAATTCAAATCTGCTACAGATATTAGAAAGAGAAGTGGTTCTGTAACGCAAATCATACAGTACACAATCTCTTAAATCACAGCAGCAAGCAACGACATGAACAGGGACTGGCTTTAGTTACTGTGGCCATCTTAAAGTTATAACTGCATTCCTTTTACATTATAGAAGGTGCTTACCTAAAATATGCCTACTATGTCACAGCTTGACCAATAATATGTGTCAATTATTCTGTTACAGTGATGTTTTTCGTGGTTATTTAATAAATACAGATGAAACCCTATGACCTCCCGTCATTGTGCTGGGCACTTCCAAGTCGCACTTTTTATAGCTCATGTGTGTGTTTAAAAGACAGGTTAATACCATCTCAGTGGCTTTATCCACACCACGTCAATCTCAGACTCGAGTGGATTTTAGAAACTCACAGGAAAGCTTTGTTATTCCTATCTGCAGAATATTAAAACCTCATTTTAAAAGAATATTTGACAACATTTGGTACAATACTCCAGCTACGCCACCAGGTACAAATGTGGTGAGCAATAATGTCCTCAGGAGGCACAGCCAGTGCAGTGACACACACAGAGGCTCAGATACAGCCACGAAAGAATGAGTGATTTGTTTTCATCCCCTTCTTAAACATGTTATGTATTTAAAAACGTTTACTGTATGTATCCATTACTTCCTAATCACTCTGTGTGTGTGTGTGTGTGTGTGTGTGTGTGTGTGTGTGCGCGCGCGCGCGCATATAACTGGATGAAATCTTTTTTTCTTCCCTTGTGGCAGTGGCAATACCTCTGCATGAGATATTATTCAAACACTGGGGGAAACAAAAACCCAAGTGTTTCTAAAGTCAAAATCCAATCCTATCACCTCCTCCTCATTCTCAGCTATGACCATTAAAAACTCATGAGAATTCACTGAGAGTCTTTATTCACAGTTAACCATTCTCTGAAATAAAAGCAGAAAAATCCAGAATTCTTTGCTCAAAGCATCTCGGTCTATTCAAACACAGTTGGAAGAGGCCTGGATTACGGCGCACCATAGAGGAAAGGCCACTGGAGCTGCTAAGTCAACATGTGACCTACTCAGACACTCCCAGACCTCGGCAGGAAATATTCACCATGAACACAGCCTGTGAGATGTTGCGCTGCTTTCTACATTAGGGGTTATGCATTATTAAAAGGCATCTCATTACGATGGAAATTATGACCTTGTCACCAGCACTATAAATGTCAAGAAATACCACTTTAAAAGAATATATTGTCTTGATTATAGAAGGAAACCTCTTCCTTTAAAAAAAGAGAAGAAAAGAAAGCTTGCTTTTTCATTGAAATCCTTTTCATAAAAAGGGTTGTAATTAATCATGGCTATTTCATCAAGCTTCTATAACACAAACTCTTAGAAGTCAAAGGAAAATTACACACACATGCACACGCACACATACACACAATTCAAGAAATATTGGAAATCTAGACCTTCCTCAGTAAACAACTGTCAATCATGTACATGTTCTCTGACAACCCACCACTTTCTAAGCGGTATTAAAGACCATGTTGTCTAAACACAATATTACTGTTTATCGTACAAAGCAATGCTTCCCCAACATAAACATTCACATAACTTTTGTTGTATGGCAGTGACACCCACGTTATTACTTCTTAACATAATTCCTTAAAGCAGACCACTTTTTAGAAATCTAATTGTCCACGTCAGCCTCAGGAAAACTATTGGTATAATTGATAACATATTGATAAAATATTGGCAAAATAGTATCTAGTAAAATATCTTGGATTTTGTATGCTAGCTGCACTTTTTTCCTAATATGTATACATTCTTTTAAAACTCGAGCAGATTAGTATAGTTCACATACCATACCACATAAAACATTGATATAAGGTATTTTTCATTACAGTGAAATTCTCCTAAGTCAATGCCATGAAAAGGGACACCCCTGGCAGCTTCGAATGTTGACGAGAGGGCATCATTATGAGACAGAAGGAAATGCACTGGGCCTAATGGAAGAGAGGTGGATCCAGTGAGGACTCTGTGATAACCACCTTGTCATGATACGCTAGGGTCCTTTCCTCATGGGAAAATGGAGATAATACGGAATCCTGAATCAGAATTGCTTAAATTAGCAGATATGCAGGTTGCTAATAAAATGTGTTTTGCTAATACAAGCTATAGTATTGTACAGCAGGATATAAACGTCAGTGAACTCTGTTGTGTGTGACATTTACATACCCCTGCTCGGTCCCAGGCACTCTGTTAGTGACTGGCAATAATGAGAAAAAGAGATCTAGGTCCCACCCTTAAGAGACAATGATTTCATTCAAAGCTCATGTGCATCTGTCAGGATCACGACTCACTCAATTATTGATACCTTCAAGGAAGTTGTATTTGGATACATGTCTTTGATCACAAAGATGGTAGAAGGCTCCTCACCTGTACTTTGAATATCACCGATTTGATTTTTGATGTTAGACTGCTTAAACTCCATACGTTTTTGAAATACGTGGATTTAACTTCAGTACACTATCACAGTATTTCCTATACCTAGCAAATGTCAGAATTGTTGGAGGCACTAGATGAAAACACAGACAGGCTCCACTTCTGCTGTCAACGAGTCAAGACCTCGTTGGTAGGAGGAGGACTCACTTTGGATAGCGGTTTTAACAAGAGTCCCCAGGTGATTCTGTTTCAGACAGTAATTCTTAAAGTGTGGCCCCGGAACGGCCGCATCAGCATCACGTGGGAATTAAGAAATGCAAACTCTCAGGCCCCACCCCCACTTACCAAATGAGAGAGTGGGGCCCAAGCCCTCCAAGTGACTCTAGTGGCACACTAAAGTTTGAGGAGTGCTGGTGTAGGATATAGTATAGAAGCAGAATTAAATGCATGTGCTGAGTATCCAAGGTTCGGAAACACTACATTATAAATAGCAAATAAAACACTGGTTCTCAACTTTGCCACCTCATTAGGTGATCATTAGGAGCACACGGGATGCTTTCAAATATCTTGAGGCCCAGTACCACACAACAGATCTATTTATATCAGGTCCTCTGGGAGAAGAACCCAGGGATCAGTGTTTTTTAAAATATACATTTCTAGGTGTTTTATTTGGATAGAGTAATGTTTCATTCAAAAATTTAAAAAAATGATACAAATATGCTTATTTTCTTCTTTGTGGTTTTTTGGTTGCTTGTTTGCCCCAAACAAATAGAACATGAATGTACATTTAGGATGGTTTATGTTTTATCCTGAAAATTTTAAGACAAAGAAATTACAGTATAACTTATTACAGAGACATTGTATATGTACCATACCTGTGCCATATACGTGTAAACGTGTTTATAAATGTAGAGTATCAAGCTCGATGTTTTGAAATTTATTTTAAATCATATAATCTTGAAACCATTAAACCATATTTTTGTGATTACACAATGTATTTCATTTACACAAACACACATTTTTGTCAATAGGATATAGGACTTTTATCTTCTCAAAGAGGTCAAGTGTTAAGTCAGAAACATCTTTCAAAGGAAATGTGATAAAAGTAATGTCAAATTCAAGCTAGTGATCTATTCCAGAACAAAGTATCCTATTTTCTCTCTTCAAAGGTTTCTAACAAGTAGGTATTAAACTTCATCTTAATGTTTAACACACAAATTTATTTTTCAAACTGCTGCTTTGAAAGCAAAAGCCATGAATTCTGTAATGTCATTGCATTTCTTTTAGGATTCCATCCTGCAAATGCTAAAGCAGCGGTAACTCCCAGTAGGATTTCATCTGGGCAAGAGGCAAAACTAAATGCCTGAAGTGATCCCACTGTGCACTAATCTCAAGGCTAATTTGTCAAATCTGCGTTTCATTTGTTTTCCTAGCTTTGTAAAAGTTTATTGATAAGCCAGTTTTGTCATCTTCCTGGGAATTAGATGCCGATCAATCTCGTTTGCATTCCTGACTCTTTAGTAATTAGTGACCCAGTGGGTCTCCTACAAGAAGGGTAAATGCGAGGACAAATTCTATTGAGCAGCTCTTATTGTAAACAATTTGCTTTCTTGCTGGCTTCCCAGGTTGCTACATTTTGAAGGTTCTTACTTTTTCTGTTCAGAATTTGTTCTGCTTCAGAACATCATAAAAGTGATGTCAACCTTTTGTATACTTTATTTCTGTTTATTGTGTTCAGGGCAAATGATCCTACAAGACATAAAACATCTGGGACTGAGAGATCCTTTTTATGAAGGTGGTTTTGAAAGGAAAGAAGGAAACCCCGACACCACACCCCTCCTCTGCAAAATCAAAGCCAAAGCTGGCTTTGAAGGTCAAGAAGCCTGTGCTGAAAGATGTTCACAGCCCTGAAAGGCCCACAGTCAGTCACTTTTTCTGTGGCGGGAGCCCCAGGTATCGTACAAGCGACGTGTGTGTCCTTGGACAAGCCCTGCATACCCTCATCAAGTTCTTGAAGCACAGAGACGATGATGAAAAAGATGGATGGTAGCACCCTACTGGTGTTTATTAAGGACATCAGGGCCAAGAAGCACCAAAACAAGCCATGAGGAGGCCCAGCAGCACCATGTGGCCAAGACCAAGGTGGCCATCGAGCCTGGTGGAGAGAAGCCTACCCTATAGGACCAACCCATAGGAGCATGATTTGAACACTGCCAGTCTCTCTAGCACCCTCTAAACTGAGCCCACCCTGCTGATGGTAAAGATTTGTTTTAATCACCCAAATGAAGGAAGGGGAGAAGAAATTCTCTGACTCATCCAATAACATATGTCCCAGATGTCACCTAAGCTTTCCTCATAAATATTTTAAGGATGCTTCTAAAACAGTCTCAATGGGAACCATACAAGCTCCCATTTGAGCGAACTCAGAAAGAGCAGTTTAAGTTGCTATTGACCTATCTGAATTCTCTTCTCCCACTCTGCACCATCCACCTCCCTCCCTCCTGCCCTGCTCACCACACTGACACACTGGAACAATTCGAAAAGTAAAATCAGTTTCGGAGTTTGATCTAGATGACATAAACCAGTTGCTTACTAACTATGCACTCTTGCAGAAGCTGCTTTAGCAATAAGATGAAAAGAACACAATGTATTTGCAAGAATTTTGAGGTAGAAATAATAGATATGAAATGCCCGGACACAGAGCATGTGTTCACAAAATGATTTCTATTATCAAGAATATGAGCAAAAAAACACCACACCACAGGAAAAGTGGGACGGGAGGCAGTGGAGCAATGGTCAGAACAGATTGACAGTTATTCACCGCAAGAGTCATGTTAATCATTTAAATCTGGGGGTCAGTTCTGAACCTTTGAGAGGTTCCAGGTTGCAAACACTCCAGGCTAAGAGTCGGCGAACGAATTCTGGAGATAATGAATTTGGAGATGGGGGATGTGGATTCTGCTCCATGTCCCTCCTGACTGACCGTGGACACGGGGACAGACAAAGCCTATTCCTGTACATGTCTGAGAGGTAAAGGACTGAGAATAGCTACAAACTCACTTCAGGAAATGACTCAGCTGCTTTTGTACGTTTATGTGGGTTATTTTAGTCACGTAAATGGATCAATGTCTAAATAAGGCGGCGATACTCAGCCAGTTCTTCTGCATCAGGTGAAAAGCAGGACTGTGTGCTGGACAGTGAAAAGGCAGGTTCCGGGAAGCGGGTGAGATCCAGAGTGTGGAGCCCCAAGGCAAATGCTGCCTTCTTACCATTTCACCTCTGCGGAGGAGGCCCCTGGCTTTCTGATGCCTGGCGGTTACCTCGGGATTGCTTTGTGACACATGCCTGTCCCAAGGCCTCCAGGAAGCCCTTGCTCAGCTCAGCTGAATCCAGCCTCTCCGTAACGTCACCATGTTTCTTTACCTGCTTTCTCATCCCTCCTTTGTGAAGAGAAGAAAGAAAAGGTACAAAGGTGAACTGTGGCAGACATATTCATGATCTCCTCTCCATCCTGCTCTCTTTTTGTTTTCTCTTTTATTAAAAATTTTTTATTTCCATAGGTTTTTGGGGAACAGGTGGTATGTGGTTATATGAGTAGGTTCTTTAGTGGTGATTTGTGAGATTTTGGTGCACCCATCACCCGAGCAGTATACACTGAACCCCATTTGTGGTCTTTCATCCCTCACCCACTTCCCACCCTTTCTTCCTGAGTCCCCAGTGTCGACTGTCATTCTTATGGCTATGCATCCTCATAGCTTAGCTCCCACTTATGAGTAAGAACATACATGTTCTTTGCAATTGCAAATTGTGCTGCTATAAACATGTGTGTACAAGTATCTTCTTCGTATAATGACTTCTTTTCCTCTGGGTGGATACCCAGTAGTGGGATTGGTGGATCAAATGGTAGTTCTACTTGTAGTTCTTTAGGGAATCTCCACACAGTTTTCCATAGTGGTTGTACTAGTTCACATTCCCACCAGCAGTGGAGAAGTGTTCCCTTTTCACTGCATCCACACCAACATCTATTATTTGTTGATTTTTTGATTATGGCCATTCTTGCAGGAGTGAGATGGTATTGCATTGTGGTTTTGATTTGCATTTCCCTGATCACTAGTGATGCTGAGCATTTTTTCATGTGTTTGTTGGCCATTTGTATATCCTCTTTCGAGAACTGTCTATTCATGTCCTTAGCCCCACTTTTTGATAGGATTGTTTGTTTCTTTTCTTGCTAATTTGTTTGTTACTCCCTTGTTCTTAGCAGTAGACTCAGTACAGTATTCTTAGGATCCCACTGCCTGGAGTGCATAAAAAACTCTCTTTCAAATGCCAGCACTCAGCTATCTCCTTTCTCAAAAGTTTGCAAATGAGTAATTAAGAAATGTTTTTGTCTAACAGATTGCACATCATTCTGTCAGGCAGGGAACTCTTCACCCCTTACTCTCCCCACTCCTGTCTCTCTCTTTATTGTGTAATACACTGGGGACACAAAAGCAAGAATGAGATAAAAGGGGCAGCATCTTCCCTCACAAAGTATAATGGAAGAGATGATAAACACACTTATAATTTTGCATTTTAGACTCCAATGAAAATATAAAATATATTTTACGGTAAGTGTCAAGCTTAAGATGCACTGTAGGTGAGCTATGCTGAGAGCAAAACTCTGCCTGGTATGGATGGCAAAAAAGGTAAGAAAGGTTTCTGGGATAGACAGAAGACGGCCCTCCCAAGGTGTTCATGCCTTAATCTCCCCAAACTGTAAGTATAAGAGGTTATATGGCAAAGGGGAATTCACACTGCAGGCAGAATGAAGGGTACTAATTAGCTGACTTTTTTTCTTTTTTGAGACAGAGTCTCGCTCTGCCACCCAGGCTGGAGTGCAGTGGAGCGATCTCGGCTCACTGCAAGCTCCGCCTCCCGGGTTCCCGCCATTCTCCTGCCTCAGCCTCCCGAGTAGCTGGGACTATAGGCGCCCACCACACCCGGCTAATTTTTTGTATTTTTAGTAGAGACGGGGTTTCACCGTGTTAGCCAGGATGGTCTCAATCTCCTGACCTCGCGATCCGCCCGTCTCGGCCTCCCAAAGTGCTGGGATTACAGGCGTGAGCCACCGCGCCCGGCTGTAATCAGCTGACTTTAAATAGATTATCCTGCATTATCCAGGCAGACCCAAGTAATCATAGGGATTCTTAAAAGTGATCAAGAGGCAAAAGGGGAGGTCAGGGTGATGGGACGCCTGGGGGACCTGTCATTGCTGGCAAAGATAGGGCAAGAAGCCATTGCCTGCGACATATAGGAAGCCTCTAGAGACTGGAAGAGGCGAGAAACTGACTCCACCCTCACCCTTTCAGACAGGAATCCAGCCTCATATTACCTGGAACCCAGTGAGACTGGGGAAGACTTTTTTTCTTTTTAAGTAGAAGTATTTTTATTTTAATGCACCATAAAATGATAATCTCTCTAAGAAATACCTCTCCCTCCATGTGTGAAAATCCAAAAAAAAAAACAAAAAAACCCACACAGTGTTCATAGCCATCAGGAGCTTGGAAAAACAAACTTTGGTGAATGCGAGCAACTCTGCTAAACAGGACAAGGGATACAGGTTCTCACGTCACTACAATAATTGACAATCTTGGAACGGACTCCACTGCTGATGTCCTAAAAGGACAGAGAGGTGAAGTGAACACTTGTAATTAAGAAGAGCCCGTCGGTCAGGGGATGCTCAAAACCAAAATTCGGCCTGGCACAGAGACTCACGCCTGTAATCCCAGCACTTTGAGAGGCCAAGGCGGGTGGATCACTTGAGGTCAGGAGTTCGAGACCAGCCTGGCCAACATGGTGAAACCCATGTGAACCAAAAATACAAAAATTAGCTGAGTGTGGTTGGGGGTGCTTGTAATCCCAGCTGCCGAGGAGGCTGAGGTGGGAGAATCGCTTGAACCCAGGAGGCAGAGGCTGTAGTGAGCAGAGATTGAGCCACTGCACTCCAGCCTGGGCACAGAGTGAGACTCTATTTCAAAAAACAAAACAAAACAAAACAAAAATCGGCATAAATGTGGCAGTGTTGGCATCTCTCCTCCCCTTCCTCCTTGCTTCCTCTCCTCCTCCTCACTCAGGCTGGTATTCTCCTGCCATGCAAAAGGGCCACCACTGTTTTGGATGTCTCCATGTCAGACTTCCAATCTATAAAACTGTAAGATAATAAATTTGTGTTCTTTTACACCGCTAAGTTTGTGGTAACTTGTTATAAGAGAAACAGGAAACGCACGCCACTTCCCTGAGGAGCTGACAACTGAGCTGAGTTGTTATAGATTTAAGCCAAGCTAGGCAGGGAGGTGACAAAGCATATCCTATGTGAAGATAGCAAGATTCCTGGCACTGGAGCCAAAAGATGATGGCAGTGAGGGGTAGGAGTTAGGCTGGAACTGATAGGCACAGCTGGACCAGGGAAAGATGGTTTGCAGTTTCACTTTTTCCACAGATCAGGGTGCCTTTGTTGGACTGAACCACTGGCCGCTCCAGAAAGGTCTTGTAACTTTTCAGAGTGTGTGCCTTTGTTCACACCAATCCTTCTACTTAGAGTAAGCTTCCTACCTATTTCCACTAGCCCAAATCTTATCTTCAGCCCTAAAACATGAATTACTGTGTCCTCTGATCACCTCAGCTGAAATGGTCACATCTCCCTGAGAACTTTTACGACACTATGTTCCTCAGTTATGGTCCATCGCCCTAATGGCTCGAGTGAGAGTTATTTGTGCGTCCAACTCATATTACTTATTATTAGCATCTGAAGGCAAAAACAACATCTACCTAGAACATCCTTCGTGACTTCTCTCATGCCGCCATGATGCCGTGCGTCACAAAGCAGGTCCGTGATACATACGTCTTTGATCAAATGTTTATGAACAAATAAAAGAGTGACATCAAGCCCAGGAAACACCTTCCAGTCTGGAGGAAAAGGACCTGTTCCTGGTCCATTAATCAAAACAGAAGGCCAGGCAGTGAATCCCAACAAAATAATAGATGCACACGTCTTAAACATTTCACACGTAAACATCTGTTCACGGAACTTCTGAGGTGGGGTCTTCTGATTGGTATTTTGTCTCGTCTCTTTGCATAAATCGCACCTAGAACACATCTCTATTAGATTGCTAGGGCTACCATAACAAAATACCCCATACTGCACGGGTTAAGCAACAGAAATTTATGTTTTCACCGTTCAGGAGGCTGGAAGTCCAAGGTTAAGATGTTGGCAGGTCTGTTACTTGGTTGGCAGTTGGCCACCCTCTTGCAGCCTCTTCACACGGTCTGGGTGTGAGCATCCCTATCCCTGGTGTCTTTTTTCCTTCTTTTAAAGACATCAGTCACATCAGATTAGGGCCTACTCTAAAGACCTCATTTTCACTTAATGACCTCTTTAAAGACCCTATCTTCAAATACGGTTACATTCTGAGATACTAGAGGGTTGGGACTTCAACATATGAATCTGTGGAAGATGCCATTCAGCCCATAATAACATCGCACATGATTTTCAGTTTCATCTGCTTTAAAATGGATCATCAAGAAGTACATTTTGGCCAGGTGCAGTGGCTCATGCCTGTCATCCCAGCACTTTGGGAGGTCGAGGTGGGTGGATCATGAGGTCAGGAGATTGAGACCATCCTGGCTAACACGGTGAAGCCCCATCTCTACTAAACATACAAAAATTAGCCGGGAGTGGTGGCGGGTGCCTGTGGTCCCAGCTACTTGGGAGACTGAGGAAGGAGAATCGCTTGAACCTGGGAGGCAGAACTTGCAGTGAGCAGAGATTGCGCCAATGCACTCCAGCCTGGGTGACAGAGCGAGACTCTGTCTCAAAAACAAAACAAAAAAAATAACAAAAAAAAAAAAGTACATTTTGAGTGGAGAATCCTTCTGGATTCTTACATTTTCCCTTGGTCTTTTAAGAGTTTTCTCCCCCACATCTAATTCAACAGCAACTTTTCGCTCTTCTCTCATGGCCATCTTCCAAAGGAATTGCTTTGATTTCACGGAAATAACAAATCCCTTCTCACATTCAGACATCACTGGTTTACCTTACAGTGAGTTAAGTCATGTAATTACAACAGCAAGTGAAACTGGCATCAATAATTCTAGAAAGAAATGTGACTGACTTTTGGTGAGCTTACAACTCAACTTTTTAGAAGTCTGAGAATGCAGAAATGGGCCAAGCAGGGAGTAACCCAGCAACCATCCACACGCAGCCTGTGGTGGTCCTGGGTCCTGCTTCACAGCACAAATGGGGACACAACCCAGTGGGGGCACTTAGAGGGACCCTGGAGTAATAGAACCTGGGAACTGGACAACATCAAGGAGTCTCATACCCCAACTCCTCTTTCAGTAGAATTCTTGTTGGATTTGTAACACTCTTTTTAATCACAGATGTCAATGATTCAGTGAAAATCCCTGACAGTGGGCATCTAACAGTTGTTGGATTCTTCCTGGTGATGGGGTTTTATATACTCACAAGGCAAGCCTGTTCCTTTCCCAGATGTTTTCATTGGTGAGAAGCACCTGCTTTTTTTTGGGATGCACTCTGCCTCCCTGCAATTCCCATGTATTTTAGCCCCTAGGAGTCGTACCTGTCTTCTAAATACAAAGCTTATATTTTATCCATTAAACATCTAGAAACTTTTTTTTTTTTTTTTTTTTTTTTTTTTTTTTTTTTTTTTTTGAGATGGAGTCTTGTTCTGTCACCCAGGCTAGAGTGCATAACATGATCTTGGCTCACTACAGACTCCGCCTCCCGGGTTCAAGCGATTCTCCTGCCTCAACCTCCTGAGTAGCTGGGATTACAGGCACCCGCCACCACGCTTGGCTAATTTTTGTATTTTTTAGTAGAGATGGGGTTTCACCATCTTGGCCAGGCTGGTCTCAAACTCCTGACCTCGTGATCCATCTACCTCGGCCTCCCAAAGTGCTGGAATTACAGGCATGAGTCACCACACCCGGCCCATTTTTCTTAATCTTATGTAACATCCCCATTCTTCCCTTCATTCCTCATGCCATAGGATCTCACATCATTTTTCATCCTAATTGCCTCGCTCTGGACACATTGTATTTTGCCAAAGTTCTCTTCAAATTGTAGTACCCAGAATTGTCATTCTGCAGATCTCGGCTGACCAATCCAAAACAAACTGAAACGACACCTTCCCTGATTCTTTACATTTCCACTAAGATAACTAAAAATCACCTTGATGGCTCTCAAGCAAAACACTCAGATCTTTTTTCAACTAATAAGTATGTGAACAAGTTGGTCTCAGATTCACATTGTATAATATCAAAGAAAAGGTTCACTTGAACATGACTTGCTGTTTTGAGTCTCTCACACAGTGTAATACGTGTTTGTGTCAAGTCCACATATGTCATGAAGAATCGTCCATAAAGGAATGACATGAACTCAGCTCTGCATGTGCCAGCTGTGTGATTTGCACCAGAGTTCCCAAATTACAGCCATTCACTTACAACTGCTGTGACACTTAATATGTCTTAGTACTACCATTCAGTTATTTAACTAAATCAACTCATTTTCCAAAATGTAATTATTTAAATAGAAATTTTTATTACATCAGCACCACAAGGCAGGGTAGAAAAAAAAAGAAATTTTTATTCCAGTAAAGATCCTCAACAACCGGTGTGCCACATCTCAATCCTCACCCAACACGAACTGAACGACCGACCTTCTCCCCAAAAATCTGCCTGAGGTCAGCTTTCCTGTCTCAGCTGATGACAACTCCATCTTCCAATGACTCAGGTAAAATCAAAAGACAATCAAATAAGCCGACTTTGGGATCATTTTTCATATTTTCTTTCTGATCCAATTGATCGGAAAGTCTTGTTGGTTCTATCTTCAAAACGCAGCAGAATCTGATGCTTCTCCCCAATTTTACAGCTTCACCCTGAGTCTAAGACCCTCTCTTGCCTGGATGTCTGTAGCACTCACCCAAGTGGTTTCCCTGTTTTTATCTTTGAATTTAAACTCAACAGCCAGAGTGATTTTTTAAAAATATAAGTTGGTGCATGCCACCCTCCTCAAAGCTGCCCAATGATTTACAGAGCACTAAGAATAAAGGCCAACCCCCTGTAGTGTCTCCCATTTCTGAAATGATCTGTCCCCACTCCATCTGCTCTCTCTTTGACCTCATCTCCTATGCCCCCCTCTGCTGCTGCTCACCCCACACCAGCTCGCTTGCTGTTCCTCTAACAGCCAGGCACATGCTCACAGGAAGGATCACAGGACAGATCACAGGAAGGACGTGGCCCTTGTTGAGCCTCCTGCTGAGATGATCTTCCGAGAAGTTGGCCTGGCTGGCTCCTTTGCCTCCTTAAAATTATTGCTCATAAGGCACTTCTCCGTCACTTTTCTGACTTCTCTGTTTTAAATTGGAACATCCCTATTCCCAATCCTCTTTATACTACCTGCTCCCTTCTTTTCTTTTTCCCACGGGACTCATGACGCTCTAATATGGTAGGTGGTTGTTGTTGTTGTTGCTGTTGTTGACTCTTTTGCCCAGGCTAGAGTAGGTTGGCAAAATCTCAGCTCACTGCAACCTCCACCTCCTGGATTCAAGCAATTCTCATGCCTCAGCCTCCCAAGTAGCTGGAATTACAGCTACATGCCACCACACCTGGCTAATTTTTGTGTTTTTAGTAGAGACGGGGTTTCTCCATGTTGGCCAAGCTGATCTCGAACTCCTGACCTTGTGATCCACCCACCTCGGTCTCTCAAAGTTCTGGGATTACAGGCATGAGCCACTGCACCTGGCTTTCTATTATACTTTCTAATGTACTAATCTACTGGGTCAGGCATTTATTTTTTGTCCCAGCCCCTCCTGTGAGGAGGTGACTCTGCAAGGCCACAGATCTCTGCTTTGCTCACTGATGCATCCAAAGCACCCAGAACCGCGCCTGGAGCACAGCCTGCCTGGTGGTTTCTCCACCTTCACTGAGCAGAGTGGCTCAAAAGACCCCTAACCTTTCCATATCAGCCAGAGGCTGCATGTCCATAGCAGCAACGCCGACCCCACCTCCACAAAGAAGGAAGACCACCTCTGCCAGGCCCTTCACTTCATCAGCACAGACCAAGGGTAACTCACTAAAGCCCTTTGCTTCCCCTGCTTACTGCAGCCTAAAGATAGTTCTTTAGAATAAGGTGCGAGGATATAGTACAATTTTGTGATATGCAAGTATCTCACTTTTATTATGCAGTTGGCCTGAGGATAAATTTTGTTTAGAGCTCCCTGTTTTTCTGATAGATATATGACCAGTGGGTAGTGCTCAGAGCGAGTGACATAGAAATAATTTAACAGATGTAAGGATATGATTTTTATCCTCCACTGTTTCTCTCTCAAACATCTTTAGTTTCACAGCTTCCTCACTGCGACACCTTACATTTCTTATATATTACTTCTCAACACAGTAACTCTGTTAAAGTATGAAGAAACCTAGGTTAAAACTTTCTTTTTCCTTAGACTATTCTTCTAAAACCAACAGGAAGATTTAGCTGGAGACCAGCTACAGAGAATAGTGACACAAATATAAAATATCAAATAAAGAATGAAAGTGTTTATGTTGGTCCCTTCCTGAACCTAAAATAGCTCTATAACAAATAAAGTAAAATAATCTGAATGAAGTAACAGCAATAGCGAAAAAAAAACATGGTTAATTAGCAAATCCCATCTCAAATATCTGAGAATTACGAATATTCAACCTCTGATGTGAAGAGGGAGAAGACTTACTGAATCCCATGTGTGAGTACCTCTGTCACTATCTTGAGCTGAGTATTTACAGTAACTTATAGCTGCAGATTCTTGACTGTACAGCCGTATGTTTTATTATTCAACCAGATGTAGGCCATAAAACTGGTTTATCTATTCTGGGGTTTGCTTAGTACTAATAAAATAAACTTCAAATCCCTAACTTAATGGCTGCTCTGATATTGTAGCACTTCAGCAAAGGACAGTTTTGCTATCTGGTACACTGAAAATGTTCTAAAATCAAAGTGTGCTTGGAAAGATATATTTCTGCTCCTAAAGATTTCATAAAGACCCTTGCAATTTGGATGAATTGTGCTGTGCAATGACTTGTTTTTCTATTGATTTCTAGGCTGATGGACCATAACCTTCATTGATAGTTCATTTTGGCTTCCTCCAGACTGAAAAGGAAATAGCACTGAGTCTCTTCTCTGCCTTGGAGCCTACATTATTGATATTCTTTCATCATTATGTAGGAACATAAAGCTTCTGTTATGTTGCAATTATTATGTGTCTTTACTAGAATGTAGTTAGTGAAACAAAAATAGATGAGGCAGCCCATCACAGGGCTGTCCTGCTGTTCTCTGCTACACTGAGTACAATACACAGAGCTCAGAGAAAGCTCCCCATTCATGCTGATTTTTTGGCAACAGTTTCACAAAAGAAATCTTTCTGAAGTTCTCAAAAGTGAAAATATCATAATTAGCATTTTAACCCAAGAGGAGCTATGCAGAAGAGTTGAGTCAATTTTCATACAACAATGTATTATTTTAACTCATCTTTCTCTAGGTACTTTCTATGAATTTCATACCATTTTTAAGAAATGAAATAATGAAACAAGATTATGAACCTTCTGTGGGAAAGAGCTGACAACATTTTGCCAGATTTTAAAAGTCTTTTGAGATTTCTTGCACTAGATTTTATCTACATGCCCAGACCATGGGATGTAGTTCTATCAACCTATGACTATTGAGATTCCTTAAAGCTTACGAAGTTAAACATTCATAGGAACAAAATCTTTTATGCCTTTTTTTTAACTTTTCATTAAAGGGAAACAAAAAGATCTAATGATCATGCATACTCACCAAAATAGATATTGACACTTCTGAGAATAACCACTGAAAGGCAGCATAAGTTAATTCAAGGTCAGGATGAGTATGAGAGAGCTGACTGGGTTTACTCCCTGTGATTGATAACAATCACCTGCCATTTGCAGAGTACTTCTGGTTCCCTCCCCCTTCCTCAGTACTTCCTGGTACTGACAGGGACCACGTGACTGGTTCCAGCCAATGCATTGCAAGTAGAAGTGATGGGTCATTCCTGGGCTGAGTGTTTCCCTGGGGGTGCAAATCCCTCCAGAGCTGTCTTTTTCTCTGGTACAGCCACCAGTTATGTGCAAGATGGTCACTCTGGCTACCCGGGTAACAAAGGGACAATGCCACCACCCAGGATGTACATGAGCCTTTCTTATTTTAAGCCGCTGACATTTGGGAGTTGATTCTTACTAGCCTATTCTGACAAATTTTTTTAAATGATTATTTTCGCATTATTATTTAGTTAAACTGATTCTTCTTTTTGCCTTATAAAGATGGTTATCTACATTAGAAACAGTATACAATTTGGGCGGGTGGGAGGTGCATCATATCTCCAAGTTATTAATGTGCAGTGATGAATAGACACAAAGCAGGAAACAGCCATGGCCATGAAGATAGTTGTTTTTCTAAATCAGGGAACTAGAAAAGCCTTCAGATTCAGACCGGGCAAGGACTGGGGCTAACAGTTACCTGTCCCCAAATTCCTTTTGTTTTACAAGAGAAGTCTGGTTAAAATGAACTTCAGAAGTTGCTTTGAAGAGGAAAAATCGGGGGAAGGGAGACAAAATATACAACTAGAATCAGCTAAGCAGGCAAAAGTACCTGGTATTTATACTCTCATTATAGGTATATGAATTTCAGAACTTTGATTTTTTTTTTTTTAAAGTAACAGCTGTGACTTAACATTCATTTCCCTCACCTACTGCCTGCTGGTCAGTGAAAGAGATCATGAGACTGCCAAGTTATAGCCGCTTGCTTTACCCTGGGGAGCGACAGGAGCAGCAGGTGTGGCTGAAGATGCAAAGGTCTGAGGTTCCTTTGCTGCGTGTCACCTCCTGGCCTCGCAGCTGTAAATGCCCAGCTTTTTGCCGTCTCTGTGTTATGGCCATGGGAACACTCACATTTCACTTGCTCAAAACAATGTGCAAGTCATACGAAAAGCGAACTTGATCTCTTGAACTTCCAGAAAATCCTCACTTGCGGTGGGTGAGCTTTCATTTTTAGAATGCAAATACAATTTAGGATCCCTCTTCACACTCTGGCTTCTGCATCATCCCACGGCTCGTTCAACAGATTTTCTTTTTGCCCGTGGCAATGTGAAATAAATTTTTTTTTTTTTTTTTTTTGCTTCTCAAAATGACAATATTGAGAACATCTGGTTTGTAGCCGTCTTAAAGTTTGTTCTGCAATGCCGTTAGGTTTAAACATCTGTCATTAAATCAAGGGATTGACAAAATGCTCTGAGTTGAATTGCAACAGAGGGTACTACATCATTAAGTATCTTTTTTTGGAAACAAATTGAAAGAGAGTTAATTGTCTCTTCTTGAAGAGAGTGGGCCCATATCACCAAAGGTATCTGTTTTCTTTTCCAAATGAGAAAATGTATTCAATTTATTCTAGTAATTTTCCATTTTCTGTCCCACTGACTACTATATTTAATTACTCTAAATCACTCTCCACATAAAGACAGTGATGCGCTTCTGAGAGTCATTACAAAGATATTGTTTCGTAAGTGTCTTTGCCTATTTGAAAAGCACTGAAAGTTTTCAGCAGTTTTGCCCCCCGCTGGTTTCCTAGGCAGGCACGGATCAATATGTCATTTGATAAAATACAGTGCAGGGACACCGTACCTCAGCAGAGTCCGGGTTCTCCTGACGTTTCGTAGTGTCAGCGTCTTGCTCTGTTTTCACGTTCTCCGGGAGAGAAGAACTGATCAAACATAACGTGCACTGTCATTAGCTGTTTAAGCCGAAAGTGATAGCAGATGAATATCATTAAGACTCCAGGACCTCTTAAATCCAGAAAGAAAACTAAGGCTTGATGAGTAAAGAGGCTGGCAGGTTGCCCTTCAGTACCCGCACCCAGCTGAACAGCTCATCCATTGTGAGGGAAGTCATAGGCGATTGATTAAATATAAGCTCTCTAGATGGCCTGATACCACTCCCAAAGCTTTTACAGTGATGTCTTTTCCAAGTCCTGGAATAAAGCAGCTTTTCTCTGCAATGGGAAAACCCTAATGTCTTCCTTTTATTCCCTAAGTTCAAGCTGCTTTTAGTTATCATTTATGTAAAGGATTAGATAATGTGAGAATATTTATTATGCTTGAAAAACATCATTTGTAGTCAAATTTTAAAATTTTCAATTTTTATTTTAAAGATGGGGGTACATGTGCAGGTTAGTTACCCTGACCATAGTTACCCACTAGGTCGTTTTCAACTCATCCCTCCAAAAAAATTTTTTAAAGAATTTGCTTGTTAAGAAATCTAGTATATAGAAATGCTATCTTTTCTGTATGTAATTATTTTTAATTTGGATAAGATACCTTTTTTGGATGGTTACTAAATTATCCAGAATGCTAGATCCCAATGCACAAAGGAAGAGAATAAAAATTAAGCAAAAGCAGGGGCTTTGTGTAAGGAGGAGCTGTGGGGTTCAAGTCAGGGTTTCACCCCTTAACTAGCTGGGAAATGTGGGACAAGTTTATTTAACTTTTAAGTCTATTTTCTCAACTCTCCAATGTTAGTAATAAATCCTATCCCATATGGTTGTTATGAACATTACATTAGATAATGCTGATAAGGAACCTGGCAGGGAAGTGCTAAATAACAAGTAACTATTCCCAATACTTCCAACAATTTCTTTTTTTTTTTCTTTTCTTAATTTTATTTTAAGCTCCAGTATACATGCGCAGAACATGCAGGTTTGTTACATAGGTATATGTCTGCCATTGTGGTTTGCTGCACCTATCAACCCATCCCCTAGGTATTCAGGCCTGCATTTTTCCAACGGTTTCTGAATATCGGAATCATTTCTGAATATCACTGAATATCCGATGGACATCTTCCTTGCTGTTTGTCAAAGAATATGTGATCTTGGCCTCCAGGTTTCTCCTTCTCAGGGTGGGTTTCTTTGAGATACGACTTTAACTGATTTCTGTTTTTCCATTTTTATAAGAACTAAGAGTCTCACTTTTGTTTTTGGTTGGTGGGGTTTTAATGAAATGGAGAATTGAGCACCTCGCCAATTAAAGTTGACCAACCAGGCACACGAAAGACATTGACTTTTCAAAGCTCAGAGCCAGCCTGAACCCATTATGCATGTGAACAGTATCACACATCAAAATGTCCTGTTCAGCCCACTCAAAATTAGCATTAAAATAAAATGGGTAGGTAGACACTTTTTAAATCTTTTTAAAATTTTGAGGAACAAATCAAGAGAGTACTTTACAAAGGCAACCCTTGGGCATTGCCCTCCTTCCCATGGACGAGGGCAGAGCTGACTGTGTGTAACCAGATTTCCGCTGTACACCATCTTCCCTCATCTCCCATCTCAACTGCTGAGTAGAGACAACCTTTCAATTATTATCTTTACTTGATTTCCAGATCCATAAACACGATGTTAAAGGAAACCTCAACCCCATAATGAGATGTTGTAATATTTTGCATCCTCTGATCATAAGTGGGGAGGATATTGTTTAAATAGCAGTACCTCCAGTGAGTACAAAAAGATTCCTAGAGTTATCTTCCAATATTTCACAAAAAGCAGTTTATTATAAAAAGTGTTCAGATGTTTGTATCATTAATAAGAAAATAACTTGATTTTTATAAAATGAAAAAATCATAGCCCTATCTGTGATTACAAACATATAATTTGTATGTGGTATTCATATTGAACTCCATCCTGTCCCCAGCCTACATATACTAGGACTAAATATTACCAGATAAAACACTGGTACAAAACTAGAATATGGGTTTTAAATTAAACAAGTCTAACTTTCAAATTGTATGTTTCCTTATGCCGTGGATAAGGCAAACATTACAAAATGTAAAACCTTCTTGAATGGACACTTCAAATTTTCAAATGAATTCAGCCTTTTTGAGGTTTGAATTTCAATTATTTTCGACAAAATGGCACTTCCTGGCCTTGCAGGGAAAAAATATGTTTAAGGGGGCTTCTCAAAAAGCTTCCTAAAGGATCCTGTCCCTCAGGATGCTTTCCAAGGCAAACAAAGTCTGAAGAAATGAGTGAAAATTAAGCCGATCCTTACAGATTAACTTTCTCCAGGAATCAGCTCCACCCGGATGTCAAATGGCCTAGGAACAGACTCACAGGTGTGGTTGGTGTTTGCTTCTAGGGTCAGTATCCTCTGATATAAACAAACTAAAGAGAACCGAGTGTGTTTTTCCTTTGGTAGAAAAGGCATGAGAAAGGAATTTTGTTTACCCCAATAACTTCAAAATATTTATGAATATTTGAGTTGGGTTTAATTTCTTTTTAATCTCATCTACCTTAATGATGGAAACTGCAAAGCATTTCCCCTGTACTCCTTAGATTTTATAGAAGCTTGGCAGAAAATTTAATATTTTCCAATGTACATTGGACATAAATGTGGAATTCTAGCAAACTATACTATTGTTAGCATCTGGGGGGATAGTCCACTTTCATAAGTAATGTAAATTACTGATCATTCTGAGGATAAACACCCAAAGATAAACAAATAAAAGGAGATGCTGGTAGCTTCTATTTAATTTAATAGACGTACAAACATTGGAAAATTGCAAAGCAGCAAAAAAACTAAAAAAAGTTTTGGGGATTGCCCAAAGAATAGGTAGAATTCTTTCAGCTCTGTTTTATTTCTTATTATAATTTTTTTCTAAGTTCCCTAAAGATATTTAATGGGAAATGATTACACAGGGAGTGTGTACAACAGCTGATTTAAAAGCAGGTCAGAATCAGATTTAATGATTTAAAAATTACAATTATGATTACAAATATGCGGGGCAAAACGTACACAGTTTTTTTGAAAAAACTATCAAAGAACGAAAATACAGTAAAGTGTTAATAGTTTTTACCTTTGGGTGGTGAGTCCATTACAGTTTTGATTTTGTTTTTGTTTTTTGCCTGTTTGTCCTTTGTGTTTTCTGTATTTAGTAGTAGCTAAACACACATATGTAACTTTTATTTTCATGTGATTTGTTCAAAGGTAAATGACACAAAACACACACATATGTATATATAATAGAAAATAGGTGCGGTCATGCTATGGACCACTTTAAGAACTCCACTCTTGATAATTTTTTTTTGTCTGCTTGAGAAGTAAGACTATGACATAGTTGAATGACTATATTTACTCTGTGCATTTATTTTTCAATAATACTTTCATTCTCAGAGAGCCAGCTTGGTCATTTTGGCACGCCTCCACTGTCCTAATGTCTCAGCAGGACCTCAGACTCAACATGTCCAAAACAAATAGAATTATCTTCCCATGTGCAGAGTGACACATGCATATATCCCACCTAAATCCGCAGCTTCTGTAAATAATGACAGAATTATGCCAGCCTTAAAGGTTCTGGAACAGTGGCGGCTCCTCCCTTCTTCCTTGTCTCGTACTGTGAGACTCAGCAGCCCAAACTCACTTTGAGCTCTCTTGATTTCCATTGCCACTGCCCCATTTCCAGGTTCTTTCCCTCTCTGCTTCACTGTTACAGCAGCTTCCTCTTCTTCCTGGCTCTACAGTTTATCCTCCTGACATTTAATACAAACAACTCTTCTGTCATCTGCCCTTAGGAAAACCCCCAGGTTTTTCAGACAGGCCATCTACTGTCCTAGCTTTGGAGGTCAGGAGCTGGCTATCACTGCCCCTGAACAAGCCCTGAGCTTCCCTCTGGTACCTGCACGTGGCACGTGATTTTCATGCTACCCTCCCACTGCTGCCATTTGAAATATTTGCTGTCCCCAAAGTGGCTCTTCCATGATGATCACAACCCAATGTGAGTTCCTCCTCTCCTTTGAGCCTCCCTAGTACTTTATCTGTGCTTCTCTCTACATCCATCAAAACCTGCCACATGAAACAGTTACCTCATACTGGAGGCTCAGGAAGGGCAGCCACTCAATTCCTCTTCTTTGCATCTATGCTTTGCACCATGTGAGCTTCTTACCTGCAGTGGTTGAATTTAAAAATATGGATTGCCCTGATACGAAAGATTCTGCAGACAGGAAACCTGGAAATTTCCATTAATAAGTTGATATATGTAAAGCTCTCAGAGCAGCGCCTGGCACGTCATAAGCACTGTGTAAGTGTTATCCATTCATCCTATTAGCTATTAATCAGAGCTCAAATACAGGGAAATTTGAGCAAAGGCAATGAATGACTCAGCTACTGAACTATGTCAAAAGAGTGAAAACCAACTGGAACAAACACATCTAAAATTCAGAGCCCACTACACACCTCACAATGTGGGACCCCAGCAAAAAGCCCTGCCCAACTGAAAACAAAGGTTCCTAAAGCCTGAATGCAAACAAAGGCCAACCTAAGGACACCTAAGGGGAGGGGAATTGGAGAATGAATTCCCTTGGGGGCATTCCTAACCCTTTCTGACCTCCAGGCTTAGCCCGGGGCTTGGAAAGTCACTCCAGACAGTATCTTTTATCGAAGTGACTGGTGACACCAGCCCCAAGGGGAAGGTTGACCTTTTTACTTCTTTATAGTGAAGAGTAAAATGTGGGAGGAAAAGGTTAAGCTAACCCAGTCTCTGGAAGGTAACTCCCCTTCCACTTTCTATTGCACGTTTGCAAGAGTTTGTCGCTGTCACCTGAGACAAGCCTGCCTGCCTGCCTGCCCACCAGTCCACCAGCACCAGGCCTGAGGAAGGCCTGGAAAGTAGGGTGCAACCACTCCCCCCTTCTCAGTTGAGTGCAAAAGAACCACAGCTAGCCCGAGTTCTTCTA
This sequence comes from Macaca thibetana thibetana, assembly GCF_024542745.1. Lineage (NCBI taxonomy): Eukaryota > Metazoa > Chordata > Mammalia > Primates > Cercopithecidae > Macaca > Macaca thibetana. Next base: position 86,090,086 of record NC_065594.1, read on the forward strand.
TAAGACCCCGAGAAAGAGCCTTCTTGGGAATACGGAGCATCTAAGGTTTATTCCCAGAGGTGGTGACTGCAATTAACAAGAAAAGTTGAAAATTTTCAATTTCAGGAAAATTTCCATTTTAGGCAGAAGCCAGAACAAAAAACAAAGGAATAATTCTTCCCTTATGTACAAGCTCGCCTCCCATTTTTTGCAGGAAGTAATCAGCTTTGTGGTACCTCATTTGAATCAGAAGTTTAGACATTTATGTAATGATGAGTCTTGTTATGAATCTTAATCAATTTTTTTTGTGTCCAATTTTGTAAGGAAATAGAATTATCACGTGAAAAACCTCATCTTGTTTCATTGTATTTTAACTCTCATTGATTCCAAAATAATAAAACCTCAGCAACGGCAGCTATTGAAAGTTCTTGGCTCTGAGACAGGAGGATTCTCAGAGAAATTGAAGAGATTACATCCCAGGACACTAGCTGTTTATCCTCCATCATTTTACATCCAAAATATTGACAGTGTCCCAGGCAATTGGCTCTTCACAGATTATTTCATTGAGTCAGTACAGCAACCGTAAGAGGTAGAATATTGTGATATAGAAAGTTCACACACTCAGAATTCAAAGTAAGTTTATCATTTTAAAAAAAAAGATGGAAAAAAAGGAGGGAGATGCTTAACCTGTCAGAAACTGGAATCCTCAACCTTTAGGTTGTTACCTCATCAGAACTTTAGGCTTTGGGGCTGGGCGTGGTGGCTCATGCCTGTAATCCCAGCACTTTGGGAGGCCGAGGAGGGCGGATCACTTGAAGTCAGGAGTGTGAGCACAGCCTGGCCAACATGGTGAAACTCCATCTCTACTAAAAATACAAAAATTAGCCAGGCGTGGTGGTGAGCGCCTGTAAGGTCAGCTACTCGGGAGGCTGAGGCAGGAGAATCACTTGAACCAAGGAGGCAGAAGTTGCAGTGAGAAAAAAAAAAAAATTCAGGCTTTTTTTTTTGTAAACACACGAGTTCAACCAGGTATTCCCTCCAGGGAAACACTGTCTTCGCTCATAAAGATTTGCTCCATGAGTCAGATGTAGGAGGGAGGACCTTATAATTATCAGTCCTCTCTGATGGGAGGGGAGGATGGGTCTTTTATTAATAAGTTACCAAAGCTTGAGAAGCCTCTTTGAAAAGAACGCAAACCACATACATTTTTAAAGGATCCCAGTATTTGTCCAGTAAAACATTTCATATTTATAAGTGATCAATTGCTTATCCATAGAAGAAAAATAGTAAGAATCTCTTGAATAGTTGAGATCTTAACTTTCTTTGTCTAACTGTAGACAGGTAGCATTGCATTTTTAGGGAAGGCTGATTCTTCACTGGAATTCATCTTTTTCTGTGTGATAATGCTCAGAGTTTAAGTGGGTTAGCCAAGTTCACGTAGCTTACATGGAATTGCTTGGACTGGAAATCAGCCCCATTAGAAAGCCTGAAATGTCCACATTTTTCTATTCTACTTCCCTGATTTGTTTATTTGCAAATGTCAATGATAGCATTTCCCATGGAGGAATTTTGTCGTGAGTAAATGAGAGAATAATATGTATAAAAGGCTTGGCATAGTTTATCAGCTGAACCCTGTGGCCCGAAATTCACATGTTGATGCCTTCACCCTCAGTACCTCAGAATATGACTATATTTGGAGATAGGGTCTTTAAAGAGGTGATTAAGGTTAAATGAGGTCATATGGGTGGGGCCCTAATTCAATGTGATTGGTGTCTCTCTCTATATATAGATATATAAAAATATATTAAAATATCTATAAATGTATATAAATGTATATATAAATATATATATAAGATATATATACAAAAAAAAGATGAATGGGCAGCCTGTGCAGCAATGGCCAAGATCGAGTCTCCAGACCTTCGCGGGAAGGAGGAGGAGGAGCTGCTGAAACAGGCGACCTGAGGGTGCAGCGGTCCCAGCTGCAAGTTGCCAAAGTGACAGGCAGCGCGGCCTCCAAGCTCTCTAAGATCCGAGTCGTCTGCAAGTCCCTTGCCCGTGTTCTCACCGTTATTAACCAGACTCAGAAAGAAATCCTCAGGGAAGTCTACAAGGGCAAGAAGCGCAAGCCCCTGACTCTGAGGCCTGAGAAGACTCGCGCCAGCCACCGCCGGCTCCACCAGCGCGAAGAGAACCTGAAGACCAAAAAGCAGCAGCGTTAGGAGCCGCTGTACCCACTGCGGCGGAAAAAAAAAAAAAAAGACACAGACACACACACTGAAAAGATCGTGAACAGACGCAGGAGAAAGACAACCCTCTAGGAGCCAAGGAGAAAGCCTCAGACGAAAAAAACTTGTCCATCACATGATCGTGGCCTTCCAGCCTCCAGAACCACGAGAAATACATCTCTGCTGTTCACGGCACCCGTCTGTGACGCTTTGTTACAAAAGCCCTGCTACACGAATATGAACATATATTAGGTATTTAGGAAACGGGAGGCTCCACGTTGGGAAATACGGAGGCCGTCTGCAATGACAACGAGAAAGCTTCCTCCAGGTCCAAGACATCAGCAACTTCTTGTGCTATATAGAACGGCTTGGTGTACACGTTGCTGCGAAGTTTGTGTCTTATTTCTTATTGGTGTCTCCCCTTCCAGGCTCAGAGCCCATTGCTTTGCTTATAGTAAGATTCATTAAAAGATGACAAAAAATACGTGGACCCTCAACAAGCCCCTGGCACAGGGCAGGCCCTTTGGAGAAAGTGCATGAACCTTTGATACTGCCAGGCTTTGTGTGGCTGGTAAGTTCAAGTTGTCTTTTACAGGACGGAAGACAACTTTGGGGGTTTGAAGGAGCAAAGCAAGATGCCTTAACTCCCTGCCTTGTTCTCCTGGAGTAACTGAAGCAGTGGAAAATCCTATTTATTGATTAGGAATAATACATATTTTGTGATCGTTTTTAAAAGAATAATGGTTCAATTCCCCTTTCTGCCTCTTACAGTGATAACAGTAAAATTGACAAATACCTAAGCGCATTTAATTTGCAAGATGGATTGCGCTATTGCCTACACCTGTTGGTAAGAGGTGAGCCCCAAAGCACTGCTACCGCGAGGACTTTGTCGCTGCCAGGGGCAAGCTGGGTTGTCACATAAATGAATCACTGACAATAGGGAATCTGACGGCAAGTGTTCCTTAGAAACCACTCCCAACTAACGGAATAACCCTCCACAACCACCCCAGGTGAAAACGGTGCTTGCCAGTTTCCCGTATAGTACTCAATTAAGTCTCAGACTCATAAAATGAGAAAGAAGCACTGGATGGCTTCTTCAGCTGTTACAGTCCTGCCTGACACTGGGAGACGTGCATCCAGGCTACTGGCCGCATGGTGATAGCTGAAACTTTAAACAAATTAAGCCCACTTCTTCAGACATTGGTGCATGCTTCAGAGGTCATCATTTTTAGAAACCCAAGCACTGGGAATTGACGTTTCCTTAACAGAAGATTGCCAAGAACAAGATCACAAACTTTTGGTGGTTTTTTTTGTTTTTTGTTTTTTTTTTTTTTTTAACATATGAGTTCAACCAGACATTACCAGATATCACTCTTTGCTGAGTCCGAAGGCTCAGGAGAAGAAACTAAACTGATTTTTTTTTCTAAGCACGTATTCTATTCAAACATAATGAAACTTAAATGGCTTATTTAGGAAGATGGTAATAATTTTATTAAAATGTAGATCAAACGAACAAAAACATTTAAAAAGTCCAGAAGTGTTAGTAGCATATATATAGCACTCAGGAAACATAGGTGTTACTTTCCATGTCCTGCCAATGGTACTAATAGCAAATAGACCCACAGCTTTAGACATTTTCCTCTCTTTAATGGTTTTTAAAAAGACGACACAGGCCGGGTGTGGTGGCTCCTGCCTGTGATCCCAGCACTTTGAGATGCTGAGGCTGGATGATCACTTGAGGTCAGGAATTCAAGACCAGCCTGGCCAACATGGTGAAGCCCTGTCTCTACTAAAAATACAAAAATTAGCTGGGCGTGGTGGTGGGCACCTGGAAGTTGAGGCAGGAGAATCGCTTGAACCCGGGAGGCAGAGGTTGCAGTGAGCTGAGATCTCGCCACTGCACTGCAGCCTGGGTGGCAGAGCGAGACTCAGTCTCAAAATATAAATAAATAAATAAATAAATAACCAGAAGACGACACTAAGGAAGCAATGGAAGCTGTAAACACACGCGCCCAGGTGAAAAATCCGGTGCATGGGGCATAGGGTTGCCTTAATTCGATATAATGACTAAACAGCTTTGCAGCAATAAGACTGCCTCATCTAGACAGAATCTGATGAACCAACAAGAGGTGTGAGAAAGCAATTATGGATCTGAAATTGATAAGAAACAGGCAAATAAGTTGTGGAAGGTTGTAAATGATATTTCATAGCTCTAGCAAAATTAAATGTGTTGAATATAAAATACAAAATTATTGGCTAACAGTATGGAACTTGGCTTGTAAATGACGAATTGGAAGAGAACAGAGAATTATAAACTAGGGAGAAAAGTAAACCTTCTATTTAATCTTAGGCGTGGCTGTCAGGTATTTTTGTATTTAAAGTTAAATTATGTACAATTGCCTGTTGTATTTAACTGCAATATTCATATACATATTTATAACTTTAGAACATTTTTTATTTTTACGAGGTCTCTAACTATTAAAAGTACATTGAACCAAAACACACATGCCTATTTATGGCCAGCAGAGAATTCCAATCCATCCACACACACACACACATATTTGGGACTATTAGCCGTAGGCAACGGGTCCTGCACGATGCCCTGAAGAAAAAACATACTGACATGTTCCAGAAGGGCTGTGTGCCCAGTAGAAAATGCACACAACTTTCGAAGTCTTTGAAGAGTCGCCAGATTCCCTGGGACATTGCTGCTACCTAGGTTAGGCACTTTGTGAATTTATTTTCAGGAGAAAAATAGTATTCTTTAATAACAAACTGCTATAACACAGGACCAATAAATCTCTTCTCTCTAAATCTCCATTTCTTCGAGGAAGTGGGACAAGATCTGATTGTCTGTAAATTACCATTTCAGTTCTGACATTCCTCCAATCTTTGGAAGATAACTTGCCCTTTTAACGGTTCTCAATAAATATTAATTTTAAACATTAATGAATATGTTATACCTAACCAAACTCTATGTAGCTTATAAAAGGTTCTTTCAAGTCTACCACTTAAACATGAATCCAACTTTAACTTGATGGATGTTATTTCAGAATATATTTCTCATAAAACAAACTTTTAAAAATATATAATGGTGTGTTTTTGCTTTCATTCCTTGGGTAAATTAGAGCTACTTGGTCTAAGCATTGTTCCAGTGTCTTCAAAGTAATTGTGCATAGGCCAGTCGTCTTGGTATATGTCACCTAACTCATATTTGGCTTTCCTAGGCTTTGTTTACTTTTTTTAAGTTGATTTAATGTTTTTCAAAGTATCCTAAGTTTGCCTCATTTCCAGTGAACATCCTGCAAAGTTCAGAAATTCATCCTTCTCTGCCTTTTAAGGGGAAGAACAAGTTGGCATTGAATAGTTTGGCAGCAGAGATGGAGAAGCAGCCTGCACAGGATGAGAACTAGAATTATGGAGGCAGCTGTATTGGGCGGTAGGTTTCCATTAAATGGATGTCTTGGGCTTGCCATCTTTCACTGTAATTGCTGTGTCCAGGAAGTTGACTGTCTCTGGAGATTAATCTATTTTAAGTTTAATGGATCTGTAGAAGCTATTGAAAGACTGGTACAACTCTTTCTCCTTGACTTTTCCAGTCCAAATGAAGACATTGCTATCAGTAATAACGCACCTGCCCCGCATGCCAACATTCCAGCCCCACTCCACCTGCAAGAGGAAACCTCCTTCCATGGACTTTATGTATTGGGAAACCTTTCATACTAAGTTACTTGAGTTTATTAGTAACAATGTATTTGTTTTCCTATGTGATATATATACATATATGTGTATGTGTATGTGTGTATATATGTATGTACATATGTGTGTATATACGTGTATCTGTATGTGTGTGTATATATAGAGAGAGAAAGTGAGTCTCTTCTAATCAGTGTGAAATAATTTGTGTTATCAAACTGAATTGATACAATACCAAGAAAAAGCAAAGAAAATTTACATGCATTTATTCAATCTATATATGCATTGGCCTTACTGCAGGCAAGGGTACAATTTTCATAAACTTTTATTTGAAAGAACTCTGGCATTCAAAGATGTAACCTTTGTGGGTTAACAAAAGGCAACGTAAATGTTCATAGGACAGAGTCATTAGTGATCTTTCTGAAAAACAGACGTAAATCATGGACCTCGGGGTGGTAAAAGATCACTTGACTGGTGAGGAATCCAACCCACCTCCCCAGCTTCCACGGCAACAGCTTCGTGTGCTCAGCTTGCTGTGGTTTACCTAGAAACACTAGTGAGAAAATGTGAAAACTGTTCCTTCTGAGAGAGAGAAAAAAAGCATCAAAAGTGAAGATGAAAGAGAAGAAGACTAAGAAAGTGATGATTTTTAATTCATGTTCAGTCAATAAATGTTTAAGTATTTTTCTGTAGACCACTGCGTAGGCACTGGGCATGCAGTGATGAACAAATTAGACATGGTCTTAGTCTTCATGGAACTTATAAACGATGCAGGAGAGAAACACAGCAAACAACAAAGAATCCCCACCTACATATATATTTTAGAATTGCTACAAGCACAGGAAGTCACACCAGAAGGTGCTGCGAGTGAGTGTCACAGGGGACCTGACCTAGAGGAGGCATCAAGGATGACCTGTCCTGTTGGAAGAAGCCACATTTAACCTGAGTCTTGCCGGCTGAATGGAATAGATGACAATGAAGTGGAGAGTAAGGAATCAAGCCTTCTAGACTGAGGAAACAGATACAGAAATCCTTGATAATTAAGAGGGGTGTGATGGATTGGGTTGTGTCTCCCCAAACTTCCTATGTTGGAGTCCTAAACCCTGGTATTCATAGGAATGTGACCTTGTTTGGAAACAGGGTCTTTATAGAGTTAATCAAGTTAAAACGAGGTCATTAGGGCGGGCCCTGATCCAACATGACTGGTTTCCCTAAAAGAAGGAGAAATTTGGAGACAGATGTGCATACAGGGAGGCAACCATGTGAACATGAAGACCATCTAGAGGCCCAGGGGAGGGGTCTGGAACTGACCCTTCCCCCACAGCCCTGCCCACACCTTGGTCTCAGACTCCTAGCCTCTAGAACATTGGCATCATACATTTCTGTTGTGGAAGGCACCTCGTCTTTGGTGCTGAACTTTAATGTGAGAGCTCTAGGAAACACAGACAGGAGGCATCAAAGACTGAAACCAGAGAGGAGGGTTATAGGTTGACTTGAGGATTTTAGGTTTTCTATCACAAGTGCAATGGGTGTGACATGGTCTAGCTTCACAAGGCCTGCCTCGCTACTATTTGGAGAACAGATTGGAGGGGAGTAGAAGTGAATGTCTGGAGACCAGCAGGGAGACAATGCCAGGAGGCCAGTTAAGGGGTGACAGTGAGCTGGGCACAGGGGCTCATGCCCATCATCTCATCACTTTGGGAGGCCAAGGCAAGAGAATTGTTTGAGACCAGGAGTTCAGGACAAGCCTGGGCAATATAGCAAGACTCATGGTCTACCAAAAAAAAAAAAAAAAGTAAGAGGAGACAGTGCTGGAAGTAGGGTGGTGGCAGTCAGGTGGGGCCTGAGTCAGGGTAATTTTGGAGTTAAAAGCAGTAGGTCTCAGTGTTGGACCACAAATATGGTGATAGTTGTGGAAATGGTGGCTTCAGGAAGGACTCATGGGCCTCCGGTTTCCACAGCTGGGTGAATAATAACTCCTTCTGAAATGAAGAATTGAGGAAGAGGAGTGCATTTGGCATGAATGGTCAAATAAGTTTTGAAAATACTAAGTTTGAGATGCCTGTGTAATCTAAATGTAATTTTTAAGTAGACAGTTTAACATCTAGACTTGTAACTCAGAAAAGAAATCAGATCTGAAAATACAATAAAATTGGTTCTGTTGGTACATAAATGGTATTTTAAAGTGGGAAAAGATGAGATGACCTCAGGAGAGAAGGCAGAACAGGAGCAGAAGGGACAGCACTGGTGCCTGAGAAGCCCTATTAGAGGAGGCTTGGTTCAGGTTTCCTCAGTGTCGGCTTTGCTCACGTCTGGAGCCAGATAATCGTTGCTGTAGGGGCAGCCTTGTGCACCGCAAAATGTTCAGCAGCATCGCAGCCTCTACTCAGCAGAAGTTAGCAGCCTCCTCTTAATTATGACAACCTAACATGCCTCCAGGCTTTGCCAAGTGTCCCCTGGGGCCCCAAATCACCCTTGGTTAACAACTAGTGTAGAATAGACAAGCAAAGAAAAAATATAAAGAATAAGTAAACGGGGAAGTAGGAAAAGCAGAAGGGTACAATGTGTCAGAAGTCGGAGAAAAGACGATCTCGGGAAAACTCAAATCACAGATTTCCGTGGAAAAGTCAAGAACGACGCTTACTGTGAAGGGCCTAGTAGTTTTAGCAGCATGATCGTAACTTTAGCAACAGTAATTTTGGTGGCTCAGCGGGAGCACAGGCTAAATTGAAGTAGATTACAATTCTATTTTTATTTATCCAGTTGGTGATATGTATACATGTAGTCAGATTTTAATGATATTTGTGTGATTATTTTGTTTAATGTAAAATATAGCAGATGCTATTGATTGCCTACTCAACAATTTCTCCCTTTTAACAGAAATTTCATTTTTTCATACAATGTGTTGTCTATTCATGGGAAACTGCTTTGCCGTCAATGGTGGCAATGGCAGTCCCATTCTCCTTGGCAGTGGCTGGTTTAGAAATAGGCGTGTGATGCAGATGTAGTTAACGATGACATCAGAAGAAATTTAAAGACATCTGGGAAACGTTTCCTTGTTGATACAGACAACCAGGAAGGAACACTCACCTTTCATCTGGGTGTGGCCTCCTAAAATTCCTGGAGGATTTAGGCACTCCTAAAACAACTTTTCTCCCCACTATGGAAGAAGAATTAACTTGAGAACAAGCCGAACAGTGAAGGTAGCAAAAGGGAAAATGGGAAGAACGTGGGTGTTTGAATGAAGAGGGAAGACTGAATCCTTCAGCCTGGAAGCCATCCATCTTCAGGCATCTTAATACATTAAACCTAATTTCCTGCCACCTCCCATCTGTTTGCAGTTGTTTTAATTTGTTTGTTTATTTGTTACCATTTATCATCAGCCCAGCATCTTTGTTCTATTGTCAACAACTTCTGGAACGACACCATTCTTTTCCCCTGATGTGCTGTTCTCTTACTAACCTGAATGGAATTCAGAGTTCCCCCATTTTACAGTTTTCCAAAATAAGGCAAAACAGCTACAGTCACCTCTTGACCTCTGATCCGTTCTCTGCCCCAGCTGGTTTCTTTTGAAGTCCACACCATTCCATTAGCACTTCCCTGACCACAGTGCTGCCTCCACTGGTGTCTGCTCCCCACCCACATGCCTTGAGGGTCTGCACACTTGGACCATCACTCTCCTCTTTGAAGTGTCTTGGGAGCCATTTATTTTGATGGCCCTTGCAAACTGCTGGCTTCACACTTCAACTACCTCCATTGGCCTTCAGCTATACCCTCCTCTAGCACCAGCACTCACAGCCACACCTTGGACTTCAGCATTACCTGAAGCTGCTCCATCTCCACCATCTTAAACTCACAAATTCTTACCCCTGTTACAACCCCCTACTCTCACTCCTGTTTACTCTCAGTGTGACCTTTGATTCTCAGCCCCTCTCTCATCTCCCATGAGTCCCTTTCTGGATGTAAAATACAAATAGAAACCCCTGAGAAACTGGTAACTACAATCAATGACAAGGTATTATGACCACTTACTTATGACGTTTTTATAACAACCCAGCCTGAAACCACATCTGCTCAACCATTTCAATTAAAAATTTCCCAGCACTCAGGAAATTTTTCACACATCCTCTAAACCCATCTTGTCAGACAGAAACTAAGCCATGAGTTGTCCCCACTTCTGATTCTGGGCTGTAGAAACTACCAGAAGAAAATTAGGCTGGGCACGGTGGCTCATACCTGTATGTAATCCCAGCACTTTGGGAGGCTGAAGTGGGCAGATCACCTGAGGTCAGGAGTTTGAGACCAGCCTGGCCAACATGGTGAAACCCCGTCTCTACCCAAAATACAGTAATTAGCCGGGCACGGTAGTGGGCACTTGTAATCCCAGCTACTCAGGAGGCTGAGGCAGGAGAATCACTTGAACCCAGCAGGCGGGGATTGCAGTGAGCTGAGATCACACCACTACACTCTAACCTGGGCAACAAAGCGAGACTCCCTCCCCCACCACCCAAAAACAGATGGCTCTAAATGTTTCTTTCTTTTCCCAGAGGGTCATTGTTCTGTTCATAGAGAACCAGCCTCGGAGGGCCTGATGTTTCCCCTGGTGGCCTCCCTCTCCCCTCTTCCTTCACCTGGCCATGCATTCAGACCCTGGGTCCAGGCCATGGCATGAGCATCACCCTGTAAGGCAGCAGCGGGCACTGCGGTCCACAGTAAAAGTAGGTTTGGGGGTTTGGGATTCTTCAGATTAGATCCCATCACTACCACCACCCCTCAGAAACAAAATACGGAAGGCTTTCCCTTTTAATAGTGATTAGTGGTAACAACACAACTTTGATACATTACAATGGAGCTGCATCATTCAACCATTTTATTAACTTTTTTTTTTCTTTTTTCTGAGACAGATCTCGCTTTGTTGCCCGGGCTGGAGTACAGTGGCACAATCTTGGCTTACTGCAGCCTCCACCTCCCAGCTTCAAGCAATCCTCCTGCCTCAGCCTCCTGAGTAGCTGGGACTACAGGTGCCCGCCACCACGCCCGGCCAACTTTCATATTTTTAGTAGAGACGGAATCTCACCATGTTGGCCAGGCCGATCTAGATCTCCTAGCATCGACTGATCCACCCTCCTTCTTCTCCCAAAGAGATGGGAAGACAGTTGTGAGCCACGGCACCAGGCCTAATTAACATAAATTTGATGTACCAGCTTCAATGAAAGAATAACGAATTCAATTTGATACAAAATGCTACAACTTTATGCTGACCTTCCACTCGCTGAGCCTGGCGGACAGCTGAGAGGAGTGAGTGTGGCGTATGCTGTTTCCTCGTCCAGTCTCAGCCCCTGTGGCCTCCCACGTTGTCTCAGTCACAGTGAGTGTGATCCTGTTGTTCACATATACACATGTGTAGTTTTATTGCCCATGGCTAGCAACACCACTTGGTGACATCATCTCTTGTTCCATCCTAGCAACCTCTGTCCCCTTCCAGCCCTGGGACTATCACACTCACTGAGAGAAAGTCTATGTCAGCTGGGTGCAGTGGTTCACACCTATAATCCTAGCACTTTGGGAGGCTGAGGCAGGCGAATCACCCGAGGCCAGGAATTCGAGACTAGCCTGGTCAACATGGTTAAATCACGTCTCTACTAAAATACAAAAAATTAGTCAGGCGTGGTGGCACATGCCTGTAATCCCAGCTACCTGGGAGGCTGAGGAAGGAGGATCGCTGAAATCCAGGAGTTGGAGGCTGCAGTGAGCCGAGATTGCACCACTGCACACCAGCCTGGGTGACAGATCAAGACTCTGTCTCGGGAAAAAAAAAAAAAAAGAATAAGCAAGTCTATGCCATCCACGTGGCACCACTACAGGGACTAGTGCTGGGTGCAGCATCTGGCATAAAAGACACTAATAGTATTTGCTGGATGAATGACTGGAAGGAAACCGTCCCCACAGCTGTAAGAACATTTGCTGAGCTCTGCGCTAAGCCACTTTCACGAATGTGTGTCACGGCAGGCAGCTGCTTGCATTCATCCTATTTTGCAGATGAAGAAACCGAGGCTTAGGCTACTCAACTAGAACATGGTAAAGCAGGGGTTTGACCTTCTAGGACTCTGACCCCAGAAACTGTACTCTCAACCCTTTTACCATTCCACACTTGTGTAGTCACTGATAGATTAACCTGTTTCCGAGGGTCATCTAACCTCCAAAACTTTTCCAGAGAAAATGCCTAGATTCCTACACAATCCTAGCACTTCATTAATGTTATCTGTTGAGTGGTAAATGTAAGCAGTATTTGGTGTAGCTGTATAAACTGAGTTCAATTTTCTAAATTAGTATCAGAAGAGTAATAGGTTAATGAATACAAATATTGTGGGGTGGGGCAGAAGAAGGAAAGCTATTATTTTCTTTCACATTAAAAAAAAGTCTTTATACATGATGGTAGACTATCTTTACCAATTATTCCGTTTTCCTTGTAATAGAAGTGTACCCCTTGCTCACTGACATCCAAGCCTGATCATTTGACTTGACTTATCCTTCAGCCTGGATCCGCAACGAAGACAGGCAGAGCAGAGCCAGGCAATGCCGCATCTACCTGCAATTGACATGCAGTGAGAGCCAGACTAAGTCTTCGTGCTAAGTCCTTGAGATTCTGGGGTCGTTACCCAGCATAGCTTAGTGAAAGCTGAGGAATACACACATTGCTATGGGTCAAATTGTGTTCCCAAAAGATGGTGCTGTCCAAACCCCAGGAGCTGTGAATGTGACCTTATTTGGGAATAGTGTCTGGTCTTTGCAGATAATCAAGCTGAGATGAGGTCATCAGGGTGAACCCTAACCCAATATGACTGTCCTTATACAAAGAGGAAATCCAGACACGGGTCAGAACACATGGAGGGAAGATGGTGTGAAGAGGGGCAGTGGAAAGACCACCACCATCTCCACCATCTCCAAGACCTCAGGGATGCCTGAGGTCACTAGAAGCAAGGAGGGAAGCCAGCAGCAGATCCTGCGCCAGTGTCTTCCAAGGGAATGTATCTCTGCTGACACCCTGATTTCTGGCCTCCAAAACTGTGAGGCGATGCATTTCTGCTATTTTAAGTCACTCAGTTTATAGTACTTTGTTATGGCAGCCTTAGCAAACTAATACAAACTCATTTACCTCCAATTACATAAGGTCTTGAGTAAATGGATGTTGTTATTTAGAATTTAAATGTAAAGAATTTTCCAAAGTTAACTCTTAGAGGAGTTACTAATTGTTCTCAACAGAGCTAAATAGAAAATTCCCAGGACGTCAAACTTGCTAAACTATGACTTTTAACTTGATCGAGAAAGATATAAAAAAAATAATACAATGAAGATTCGAAACCACAGGTAGAAGTTACAATATGAAGAAGATATAGACTTTTAATCACATATGCACATTAGACTAATTTTCATATTCTGAGATTTTTTATGAAACACTGCAAATTATACCTTTTTCTCTAACATTCACTCCAAATATTTAGGATGTATGCATTTTTCTGTATAATAAAATAGAACCGTAACACTGATCTCTTTCTCCTCTCCCACAGGATAAAAACTCATTTTCTTCAGCTCGTGTGCTATATGTGAAAAACATACAGGCCTTGTAAAATGCTTTAGAACCTAGGTGAGCGCCACTGAGAATTGGCTGAGCTTCCGCAGCATCATTTTTAAAAGGTCTATAAATTTATTGTTGTTATATCTTGGTCTTCTCAAAGCTGGACTTGTAAATGAGACGCTCCATGTGATTTGAAGAGCACCACAATGTTCAGTACAAGTCGTTCTTTACCCTACACAAGGCAGACCCTCATGGGCTAATTGTATAATACTTAAAGCATGGCATATTTGAACTAGTAAAGTCGGGAAGGCTGAAAGATTGATCCTTTTTTATTAGCCAGAGCAGATTTTAGTGTATCAGATTAGCTCTGTGCTGCAAAGGATATTGGTAAGTTGTTCCCCAGGTGGAAAGGTGGAAAAGGTATTAAAATTCTTCTGTAACTCCCCAGAGCCTCAAGAAAAAAAACAAATTCATAGCAAGACACATCTAAGACCTCTGAGAGCTGGCCTCTGATTTCCTCTCCAGACTCCTCTGTCTGACTTGCTACACTGAATTGTTGAAAGGGGAAATTTCCTAGTCGCCCTTTTCTGGGTAACTCTACCTTGCCTGATTTACCGTGCAGCTAATTTTAATTAGAGTAATTAATGCTGTCTGCAACAACCGAAAGACACTGCCGTCTTCAACGGCTTCACACAGAGTGTGAGTTCTTGCTTAGAAGGAGCCCAGGGCGGGTCTGCCTGCTGCTCTCCATTTTGCATTCACATCAGTTTGGACACAGGTCTCCCAGGTGTCCACGTTGAAAGAAGAAAGGGAACAAGAGGCACGAGGTGCTGCAGCCCAGCCCTCCTGAGGCCCCCAGGCAAGAACTAGTCAGCAGGTCGCACCTCGCTGCGAGGATAGAGAGAAGTACAGGGGAACACATGGGCTGTTTGTGCTCCCTACCTGATACCCCAACACTGGTCTGCATGGTATCCCGGCCATAGCTCGCACCACCCAGACTTGCTCCCCTCTTTCTTCCTCATTAGATGATCAGAGCCTCAAAGTTGCTTCTGCACCTTGTTTATGTACCCAGAGCTTCCAGCATCTTCCCTCTCACACTTCAGATGCTCAATAGCTGTTAAAATATAGAATGAATGGATGGATGGATGGAAAGAGGGATGGATATATGAATGAATGGAGGAGGAATGGAGGGATAAATAAGGGAAGGAAAGGAGGCATGTATAGATGGACGAATGGATGAATGGATGGATATATGGATGGAAGGAGGGATGGGTGAAAGAAGAAAGGAGGAATGTATAGATGGATGGATGGATGGATGATGGAGGGATGGGTCATTCAGCCTGTGGTATTGCAAGGCTGTTCAATACCTATAGAGAACATTTCTTAGACCCATTACCTTCTTGAAAACTCTGTGATTGGGAATCTTCTAACACTGAGAATCCTGGCTCCCCAAAGTCGAGCTCAGGAAATTGAGTTTTCTCCAATTTCCTGTGCAACCAGAATACAAGCATGTGATCTAAGTTTCTCCAATCAAATAGACGCACACAAGACTTTAATGCAAAGAAACAAGCAACACAAGGCAACAGGCCCGGTATCCCCATTTTTGCAGGGGATGGACTTAACACAATCAACTTTATGGCATCAGTGGAAGCCGCAGTGATTTCACAGGAGTTATAATGGAGCTCCTGGTGTAGAGGAAAGATATGGGGACAGCAATGCTGGAGCAGCCCAGTGGAGGCGGTATCCTTATCAGACAAACTCTGAGGGGTGATGTGGGCATTACCTCACAAAGATTAGCCTTGGATCAGGTTTTACAACCTCCCAATATTTCTGATCCACCCAATATTTCTTTAATTAAATCCCTTTTGACTTACAAAAAAGAATCCACTTTCTTTGCATGCAATTAAGAACCAACTGAGATCCAAGAAAATAGCGTGCAACCACAGGACATTGGAACTGGAAGAGAGAAAGTATGTGTGTGTGCACATGTATGTGCATGTGTGTGTGTGCATGTGTGTGTGTGTTAGGAGAATCATTGGGGAGGGGATTCTCCCCAATGTAGAGGGAAGCAGTAAAGTCATAAAGTTGGTGAGAGTGGCATATGGGCATCAGAGGTCAATTTTGCCAACATCATTCTCACTATAAGTCTTTATTTTGTTCCTGTGAGGTGTCACTGTTACACTACATTGCAAGAATTCAGGGATAGTGGCCCATTTATAATCTTAATATTTATCTATTTAAGTCATGCCTTAAAAATTTATCTATTTTAGTCATTCAATCTACCATTAGACAATGTTTATTAAATTCATGAAATTGTGCTTCAAGTAAAAACTGTGGTAAACAGCTTCAAGTAGTAAGTATATTATTTGGTTTTTCTATAAAGTGTAAATTTGAAGGCAAGGTTAGATTGATGAGATTTCTGAGCTCACAGAAAAGCTGATTGCTTCATACCAAGTAACAGAGTTTCACTCAGTTGAAGAGTCTAAAGTGGTTGCACTATCAACAGTCTTAAAAATAGAATTGCAAGGATATTCTGAGGTAGACAGTGCTTCTGTATCGTACTAATAACATTATATGTGTCCTAATAAATATAAACTTAAGGAGAGGGAACTATTATAATTGTGGAAGGGACAGTTGAATAAAAGAGAATATGGAGTTTTGCTCAAAACATTTTAACTGAATACATTTGTTTGTTTGTTTTCATAAAATGTTCATTTCCACTAAAAGTTTGTGGCCTATCAAAAGTTTGTTTCATAAGGGATGGTACAAATTCACTTACCAGGTTTTTTTAAACTTTAAAAACCAATATTTCAAGCAACCCACCAGAGATTTCCACTCTCAATTTAAAAAAAAAAAAAAAAGTCTTCTCTGAATTACAATAACTTTAATGTTTGCAACGCCTTGATTTAAGATTTTTCAAACTGGCTCATTCACAATATGAAAGTGGCATCCCTATGAGATCATTGACTTTTGCTTGCAATTATCTTAGCAGTTTAAAGAAGTGTAACTGATGCTAGCATAACTGCTTCTTAATGTTTTCAAGGTACTGAAAAGACTAGCTGGAAGTGAAGAGTTGACCCTTTCTGAAAACCTGAATAACCAGAGGTTCCCTAGTCATCAGTCACAGCAACAGCTAGCTCTTCTTTGAAAACGGGTCCATTTTTCAAGCTGTTGTTGGCATTGCTATAGATCCTGGAGGCATGACTGAAAACAAGATCATAATTGAGCCTTAGGAGGTCTGCTTATCTCTCACAGCAATGAGCTGGCAGAGGATGGGGACCCAGGCTGTGTGAGTGCAGGGGAACAATGCCCCTGCTTGGAGACCTAACTGATTGTAAACCTTGTTGGTAAAAAGGTGTGAAGAAATGAGTCTCAGTGTTTTGCTTGCTGCCTTAGGATTCGTGTGGGGGTAGAGGCTGGAAGGTTATACGGAGGAGGCAGAAAAGACATAATTAAAACTATTCATTTCATGAAGCAAAAAAAATGTACTCTGGCTTCCCAGCAGGCCTTGATCTCTTTGTTATGCCGTTTACTTGGAAAGCCCTCTTGAAATGTCATTCAGGAAGTGCCACTCCAGCAGCCTCGCAGAAAAAGAAAAAGGATAGTTAGGGAAGAAGGGTGAAAAGATAAAAAGCATCCAATTTTCAAAGAATAATATTGAATTAGAAGCATCTTAATCTGTGCTTGCTCAATCTTATGAACTTTTACGTGGATTACAATCAAATTATCTCCTATAAGTAAAGAAAGATTTTAAGGAATTGCTAATCTTTTATTTTAAAAATAGTGCTTGATCTTTCTCCTTCTTCACTAACATGTTAAAAACATGATTTCGCCATATGGAAAGCTAGTCCAAGCCTAAAAGGGAAAAAGGGCAACGATCATAAAATAATAATATCCATAATTAAAATAAGTGCAAACATACATTTGGTAAATATGTCAGTGTAATGAATAAATAGTTGGTGCACTCTGTGATTTGGTTCTTAACTAATTGATGTAAACCTTCAATTTGATTTTCTGATTCCTTTTTATGCCTCTCAATAACCTCCTCCTGCCCCTCAAGATCTCCTGTTGACATCAAAGGGCGTGTAGGGTACATGAGAGGAGACACCAGCAGGAGCACCAAGGCGAAGGAGGGTGAGCACTGCAAAGACCACATTTGTTGGAGCTAATTTTTAAAGAATGAACTCACAGTGTGAGTCTATGTTTAATGTAAATATATAATTATCAAGAAGAAACAGTGCAACCCTTCTCTCCTTCATCTGTGAAAGCTAGATCTAGAAAAGCTAAGCATTTCAGAGCGTCAGGAGTAATTTTAGCATACACTTATTTAAATTGTGGATTATTTTCCTTCTCTGAAAGCAGATGAATGTGGAGCAAAAGCAATTTTGGCAATTCAAAAGAACGAGCCAGGTCTTTGGGTTGTTAATTAGAATATAGTCAATCTGCTTGTCTTCATTGAAACTTGTTGAGGGGGGACAGGGAGCGATGGGGGAGGGGTGAATACTGAAGAGATCATCGTTTATAATGAATTTCAGATTTATTTTCCAAAGTTTCTCTGTGTTCTGCACTCTTGCTGCAAAATGGATTCAAACTCAAAAGTTGGATAAATAACAGCAGTTGTAACATTTTCAATTATAACTATAATTAGACACTCCAGTAAATCAAATATCTTGCCTAGAGTTTCTGTAGTCCATAAAAAGTATAAAAAATTTATTTCTCTCAAAGAAAATAATATTCTGTCATATAATCAATGTATTTAATAACTGAGCAAATGGGAATCATTTCCATTCCTAACATCAATAATGTTATCTGACTCTTAATGAATGTGGCATCACATAAAAGTTTATTGATTGTTAGAATCAAAAAACGTAAGAAGAAAAATCACTTTTATCCTTTAAAATAATAAACATATGGAGAATTTAAAGACAGCCTTTTTTTTTTTTTTTTTTTTTTTTTTTTGAGACGAAGTCTTGCTCTGTTACCCAGGCTAGGGTGCAGTGGCGCTATCTTGGCTCACTGCAACCTCCACCTCCCGGGTTCAAGCGATTCTCCTGCCTCAGCCTCCTGAGTAGCTGGGATTACAGGCGCCCGCCATCATGCCCAGCTAATTTTTGTAATTTTTAGTAGAGATGGGGTTTTAACATTTTGGCCAGGGTAATCTCGAATTCCTGACCTCGTGATCCACCTGCCTCAGCCTCCCAAAGTGCTGGGATTACAGGCATGAGCCACCATGCCCAGCCGAACACAGACTATTAAAACTTTTGTTAAACTTTTTGTGACTAGGAAAGAGCTAGATTCTTATATTTCAAATATTTTAAATGTATTTTTACATTTTTATAATTAATTCACTTTTTAATGTAACAACTAAAGTTTCAAATATGTAAAAATAATTCTACTTGAATTTGTATATATGAATGAAATATATATGTATATTCCAACTTTGTCTTGTTATAAGAAATAACTATTTAACATTATTTGACCACTTCGAGAGATAATGTTTTCAAATAACGTGAAATCTTGAGAACCATCTAATCTTTGTGTTGAAAGACAGTAATATTTTATATGTTTCTTGCATGGGTGCCAAAATTTCACTCTACTGGTGTTAAAAAGTTTAAGCAACTAAAGTATGTTCTGTACTACAGTGTATAAAGCACTACAGTAATTTAAAATGATTTAGTGAGGAAAAAAGAGTGAGAAGTGTTAGGAGAAGAATGGCATTTATGTGCCTCAGAGATGGTCTTAATTTATAACCCGAAGGGTTTTATTGTAACAAAATCCAGTTGCATAGTCTCCACATTAAAATTAAAACTGGTCTTCAGGATACATATTGTAAACTCACGACATCGAAGACTATGATTTTGAGAAAAAATTATTCTTTAGAAAGGAAATACCTTATACTTGTCTAAAAATAAATTTTGCAGAAAGCCACCAAGACAGTGTTCCATTGTAGGCTGTGAATCGTTTCAAAGGGATAGTGTTCTGAATATTAACATCATCTCACATCTCCCCAAGATGCATGCAATTACCCTGGAGAGAAGCGCGGGAATTGCAAGGTCTCAAGGGCTTACTTAGATAATGACATAAAATAAATTGCAACGATTACCCGTGTGCTTTTCCAGGAGGCATATTATTTAAAACCTATCTAGGACTTCAAGAATGAAAGACAGAGGAATGTCCACTTTATGAAATTGCTATTAAAGTGTGACATAGAGTTGAAGACAAGGTTAATTATTGGTTTTTAACCGAAGTATCATTCTCGTTTAATATCAGTGCCCTGTTCTTAAATATTGAAGCAAGTCACATTTTTCAGGGACAATTGCCTTTGAATGAAGAATGACAGAGCTCTGGTCTTTGCTGACCCTTGCAACTCCTGCAGCGTAATCCATGGCAACTCGTTACTACGGCAACCAAGGAACATGCACCAGACCAGGATAAAACCGTGAAATCTGATGTCATATTTTCATAAGACATAATTGCAAATGATATTCTAAAGTAGATTTGTGAAACGTGTGATCTAAATTATAAATTAGTTGGAAGTGGTTATGAAACCTTCATTGGGTCTAAGAATTAAGGGTCCGTGTTCATGCACTCAGTGATTTTATTGAACACCTACTATGTGTGGCACACAGAGATGAATAAGACATGGTTTCTCATATTTACTCTTCCCCTCAGCTTCACTCACTTCAGCTAGAAGTTCCAAGTTGGTCCACTGCTTTTTTACAAGCTTCTCCCCTCCCCACCTCCACCAAATGAAGTCAGTATTTTGAAATATTTCCATTGGTTTGATCAATATAACATCCATAACCAGATCTCACTGGGGGTAGAAATTATACAACTATTTGCCAAATTTCCAAGTTCCTTTCTGTAATAGAGGTTCGCTCTCAGTTTTACTTTCCCATCTTAGAAAATTGACCTGTATTTTTGGCTCTGGGTCCCATAGCAGAAAAGAAAGCTTCTAATTCATTCTGTTGGTGTTTTGAGTTCCTGAAGTATTTGCAGTGACTTTCATCCAAGTATCTCAGGTATTTCTTCTTTGTCACACATTTCAATGAAGAAATGAGAAAGAAAACTGTTATTGGTCTTAGTCTATCAGAGTTTTGTAATTACACTATAAAAAGTCAGTTTTATATGTTATGCTTATGACAAAACACGGTACCTAGTATTGAGTCTTGTATTTGAGCTCTGTTAAGGATTCCTTGGTAGACCTGAGGCGAACATGGCAATTGCCATCGTGATGTGTCTTGGCCCTAACCCTGCCATTGGCTATGATCCAATTTGTTTCTAGGTCAAAACCCATAACCAATCTGAAAACAAATGTTATAATCACTCTTTACATTTGCAAACTCTACAGAGGGAAATATCAAGCCTCTTGGGAAATAGGAGAGAGCAAAATGACTGCACAGAAACCACGGTTTCTCCATCCTCATTCACAAATTAAATGTAGATTGTTCTAACCATTGCATTTCCCAGCAACCCCTGAACCCCAAGTTGTGTGATTAAGACATGGTTCCCAGTGCAACCACTCTCTGATAGATATCTACAGACCAAACTGGTCTGCTCCAGCCTGTTTCTGAGTCAGGTAACTGAGCTGCTCTTTCTGTTTCAGATCTGTTTATATTGCAAGGACAACCCTCATGTCACATATTAAAAGAATATAAAGAAAAGCATATTTGCACTTCATAAGAGGTTGGATGCAGAAAACAATTCTGCTGTGTGAGAGCTGCAGTCATTCCATTATTCACTGAAAAAACATTTATGCAGGACCCATTGGCCAAGCGCTTTCAATGGCTTGAGGAAATACAGTCCTTAAATAAACTCACAGTTAGTGGAGAGAACCAAATACCAGACATGCTAAATAAGCAACAGTTATCAGACCTGTCATTAAGAGATGCACAGCCTGCCATGGGAAGGAGACACAGATCTGAGGGGAAGCTCACATAAGTCTTGCTAGAGGGGAGGCCTTTGTTTCCCTACAGAGAAGGTGTATGAGCGCTCCATACAGAGGAAATGGTACATGCACTGGTGCAAAACAATGGCACAGCATTGCAAGGACAGTCAAGAAATTCAGTGTGGTTGGCATTTTTGTTTACCTATAGCAAAGTAAGGCACGGGTGACAGTATGAAGGGCTACGCTTAGGAGTTTGCTCTTCATCTCCCTCAAAAAAAAAAAAAAACAGGGAACATTTTATAGGATTATTTTCTTCTATCTCCATGGAGTGCTGGCCTGGCCAGCAACCATGAGATCTGAGACAGCTTCAGCTACAGCTTTATATCAGTCATCTATTGTTGCATAACACATTACCCAAAAACGTAGCACCCTACACAGCACAGTTTTTGTTTCACAGTTTGTGTAGGTCAGTTGGTTGCCTCTGGCCCAGCTGAAGGGACACTAGAGAGATGGAAGGATGTGCTTTCCTGCTCATCCATGCAGTTGACCTCCCCCAGGATGAGTAATTCAAGGGAGAGCAAGAGGCATGCACTCAGGATGAAAGACACCCAACACAGAAGCCGCACATTTTTGTAACTCAATCTCAGAAGTGAATTACCATCACTTTGCCATCTTCTCTTTGTTGGAAGTAGGTCCCTTGGTCCAGCCCACAGTTAAGGGAAGAGTATTACCCAGGCTGTACATCCACAGAAGGCAAGGCACAGGGGTAGTCTGAAGTTCTTGCATGTGGCTGGCAACATGATACTATACCACCACAGTAGGGAGGGCAGTGATAACATCTTTTAATTACATCAGTAATTTCAGGTAGCATTTATCGTGCATTTACTAGAATCTAGGTATCCTGTCTATTTATTTATTTTCTGTTCTGGTTTGCTTTGTGGGTTGAGCTACAGAAGTACAGTATTTAGTTCCTATAACAACCACATGAGATAGGAAGTATTGTCTTCATTTTACAGTTGAGGAAATTGTAATCAATTTGCCGGAGGAACAACAGCCAGCAAATCTTAAGGTGGTGGTTGGAAGGGGGATTCAGACCTGACTCCACTATGTCTCTCTCTAAAACCTGCTCATTTAACCACTGTGCACACAACCTCCAATATCCCATATGCTTCTGAGAACCTACTGTCAACTAGAGTCCTCTTTGGACTTTGGAACGAGGAATAACTTCAACGATGCTCGAAAGGGAGAAACATAATATTTCAAAGAAAAATGTCAAACAAGACCTTATGACAGTGATTCCATGCCCTGAAAACTAGAGCTCCTAGCACTAACTGTGTTACTATTCCTAAACAGTACAGAAAATTGCCCATGCACAAATGGAATCACAGGCTTGCAGTTCTGAGCCTGCAGTACATGATCTCACCCTGGTTCACGACACCACCCTATTGACTTTTGATGTTCCAAGTGGCATTGTGAAGCCAACCAAACATGCAACTCTAGACAAAACTAGTCTTGTATTAAGGCCAATGCTCTGAAAGGAGGACACACAATACACAGAATTTTCATTCAAAATTCAATACAAAAATCAAAATTTGACACCACAGCAAATAAACATCAAAATATGTAGAGTTCCCAAAAAGTGGTCATTGGTGATGAGCTGTAAAAGAAAATCTATTTTTACCAAATGGTTGAGAAGCTATGAATGCATGGGGTAAGAGAGCAAGGAGACACAGGCTCCACTTGCTGTGGTTCAAAGGGGAAACATGTTCAAATGTGTTCTGTAACAGTAGCTCTTGTTTTTATTCATTCCAAGGAACTTAAAGTACTTTGTGGAATTACTTTATGACTAAGAGGTAGAAGGAGATGGGTTTTGTTCTTGTTTGTTTGTTTGTTGTTGTTTTCAAGACAAAGTCTCACTCTGTCACCCAGCCTGGAGTGCAGTGGTGCGATCTTGGCTCACTGCAACCTCCACCCCCCGAGTTAAAGCAATTCTCCCGTCAGTCTCCTGAGTAGCTGGGATTACAAATGTGTGCCACCATGGCTAATTTTTGTATTTTTAGTAGAGACAGGGTTTCACCGTGTTGGCCAGGCTGGTCTCAAACTCCTGACCTCAAGTGATCCGCCCGCCTCAGCCTCCCTGTGTGCTGGGATTACAGGCGTGCGCCACCGCGTCCAGCCAAGATAGGTATTATTATTACTCTTTTGGGTATAGAAGCTGACTCTTCCTTCCTATTGGTCCCCACCAGTCATCCAATCTCTGAGCATAGCACAACCACTCCATTCCAGGAGCTTGTTTGGACAGCTGGGGTGAGCTCATGAGGAAGACACGTCCGTGAGACACTCACCCTCTGTGGAGGAGATGAGTCATGATATGGAAGGGCAGGTGTCGCAAAAAAAACACTGCAAGAACACAGACACGAGAGGGAAGGATTTTTCCAGAATGTACTAGAAAAGGTTGACAGGGGAGATGAAATCTAAGCTGGACTCTGAAGGATGGGTAGAGGGAAAGGGAAACCAGGAAGAGGGAACAGCATGTGTGAAGCTGTGGGGGAGTAAAGAAGTCTGTGGTCTCTGAGGAGCACTCAGTAAAGACAGGGTCAAACCTCCATCCACACGCTGGCCCCTCTCAAGCCACCATGTCTCACTTCAGTTCAGCAAAGCATACACCTTGCTGCATTTGGCCTTTTGTGTTTAGACAATGTCTGTGACCCCCTGAAATGTGTGCACTGAAAACTACTCCCCAGTGTGGTGGAGTTAGGAGGTGAGACCTTCGGGAGGTGATGAGGGCACGAGGTGAATCCCTCGTGAATGGGGTTAGCGCCGTTATATCAGAGACCTCAGAGAGCTCTCTTGCCCCTTCCACCACATGAGAACATAAAAAGGATGCACTGTCCGTAAACCAGGAAATGACCCTCAACAGCCCCTGAATTTGTGGGTGCCTTGATCTAGGACTTCCCAACCTCCAAACTGTGAGAAATAAATTTCTCTTGTTTCTAAGGCACCCCATTTATGTTATTTTTGTTCCAGCAGCTGATCCGGTTCGGCTGTGTCCCCCGCCAAATCTCATCTTGAATGCTGGGTCCCATAACCCCCCTGTGTCATGAGAGGGACTCAGGGGAAAGTGACTGGATCATGTGGGCGATTTCCTCCATGCTGTTCTCGTGAGTGAGTTCTCATGAGATCTGATGGCTTTATAAGCATCTAGTATTTGCCCTGCTTGCACTCATTCTCTTTCCTGCCGTCCTGTGGAGAGGCGCCTTCCACCATGACGGTAAGTTTGCTGAGGCCTCCCCAGCTATGCAGAACTTCGAGTCAATTAAACCTCTTTGCTTTATAAATTATCCAGTCTCAAGTATTTCTTCACAGTAGCATGAGAACAGACTAATACAGCAGCCCTAACAAAATGAAGACAGTTTGATCACCACCACTGTCTTTTAGTTTAGTTTTTGTTTTGATAAAACGCTTGCCTATTAGAATTACATATTGAGGTCCCATGGGTGGTGTATGCAGGCCTTAAGCCACAGAGAAAACTTCAATTTTTCTCAGAAAAGACATTTTGCAGGGTTGTAATATGTTATTTATTTTGCTTCCAGATATCAGCGGTGCTCCATGGCTTTCCCACTACTCCTTTATTAAAATCCCATCCCTAACAATTTCACTCCTGCTGGGTGAGTGCCAACACAGGCACTTACCTGGGGTGCCCATTTCGGGTCAGCCTCCTAGGAACTTCTATAATCACAAACGCATAACACAGAGCAGGTGTCTCTTTAGATTACCCAGTATCAGCAAATGCTTTTCTTTTTTTAACTTTAATTTTAGTAAATAAGAGAAGGAAAAAGAACAAATCCATGAAATATAAAAATAATTTCTCAACAGAAAGTATCTTTTCCCTGGAAAATAAACACCAATGGGTTTATTACCAGCCATCCTTCAATTTTGGGTCATTTTGCCACATAAAACATTAAATGATTCCTCCTTTTGAAAACTATTCTTACCATTAACTTAATGTAAAAAAAAAATCTGAAGGATAAAATTAGATTTAGTGATATATAATATTTTTTTCCCAGTTACTGATAGTCCGCATTTAAAAAAAAAATCAAATAAAACTGAAAGTACCCAAACAAGATAATAATGCTCTTAACAGAAAACTAGACTTATGTACAGACATGAAAAGTGATGCAAGGAAGTTGGTAAAGAAGGAGAGAAAGAAGGCAGTTGAAAGTTTCCATTTTGGTTTAAAATTATTTATAAGATTTATGTGTTCATAAATTAATTATCTTAAACCTGAGGAAAATTATTTAACAGTGGTTATTTCTGGGTGATATGAGAGAATTTCACTTTTTTATATTACAGACTTCTATGTTTAAATCTTTGTATATATATTTTAATCTTTTCATAATAAGCACATGCTTCTTTTATAGTTGGAAAAAATCAATAAATAAACAAACACTTTTATCGTCTACCCCTCATAAGTATTGTATGCCTCTCTTATAGGCTGAGACTAGATAAGATTTCTCCAGCACTTTCAAAAGTCATTTCCTAGGCCAGGTGTGGTGGCTCACACCTGTAATCCCAGCACTTTGGGAGGCTGAGGCGGGTGGATCACTTGAGGCCAGGAATTTGAGACCAGCCTGGCTAACATGGTGAAACCCCAACTCTACAAAAAATACAAAAAATAGCCAGATGTGGTGGTGCACACCTGTAGTCCCAGCCACTCGGGAGGTTAAGGCAGAGAATTACTTGAACCCAGGAAGCAGAGATTGCAGTGAGCCGAGATCATGACACTGCACTCCAGCCTTGGTGACAGAGTGAGACCCTGTCTCAAAAAATGAAAATAAAACAAAAATAAAGTCATTTTCTTACTAGAAAGGGGCACTTTCCTCTGTCTTGTTCCGATGCTTCCTCCTTCTTAGGTGAAATCTTAATTCTCTTACCCAGCAGTCCCAGTGCTGCTAGACTGAGAGGGGCAGGTGTCCCCACAGATGTCTGTGAGCTTTAAAAGTAGCAAAGCACACCCAAACCCAAACCCAAACCTAAGGGATCCTACTAAGCCAGAGCCGGATGGAGGAACTCCGCCTCCTGAAATCAGCCAGGGCCCAGCCTCTGCCTGGAGCAGGTCTCTCACTATAGACACTAACCGGCCAGGCTGCAGGTTTGGCTGCTAAACTTCAATCATTTTTTCCTTAGCTGGGAAAACAAAATAAAATATGTTTCAAGCTTTTCCCTGATAAATAGTTCCTAAACCTTCAGGACCTACTACTATTTGTCTTTCTCAGATTTTTTTTTAAATAAAAATGGTATCAGCTTTATACTGAATTATGTATTTGTTACGAGTTTAACATATAGAATACTCAACGCAGTTTTACAGAACACAGCAGGGCTTTCCTGTGCCCCTCCTGTGCTTTGCATCTGAGTGTGTCTGAGAATCACCAGAGCAACGTCCCTGGTAAAGGACTCGGAGTCTGTCTTCTGAACTCTGCTCTGGTCACAAGGGACACCAGAGCTCTGCCAACAAGCCGCGCTCACCACCTCCTGCTTTTATGCGTGTGGTTCCCTCACCTGGGTTCCTGCTCCTTCTTCCTTCCTCCTCCCTCCAAAGCACCTGAGACCTCACTGAAGGCTCAGTTCAGGCTTCACCTTCTTCGGGACACTCTTCCTGGTCTTCTCCCCAAAAATTCACCACTTTCCCACGACGCTCTCATAGCATCCTACACAGGTTTCTTTTCTTTTTTTCAACTATTCATACCACAGACACTTTTCCTTATGTCTCTCCCTAAATTACAGGTACTATATTCACTTTACCTTTTCCCAACACAGTGCCAGCCACAGTGTTTAATGTGTTCAACAAATGATTACTTGAGTAATTAAGAAACAGGAAAAGGGTTTGCTATGGTTTGAATATTTCTGCCCCCTCCAAGTTTCGTGTTGGGACTCGAACCTCAGTGACAGAGAGTGAACAGGTGAGGCCTTTAGGAGGTGATGAAGTTAAGAGGGCAAAGCCCCAATGAATGGGCTTAGCAGCCTGGTGAAAGAGTAGGAGAGAGCCGGCTAGATCTGGCCCTTCTGCCATGTGAGGAACCAGCACAAAGAACCTCACCAGACACCAATGCTGATGCCTTGATCTGGGACTTCCCAGACCCCAGAACTGTAAACAATAACGCCTATTGTTCATAAATTACCCTCTTTCAGGTATTTTGTTAAAGCAGCATAAATGAACTAAGGCAATGTTTCACTCTACCCCATCTCTAACCCTAACTCCCGTCCAAACTCAGCTCATCCTGTATGTCTCTTAACATGAGTACAGAAAGAAAAGAGCAGGGAGGAAGGAAGGAAGGGAAGAAATGAGGAGAGAGGGAGGGAAAAAGTAAAGGAAGTAAAGTGATCTGCCTGCTTCAGCCTCTCGAAGGTCCAGGATTACAGGCATAAGTCACCACGCCCAGTCCTCTCTGTGCTTTTTTATGTGACCTACATTAAATGATCACTAGAATTTAGTTAGTAGCTTGTACAATGATGTTCCTCACCCCTAACATATTAGCATCTCATTTTGCAAATATTTGTTGAATAACCATCATTTGCCAAGCAAAATAAGCCAGATAATTTGCTCACTGAGTATTTTCTATCTTACTTCTTGTGTTTTTTATGTATGTCCATTTTTCTGGATTGGAATAGAAATTTCTTCAGAGCAGAAGCCTTATTTTTAAAACAATGAGCAAAATATCGGGTAGGCCTTAGCCTCATAGATCCCGCAGTTTGATGGGGTTAACTGACATTGATTAGCAGTCACACATATGTATTTATAAGCCAAGA
The DNA here is from genome assembly GCF_024542745.1 of Macaca thibetana thibetana. Classification (NCBI taxonomy): domain Eukaryota; kingdom Metazoa; phylum Chordata; class Mammalia; order Primates; family Cercopithecidae; genus Macaca; species Macaca thibetana. The sequence goes on from NC_065594.1 coordinate 86,118,260, forward strand.
TCATTGCCATGAATATATATATGTGTGTGTGTGTATATATATATGAATATGTATTGTGCATGTGTGTGTGTATATATATATATATAGAGAGAGAGAGAGAGAGAGAAAGATGGAGCCTCACTCTTGTTGCCCAGGCTGGAGTGCAATGGCACAATTTCAGCTCACTGCAACCTCTGCCTCCTGAGTTCAAATGATTCTCCTGTCTCAGCCTCCCAAGTAGCTGAGATTACAGGTGCCTGCAACCACACCTGGCTAATTTTTTTGTATTTTTAGTAGAGACAGGGTTTCACCATGTTGGCCAGACTGGTTTCAAACTCCTGACCTCAGGTGATCCACCTACCTCGGCCTCCCAAAATGCTGAGATTACAGGTGTGAGCCACTGCGCCCAGCCAAATAATTTTTAAAATACACATAAGAGGAGGTATTGACCTGGTCTTGGAGGATTAAGAAGGTTTCCCTGTTGATCAAAAAACATGACAAACATGTTGAGCAATCTAACCTGAAGGATGAAATGGAGTTAGCCAGGCCAGGGGGCTGGGGTGAGAGCTGGGGTTCTGAGCATCTGGAGCAGGAGGAACACCAGGCTACAAAGCTTTTGGGACAGTGGGTTCCCAGACATGGTCCATTGGGTCAGTGTGCCTGAGGAGCAAAAACAAAGGGAGGGAGACGAGGCCAGAGAAGAAGACAGAGGCAGGTGATTGGGAGCCCTTCTGGCCGTACTTAGGAGATAAGGAAGCCACAGAGGGCTCCTGGCATGAGAGTGGCTTGATCAGATGGGAGTGCCGAACAGCTCTCTGGTCACAGAGTAAGGATACAAAGAAGGCAAAATATGTGCAAGGACACCAGGTAGGAGTCCACAGCACCTGTGTAGGCGACAGAGAATGACGGCATGGAACATCACAGTGGCAATGGGGAAGGGAGAACGAAACTGCTGAGGGACTTGTTTAGAAGCTAAAATCATGAGGATTTGATGATAAATTGGATATGGGGAAATGGGGGAGAAGAGCATGAGGGTGGCTGCGACTTCTGGATTGTAGGATGAACAATTCACTATTCACTTGTGTAATCCACTGAGATGAGAAGCTGTTTTTTAGACATATTGAATTTGAGGAGTCTTCAAGACAGCCAAGCAGAATGTAAGTGTCCCTCATATTAACACCAGGAATGTAGAAGAGGCAAGTCTTCCATTCCAGCTTTGGAAAACAGACTCTTAGACCAGGAAGGATTTGAGAAGAGAAAAATGCCTTTTTTTTTTTTTTAAATGCTTCCCACTGGAGCTATTAAAAGGAATAGTAATTAAAAGTATTTAATAACATTAAAAGCAATGGCAAAACCAAAATTACTTTTGCACCAACCTAACGAAGCCCACTTTAGCCTTGCCTCTGTAAAACTTTTCTTTATGGGATATGCTACAGACACCACGAGTGTCAACTGCCAGAGCGAGTTGCCGTGAAGATCCACGATGCTGAAAGCTGCAGAGCTGGTTAAGGCCCCACTATTCAATCCTGTGTTTTTCATTTAATAGCTCATTTATTTGTATATGTGTAAGTACTCTCTTGTTATACTACAGTTTTCAATTTTGCTTCTTATGGTTTTTATGTATGTCCACTTTTCCTGATTGGGATCTAAGTTTCTTAAGGGCAGGAGCCTTCTTTTTCATCCACTTATTCCCCCACAAGACCTAGGAAAATGACCTACTAGCAGGCTCTCAGTGAAGATCACTTGAGCCAGGGGCGGTATCATTAGCTAAATTGACTGACCATCCTGGAGAGAGACATGAGAGCAGTTTCTGGACGTTGTTCCTATGCTGAAATCAGCAGGTCTGCATGTGTCCTTTACAACTCTGCAGAGGGAAATGTTTATGCACTGGGTCACTCTTTTATTCAACCAACAAGCATTACACACCATCGGGAGCAAGACACCAAAGGGGAAGCAAAGGTGCTTTCTCTCCTGGGCGTGGCCTGCGAGCACCAGGGGCCAGCTGGCTGTCACTGGGGCCCCTCCGGGGTGCTGGGTTGGCCTGGCGATTCTCTCTTTCCAAAACAGACATAAGCCACTGACTTAGTCTGTCTGGGCTGCTATAACAAAATGCTATAGACTGGGTGACTCGTAAACAACAGGAGTGTATTTCTCACCATTCTGGAGGCTGGGATGTCTGAGCTCACCGCACCAGCAGACTCAGTGTCTGCTGAGAGCCTCTTCCTCAGGGACAGCTGTCTTCTCACTCTAAGCGCACAGGGTGGAAGGGGTGAGAGGTCTCTGTTGTGTCACTTTTACAAAGGCACTAATCTCATTCTTGATGACTCCACCCCCAAGACCTAATCCCCTTTCAAAGGCCTCGCCTCCTGATACTGTCACCTTGGGGATGAGGATGGCAACATGTGAATTTGGGGGAACACAAACACACCTGCCACATCCTCTGCTCAGCTAGATGGCTTGCGGAAAGGCATGCATCTCCCCCTACATCACCCATGGTTGCATGATCTGATGTGTTTTCCAAAGCCAGAATGGCTTGGCTCGGCTGCACTCCCAAGTGTGAGCATCAGAGACGTTTCAACTATTTAGAGTAACCACTTCAGAGGAGAGAGCTGGCGTAAAAGTTGAGACAGACGGGAGGTTTCTTGTCCAACGTTGCTGGCGAAACAAAGAGAAGCACGCGCCCCTCCCTGTTCCCCAGGGCTCTGAGACACTCCACATCCATTTCATCATTTCTCCGCAACGGCCTCCAGAGCACCCTCGCTGCCATCAGGGCGGTAGGAAGATCCAGATCCCCTGTGGGGCAGGAGGGGGTCTGGGGATAGGGGCTCCGTGGGAGGCCATCCTGGGCCCTACTGCCAACTGCCCGGGAGAAATCCCTCCCCAGTAGCTGGGTAGCGCCCTCCAGGTCTACCAGATGCCCAACTGTAGCGCACACTTCCGCCCTGAAATCGGGGCCTGATCCTGCAGAGCCTCTGCTCCCACCAGGACCCTTCCCTGACCGCAGACCCTGAGCACAGGGATGAGTTCCTTTGTGCTCCATTGTCTCAACCCTGCCACAGAGGAGGGGGTTCTGCCCAATGCCAGGAGGCTACTGGGGAAACAACGCGAAGCTCTCCAATTCCTTCCAAGTGTAGAAGCATTTTGTAGTCTCTAATCATTTTAATGGTCGTTAATAGTTTCTAAAAGTCACTTAGGAAGTAGTGGTTTACCAGAATCTCTGAACTTGGGATAATTATGGATTAATTAAGCTATCCTGGAGACACCGGGGCATCAAGGTCAGACACAACTGAAGTGCCAGCTTACTCTGTCAGCTTGCTTTTCAAGGTGTAAGAATTGTGTTGCAATAGACTACAGGACTTGACTTCGCAGTGATGAAACAGCCATGCCTCTCTTTCATCAGCTTAACAATTTTTCTTTCATGCTGGATAGTTGTTAAAATCAAAGTCTGTGCTGGCCCAGGAATGTTTCATTCTTCTCATATGTGTATTGTTATTTTTATACTTTTGATTATTTTCTTAATCTACTTTCCAGGCTTACTTATTTTATCAGCTGAAAGGCTGGAAAATGTCCTTATGACTAAATACTTTGCTGTTTATTATTTTACTTATTTTTTTAGCCAAACCCTATGATAACATTCTAATTTGATAATGTTCCATTAAACACATTAATAGGAGATGGAAAAGTATGACAATTAAGGAATGTTTTAGCAATTTTTAGTAAAATACATCCTCTAACATAGAAACATTATATTTAGCATTTTGGAGCTTCAGTTAACCTGTAACAAATGATTTGCATTAATAAGCTGTAGGTATATTTATGTGCACATTTTGAGAAGTATAAACTAGAGGCAATATCATATGAATAATGTCCTGGATTAGTAGTACGAAAATAAAAACTCATGTGTGTAATTCTAACACTCTCGTAACAATTAGCAAATCATTTAGCTTGCCTTCATTTCTCCATAAGATGCATAGTGGAAATTATGTTAATACACTATAATAATGTTACCACGAAGAACTAAGAACAGCAGAAGGTACCCCATAAATCCTGCAAAAAGAAGTGCTCAGAGCTTAGGACTTAAATACATTTTACATACAAATAAAACCAATTTACCTGCCATTTCTAATTTTTAAGATATAGTTAATAATCAAATTTGATCTCATTATAAGTATATGATGTAATAAATTTCTCCCCAAGAATGAAGACACAAATATTAGAACTTAGGCTATTATCTTTTTTTTTTTCTTTGTTTTGAGAGGGAGTGTCACTCTGCTGCCCAGGCTGGAGTGCAGTGGCACAATCTCGGCACACTTGCAACCTCCGCCTACCAGGTTCAAGCAATTCTCCTGCCTCAGCCTCCTGAGTAGCTGTGACTATAGGTGTGTGCCACCAAACACGGTTAATTTTTGTATTTTTAGTAGAGATGGGGTTTTACTACGTTGGCCAGACTGGTCTTGAACTCCTGACCCCAAGTGATCTGCCCACTTTGGCCTCCCAAAGTTCTGGGATTACAGACGCGAGCCACCATGCCCAGCCACCTGTTATATTTTTTTATGGCCAAAACTGCAACAAAAAAGAGGAATTCAAAATAATTACTTGCAAGTGATATTTATCTGTTTAAAGAAATCTTAGTATGAAAATAACCATGCTAAGCCCTCTTTAATATTTTGACCCCACTGAAGTCAGAATTCCTTTTGTAAATTCGCACTTCCTTCCCATTTTTGTTAGCAGCTAAAACTTCCGTGGTACTCAAGTTTTACATTTAATTTTTAGAAAGTAGCTATGGAAGCAATCAACATCTGCGCTGGCATCTGAAAATAAATGTTGAGAAAAATGGGGAAAACAATAAGATTAATATTTGCATAATCAGTCTAAATTAACCACAGGTACAAATGTCTAAATTAAAGTAGCAAAAATTTGAAACTAGATGTATGGATGCGTTAGAAAGCTGAACATTTCTGTGTTTCAGGCGTAATTTTTCTAAAGTTTTTTCCAAATAATTAGAAAAGGAAACAAATCCTTATTAACTATACATATACATATATTTAAATTTAGTCACCATCTATTTCTCAGGTGGTATTGTGAAACTGTTATCTTCCACTACAAAAATGTATTGTGAGCAGAGCTTAAAGAAATATTATTGTTTAATATAATACCAACTGTTATAATAATTTCACTTTGCTTTGGGGGTTGGCCTTGCTTCTCTTACTACTTTGCTCAGCGTATTAAAATATACTGAAAAGGGCAAAGCTATGGAAGCAGTAAAAAAGATCAGTGGTTGCCAGGGGTTAGTGGAGAGGGTGGGCTGAATCAGCAGAGCACAGAGGATTTTTAGGGCAGTGAAACTACTCTGTGTGACACTGCAGGTGTAATGGTGGATATGTGTTACTATGCACTGTCCACGCCCATATGAAATACACCAAGAGTGAATCCTCATGGAAGCTACGGACTCTGAGTGATGCTGATGTGGCAGTGCAGGTTTACCCACTGCAGTAAACGAACCACTCTGTCGGGGAGGTTGTTAGTAGGGGCTGTGCATGTGCGGGGGGAGAGGAAATATGGAAAATCTCTGTGCCTCCTGCTCAATTTGACTGTGAACCGACAACTACTCTCTGAGAAGTCTAATTTTAAAAACTTTTTAGAATATTATGTGCATTATATAAGTTAAAATCTTCACAGATCAACCTTTTAGTCTATATTTCTATTTTATGAAGGACTTGAATGCACCTAACAGCCTGAGAACAGCTGGAAATTTGCTTTTCCTCATGTCTTTCTCTGCTGAACATTTCCAAAAAGTTCTTTTTTTTGAAGCCAGACATCTTGATATACTGAATTTTTCCAAGTTCCGTTGTTCCTGCTGACCACACTCTCCTTCTCCATGGACTTGTTTTGCCACGTTCTGCTATGGAAGGGGTTTGCCCTATCCATACCCGATGTGCAGGTTTCTCCTTAACCTATTTTTTTCTCTTACTTCCCTCTCACTGTTTCTACTCACCACCATCTTACATTCACAGGAGAGGGTCAAGCAAAGAGAAACAGGATGCACAAAATGCCTGGAGTGTGCTTAGCATCCACTGAGAGTATATTTGTTGAATGAATGAATGAATGAAAAAACAAAGTAATATTTTATTTAATTTACACCCAGGCTTCAACTTCACAGTTATTCCTGTATGCAGCTTGTAGGTAAGATTATGAATGAAGGAAAAGCAGGCTTCCTGTCTCCAGCCCTCCCGGGTGCTTTTTGGGGTGTAGACACTCATGCCAGTCTCTGCCTCTCTTGCCCCATGGCCTTCCCCCGGCATTTTCGTCTCCTTCTCTGACTTTGCAGACCAGTCATATTGGATGAGGATCACCCTAATAACCTCACCCTGACTTGATCATCTCTGCAAAGACCCTATTTCCAAATGAGGTCACATTCCCAGGTAGTGGGAGTTAGGACTTGAACATATCTATTTGAAGGACACAACTCAACCCATAATACAAACCTTCCCAGACTGGAAGTGCCCCGTGCCTCCAAACTACACCTGAACAAGGGTGACAGCAAAAATGGCAGTGGCAGCAGTAGCAATAAAGTACACTTAAACAAAAAAAAATGCCCAGTGATGATTTGGAACAGCTTAATGTTTCTTTATTCTAGAAGTGCTCATTCTGAACAAGCTGACAATAAATACTGAGAAAGGAAAAGAAATCTCTACATGTTGACCTTATGAAAGTCAACAAATTACTTTTGTGTAAGTTTTCAATGCCTAACTTCAGCTGGTCGTTGCAGAGGAGATAATGTAATATGATTTCATATAAAAAATTTGGAAAATTCTTGGTTTTGCCCAATCATGTGAAACCTTTTGGTGAACTGACAGGGTTTTGCAGGAGCAAGACAGGGGGTGTTTAGGGTGTATACCTGTCATTCTGCACGGTGAGCTGCATGGGCCAGCCTCTAACCTACGTGTGATCGGGGTCAGCTTGGTAAGTTCTTGCTGGTTCCCGGAATGCATGCAGAGCAATGATCTAATTCCTCACCACTGGACTCACAAGTCCAAGGTTAAGGAGCAAGTTTAGGCAAATAGGTAAGATGGCTTTAAGTATGTCATCCTGCAGGCTTGGAGTAAATGTCATTACCTAGGCTCTCATTCAAAACACAGGCATTCATATTTTATAGCTTTCGATGGCATCGTCATTTATTTGTGGGGTTTGGGGGTGGTTTTTGAGACAAGGTCTTACCCTGTCACCTGGGCTGGAGTGCAGTGGCATGTCACGATCATGGCTTACTGGAGCCTCGAACTCCTGGGCTCAAGCAATTCTCCCACTCAGCCACTTGAGTAGCAGGGATTCCAGGCACACGCCATCATGCCCATCTAATTTTTAATTTTTTGTAGAGATGGGGCCATCCTATAGTTGCCCAGGCTGGTCTCGAACTCCTGGGCGCAAATGATTCTCCCGCTCAGCTTCCCAAAGTGTTGGGATTACAGGCAGAAGCCACTGTTCCCAGCTGGCATATTTATAAGTTGAGAACATAGACAGAAAAAAACAGCATCTGAAAAGGAAGATCTCATCCGCCCTCTCTGCTCCGCCCGGCAGTCATGGCACACCTCGTAGATGCCGTTCTCGACACCTCTGCTGGCCCTCCAGCACTATACTGAAGGTGAAATCTGTCCAACACCAGTTGGCTTTTTAGCCATACAAAAATTTAGGGAGAAAACATTTTCTGTCCTTTTAAAAAAGTATAAACAAAATTCGGCAGGTTTTTTTTTTTTTTTTTTTTTTTTTAAAAAGGTGTGAGTCTTAAAGACTGAGAGCATCATAATTCTAATTTCTAATGAGGCAGTTCAGTCCTGCATCTCCGAGGCCCTCAAGCCCACTCTGAGCCTGGGAGAGGCCATTGCCTGGCTGGTGTTCCACGTGATTAGGGTGGCATGATTGAGGAATGCTGGCCTAAGTTCCATTTTAAAGTTCTAGGATTCTGGGCTGTTGCATGGAGCTTAGGTGATAAATGGAGCCCAAGAGTTGTGTGATAATCAAAGACAGATAAAGGATACACATATGTAAGGTGAAGTGTCAGGGGTGGGGAGTTTTGGGGGGGTAGTAAATACCAGATCACTACTTCAAAGTTGAAATATCTTCTTGTCCCCATGAGCTAATCATAAATGCCAGTAGATTTTAAAGTTTTTTATTTTGTTTTTATTCATTTTCTCTGCTTAAGGAGAGCACAGGCCAATTACTTTGTGAGAGAACAGTAGTTCTCCATCCATTTAATTCATTCATTTATTGATGCATATTTATGGATTGACTAATTACAACAGGCTGCCAAAGCTCGAGGCGGAGGGGAAGAGACAGGACCAGTGTCGTGGTGTGCACATCCTGCAGGCTTCTACACCTGCAATCCCAGGACTTTGGTAGGCCAAGGCAGGTGGATCACTTGAGTCTAGGAGTTCAAGACTAGCCTGGGCAACACGGCGAGAGCCCGTTTTGACAAAAAATACAATACTTAGTCAGGTGTGGTGGCCTGTGCCTGTAGTCCCAGCTACTCGGGAGGCTGAGGCAAGAGGAGGATCACTTGAGCCCTGGGGAGGTCAAAGCTGCAGTGAGCTGAGATCCAGCCACTACACTGCAGCCTAGGCAACAGAACACTTAATTTTTTTTTTTTTATAAAAGGAAGGAGAAATGTCACTAACCATTGGATTTCGCAACACAAAGGATAGAAAATGTTTGAGAAGTTTTAGTGTGAAGGGACACAAAGACAGTTGAGTCTTATTACAGGAGAACAAAGGAAGAGCCAGGCACCCATGCCCAACCCAGGAGTTTGGTGGGATGCTCTGAAGAAGGTTAGGTCTAAAATCACTGGAAACCTGGAGGGATTTTCATGACCTGTTAAGGACCACACACTTTAGCCTCTAAACAGTGGAGACCCTAGCAAGAATGCTTGCTGTGGATGGATGTTGTCATTAAATTCTATGGTTACCAGAGGTGTATGGAATGGAGCAGCAGTCGAGACAAGAGATGGTGACACCTGGCCGGGCACGGTAGCTCACACCTGTAATCCCAGCATGCTAGGAGGCCGAGGTGAGTGGATCACTTAAGGCCAGGAGTTTGAGACCAGCCTGGCCAACATGGCAAAACCCCATCTCTACTAAAAACACAAAAGTTAGCCAGGCACAGTGGCACGCAGGAAGTGGACACCATGACACTGCTTCTGCCGCCTGTTCTAATTAGCCAATCCATAGCTGTAGTCCCAACTACTCCGGAGGCTGAGGCAGGAGAATCGCTCGCACTCAGGAGGTGGAGGTTGCAGTGAGCTGAGATCGTGCCACTCCACTCCAGCCTGGGCAGCAGAGTGAGACTCTGTCTCCAGAAAAAAAAACAAGGAAAAACAAAAGGTGATGAGAGCCTGAAGGACACAGAGCTGGAAACATATTTTAGGAAGTAAGATTATCCTGTATTTGCCCTAAGGTAGGAATAAGAGAGAACAAGTCACTAGTTTGAGAGACTGACCAGAAGGAGAGAATACAAAACATAGAGCTAGTTTTGTTCATTTCGCTTTGCTCTTTGTTGGTTGGGTTGGAAAACTGATGAAGTGAATTTTTGCCTTCTTGAATTTGAGGTGTCTGTGCAATGGTTAGATGAAGATGCTTTGCGAGGTGAGATATGGACATCTGAAGTTGTGGAGAGACAGCTTGGCTCAGTCATCGGCTTGCACGCTGTGCGTGGCGCCATGGGATCAATGGCATCATTGAGAAAAGCAGTGCAGCAAGGACACAGCCCCAGAGACTTCCAGAGTCTCAGAGATTCACAGGGAGGTTTTGGATGCTCGAGATGCAAACTGTGTGGATTGAAAGTTTACTTAATGCAGACAGCCCTTGCTGGTTGATAGCAAAGGTAAACATGGGGAAAATTATTTTGGATGTGCCAACAGCTCACATTTCGAACTCTTTTTTTTCCCTCCATACGTGAGCCAACATGTGAAGGAAGCGTCTTTATTATAGTCTTTTTCCCTCTTGTTTTCTTGCTGTGAGTCTTAAGTTACTACCTGCAGGAGTTCCAACAGTAAAGTCAAAGCCAAAAGGTTCAGAAGCCAGCTCTAATGGGTTGATGGGCTGCTAAGAACCATCTATGAGGCTTAGGAAAGTGGATCATCAGGTGACACTCAGTGTGCGTTGCAGAACTAAGAGCAGGCAATGGATTGAAAGCACAAACAGATTTATCAGAGACAGTGTTGCTGACTAACCTCAATATAGGGGGAAAATGTGGATTTTTATTAAAGTGGTGAGTAGCACATAAGCCTTCATTCTTATCCTGCTGCCTCCCTTAGGCTACCTATAAAACCATATTGAGAAACTGTATTTTTCAAAATCATGAGGTGATTTCTTGGCATGACTCCCAGAATTTTCCTGACCCATGTGCTTGGTGAGGGGGCTGGGATAGGGGCATAATTTACATGTTTGGAAGTGTGACGGGCATAAAAGGATTGAAATCGTTTCCTCCCTTGGGCCATGGACAGATACATCTGACAACTCTGGATGTTTTTCCCTTCAGTCCCCAAGAGTAGCTTTGAATTTTGGGGTAAACTCCGTGCAAAGTGAGGATGAAATCCGGGTGACTCTGAGCGATGAAACGAGGGAATGTTGCTTCCCAGCCCTGACCAGGGGTTGAAACTAAAGTTTCAGGCAGTGGGGAAAAAGGGAGGGGTTACGTTCTAGACAATGAATATGAGTGAGTTCACTGATGACACCCAGGTGAAAGACTGAAATCTGTGGCAAAAAAAATGAGGCTGACCACTTTAAAAACTTCAGGTGGAGGAGGCAGCACCAAAAAACACGATTACAAAAACATGTGAAACATCTGCTAATCTAATTCTTTGCTTTGTGTGTTTAAGAAAAACTACAGAAAAGCACAGAAAATAACAAAACAAACACCTGTGCAGCTACTACCCAGAATCTACAAATGCCAACATTCTGTTGTATTTAATTCTGTTTAAAGAAAAATGAGAAAACATTTTTAAGAACGTGAACTACCTTTCTTTTTCCTGTCTCCAGCCTGGCGCTCATAAACCACTATCATGGGAATTTGATGTATGTATTCCCCAACCACGTTACACACACACACACAAATTATCTACTGTGGCTTTTAAAAATGGACTTATATATAATATTGGATTGCACTATATAATTCTGCATCCTGCTGTTTGGGGTTCACAGTACCTTTTTGATGTCTATTCATGGTAATACATGCGTATCCCATTCATTTCAATTATCATGTTCCCATCTCAGCTTTACTGTATGAAGGTACAATATATAGTTATCGCATTTAAACTGTTGTACATCACTGAAATTCCATGATATCAATATATTACAGCTTTTCATTCATTCACAGCACTGCCATGAATACCCTTGCTCATGTTTCTTGCTGCTCACCCCCATGAATGTGTCTAGGATACATGCCTCGAAGTAGAAATGCATATCTGAAATTTTCACATTCACCAGTTTTCTCCCTAAAGATGTTGAACCAATCTATTTTCCCAACATAATACATCAGTGTTTTTTGGAGGTCCCTAACAAGAAGAGAGTTGGCTATTCAGTTGGCCAAGGCTTATGGATACCTGACAATTTAGACCAGCATTTTAATGAATGATGGGAAAGCCTTACAGAGAACAGAAGACTTTGTGGCTGACTGGATTACTGTTGGCCAATACTCTGGTGGCCCTGCAGGGCCCTTCTTGTGGTAACCCTCACTGTGGGACAATTGCACATTTCTGACCCTGCATGCTTTTGCCAGCAACATAGCAATAGAAAGTGATGTGTATCGTTTCTGAACAGAGGTTTTAGGAGCCAGCCTGTGGCTCACCCTATCTGTCTATTTCCTCTACCCACCACTTTTCCAGAAAAAGATAACTTCTGTGATGGAGATCCCAGAGTGAAGGCCACAGGGAGCAGGGATTCGGTCAATCCAGAAGGAACATAAAGTAGGAATGAAACAGGAACTTTTGGCTGGGCACGGTGGCTCACGGCTCTAAACCCAGCACTTTGGGAGGCCAAGGTGGGTGGATCCCTTGGGGTCAGGAGTTCGAGACCAGTCAGGGCGACATAGCGAGACCCCTAGCTCTACTAAATATACAAAAATTAGCTGGGCATGGTGGTGTGCACCGGTAGTTTCAGCTACTTGGGGGGCTGACGTGGGAGGATCACTTGAGCCCAGGAGGCAGAAGTTGCAGTGAGGCAAGATGGAGCTACTGCACTCCAGCCTGGGCGGCAGAGCAAGACTCTGTCTCAAAAATTTAAAAAAAAGGGAAAAACCTTTGTAGTGGAATCCACATAAATGGTGTGGCCATTTGTTGTTCGAGAATTACCTAACCTATCCTGATATAGACACCTCCATACTGAAGAGAGCCAGGAATGGTAGCAGCTGCAGAGAAATTAAAGGAATGACTGAGTACGTGCTGTGCGCTAAGGAACATGTTTTTAGGGCTGCACTAGTACTGTTTGAGGGTGAGACTGAAATGCTGTGTTTTATTCATTTACAGCTATGTTATCAGAAATTTAGATGTTTCATAATTCCCTATAATTGCTATATGTAACAGAGGAAAGCAGGAAAAACCCAAACTTTTACATCGAGGGAAATAAAAATAAGTAGTCTGCATACTTGAAAAACTTTTTTTAAAAAAATTTTTTGTCTTAACACCCGGGATTTCAGAGACGTTGAACAGTTCTATCATCCCTGAATCTCACAACATATTTTGTTGTGTTCAATTTTGGTGGGTGGGGAGCAATTAAAAAAAAAAGATTTTATAATTTAGTATTTTACTTACTATCATTTTAAAAAGGTCAAAACACCTGAGGAGCTTTTTAAATATATAGATCCTCCGTCCTGAATGAGCACCTTTAGGGACGAGGTCTAGAAGCTATATGAATTTGTACATACTGTGATGTGTGGTCAGATTTAGGCATTACTGAATGTTCATATCTATGGGTATGACATTTTCAATTGCATGTTTTTTGGAAAAGAATTGTTTTCTAACTCTGTCATTCTTAATTTTTAGTTTTAAAATATCTCTCATTTATGAAATAGTGAAAATGGTAAATAGTAATAGTAAGGATATTTTAAATCACTTCTTTTAATGCTGTACTTGGCAAAATAGAGAACTGGAAATCCTAAAAAATATAAATATAATAAAATAAAAAATGATCAAGATGTACATCTTGGAAAGTAATGTAATTTTTACTAGGACATTCAAAATGTGAAAAAATTACAAAGTCTATTTTTTCAGAGTTATGAGTTCTGGTTCTATAGAGTGGAAAAAGATAAGCTACAAAGGGTATGAGAACGAAGGCACAGTGTTTTCTGGAACTCCAATCAGGTATCATTAAGCAATAGATACTGTTAAGCCTTTATAATATGCTAGTTATAGTGTTGTGTAAAGGGAGAGACTCAAAGAAATATAAGCCACAATTTCTGTCTTCCCAGACCTCAAAACACATGGGCCAATTGTATATAAACATACAGAAAAACATCCAGTGGCACCGATAGAAACCACAGGACTGGGGCAGATGAAGAGAGTTCAAAAGAAGGAGGAGGCCCCAGGCTGCCAGAGACTTCCATTGCCCTTGCCCAAGGTCAAACGACCAGCAAATGGCAGAGCTCAGATTGGACCTTGTGCTCTGGGGACTCAAAAGCACAGCTCTGTAGTTTAGAGATTGCGAACTGGTGGTCCAGGAGTTGGATCCAGCCCACAGACAGGTCTTTGCTGTCATTGTTTAGGTCTGCACAGTTTCATAAACTTGAGGCAGCATTTAATAACTTGGAACATTCATGTGAAAACCCACACGTCTGGCAACTCTAAGCAACCCCTTCCCGCAGGCCAGAGTGCACTGGTGGTTCGCATAGATGGCGTATGGACTCCCCATCCACCCATTCCTACTGCTCCCATGAGGAATGCATGGGCAGCCACTATAGCCCCCCTCAGATCCCCCCTGTCTGCCCCAGTGTCCCCATTCTCTGATCATTCATCATAAAGGTGTTATGCAGATGTGATCTGGCCTGGTCTGGCTCCTCTAAGAAGCTCCCCATCCTCTCCACCTTTTCTTACCCCCCACCAGGAGACAAACTATGGTTTACATAAAAGAGATAACTCTGGGTGCCTAGCATTGAAAGATTTAGTTCCCAAACTGTCAAATGTCACCTACATCGCACCTGGTTCCTGGTTCCATTTCCTCAACCTCCTCTGCTACTGCTGTCTCAGTCTAATCTCTGTTTATACCTTTCCTTGTCATTCCAATTTGATGCATGATCTACCTTCTCTTAGTCTGTGACCTCAGCTCTCCTCCTGCCTCTGGCTTTCATCTCTCTCTTCTCTTTGATAAAACAAACAATCTTCCTGTCCACACCTAGCCTGGTCCACTGGCGCCCTGGACCCATCCTCCCATCGGCCACCCCACAGCCAGAAGCCTCACAGGCAGGAGCTAGCATAGCCCAGTTTGTTGCCAAGTTTATTGCTATTTAAGTATTTTATTTATGTATTGGTTTAGTTTGTCTCTTTTTAATTACTTCTTGAAACAAATATTTAGAAGAAATGCCCAGGTATAATAAAATAGTTAAAATAGGAAAACAGGAAAAGCAAGGTAAGAATCACGAATAATTGTACTAAAAACTAAGGTTAGACCGTAGTTGTTGTTACAATGGCCCTTTCAACAGCTCCGAGCTTCAAGCAACCATGGTGAAAACCACAATGGAAAGGGTGGAGTGACTATGAGTTAATAGAGGTTATATGACCTAATTCTCATATAAAAGAAGCATATCTGTCCATTTGAAGAAGAGAGAACTCTGCTATTAAACTCTACAAAAAAAAAAAAAGGACTTACTGAGGAAATAATTTTTTACAACAATGAACTATTTCTCTGAGTATCAAAGATAAACAAAGCCGACTTTTCCCTCAAAGGAGAATCTTAAACCAGTAAGAACGGAACATTTTATGAAAGAAAAAGATGCATTCCGCCTTTCAGTTTAAAAGTACTCTCCAGTACTGTCAACATCGGCTTGGCTGGAATGTCCCCTTCATGGGAATGAACAGGAATCTTGACCCTTTCTGTTGTCTTTGACATGATCTAATTTCACTGAATGCTACTATAACTTGCTAGCTTTAATTACCACTTAGCACCTGAAAATTGATACTTTGAAGGCCACTAAGAAGAGCTTTCTAAGGGCGCTCTAAAGCGACACTATCTTTCTTGACAGGTCCATTGTGTGAAATAGACTCATCATTTCATTACTCCTGGACATCAAATTGTTGGGAGCCAAAGCTCATTCCGCTCTCAGCGTGTCCCAGCCTGACAGCTCCTTTACAATGTTTTTGAAATTCCATTATCTCCAGTAACCTCTCTGACCTGCCCTTTGCGTGGATGGCATCTTCCCTCAGGGGCGGGGGATGGTGGCTACCTTCAACCTTTCCCTTTTAGGGGCTGCTGAAAGCTATTCTTTTAGAAGTCAAATGAGAGTTGGAAGCCAACAAGTCATGTGTGGAGAACTTCTTTTAACTTTCCCTTAAATTATCTTAGTAGACAAACCCAGCTGCCTCAGTAAATGATTCATTGAAAAGGTAGAGATTACAACCAAAGTGTTTTCCTTGACCTGGGAAGTGATCGGAATAGGATCGTAAGTGAAAATGCCAGATTTGCAGTGGACTCAGGCACATGCCAACCTCCTGGCATTGCAACAAATGCCAGGCCTCTCTTGCCAAAGTGAAGCTGGGGGTTCGCATGTCCCCGGTTCACCAATGTGGGCCACAGCCCTTGGCTGATAACATTGTCAGAAGCACCAGCCATTCCAAGGAGACGACTGAGAGCCTTGGGTGATGAGGGCGCCTTTCAATTAGCACTTTGCTCTGCCGAGCCAGCCGGCCAGCGCGCCAGCTGGCAGAGAGCGGATCGTCGGCAACCTCAGCCCGGGCAGCACAGCCAACTCTGTGAAAAAGAGACTGCAGTTAACACTGGCAAGTAACAAAAACAAATTAGAGAGGGGAGCTGGGAGACGGGTGGTGTGGGGGGCCCTGGTGGGGCCAGCCATCCCTAAAACTCCTGCCTCCAAAGACAGGGGAATGTGGCAGGAGCATATGAGAAGTTCAGGAGTTCAGACCTGACCCTTCTATACCAGTTGGAAGCTCACCGTCCTGTGTCTCCATCTTCGCTACGGTTGTCTCAACCTTTCCTGTAAATCTATGTCTGAAATAATCATGTTGACTTTTTTGTAGTTTGGGATAGAAGACAAAATATATTTTAGACTAAAAAGTGTAGGTGAGTTGTTTTTAAAAAAGAAAAAAGCTCTAACAACTATTGACATGATTCTTAGCAGTCTTCCTTTCATGTGTTGCCTGGGAGACACCACCTCGCACTTCGAAAGCTCCCCCTTTCTTTAGAAAACTGCCGCCTGTGTGAATGGCACTTTTGCGGCTTTATTAACGCACAATGGAGGAGGCAGGTCATCCTCACAATTCCATAGAGAGAAACACCAGCTTCTTGCAGGTGTGTGGGCAAGATTCACAGGTGTTTCTGGAAATCTAATCTGGGCAGGATTTGTCCTCATCAGCACATGAAAGACGTCGACGCCTTCCTTGAAATCTGCCTGCAAGGAACAGTTCAGCCCTTGCTTGGCACCAGCCATGGTGAGGGCAGGGCCACAACATGAGATTCCCTTGCTGTCGAGAAATTACCTTGATAGCAACTGCTGCTGTTCATAACAGCATGGAAGCCGGCCCCGGCGTTGCACACACAGAGCTGGTGAAAGCCTCCATTACCTCTCCCAGTGACTCCTGCAGACACACGGCACCCGGGGAGAGGGGAGGTGATGGGGTAATAATTGGGAGTGATAAGGAGCTGCTAGGAGGCACGGCGAGGGCTTGTCCTGTGTCGACTCTGACAGCAATCAAAGCCAGGCCTTGGTTCCCGAGCTCTCCATTTTACTAACAGTCTGAAGAATACAAAGCGAAAAGCAAAAGATGCCAAGAGCAGCACTGCTTTTGAAGGCGAAGGCGCACTCTCCAACCTGTTTCTCTCGGTAAGTGAAGATAGGAGCAGCAGAGTCTACGAACGAATAGGGATTTCTCTTCTCTTTTGGAAACCCTGAGCACGCCAAAAATAAATTTCGGTGTGTTGGTTGGTTTGACTTCTAGTTTTGTTTTGATCATTTGAAGGGAAGAGCGGGGAGATCATAGCTGGGCCTTGGGAGATACAGGGAAATTCCGAGGAGAACGTTCCAGGGGGAAGATGAAGTTCAATTTTGAAAAGTGCCTTTTATACCAGGCCTCCAGAATTACTAGGTGCTTTATTCGGGTCTAAATAAAATATTTTCGACTACAACTGTAGCAATAAAAAGAAACAGAAAATCCCCATGCTGTGTTACCCCTGTTAATGTTACTTATGTTTTTAGATTATTTAATCTCATAAGCATGAGAAAGAAAAAGCGCTGAAATGCAGGGGGCGCCGATTTGGTTTATTCCTTACTCCGTTTTCTGTTTGTTTGTTTGTTTGTTTCTTTTTGTTTTTGTTCTGAGTCAGGGTCTGACTCTCACCCAGGCTGGAGTGCAGTGGCACAATCTCAGCTCACTGCAACTTCCGCTTCCCAGGTTCGAATAATTCTCCTACCTCAGCCTACCTAGTAGCTGGGACCACAGGCGCATGCCACAATGCCTGGCTAATTTTTGTGTTTGTAGTAGAGACAAGGTTTCACCATGTTGGTCAGGCTAGTCTGGAACTCCTGACCTCAGGTGATCCTCCCGCCTCAGCCTCCCAGAGTGTGGGGATGGTTTATTCTCTACGCTTTATGCCCAATTTTTTTTATTTGAAGAAACTC
The DNA here is from genome assembly GCF_024542745.1 of Macaca thibetana thibetana. NCBI lineage: Eukaryota > Metazoa > Chordata > Mammalia > Primates > Cercopithecidae > Macaca > Macaca thibetana. Next base: position 86,136,068 of record NC_065594.1, read on the forward strand.
AAAAACACTTTTTGCTTTGAATATATCAAAGCGAAAAAGAAAAGAAATAATCAGTGCATTATCTTTACCAGCATCCTAATTCTGTTTCCTAATTCTAGAGAAAATCTTTTTATGGAAAAGTAAAACTTCTATTCTAGTTATGGCAGTGCCGGCTGCAGTGTCGCCTCCGTTTCGCCTTGTGCTCTGGCCCCAAATGTTTCACCTCTCCTGGGATTCACAGCCAAGCCAGCCCCTACAAGGTCTCTAAGAGTTAGTGAGGTTCCTTTTCTGCTTTCCATTCCTTCTTGACCTGTATCTCCTGTTTCCTAAGGCCTGTGCTCACCCTCACTGGTTAGGGACAGTAACGTAGCGTGTGGTTAGGTCCATTTGTGGAAACACCCACACAAGTTTTTAAACAGATTAGATCCCATTGGATTTCTGCTGCTCATTCAAGCCTGTGTATGTTGCGTCTAAATAACACAAAATAAAACCGTTGAGATATATTGAGTACTCAGCATGTGCCAAGCACCTCGGAGCATGGTCTCATGTGTGCCTCACGACAGCTCTGTGAGCGGTACTCTTATGATTGAAGAGAAAACTGAGGCTCATGGAAGTAAAGGAACTCAGCTCTGGTTACAGCGGGCAGAGGGCAGAGCTAGGATGACAGCAGTCGGCCTGACTCCAGAGCCTCTTTTCTGAACCAAAACAATGCATCCAAGCCATTGTTAATATCACAGCTCTTTTTTTTTTTTTTTTTTTGGTGGAGTCTTGCTCTGTCACCCAAGCTGTAGTGCAATCGTGCAGCGGCATGATCTCGGCTCACTGCAACCTCCGTCTCCCGGGTTCAAGCAATTCTCCTGCCTCAGCCTCCTGAGTAGCTAGGATTACAGGCACATGCCACCACGCCCAGCTAATTTTTGTACTTTTAGTAGAGATGGGGTTTCACCATGTTGACCAGGCTGGTCTTGAACTCCTGACCTCAAGTGATTCACCCGCCTTGGCCTCCCGAAGTGCTGGGATTACAGGCGTGAGCCGCCAGGCCCAGCCAGTATCACAGCTCTGAATTTGAAAATTGGAATGTTTGACTCCCGTAAGTCCATCAGCAACATCAATGAATGCTGCTTTCTAGCGAAATTCCCCTTGTAATCATCCCACTATTCCACAAGATGCAGGGGGCCACACTGTTCTTTCAATAAAGGTATAACATGAATGCCCCTTGGTCACCAACAGAAAATGCAAATGTCCCCACAACACGTTGCGGTTGTGACAAATGCCTTAAAATGTCATTGGTGTGAGTACTATGGACTTCTGAATTGTACTAGACCTTGTTACTTAAAGAGTTAATCAAGAGGCACACGTAGGACTAGATCACAATTACTTCAATATTTTGATAACTGTATTTCAAGATATTTGGTTTCCTTTGATAGCTATTTCAATATAACTGGTTTCCTTGGTGCCCGATGTATTTATGTTATGGATTTAAAAATATTATTGTTAGAAGGGGCCCACAGGCTTCACCAGACTGCTAAAGAGGTTCTTGGCACAGAGATTAAGAACTCCTTTTATGCTGCCTCTGTTGCATGCAAACATCATGCCTCCTCAGCTGTGAAGCGATTTTCTTTAAAATGGGCATTTCTCCTTCACGAAGGAGAGTTGGTTTCACAGATGAGGCATACCCTTCATGCTGGGAGGGTGCGGCCCGCAGGATCTGGAGGCCCCAGCCGCCTTTCTAATCGGTTTGGTTTCACCCAGGACGGCAGCCCCACCCAGTCTCTGAGTCAGCTGTGCACAAAGCAGTCGGAATTGACAAGGTAAAGAACGCCTGACTCCTCTTTACAAACCCCAGGCTCCATTTAAACTCTGGATTCCGCGTGCGTTTCTCCTTATCTAACTCCGCCCAGTGGGTTCTCAGGCGCTGACTCCCTCATCCTGCAGTTTCAATCCCTGCCTTGACTCACCTTCCTGGGCCTGCCTCTCCCCTCCAGAGTGCCTGTTCCTGCCAGCTCCGTGACTAAGCTGATCTCTCTAGGAATGACCTGTGTGCTGATCAAGCCGACACATCTCTTTGCTTCCCGCCGTCCTGATATGGCAGCAAAGGGTGGTAGAATGAAGTCATTCCTGCAGAAAAAGCTGCGAGATGAAATAAAGATGCAGTGGCTGATAGGAAAGCGCTTATGTTCCCAGTGGAGGAAAATGCTAAATCTCAATCAGAGATTGGAAGAAATAACGATGTGGTCTTTTTACTTTTGTTCTTGCTTTTGTGTGTAGTTTTGCTTCTTTTTTTTCTTTTTCTTTAATCTATCTGGGTTTGCAAATCTCTGAATAATATCCACAGAGTCATTGGGGATTCCAGGTTCCAAACCCTGCCATGTGTGATGGTAAAAGTGGCTCACATTTCCCAGGTCCTCCTAAGCTGCGGGTGAAACTCCTAGTTACACTCATGACTGGAATTTCCCTAACCGGTCTACCTCCCTTTTAAGCACCTTTAAATTCCCCCTTAATCAGTGTAAATGTTCTCCAGGAAGGTCTTGCATGTGTTCAACAAATTCCTCTTGACTACAAGGAGGTGGCCACCACATTTCTCCTCTGCTGCTCCAGCTAACTGGGTATTGTCCAGCTTCCGGTTCGCAGGAGTGACCCAGTGTCCTCTGAGGTCCCCACCCTAGGGACATGCCTACCAAGGGCCAAGCCACTGTGGCTGTGGCCTGAAGTTAGCCCCCAGCATGGAAAGCTGGGCCGAGCCATGCTTTTTGCAGGACACAGGCCCGGCTTGTGGTAGCACGCGGAAATGTTTTCTGAATTGAAATCGTGTGCTCGCACCGCACGACAGAGACTGCAGTGAGACTGCCCTTCAATGTGTACCTTTCCTCCATTTCAGTACCTTGCTCAGGCCTCTGATGGCTGCATGTGAGGGCTGAGGGCCAGGCCAGAGGGCGGAGTAGCCAGCAGCTTGTGTGCCCTCGTTCCTTCGTCAGGTCTCCCTGCTGATCCTGGCATCTGGCTGATAAGCCTTGTCTCTGTCTGGTTTTCCCACAATCCTTTCCCAGGAAGCCTCTTAGGAAAGTCTGCATTCACAGCCTCAGGCACTGGGACGCTGGTTTGGGGCGGGCTGACCACCTGGTCCTCCAGCAGCCCTGGGCGGTCATGAATCCTGCGGGGCTGGAGTTGAGGCACAGGCCCAGACCCCATCTCCCCCTCCAGGCTGAGAGAAGCTGCCCCATCCTGGAGTGAGTTTCCTGCGCCTGCTGCTAGAAGTCCAGTCCAACAGAACAGAGCCGGCCAGAGCCTGTGTGAAGGTCTTCACGGCAGAAACGGAACTTGTAGTTTCTCTAAAATAAGTGTTTGCCAATATTATTTTTATTGGCATTTTGTACCCATAATAAATTATTTGGAACTGTTGTCAGTTGTAACTCAGTAAGGATTATTAAGACAAACCCCATGGGAGCTGCTAATTTGCTCTTACGCATTGAAATGGCAATTTTTTATTTTATTTTCTTTGAGACGGAGTCTGGCTCTTGTGGCCCAGGCTGGAGTGCAGTGGTGTGATCTCAGCTCACTGCAACCTCCACCTCCTGGGGACAAGCAATTCTCCTGCCTTAGTCTCCTGAGTAGCTGGGATTACAGGCACCTGCCACCGCACCCGGGTAATGTTTGTATTTTTAGTAGAGACAGGGTTTCACCATGTTGGCCAGGCTGATCTCCAACTGGCGGCCTCAGGAGATCTGTCTGCCTCAGCCTCCCAAAGTGCTGGGATTACGGTGGCTCACGCCTGGCCTGGAATTGCAATTTTGATTCGCTACCCTGAACGGAGACGTGAGAGGAAGCAAATGCTATCATCCTTGGTTATGACTTTTTTAAAATTAAATAATTGTTAAAAAAAATAAAACTATGTTTACCATTCACTGAATCTGCTGTATGTAAATGCATCAACAATAAGAAATGTAACAAAAGCAAACAATCTTATTTCAGACAGTGCTGTTTTAAGCAGTTTACTTATATACAACCATCTAACTGTCATGATGGCACGAGGAGATTGATACTATTAGTTTCCCCATTTTGCAGATGAGGAAACTGAGGCACAGACTTAGAAACTTGAACTCCTTCTGAGGCAAGATTTTAAGAACTATAATCCTATGGATACAAGAATGTCTTCTCGCTTGTTAACTGCGTCAATTGCCTTAACACCCATAGTACACTGAACTCCTTTTGAGGATCTTAAATTCCGCTGCCAGTGTTATTCGTTCACATTACGGATTTTGACCTATGGGAACTTGAGGAAAGTAGTGAAATAAATGTAATGAGGCAGGTTGTTTTTAAAACTGGAGGAGAACAAAAAAGTATACAAAACATCAGATTACATCACGTATGATAATAGTAAATTTTTCATGAGACTTTTGCTTTAGTTGTGTGTGGTGTGTGCGGTGTGTGTGGTGTGTGTGGTGTGTGTGTGTGTGTGCACGTAGGTGCATGCTAGGTAACCGTGTAACGTAGCTGGGTTGCAGTCTAAAGGATTTGACAAACACCGTCCCCAGCCTGTGCATGGTCCAGGGCAGGGCTGTGAGGGTTTGAGCACTTGCTGAGTGAACTGAGCCTCTCTGCGAATGTGAAACTGGTTCCTTATCCTTATCTGAGCTAAGGTATCATACCACTTTGGCTCTGCCGCACAACGACAGCTGTGAGTTTCTTTCATGGTGCGAGGGAAAAATTGCATATTATCTTCATGGCATGAGCTAAGCACAGACCCCAAGAAATGGAGCCCCTCCCTCCGCATGACTCACTTGTGATGCTAATCGCAGAGGAGCCATGGCAAGGATTCCTTGTCCTCCCTCCCTCCGACTGCCCCTCCTGAGGGGACCTGCAGTGGCATTTCTTCTAGGGTAGCGACTTTCACCCACCTGGCAACTTGCTAGAAGCTGGTGGATGTTATTCCAAGAGTGTCAGCCCTAGTGGAGGCCCCCCGCCGCTCCCTGGGTTCTAATTATGGCTATCCTTGCCTACCTCCTCTGAGACATGAAAACCACTTTGTGATTGACTAAGCCATCTTCATTCTTGTATTTTTCATGCTTCTGACTTAGCAGCCAGCATAGTCACAGCTCATTGCATATTTGTTGAATTTGTGGGGTTTTGCTTTTGAAGTGTGCAAGAATTTTGAGACATAATCTGAATGAACCATTAGAAAAGCAACATTATTAGCTGAACATTGTGGCATGCTCCTGTAATCCCAGCTACTCGGGAGGCTGAGGCAGGAGTATCCTTGAGTCCAGGAGTTTGAGGCTAGCCTGGGCAACATAGTGAGACCCCCATCTCTAAAACCAATGCATAAATAAAGTATTTAACAACTTCTTCAGAGAAACGTACAAAAAGTAAGTACTTGACATATAGCATGTTTTGAGATTCGCTGCATGCATAGATCTATGCTAGGAAAGATAAAGCAATCCTCAAGAAGACAGAACTCCCGGCCTGTTAGGCTGTGTTGTTTCAGCCTGATGTTGTCATCTGACCCTTGTACTCAGAAACTTCTCAGGCTGTCTGGACCCAGCAGCAGCACAGCCTGTCTCCAATCCTAAACCTTTGTGGGAATAGCTTCATGACTGTGAGTCTTTGTTACCTGTTTATCATAAAATTCGGAAATCTGAATCATTGGCAGAAAATGTTTGAGGAAACTGCTGGCTGTTGTTAGGTTGAGAGATATGAAAGAGTTAGAGAGTTCTACTCTCGGCCATGGTTCCACTTACTGTTTCCCGTTCTCTCTAAGAATGTAATGCTGCCACAGGACAAACCTAAGGATGGAGTGACATATTTTTCTTTGCCATTTCACATGTCCTCTCAAACTTTCTACATGTCCTTATTATTGCCTTCATCATAATAACTGCTTACGTTTAATTAGTCAACACATTACCGTGCTCTGAGAATGGGCTGTGCCCTGTGAAAATCTTTCGGGTTTATGATCTCCTCTGATTCCTAGGAGCCCTTGTGATGTATGTACTCCTCTCTCCATTTTGCAGCAAGAACATTCAGGACTGCAAAGTTTATGAGATATGCTCAAGGTCACAAACAATTAAATTACAGGTCTGAAATGCAAATCAAGTATCCTCTGCTATTCTAGGTGACCGCCCAAGTCCTGGGGAGGCACCCGTCAGCCCAGGACACAGAAACGACCTCGCCATTCCAGTTTGCATTCTCAGCCTCAGGCCCTGGGACTTCTGCATTTTTGTACCATAATATAGCTAATGTTTTGTTGTTTTGTTTGTTTGTTTCTTTGTTTTTTTGAGATGGAGTCTCGCTCTGTTGCCCGTGCTGGAATGCAGTGGTATGACATTGGTTCACTGCAACCTCCACCTCCCAGGTTCAAGCAATTCTCCTCTCTCCACCTCCTGAGTAGCTGGGATTACAAGTGTGCACAACCGTGCCCCTCTAATTTTTTGTATTTTTAGCAGAGATGGGATTTCACTATGTTGGCCAGGCTGGTCTCAAACTCCTGGCCTCAAGTGATCTGCCTGCCTTGGTCTCCCAAAGTGCTGGGATTACAGGCATGAACCACCGCACCTGGCCACAATACAGCTAATGTTTTAATCTGCCCAGATAACATAATCTCTGATCCAGTGTTAGAGGAAAATGTTCCAAAAATAGATAGAATCGTGACTCTTCTACAGATATAACAAGGAACACATAGTAAAGATTTTGCTTAACTCATTAATGAAAAAATGGTAAGATGCAACAACCAGTTTCAAGAAGAATACAAAGGACAGACGCAATTTTGCATCAGGAATAAAAAACGAATGTGCAGAGGAAGGAAACCAGCTTCCTCCCCGGTTGGGGAGACTAGTCCATTGAATGCTTGCGTCTACCAGGCAGAATTTATTTTTCATGTCTTCAGACAACATTTTGCATTGCTGTTGGTTATCTATAAATTATAGAGTCATAGAATAGTTCAAAGGCATGGAAAGCTGGGAGCCAGACAACCCAGAATGGCGTACTCTCCACCAGGTGTCTGCAAATCTGGCCCCCACCTGCTTCTGTGAGTAAATTTTTATTGGAACACTCCCATTTGTTTACTTATGGTCCATGGCTGCCTCCTGTCACTACAACAGAACCAAGTAGTCACAGCCGAGGACCACATGGCACACACGCTTAATATCTTTACTATCTGGCCCTTTTCAGGTGAAGTTTGCCAACTCCTGCTTTATATAATGAATGGCTTTCCACTGAAGCACGCAGTTTTCCTTATACCACCTAAAACACATGGCTTTGTATGCTATGCAAAGCAGGTGGCAAGGATTCTAACAATTTCTTTAAGAGCAATCATTGATTAAGGGAGATATTTAGTGTGTTTTGTTTTGCTGGGGCTGCCATAATGAGGCATCATCAACTGCGTGGTTTAAACAGTGGAAATGTATTTTTTCCCAGTACATGAGGCTAGAAGTCTAAGATCAAGGGGTCAGCAGGGTTGGGTTCATCCGTAGACTGTGAGGGAAGAAGCTGTTCCAGGCCTCTCTCGTTGGCCTGTAGACGGCCGCCCTCTCCCTATGCCTTCACACCATCTTTCCTCTATACGTGCCTACGCCCTGACCTCCTGTTCTCCTTAGAACATCAGTCATATTGGATTAGGATCCCCTCCAGTGACTTCATTTTCACTGATTACCTTGGTAAAGTCCCTCTCTCCAAATAGTCATTAGAGGTACTGGGGATCGGGACTTGAACACATGAACTTTGGGTGGCATGTGCAGCCCCTCACATTTGGTGAGAGGGTAATCTGTGTGTCCACTAAAGACACTGTGAAGACGGTCCGATTCTCTTCCACCCCTGAGAACGACGCTACTGACGCTCTGCCAGAAGCAGATTCAGCAACACCCCATTAATTCTGGAACTTCCCGATGGCTACGTGTGAATGCCTCTGCTCTTGCCCTCCTCTGCATTTGGAAAAGTCCTGCTCTCCAGCAGCAACTGGCACATGTAGAATCCTGACACAGGGACGGGAGCCTTCGCAGGGAGACATTCTGTGTATGCTTTCAATATAGCTACCATATATTTTACCAATATACCATATATTTTGTCTTATTGTATAAAGCAGGTATAAACCAGGAAAAACTTGGTCTCCTTTTAGGTCTGAATCAGTAGCATTTTAGTATGGAGTATATATTGGTGCTGACTTAAATAATAAAGGCAGGAAAGTCAGGTGCAAAGAATGTTCTGTCCTTACTCTGGGAAAAAAAATGCAGATGGATTTCCTCTTCCCTTAGAGACATCCAAAGATGCTGTACAATGTGGCTTCCTCTTACCCATGGGAATACCTTCCAAGGCCCCCTGTGGATGCCTGAAACCACAGATAATGCTAAACCCTGTATACACTATGTTTTTTCTGTATGTTCACGCCTATGACAAAGTTTAATGTATAAATTAGGCACAGTAAGAGATTAACAAAATAATAAAATAGAATAATTATAACGATATACTGCCGTAAAAGTTAAGTGAATGTGGTTTCTCTTTCTGAAAATATCTTGTTGTATATTACTCACCCTTCTCCTTGTGATGGTGTGAGAATGATACGATGCCCGTGTGATTAGATGAAATGAGGTGAATGATGCAGGCATTGTGACATGAATAAACAATTCCAGAAATAAGCATGCATATGTTCTAAATGGCGCCGATCTTAGCAGCATGATAGAGGCTGATGCGGTCTGCATTCAGCCTGGATTGCCATTAGCCACTCAGTAGCTGCCTTGGTTCTCAGATCAAGCATTGAGTTATCACGGTGCTGTGTTCAAGTAACCTTTACTTTAGGTCGTAATGGCCCCAGAGCACAAGCGTAGTGAGGTAGTAGTTTCGGAACTTAGTTGACTGAGGGTAACTGAAACTGAGGAAAACAATAAGGAGGGACCACTGTATACATAATGTAATGTTGACATTAATGTTTGCATGCCTATTAAAAGAAGTGTATTTAAAAAAAGAAATCAGCAACTTGGGATTATTTGTGGTCAAGAATAAAATCTAGGGCCGGGCACGGTGGCTCACTCCTGTAATCCCAGCACTTTGGGAGGCCGAGGTAGGTGGATCACCCCAGGTCAGGAGTTCAAGACCAGCCTAACCAATATGATGAAACCACGTCTCCACTAAAAATACAAAAATTAGCCCGGTGTGGTGGTGCGCGACTGTAGTCTCAGCTGCTAGGGAGGCTGAGGCAGGAGAATCGCTTGAACCCAGGAGGTGGAGGTTGCAGTGAGCTGAGATGGAGCCATTGCACTCCAGCCTGGGTGACAGAGCAAGACTCCATCTCAAAACAAACAAACAAACAAACAAACAAAAAACCTATCACAAAGCCAAGTCTTGAGGTCAGCTATTTGAAATACAGAGACACTATTCACAGATCGTTACTGAGTGCCTATTATCTTCTAGCCCGTTTTGCGCATGTTGTTCTCACTAATCTCACCGCAGCTTTCAAGGTGGGTGTTAGTTGACCTCTTTTCACTGATGAAAAAACTGAGGTTCCAGGAGGTGAAGTATCTTCCTCAAGAACTCGTAGCTAACAAGCAGCAGCATGGGGTTCCCATGGAGCCCATCTGCAGTGGAAACGCACCCGCAGCTGTCTTTTGGGAATGTGCGAGGATGACGCTGCATGTTTGAAAGAACCCCCTTCTATATCAGATACGCCACGATTTGGACTCAGCAGGAAGGCCTCCGCTGGCCGATTTTGCATGGTGCGGGATGAAGGAGGAGGTGCAGATGAGCATCATTGCCCTGAGTTGCCTGCCACTGGATTCCTAGCACAGGGGGAGAGATCTCTGGCGGGCCGAGCCTTCTCCTCCTTGCAATATGATCTTTTCTAATGTGTTTTTATAATGCTCTGTGGGGCCTCCTGTAGCTCAGATCCACGGAGCGCAAGCCCTGCGAGCTATTTCCTTGTATGTGGAAATTGGCAAAAAGAAAGGAAAAGAGCCCGAAAGAAAACAAACGGACTCCATTTTCTCTCTTCTTGGTTGTGACCGCTATTGATTGCCTGTGTTTGCTGAAGTAATTAGAAACCTCACCCAGCTTCTCAATTCCTATAAGAAAAAAATGAGAATGTTCATGATGTGGAAAAAGAGGAAGGAAGAAAAGAAAAACAAATTATGCTTATCCTTACTGTTCTAGGGAACCACAGCCAAAGCCAGGCCTGCATCTGGACAGCAAAGGCATAGTTTGAACGTTGCAGAGAAGCTTTCATTGCCAAGAAAATATTTCTATATTGACTTGCTATGAGCTGACATTTTATTGGGAAAAACAAGAAAAACAGGGGCATTATCTTCAGAAGGCCTGAGTTAAATAAACCATATGTTTCCTGAGCAAGGCCTTCTAACCTTTAGAAACTGTTCATCAGATTAGACAGTTGAAATTTGGGGGTGGAGGAGCTGGGATACTAAGCAGGGAGACTAGTGGATGTGGTTCATGCCAACACAAACTCTGTAGCTGGGAGATGAGATGAGGGAGGAGGAGCCAGGAGGAACCCAAGGATCTCAGAAGGCCTCAGGACACAGGGCCTGGGCAGTTTGGGAGGAAGAATGAAGCAGAGGCGCGTTCAACTCATTCAAAAAGAACCCCACCATTTCTCTAAGGGCTGATCCTTTTGCCCGTCTTTCTGTTCGAAGTCTCCGATTGTTGGCTCCATCTCTATTTTTGGACCATCTGTATTATGTGCGGACAAGCAAGGCCCAGACAGGCACTGATGAGGCGTAGAGGGAGTAGGTGTTGTTTCGTAAAAGGATTCGCTGGAGGATCAGTCAAGTCTTACCCTAGACAGAGTGGGCAACCTCCTATGTAGTATGGTCGATGGGGTTTGAGATTTCAGCTCGAGTTCTAGATCTAAGTTATTGTCCAAGAATAAAAAAAGTAGGTATGTACAAACACACACATCTCCTTATCCTCATCCTGTCTTCATATCTGATCACTAACATTATGTTAGACGGTTTAAGTCCTGTAATTGAAGAGATTGAGCCTTGTTTATTAAAAAGAAAAGAAGAACACCTGGAGCTGTTTTCCACGTTCATACACCAGCCATCTTCTATGCTGGCCGGGAAAAAGATTCTTAGGACTCACCAGCCCTCTGGAATCTGAATCTCTGGCTTCGGGTACAGGAAGTTCTATTTTAAAACAGGGCATCAAAGTTTACAGAACTTCTTTAGTAGGCTGTCATAACTCTCAAAACAATTACTTATTTCCCTAAAATTGTAATTTTAAAAATAAACAGGCCGGGCGCGGTGGCTCAAGCCTGTAATCCCTGCACTTTGGGAGGCCGAGGTGGGCGGATCACGAGGTCAGGAGATCGAGACCATCCTGGCTAACACCGTGAAACCCCATCTCTACTAAAAGATACAAAAAACTAGCGGGGCGTGGTGGCGGGCACCTGTAGTCCCAGCTACTCAGGAGGCTGAGGCAGGAGAATGGTGTGAACCCGGGGGGCAGAGCTTGCAGTGAGCCGAGATCGCGCCACTGCACTCCAGCCTGGGGCACAGAGCAAGACTCCGTCTCAAAAAATAATAAAACAAAACAAACAAACAAAAAAAAACCAATATTTATTATTCTGAAAAGATTATGTTTCTCTTAGAAAACTAAGATTACTCCAGTGGGCTGTGATTGCTATTTTCATAGCAGCTCTATCTTAGGTGCTTTTTATGTTTCCTGCAAAGCTTCTGGCACAATTTTAGATAAATGGGGAGACACTTGGGGAGATAGTGAATATTTGGCAAAATAAATGAAGCACGTGCCTTTCCATTTCTCTGTATAACTCTTAACATATCCTCTTACTGGCTCAAAAAGGAGAAAGAAGTAACAGAGTATATCAAATTGATGAGAGAATTACTGCCTAAATCTCATTAGGTGAAATTTCTATTTGATCCGGAATACTCGGTTTTGTTTGTGCTAGCAACATAGCTGACTGCAATTACATGGCTTACACTTAGGCGTCTTCTCTATTAGAAGCAAAAATACAAGTCTCTCTACATCATGTTTCCAGGTCCACAGCTCAAGATCACATGCTCTGGTCACACTAGCAGGTATCAAGTCCTGTTTTAGTAGCAAATACACAAATGAAAGAACTCTTATGCATCCACAGCTATGAAACAAAAGAAGTCTAAGCTCTTACAAGGGGGTCTTCAGATTATTTGACATAAATGTATGTATTAGATTTATTTCTAATTTCCACAGCTGGCATATGTAATGTTTCAACAGTTGTTACTTAAAACAGAGATAGTACTTTAAATATAGTAATACACAAACAAATTAAAGGCTCCTTTTAGTACTAATCTGTTTCATCCTATTAGCCTCCTCTAGGTTGTAAAGCATATCACAGAGTAAAAATGTAAACAAACCAGAGAAGAGAAGAAATGGAGTGGAACACAAATTATGTATTTAAACCAGAAGTGAAAGAGGAAGGAAATTGGAAGGCAATCTGGCAGTATCTATCAAAATTTCAAAAGGGTATTTCCTTTCATACAGCAGTCTCGCCACAAGGAATTTAGGTGAAGGATGTATTTGGAAAAGTACCTTGAGATGTCAGGTGTGTGTGAGACTAGCTGGGCTTATGCTGTGGTAACAAATGGTTCCCCAAATCTTCCGGCTTAGCATGTTCGTTTTATTTATTATGCAAACAGCACAGTACCCCAGGTCAGCAGGAGGCTCTACTCCACAAAGTCACTCAGGGACCTAGGCTGACCAAGCTTCTCTCATCTTTGAGCTGTGCCTTCTAGAACTTGTGGTATCTATAGTCACTATAGCAGGAAAGGAGGAACACATGAAGATCCAGCACCTGTTCTTTTATGTCACCACATCATTCTAGCTACAGCCTATTGCCCTCAACCTATGTGCAAGTGCGGCTGGGAGAAATAGTGGAGCACCTCAATTATCTGATGAGCCCTCCTGTCTCTCCACAAACCAAAATATGTTCATGAAGCAGTATGCAGAAGAGCTTAAAAACCATATTTTGCCTGTAGATGATGGACAAAATACACAGGCATATTATGTGACTTTTTTTTTTTTTTAAAGCAGATCTGAATGTGCTGATGAGGAATGGTCTCCAAGACATATTACTTACCAAAAATACATGGCATAAACCAGTATTTGTGATGCAATCTCTATACTGATCCTTTAGAAACAGTATTTATATGCAAGTGTGTGCATATATCATTTTTCTGAACAGATAGGCAAGACTGATTATGTCAATGCTTACTTTGAGGGATGGAGGAGGGGATGGGAAAGGAAACATAATTTTTAATCAGATAAAGTCATAGTGTTATTTTTATCCATTTTTTTTTTTTTTTTTTTTGAGGCGGAGTCTCTCTCTGTCGCCCAGGCTGGAGTGCAGTGGTGCAATCTCGGCTCACTACAAGCTCCGCCTCCTGGGTTCCCACCATTCTCCTGCCTCAGCCTTCCAAGTAGCTGGGACTACAGGCGCCCGCCACCACGCCTGGCTAATTTTTTGTATTTTTAGTAGGGACGGAGTTTCACCATGTTAGCCAGGATGGTCTCGATCTCCTGACCTTGTGATCCGCCCGCCTCGGCCTCCCAAAGTGCTGGGATTACAGGCTGGGATTACAGGCTTGAGCCACTGCACCCGGCCTTTTATCAACATTTTTTTAAAAAGCTAAAAAGATAAATTTAATAGATTAGATAGTAGATTGTATTATGAAATGCTTGTACATTTTCTCAGGAATGATAATGGCATTGTGGTTATACAAGAGGGTTTCATCTTCTGAGATGCTGAAATGTGGGAAGAAAGTATTGTGAGATCTGAAAATTCTTCAGCCAAAGAATGTGTGTACACGGATGTGTCCACATCCGTATACACATATACACACATACTGATGTACACAGAAACACACACACAGAGCGCACACGTAGGTACCAAGTGCTGATTATTGACTCTATATAGAAGATAGCTGGGAGTTCATTGTTCTTTCAACTTTTCTGTGTATCTGAAAATTTCCAAAGTAAAATACTAGGAAAAATAAAAAGAACCAAAGGGAGAAAAAGCACATCACCTGCAAACAGAAAGCGCCACAGGTCTCCAGTCTCCCTACTTTAGGGCTCTGCAGAGTTCGTAGGTAGACATACTTGCATGTCAGATATCAGATATTGATATCCGAAACCAAGAAACATCACGAACAGGCGGGTGCCGATGGTCTGCAGTAGAAAAGTTTTCCAAAAGGATTTCTGTTTGCTGCTATAAAAAGCTGGGGTGACCTTATAAAGCATTGCCAGACTCTTTAAACTGCCTAACCACTGTCGTAATCATAGTACCTGCTTGGCTGGCCGTGCTGGTTAAAAAATTCTATTGCCATATTTCAAACACTTTTCTGGAATCTGTTCTTAAAGTTAGCGTAATTGAGAATCAAAAACAGTGCACGGGATGAAAAGCCATGTGGCTTTAATCCATGTTCTCGTGGTCCCTGAGGTGGCGGTGACTCAGGGAGAGAGCATGTCCCAGCAGGCCATCTTTAGCAGGTGAGGACTTGGTATGCCACCTTTCCGATGGACAGCTACCTCTCCCCTGTAGTTGACATCTGCAGCACACAAGGCTTTAAGGGCCACACTCGTTGTGTTCCACACAAATGTTAATGCCGCCCACTTTTTCAGCAACTGTTTGCAGCAAAAAAAACCCAGTCCCTGCAGCGTGGCCTCAGTGGGAGGTTCAGAGACCGAACTATCAAGGTATATTTTCCACTGTTTAGCAAAGTACCTGACAGTTTCGGAAATGGAGAATAGTGCTTTCCACCATGCTTAAGGAGACTTTTTTTTTTTTTTTTTTAATAAGTCCACGTGTGACTGCTACACAGAATACGAACTTCTGACACAGGCACTCCTGGAAAATGTTTTTCATCTTTTCCTGACACCCAGCCAACCATGTGGAGGAATAAACTGGTGTAAGTTGAAGTGTAATTAATGCAGTCATTATTTTTATCTGAAATATTTAAGGGAGTTGGTAGGAGACCCTTATCTTTTCTCTCCCCTTTTACAAAGAGGGAAGTTAAGAGGCAGGGCCCTGGGTTTATGCAGGAGGAGCCCTGTGTCTGCTGGTCTGAAATGCTTATGCTGCACGTAGCTTGTAGGTCGCTTTGGCAAACACCCCAGATACTCAGACTTCCTTTTTTTTTCATACTGTTTTTGGGTCCAGTACTAACTACTGTCAGCAGACATAAAGTTCTCTGCAATTCTTTCCTCAGAATGAGCTACCAGAAAACTACCAATTATAGCCAAGAAACAGTCTTTCAAACACACATACACGTTGTAATGTGGGCTGGAAACCAATTGGAAACTTTTTGATTTGCCCTTTAAGGCTGGAGGCAGGCACTTGAGGCAAACTCCTAAGATATCTTGAAGAACAGAACAGCGATTCTAAATTTAGCATCCTAACCAGCCAGTCGGCATATATGTAATGAAAGATTTAGAAGAAAAGAAATTGAACTCCCAGTAACAGAAGATATAGGTGGATGAAAAGGCAGCTACAAATAGACAAACACCTTCCTAAAACAATGCCCCAGGAATTCAGACCTAGAGCGGCTGTAAGCCTTCTTCCCTTCTCGCCTGCATCCAAGATGCCTAATTGCTATTCATGAGGTTTTAAAATTGCTAACTGGACTGTGAGTTCCCTCATAGGAGGAATCCTGTCCTTTGCGTTATAATCTCTAATATTTAGCACACTGCCTGGTAGAGAGTAAGTGCTAAATAAATGATGTTATACGAGTGGACAAATAAATTAATATGTGTGTGTGTGTGTTCATTATATGAAGCTTCTAGACTTATCAATAAGCAAGAATCTGCTTAGGTGTCTCAGGCCTGTCTAATAAAATGATGCTAGCTGAGGATGACTGAAACCAGTGCTGGCTCTGCCTCTCCCCCACGACTCCCTACTAACCTGTGTGTTCGCTGCTGGAAACAGATGAGATTTTTGGATTTGTTGTGTTTTATGAGCTACACTTCAACATTAGATGCATGTGATTGAGCTAAGTCTTAGGAAGTCTCAATGAGTATCCAAGGGAGTCCACATTACAGATGGTTGGCCTACGTCAAGGACCAGCTATGTGATTTGCCTTGGGTCACATGAAGAAACAGCAGTTCGAGACAGAGGTGCCCCAGATTCCACAGGTTCTATGCTTTCTCAGTATGTAAGGGAATCTAAGGTATACTAAGTTATTCATGTAAAACAAAAAAAGTTGGAGTTATGTGTATAGAAACCTCTCTCACATCTTTTTTTGTCATCTTGAACATCACGCAGGTCACTCAGTTGATGAAGAACTAGGAGATCAAATACTTCTAGATCCACTGGGAGATACAGTAAGCTGTGAGCTCTACCTGGAGCATTTTTTTTCCCACTTGATGAATCCTAGAGCTAGAAATTAATTTCTACTACTTTTTTTCTTCCTTTAATGTTGTGTTAATGAAGGCACTGCACAAAAATGATATACCTGAAGAGCATTCTCGGAGTGTTCAATGTAAGATTCTAGTTAATTTTAAGCAATTAGCTTTGAGGAAATTTATCTCCCCTACTGTTCTTGGATGTTTTAAGATAAGAGTCATCATGCCTTTTAAAATACCACACACACACACACACACACACACACACACACACACACACACACGTAATCTCTTTATTAAGCATGAATGGCACTTAGTTAAGAAATAATAGCTCTGTTATCAACTAAAAGATGTTTTTCAATTCTACAGTTCTCTGTCACAGACTATGGAATTAGAGGTGTAAATAATAAAGGAGGGATAAGGATGTGCTCCAGATACCAGCATGAAAAATATTCAACAGGAAGTTAAATTAATCTCGAGTCTACAAGGAAGACAAAGTTAAGTTGGGCTAAGTTAACTGGTGGAAGGGGACCCCGTGACCACCCGACACGTTGCCTGGTTTGTGGTGGGTCTTTATCAGACATTCACGTAGAAGGGTGTAGCAAATGTGCTCGGACCCTGCCTGCAGTGACCTGAAAATGTTTTTAAATAGAGATCAACGATTCCACTTAACAATTAGAGGGAAGGGCTGGCAACACCAGCTCAATCCGTATGAATACACTGCTGGTTCTGAAGTCTTTTTGGATTTTGATTGTAGGGATGGGTGAAGAGCCGCAGAGCCCTGGGCCCCGGGCAGCGGGTTCTTGTCGGAGGCAGTGGGTAGATGGGCATGCGCAGCTAAAAGACAAGGTGGGGCCGTCTGGGCACCACCTCCGCAGACTTCAGAGCTGTGTCTGCAGCACCCTAGCACACAGAGAAGCTTGCATGGAGATACTTTCGTACAGATGAAAATGGTGATGGCTTTTTGCTGCGAATCCTGCAGAAAGCCAAAAGCGACCTTCGGTGTCTTAGAGTCCATCCCTTTCACTTTACAGGTGAGGCTGCTGAGGCACAGAACATAAAAGGATCTGCTGAAGGTCACAGCATGAGTCAGTAGCAGAAATACAGCTAGAAGCCAGGTGCCTCATTCATCCATTTAACACATTTGTTAACTATCCACAACTGGCCAGAAACTGTGCCGCTATAATTAGTATTATTTTCCTTGTGCAGTATGCCTGTGTACCTGGTGTATACCTGGAGGCTTCTTGAGGGGGTTGGTTGTTTTTAAAAATATGGTTGACTTCATATGAAAATTGTTTTAAAGAGATTCCACTAATCAAGTTATCAAAGTATACACATCTTAAGCTGCATGTATCGTTAGCTTTTGGGACACATCTAAAAATGGGTTAACCTACCTGGTTTGCTGTATTTTATTACAAATAAATGCAGCATTTTAGTACCCCCCTCAAATCACTGATGAATGATTCTCTACCTGGAATAATGAATCAGACTGGGAAATACTCTTTTCCATGACAACACTGAAAATTTGCCTTCAAGTAAGTGTATAGTGTAAATACCACAAACAAAATTCAACAATCCATCCAAAGTAAAAACCAAAGCAGTAGCAAATCCAGGCTAGTGTCCTTGGTACTGCAGTAGCTACTGTGTCTCCTGAGCCACCTGAGACCTATTTGCTACCCAATCAAAAAGTAGAGTAATGGTCCTTTTTTTTAACCTACATGAGGAAAGTGAGTTTTACTACTCTGGAGTTTTCTTTTCCTTTTGCTAATTCTTCTCTGGGTTGGGTTCAGAGACTGACACTAAGCTGGACAGTAGTTACCCAGGAAGGAATACTTTATTTTTTCTCATTTCCATTGCGAACCTTTATCCCAGGGTTTGAATGGCCATCTGCTTTGCCAAAAAGGGAGTTGATAACAAGAGAGCTGGCTGCCGGCTGAGGGACACCTGCCTGTGCAGAGCAGTAATGTGCTCACAGCAGGCTGGGCTCACCTTTCAGACAGAATAAAGGGCATCTGGTTATACGCCTTGTGCGGGGAGCTTCTGCATGTGGTTCCTTCTTCCCAGGTGAAAAGAACAAGTGGACAAATCTTGTTTCGTAGCTGAGCTTGGCTTACTCAGAAAACGTGGTCTAAACACAAGGTCCAAACCATGACATTGAGTACTTGGTAATTTATATTGTAATAGGGACCACAAAGTAAAGGTTGAAAATGCATTACTTCACTTTGGTTCTTTTCTTTTGCCCAGACTAATCAGAAATGACCTTGGTACATAGGTTCGAGGGGTCAGCTTGGCCATAAAATTGCATCCATAAACTTGGATCTGCAACTGAAGGCAGATGGGTGCAGCAGGATAAAATCCGGGAATAGATGAAACTATGATTCTAGCATCCACGAAAACCCTGGGTCTCTGGGGATTTTTGTTGCTGTTGATGAAGGGAGGCATTTATTTAACAAACATTTCTCTAGTACAAGTACTATGCTAAGCTGTGTAGATCACTGTGTCCAAACCAGCCTTTCATCATCACCTGGGGACTTTTGAAACATATGGCTTCTTCCACTGACTGGGCTGTGGTCTGGGGCCAGTCAGTCAGACCTGGGAACTCTTCTGGCTTACTTCCTGACTCCAGGGGCCTTTCCCTGTCCTCCCTACCTACCATGTCTCACTCCTATGGCGGGGATTAACCTGAGATACTGTAAAGATCTTAGCACTTAGATCTCAAGGGTGGTGAAGTTCTCTGCTATGGGTGCGACTCTTGGCTGTTTAAAAAGCTACCCAGGAAGTATAATGATCAGTCTTAATACCCAAGACTACAAGATGCCTGAAAAATAATCACACCACTCAGCGTACATAGTTACCTTCCCCAGGAAGGTGACCACTTAGTGTGTTTTAAACTCACAGCTGGCCTCTGGCTTGCCTTCAACCAGTATCACAAAATGTGCTTTCATCCATGTTTTTACAAAAACATTTGACTTTTTCCTTCTCCCTAGGATTATTCTGTTAAGAAAAATGAAGCGATAGACAGCTGCTTTGCTTCTGTGGAAACTAGATCAATTTGGAATTAAGTGTAAGATAAGAGTACACTTCCCTCTTTTCCCTGAGACAGCTAACTTTGTAGGTAACTATTCTGACTGTGTGATTCAGGCGCCACTAGAGAGATTTTCTGTTGAGGATTACTAGGATTTTATACAATTTTATATTATTTTTGAAATGTGAGTTCATGGTTTTATGGGGAATAATGAGCTCACGGCTCTTAGCAAAATTAGTATTTGTGTTATGTGCACATCCCGATTTGAAAAGTGGGCACACAGTCTCCATGGACAGAAGTCTCCGGATTACTGTAATTTTGGGGGAAATAGAGTAAAGGAAGGCAAATTAAAATAACAAACAAAAAAGAAAGAAAAATGAAAAGAAAAGAAAAGAAGAGAAGTACTTTGAAGGCACTTTTTCCATAGGAAAAAAATATTTTATTTTTTTAAGAACAAATTCAGTTTGAAACAGATGTGGAATGTGACTTCACGGATTTCATTTTCGGGGGCTAACTGCAATGTGAAACTAAAGCAGATTTAAAACCTATGACAGGCTATTAAAATAAAACAAAGAAAGAAAAAAATATTTATAACTCAAGCATAATACTGTGTTACTTACAAATTGGACAACGAAATTTTAAATAAATATTCATGGTACATAATTACGGCACAAATATGCAGCAATTTGGCAACCTTTTATACCATTTTTTCCTCATTACAGTGCAAAGGGGAATGACA
The DNA here is from genome assembly GCF_024542745.1 of Macaca thibetana thibetana. NCBI lineage: Eukaryota > Metazoa > Chordata > Mammalia > Primates > Cercopithecidae > Macaca > Macaca thibetana. Next base: position 86,156,134 of record NC_065594.1, read on the forward strand.
CTGCCGTTAAACAAGCTGTAGCTAAATACATTGCAAAATTCAGATTTTATACAAAACATCTTGCTTAGACTTTATAAAAAACCAACATTGCTCTATGTACACAATCTGGGTAAGAAAAGCCATTTCTGTCTTGTTTTCATGTGTATTTTTATTAAAAAGGTGAATAAGGCTACTGTAACACCCCAAATCCATAGACAGTAAAATCTGAACCTATTTACAGCATCTTCACTTAAACATGATGGTGCAAATTCCAAAGTCGGGTGACAGGGACGATCATACAAGCAAGGCATTTACAGTAACTTTCCAAAGCTAAACCAACTTCAAATAAAGGGACAGTTGGTAGATTGTCATATTCTGCACCAGACACAAAACAGACGCACAGAACACTTTTCAATTGGTTGCAGGGAACTCTTTTATCAATTCATCTGATTTTTCACAGTTTAGTATAGAACCAAAACGTAGCCAACTGATGATACATACATTTGATTTCATTAAAATCAGACTATTTCCCATTTTTCCCCTTCTTGCCCCTCTCCCCCATCCTAAAAGTAACTTCTGATGGCTTACAAGAAACTCTTGTACAAATGCACAGAAAGGAGAGGTTGGGGTGATGGAAAGAATTACATATGTACTGTGGCTGGTTACCACGGCAACCTTCCACAGAAATATGATATAGATATATATAATATATATTGTAGATATATATTATACATATATGTACACATGTATACCACACACCCACTCACACATACACACACGCACTTTGGACCAACATCATTTCCAGGTTCAGGAAATAGGGGATCATAATTTCCGTGACAACTCATTTTTGCAGGTACTCACTGGAGGTCTGAGAACCTTCAAATGCTGTCGCTACATTTTTTTCCCTTCCAATTCAGAAAGCAAAGTGTTACCATAGTAACAGGACTATGTTAAAGATGTCTATTTTGCATAGCACATAAAAAGTAGGTTTCCTGTTTACTCTTCTTGTTTCCCAGAAGGGAGGGGGTGCGGGGGAGGACAGGAGCAGGGAGCCAGAGCTAAATTGTCACCTGAAGCCCCCGGTGTGACCTGCTGGATTCTAGAGAACACTTCAGCCCACAAGGCAAGGGAAAACCCAACGCAGAAAATAAATGCCGGAACATCTTGTCATTGTTAAATGTATGATGCAGTCACATCGACTTCCTGGTGTGTGGGGCTTGTACTTCCTAGTCTACGGTTCCGTGAGATGCCTTCGGAGGACTTGGTTATTTTTGTATTTGCTCTCATTATTGTTCTTTTTGGAATGATGTTGTTTTTCCCAGAAGTAACTGTCCAATTTGTTTTTGTAAGCACTGAGCATTGGGACCACTTAATTACCACAAATGAATTTCACATCTTCCGGTGTGTACTGTGTGCAACCTTAAAATATATATTAGTAAAAATCTTTCATTTTATATCCCTTGTGTTCTATAGACCTATTATAAATACATCCTATCTTCCTTCTCCCCCTGGACATCATCATTTATTTCCGTCTTAAGGACCCTAAGAGGTTTGCCGTATGTGCTTCACCTTGACACAGAGCACCTGGCGCTGCAGCCTCCATCAGTACCGGCCCTGCAGCCCTGGCACCCAGACAGCACCGCCATAAACCAAAGTGTCGTAAGGCTCAATCCGGAGGGGAAGGGGGGCCCTGGGGGGAGGGGGATCTGACCTACCTTTTATAGATGAGAATTCTTTAATAACGACAATGATGATGGAATTACAGCCTGTTTGACCTTTGGCTTTTCAACTTTTAGGTCAGATTTGGCTCTCTGCTATTCTCCTAAATGCTTTCCCTGTGTTTAATAAAAATGTGATAAGTATAGCAGCTGAGTCTGCTTAAAAAATCATCCAAAGCAGACCGACTCTCCTACAGCTCGGAGCTGTGTATCTTATTGCCAGTACCACAACAGTCCTGCCCGAATATATCATCAGCGGCCTACTTTCTCCCTTCCCTCCAAGCCTGTTCCTTTCCCAACAATACCCGTCTTTGTTCCCCAGAATGAAGAGGGGCTTTTCTTCCTGCACTTCGCTATTTGATAACAGCGAGCGCCTCCCCGTACACTGGAATCCACTGTGTGTGCTGTCGTGTCTCCTACTTGCCTCTTAAATCTCAGCAAAACCAAAGTGCTGTGCTACCTAATTGCTTTTTTCTTTTTTCCTTTCCAACTTTCTGTTTCAGAGGCAGCAGCAGTGAGCTGCAATTGCAGCCAGCCCTTTCCCCAGCCCCACCCGCTTCTACCAACTCCTAGCCTTCCTCCCAGACAGCCTAGCATCTGGCTAAAGGGCACCTTGTTAGCAAACACAATTTCTATGAACGGATTTACCCATGGACTGAAGCTGTTGTTGCCAACGGCTGGAGGAGGGGACTCCAGACACGAGTGTTCCATTAGTGATACAGATGTGGAGTGGAGGTCTCAGGTGAGGTGCTGCAGAGCCCTGGGTAACAGAACGAGTGAGAGACAGTGAGGACTAAACGCTAGAGATCTTTGCAAACCTTAACTAGCCCGAGGTCCGTGTCACAAGTCCGATATGCACTGCGGGGGGAGACGCACCCCAGGCAGAAGCCGGCCCTTCCAGGCGTGGCGTCCTGGGGCACCTGCCAGGATGCTCACAGCCCTCTCGTCCACAAACCACCGTCTTCTCTTGGCTTCCGCAGAGGCCTGAGTGACCGCAGCACATGGCTTTGGGGAGGAGACGTGGGACGCGGCACAGCAGTCCGAATGGGGCCTTCTGCACAGTCTTCCAGCCTCCAGGGAGCGTGCGCGTGTTCACCAAGGCCGAGTGCTACAAGACTAGGTAAGCTGTCCAGCGCGACGGGCTCTTCCGAAGAGTGTCCCTCTCCCCCGGTGCTGTGCTTCAGTCAGTTCTCCAGCACGCGGGCTCTCAAACCCTCAAGGGAGGCATCGGGACAGTAGGTGTCCTCTGGGAAAGCACAGGTACTGCCAGGGCCCCTCTCAGACCTTGTAGTATATGTTCGCCGGGCTCTGCGGGGGCATCTCCTGCACGATGTACACCGGGTGCCCGTAGTCCCCGCTGACCTTCTCGTAGTGAGGGCAGAAGACGCTGTCCGCAGTCCTTAGCGGGATGATAATGTCACTGGGCTCCGAGCCGTTGTTGTTGCCGCTGCGCTTGGGCGTGGCCAGCGTGCTGAGCGACAGCGTGGTCGTGTGCTGCGGCGAGTGCTTCCTGTGTCTCCTCCGGTACTTCAGCAAGAGGACCACCAGCGTGATGATGATGACGATGAAGATGATGCATCCTGAAGCAATCCCTGCGAATAAGGCCACTTCGGAACCGAGGATGTTGTTCCCCGAATGTCCAGCGCTGTTGCCGTCTGTGCTAGAACCTGCAGACGCGGGGAGAGAAAAGGTCAGAGATGGTTACTGCTGTCCCGGTGCTGATGGACTGCTTTTATGACCCTTAAAAATGTGACAAATAAGCCAGGCTTATTACTAACTAGAAGCTGGACTTTGCCTCGCCAATACCCCGTCTACGAGCTCTAGGGGGGACTTTCCTACCCTCCCAAGCCACAGGGTTTCCTTTGTATCATTATCCAGCAAGAGCACAGACTGTCGGTGCCAGCCAGCCCTTGATCTTGCTTCATCCTCTAACCCGTGTTAACCAGCCTGGGGCAGCGGCAGCGAAGAAAAAGGGAAGTGGCCAATTCTCCAGGTCAGCGGTGAGCGCTCATGTGGTATTGCTCTTCCGCCTCCTTTGAGAAAGGGTGTTTCATGCGATACTTCAAAGGTCCTGCCTTCTAAAGAAGAGCCCGGCCTCCTGGCAGAACAGCTCGGGAACGCGGAAGGAGTGAGGGGGCCTGGGAAAATGTTCGGCTCGTAACTCGTCTGTATTATTTGATTTACACTTAAAATATATTTGGAAGGCAGCAGAAACTCTCACACTGAACAGACTGCCAGCCCAAATGGTAAGCACTAAAAAATTGCCTGGCATCATTATATTATCCATTTATCAGTTTGTCACAAGAATTTGACACATCTTGTCACTGAAAGTTAGAAATAACAACTTCCCTCCTTGACTCTTGGAAAGAGATGGCATATTGCTGCAGATGATAAAGTCGCACAACTACCAACCAAGCACACAGATCCCTAATACAAAACTGCTGATGTCTGCTCAACAGCTGCTCTATCAAACATTCATTAGCATGGCAACAAATACAGAGCTATTTGTTCCAAGACTGTTAAGAAAATGAAGGTCAATGACGGACAATTTTATCTGGTATTCTACGCTTCTGTCAGGGACCTGTTTAATATTTTCTTTTACATGGCAAATGTGAAACAAAATAACGATAACCACCTGAAAAAATACTATTATGCAATATTTAAAAATGTTAGCATTTAAAATTTAGAAGAGGATCAATTAGGCCCTCTGTGGATTAGATATAATTAGAGGAGGGATTAGCACATTAATTACATATACATTAATATCAGCTTTAAGCTGGCATTGACAACCAGCTTGATAAAATGTCAGCCAATGAAACCTTTGGCCTGACAGAGTAGTTCTAATAACTGGCACTTACAGCTCATGAATTCTACTCTTTTGAATGTATGACTTTCATTGGAATGAGTTATTTTGTTCTTATTGAGTGTAATTAATAATGACTCACTGACAGCAAAGATTCCTGATCACTGTAACTACCAGCTAATCCTAACTGGTTAGAAGTCCTTAGACTCTGCTCTACCTTTTAAGATACTACTGAGAATGTGGGCCCCTCCATACACACAGATCATGCTGTTATACCTGGATTTGGTTTTACAAAGGGACTTGTTGTCGAACTTCTTCCGTTTGTACCAGGTTCTAGTTCTGGACGTCTTGTTGGATCTTTATTCCTGGTTGATCCAGCAGAACCTGCAGCTACATGAAAAACAAATGATTAATTACGGCACAGACATCTGACAATATCTAGCTTTAGGAGCTGCATATATATTTCAACAGGCATGAATAGCAATGAACATAAGAGTGTTTATGCAAAGTACTGTGAAATACAAGAATATAATTTTTCTTTTAAAACAAAATGGTTATACTAGTTATTTCAGAGGTTTAGATCGTGAGGCCATCTGTGGAAACTATAGGGATTCTTGCATTTGGCAGGCAAAGCATTGCAGATGACATTTCAATTTAACTGAGCAAGTTGATTGACTACTATACCAATTTTTAATTAGAAGAATTATTTCTTTCTGTGCAATAGGTTATCTACACTGGAAAAGTCACAATGAACAAAACTCTTCTGTAGTCAAGATTCAGAAATGAGCAAAACTGCACAAGCTTTTAGTTTTCATTCTGGATATTTTGATTTTGAACCAAAGTGTTTTGCTTTTTAAAAAGAAATATCTATCTATCTATCTATCTATCTATCTATCTATCTATCTATCTATCTATCTATCTATGGCAATAGACATTCTACCTTGCTGACCTCAACTCTTAGAGAGATCTCCAATAAAAGCTTAGTACATTGACTTGAGGAAATCTGCCAGTGGCTCAAAGTGCAGAAGGGTTTGCTTTGAAAACTAAAGAGAAGAGCGAATGAAGGTGGGCGTCAGCAACACTAGCACCACACTAGCTGGGGGCAACACCAGGTCACAGTGGCGTCATGAAGCAGCAGATGGTCTTTACCTTGTCCAACTTTCATGAGGATCTTCATGGCTCTTGTCTGGCACACCCCTCCCTCCTGGTTATCCAGGCCCTCCAAAGACCCATTTGATGTAGCTGATTAAAAATAAAATGGACAAAACAAAAAAATAAAGAAAAATCAGGAAATCAATAAGCCAAGTTTACATGAACATGAAATGTCTGAAAACAATTTGAAAAATAAGAATTCACTCTTAGTCACAAGTTTTCTGAAAGTATGGGGATGCTGAAAGCCAAAAAGAAAAAGAAAAAGAAATAAAGAGAAATGGATATTGGAAACACTGCCGCATGTATGCTATCTGACTCCAAATTTATTTAGGCACTTTCTCCTTCCTTCACAAATGACTGATTTAATGTTAGTCTATAAATAAAAGGGATGGCATCTTTCAAAAAGTCTATGGACTCTTTTGGGGCCAAACTCAGAAGAGCAAAATAGTTAATGCAGCCATTTCCAAACGTGGTAATCATCCCCCCACACCTGCTTCCTCCACTGCAGATTTCCTGCTTCAAGAACAATTAGCTTGACGCTCTGTTTGTCAAGCATCCAAGTTCTGTAAACACTAGACCAGGAGCCTCCCACAACCCTTGTCTTCTTTCTTCAGCCTTATACATGCTTAAGAAGTATACCAGAATTCAGGTCTTCAAAATCTCCCTTTTCCTCCATCATTTTGTAAATCAGAAGAACACACGTGTTATTACTGCCAATGTCAACCTCAGTCAACCTCTTCAACCAAACTACGTGTTGCAGGAAAACTCTGGCTGAATAGAGGGTTCACACACATGCCCACCACTCGTTCTGGGTCCGGTGCAGCCCTGAGAGAAAGTGGGGACTTTTATCAGCCACTTGCTGGTGTTCACCAACTCCACCTCGGCAGTAAGGAGTGGAAGGAAGGACAGAATCATTTTACCATTTTCAGCATTTTCTTTTTCAACAGCCTATGCTCTATTTAAACACATCCTTGTTCTGTCTCTTTAGACCAGCGAGGTCTCTGAATAGCTTTGTAACTCAAGCTGTACAGAGATAGGCTGCCAGGTACTTTAATGAGACACAGGCTTTGAATTACAGTTCAAGTTCCAGGAGAGAAAAGAAGGTGGAGAGTGCTAGACGTTTTCATTCCCCTAAAGTTCAAGGGGCAAGGAGCAAAAGTGTTTCATATACATTTCTGCAATTTAAATCCATTTTCTACCTGATTATCGAAGTCTTGTCTTGTAACATTGTACTTTGCAAGGACTGAAAAAAGGATTGTTTTTCTGGTAAAAATAAATCCCAAAGACATTCTTCTAATGGGATTGTTTGTTTTCCAAATAGTGGGTCAGCAAACAAGTTCTGTATGCATTTATAGGAGAAATAGGCATTCCATGGAAATTATATTAACTACAAAACTAAGGCACTTATTTACTTGTCTTCTGGTCTTGAACTACTTTTACTTTCACTGTTTTCCTCAAAACAAAGGCTGCCCCTTCTGTGCATACATGTCACTGTGCTTCTCTGAGTGCTTGCTTAACCTTTACAGTCTCACAGTCGCATCTCATTCTTCTGTAACTGTGGATAAATTTTTGCTGGGAAACTGAGCAATAATTGCCATAATAATAATGGTCTTGGAAGGGTAGTAAGAAGCAGACGGTATCTGTTTGTAGATACAAACATTGTAGACTATTAAGAAACTGCTCAGCAGACAGCTTGAAAAAAATACCTAAAAATTTTGTACACTTCTGTGAATCTAAAAAAGGTCTTTTTTTCAGTTTTTTTTTTTTTTAATTATTTAATGTGACTATTAAAAATTTTTTTTATTGTACTTTAAGTTCTAGGGTACATGTGCACAATGTGCAGGTTTGTTACATATGTATACATGTGCCATGCTGGTATGCTGCACCTGTTAACTCATCATTTACATTAGGTGTATCTCCTAATACTAGCCCTCCCCCGTCCCCCACCCCATGACAGGCCCTGGTGTGTGATTTTTTTTCAGTTCTTCATTCTGCTCTTTCCCTTTTCCCTCCTCCAAATATGTGCCTAAATTTCAAAGTATCCTTTCCTCCCAAAGGCTTCAAACTGTGAGTTTCTATGAGCAGACCCTATTTCTGGACCATTTCAGAGCAGTGCCATATCTTCAATTAATTGTTGAGAATTTTCCTGTTTGATTTTTCTAACAAATTAGGATGTGTCTGCATATACAGAAAAGTGAAAAGCTGATGTCTGTATTTGGCTGATAGTTTAAAATGTTTGGTTTACTTAATTCAAGTGGAATCCCAATGTTTTTAAATGCACATGCACATAAATGAACCTACATGCAAAAGTGCACTCAAACTCAAAGTTAAATGACTTACTTTTTGTTGCTGAAAGTTTCAACACTAAGCTGAAAAATGACATAATGAGATCTGAAGGGCAGTGCACAGAAAGAAAGGGGAGGAATATACATTTATTTATTTTAATCTTAAGGGGAAAAGACAGTCAAAGATTCAGATCCAAAAGAAAAACAATTAAATGAATATCATGAAGAGAAAGACATGCACAGTAGAGCAGAGTTAATTGTAAATAGAATTGAGAACTGCATCTGCAGAGGGAGAAACTACTGATGACTTCTACTTCGTCAAACTGGAAGCACAAGAGATGAACATTATTTGACTTTTTTTCTTTTAATTTCTAGGTCAGTGCCTTTTCTGAATATCAATGCTTTTGTGTGGAGCTCCCTAGGTCTACCCAAAATGCTGTCTTGACAACCACAAATGTAAAATCTCTAGAGTATTAAAATTCAATTGGAATCTATAATTTAACATCCACAGACTATAAGACAGTAGGAGGAAGGCTATGTTGCATAAGAATGAAAGCGCTTTGCACCTTTAAGAGTGAAAACTTTTTTATTTCTTGGTTTAAAAAAAAAGTGTGGGGGGAAGAGGGAAACTTTCAAGTCTTAGAGTTGGATAAGGAAAAATCTACAGATGCTGCTTTTGTAGGTTCTTCTGAAGCCCCAGGCTACTGCTTGTTTGGGGGAGGGTGCTTGCAGGGTGGTGAGCAGAAGTGGGCTGAACAGTCTGAGCCAGGACGGTTTTTCAGCTATATTCAGGATTTTACTTCTTTTCCTTTTAAGTCAACTTGTGACTTGCAAAGGTTACTGAAAGATATTGAAAAATTCACTACTAACATTAAATTAACATCCCAAATGCTTGGTTGCTTATAAAGGGGCACTGAAAATACTGTTACACGTTCCACCAGGGAAGATTTTTGCCATAAGTTAGAAATGATCTAAGTTGTCATGAATAACCCTGTTTTAATTCAGTTAGTACGTGGGTACTAACTGAAACTCCAGGAGGTAAACTTTACAAGTATAACATAATTCAAAACGACTTCAGTCTATTTTATACTTGATGTAAGTATAACTTCCCATAGTGAAAATCACCTTTCTTCTCCCCTGCTACATCCTCATCACGGAATGTAATTCTTATGCCAAGCTTCCAAACCCCTCTCCTTGAACAGTGACACAGCTTCAAAAAAAGTCTCCTAACCCAATTGTACCTCCTTCCTGGCAGCGAACTCTGAAATAAAACCACAAGATTAATATTCTGATTTCTCCTGCAATAGTCACCAAGAAGCTTTGAAAGGCTTAGTGGCTGATTTTGAAAAACAACAAGAAAATGCTAATGCTTGGAAATAAAAAAAAAAAAATCTATTTCCATTTCAGGAGACAATTTTGCAATTATTTTCATTGTTCATTTGAATGTACTAGGAATTTTTAACTTAGAGAAAGAGTGAAAATAAATTGTTAGTTCATTATACTTAAGTTTTTCTTTGTATCTTTCTATCAGCATGATCTAATGCAGCCACAATCATAGTATTGCTAAATAGATGAAATTACATTTAATCATTCAGAGACAGAAAAAGTAACACTGTTACAACTAAGCTTTTAGTGCCCAGATATTTTTTCCCCCTTGGCTCAGTAGACTTTATACATTTAAAAATTACTAGAAAAGTTTCTCTATCCAGTTGGAAAATAGGCTTAATAAAGATACATGGGCATTTTACAGCCTGCTTTTAAAAGCTTTTGCTTCAGCAGTCTAATTGCATGTAGTAAGTATACAGAAGTCACTACATTGTTCCCCCCAGGGCCTAATTTCCAGTGGGCAGAGATTACTGCTCAGCCATAAAAGTTCCCTGTGTTCACATCGTCTAAAAGTTCCCTGAGTTCACATTGTCTAAAAGTTCCCTGAGTTCACATCGTCTAAGTTCAGGAGCACATCTGAAACCACACAGCCGCCATCTGCGGTTTGCCATCTATTTGCACCTACAGTTCTTAGTCACTGGGAAGAGTATACTGGTTATCTGAGTAGGAAAAAAAAGAGAACCAGTGAGTAACTATAAAGCAGACTCGAAGGGCAAGAATATTTCTGGCTGTGCTGTTCAGCCCATCCCCGCGAAGAGGAAGTAGTACTCCATTTTCACATGTCTTCATCTGATGTTCACTGCTCCGCTCCCAGGAGGCTAAGCTCCAGCCCCACATCTTGGCTGTGTTTAGTCCACCACATTGCTAAGCGTGTGCTAATCAGATGGGCAGTCAAACTTCTGGATTTGTGCCGATACATGGGTCTCACTGGCACAGAGATTCGAAACAGGGGAAGCACAAAAAAATCCTACAGAATAATGGTATCACAGTTCTTACGGAAAGAATGAAGCACGAAGAAATATAAACCCTACGGAGGGTATTTCAAATTATTTAAAAATGTACTGTATTTGTATAGGGCCGGGATGGAGTAGAGGGCTGATGGACACTTGAAAGCAAGTACTTGTATCAACTCCATTGAAGAAGTCCACCAGAGAGACATAATAAGCATCCAGGGTCATGAAAACCACAGTCGTAAGAATAAAAATGTTGCCCTTACATACAGCTGTACTGGACACAACTCACTCTCATGTGACCACGAAACAAGCAGCATTTTATGAACATTCTCTGTCAGTATCTATGGGAGCTATTCTTTTCCAGCATGTTCTCACATGCTAGCCTTGCTAATTTGGATTTCTTAGGCTAGTCTTCCTACACATCAGTTTCTGTAAGCTCGACATAGACTTCTGAAGATCGGAAGACTGTTATCTTGGCAAACTGAGGAACTAAAAAAAGCATAATCCAGTAACAACATGGAAAGCAAAGCCGTGACTTTAAAATAAACATAAACACAACAATATACCAAACTACATTACTGTTTTCTTCTACCACAGGGATATCAAATCTGAGTGTCCAAAAAAAAAAAAAAAAAGGTAAGTTGAAAAATAAGAAGGTTGATAAAAAAAAAAAAAATTAATGTGAATATACAACCCAGGAAGCTAAGATTTACCTACTTAACACCCTGACATCAATTCAAACTATGTACTCTAGAAACAAGAATTCAATTTCTGAAACTCAAATTAATGTAGTTGAATGCCTTGAGTTTCACAGTTATCTTTTAAGATGCTAACTTAGAAGAAAAGTTCTAAACATGGAAATGATAATGTTCACTGAATGCCAAAAATAAATGACTGTTTCTTTAAAGTTAATTAATAAAATCTTCTGAAACAGAAACATCTATTTAATTTGCCAAAAGGAAAAAGACAATTTTATTCATTTTTTTCTAACTTCTTCCTTTTATGTGTTTTTCACTGTGGCTTTAAAATGAGAAAAATGAGAAATATAATCATGTCTTTCCAAGGGCCTCATTATTTTTGTTTAGCTTAATATATTTAACAAATTCAGCATTACTTCAAATCACATAGCCCTTCATCCTGTAATACCAAATTTGCCTTATCTTAGAGCAAAAGTTTTATGTGGTATACTTCCCTAAATGGCCTCACTTGAAGAAAGAAAAACACAGAAGAATTTATTTTCAAAAAGAAAATTATATTTAGCAAAGTTAATTTAAACAAAACAAGCTCTCTACTTGATGAGACCGTTCTCACTGACATTTGATTATGCATGCAGGGAGCCACAGCTAAAACACTGTATAAACTATCAGTGATTGTAGGATGTGTGAGGTTTTCACCCGTGAAAACATTGTTCAATATGATAGGAAGAATCACTTGAATTAATACCATATTGCTATGGTTGTGTTTTGAAAATTTAAAGCAGTAAATCATGCATTAAGAAGTAATAACTGGCTTAGCTTCAGCGACTTTTCTATGCAACACAATTAATTAGTTTTCTGCACTAAACAGAATAATTTGGAAAAAGTAGATTCTAAAATTGAGTCACAATTTAGACCTCCCCTCCTGTTTGCCAGCATTGAAATATAACTGAAGATGCTATCAAGTACAAATGGATGCTCTTAAAGAAAATGGTACAGTCTTATTTCCTTACTTTCAAATATTCATGATGAACAATAATAGGATATTCTACCCAGAGCTCAGAAATAAGAGTGTTAAAAATGGAACAACTTTGAAGCAGTTTGGTAAGTTGTTTTTGTTTACATGTGCACTTAAAAGGTTTTGATGACATATATTACTTAATTACTTCTACTTGGGAAGAGAAAGGATACCAGCATACAGAACTGAGTTTGCAGGTGCCATCATGCTATGTGAGGCTTGGACACTGAGGGAGGAGGTCAATCTACTGAGAGTACAGTCACAAAATAAAGCAATAAACACCATATCTAGAACAGGAGAAATTATATCACAGCTTTCGCATAAAGCCTTTTAACCATTAAAAACCGTACGAATGTCAAGTAACACTCAGTGAAGACATTCAGGGCCATAGGTATCTTTGACAATACAGACCTGGAAAGCTACTGGCTATAGACACTCAGAGTGAAAAGGTGGAAGAGCAGAAAGCAGTGATGGCAGGTGCACATGTGTGCATGTCCACGTGTGTGCGTGCAAGCACGTGTACACATAGGGGGTATAGATCAAGAAAACATACCCTCCAGGCTCAGTGATGTACACTGACACTTTTCTGAGAAAGACCAGACAGTACTGGCAATAAACGTCACTTCCCCCAACCCTTGACTTTTTTTTGTTTTGCTAGAGACATGTCTAACCACATAAGATTATTTATGGAGTTGTTTCCCCTCAAAATATTGCTTGGAACACCTTGGTGTCTTGGTTTTTAATAAATTCTGTTGAGGAAAAACATCACTTTCTAAGTCTAAGATCTTATTGTTAAAAGTTATGACGATTTACGCAGGTGGAATCTCTCAGTTAAGAAAAAAATTTCAAAATAAAAAACGAAAAAAACAGGCTTTTCTTCTAGTATAATTTAAGGGACTGTTTCTTATTGCCACAGTAATTCAGAAAAACTTAACATAGTGGGAACATAAGAGTCAATGGTAAAGAATAAATAACTTCACATAGAAGAGCCAGCCTTAGACACACCTGAACATGTGTCTTGAGCTAGGGAATCTGGGGATGGCCAATGTGGAGAGTCATTCCTTGTCTAGGAGGCACATCTGAGCCCTCAGCCCATCCTGTGGAACATGGGCTGTACAGGGACTCGAGGTCCTAAGTTCTGGATTAAATGAAGGTTGCCAGGTGGAAGTCATTAGTGGGATGGTTTTAAGTGGAAATGCTATAGATAACTACAAGCCGTTTGCAAGCAGTTGCAGTTTTCCTGCCCAGCTCACTGCCACAGGGCCATGCGGATATCCTGTCCAGCCCATTGCCACTGGACTCTCTCTCTCTCCTGTGTACAAGCCCCCAGTAAAACCCCATGTCTTGGGAAAAAAAAAAAAAAAAAAAAAAGGTCAGCTTTAATATGCTTAATATGGGCCAAAATCTACTAAGACAGAGGAATTGTGTTTTAAAAATAGGTGGCCAGATGACCACTTCAATAGTAATGACTAAGCTCACATTTTTAAAGAAAAGAATAATGCAAGAGTTCTAAAGATAAAAACATAATTCCCTATTGTCTATATTAGCTATACTTAAGCATCAGATTTTTTTTTTTTTTTTTTTTTGAGACAGAGTCTCACTCTGTCGCCCAGGCTGGAGTGCAGTGGCCGGATCTCAGCTCACTGCAAGCTCCGCCTCCCGGGTTTACGCCATTCTCCTGCCTCAGCCTCCCAAGTAGCTGGGACTACAGGCGCCCGCCACCTCGCCCGGCTAGTTTTTTGTATTCTTTTTAGTAGAGATGGGGTTTCACCGTGTTAGCCAGGATGGTCTCGATCTCCTGACCTCGTGATCCGCCCGTTTCGGCCTCCCAAAGTGCTGGGATTACAGGCTTGAGCCACCGCGCCCGGCCAAGCATCAGATTTTTAAAAATGAAACTTCCCAGAGAAGGGATAGTAATAATATCTAATGAAAATATTTGCGACCACGAAGAAGCATGTGTTTGAGTGAATTATTTCCAGCACATAATCCAGTGCCTACTCTCAGGATTTTGACAGTCTCGACCCTTAAAATTTCCTTGCCAAAATACGAAAAGGTCGAGCTAGGAAAGGGTCAGAGTAAAAAGCTCATGGTGGGGAGGGTGCACATCCCACAACCCTCTAGCTCATTCTACTGTCACTAATTGCATGCAATGATATTAATGACCCAGTAATTGCAAGACGAGTGGCACTGAAGTGGAAAACACCCATGGGAGGCAGAGTTCATCTCTAGGCAGTGGGACTTCACCAGCGACCGAATTAATGTCTGCTGACAGTTTAGAATATAACACTGCCGAGGAGAAAACGCACCACTCTCATGGCATCACAGCTTAGATGGACATGTTGTTTGCTTGGACCATTTAGAGACCAGCAGTAATCCCAATCAGGTGCCCCTGTCTAAATTTGCCCTACACATGAACCTTATTCCGTCCAGGGGACATGTTCTATACTCTAAGAATCCAGAGCAATTTCCCATGTTTGCTTCATCTCCTGTTTAACATCAGGAACAACAAAACGGGCTACTTCACCAATGCAAAAAGCCCCTTGCAAAGAAGAACTGTCACCCAGCCTGGCTCCTCTGTAATGAGATCAATTACCCTCCAGCTTGAGGGTCTGCCAATCCATCGGTCCGTCTATCCAGCCAGCCAGCCAGTCAGCGAAACTGTTGCACTTGTAATTGGCTAAGGCAATTTGAAGTCTCATACCACCTCTACTTGTATGTTTGAGAGATTTTTATTTTTAATAACTATATTATGTAGCAATTTTCTACTGAGGGGCTCAAAGTACTTGCTAACACAAAAACACAAAACAGTACAGACTTACTGAAAAAATGGAATTAAGAGTATGTCTAAAAAAAAAGAAAATTCATAAGAGCTAACAAATTGCCATCATAACCACCTTTTCCCCATGGCCTTCCTTTCCTAGTACCCTATAGGATTTTTAGTTGAACTTTGGGGGCAGATGATTGCAAGCTGGTTATATGTTACACAATATATGACAAAGCGTCAGTACCAAAATGTCTGACACAAGCAGCGAGTCCATCCTTTATAGTTCATGAGCTTCTCTGCTGTTGCTGTGCATGCAACATGTGTGTACATATAGTCCGCTGTCTCTGCATATGTGTTATGTATGCTTGCATACTATCTTTACTATTGCTACATGTGCACTTAGATGTTTGGACCCAGGAGGCACTGCTGTAAACTAACAATGCTGGCCGAAGGGTCCAGCGACCCTGGATTGAGTTTTGTTTCTGACATTTGATGGCCAACGGAATTGTACTAAGCTACTCACACTCTCTAAGTTTCAGCTTTCTCACAGTGATAAAAATTGCTCTGAGACCTGTGTCTCTAGACTTCAAAGTGAGACAAGAGTATGTGAAGGCCACAACACTTCCCTAAGTGATCAAACACCCAGCCTGAGATTTTTGAAACTTCAGGAACAAATGTGACTCTTAAGAACTCTATATTTGTTTGTCTGTGCGTCTTGGCTATTTTCGTGTTTTATTTTGCTTTAAAGTTTTATCTTCTGGATGAATGTTTAAAGGTTACTAAAAAAGAAGCCTGTCCTCTTTCATACTTGTACTAGGTCTCCAGTATTGTCCAATTATTTATAAATCCCAGTGAATCTTGAAAAAGCCATAAACGCAGGTGCCAAAGATACCAAGATATATTTTATGAAATAATGAAGGCAGTTTTATTCTGAGCCATTCCTAAATAATTCTTGCTGTCATGATGGCTTAGGTGATGTCATGTAATGTGAACAGAGTCTCCATCCACAACAGCTTCTTCTTACACACTGAGCCATATGGGACCGACATTCCCATGGTCATGACTCCATCATACCTGAGAGCCAGAAGTTTCTCAGTGCAATCTCAAGTTAAGCAGAAGCTGAGACTTTAATCCCTAAGTGTAAAGAATTTATCTTTATTCATATTAAATTCAATAAGGAGCCTCACTGAAACACACTGAGAAAACCTTTAATACAGCCAGAAAAGGAGTTCACATGATGTTAAGAAATAACAGAAACAACGCTTCTAATTATCAGACTAATGGACTGATCTACTTTCCCGGCTAGCCTCAGTGATAACGCAACCCTGACACATTTTCTTCTCTGGAAGACGATTTATACCACATTAGGATGCTGCTAAAATTATCAATAAAGATACACTCCTTTCTTTGTATAACAGGGAACTGAGAAAAAGTCCTGGCAAGGCTGGTGACATGGAAATTGGGAAAAATGATTGTATGTATCTGAAGACTCCTCCTCTGTCTGTCTCTTTTGGGTCTTACAAAGGATCTGCTAACAAGCTTGGGCAATTCCATGAACAAAAAGATACATAAATGCATGTTTCTTGGTAAAGGAAGCTCAAGGACAAAAGAGCTTTTATAACACTCAAAGACGACAGAGAGAAGATCTTATAATTAAGTTATGCAGCATGACTGAAACGTGCAAACTCTCTGGAGTTCCATTTTATGGATGGACGTCAAATCAGCCAAGCTTTTGGGTCCCATCCTCTCCAGCCTGCAGCCGAGCACAGTTCTGCCTCTAGCCTGCAGCCTCATACTTCCTCCCCTGCTCCAAAGTTAACTCTTAGTTATATGCATTTGGTGTCAAGGGTGGAAGTAATAAGCATGTTATATATCCCACTCCATCTGGAGTCCCATCAACCCTGTGAAGCAGGTGCTGTCATTATTCCTACTTTACAGATGAAGAGACTGAGGCAGAGGGGGGTTAAGTTACTTGTCAAAGGGCACTCAGGAACTCGGGGTTTCCAGATCCCAGACTCTCAACCTAAGATGTTGATCTGTTTCTCTTGGACAGGGGGAGGGTGGTGGTGGTGCTGTATCCCTCAAGAACCCAAATGCACAGTCTCTGGCAACATTCTGATGAATATCCTATTACAAAGATGACAGCTATAGGTTAAAAATAAAAATGTGTTTAAATGCTTGAACTCAGCCATTATGCGCAAGGTATCAAACATAAATCCTCACCCCTCAGTCAGAGGACCCAAATGACAGGCTGATGTTGTTGTATCACCAAATGGGATTACATTTAATGATGGAAATGTGGCTTTTGCTACATTTATAGTACATAAATAATTCATCAAATAAAGCACATAATCGCTTTACACAGCCCACACATCATTCTGTATTCTAAAAGAAATCTATATGTTAAGAGGACATTTGAAAGCTCCCGTAACTATCTTGCTAAAGAACAGTGCATTCAGTACATTTCAGTGCTACTTGCCAAACCTACACCCCAGAAATGAGTAAATCCAAAGCAGAGAAGAAAACAAATATATGCTCAACAACATAAGCAAGACTCTAAAGTTCCTCTGTTTTGATTCTTTAAGAATATTGTTTCATTATATTTGTGCAAGCATTTTACTTTGTGATTTTGCTTAGAAGTGGAGTACATGTCTAAAAAAAAAAGCAAAGCTGTTTGTGGAGCCTTCCAATTTTACATGCTCTTTATTAAAAAAAAAAAAAAAAAGCTATAGACAACTGAACCAATGAGGGCCCTAAGAAATGGCAGCTTCTCCAGACTCGTTCAGTGTTTCTTAAGGAAGACTTTGCCAAGGCATGGAGAGTGAGGGAGGCCTCCAAGAGGATGCCATGAATGCCACAGGGTGGATCTCACAGAACCACCTTTAATCAAACAGTCCTTAGAAAAGATGACTTATGGACTATGCCACAAGATGTGTCTTAGCTATGGATTTGCAGCAAAAAAAATGCAAAAGCCACATGAAGCTAAATTGGGAGGTGCTTCTTTAATACCGTTTTCTTTGTCTAACAGCTCTGCCATAGCTACTGTTCACTTGAAAAGTATGAACACAATGGCATTCATTTTTCATCCATCTCTGACTCACATGATTTTGGTAGTGTGACGAAAACCTCTTTGTGGGTTATTTTGCAAGGTTTTATGTGAAGGTAGAACCACCAGCCCACAGAACCTTCATGAGGACAGCTGTTGCAAAGGGCCAACACACCAAACCTGCTGACTCATTCAGCTTTGGGTGTCACCTCTGAAAAGAAACTAAACCAGGCACAGAAAGTGCTGCAAAGAAAACTCTATGGACAAAGGCTGCAAACACAAGAAGACTTTCCCAGTAACAACTGGAGCATTTAGTAAGTCTAAGACACAGCTTCCCTTGAAAATGGGCAATTTCAAAACAGTTATTTCATGAACATTAAAAAAAACTTTAAAGACAATAATAAAAATAACTATAGGTTATATAAATGAGCTACTCTGTTTTTAAGGCAATCAAAGATCTGAACATAATAAGAAAAGGTCTCTTCAGGCCACATGGCCATAATATCTCCATCTTTGCATCACTTGAAGATTAGGAGAGCTCGTTATGCAAATTAGGCCCAGGGCTAATTACTGAAATAGGTCACTTGAAAATGTCAATTCTAAACAGGAATAAACACCCATATACAGATGCTCCTTGACTTAGGTGGGGCTATGTCTTGATACTTGATAAGCACAAGGTAAGCTGAAAAATATCATTAAATCGAAAATACACTTAATACTCCAATAAACCCATCAGAAAGTTGAAAAATTTAAGTGGAACCATTGTAAGTTGGTGACCCTTCATATATAATTTTGCCACAAGTTAAAAAGCAAATAACCATCTATGAGAAGAATGAATGAGGACGCATATCAGTTTGCCACATCATCTCCTAAGGGGACTTAGTGAATACTTAGTGTTTAAAAATACAGTTCAAATTAAAAATTCATATTCATGTCTGAAAGTCACAAGTATGATGACTATATTTTAAAGCAGGTAGCACCACAAATCAAATGAAATGTTTTTAAAGAATTTACAGAGGATCCTGTCCATTTGAAACCACATTAACAAGTGATCCTATATTGGATTTGTATGCCCAGCCCTAAGATGGCTTGAAACTGGAGGAGACCGCCACCATTAGCCAGAACAATGACAACACTAAAAGTGTTTTTTAGAGAAATAAATTAAAGTGCAAAGAAATAAAGTGACTTTCTCATTAAGCTCAGGAAGCAGGACTAGCAAGTAGGACTCTAGGTTCCTGGTTGAATTTTTCGAAATGCTGTTCATGTAGGGGGTACTCCACAGTGCAAGTCAGTCCCTCTGGACTGCTCCTCATTGGTGGAAGAAAGTCAAGCACTCCTCCAAAGCATCAGATCTCTTTTTCCTCTCCATGGAAAGAAACCAGCACACGAAAACATGATATTTATTGTAACACTGCTGGTTGTGAAGGCACTTACCAACTAGACACTCAGATTTGGGGTTAAATCCATTGTAGCATTTATTAAAGCAACTCAAATGCCAATATTACGTACTGTCTCAAAGTGAACCAACGATTTGAAGTGTTAAAAATATACATGTAAATTTTAATACTTTCCGTCATGCTACCTAGCACTATTTATAAATGTACTGATATAAAAATTACTAACTTCAAACACTTTCCTTCTCAAAAAAGCCAGTACAGAGCTTGACTGTGTGTATGTGTGTGCATTTATCTGATACGCAAAGTAGTGACTTTTTAAAATCCATTAATTGTTTTGGTGTCTTGGAACTTTTGCAGAAGCAATACAAAGTCAATATTAATTTCTAAAACTATTTTAACATTTGTTCTTGGCATTTCCCATTTCCTTTCTAGGGAAATTTGTAGATCAATGAGCTTTGCTGTAGGGTGGGTGAGAAACTGGCTTCTATATTTTCCCAAGTATCTGAAACGCCTTCCTCTGCCTACGCCATCGTGGAAGTCTTTCAAGTCTGCTGAAAGTCTAAACTGGACTTCCTGGCAAACTTCTGAGCCCTGAGCCCTGAGTCCTTCACCCAGCCCTTATGACGGTCCCCCAAAGCAACATCCAAATAGCCTCTCGTAGTTTCAAAGTTGAGACCCTCAATTCCATATTAAGAAAGATTCATTTATCCCAGGCTACCATATGCTTTTGCATGGTAAATCCTAACTCTAAGGAGAGCTCTGATGGCCAGAGGAGCTCAGTAACTGTGATGAACCTGTTAGTGCGGTATGAAGAGTTTCCAAAACAAGAAAATAATAGATGCTATTATTGTGTAGATTAATATTAGAAAATAAACTGTGCTTCTAAATACAAATCTCTCATGTATTAATTAAAAGCAATTACTAAATGCTCACTACATTAAGCAAAGAGATGTTGGTAAACAATTCTTTATTTGCATATCTTGTATATTATTTCACACTAAAGGTTAAACTCTTAATGTTTACTAAAATTCCACTTGCGCCCAATGGGAACTTAGAATTTGCAGAGCATTCTTCACGAAGTCATAAGCTAAAGGAAGGGGAGAGACTCGGGGTCTGTTGGCATATCAGTGGACTTGGGCTGCATCCACGCCTTAGGGACATGCATTCACTGCCCTAGGGCATCTCATCTTTAGTATGTGTCCACTATTCCCGTACCACTACCTTCTTTCTCCCGCCCCACCCAGGGGCATTAACCTCCTTAATAAATGCATCTGATCAGTTTCAGTTCCCTGTAAATGTTATGCTAAAC
This sequence comes from Macaca thibetana thibetana, assembly GCF_024542745.1. Taxonomy (NCBI): domain Eukaryota; kingdom Metazoa; phylum Chordata; class Mammalia; order Primates; family Cercopithecidae; genus Macaca; species Macaca thibetana. The sequence continues at coordinate 86,176,639 of NC_065594.1, forward strand.
AGTAGTTTTCGCTGAAAAAGTCTTACTTTAAAAGTCTCTACTAAGGCCAGGTGCGGTGGCTCACGCCTGGAATCCCAGCACTTTGGGAGGCTGAGGCAGGAGGATCACGAGGTTAAGAGATCCAGACGATCCTAGCCAACATGGTGAAACCCTGTCTCGACTAAAAATACAAAAATTAGCTGGGCGTGGTGGTGCATGCCTGTAGTCCCAGCTACTCGGGAGGCTGAGGCAGGAGAATCACTTGAACCTGGGAGGTGGAGGTTGCAATGAGCTGAGATCACGCCACTGCACTCCAGCCTGGCGATAGAGAGAGACTCCATCTCAAAAAAAAAAAAAAAAAAAAAAAAGTCTTCACTAATATAAACACATTGCTAGACTTCCAAAAGCTTAAAGTTTCCATTTATTTTACCTGGTAACTATTTCACATTTTCAAAGATTTCCCTATTATTCTGCATACTTGACCACCCCATCTACCTGTTTCATTTCAGAATGCTTTTATTTTATAATAATTATTCCTTACTAAGTATATACTCTACCACTCTCTTTTGTTGTTATTGTTACTAATTCTCGGTAAGCTACTCTACGTGTCAAGTTGGCTTTAAAAATAGGTTTTCATTCTGTGCTTTAAAGTGTAGCTCTTGAGCTGGGTGCAGTGCTACACGCCTGTAGTCCCAGCTACTTGGAGGCTGAGGTGGGAGGATCACTTGAGCCCTGGAGTTCAAGGCTACAGTGAGCTGTGATCATGCCACTGCACTCCAGCCTCCGCAACAAAGCTAGACGCCGTCTCTAAAAAAATAAAATAACAATAAAGTGCAGCTCATAGGTTGAGACGCAAGAGTTTCAGTTCAATCACCAAGATTCTCCTACCTAAAGTTTTAGAGTCCACCTTGGAGCAAATAATAAACCAGTGGCAGACAGCAGTTCCCTAATAAACTGAAGTCTATGGTAACCAAGCCATTGGAAAAGTCAACCCAATTATGAGTGTAATTTTAAACCAAATTAATTAAGAAAAAAGACTTCATTGCTTGAATGATGCAAACAGCTGTCTGAGTCGCCTAGACTTTAACAAAACCTGGGGCCCTAGGAATGACACTGACGAGAGATCTGCACATAGTAGGCGTGGGCTCGAAATGTGCTCATCAGCTGACTTCACGTCCTCACGAGTTAGCCTCAAATATGACCCAAAGGATACATACCATCTCTTCCTGAAACAGCGTGTCAAATTACATATATCTACGCAAAAAACAGTAATTCACGGAGAAAACCAAGTTTTGTCTTTTTCTTCTGAATCTGGTTTTAATGTGACCTTCGCCTGTCATCCCCATCTTTCTAATTTATGAACTCCATCTTCTCTAGACTGATAACTTCTTGAGGAAAGCATGCTATTTTACCACCTTTCACTGCTGAATCCCTAGCCCTTAAGCACAGTTTCTGGCACAGAATAAATATGAAATGAATGAGTGAATAAGTGAATGAATGGATGGATGGGTGAAGAGAAAACGCAATGCACAAGATTTACCTATCAAAATCCACCAATGGTCCTTAAAAATGGTTTTGTCAGTAGAGATGCTGAATATATTCATATAACACATTTATTTCAATACTATTAAGAATTCTAGTGTTTTTTTTTTTTTTCTCTCTCTCTTTGGGTATGTATACTTAATGAATACTGCTAGCACAGGGTCCCAAATTCAATGAAGGTTTCTTTGAAAAAAAAAAAAGGGGGGGGGCACAATTTTTCAGCAAAGATTCTCACCAAATTATTTGCCACAATAATTTTAAGGAGACAAAAAATTGATACAAACCTATATAGCTTATCTTAATTTCTATAAAATAAATGAATAAAATTATACTTACATATAATGTAATAATCTTTGTTCTTCTGAAATTCTAGACCCCAGAGGTTAGGGCTGAATTCTTGAAACTTGATGGTGAATTTGATATCTTGGTCTGGTTTGGCACAGTTGAGGAGAGGGGTATTTTCCTTCTTAATAGTGCATCTGTCTGCTTGGTCTTTATCAACCATATAAACTTTATAATATTCATACTGGCCAACAGTTTTAGAGTCCACTTTGGGGCAAATAATATCCAATTTGTCTCCTATCTGTGGGTATAGTACCAGTCCTTGTCCAGGTAGAAATCTAAAAGCATAAGAAAAAAATGCCAATGAGTTGATAAAAAATTAACAGTACTAATGACAGTTACAAGATAGCCAGGCAATGCTGATAATTCGATACTACATATTTTCAGATTCATGCTTTTATGTATCAAAAGTCTCTTCCTTCAGATCAATATGGGATGAATGTATACTGGAATTAAGCTTTGAAAGGAAAAGGAAAGACAGAAAGAAACCACTTTCCTTACTCTAAGCCACAGGACCAGGCTACCTGCTGACATTTCTTTACCACCCCCTCGCTCGTAATATTTCAGTACTCCTTTGTGTAACCTGACAATAACTTTTCCTCCATGGCGAGTCAGATCATCCCACATGTTTGTTATTTTTTAACCACTGGCAGCTTCAGTTTATTGGGCATGCCACAGACAGATCTCATCAATTGGAGGGAACAGTGGATCCACTAATACTTTGTTGTCCTGTTAGTTTCCATTTGCTGTTGATGTTAATTAACAGACAAGTTTCATCAAGAATGTTTCAAATTACTTATCATAATTAGTTAGTCACTGATCAAACAATGGGTTTTTTATTACACTGAACAAAAGAAATGTCTTACAAATGCATAAAAGATAACCAGAAATAATTAGTTGTAGTATTGATTCAGCTGCAAAATGAAGAGTCCTCTACTTGCAAGGACAACAACTACTGTCCCTGCTCTAGAAATCTTTTTTTTCTTCCCTTGAGACGTATTTGCTCCAATTAATTCTCAGAAGCAAATCTTTAGAACTAAGACTACTGATACAATATTCCCTTAATGCTTATAGCTAAAAGCCTCCTTCCTCCCTATCCTCTTTCTTGCTAGCCATGCTCCTGAATGATCTTTCTTAATGGGGAGTTTCTCTGAAAATCTGAAACAAGAACTTCCTAATGAACATCCTTCTACAAGTGCTAACACTAACAACACACTTAGAAATCCCAGCTCGTTCGTAAGCAGCCAAGCCTGCAGGCTCATTAAAATATTAAAGCCTGAGAACAAAGAATCGCCTCTGAATCCTTCCAATTCAACCCTTTTCTTTAACCAGAGACACCCACCAGCCATGATGACTACAGGGTCATAATTCACTAAGAGATAAAGCAAGGATGATAGGGCACCCCCAATTTCAAACCCATACCAAGGGAATAGCTTATGATTTATGCTAATGAATGGTATTAATTTTCTGAAAAATGCATGAGTGTGGTTATGAAGCAGCACAAACATAACAGAAATCATATTATGGATTCATATTAAAAACCCGCACTCTTTATTGGCAGGAAAAATGTATGTGGCTGTTACCTCTTTCTTGGGAATGTGTTACTGTACAACCCCCAAAAGAGAAAGATGGTCCCCTTTTTTTTAACTGAGCTCCTTTAGCAAGGACATAGGACATTTATTCATTCAAAAAAAAATCTTTCTGTGAAACAGAATTAAAAATGAATTTTTATAACAATGATATATTTAAAACAACCATGTGTGTACTGTTGAGAATTCTCTAGAACTTTTGACAAATGCAGATCACAGGGAGCCTCTCTGTGGTATCCCCTCAACCTTGTGAATGCCAATGTGTTCTCTCTAGACAATTTAATCATTTTTATGGACAAAACACAATTCAGTTTCTCAAGTAACAGACTCAATCAGAATGTCTGTGGATGAGGCTAATTTCTTTATCTCCCCCAGCCCCTCCAACATACACACAGTAATTCTGATGGGCTGCTGAGGTTAAAAAACTCAGGCAAGATGCTGGGCAGCAGGTACAAACTAAATTCCATAAACATTAAATTGATCATCTTCCTGACACTTCCTTTTTCTCCTGTCTTATTCCTTGACCTTTTTAGGACATCTTTAAGGTTTACAAACACCGGGAGTCAATTCCTGCCTAGGGTTTCTCATACCACTCCAAACATTTTCTATCCTAGATCTGCTCCTTTTGTAGCCTGCACAGACAGCACTATATAAGGGTTAGCTACTATTAGAGGAAGTATTCCTAAATTACAAGCCCCGGGGGCTTCCCAGGCTTCAGAGATCAGGATCCTTACCAAGCCAGATGTACCCATTTCCTCAACCATTCATTCAGCTCTTTTAAGAAAAAGCATTACACCCCCTTCCAAGCTGTACATCTCTGCAAATCTTAAAACTCTCCCACGTTACACCCTATGTCTCAAGTTTGGCTCACTAAGCTCTTTCTTCATTCAAAATGCTCCCAAGATCCTGTTTCCTTCATGAGGATTTTTTTTTCCTACTTAACTAAAGATTCACAGAGGTTTCCTTCCAGGCCATGCAAGTCACTCCTCTTGACTCTCATCACTCACTGTCTCAGCGACAGCTCTTGCTGGTGCTGATGTGGTGAGGTTGGAAACATGGGATGCAGGGGTTGATGTGGCTTTGGGGATCTTCGTGTTTGAGGCCATATTTTCAGAAGGCATAAGTCACATAAAAATTGAATGAGCCTTTTAATTCATTTTACAAACACTCCAGGCCTTTCTTGATGTAAAGTTTTCGTTCAGGGTGTACTGTCCAACTTTGTGAAAAATCTCTAATGGTCAGTGAAGGCAACCCAGGGGGATGCTTATCAAAATGGAAATGTGGTGGGGAGGCTCACATTTCAATATGCATATGTGATATGCTCGTAAAAAGTAAATCCTGACAAAACTCACTATTCCTGATGATTCCAAACGCATTAATTCACCTTTCGGAACACATTGTGGCAAAACATGAGGCAAGAATTTGATCCTCGGCTCTTCAAAAGAATTATTTCTAGAGCTCATTAAAACAATGATGGCTCCTTTAATTAAATCAATACAAAAGGCCCCAGTACTTGAGTGCTTTAGCAGCTTTTACTTCTTAAGCATATACATAAACAGCCATAGCACACAGTCACTTTAATTGATGAGATTATGGCTTCTCAGTGGACAGAGTGCAGTTGAGCTGAGAGCCTGAACTACAGCTCTCCTGGCCATGTGTTGGATATGTGCAGTCTGCATTATTAGACTCTGCCTCCCGGGAACTCTTACACTTCCTAAAGCACCATGGCAGCAGACCACAGTACTGTGAGTATAACAACTCAAGTAACCTATTTTGTGCCAGACGTTGTGAGTGACAGCAAAGTAGAGATCGCTGATCATTCGGAATTTATAGTCTAGCTCCCCGAGGGCAGGCAAGTCCCACATGTGACTAATTCAATATTCAATGCCCAAGGGGCTGACACAGAGTAGATGCTCAATAAAGAATGTATTAGTTGAACAAAAAATAGGAATGAACAAATAGAAGCTAACATTTATACAAACTGAAGTCGAATTAAGTACCACCATTTGCAGGTCACAGACATGATGGGAATTCTGAAGACAGAACCACTGAGTCGGGACAGGATATACTGAGGAGGAGAGACCGGATTTCCGCAGATGCCCTCCCAGGCACACTGGTGTTTCTGGAGAGCAAGGAGCCCTGCAAATGGAGTTTCTGACCCTTTCTCTCTGAAAAAAGTTGTAAGTATTGGCAGTCTTCTACAATCCCTCTCTACTTAAAATGCAAGGCAATCAGCCACCTCCAGAACCACTAATAATACAAACACAGCTGCTTTGGAGCACTTGCTTTTGGCTCAGCCCCGTCCAAAGCCCCATACATCCCATGTTCTTCATTTCAGCACAACACATGGACCTAACCCACAAAACAGGTGAAGACACACTGGTGCCCAATGAGCATGACAGGAAAAGCCCCCTTTCTCTGCACACTTTTCGGTTTTGACTGCAGCACATTCAACTATAACTCTGGCTTTGGGAAACACATTTTTCCCCCCCGAATCAAGCTGTTCATAGATAAGCCATGAAGTTAAGGGAAATCAAGGGAAAGCCAATACACATGCACATGTGAGCGTCACATGGAGAGCCAGGGAAAGTCCAGCTCCACACCAAGCACACATCAGTGGTTCCTGAAGGGAAGAGGCTCCTTCCAAGGCAGTCATCTGAGACCATGGCTCAGATATGCAACCCTTCCCCAGGAGGCCAGGAACCAAAAGGTGAGGAAGAAACACACCAGCTACGTGGCATTTGTGTTTTACATTTAATATTACATATGGACTCCAGACAATTATGCAAATAGCAGAATATATATGAAAAGCAAATAGGGTGAGTTTCCTAACACTATCATTTTTTTAATGGAAAACAATTGAGTTCCATAGGTTATAATCAGGTCAGTAAACAGAGTTCCTATTTTTGAAGTGATGGGGTTTATATTTGGACTCTGTTAGATTGCTTAGACACATTAATAAATCAAACTACATAGCACATCTATCTATGCCCTAAATATTTTGTAATATTCAACAATACACGTCTCCTATGCTAACTCTGAAAGTGTTAAAAAGAATTATGATGATGACAACTGGCTAATTTTAAATTACTAAACTGACTTGACATTATGGATGCCAAATACAGATTTCTTTCTGTGTGTTCAGACAATGGTTCATTTTGTAACCAAAAACAGTAGAAGGAAACTGCCACAGTTACAACCCATACCGCATGGGGGGAGGCTGTTCTCATCAAACTTCGCCCAGACAGAAAGTGGTTAGAGAGGGGTGTCATTTAATAAAGTCTGCTGATTTTAAGCTCAAATAAAAAGCAAAGACCACCAAGAGTGATTCATGTCCCACAGAGGAGAGAGAACTGAGTCAGACCAGTTCCGTCTCTGAGCAAAGTCAGAGCAGGCTCTCTACTGTCTTTCTGGGAGGGGAAGGCTGCCTCTTCCTTTCCATCAAGAGAACCTCCAGGTTCAGGGCTGCTTCCCAGGCCGTGGCGTGTGGCTTGGTGCATTCTCACTGGAGGGCCTCCCTGGGAACCATGGGAAGCTGCTCTAAGGGTGAGGCATACTGAGTGGAAATAGGCAACTCCAACGGTTTTTCCCAGTGAATCAGTCCTAAGCAAGACAATAGATGCCCTGCCTTGGAATCAGATATAGAGACAATATAATGTGGAAAAAACTGGAAACACTCAAGTAGGGCTTCCAAACTTAACATGCCTATGGTGAAATGATCTGATATTGGAATCTACTTTCCCTCTTGGATTACCTATTGAACTTAATCCAAGCTTTTTCAAGTTTTTCAGCAATTTAGACTCTAATACTTCTACATGGATACTTTGGCTAAGTCTAATAATCTCAATTAGACATAAATATTTAGTAATCTAAACTGGATCTCTATAATTTAGACATTTCAACTTCACAGTCATAATTGTAAAAACTTTAAAAAATAGTCATTATGTTGCCAGGCGTGGTGGCTCACGCCTATGATCCCAGCACTTTGGGAGGCTGAGGCGGGTGGATCATGAGGTCAGGAGTTCAAGATCAGCCTGGCCAAGATGGTTAAACCTCATCTCTACCAAAAATACAAAACTTAGCTGGGCATGGTGGCGGGCACCTGTAATCCTAGCTACTCAGAGGCTGAGACAGAGAACTGCTTGAATTCCGGAGGCGGAGGTTGCAGTGAGCCGAGATCACACTACTGTACTCCAGCCTGGGCGACAGAGCAAGACTCCATCTCCAAAAAAAAAAAAAAGTCATTATGCAACACAATATTCTTTAATATTAATAGACTGGAACATAGCATAATTAATGAAGACAGCAGAAAGTTTTAACCTACACTATGAGCACATGCTTGTTTCAAACACGGGCCTAACACACTGAAAACATAAACCAGTCACTTAAGAGTTCAGAGGTCACGTCATGTGATTTTCATTCACAGACCAGACCATGGCACACTGGGATGTCAAGTCTGGACTTTTCTGCTGACCGGTATTGCATTATCAGGTCTCACAGGGTGCCTGGGAAAAGGATGGAGGCAGTGGTTGCCTGCTCTATTTCTGCACTTTGCCCAATATAATAGGAGGATCCGTGGGAAGCCAGCAGTGGAGAAGTTTATGGAGAGCTGTGTAGTGAACCTGAAACTGCACTCCCTGCTCCCCCTCCCACCCACAGCTACTCCACTTTCCCTGCTTCTTTCTTCCTCTGACCATACTACATGCACCTTAGCACAAACATCTGATGCCTTCTTACAAGTTTTCTCAAGGTTGGCCAAAGAGTGTAGATTAACCGAGAAGAAAACCCATATCGCTGGGGGCCCACCCGATGCTGGTGTAGTCTCTGAAAATACAAGTGAAATGTGTGAACATATACCTGTTGGCTCTCCTGAGGGATGCGACAGATCCATGGAGGGAAACCATGGAAGAAGATGCCAAAGTTTCCAAACAAGGATGAGTTAATATGTTAGTAACTGACGCAAGAATACTCAGCTGACACCGAATAAAGAGATCAGAACAAAAAGATACAAACAGCAACTACAAGTTTCTATGTCCAGACAGATAACTAGGCCAGGTAAACCCAAATCGACACAGACATGATGACAGTGCTTGGAAATGCCGTGGGAAAGCTTCTATTTAAAAAGCGTCAGATTCGATCCAGAGCCACTTCTACCTAATATTACACATGTAAAAATCTATTTAAATATTTAATATTTATGTGTAATTATGGCAGTTATCATGCACTTGAGAAACAGGGCCATGTTACTCATGTAACAGGACAAGGGGAGTCCTGACATGGATGCTGGAGCACGCACGTGCAAGTGGAATAAATGTGTGGGGGGAGGAGGCCCACACATAAAGCTCTTCTACCTCTGGAGCAAACTGCCAAGTAGGGCGAGATTCATAAGTCAATTCGCATTACTCTCCACAAAGAATTAACTTTATTTTTCTTTTCATTTAAAAATTATATCATTAGTGTTTATGGTCATTGTAAGCAGATGGCTGATTTCAGTTGAAAATATACACATCAATAATACATGGTATGTTGTTCTGTTTATTTTGCTGACTGCACGGAGACAACCATAAACAAATGGTCACACCGCCTTTACCTGAGAACACTTTGGGCTACTGAATGGTGGACTTCGAATGATTTTTAGCTTTCTGTGTTTTCTTTGCAATAAATAGTGCTTTTGTGATAATATTAAAACATAATTTTTTAATGTAGTTTCAGAAAAACTGTACTATCTTTCATAACTGACTTTAAAAATAAGCATTTGAAATATTTAATGCCTATAGACTTAAACTTTTGATGCAATTCCCTAGCAAGCAGATAAATAAAATTATCCTAGTTAAGTTGTGACCTATTTAATACATAAATCTCTGAGTCCACAGAAACTGTAGTAACAAACTTGTTTACTCAAATAAGTGAAAAATAGGGAATATATACAATTTATGCTTAATCATTGAACTGTACAAACATTTCAAAGATTCTAAATCCCAGCTTTACAAAGAGGCTCAGCCTAGCAGCTACCAACCAAAAGTCAGTAATATCACAGGTTTATTTTATTCCCAAGCCAGTGTTCTGTATTAAGTACACTTCAGATTTACCCCATTTTGGAAAACATGTACTTTTTCCATAAAAGGCTTTAATTTTTAATTAAACGCCAAAGCCCACAGTGCAGAAGAGAAGTCAGAGTGCAAACTGGTTCGTCTGCAATTCCGAACGCGGATGAGCAGTCTGCAGTTCTGCTGTAATTGGCTGGTGTTTCCAGTCACCTCCTGACAAAGGATGCACGCAGCTCTGGATAAGCCCAAACCCTTGACCCTTCACCCCACCATGTACTTTGGGCCTGCCATGTCTATATGGAGCTAGAAGAGCATTAACACCAAAGACCAAGGCTCCTTTCCGAAGTGCTCGGTGCACTTGGGGATACGAATACTCCCAAAGAAGGACTTTGCATCATGAGCGTGTGAATTTGATGGCACACTTCATCACCAGGCAGGATCTTCAGTCTTGCATGACTTCCATTTAATGCTAGATTGCTGCAACAGCTTAATAAGATATTCTCTCAATGCTCCAAACATAAGAGTTTTGTTATAAAATGAATAAATAAAGGCAGGGCCTAAGAAAGACACAGGCAGTAATAAGAAATACTCGGAAAATGTTTTCTTCCTTTTTTGTGGATAGCACTTTACTGCCCCCTTTTGCACTTTAACATCAGAACAAGTTTCTACACAGACTTATTCTGAAATCAGAGAAATACTGGGGTGTAGCGATAGGGTGTCAGGTTTATACGGAATTAGGTTACCAGATACCACGGCTTAGAGTAAAAAGTAATTACCTTAAAACTTCCAGCGAGTGCACCACTATCTTCTCAGTGGCTTTAAACCTCCAAGAAATAAGGTAGTAATTGGAGGTTTTAATTGACATTTTCTGCTTTAATTTGAATGTATATGTGTGTTGGAACAATTGCCTGTTTTCACAGGTGCCCCTTCTTTCACACTTTCCTAAAACAAATATCATCTGCAACATGAACCTGATTTATTCAAGGAAAAGAAAAGGGGTCTAAGAGCAGGCTATACAATTTGGAACCATTAAAGTGTTATAAATCTGACAGCAAAGACTAGGTGGGTAGGGGTGGGGGTACAATTCACACCAATGACAAGCAACATCTTTTCAAGAAAAGGAAAGATGAGAAGCACAGAAATTCAAACACACAGTGAGCCGATAGGCACACAAACCAGTTTAGCAACTCTTCAAGGTGAGGTGTGTTTGTGCCTCTTCAGCATGCATACCTTTGAAAAAAAGCAATTAAACTACAGTCTAAAGGAAAGTTTCATTTGTCAAACTTGAATCTGCAATAACAGAGCTAGAGGGTCCCCAGTTCCTGGCCCAAAGACCTCAACCTGCATTTGATAGAGGTGCGTGTGATGCTGTGCATCCTTTTATTTAAACACAATCCATTTTCCTCTGTCAGTCTACAATTAGCGTATGAGTCAAAATAGTATTAAATTTCATAGGCCACAGTGCTGCACAAAACTGAGTCCTTTTGATGTTAATCTTGTTTTTTATCTGTGATATAATGCTCAAAATCCTGGTGGCTAAAGTTAATTTGATTTTAAAATGCTCCAAGACAGTATTCTCACAGTTTAAGCTTTTTTTTTTTCTTCAGTAAAATAATAGAAATATTTATTTAATTTTTATCTGTGCCATGATTTTCACTGTCATAAAAGCCTCCAATTCACAGAGGGACATACCTGTATGTAACAGGCAGAGGCTGAAATATCACCTACTTTTGTATTAATCATCTAGAAGTCTAACTTTAAGTGTGTGATCCCCAAATATCATTGTTGTCTTTTCAAAAGTTAAGAGACTAGTTAATAATCTTGGCCATGAAATTAAAGACAAAACTCAACCACCTATCTCAAAATAAAAATGCAGGTCTTTATTTACCCCCCCCCCCACACACACACACCCCAAAAAAACCAGCCCATGAATTTTGCAGCTAGATAAGAAAAAATATGGAGATCTGAAGAGTAAGGCTGGGATGCTATGTACAGTGGGCAAGTGAGAAGGGGTGTGATCTCACAAATGCCACATTTCATCCTATTGGCTTGACCATGCTGGCTCCATTACTAAAAGGAGGATTTCATAACCCTCAGAGACAAGATGCACTGCAGGCTTCTTTCCCAACTGTAATTTGTGTGCACCTGTACGGTCTTGTTCCAAACCACGCTTTTAGCAAGAGTCTATAAAGGAAGGTGGAACTCCTGTTATTTATAGGTGAGGCACCAGAAAGAAAAATGGTTTTCATAGAGAAAGAAATTCAAAGGGCATTTCCAGCTGGTTCTCTGTTCAAATCCATTTGCTCATTTACCTGAGTGGGAAAAATCGCGGAGATGAAAGGCTCACGTAAATCATCTAGGGAATGCCTTGGCATTAAAAAAACGCAAAGAAATTGAATTAAGATACAGTGAAAAGCACAACAATATGACAATCTAAAGTTAGGGAAAGCATATCTTTTGTTTTAACCCTCTGCCCATCCCTTTCCTTCCTACCATCACATTTTTTTTTTAACTACAAAGAATTTTGCCTATTGACAAAAATGATTCACCCATGTATTATTAAAGGGAAACTTCTCCCTTTTGGTGGGGCCAACAGCCCAGCAACGGGCTGCCATTCCTGCTCCTCCAGGATTGAGTCTGTCTTGTTTACCATGCGACCCTCCCTCTGACCCCCAACCAGGTACCTTGCATAAACAGGGCGCTCAATAGGTGTCTGTGTAATTAAAGAATGAACAAATTAATAAGGCATAAGATGAGATAACACTCTCCAAGTTCTCTCTTGCTATAAGAGATTCACCTTGCCAGTCAGGCGTAATCAGCCTAGTAACACAGTTTATAAGGCTGTGTGCAATTGCTTTACAAGCAGGCTGCCTCATATATACCTCCTTCCTGGGCTTCAGAGGAGGGTCAGGGCTAGGTCTGCTGTGGGCGTATGACAGGAGACATTTTCCTGCACGTCTCAGGGCTTTGCCACAGCCCGTGGAGTTAGGGAAGAAAAGGAAGAAAAACAAAGCAGGCTACAAAACAGCCAGGTCTGTAGTGCTAACATCAAAAGGGGGCAAAATCAGACTCGGTTCCTGACTTCCATACAGATCATCCCCACAACTGTGCAACTCAGGAAAACAGAAACAGCGCTCCACTGTAACTTTGTGAACGACCCATTTATTTCCTGCTTAGTCACCACATCCAGCCTGGAATTACCTTGACCAAAACCCAAAAACACCCCAGAAGTTAAATACTATAAGTGATTCAAACAAGCAGCTACTGAGAACGGCATGAAAGTAATTGGACAAGGAGGAGGAAGGAGGATGTGCTCGGGGCCCTGAGTTCTAAAAGGCATGAAGATTTGGTTGCTGGAGACCTCTGGCCGGCGGCTGCGTGGTCTCCAGGTAAGCAGATGCTAAGCATGGTGAAAATGCAAACCAAGGGGCACCACTTGGAGTCAAGAGAACCCCAGGCCCACCAATATTCACCGCCTGGCTTCCTTAAACAAATGGCTCCAAACTTGCAGAACATCAAAAGCCAGATGGGCTGTACTGAATGAATCCACAGGCAAGAAGCCAGAATCCCAGTTTGCTGTAGAAATAAGCCTGGACTTGATTTGAGTCTTCTCAGCTCTGACAAGCTGGAAGCTGGCACAAATCCCAAAATCCAAAATAAAATGGCATTTAATTGTGACTAGACTCTAAAAAAGATGTCATACTATCTCCTTAGCTTGACACACACTCAGCATCTCACCAAATGGATCTCCCCTCAAAAATCTGACCTCTTTTTCTCCCAACAAGGAACAATCGAATGTTTCAATTTTTAAAAGGAAAATGTTACCAGTCAAAGGAATAATACTCAATATATGCATGACTATTATATATTGTAATAACTCTCCAGTCATCCTTTAAATGGGCTGATCATTATTTTGTTTCCATTGGGTATAATCTTATTATACCCAAGATTTGACATAAACTGATTATATCAAAGATTCAAAGGTTCCATTTAAAACTACATGACTATCATAAGAACGTGACTATAAATCAAAATGGATAATGACAGAATTAAAACAATTATACCACAAACTTTTTGATCCATCATGTATGCACTGTTTTAAGCAAATGCATGCTTAATTTAGTTATATGACAAAGACTACTCCATGCACCAAAATAAGCAGGAGGCAGAGGATTAAAAGAGGGACGCTGGCCCCAGACTAGCTGGGTTTAAATCCACTTATTAGTTCAATATGACTTTGGCTAAGTTAATTAACCAATTTGGCCACAGTCTCCCCATTGGTATTATGGATACAATAAAAGTACTTCCCTCACACAGTTACCATGAAGGTTTTAGGGGTATTTCTCAGGCAGTTAGAACAGCAGCTGGCACATAGTGAGTGCTATACACAAAACGCTGTTAATAAAACAACGTCCACCAGTTAGGCAGTTTTCTAAATATCATGTAAGATCCATGTAAAAAATACAACACTGCCCATCCCTCCAGGTTGAATTAATGTATTCATTCAACAACCCAACTGTTCACCGTACTCTCTACTAGAATACACAAAATGAATTCAAAGAGCCTCTGCTCAGTCCACAGTTGCACAGTGGCATGAGAAAGTCCAGGGTTAAAAGTGTTTTAAGAAAGCACCAAAAGTAGGAAAGCAGAGGAGAGAGAACTTAATTTAGCAGGACAAAAGAAAAACAAAGGGTGTCTCACGTAGCAGAAAGTCATAAGGAATGAGTAGAAATTTGGCAGATAAACAAAATAAATTAACATCAAGGAGTTCAAGGTAAAAGTATTATGCTATAGTCTTTATTAACAGAGTATTTTAATTTTTTCCTTGTATGCAAAGGCAAATTGAACCATGGCCAGGCACACAGTACACATTCAACTGACTTTTATTAATAACAACTGGTGTTTTATTGATTGGTTCACTGTGCCAATCACGGAGCTTAGCTCTTTAAATACACTAAATGTTGACCAAAATTGTGTTACTCTTTTATTCAGCACTATTATATTATTGTCCCTATTTTAGAGATGCGACAACTGAGAGACACTAAGGCTACTGCTCCTAAAGCTACACAGCTAATAAATGGCTAAACTGGGATTGGACTCACATAGCCCAACTCTAAAGCATGTGCCCTTAATTAAACTACAATGGCACTTGCCCTACTGTCTTTGCGAAACTGAATAGTCTCACCTATCTATGATCATACTTATTTTGAAAAGCAGTAGGTACTGATAATTCTCACATGAAAAGGTAGCTGAAATCAGTGGTTTAGCTGTTCTTGTGAGGCATCTGTCTTGAGCAATGGCCTGATGTAGGGAATCCTGGGGCATGTTCACAGGTGGACGTGATAGACACAAACTGCCCTTGGCTGAAATACTGTTCCTTTGGCTTGCTTACTATTTTCTTTATTTCAGCTGTCTACTGTGACTTTGCTTAGAGATACCCACAGTATTTCAAGACTCAAGCTCCTCCTCCCCTGGGCTGTTTCCAGACCCCTCCAGGGGCAAATGCCATTCCCTTCTTCTGCGTCCCCACCTTGCACCAGGCACCTACCTCTAAATATGCTTGCTCCCACCTGGGTTTCTCTCTACTGGACTTAGACTTTAAATCTCGAGGGTACAGGTCATTCTGCCTTGTATTGTTAGAGCCAAGTAACAGGCCTAACACTGAATAGTTGCTTGTTGAATTAACAACAAATTCTCCACCATCAACGGTTTAGATTCCTGTTGCTCCCCCAACAAGGCAGGGACCACAGATTTCTTCAGAGATTCCCAAACAGCTTTCATGTTGAGTTGTTTTCCCAGAAAGGCTGGTGTAGGGCGACGGTTCTCAGTGTGGCCTTGAGGCAGCAGTTGGCCAGCATCACCTGGGAGCTTGTTAAACATGTCCATCTTCAAGCTCCACCCCAGACCTCAGGAATCAGGAACTCTGGGGATGGGGCCCAGAAACCCGTGTTTTCTCAAGCCCTGCAGGGGATTCTGGTGCCCTAAAGTTCAAGAGCCAGGGACCTCTGAGCAGTCCCATGGACTCAGGTCCCATCCACGTCTCGTAGCAGAAGGATGACAGTTAAGACAGGGTAAGCTGCCATCAACACAAATCTGGGTTGTCTGTCCATTCCACTAAAGCTTACTGAATGCCAATGCTGGACAGAAGTAGGGACTGATGAAATGAAGGAGGTGTGTCCCTGACTTTTAGGACAGGCAGAGTGGTGAAGACTTGCCCATCAATCATGAGGTACCGTGTAAATGGTTTTTTCTAAGTACATCAAAGTACAAAGCGCTACGGATTACGAAGAAAAGACTTAAAGAGATCACTCTTCATCTATGTCAGAAAGAGACAGAACATGTCTAGGAGAAATCATGAACTTTACTGGATAGTCCATTATAATAATGATTCATTTTCCCATAGAAAGGGCGGATTCAAGGCCTATCAGAACTCGCTTTTTAAAAAAAATATAAAATGTACCTCGAATATATTTCTGGTAGATAAGTAAAAGATGACATTTTCTAACTTCTTCTGCAACTAGGTACATTCTCAGCTGGTCTTGAATGTGATCTGCCCTGCCCCACTCACTCATTAGATAATTCTGATTCTGGGCAAATATTTTAGGGCCATGGTAAGTCCAGGTAAAGGTGTGGAAAGAGCAATGATTGTAATTCACCAGCTATAACCTTAGGCTGGAAGAGATCAACTGAGAAACACTTCTTGCTCTGAAGGTCGGAAATTCTTTGCCACGCACACAGGTTAGGTGCCCCGCAGGGAGCGTGGATTGGGAACAACAGTAGAATGGGCAGACAATACGGAGTTGCGCCCACCCCACTTAAACACACATACACCCCTGCCAAAAATGCTAAAGCATTACAGGCTTTCCTCAAACACAAACATGTTGACTCTACTGGTTTCAAAAGTCTGGGTAGCACTCATAATTATTCTGGGGTGATATGAGAGTGGTATACACGGAAAACTTGGATGAGGCCGCAGTGGCAATGGGTATGTACGTGGGTAGCAAGTATGGGAAGACAGATACAAATATTGTAATTAAAATTGGATGCAACAGGATTTAAATTGAGAAAATATACTAGTAATATAAACAAATAATTATAATATATAAAAACAATAAAATAATAATATAAATAAATTAATAAATAAAGTATGGCAGAACAGCAGTGGTTCATTCACGGGGCTCTAACTGTATGCCCCCCACAGAGCAGTTTGAACGCTTACCTACTCGGGGGTTAGAGAATGAAAAGAGCACACTATTAATACTCCACTACTACCCACTTTTTCTTCCTATTTTGTTTAGAGAAATTACTAAGGGCAGAAACAACTTGTTTAATGGAGCTTTCCCTTGCTATGTTTTCTTATTTGAAATCAGCAAGTATGTACCTACCAGCCACAGAATGTTTTGGACTAGAATTACATATTTGAATTTATACATGAAAGGAAAACATGTTAATAGTCTAGAGCCACTGCTGATCTCTGCTGGAATAACAGAAATAGGTTTGCCTGGCATTCGATGTGCATGGAAAGCATTTTATAACCGGTCACCTACTCTTTTCACTGATTTGCTAGATCTTCCTTCCTTATCTCTAATACTTCTGAAATATCTTCTCACAGGTAGACTGCAAAGCTAAATGTTGGATGAAGGTTAGTAAACAAATGGCAGGGCTTTCTTGAATGATTGCTTTAATCACTTTAACCCTGTTTCTGATAGAAAGCTGGAGGCCAGGGCAATTCAGCTTTTTCTTTTGTCATTTGCCTGCCATAAATATGCACCAGTCTGCGTTTGAAAAGCTGAAGGAGGCGGCAAGCTTGCTGGACATTTATCATGCTCTGTTCCCTGTTAACAAGCAAATACTTTAGTTGAATGGGCCATTAGCAATCATTGTCAAGTGTAGAATGCAAGGTGCTTGGATGTGACCAGCTTGTAAATTAGGGGGTATCCCTTCTCTGATGAAGCTAGACAAATGAAATGGATCTATTAATACAGGTTGCTGAATTAAGTCAGAAAAAGAAGGTAAAGTAACAGGCACTGGATATGGCCAGCCTATATGCAATACTTTAAAAATGTTTTCAGTCTATGAGAGCTACATAGTAGTGGCTATAGTAATTCCCATAGTAATGAGAAAAACAGGCAACAAAGGCAATATATCTACAGCCCCAAACACATGCTCAAGTCAGTTGAGAATTTGGAACAAAATCAGTGAAATGGGTCTAAAATATAATATTTACTATTTAATGACCATTTTCATCAGACACTTAGAGAATCCAAGAGTCTAGAAGGGCCCTATGTTGCTGTTAAAAACAAAAACAAAAACAAAAACACAACAAAAAACAACAGCACTGAATTCCCCTCTGTAAAACACACCAAGACGCACTCCATCAAGAAAGACACTCAGGGTGTTTGCAGCCTTTGGCATTTTCAATGTCTTGAGAGTTCAGACTCTCCCAAAGAAGTGCCAAGACTTTTCTATGATGCCAAATAGGAGGCAATCGAGCAAGTATTTCCTTCTGGCTTGACCCAATTGCGGATGTCACTCTGCATGGAACCCAATCGTGGTTTCAATGACTTATTTTGTTTCATGGCTGAAATGGAGAGTATGGAAGGCAAAAACAAAAGTCTAGCTTATTTACAAGGTTGTTCAGGACAACAACAGCACAGAGATTTTTTTTGTTTTTGACTTTAAAGCTGGGCAGCATTAACATTTTTATAATCCTGTAGTTTACGGTAATGTAGCCTACCCCATTCAACTCAAAGTTTAAGACTCACATTTATGTGTAAAATTACATGTAGGTAGAGCCCACTGCTTCTGGCATCTTGGATTACTATTCATTTGAATGAAAACTGAATTCCCCCCTCCCCTTTTAAAAACTGTATTATATCTTTTTTTCCAGGGTGGGAAAGACAAAACTCCCAGAAGAGCTCTGCGGCTGAGGGAGAGGGACAATGCGTCCTGTTTACCTTTGCTTCTCCCATGCAGCGGGCGAGGGAGCTGGGCCTGAAAAGATGGCTGAAATCAAAAGGTCTCTGTTTTCTTTTCAGATAACCCCAGCCCTACCTATCCCCTCTGGTCTCTGTTCCTTCCCAGCATGTCCCTGCCTGAAGCCCAAATAGATTAAGGCAACGACCGCGAAGTGCAGTTAATCCTACAGAACGGCTGCCGCTGTTAGGCCAGGAGTTAAAAAGGAAAATCTCCCAGGCCCTAACAACTGCAGTGATCTGAAGTTTTAATCAGCCTCGATCTCAATCTATAAAAAAGGCTGTCAATGAAATCTACCTTTGCCATATTATCCACCACCAATGAGCAAGAACTGAGCAGCTTTTCTTTACCGCCTCAGCCATCCCAGACCACAAGTAGAGCTTTCATACTTCCTAATCCCAGTTTCCAAGTCTGTGTGGTTCTCACATAATGCCCAACAGCCTGGAGGCAAGGGCCTTCGTCCCGCACCCTTTTCAGAGACGTGTCATTTCTAACATCAAGCTAATCTATATGTTGCCATGGCTTCACCCTTTATCTGCCTTTACATCTTATGAACTGCATGGATTTACCACATTATTTTTATCTGAAAGACAGAAAATGGTGGTTTTATTGCCATACAATCAGATTACTGCTGCTAGTTTCTCTATGCCTTTTTACCATACTTCAATCAAAAGGGATCAGTTTCTTTATACTCTGCCCTTGATTTACATCACATCTGTAAAGACCTAGTCTGAGTTGTAATCCCCTTATTAACTATGACCAGGGTTGATTTGCCTAAAAATAAAAGCAAATTGTGTCAGACCCTTTCACTTTGTTTTTGATTCGGAACTACAAAATGGATTACTAAAGAAATCTTCAGAGTTCACACGGCCAGTATCGTGCTGAATTTAAAATGGGAGTTAAACAAGTTAAACAGGGGAGGCATGTCAACGGCTTCCACCTTCCATCATGGGAGAAGGGCTGAATTACTTATGTCTTTGTATTCTTTGGCTTCATAGAGACAATGAAGCCACAGGAGTTTTTCCAAGCTGTTCGGAACATGTCCCATTTGCTATCCTTCCTTCTTTGCTGTTCTTATATTCCTCCCCCAGCCTCTTTCTAATTCCCCCCTTAAAAAGAAGGGGGGAGCTCTTCCCTGAAAGAGCTAATTCCTGACTAGAAGCTTATAGTTCTATGGGTTCTGTATATTTTAATCAAAATATTTTAAACAGTTGAGCACTCCTCTTTAAGGCTCTACTCCGCTACACAAAGGGTGAGCTCATAAGCAAATCTATGTAGATGTATATTAAGTGACCTGAAAAACAGGTTCTTTATGTCAGCAGCAAAGGCAGGCAGAGATTAGGCTGATAGGAGGACCAGTTTAATCATCTTCCTTAGAAGAGCACTTCTTTTTTGTCTAATTTGCAATTAAGCATTTTAAGAATGAAGGTTTCATAAAATGTTAAAGAAATACCTTTCCTAAAAATTTCTGTATTAGGGTCTACAATCTGTATTTCCTTTTTCCCTGCCACTCCCATTCCTATGACGCATTACTGCAGTCATGCTGGGATCTAATAGTTTCCCATTAGGTGAACGCACTCTAAAACGTCGCCCGGAGTTTGGTGTCACACTGAAGCTCTCGGGAGCTACCTGGAAGATTTCAGTGGAAGGAAAGACACCAAAGATTTAGTTGCTCCAGTCACATGTTCATCTGAAGGCAATTATCTCACTGATCCACCAACTGAAGGATGTACCTCAGTAAGTTTACAGACAAGAGGTTTTAATATAAATCTACCAATTGTTCTTCAGCTGACTCTACATGGAGAAACCATTCAAACGCGTAGTTTTTAGCTGGTCTTCAGGTCAATGGCTAATTCACCTGTCCACATACTTTAGCTTAAGTCAGAAGCCTTTGGAAATGTTGGAGTCATTTGCATTTCTTTGCATCAGTAGAACAAGCGTCAACAGCTTATGCTTTGTAAAAGATTTAGAACCGAGTGCTTAACAAATCATCTTAACCTCTAGCTCCTGTTTCTGAGGCTTGAAGCTGTAATTGTTGAGGTTAAGATGTGCAGTCCCTAGACACATGATTCTCAAATAAATTCTCATCTGAAAACAAGGCTACCAAGCATGTTGTGAGGTGTCGTTTTTGCTTGGTCTTTGTGCTCTGCCTGGCTCAGTTGTCCTGTAGAACGACGACAGTCCATTACCTACAGTTTATCATCCTGACAAAATGTGAGGAATGTGGATGTGAAAGCACTAACAATTCCACCCCTGGTGCTTTGAGCTTTTTTCTCTCTATATTAAAACCGACAAGATTAACCCAAACGCAAACTGTGGAGCATAGTTCAAGGGGCTATTCAATCAGCGCTGAATGTGCATTTGTTTACCTACAAAAATAAGAATTTCAGACACAATGGAAGGCAGGCTGGCTTATATATGTTATTGAATGGACTGTTTAAACAGCACTATCCATTGTAGTTTATTTTATCAATCTCTGACAGGTCTGTATTTATTCAGAGCCTGATTGTGGTGAAGCCTATGTATTATACGTTATCTGGATATTAGCCAGCCATTCTTTTGTATCAAGTCTTTCTATGTACCAGTATTACATAGAGAAAAAATTACATGGGAAAAGCCACATGCTATGTTAACTAACTAGTATGTGATGCATAGGGAATGGCAACCCCAGACGTAAGGCATGAGTACTCGAAATTCTCAACAAAGTCAGTGTAATGCATTGAAGAACACCATACCAATACAGATTTGCTCACATTAAAATTAAATTAATTTTTGTTTGAAAAAGAGCCTACTACTTTACTTAGGCCAAAATTTTTTCCCTCTTGGAAAAAAATGTTTCACTGAAGTGTTAGTTAAAAATGGAAGATAGGCATTACTGTTCTCTGAATTAAAAAAAAAAACCAAAAAACCAAAAAACAAAAACTTTAAACAACCAAAATGGCTACAACAGACCCAACTCTACCAGAACATATCAAAGCAATGTGAATAACCTAACAGGGCAGCTACTGTTTCAGCACGCAGGACATCTTTCCATTATTACATACAGTCAGCGGCGGGCCAGCCAACAATGTGATTAAAGTAGTTACGGAGACGCTGAATTTACAAAGGGTTTTCTGGACCCTGTATCCAAACAGCTGCTGCATGCTCCCTGTGTCGACCACCTGCTAAAAAAGCTGACCTCTGAATGAAACAAATCTAATTACTGATGGCGGCTTCATTACAAATGAATTGTTCCACAGTTCATAGGAACTGATGTGAAACTTCAATGCATTTGATTACCTTCCTGCCACATCATATTTACCAACTGAAACTTTCCCCCGGAAATAAATATAAAACTTCCCCAAGGAAAGCGACCCCCTGGCATCAGGGCGTTGTATGCATTCTCAAAAACTCAGAGAGGGCTCTTTCCTATGGCTCCTACAGGAAGAAATCTTTCTGATCTCTGGCGCTAGCATTCAGCTGCAAAGGAGACCTTTTCCAGGGACACATTATCCAGTCATCCAGGCAGGCCGTTATCAGGAGAATTTTAAAAGAAATGCTGCCTGTGGAGGACAAGACAGCAGCAGCAACCTCAGCCGCGCAAACGGCAGGCTTCCCGAAACGCAGGGGCCTCGCAGGTCTGGACATAGCTGGGAAAGACACACTCACCTTCATCATCAGAATGCGGGGGGGGGGGGGGTAAATACCTGTCACCTCCCCCCGGGACCCCCCACCTCAACACATTACAAAAAGAAGTTATTAATGTCGAAACCTTAGGTTGAAATAACTATTGTTC
This sequence comes from Macaca thibetana thibetana, assembly GCF_024542745.1. Taxonomy (NCBI): domain Eukaryota; kingdom Metazoa; phylum Chordata; class Mammalia; order Primates; family Cercopithecidae; genus Macaca; species Macaca thibetana. The sequence continues at coordinate 86,198,889 of NC_065594.1, forward strand.
TACCTTTCTTTTTCTCTCAACTAGGTATTTCTAATCCTCCTACCGGATACACACAAACTAATAGTTAATAATAACGCAAAGATAAAGATACACACACACTGAACTAAACGCTGAAGAGGCTAACGGAATTTTTTCAACTAGATTTAAGCAGAAATATTAAATCCTTATAGAAAAAAAAAAATCAGCCCTAAAGAGAGCCGGTCAGTGAAAGTGCAGAGTGGCTGGAGCAGGCTGCCTGGGGGAGGGGCGAGGCCCGGCGCTGCGCGATTCCGCATGGAAGAGTGACCTCTGGAGGCACCGGGCGGACAGCTGCGCCGCGGGCTCCCCGCGGCCGCCTCGCCCGCCCGCCCGCCCGCCTGCCTGCCTCCCCCGGACTCCGGGGCCCGCTGCAGCACGAGGTCCTAGCCCGGCTCCTTCCGGCACCACCTGGCGCCTCCCGAGCCGGCATCGATGCAAAGATGCCGCCGCCAGTACTTCATCAGAAAATACAATAATTTACATTAAAAATACAATCCATGCAAGAGCAGACTACATAGAAGGAGACTGAGCTAAGTAACTTATCCGAATGAGCGGTGTTGAAAGTGCCTTCTAGCATCATACAAACATTTGTTTAAACCGATTTGTAACCGACGTTTTTGCCCTTTTCGTAAAGGGATACTTGGTTAACATGTTAGTGAATTTGAAATTTGACACTTTTAAGAGAACGGACACACTCCTTTAATTAAGACGTGATTTCTAAATCAATCCCCCATTTCTTTTCTCCTAAAACCAGGCCCAACTTGCTCAACTTCAATTAGGTCATTGATTTTACTTCTGATCTCAAACGTTTTCTCCAGAAACCAGCTAATGTCTGCATACTTCTTCTCCAAGTTTCCCGAGACCACAATTCCATGATTCTGTAAAACATGTTTTGGCTGTGATTCGAAATCAGGGGATATACAGTACTGAATGGCCAAATGACTACGAGTTATGACCACACAGATTTAGGGATGGATGGCATTTTCTAAATTCTGAATGCACTCTGGTGGCCCAAACTGAAAGTTACTCTCCACAAGGCCTGGCTCGCTCCCGGCTGTAGCGTCCGATAAGAGCGAGTCTGATCCTAAGGATCCCATTCCTACCAGGGTCCCGAGGGAGAAGGCTTCAGGAGCAGTGTCGACTGGGCAGGGCCCTAAGCTTTTATAGAAAGTGCATTACAATCAGGTCGGCTATCGAGACCGCATACTCCGGGGCTACCGGCTTATGAACGAAGCGGGAGGCCGAGGTGCGGCGGGCCCTCAGGGAGAAGCCTAAGGCCCGTCTCCCGGGCGCGGAGAAAAGGGCTCGCCGCCCGAGTTCTCCTGCGAAGCAGGCGAGCTCCCCGCGCACCCTCGGGCTGGCGGCGCGGTGCCAAGGTGCATCGGCTCCAGCGCTCTGCGGGCAGCGTAGCGACCCCAGGCTCCCCTCTCCAGCACGCGCTCCGCTGCCCGCGTCCTGCCACCCCGGTCGCCCGCGGGCCCCGGACCCCGCCGCCCGCGCTCCCGGTGAATGCAGCATCTCCGCCTCTCTCCAGAGCCCGCCAGTCCCTGCGCGCCGGCCAGCCTAGACTGTGGCCATGTCCTTCGTCCTCGAAAACAACAGAGGGTCAGGTATCGCCATCTGATACCTTCCCGGACGTGTCACCGGAGCCGATAGGAGCTTTTAGCGCCCGGGAGCGCTCGGGGGAGGAAAGGCGGGGAGACCGTTCCTTCCAGGGGCGCTCGGGTTGGAAAGGCGAGCGAGGAGTCTCCACCTAGTGAAATGGGGCGGGGGTTGGGGGTGGGGGACGGGGAACCGAGGTTCCAGAAACAGGCTCCGAGGCCCCGCGGACTGACCCCTCCTCCAGCCTGGACGGCGCGGCGGACCCCGGGGTGAGGACCTAGGGGGATCGCGGACGCCACTTACTTGGAGTTCGAGGAATTCCAATAGATAGGCTCTAAAACTATCGATTTGGAAATCGCAGTTCTGCATAAAACCATCAAAACTCCCCAGCAGTACTTCCACACAGAGTCCCTCCTCACAGCCATGGCGAAGCCACTCCCAGCTCCACGCACTCCGGGCCAAGAAGGGACGGACGGGACGCAGGCTGGGACCCCCAATCCTCCAGGGCAGACTGGCGGGGAAGAGAGCAGGCGCCCGCAAGCAGCTCCGGGGCGCGCTGCGCAGCTCCAGCGGTCGCCGGGCCAGGTGCGCTCGCCCTCCAGGGCCCTCAGGGCGCGGGGCGGGAGCGCACGCGCGGGGCGCGGTAGCGCGGCAGACTTGGGGTTCCGGGGCGCCGCGCCAGACGCAGCTCGGACGGCCGACTCCCGTGTGGCTCCAGGGTGCCGGGCCGGCCGCGGCGAGCGGGTGGGCGCGGGGCGGGTGCGGGCTGGGACACAAAGACCCGCAGCAGAGACTACCGGCGCGAAAGACGGGCGCTGCGCCCCGAGCGGGGTCGCCTGTGATTATAGATCCAGTGCAGCGGGCAGCGGCCCGAGTGCGCGGGCGCCGCGTCGGCGCGGTTCCATGTCCCGGAGCACGGAGCGGAGTAGGACGCCTCCGGGCGCGCAGGAGCCTCCTCAGTCCGCGCGGCTCCCGGCCCCCAAGGCAGGCAGGAGGGAGCTCGGTCCCCGCCGCGGGCTCCGGACGTGCGCGGGTCTTTGTGTGCGGGGAGGGCGCCGGGACCCGCTGCGTGCGCAGCTCCTCACTTCGGCCGGCGCCGCGGTCCCCGCCGAGGAGAGTCAGCGCGGCCGGCGCGCTGTCAGAGCGCTATAAACGCGGGGCCCCGCCCCGCCGCGCGAAGGCCATTGGCCCGCGGCTCAGGCGCCGTGCGCTGGTTGGGCGGCCGGTCCGTCCGTCCGCCATCTCCGCCCGACATTGGGCGCCATGAGGCGGGGCTCGGGCTGACAGGTGAGCCCCGCCCCCGGCTCCCGCGGGCGGCGGGAGCGGAGCAGACGCCAGGCAGGAGAAGCGCTCCGCGCGTGCACAGGGCGCCCCCGGGGCGGCAAGAGGCCTCCTGGGCGCTGTGCAGACGGAAACAGCGACGGCAGAGTAGCGGGCCACCTGTCCCCGCGCCCGGGTGCGCCTTCCCCCTCGGCGGAATCAGTGGGCGCGGCTTTACCTCGCGCGGTGCGGAAGGCAACGGGCTCCGCTCGGCGCCTACCCTCCGCAGATGCGGCGCTGCCCCGCATGCAGGACTTGCACTCCGTGCACACCCTTAAAGCTCCCGGCTTCTGCGCGCTTCTCCCAACGCCTCTCGGCGAGGGCTTCCCACTTGATTTTGGTACCAATCGCCTACAGCTCCTCTTCAGTCAGTGGGGCCGGGAATTGCAAGACGATTCCCGCGACGCGGCGCCGGAATTGGCAGCTCTAATCAGGGCCCGAGCGTCGTCGCCTCCCGCCTTCTCTGCGGGCGTCTCCCTTCCCTCCTGGCGCCCCTGGAGCTTTCCCCGCGTGTCGCCGGCACAGGCACGACCGCGGGGACCGTTTCACTAGACCCTAGGAGACACGCGGGCTTCCCAAAGTGACCAGAGATTTAGAGAGTGTGAGATGGAAAAGTCAAGGCATGTGCTGGTCACACGGCGTCTGCAAGACCCCAGAGCAGAGCTGGCAGGAACAACTCACTACTTTCTCGGTCGAGCGCCGGAGCCGACGCTCGTCCGTGACTTCCACGGAGCCACAGCACCCACTAGCGGCCAGCTTTGCTTCTCCGCATCTCGAAAGCTCCGCGGTGCTCCGACCGGATCCAGTATCCTGCAGCATCTAATCAAGTCACAGTTCTAAGGAAAGTCTCTTTGTATGTCCAACAGTAGGAAGAACACGGTAGAAATAAGGCACAGCGCAAATGTACGATTCAGTGTGAAAAATTAAAATATACTGTATGCCCACTTTTTTTTTTAATTTAATGTCGTCCACCCCAGGATTTATGTTTCAAACACAAACTGGGCAGTAATTCTACAAATTATGTATTTTTAAAACAAATTATCCACTACGCTAAATTTAAAACAAAATGCATATGGTAAAAACCCCTTGTTTTCTTTCACTCTTCTTTGTAACAATTTCTGAAGATTTTTATGGTACGTTGCTTTTAAGTATCTGTTTTTAAACATTAGTCTAAGTTAACGTATACATCTCAACTGGAGTGGTAAAAGCTTGTGAAGACTAGTTTAAGATCGAAAACACATTAAGGCATAGGAAGTACTGAATACACTTACTCTTCCAAACAGATCTTTGAGAGCAGAAAACTTTCATAATTTATTTTAATTTTAAATAAGCCTTCAAACTGAGAAAATACATATTTTAAAAAGGCTCCACCACGGTATGCCGATTTGAACAGCGGATTCCCAGGAAGCACCAAAAACCCAGGAAGGAGTAGGCACTATGAATCCTAACTTGAAAAGGATGAGAAAGGGCTAGTTTTTAATATGCTAAAATATCATTTAAGGAACTCATTGAAATGGAACATAAAGTTAGCTTAAATTATCTTTTAAAAGAACACTGGTGTACTCAGTACCTTTTGACAAACTTATATTGTGAAATTTAAATTGTGACCTCTTACCTCACTACATCCTCCTCTCCAAGTAAACTAGAGTAAATACAGGAAATTTGCATTGTCTGAAAATACGACAGCTTCCAAAAATAACATTTTCAGTAAATCGGATAGTCTCACATCCAAAGCGTTTTACCTTGGGACAAATGTAAATATACATTTTTAAATCGTTTCCTTTTCAAAACAAAGTGCGTATTTGACTGAAAAGGAATCCTACACACACAAAAATCTATGGTATAAAGTGTGAGAATACACAGCTTAGTTTCAGTCAACAGAGATTCAAATGCAGACGACGTGAAAACCATCAGCAGTAGCAACTCACTTCCAAGATGTCGACATTCTACTATTTAATGGTAATTTTGGTAGTTAAAAGCATCACCTCAAAGCCATTTGTATCTACTATTGTATAACATGCCAGGCAAAAAGTAGGTCATACTGGCATACACAAGACAAAGTAGAATTTCCAAAGCATGCCAAACCAAGAACCAATCACATCAGTGTCATATCTCTTGGTATTTGGACTTCATTTTACAATTAAATTATTAGGAAAACTTGGTAAAGAAAATTTTTTTATTCACCACACTTTGAATCATGATCAATGTATTTCGAGAAATCTATACTTTTAGCAGATGTATTTAAACCCTCATCAAATGAGATTTTATTTCAACAGAGGAAGTTACTTCACTGTGTTCTACAGTTAGCAAGTTTTGAAGGCCGGGCACGGTGGCTCACGCCTGTAATCCCAGCACTTTTGGAGGCCGAGGCGGGCAGATCACGTCGGGAAATCGAGATCATCCTGGCTAACGCGGTGAAACCCCGTCTCTACTGAAAATACAAAAAATTAGCCGGGCATGTGGCGGGCGCCCAGCTACTCGGGAGGCTGAGACAGAATGGCGTGAACCCGGGAGGCGGAGCTTGCAGTGAGCTGAGTTCGCGCCACAGAACTCCAGCCTGGGCGACAGAGTGGGGCTCGGTCTCAAAAAGTAGTTTTGAAAAGTCAAATAAATAAGGATTTGGGAATTTCAAAGAATACCGTAGTGAGTTATAAAGGTTAACACAAAGCTGAATAAATGTAGAATGAGATGACAAATAATCAGAGCTTAAAAAGAGTGGAATCCCCCACCTCCAACAAAAAATGCATCTAAGTAGTTATGTTCCTACCCCTTTGAATTTCTAGGCATGTTTTTGTCTTTAGAACTTATGGTGGTTTCTTGTATATTCCTTATACAGTATTCCATCATTTCTAGGACGTATTTCAAAAGATGTAACAGAACTTCTACAAAAACAAAAGCTTATCTAAATATAACATTACACAAAAATAAATTTGGTATGTGTTGACTAAGTGTTGTCCAAGCCATAAATTTTCTTTTTTTTTTTTTTTTGAGAAGGAGTCTCGCTCTGTCGCCCAGGCTGGAGTGCAGTGGCGCGATCTCAGCTCAGCTCACTGCAAGCTCCGCCTCCCGGGTTCCCGCCATTCTCCTGGCTCAGCCTCCCGAGTAGCTGGGACTACAGGCGCCCGCCACCACGCCCGGCTAGTTTTTTTTTTTTTTTGTATTTTTTAGTAGCGACGGGGTTTCACCGTGTTAGCCAGGATGGTCTCGATCTCCTGACCTCGTGATCCGCCCGTCTCGGCCTCCCAAAGTGCTGGGATTACAGGCTTGAGCCACCGTGCCCGGCCAAGCCATAAATTTTCTATGTAGCTTGTAAGCCTCTCGCAAAATCATACCCTTTGTTTCCTGGCATTGTATGCTGTTTATTTCATACAAGTCACTGACGTTTTCAGCACTCTTTAGCAAATCACATTTTCCCCCATTTATCCTTGAGGGAAAGATCTGACAGGAGAAAATAAAACTCTTTCTTAACATCAACTTTGCTGGCCGGGCGCGGTGGCTCACGCTTGTAATCCCAGCACTTTGGAAGGCCGAGGCGGGTGGATCACGAGGTCAGGAGATGGAGACCATCCTGGCTAACAGGGTGAAACCCCGTTTCTACTAAAAAATACAAATTAGCCGGGTGCAGTGACGGGCGCCGTAGTCCCAGCTACTCGGGAGGCTGTGGCCGGAGAATGGCGTGAACCCGGGAGGCGGAGCTTGCAGTGAGCTGAGTGAGACCTCGCCACTGCACTCCAGCCTGGGAGACAGAGTGAAACTCTTGTCTCCAAAAAAAAAAAAAAAAAAAATCAACTTTGCTAAACACCCTTCTCCCATCTGCTTCTGAAATTCAGACTGTTAAAAGACTGAAACATTTTATATTAGAGTCTATTTGTTCAGCAGGAAAAATATTACATTAGGCTCTTGGTCAAAAGAGAATCATTCTTCTCTCTGGGAAGTTTAGAGAAAACTCATACCTTATAGACTATCACATATTCCCTATGGAAGAAAACTACTGTACTTTCCACTAGTATCCTTTTTTTTTTTTTTTTTTTTTTTTTTTTTTTTTTTTTTTTTTGAGACGGAGTCTCGCTCTGTCACCCAGGCTGGAGTGTAGTGGCCGGATCTCGGCTCACTGCAAGCTCCGCCTCCCGGGTTTACGCCATTCTCCTGGCTCAGCCTCCTGAGTAGCTGGGACTACAGGCGCCCACCACCTCACCCGGCTATTTTTTTGTATTTTTTAGTAGAGACAGGGTATCCATTTTAATCTGAAGCTCAACCTCTCATTTCTTTTACAGCATTATTAATGTAAAAACAGCATACATGGAAATACGAATGGCTCCAACAAGCATGCACATGTGGCATGAAACTTCATCTCTTTATTTGCAAACCAAGTGTGGAGGACCAAACTCCACTCCTCATTCCAAGCTGGATTAAGAGGTGTGGTGGACATAAACGAAGGATAATGGTTAGCTAGCTGTGCACTCTCTTGATTGCATGATTAATTCTAATATTTAACCTCTCTAAACAGGATTTTTCAGACTGATTTGATATAAACACACATGAAAATTTTAAAGTTAAATACTCTTATAAGGAAAACTTCTGACAACAATCATTAACAGATCTCCTCTTTTGGGTCCATAAAATCATTTTTTTTTTTTTGCCTCCTCTTTATACTACTTAACAAGTTATTACAGCTACAACAGTACTTAAAACCAACTGCAATAATGTATTATTTTGTTAACTCTTTTTTCTACTTGTCACTTCTTTAATCCAAAGTGAAAAGCTAGAAAATGACAATCATCCAAATGGTAAACAAACCCATTTTATTCTAACCCTAATAAGCCTAGGTTTGGTAATCAACAGTGTTAGCAATCTTAGAAATCACACTCCATTAAAAACATACACTTTTGGCCGGGCGCGATGGCTCACACCTGTAATCCCAGCACTTTGGGAGGTCGAGGTGGGTGGATCACGAGGTCAGGAGATTGAGACCATCCTGGCCAACACAGTGAAACCCCCTCTCTAGTAAAAATACAGAAATTAGCCAGGTGTGCTGGCGGGTGCCTATAATCCCAGCTACTCAGGAGGCTGAGGCAGGAGAATCGCTTGAACCTGGGAGGTGGGAGGTTGCACTGAAACGAGACTGCACCATTGCACTCCAGCCTGGGCAACAGAGCAAGACACCATCTTGGCGGGGCCGGGCGGGAGGGGGGGGTGCGGGGAGCGGAAATAAAACAAAACAAATACACTTTTATAACATTGATGCAAAAACAGTGATGAAACAGCTGGATCACTGGAGTTGTTACTATTCTCTAATGTACTGGCTCTTTAGAGGTAGAGCAAAAAATAAAAAGTATAAAAATAGAACTGTCCCAATATCCTCTGATCAACCACTGGAGGTTCAGAAAAAGATAAATCTTCAAGTATGACATCCAATGAAGTTTTAATTTCTAAACTCAATAATGACTTAGGTATAAAAACACTTATCATTCCATTTGCGGAACACTTACATAGATGTAAAAGCAACCATTCTGATTTGTATTACTTTGTAAAATCAGAAGAAAGTTCCAAGGAAATACTTAATGGAGGAAGAAGCTAGTTATTTCTCTCTCCCACACAAACCCCTTAATTAGGTCTTCTGTATCCCCCACTTCCACTGTTTCCCAGCACTAAATCAGTTACTGTAGAACCAATACTGGATGGGTGGATGGATGATGGATGGAAGAAAGGATGGATGGATGGATGGATGGACAGATACACAGACATATTAGGTAATACAATCCACTCATCTTAAGCATATCTACAAAGTGAACAGTGTAGTTTATCAGCAAATGCAAATCTTCTAGATTACTGCACATTTTTCCATCATCACGGACAACGTTAAAAGCCAAAACCAACACAAGAGTAAACAAAAGACATTCAGATAACAAAGATAGTGAAAGAATCAAGACCACTGTTAAATGGCAATTCAACAAATCAAAAAAGTAGGGCCTATTGCCTGGGCTTCCACACTCATTCTAGACTTCTAGGTTGAGGCCTTTTTTTTACTTCAGCAGTCCCTTGAGGTCCTCTGATTAATAACACTAGTACTTGTTCACAAGGCTCTCCTGGAAGGGGAGAGCCTCAAAAATTAAGATAGCCTGTCTTCAGTATTTCTCATGGCCATTAATACAACAAAACAGATGAATGGTTTTGGGTGTAAAGATGCAGAAAATTGAGACAACTGAAAACAGACGCACTAACGGACAGAAATAGCTTTTGAGAAATGTCAGTGAAGTGACAGGCTCCTCATTATAAAATGAGGCATTGGAAATGACATGTAAAGTCTAATAAGCCAGGATTCTGTGCTTACTATACTTAGACAATTGAAAAAATACAAACCACTGAAAATTCTTAAGATACTGCTAAATCTAGGACAAGTGGTGATACAAAAAAAAAAAAAAAAAAAAAAAAAGGCTATGGACACATACCAGCACAGTAAATGAATACGGAGATTACTGGGGATAGAAATAGTCTGATTTGCTGCATCTTCATAAGGGTAACTGAAGTAGGTAAAAATCTCATACTACAAACCCCTTCCCCAACTTAAAGCATTAAAGAGTCCTCACACCAAGCTAATTTAAAGGTTTAGTTTATACAATTGATAATTCTGCAAACCACAATATGTCAATAACTACATACTGTAATAAAAATAAACAAAGTCATAGTTAATTCTATAATGCATTAAGAATAACCTAAAAAAAAATTGTGAATAAAGGCATATTTAATAAATTAGGGAACATCTTAACTGCTAACAGACTGGGGGAAATTTTTAAGTTTTCTATGTACACAAAGGCAGTGGGAACAAATGAAAAAAACAAATTACTACATTGTTGCAGCACATTAAAGACTGGATGGTGTGTATTAACAATTACATCCTCTTTCCTATAGCCTGGCAGAGAATAGTTACCAAGCACAGGAACAATTTCAACATCTCATCTGAGTCTCCAACAGCAAGCAGATACTGCAGTATGTCATTAAGCAACTTACTGTCATTTCACACCATATGTGGCAGTAAGAAACTTAAAAAAAAAATTAAAAGGCACGCATAAGCTGATTTCAAATATTTTAAGTCCAGGCCACTCTCTTTAGATACAATGTTTTGAACACTTGTATAGAACAGTTTTTAAATAAACATTTCCAAAAACTTGAATACAGAACTTAGGAACCATGAATCTGCACCAAAAAAAGTTACACTGGAGGAAAAAAAAAAAATCATGAAATAATTAACAGCTAACCTATATTTAGAGATAAAAGTGTTTTTAGGCAACCTATATTCTTTAAGAAAATAAAATGGTTGATTTTAGAGTAGATAGCATGTTTACTAAAAGTTCTCACTATAGTTCATGCCTATTTAAAATTCTACCTTTAAAGATCTTTAAACTGATTTTATATTGTTCCTTACCACAATTAGACTCATTGAAGAGCTCAAAACTAAAGCAATAGCATTTTTTCTTAGCATGCACACACAAAATAATCTACCATTTAGTCATCTCATTAACTTAGGTTTCCAAATTTTAAGAATAATCAAACTGTCTCAAAAATATTGGGCAACATTTTCTCTACTTGATGACATGTTTATGCATCTCAGGTAGCATTTCAGATCAATATCCTTTTCTTGAATGTTTTATGCCAGTATACTTAAACATATGTAAGAGTAAATGAGGCAGATTCTAGAGTAAAAAATGAAAGCCATCCATAAAATTCCACATGCAAAAACAAAACAAAACAAAAAAACTTCAAAAATTTCGAATGTGTTTGTCCTAAAAATAAACGTGCAAGTACACTACACAATGAAAATGACTTGACCATCTTAGCCTTTTTTTGACAGTATAAAGCTAAGTTCTTTCTGATGGCCCACTCTAAAATGATCTCAGATTCCATAATTTAAAAGCATTTTTCTAGCCTTTATTAAGTATAATTTGTGATAATACTTATATCCTAAAACAGAGGCACAGGTTTGAGAATTTAAATCTTCTGGGTGTTGTCAGTCTTTCTTAAAGGTAACACTGATGCCATTTGCTCTATCAGCATAAAGTTGATATTTGTAAAAATAGCCATTAAATACTAATTCACAAGTATATTAGATGTACATATAAACCCTATGTTAAAAGCATAAACAAGAGGAAATATAGTTCTAAGACTTCTAAATGGTTGACCATCAAAAAGTGAACCACCCTCTTTAAGACTTAACATAACTTTAAAAAAAATTGCTTCAACATATGAATTTAAGACTTTACTTTATTCAGCAAAATCATTTATTTACACAATGGGGAATGCTGGTTTGAGTTTGTCAATGAAATAAAAACAAACTGAACAGAGACCAATACTGAACTGTATATGTACTTTGTATCAGAGTTGACCAACTGTTTCCTTACCTGTATCAGGAACATCAAGAGCAACAGTATCACAAGGACACTGGTTTAACAATACACCACATAGGTCCAGTAATACCCTGGGAATTTCCCAATGCAATCACCAACTTTTTCCTTTTTTATAAATATATAAAAAAACAAAAAGTCAGCAAAACCAGCATTATGATGTAGCAGAGTATAACTCTGAAGTCAGTGGGGTCAGTAAAAGCCTTATCAGACCATCCATAGTTTTACAATGTGATCTGCTCTTCCTCAGACCACTAATATAGAATCCAAACAGGTGAAAAATATGTCACTCTTTAGAAGACAACAATGATCTGATAAGGATTTGACTTAGTGAAAGGAAAGAGGAAAAAAAAAAAAAAAAAAAGGGAATTGCAGAGCATAGCCCCTATTAGAACAAGCTAAATTTCCAGATTTTACAAATTAAAAAAACGAAAACAAAAACAAAAACAAAAAACCACTTCAACATGAAGCTACCATACGAAGTTTTTCCATTTTTCTTTGTAAAAAGTTCAGAGTTTGCAATTTAATCCTGGGTTTTTAATGAGAAGGACAGTTTTGGCCTGGACTTCCCCTTGCCCAGGATAATTTTTTGTTCTTCTTTTTGTTGACGTTGCCGTTCTTGTTCTAGTTTCATCCTTTCCTCATGAATCTTTCTTTGTTCTTCAACAATTCTCAACTGTTCTTCGGCCTGAAAGTTAAAAGTAAACATTAATTATAGAAATGTATTAAAAATTATCATATGTACCCCCACAACAGGTGTATCTGTTATGTATCTACAAAAAAAATTTTAATGCAAATGTAAAAAAAAGGGGTAAAAACAAGGACTTTCTATGAATTCTATGCCTTCTCAATATTTTAGTTATGAGGTGACAACTTACACACAATGGCATGTGTCATAAAATCTGACTAAGGTCATAGAGTTTAAGTGGTAGAGAAAAAAGAATTAAAAGAGAACCCTTTATTAATTATATCTACATTTTCTTTCATTTTTAATGAAAACAAATGAACAAATTATGGAAAAGCACTTATACATTTGGGAAATAGAAATTAATTTCCACAAATCACATGTTGATATCATGACAGATTTTGTTCTATACCTATTTTTATCTCTAACTTCAGTCTACCAGATTAATAGATTGTTACTTATAAACCAAGGCACAGATTTACTCAAAGAGCAGGTTATCTACCAATTACCATATTTATAGTTAGAAGGACATACATACACACAAAAAAAACAAAAACACAGGAAAAAATCTCCACTTAGGGTTTTTGTTTGTGTGGTCAAATCATGCTGAAAAAAAAAGGGACTATATTATAGTATCAGTAGACAACCAAGAAACACCACAGACCCAATTACCTGAAGAAAAATATTAGAAAACCTTCTGACCTAACTATAAAGTACTATCGAACTTCAAAGGGACACTGGTATAACTGATTCCACTCCTGCAGTGCCTTCAACTCCTTCCATGTCAAGCGACTTCTTTCCTGCATTCTTCTACAGATTCCCCTATTTACCGAAGTCAGGCCCTTCTCACGCTTCCTAGATAGATACCATACACACATCTTCAATTCTCAACCAAGCACAATTTTAATCCCCTCCCCAAGGGGGCATCAGGCAATGCATGGAGATGATTCTGGCTGCCACAACTGGGAATGGCTCCTGGCATCCAGCAGGTAGAAGACTGGGACAATGTTACACATCCTATAATGGAGAAGACAGCTCCCACAACCAAGAATGATCTAATCAGTGCCAAAGTTGAGAAAGCATGTTCTAACTCTGGAGTTTTTAGTATCAGTTATCATGATTTATCGTTTTTCCCTTCTTTCTGTGTTCACTGCATCCTTTGAGCTGCCTACCTATTCCTCCCATCCAAAGTCAAACTTTAGATCATTGCTTCCATCTCCATTATTCTACTAAAATTATCTTCTGTACGGTCAAAATCTATTAAATTCAGTGACTTTTCTCTTTATTTAAATAAATTATTTTGTTCACTTAATTCCTTTAAAAATGTTCTCTTTTGATACATTCTCTAATGCCACACACTAAGGTTTTCCACACAATCACTTCTTTTGTCTCCAATGATAATTTTTTTTTTTTTAAATAAAGTGTAATGTGACTGGATTATAGGCTTTATGGCAAAGGAAGATGGAAAAGGTAACAGGACTCCGCTATGCAACACAAAATGTTTAAATTTTATCTTAAGTAGCAAAAAGAGAAGAACACAAAGAAGTTTAGACAGCAATGTGGCATAGACTAAAAAGACAAGTGTTGGAACAAATCAACAGCAGTCAAGTAAGGTCAGAGATAACAAAGATCAGAATTACAAGCAGTGAGAGAATCTGGCAAGTGACCAAGGTGGAAAATCCACAGAGAGCTAAAATGCATCTTTAAAACACAGCTCTCTAAAACCATTTTCCTATGCTACATTTATACCTAGCTACTGGACACATCCACCCGGGAGACCTAGGACTTGCTTCAAAATTCAACACGTTTAAGATTTAAATTCTTCCACTTTATCCTTAAAATAAATCTGCCCTTTACATTTTCTCTTCTGCCACTCAAATTCTGTAGGTTTGTTTCATCTCTTCCTTCTTCAGTCAAGTTTATTAATTCTTGTTTTATATTCTCTGACTAGAGTTTATTTTCATTTCTTTTGCCAGCATGCCAGTTTAGGGCCACATATCTTTTGTGCATCTAAAATAGCACCCCTGTTTCCAGTGTGTCCTTCAACCCATCCTACACGGTACTGCCAGACTCACCTTTCTAGACCATTGCTCGCTCACTCGTGTCCTCAAATTTCCAATGATATCCACTGTCCATGGCATACATCTTAACTTCCTAAAGTATAATGTTTCTCTAAGACTTAAGATTTTCTATAACCTGGCTCCAGCTTTGTTTCTACTCCTCTTCTAAATTCTCCTTTCTATCTTGTTCCCCCGTCTTTTGCTCATGCCATTCTTTCCTTCTATGGAAATCCTACCTGTACATCAGAATCTATTTCAAATAGCCACTCTCTTCCTTAGGCTGTCACTGATATTACAACACAAAGAATTACCTGCTTCCAGACATCATTAGTGAATTCATATGCCAATCACTTTATCCAGTTTTCATAAATCATCACAAATTTGGGATAAGAGCTTAGTGTGTGCAACTGAATCAAGATGTAATAAGGGCTCTTTGCATGTGTGCATGTGCCTAAGAAACATTTTATCAATATAATTACTCAGGTTCACTTTCTTCTAAGGTTCTAACTCAACCCTAGAAAAGCAGACTAGAGTCCTGGAGAGTGAGGGTACACAAAGCAGAACATCACAACTTTAATCCGTAAGAGAAATCTAATGAACATTACAAATATACCATTTTTTACCCTATAAGACAGAAATTCAAAGTGTGACAACACATTGCTGTGGTTTCAATGTCACCCAAGTTCACTGCTAGAATTAATGGGCATTGTTAACAGTATTAAGATGTGGGGCATTTAAGCAGTAATTAGGCCATGAGGGGTTCATCCTCATGAATGGATTAATTCTGTTATCACCCGAATGGGGTGTGGGTTGGTTACTGTGGGAATGGGCTCCTGATAAAAACATTAGTCTGGCTACCACTTTTCTCTCTCTCTAGGGCCTTCTCTGTCTAGCTTGCTCTCTATGTGATGCTTTCCACCATGGGAAGACCTCACAGGATGCCTGTGCCATGTTCTTAGGGTTCCCAGCTTCCAGAACCCTGAGCCAAGTATTTTTATAAATTACCCTGTTACAGCAGCAAAAACTGGACCAACACACATATGCTACCATATAAACAGCACTCTGACACTATCAAAATTACATCTTCATAATACTTTATGCCACCAAGTACATTTTCTGGAATTTACATTATATACTTGTACAGCAATGTGCCAGTTTTACACCCATGCGAAACTGATATATTTACAGGGTTACATATTACAACACAGTTTATAGAAAGAATGGGAAAAAACCCAAATATCCACCAATATGGGGTACATTAGAGAAATTACTAAAGATACATAAAGCAGAATATTGTATAGCTGTTAAAAACAAATAAGAGAGGAAAAAAGGAGGCCCCTATGTTCTGCAATGGAAAAATCTCCAAGTTACACTGCTAAATGAAAAAAATAAGTTCCATGTATACATGCTACCTTTGTGCAATAAAAGGAGAACTAAAATATTATGCATTTGTATCTGCCTGAATATGCGTTTACAGACATTCTGAAAAGATTTTAATAACTCATAACTGAGTACACCTTTTGGAGATGGGGTTGGGAATGTGGGGATTGGGTTGGGTGGAAAGTAAAGGGACTTCACTGTTTCTCTTCCTAAGAAAATAAAATTTGAACCATGTGATCGTTTTGCCTAATTAAAAACAAGATTTTTAAAGTAAAGCAACTTCCTTCAGAGAAAATACTAATTCTGCACTTTAGATTGGGTAAAGAATCAAGTTTCTTCATTTAGGTCTACAAATACAGAAGGCAAAAGTGTGTATGTATGTACGTACAGAGGAGGTGATTTTCTCTGGGACTACGACTCAACAATGTTAATCACCAGTGCTAGGCATACAGTGCCTACTAGAAGTATTTAATGTAATTATTTAAAAATGAGGTGAATATACTATCTATACACAAACATTGGTATTTTGTTCTACTATGGCTTTAAACTAAGCATAAATCTTAATTACACTTTGACAAAAACAGAAAAGACTATTCAAACACAAACAGTCCTCTCTCATTTTAATACAGCCTCTCAAGTGAAAAAGCTGGTGTCCTGTTCATCCACCATCTGTAAGCGTGGTATGACCTTATACCTTATTTGCTAGGTTATGTTCCTAAATCCTACCCTCTCTCTGCAGTAACTTTTTCTTTCCTGATGACTTTACTTACCAGAGAATACAACCATTGCTCCTCTTCCCGCTTGTTTCACATTTATGCACAAGAAAGCAGTATTTGCATTGGGGGGTTGGGGATGGATATATTTATACAGATGAATAATACTAAGCAACTCACTCACAAGGATTATGTAGTGGAAAGCTTGGAGGCCAAGGAGAAAGCTAACATCCACAATACCAGAACCATTACACTGGGGCAGACTCTCCTAGCCATTATGCCAATAACCCTGTTCAATATCACAAAGGTGGCTTTCAACCTTGTACCCCAAGCTAAAGAGTGACTGGTGAGAATACACAAAAATAAAATGTTCCATTATAGTTAAAAGGCCTACTTACCCCTCCCAGTAACCTCTGCCCTATTTATTTATTTATTTATTTAGACAGTCTTGCTCTTGTTGCCAAGGCTGGAGTGCAACGGCACGATCTCGGCTCACTGCAACCTCTGCCTCCCGGGTTCAAGTGATTCTCCTGCCTCAGCCTCAGGAGTAGCTGGGACTACAGGCACGTGCCACCACGCCCAGCTAATTTGTTTGTATTTTAGTAGAGACTTTGTTTGTATTTTAGTAGAGACGGAGTTTCATCTTGTTAGCCAGGATGATCGAGATCTCCTGACCTCGTGATCCACCCGCCTTGGACTCCCAAATTGTTAGGATTACAGGCATAAGCCATCACGCCTGGCCTCTGCCCTACCGTCTTTATCCAGAGGATCTACTGATTTTATAAAGATTACTTTTATAAGCATTCTCCGTCTTAAACTGTCTATAAATTTAATCAAGGTAGTCCTTAGCAACATTCCCTGTAGCAGAGATATTGAAATCTATTCTCCATTTGAAATATACATAACTTTATAAAATTTTAAAAATCCAAACATATAAATATTTGTTATCAAGAGTGATTATAGAAATGGACGAAAAACAGCACAATTAGAAACTATGTCACTCTTCAGAAATGTGATTTCTACATTTTAAACCTTCCAAGATAAATAGCCTGATCCACTCTCCACTCTGCCATTTCTAATTTTAATTCCTTTATTCATCTTCCCTTCCATATAACTTTTTAAATGTATATCCCACTTTAGATAACCAATGAATAAAAATGAAAAAAATATATTTGATACGATTAGTTCTGACACTTAGTAAACTACGTCAGTAAATTTTTCTAAGGTATTCCATGTACGACGTTAAATAACAGAAGGGTGAAACACGAGGATCCCCTCCATCCCTGTGACAACATATTTATTCTCATGCTTACCTCCTCAGGGTTTCTAATATGACAAACCATCATTATGGGATATCATTAGCTACCATCTAAATTCATATCACCACCTACTCCCTTTACCCCTTTTTATTCTTAATTCCCCTCTTGTGACATTTATAACAAATCATTTTTGAAACTTCAACCTTAGATAATATCTCCATGGATTCCACGTTACCTGAAGTGAAGACAACTGTTTCAAAAGGAGGAAGTGATTGAGGTTGAGCTTGTTATGCAATATTATGTACAAAAAGCACTGCCTGAGAGCTCTGGAGAGACCACTTCATAATTTTGCCAAGGAAAATCTGATGCCTTCGGGATTTTCTTTATACTTTCTGTTCTAAAATTTGACAAATAAAGGTATTATCTAGATGTGGCTCTTTTAATGTTCTGTATCCTACATTCTCTCTTTTCACCAGTTCTTCTGTCTTAGTCATTCACTATTTTGTGCACTAAGTATTCCTTAAATGCCTGGGGATACCTGGCATGAGTTTATTAGGAATGATTACATCAGGAGGGTCTTTTCTGGTTCCTACAACAGACGTCCCCCCTGTGTCTCCACTTTTTCATACCTCTTCACTCACCAAGTTTATCAGTTCTCTCTTACAGTTTCTAAGAACTGCTACTTTGGTGATTCAAGGCCCCATCTTTTGAATGGCCTTCAGTGACTTCGTGTTTCCAGTTTGTGTCCTACAAACCCATCCTTCACAATGTCAATACACTCACTCATGTCCAGAAATTTATTTTTAAAATTACTGTCTCAAATACATTAACATAAGGTCTTCAACCAGCTTTTTATATTATCAATCATTAAAAAACCTCTTGCTCTCCGAAAATCCTTATCTGACTTATCCGAAACTTCACTTCAAATTAAAATGTTTGACATTTACATTTGGTGGCTTATTTTTCCTAAGTATTGTGCCATTTCAACTTATAGAAATGATCACTCTACTACAAGATACCCTATTCTTTTTCCAACTGTGTTAATTTCCTGTGGCCACTGTGACAAATTGCAACTGGATGAAATCTATTATGGAGGCAAGAAGTCCAAAATCAGTATCACTGGAACAAAAATCAAAGTGTTGGCAGGGATACACTTCCACCACAGAGTCTAGGGGAGAATACGTTCCTTGCCTCTTCCAGCTTCTGGTGGCTGCCAAGGTTTCTTGGTATGTGGACACTTAACTCCAAGGTCAATATCCTCAAATCTCTGTGTTTGTCTTCACATCATTTTTCCTATGTGCGTGGATTCTGTCAGGAGTCTAAACACCTTCCTTCATTATGTCATGTGTCTTTTTCAGTCCCAGTTGGCAGTTTCTGCTGAAACAACATTCTCAGAAACTTTGGAGGTCCCCTACATGTCACATCATTAAACATGGTTCTCCACAGATATTTCCTGGATAATCTCATCTATTTCTGGCTTTTACTTAGATAGTACGGGAACCTATGAGTTACATGCATAGTTTCTTCAACACAAACAAAAGGTTGTCTAGCAATACCCTTGGCCTTCTTTCCAGAGCCAGTTTTTCTAACAGTGAACATCTTTTGCCATCTGAATAGCCTGAGATTTTCTCAACATCAAGTGCTGGTGGTTTCTTTCTATACTTATCAGTTCATTCTTCAATTTAGCTCTTCTTGCCACTTTACTATAAACAGGAAGAAACCAGGCTACAACTTCAACACTTCCTTAGAATTCTTCTCAGCTAAATACGAAAAAGTCTTAAGTTCTGCCTCACACACAACTGTAGGACACAATTCACCCAAGCTTTCTATTACTTATAGAAAGGATCTCTTTCCCTGCAGTTTAGAGTATGTTCCTAATTTGCTTCTGAGCCCTAACCAGAAACACCTTTAAAATCCGTATTTTTGCCAACAGTCTTTAAAGGCAATGTATGCATTTTCTATCATGTGACTCAAAACTGGAGTCTCTACCCACTGTCCAATTCCAAAACCACTTCCACATTTTTAGGTAACATATTACCACAAACTGAATAGCTCAACATAAATTTATTCTGGAGGCCAGCAGTCTGACATCAGTATCACTGGGTTGAAAGCAAGGTGTCAGCAGGGTATCCATTCTCCTTTTGGAGTCTTTAGGGGGGAGTCTGCTCCTTGTCTCTTACAGCTTCTGGTGGCTGCCAGATTCCTTGGCTTCAGCCTACATCACTTCAATCTTCAAAGCCAACATTTTCAAATGTCTCTCTTCTGTCTTTACTTAGCTTTCTTCTCCTGTCTGTGCTATATGCTAAAATTTCCCTCTGCCTCTCTAAGAATACATGTGATGGCATTTAAGGCCCACCAGATAATCCAGAATAAACTCCCCATTGCAGATACTTAATCACATCTGCAAAAGCCCCGCCCTCCTTGTCATATATGGGCACATTCAAATTCCAGGCATTAGAATATAGACTCTTTTTCATGGAGAGAGGACAGAAGGGATTTTTCAGCCTACTATACAAACTCATTTAAAAGAAATCCCTGCTTACATTTTTCAGAGCCATCTCTCCATTGCAAAGCACACTCTGGTTAATTTTAAACTTATGTATGTGGTACGCAATTGATATATAAGCAACTTTAAAACATGGCACTATATTTTCCTCTCTCAAACTGCTGAGAAACCAAACTGGTGAAATACAAAGTGGTATATAACACAATGAACTTGGCAACTGAAGAAAACTATTTCATTAGTAAAGAGATCTGTAAATCTAGAATATATAACTTGCATATACTTTAAAACCCCAAACACCCCCGTCTCCCATCAAAAGTAATTTGTCCTTCCTTTGACCAGTATGTTACCTAAAATTTTATTAAAAACTATCAGTCTATTATCATAGTTTAGGTGCTTACACCAGATTCACTAACCAGGTTGCATGGTTTGTATTTTAACATCTTGACAAGGGTATAGTTTGAGGATTTCTTCCTCCTGCTGACACAACCTTCTGGAAGAGTATTTTATTCTATAGCAAAACCTATCCCCAATTTTTAAGTCTGTTTCCCTCTCCAAAAAAGTAAAGTTCACATACATTTCGGAACAGTATCTTGAGATTTTCCAAGGCACATCATAAAAACACCATGGAGAAGACTTCAAAAAAAATTTAAGCACTATTTTTAACAAAAGAAAATTAAAATTTTCCATTGTATTACCAACCCTTCAAATACCTAAAGATAGTTATGTGTCGCCAACACTAACTCAAGAACAAAGAACAATCTGCCAAAAAGCCAAATCAAGTCATATTTGGATGCTTTTACTTTGTAAATAAAGTATGTTTGTTGGTTAATACTTTTTTTTTGTCTCTGTTGACAAACCAAATATCTTGGTACACAATGTGGAACTGAAAAAAACAGTAACTAGCCATGGAGTAGAGCACTTAACAATGATTTTCATATATGGGTGAGCTCGTGTGGCTAGGCTAACACATTCCTTGTGGCTAGGCTATCACATTCCTTATCAGTCATTACGGGATTCAATCTGTGAACTTTTGTCAAAAGAGGCTACCAACATGGCACAAGTATACATATGTAACAAACCTGCACGTTATCCACATGTACCCTAGAACTTAAAGTATAATAAAAAAAAAAAATCAAAAGTATGACTTTAATTTACTATTATTTGTATGTGATCAAAAAAGTGATATACATTACTTGTAGCATGTAGAAACTGAAGAAAAGTATAAAGTTACACATAAGACTAACAATTAAAGATAACTATTTTTAGCATTTTGGCTTATTTGTGTGTCTCTTAAAATGTGCAAGTATATGTTTCTCAAAATAAAAGGATCATATTGGACATATAAATTTTTTATTTAGCTACCTCCATCCTATTTTGTATTTCCCCTGAATTATCAAATACTTTTTGGCTACAGAAAAATCCATTGTATAATAATAATTAAACAACATGGATACTTCTATTTTAAATAATCTGAGAATATCTTTGTATGTAAATTCATTTGTAAATGACTCTATCTCATGAGATAAATTCTTAGACACAGAATTAAAGTTTTTTTATATTTACTGATTTACTGTTAATTGTCTTCTGAAACCATTATACCCATTTAAATTCTCATGATCATCAGGTAAAGAGGTCTCTGTATCATAACCTTGCCCACAGAGGACACTGTGAAAAACAATGGCTTTAGGGGATTTCTATTAAGGAAAAAGAAAAGAGGGGGACATTTCTTTGCTTCTCTACTGAGGTTGAGATACATTTTCAGAAATTTGTTGTAGCTGCTTCTCATCCTACCTGTGCACAAATCTCCTTTTTTACTGATCTGTAACATCATTGTATTATTTTTTCAGTTAAAATGTTTAAGAAATCTCTTTCCCCACTTCCAGGGTACTTTCATTATCAACTTGTCTTTTCTGTAATCCGCTTGCCACACAAACTTCTTAGCACACATAAGGTTGGATGGCCACTACTTTACTACAGCTACTTCTTCCAGTATCTCAAGTTTCCACACCCTTGCCTTTGTTTTATTCTACTACCCCAAAGGCCTTTGCCCTGTTTCATTTCCTCACACTCTTGTCTGCCTTCTAATAGAACTTCCATCTATCCATCAGGGCCCAGCTCAAGGGACTACCTCTTCTAGGAAGGTTTCTCAGGCCACCCAGGGCAATTACGTCATTACCTCACACTACCTATACCACTTACCAAATATTTCCATGGTAACAAACTTTTTTTGGAGTTGTCCTTATTTCCAAAATGTGTTAAATTATTTAAAAGCACTTAATGGCTTGTCTACTTTTTCATCAAGTTGCTTTTCTCAATACAGATTTTAGTAGTTACCTTTGATCATCCTTCATCATTCATCATTTTCTAGAGGCCAGAATGTTTCTAATTCTTCTTGCTTTATATGGTATCAAGTACTTTTAATAGGAGTTTGAATATATTTTACATATTTCCCAACAAACATACACAAAGATTAAAGAATAGTGCTCAAAACTGAGAGGAAAGGGAGGGAAAAAAGCAATAAAAGTGTAAGTGGGCCTCAATGTGTACCTCCTTGCCATCTTCACACATTTTTTGTCTCCTCCTACACAAAGAATACCCTACTTTTCCTGCCAGCATATGACTACCAATAGAACCAAATAAAAAACTTTTCTTGGCCAGGCGTGGTAGCTCACACCTGTAATCCCAGCGCTTTGGGAGGACGATGCGGGCGGATTACAAGGTCAAGAGTTCGAGACCAGCCTGGCCAACGTACTGAAACCCCGTCTCTACTAAAAACACAAAAAGCAGCTGGGTGTGGTGGCGGGCACCTGTAGTCTCAGCTACTCAGGAGGCTGAGGCAGGAGAACTGCTTGAATCTGGAAAGCGGAGGTTGCAGTGAGCCGAGACTGTGCCACTGCACTCCAGCCTAGGCAACAGAGGGAGACTCTATCAAAAAAAAAAAAACAAAAACTCCAGTACCAATTTACTATGCTTCCAACTTTATTGAACACTGTAAGCAAACATGTTAAATATGTTCTAATTCTTACTCAACTTTCTCAAATCCAAGCCTCTTTTTCCCTAAGATATGTTTTTTACCTGAAGTTTATCACAAGCATGCCATCAGAATAGTGTCACTCTGGGCCAGGAGTGGTGGCTCACACCTGTAATCCCAGCACTTTGGGAGGCGGAGATGGGTGGATCACCAGAGGTTAGGAGTTCAAGACCAGCATGATCAACATGGTAAAATTCCATCCCTACTAAAATAGAAAAATTAGCTGGGCATGGTGGTGGGTGCCTGTAATCTCAGCTATTCAGGAGGCTGAGGCAGGAGAATAGCTTGAACCCAGGAGGTGGAGGCTGCAATGACCCGAGACTGCGCCACTGCACTTCAGCCTGGGCAACAAGAGCGAAACTCCATCTCAAAAACAAAACGAAATGAGAAGAGTGTCACTCTGATCAAATCTAAATCTGCGCGATCTGGAAAAGTGCTCATGTTAAGCATGGCCCATAGACCACTTACAATCTACAAACTAATCAATCCCCAACAAGGACAAATCAATATAAGTGTTTTAGAAGTTTTTACAACAATACGACCTCATTTTTCTAGTAATTCATCTTAATTGTATTTTGCAAAATAGAGGTCTGAGTCAAACTGGGATTAAAAAACAAAAACTTAACATTTACTACCATTTGAGAAGCATTACATTATGACTACCAATACTTCTTCCAGTGATCACACACCAAAAGTCATATTTTTATTTTTCATGTGGGCAAACAACAGAGGACTGTAAGAATAATGTAAGGAGGCCAACCATCCCCTAGCTACCACAGGGCCAGAAGGGATCAAGATCTTGGCAGGGCACACCAAGCTTCCAGGCCACCCACATAATGAACCCAGCATAGCTATCCAGTCTCTCTAACATGTCCTAAAAGGAGGTCTAGTTCCACCTGCTCAATAATTTTGCTTCAATGATTTAACTGTCAACCATATTTTTTCCTCTTTTCTGAAACATCCACAAAAGAGGAAACCAGAGTGTATTTTACCCTTCAAAGCTCAACCTTCTAACCTCAAATTCAGATTGTACACTTTCCCTCTTCTTCCTAACTGCACTGAGGTTCTCTCCTTACATGGAATCCTGGAATCACTAAAAAAAAAAAAAAAAGTTATCACATACTTATTCATAAGCATGCAGCAATGTAACTTAGAATGACTCATCCATTTCACATTCCTATTGCCTTTTCGACTGTAGCAGATTTTAAGATTTTCTTTGGGAAAGTGATTATGGCTTTCCAATAGATTCCATTATGGCCTTCACAAATACCAGGTGATATTTATCAAGAATCCATTGTGCCATGCTCACTAAGTTATGTGGAATATTTCTAGCCTTATCTCTTATCCAGAGGACACTATCTTTAAGAAGATGATGCTCTAGAAACAACTGCCCATATTAACTTTTTACATTCTTATTCATCCCCACTTTCAATGGGATCCACCGTTAACTAATTAGACCCACCCGGATATTTTTCTGTGTATTTATAACCACAAAATTTCTTTATACCATGTAACTGGAGCTTACAACTTGCTTCCCCCCTCACCCCCATCTTTTTATATTACATAATTACCGAAGACTCTGTATTTCTCGTTAAGATTATAAACTAGGAATAGGAAATTACTCTGGTGCACTTACTATTAAATAAATACTATCTACTCCTGGTAACAAGCCAACTAATACAAAGTAAAATGCTGCATATTACGGGTGGTTTAAATATACCCCCAAGCTTTTGTTGTTGTTGCTATTAGTTTTTTAGGCATATGAGAAATGTGAACGAGGTTAGGAAAAATAAAACTGGGGATACAGAACAAAACAATTTCCCCAGAAAACTTGTTTTTTAAAATCTCTGCAAATTTTGGAGTTCTGTCCAGATTGGAAGTAAAAATCGCAATTGTTTATATTCTTGACTCAAAAAGCCTTTAAAGTTAGTCCAAAGAACCCCCTCAAAAATAACTCAAATTATAGAGCACAAAAGTCCACAAAATCTGAAAAAAGGAAATAAAGCAAAATACAAAACACTTTTCACATAATGCTTTACACTTACCAGTTTGGCTTGTGCTTCTGCAATTTTTCGGTTATTCTCTTCCAGTATTCGCTCTAGCTCCTCACGTTTTGCACGTTCTTCCTCCTAAAGGGGAGGATATGTTAAGATATTAGAAAAACAAAATGTTTATTTTTATTGATAAATATTTACTAATCTTCCTCTGAACTTTTTTGATATGACTTACAGGGTAGCTTTATAGCTACCTTCTGTCTGACAAATGATAAACTGTGCAGTCACTAAAATTGGTTTCTAGCACTAAATTTAAATCATCCCTCCCAGTCCAAACAGCAACCAACTAAACCCTCCCTAATGATAGTTTCCTGGCAATTATTACTAATACTTTAATATCACACAAATCAACAAGGACAACTACAAAACTGGATAGTATTTACCAAATTAAAAAAATAATATATAAAATATAAATAAAGTGAATATTTGTCTCACCAATTATGTATACCTACGTATTCTTTACCTATACTCCTTTAATCAGCATTAAAAGTTGAATATTTACTGTCTTGTCCAGTGTCCTGCAGAGTGTGCTCCTCGGCTGCCATACGCGCCAGCTTCCTCTTTAAAATGATTTGTACTGTTAGCTTGGCAATACCTGCATCAGCAGCTCAACCATTTATAAAGAAACAACATACAAGGAAGGCTGAGCTGAGGAATGCAGATGTTTATGGTAAGAAGGAACAAAAAATGTAATTCATCATTCCTAAGGCAAACAATTAATAAGAAAAATACATTTACTGTTAGTGAAAAATACAAATGGTAATCCATACTTCATGGAACTACGGGCTTCTTCCATGGGGAAAATGGACTTAACATTCAGATGTTGACAATTTCGGAAGGCAGCTTATATTGTCATCTACAATCTGAACTGAAACTCAGAAATCCAGGGGATGCATGGTCAGGAAATAAAATTCTTCAACTTATTTTTTCTTGGAGAATTTAATGAGATTTTATAATGCAAACTGTATGAAGACTGCTTGATGGCTTGGGCAGTGTTCAGATCACAGCATACATATTCAAATGATTTTAATATTTGGAAAGACTGTCAGAGAGTTGTGTCCGTGTAAAAAAAAAATTGTTAATATGAAACAAAAAAGCAAATGAAGAGAAAAAAATCTTACTATGATTAATAACTCGCTACAAGACAGCACCATTACTCCAAAAATATCTTCATTATTAAAAGCACTGATATAAATAAAAATTTCATACATTCAATTTTATAGTCTGTGAAACCCACTATAAATATAAGCATGCATATCTAGTTAAAGACAGGACAAGGGAAAATGCATTTTAAAAGCTAAGCTTACCAGAAAGCAAAGAGATTTAATATGTCAACTTGTCCACAATAATGCCAAGATGAAAAATGACAATGAGTCTTAATTATTTTGAGTCAAATATTTCAGTTCAAGAAAACAACTACAGGATTTCCTACGTCACACACCAACTGGATTCATATTCAGTATGCAAACTATGGTGATAAGACACTCAGGGCTGTAAAGTAATTTGCCTTGAGCGTTTCAGTGACTTTCACCAAGTTTTTGGATCCTGGAGTAATCAGTGCAAACAAGCTATAAAGCTTCAGTAGCAAATTACTGTCTCACAGAAAGACATTTTCAACTTCTGCTCCAGCTGCTGATAAAACAAATCATGTGTTTAGCTTGACTCCAGACAAGGACAACCTGTTCCTTCATAACTCTCTAGAGAAAAAAAGGAGTTGTTAGTAGATACTAAAAAAAGTGGATAAATAATCTGGATATTTTTCCTAAAAAGATTCCTTGAAACACATTAGGAAAATGGAGGGCCTTATGATCGGAATGCTAGAATTAGTCCATTGTGCTGAAGCAGGGTTTAGGGGAGGGAGTGAGGGATAAAAGAAGGAAAAAAAGAAGAGTGAGAAAACCTATTTATCAAAGCAGGTGCTATCACTCAATGTTAGGCCCTGCTCTTTTTAATCTGACTGAAGGCAAAAGCCTCTCACAGTCTAGGTAACAGAGTGATAGAATAGAAGAATATACAACCACAGGTGGATTTTTAACCTTTTCCCTTTACCACTCCCTGTCTCCCCACCGTCCTCCCAAAAAAGAATGTAAGTCCTGCAGCCATGGCAAAAGTTTCAAACACTTCTCAAATAGCCAGTTCCATTAAATCAAAAAGTATCCTTGAATATGTTTTATGAAAGCTTCCAACTTTTAAGTTATCAGTCAGCACTTCTGAATAGGCTAAAAAATTAACTTTCGCAGCAATGTTAAGTTTAGACGAGAAAGGAATTAGATAGTCTGTATTCCATCTCTTTCTGAACTGAGCAGGAGGCAGAACCCAACACTGAAAGTTTTGCCATGGACTGTCTCTACTTTCCAAACGACCGAGCGTTACCTCTCTAGCTTTTTGTGCTGCAAGCTCAGCTTGTCTCTGTCGCTCGAGTTCTTCGAGCAACTGCTTTTCCATGATGCGTTTGGCTTCCTCCACCCTTCGGAGAACTTCTCGTTCAATTTCATCCTTCCTTTTCTCCAGTTCTTCCTCCACCCGTTTTGCCACCAATTCTTCCACTCTTCGTGCTGTTTCTTCCTCGATGAGTTTTTCTTCTATTTCCTGCTGTCGACTAGCAAACAAAGCGAAAAAAACGAGTTAGATATTTATTTTTAAAACTATAAATTTAAACAAAACTAGTTTTAAGTCTATCAAGCCATTGAGCCTGATATTATTCAGTGATTTTTTCAGAATTCATTTTCACATCACATTTAAGGAAATGACAGATGTTAACACAGAAATTCAAATGAATATAAAATCTTTTTTTCCTTTATCATATTCTAAATACAGGAGAACTGGTATATACAAAAAGCCTAATTCATTAGTTTTAATTTAGGAACGATAAATATGACACAGAAAACTACTTGTTATCGACTTTATAATCAGAGGACAAGTTGTTAAAATATATAGATTTGCTCATTTGCCAATCCCTTCGTCTGGGGCTTACAGAGTAGTAAGCAGAAATTACGTAGCAGGCAACTCAGACTGGCTGAATTCATTTCCCGCTAAGCAAAGAGAGAACACACACAGACTAAAGAGATTCAGACTGCTGGAGTAATAGTGCGTAGTTTTCACTGAAATTATGACCAACTTAAGTTTTGAACTGAAGTTCTTTAGCTTTATAGTTCCTACTGTCTTTTCTTCCTTTTGCTAATTGATTTTCAATTAAAAGCTCCTCTAGAAATACGAAAGTGGGTAAAAATATATTTTTATTACCAGAAAAAGTTCAATAAAGCATGATACTACAGTTTTAATTACTCCAATCCCATTTTGATATTATAAACCAATTTACTCAAAATAAAATGCTGTGCTGAAATTACTGACATTCATCAAGGCACCACTGTGGAAATTCTGTACATTTTATACCAATGATATTCAGTGACAGCCACTGGTCACGTGTCTGGTCCGAACTGAAATTTAGTGTGAAGAAAAAGAATATAAATGATCTCCTATTTTTATTTGATTGTGTGTTAAAAATTATATTTTGGATAAAAATATACACTATAATTTCATCGATTTCTTAATGTGACTACTAAAAATTTTTATATTGCATATATTGTTCACACTATTTCTACTTAATAGCACTCTGAGACAATAATTTGTGCTGAATGAATAAATTCTGAGGCTCTTGCAGTAAATCTAAATCCTCAGAGGCCGATTCACGTTCCAACTTTCTCACAACCCTCAAAATTAAATAAAACCCACAACCTTTATCTTTTGATGACTCAACTGACATACATATATATGAGAGTCATTCAATTTACCTGTTTAGTAAAGACTTTATCGTTTTTAAGTGACCTTTAAATACCCCAATCCACTTCAACTTAACTCTATTCTTCAGGATGATTCAATTCTCATCCAAGGGCTCTCATTTTCAACTCCTGTTACTTATTCACAGTGATAACACACTAACACCAATGTGTCTTAAACAATCGGATTCATTTCAGTTTCTACATTTATCCTCTACATTCTTCTGTCAAGGAGACAGTAGGTACTAGAGAAAGTATCTTTAAGGTTCTAGACGTTTGCAACACCCATTCTCAGGACTCTGTTGTTGTTTCTTAAATATTTCCCTTTTCCCTTCCAAAACTAAGTTTTCTTAAAAAAAGGTATGAAAGCCTAAGACTTAACTATGCTCCTTTTCCTTAACTTCCAATTAAATACAGTATTCGAGTGGTTTCAATAAGTCTTCATCTACGGCAGCTCAGTAAGAGAGCAGGTATCTTCCCCAACACTAAAAAAATCAATCACCAAAGGAAACCAGATGGCAACTTCAATAGAAATTAAACCACATTTCAATATAAAATGTTGTTTCTCTACTTCATCCAAAGGGAAAGAGAACTAATCAATGAAATAAGGCTGACAACTGTTGAATCTGGATAATGAGTACACAATAATAATAGTAATCTACCTTTGTGTATATGTAAATTTCTCATAATAAAGTGTGTACACACACACTTTTGCTAGTTGGTTCTTCTGAAATTAGTAAATGTAGAGAAGCCTAAGAAGAAACTTAATATTTAAAATTTCAAAGCCAGTACGATGTGACTTGTAACTAGCAATACTAAGTGGATCATAGTACTATTTAAAAAAAGGATAATGTAACACAGTTCCAATTAAAACTCCACACAAAGTAGAAAGAAGGCTCTAGGAGTAAAAAGTTGCCAACTTAAGAATTTGACGAAGGTGGAAGAGAACTGATACATACTCAAGGTTATTTTTGGCAGTCAAGCCATCCCTCAGCAGAAGTGCAGTGGCTAACAGGGCCTCATTTCCATAGCTTTGGCCAGTAAGCAGAAAATGAGTCAAATAAATTTACTTACAGCAAAAGCCAAATCAGAATGTTGTCAGTTCCCTGCTTCTATTTCCACTGATGACATCAAACCAGAGGGCCCATATAACAGGCAGTACAGGCAGGCCGTGGGCTGCTATGCTGCTAAGGAGTCAAATCTAACTACAGCTCAGCGACTTTATAGCCCACAGGGAGGGGGCAAGTGGAAAGTCCCATGCTCAACTGAAACACTGGAGAATGAGAAATGAATGACCTAGTGCAGTTTCTCACAAAGCTGCTTATCTCCCTTTGTTCCTGGAGGAACTGCAAGGCATCCGAACATGAAAACTAAGCTTTGCAACAGGCAAGGTTCTGGGTTCCACAGCAAAACTGTTTGCCTTCAAGTGTTAGCAAGAACATAACTTCGCTGTTTTTCTTGGTAAAATTAAAAATGCTACTTCAGTAATCAGAAAAAAAATTTTAAATCAAATTTTAGAAACAGTGCTGATGGAAAGCTCAATTTTATGCCCTCGCCATACACTGAATTCAGCAAACCAATGAGCACATATACAACTGAATTAAGCATGAGTTCATCTTTACTGATGGCAAATTTATCATCATAATCAATGATAAAACCACTATTATGTCTACTCCCATAAGAGGCATTGAACTTTCCTGAGTGGGTCATTAGTGTCTTGCAAAATAGGTATCACCTAACAGCCTATTCACTCCTTAAAACCCTTGCCATAGTTGTCACCCTCATGATGTTCTTTTCTCTAATGTTTTCCTCATGCTTCTCTGCTGAATATCCATTCTCCTGCCAATAATATGCTATACTGATGAAAGCATTAAATCAAGATCTTCCAGGTTTCCAATGGAAATGGTGTAATACTAGGTTCTACTTTATCTGTGCTCTCAGATATTTTAAAAAGACTAGTCACAATGAACTTTAAAATGCTAACGATTAAAAACAAAACAGTAAGGCTACAGCACCTCATCACTGTTAAGAGTATTACTCCCTACAGAGTAACTGACACCATCATTTTAAAACATCTTTAAAATGTAGGAACTCAATCCTAGGGGCTTACTTCTAGGAATTGCTTAATAATTATTAGCAAACAGCATTTACTTATTACTTAATAAGTAACATATAATATTGTGCCGAAAGCTTTATATACCATATAATCATTTAAATCACATAATTATTCCTATGCATTGGGTATTATCTCATTTTTACTGTGGCAACTAAGAACAAGGAGCTTAAGTTTCTGGACTCACGCACACTGGATGTTGCTGAGCTGTTTCTCTGAACCTACGTAGATGCCAAAGCTAATGATCTCAAGCAAGCACTATACTACTACTCTATACTGGTTTCTGCAGGACAAATGAGAGAGGCAAAGACAAGCACACAGATTTAACTACCAAAGAAAGAAAGAAAAAAGTATAGGCCAGGCACAGTGGCTCACACCTGTAATCCCAGTACTTTGGGAGGCTGAGGGAGAGGATTCTTTGAGCCCAGAGTACAGGATCAGCCTGGGAAACATAGTGAAACTCTGTCTCTACAAAAATAATAAATAAATAAATACATATTCTTAACATCAACTAGGTCTTATGCCTTAATGTTCTGTCAGAGCCTTAGCCTCCAAAAATATGCGGCTTCATATACTCAATTTTCTCCTAAAAGCTCTTCTTTGCTCTCACAATAAACTGTCCAAGTATTCTAAGAATCACTCATATAGATCCCAGTTCAGTGTAGACACTCTAATTTAGAAGGCTCTTTACCTGTCATCCAGTTGAACACAGAGGATATCGGAACCTAGACATCCCAGGCTAGAGTAAGTTACTATGCCATTAACATTTTCCTGATTTGCTGCAAGTCATTTTCAGTTGTCTATTTTTCAACAGTTAATACAACATGCATGCAGCATCTCAAAAGAGCATTTAAGAAAATGGTGCTACTGGTGTGGGGGAGGGGTGAGAAGAACCACACTGAATGGCTGGGACACAGGGATGAGAGGAAGATCTTTTGAACTGAATTTTGAACCATGTGAATTGCCTATTCAAAATTGATGGCAAAGGTCTTAAAAAATGTAAAGGCCTACCTTTTAAGCATCAAGATTACAACTTGTAAGATCACTTCTTAAATTCATCAGGCTTGGTCTGGCTCCATGTAAGTAAGTTACATTAAATAACATTACTTACTGGGAACTATTATATGCCAAATATCACCTACTTTAAATACATTATCTCCAATTTTCACAATAAGCAAGAGGTTAGAGGTAGGTGATTTATTCAACAACTCAGAATTTTAAGTGGATAAGGTTTCCAATCTTACCAAAGAATTCCTAATTAGCTAAATCCAGCAGCTGATTCTTATTTTACAGTCTCATTCCATCTAAGTAGACCTCTTGAAAGGGCACCTGACATTATGCATTCTTACCATATTCCTTTCCGCTTCCACCATGGGCTTTTCTCCCCTTTCCCAACTGCAAATACAGGCATGTCCTCAGGTTCTTTCAGTCCCTTGAATGAACCGCTCTCCTCTCTCCACACTCTCTGTGGGTCATTCCATATACTCTCAAGGTTTCACTGACATTCAGAGAAGCCCCTCTTAGCTAGGCTTCAGTCTCGCATGATCAACTCTGGATAAACTCAGTACAATGTATCCAAAACCAGTGCTCACAGTGGAGGCACCATTCTCTTATTCCCTTTCCCTCTCCCATATTCGCTATTCACAAAGTTTCTGACATTTTTACCAGTACCTGCCACACGGTTGTTACTGAAACATTTGGTAGATGAGTTGCAATAGCCACACTATAAACATGAGAATCAACATTCTTTTTCTGAAGTCCCACATTCCATTTAATATACCCTGAATGTTCCTGAAATCTGTCCCTCTTTTCCATTCCGACAACCATCCTCACTACTCCTGTGTAAACTTCTGTACCCACCTCTTACTTTCCATCCTATACAACAATCAAAACAAAAAAGGCACCCTGTCATTTACCTGCTTAAAATCCTTCCTGTTTCTACGATGAAATCCAAGCTCTTTAACATGACATAAAACAACCCTAACATGATTCCCAGCCTCTATTTACCTCTCCAGTCACTCCATGACTTAAATATTTATAGAACTTCGTGTTCTAAGTCAACAGTCACCTGATTATTCCACTTTGGAGACCATTCCCTCTATTTTGGCAGGAGTCGGGGGAGGAGGCTCTTTTCTGTGCTCCACATATGTCCTATACCTTGCCTGTCATTGTCATAGTCTTATCTCCTCCACCCTCACAGGATACTTCCTTTACACAGTTTATATTACTGTCACTAAATTTACTACACTGTATTATTGCCTATTTAATGATCTGTCTTTGAGCTAGATCAAGCTCTTGGAGAAGGGCCAATCATTTTTATATTAACAGCACTTAGCACAGTGCCTGGCACTTATTAAATGCTCAATAAACATCAGTTAAAAGAATAAACTAACCAACAGGATATGTAGACTGAAAACTATTTCCTTCCATTCCCAAAGCTCCAATACTTAAGTCTTTCCACTGTTTCTTTTGCATTGCTTCCAAGGCATTAGAATATATTAAGTAACGCCTATTGCACGGCACCCAGGAATTTAGGGTACAGGTGGCTGCTGGCCCTGGCCCCTTCTCATTCCTAAATACTATTGGCAGTTTGTGTCTTCTCTCAAACCAGAGAACCATACAGCCTCTATCTGCCATATTTCATTCCTGAATTTCTTCTCTGCTATCCATGTGAAGCCTGCTAAATGCTTCTATTTATTCTTTGCATACGAAGTTTCTTTTCATTTTTCCTACAAATCTTAGCTTTCTAATGGAAGGCAAGTCATTCCTCTATGGGGGACTCCTTTGTTTTCACATGAAGAAATTATCTCAGCAATGTCTCAGGTAACTTTTTATACATCCATCTATTGATAGCTATTTGAGAACTTTACAGCTAAGGGCCTTGTTGCAGACCCAAAAGTTGGATTCTACAAAATCAAGGTTTAATCTGAAATAATTACTTTACCTTTATTTTCATATATATCACTGACAGTTCTAAGTATAGGAAAAATGAGTGTTGCATGTGTTTTAAAGGAATGTTGGAAGCAAAACAGCTCCAGGTACAGCTTCCTCTGTAGTATTAGTGCTCCAGTCCTACCTTTTAGTAACTTTATTTTAGAACAAGCTGTATGTGTGCTGGAAAATCTACCTAACACAAACGCAACTACAGAAAACTACAAACCCTACGGACAATTCAGTACACATAAACTCGCCTCGAGAAAATCATAAATTCAGTAACGTTCTTGCTTCATGAGCACTTTCTAAATATTCACTGAAGAACTAACCAAACTGACCAAGTATGGCTGGTTAAATAGGCAGTTAGTAGGACTGTTCAAATCTACTTTTCAATGTGGTTTTTGGGAACTGAATACCCAGAGCATCAAAGTATGATGATCTTAAAGCAAAACACACAACAAATCCCTAAACTTTAAAACCCAAAAGTTCCTGTAGTTTGGGATTATTTGTCCACATCTACTTTCATAGCCAGAAATACTTGAGAGCTGACATTTTCGGAAACACATTGTAACTCTAGTTTTCACTATTCCTCATGTGAGCAACGCCAAAACGAAAGCAACTATTCCAGTGTTTTCTGAAGAAGCACAGTGCAAGGGAAACAACAAAACTCCACGTGTTTGCTAGAGAAATAGAAAGCAAGTTTAAAAAAGGGTAGGCTTTGGGATGGTGATTACACAGGTGAATTCAAATGCCAAAAAAACTCATCGCAGTGTACACTTAAGGTCTGTGTTTTTTTGTTTTTTTTTTTTTTAACGTCTCAAGAAAGGGGTAAGGGTGTAGGCTCAAGGGGAAAAAAGCAATCCAGACACCTTAACAATAGGAATACACTAAAGTGAAAATGCATTTTTCTGGCGGACCACCTAAAGTGTATGATTCTCGGGAGTACTTAAGTTCTGTCCCAAATTTGAGCTTCAATAGAAGAATGCTTCTGGCCAGCTGTGATTCGCATCTCAAAGGTTAATTCCCTTCTCTCCTCTTCTCAAGCCGACCAGCAAACGCTCACCACCCTTCACATCTGCAGGCCAGCTCTCCCGGCCTCACTAGCCGACGCAGCTCTCCGACCTCACTCCGAACTCCACCCCTACTTCCGGGACACCACTCCTCTCACGCGCCAAAATCGCCTTCTCCTATTTAAGCCCTTTCTGCTCAAGCCCTCGAATTTTCCTTCCCGGACAACTCCTGGGTCTGTCCCACCCCAGGCCTTCCAAAAGCCAAGCCTGCTGGCCCCGCCGCCGCCTCTCCGGCCCGTTCCCGCGCCCGGTCCTCAGCCCCGTTCGGTCCCCGCCATTCTCCCAGCCCGCGCCGTCCCGCCCCGGCCCCACGCCCTCGCCCAGGGCCCCGTTCTCCGCACGCCCCGGTCCATCCCTCCGCGGACACTCACATTTTTCGCTGCCGCTCGAACTCCGCTTTCTTCTCCTCCTCCTCTCGCTTCTGCTTCTCGTCCAGGCTGCTGCGCTTGCTCACCGTGCGCCCGAAGATGTCGATGCGGTCGGGCGGGGACGAGGCGCGCTCCCGGTCCCGCTCGCGCCGGGACACGGCCGTGTTGGTGGAGCGCGAGCGGGACCGCGACTCCCGCCGCCGGTTCCGTTTACTTTCCCGAGATTTGGAACGCTTCCGCACGCGCTCCTTGTCCCGGGATCGCGACCGGGACCGGCTGCGCTTCTTGTTGTGCTTGCTGCTCTTAGTGTGCTTGGAGCGGGACGAGCTCCGGCTCCGAGACCGGCCCATCCTTCCGGGCGACGCTCTAACCGCTGGCCTCAGGCCCCTCACGCGGCCAGTTCCCCTCGCCTCCGCCTTCGGACGCGGGCTGGCGGTCCTACAGAGGCCGGAGGAAAGAAAGGTGTCGGCCAACGGACTTTCTGCCTTTTCCCGACGTCTACCGCTGCCAGGAAGGCCGCCTCCACCGAGAAAGCCGCAGCGCAAGGCGCCCCTAAGATGGCAGCTTCGGCTGCACCGGCCGCCCTTCCCACAATGCCCTGCGCGGAACGTGCCGAAGCGTGGGCCCCGCCTTCTGACGATTTTTACCGAAGGCAGGCGAGCGCTTCCGAGTGAACTCGTTTTTTTCCGTCAGTCTTGGCGGAAGCCTGAGACGCAGTACATGGAGGCTCTCCCTTTCGCCTTGGCGTACTCCGTTTTTTTCCTTCCTGGTAAGGTGCCAACGCCATGTTGAATGAATTAAGCACGTTTTAGTGCGATTTAAGTCCTGCCTCGCAGAAATTGATTGATTGCGTTATCTTCTAGGAGCTGGTCTTGCGGGGCAGCCCTAAAATGTATATCCAAGTGACTTGCACTCAGCACTTGCTGTCTTGAGCTTACTTTCCTCGTTCGTAGAATGGAGATACCACACTTTCTGAAGTGCTTATGAGACTTGCAGGAGGTAAGTATGCAGCAGGTTTTGATGACTGTAGCCTAATGCTTACTTACTATAGGGTTTAATGTGCCTTCTAAATGCTTTAATGTATTAACAAGTGCTTAATTCTTACAATTCTGAATTAAGTACTACTATTATTCCCGTTTCAAAGATAGGACCCTGAGGTCCACAGAGGTTAAATAAGGGTCACACAACTAGTAGGTGACAGAGCAGGGACGTGCACCTAGGTCATACTGTGCAAAGCCCTTGCACATAACCAGCACCTCCTCAACCGTAGCCACGAAAAGCTTCGTCCCTATGTGGTACAACAAACTGTGTCATTGTTGAGCCCTAAAAGGAAAAGGCAACGTTAATATTTGCAGATGACAGGAACCCTTGAAAATCTAGGTGCCTCAATTTTAAAATTGAGTGCAATAATAAAGCTTAACTGAGTAGAAGAATAACCAGAATTATTTGAATAAGCAAAAACGTATTAAAAAATGAAATAATATTTTCTCCACAATGGCAACAGAAACCATAAAAGATTTAGGAATAAACTTCAACAAGTTACACAATCTTTATTATAAACCTTTACTGAAAAGGCAGTAATAAGGCCCTAGTAAATGTAAAACATGCTGTATTCTTAGATGAGTAGTCAGTATCAAAAATATTGTCAATTCTTCCCAAGTCAAATTACAAAATTAGTGCAATTCTCATGAGAGTCCCAAATTCTCTTGGGGATATGTGTTTTAGAACTAATTAATTTTAAGTTTTATGTGGAAGATCACATAATTATCAAGAAAACTTGGAAACAAGAGAAGTGTATTAGTCTGTGTGGACTGCTGTAACAAAATACCATAAACTAGGCAGCTTATAAATAACAAATTTATTTCTCACAGTTCTGAAAGTTGGAAATCCAAGATCCAGTTGCCGGCCGATCTGGTCGCTGGTGAGGACCCAGAGATTTACAGATGACTCACGGAAGGCACCTACTCACAGTGCCCTCACGTGACAGAAGGGGCGAGCTAGCTCTCTGAGCTGTCTTTCAGTGGCACTTCTAGGATCTGAAAGTTTGTGTTCCCTCAAATTCATATGTTGAAACCTAATCACCAGTGCAATAGTATTAAAAGCTGGGGCTTTGGGATATTGATTAGGTCATGAGGGCTCTAACCTCATAACTGGAATTAGTGCCTATCTCAGTCCATTCCCACTGCTATAACAGAATACTTTAGACTGAGTGATTTATAAATAATAGACATTATTTCTCAGAGTTCTGAAGGCTAGGAAGTCCAAGATAAAGGTACCAGCAGATTCAGTGTCTGATAAGGGCTTGCTATCTGCTTCCAAGACAGTGCCTTGTTGCTGGGTCCACA
The DNA here is from genome assembly GCF_024542745.1 of Macaca thibetana thibetana. Lineage (NCBI taxonomy): Eukaryota > Metazoa > Chordata > Mammalia > Primates > Cercopithecidae > Macaca > Macaca thibetana. Next base: position 86,236,522 of record NC_065594.1, read on the forward strand.
GAAGGGGACGAACACTGTATCCTCACATGAGGGAAGAGATGGGAGGCAAAAGGGCAAAAAAAAAAAAAAAAAAAAAAAAAAGCAGGGGGGACTAGGACACTCCTGTCAACCTCTTTTATAAGGATACTAATCCCATTCAAGAGGATGGAGCCTCATTTCTTGATCACTTCCAAAATGGCTTCAGCTCTTAATGTTCTTATAGTGAATTTTAGCCTCCAACATAGGAATTCTAGAGAGACACATACATTTAAGCCATAGCAATGGCCTTATAAAAGAAGCCCAAGGAAGCTTGTTCACCCCTTCTTTACCATCTGGAGACATAGAAGGTGTCACTATGAAGCAGAGAGTGAGGTCTCACCAGACACTGAATCTGCTAGTGCCTTAATCTTGGACTCCCAGCCTCCAGAACTCTGAGGGATCAATTTCTGCTGTTTATAAATGACCCAGTCTGAGGTAGCCTTATAGTAGCCTGAATGGACTAAGATAGGAACTAATCCAATTCATGAGGGCGGAGCCAGCAGCCCCACCTCCTAATACCATCATCTCCCAGCAGCCCTACCTCCTAATACCATCACATTGCTGATTAGATTTCAACATCTGGGTTTGGGAGGGGACACAAACATTTAGAGCATAGCAAATAGTACGGGTTTGCTCTATACAAAATTGAATAAACTGAACGACAAGATTTTAGCACAGAAATAGGAAAACAGTGCAATAGAAGGATAGACCTATTCTTTTACTTCAGATACATTCAAGTAAAATCACATTTAATATAGAATGTATAGAATTACCCCCATTATAATAGAAATATTTCTGTCAATCTAACCATCTGTCTGTACATATCTGTACCTATCTAACCAGTGGGAGTGAGATATGTGGTTTATATGTCCATTGATGGTATGAATATATGATATGATATATGGATACATCTGGAATTTTAATATGTATGTACGTTACATATATATATAATCCAGAATGATGTCTAATGATAAAGATAGTTATTTCCATTGAGTTAGGTATAAATTTTCTAGAGCTGCCCCTACAAAGTACCACAGACTGATGTCTTAAATGAACAGAAATTTATTCACTTACAGTTCTAGAGTCCAGCAGTCCAAAATCAAATGTCAGCAAAGTTGGTTCCTTTGGAGGCTCTGGAGAAGAATCTGTTTGCTGCCTCTCACTTAGGTCCTGGTGCCTGCTGGCATTCCTTGGCTTTTAGTCCCTGTCTCCATCTTTACTGTATGTCTGTCCTCTTCTTATAAGAGCACTGGAGATTGGATGTAGGTGTATAGGGGATTGTGGAGCTTTTAAAAGAGGATGATATTGATCCTGCTCAGGCTCTGGCCGTGTCTTTTGGCTGCCTCCATTTAAAAAAAAAAAAAAAAAAAAGGAAAAAATGTGCATGAAAGTCCCTAATTTACCAGAGATTATCTCTGAGGAGGCATTGAAGGAATAAGGAACACACATATTTAATACCTGCATTTTATAGTGTAATTACCAAAATCTTGACATTTCACACTCCCTGAACTCACCTTATTTTCTCATGTCTTTCTTTATTGACTATTTTTTGCGACCAGAATCCAAATTCTAGGCATCTTGACTGTTTTCTGTCCACGGACACCCTATGGCTTAGCTAACCTCGATAAATATATGCCGAATACACCTTGAAAGAAAAGAATTGCATGGTTTTTTATCCTGAGTATAAGTTTGGCTTCATTTGTTTTGTTTTGTTTTGTTTTCAGACTCTTAAAATTTTTAGTTGCCTCCCTCCTCCATTCCCTTCTCCAATAAAAGTATTTCTTCAGTTCATGTTTGAATAATTAGGATAGCCAAATATAAATAACACATCATTCAAATCCAGATCATTCCAAAGAACAGTCTAAATGTAAAAAATAGGAGATTCATGAATGTATCTTTCCTCCTTAATATGGTTTGGCTGTTTCCCCACCCAAAATCTCATTTTGAATTGTGATCCCCATAAACCCCATGTGTCAAGGGAGAGACCAAGTAGAGGTAATGCAATCACGGGGGTGGTTTTCCCCAATGCTGTTCTCTTGATAGTGAGTGAGTTCTCATGAGATCTGATGGTTTTATACGCAGTATTTCCTCCTGGGTTCATTTCTTCTTCCTGCCGCCTTAAAAAGAAGGTGCCTTGCTTTCCCTTCCCCTTGGGCCATGATTGTAAGTTTCCTGAGGCCTTCTCAGCCATGTGGAAATGTGAGTCAATTAAACCTCTTTCCTTTATAAGTAACCCAGTCGTGGGCAGTTCTTTATAGTAGTGTGAAAATGGACTAATATACTCCTAATTCTTAAATTACCGATCCTCAATTGTTTTTGCCAACTTTTCAAAATTTGAGATGTATTTTGCAACATGCCCACGAAGCATCGTAAGTATTGATTGCCTTGTTAATGGAAAATACCATCTTGGTTGCTCAGAGAGTTATGTCTACACTTACAGTGTAGGTGGAGTCCTTGGGCACCGTGGTCCCGTTCTCTATAGTGTTGTTTCTTAGAATCTCACCTACCTAACTTTTCCTGAGCTGTCTGACACCCAGTTTATGCCCATTTCTCCCTATCCCACTGACTCCCAGTCCCCTGGCAGGTTGTCTCCTTGGCAGCACTTTATTTGTAAGTTTTAAAAATGACATATAAGTGTGTTCAATAATTTAAAGGAAAACCTCAATACAATGAAAATAAACTTAAAAAAAAATGTTCATTAATTATTTAATATTCATCTCTCTAGCTAAAAAGTGAGCTCCTTTGGTTCAGCTTGGACTGGATGGTGACTGGAGCTGATTCCTGAGATGGGAGTGTGAGCTTGGCAGGCTCTGACATGGAACCAGGCCAAAGCGAGAGGCCAAATTTACAGTGTCAAATAAACCATGACTTAGGAGAGATTTTCTTCAAAAGTATCATTGGAAGAGGTTGGATGGTGGTGGGGTGTGGGGAGACTGTTGTAATAAATAGAACACTCTACACATGAGATCTGCAGGCATCTCAAGAGTTAGGCAAAAGGGTTTTCTTTTATAGGAGGAATAAACAAGTTGAGAAAGAACTGGATGTGAGGAAGTGGATGAAGGGGTCCCAAGAGTGGATAGTGGGTCAGGGAACATTCTTCTGGAGGCCAGCCTGTTGTTAGGAGTGGATGAAGACTGGCTTAGGCTGATGGTGGGCCAAGGTTCTGGGACCTGGGGAAAGGAGAGAAACTTAACCAAAGTTTAATAAACAAGCATTTTATTTCCATTAATTTCAAGGGAAAAATAGTTAAGCTAATTTATGAGGCAAAGAATAAGAATTTGGAAGGCCCATGTCTGGCCTGTCATAAGTAAATTGTGGCGGGGAGGGGGTAACATGGTTAGGCTTTGTGTCCCCACCCAATTCTCATCTTGAATTGTAATCCCCATAATCCCCACTTGTCAAGGGAGAGACCAGATGGAGGAAATTGAATCATGGAGGTGGTTTCTCCCATGCTGGTCTCGTGATAATGTGTGAATTATCATGAGATCTGATGGTTTTATAAGGGGCTCTTCTCCCTTCGTTCAACACTTCTCCTTCCTGCCACCTTGTGAAGAAGATGCCTTGCTTCCCCTTGGCCTTACGCCAAGATTGTAAGTTCCCTGAGGCCTCCCCAGTCATGCTGAGCTGTGAGTCAATTAAATCTTTCATTTATGTTAGGGTGGTGCAAAAGTAATTGCGTTTTTTGCCATTGAAAATAATAAATTACCTGGTCTTCAGCAGTTTATAGCAGTATGAAAACAGACTAATACAGGGGGCTTCCATGAATCTAATTTAAGTAATACAAGGAAGAGGGATCTTGAAGTTAAGTCATTTCCTCTAACACAAAGGATGGGAAATTTCTTAGCCTCCTCTGTTTTCTAAGAACACAGGTAAAATTCAACACTGTCAGCAGTAAGGGCTTCTAAGCACAACCTAAGAGTCTTCTTTTATTCCTTCCCCAACTCTCTTCCTTTCTTTAGGTAGAGAAGAGTTCTTGACCTATGTCTTTTTCCTTTCCTCTGAAGAACTTCTTTCAACATTTCTTGCAAGGCAGATTTACTGGTGACAAATTCCCTCAGTTTTTGTTGATTTGAGTCTTTATTTCTCCATCATCTTTGAAGGATAATTTTGCAGGATACAAAATTTTACATGGGTTTTTGTTCTTTCAAATCTTTGAATCTTTTACTCCACTCTCTCGCTTGCCTGGAAGTCTGTTGGAATGCCCATCTTTGTTCCTCTCTGGGTGGGTGTCCCCTACCATGCCACCCCCACCCCAGGTTTTTTTCAAGATTTTTCTCTGGGTCTTTGTTTTTCTGTAGACTGAGTATGATATGCTCAGGTGTTGATTTGGGGGTATTTATTGTGCTTGATGTGCTCTGAGATTCTTTAATTTATGGTTTGATTTTTGTTAATAATTTTGGAAAATTCTCAGTCATTATTATAATCTTTAAATATTTCTTCTGCTCCTTCACTTTCTTTGTTCTCCTTTTGGTATTCATTAATGTGTGTTATGCCTTTTATGTCTCACCATTCTTGCATATTCTATTTCATTTAAAATATTTTTTTTCTTCTCCTTGCATTTCAGTTTGGGAAGTTTCTATTTATGTCTCTTCAAGCTCACTGATTCTTTCTTTGGCTGTGTCCAGTCCATTCATGAGCCCATCAGGGTGCATGCATCATTTTTGTTACAGAATTGGTTTTGGTTTCTTTTAAGATTTCCTTTGCTTCTTTCTTATAATCTCTATCTCTCTGCTTACATTACCCATCTGTTCTAGCATGTTGTCCAATTTTTTCATTAACATTTTAACCACAGTTACTTAGAATTCCTGATATAATGATTTTGAAGTCTCTGCCATATCTGAGTCTGACTCTGATGCTTGCTTTATCTTTTCAGATGGTTTTTTTCCATGCCTTCTGTTATGTCTTGTAATTTCTTGTGAAAAGCCAGACATGATGTACTGGGTTATGGCAACTCAAGTAGACAGGCCTTTGGTGAGAAGTTTGATGTTTTTCTGGCTAGAAGTGAGGTTGTGCTTACTGTCCCTTGTAGCTGTATGTGTCAGAAGCTTATTTGTCCTCTGTCCTGCTTTTTGGCTCCCCTGTTGTCTATGGGTTCCTTAGGAACTTTTTCTTATGAGTCTGGTCCTTGAAGTTTGATTTTGCTGCAACCCTGCTATTAAACGGGAGCCCTGTTGATGTGGGATAAGGTGTGGGATGGGGAACCAGTTCACGATCCTACGACCAGGTCTCAGTGTTTCAGTGAGACTATGTCCCTGGGCTGTGACCTTCACCAGTGTTTCTCAAATGGTTTTTCTCTTCTCGTGCCAGAGAAGGCAGGCTAGAGGGGGCTACAGTTGGGTCATTTCCTTCGCCCCACATAGGATAAAGCTCTGGCTTGGTGTTTGTGGTGGAGAGTGATCTGGGCATATTTCAAAATGGTTACTTTTCCCTTCTCCCTGGCCACACGTGGGGTATCTTCACCATGAGAACCTGGTGGGGTTCCTGGAGGAACAACAAAGTGTGTCACACAACACTGCTCTCGTGTCCCCAAGAGTTTTTAACTCTCAAGTTAGTCCACCCTCAGCCCCTGGCGATTGGTCAGCGGCACCCTTCAAATGTTCTCACCAGCTGCAGTGGTCTCTGCCCCCAGCGAGCTGATCTGAGCTCTCCCTCTTCACCCATCTCTTCAGTTTTCAGGGTGCCGATTTATCCTCCACTTCAGTTCTGTGATGGATCTAAGAAAAGTTATTGACTTTCAGCTTGTTTTTGTTGTCGTTCAGAGAGGGGAAGAGATGACTTCCAAGCATTTTTATTTGGTTGGTTGTTGTTTTTATATTTTAATATGCATATATATTTAAATTCTCATTAGAATTGTACACTAATGATCTCTAAACTCCCCTGGTTTTTTTTTTTCAGTTAACATGACCTTTTACAAAAATTTGTCTGAGCTACCTCCTCTCTCTGAATGGCTTTTTCCCATCTCAGCCTAGCAATCTTTGCTTAAGTAAAAAAAGAAAGCTGAGATATTCAAAAGAGTCCCAAAAGTTAGTGTCTCACCCAGCATGTTGTTTGTTAGTCAGTTTCCTTCTGGAGGAGGAAGTTAGTTTAAACATGGCCTACTTTCCTCCCTTCTCCCTTTTATTGCAGTCCATAGTTATTAAATTAAATGTAAACTCAGCTGTTTTACTGAAGTGCTTTTGTGGTGTTTATGAATAGAAGAGATTAGCATTTATTGGCAAATCATTATGCACCAAGAACTGTGTTAGGTAGCCTCAAGCTGTAACGTGCACAGAATCATCGAGGGATCTGGTAACATGCAAGCTCTGGTTCAGTTGGCTGGGGTGCAGCCTGGGTGTCAGCGTTTCGCAGGAGGATGTGCTCACAGGGCCTGCCCAGGGCCAGTAGTCTCAGTCGGCCCCCACTCACAGGTAAGAACTCTGAGACTGGTGAGGGGAATCACTTTCGCACAGCTTCACAGCCAGTCGGTATTTACACCCAGGGTCTTCAGGCCACATGCAGAGCAGCAGCAGGGGTGCCCCGGATCAATCGTCATCTCCTCCTGCCACCACAGCCATTTATTTAGATTTTTTTGTTTAGGACACTGCTGTGGGTTGAACTGTGTGTCCCTAAAAGGTAGGTTGATGTCTTAACACCCGGTACTTGTGAACATGACCTTATCTGGAAATAGGGTCTTTTCAGATGTAATTGAGTAAAGATGAGGTCATACATGAGTAGGCGGGCCCTTAATCCAACATGACAGGTACCTATAAGAAGAGGAAAGGAGACATGGACACACACACAGAGGAGAACGCCGCGTAGCAGAGATGGGAGTGGTGTGGCTCCAAGTCATGTCAAGCACTGCCAGCCACTACCAGAGGCCGGAAAGGCCAGGAAGGCGCCTCCCCTGGAAACTTCAGAGACCTCTACCCTCTTGGCACCTCGATTGAAGATTTCTAGCCTCCATCACCATGAGATAAGACATCTCTGTTGTTTTAAGCTTCCAAGATTGAGGTGATTTGTGATAGCAGCCCTAGGAAAGGAATAAAAATACTGGGTACACTGCCCTGGTTTTCCGTGTTGTTGACTATGTCTGCCTGCCCTCTAGACTGTCATCAGGCAAACTCAGTGGCTGCCAAAAGCACATCTGACCCACACAAGCCCTCAGCCCACCTTGGTGTTTACTTGGCTTTCAGCATTAGGAGAAAACATGATGTTTACATTATAAAAGTAAATCCGCTGTATTGTACTTTAGAGCAGAGGAACCCTTTGTTTACTTATATTTTCAGATACTTTTTAAGAGATGTTTAAAGCATGGAAAGTATTTTTAGCATTTAAAGTGTTTGTATTTTTAATAAAAATTTCTCCACAGAAAAACTGTTGTATATGTGTGATTAATTGACTGATGTTTGCTTGGGAGCTATACTGCCAAGCAAACGTTTATCATCTTCTGAAAAATCTCATGACATTTAAAAAAGAAAAGCCTCTTGGGGTTGCGTTCTATTTGTTCCTCAAAGAATCTGTGCGGCAGAAAGTGAAAACGCAGAGCCCGGTTTTATTTCATTTCTCTTTTCAAACCAAATACAGTATTCTGGCTTTAGTTGGCCTTGAGTGAAAGTAAAATAGACTAGGAATGAATTTTTCTTTTCTGCTTCCCATCCAAAAGCCTGTAGTAGAACAAAAATACTGCTCCTGTTTCAACTGCTGGTTAACAAATCACCGTAAAACACAGTGGCAAAAAAGTCGTCCATTTTATTATGCTCAAAAATTCTGTGGGTAAGCAGTTCATAGAAGGACACGGTGAGAATGGCTTGTCTGTGTTCCACAATGTCTGGGGGCTGAGCTGAGAAGAGTCAAAGTTGGAATGGGGAGCATGACCCAGTTTGGCAGTTGATGCTGGCTGTTGCCTGAAACTTCACCTGAGGCTATCAGCTGTTTTACCTTCATGTGGCCTCTTCATAAGACCTGGCTTCCTCACAACATGGTGGTCTTGTGGCAGCTCAGTGATCCAAATGCAGGTGACCCAAGAGAATTAGACAGAAGCAGTAGAGGCTTTTATCATAGCTTCAAAAGCTGTGCTATATTCTACTGGTTACCAGTGAAGTCCCTACAATTGGCCCAGGTTTAATGGAAGGAGAACTAGGCTCAACTTCTGGATGGAAAGAATTAAAAGAATGTGCAGGTGTGTTTTAAAATCATCATAATGCTTTTAACAGATACGTGTTTCACATAACATACAACGAAAATGGCATCAACTTCTAGTTGGATGATACTGATGGGTTTCTGTTTAATTTTGAATAAGATGTTGCACCTCTCTAGTCCTTACTTTCCTTAACTGCAAAATGAAAGGTCACACTGAGTGGACTCCACAGGTCCTTAGCAGAGCTATGATTTGGTTTTTTCCTGTAATTGTACCAATCGAATCATTAGAGATTCAAGACTGAATTTTATAGCCAACATTTATCTGAGAGGACGTTATTATGCCGCATTTAGCTGTCTAGGGCAGAATGAGGTAGAAACACATCTAATCTTAATATTTCAATTCTAGTTCTTCATATTATTATTCATAACAGATATAGCTACCATGTATTGCCTAGTGCTGAAAGTCATTTCTTTGCCTCATTTGCTCTCCACACACACAACAATGCTAGCCTTGGTATTTCTTGTAGACATCTTTTGAAGGGTCTGCGTGGGCCCACCCCATTCACTGTAAAGGTGTCCTTCTCAGCCTCCTTTAGGAATTGTCCAAAATCCAATACAATTTTTTTTTAATTTTTTATTTTTTTGAGACAGAGTCTCGCTCTGTCAGCCAGGCTGGAGTGCGGTGGCCCAATCTTGGCTCACTGCAATCTCCTCCTCCTGGATTCAAGTGATTCTTTTTCCTCAGCCTCCCGAGTAACTGGGACTACAGGTGCATGCCACCACACCTGACTAATTTTTGTATTTTTAGTAGAGACAGGGTTTCACCATATTGGCCAGGCTGGTCTTGAACTCCTGAGCTCGTGATCCGCCTGCCTCGGCCTCCCAAAGTGTTGGGATTACAGCTGTGAGCCACTGCACCAGTCCCCAAGACTATTAATCATCAGAAGCAAAGCTATTGTGTTTATGAAAATAGAAGGCAGTCAGGAGGTGGGCGGAGGTGGAAAATGGAGATGGTATTTCTTTCTGGCTTGGCTAAAGTGAAGTCCCATGGGGAAGAAGTTGCCAGAAAACTCCAATCAGGCATATTGGCACCCATGAATGACTCAGAATGCAGAAGCTCCTGTAACTAGATGAAAAGCACCTCTCAGGTGGCCAATAACAATACCAATTTGCCATGTGGCAGATAGAAAGCTCAGCATTTTCCATGGATCCTTATAAGAAGTGAGAGAGAAATAAGTAACATATTGGTTTTCCTCCATTTGACAGAAGAAAAAAATGAAACTGGTTGGGCTTAAATCATTTGTCTAGGAAGGTCACAGGCTGCTGCTGAATAGCACTGTATTTGAATCCAGGCACTCTAATTCTGAGCCCACACCTGTCTTCTGTGTTCTCTCCATAAACATGTTGAGTTTTGTCAGATTTCCCCGTCATCCACCATTGAAACTTTAGCACCATCTTGATTTATCACTCTTTCCCCCTCTGCTAGGTACCCATTCCTATCCAGGACTGGCTGCATAATTTGCAAAACCCCTTGCAAATGAAAACATCGGGGCATTTTCTTCAAAAAGCAGGAAAAATAGAGTTGTTAAAGCTACTAAAATACAAAGCTTTTTCATTTCTTCAGTGGTTTCTTTCTTGAGCTGCAATGCTAATGTTTGTTTTTGTTGTTCTTGTAATTTAATGTCTGGTTTCCTCCTGAAAAAGGAAAGAGTCCACAGGCAAAGGCAGACCCTCAAAAGCATCCTGCTACCACCCTCACACTCCCTGCCCACCAACTTGGGATTCATGTCCTAGCCGAGAGTGAGGGAACTGAGGCAGGCGGGCACACCTCCTTTCCAAAGGCAATGCAAAATCCATGGCCAATGCATGACCTCCACATTGGGTCAAGCTAACATCTGGGTGGGGGCTCATTCTGTCATTCACCTTAGATGTGGTGCTGCCAGCTTGGGCAGGGGAAGTGGTGAAGGTAGGTTGCATGTGAGCCAAGGCTGCAAGGTCCCCCACTCCACAGCATGCTTCATTTATCATCAAACTGCACATAGAAAACATACTCAAAGATAAGATTAAGAATCTCAAGAGGGGAGTAGTGGAGCATTAAGCTAGGTACTAGCCTTTGTGATCTCAGGGTGCTGCGTGACTACAGGGTCAACTGGCCCTGGGTCTGGCCCTGGATCTGGCCCTGGTCCTATTCATTCTATCTCCAAAATGATTTTCTCCTTTATCTTTTTCTCTCTGCTCTTAGTCTCCATCCAAGCCCAGGACTTCATTCCTCATTTCTGAAGGTGTCAATGGCATGTAAGTGCCTGCCACTTGAATCCAAGCTTCTCAACCTAACTTTCAGTGGTGTCTATCCTCTGGATGCCTGTATCTGTCCAGACTGCCCCATCCCGTCCAGATTGTCTTCCCCACTGCTCATCAGTACGCACCCTCTGCCGTTCATCCTGGTGCATAGTCTTGTTCTCCATGCATACCCAGCACCAGGTTCTCGCTTACTTCCCCTTGTGCCAGCCCCTGACTCCTCAGGTGCAATGCTTCCCAGCTAAGTTCCACACTGTTTCCCAGCTTCCCCTGCAGGGTTAGGATGCAGCTGCACACAGCGTCAGTGGCTTGATTATTTACTGTTACTGACTGCTTTGTCTTCCCTCTCTCACTGCCCTCTTCCTCTACCAGGTTTCTCCAGGTCGTGAACAGTTGAATCGGTGTCTTAGGGCTCTATTTTGCTGTAGGCAAAATAAGGATCCGGTGGTTTCAAACCAGATCCAATAGCATCTGGTTTGAGATGAATTTGTCCCAAAACAAATGTTGCTATGGTTTGAACATTTGTCCCCTCCTAAACTCGTGCTGAAATTTAGTCCCCAAAGTGACAGTGTTAAGAGGTAAGGCCTTAAATAGGTTCTACCCTCATGACTGGACTAATCCATTTATAAATTAAGGACTAATGGGTTACTGGATTAATGAGTTCTATGGGTGTGCAACTAGTGGCTTTATAAGAAGGGAAAGAGAGACTTAAGCCAGCATGCTCCATCCTTTCACCATGTCATATCCTGCACTGCCTCAGGACTCTGCAGAGAGTCCCCACCCGCAAAAAGGCCCTCACCAGGATGGCCTTTTGACCTTGGACTTCCCAACCTCCATAACTGTAAGAAATAAATTCCTTTTCTTTATAAATTATCCACTTTCAGATATTCTGTTATAAGCAACAAAACAGGGACTGAGGCAGGTACATCCCTACACTGCAGAAGAGGGATGCGTTGGACAGTCATAATATAGATGCACCTTACAGCTAGTCTGTGGGCTACTAACCCCTGATCATTGCAGCCAGATAAATAAGGCACATCAGATGCATTTTTGCTTTTCATTGTGAATATGCATCAAGAGCATGACTGATGTCCAAATCTGGAAGGAAAAATTTAATAATATGTATATTATGTGGAACTGAGAATACACAAGGCTTCTTAGGACAAGACTCGTTGCAATGCAATTGACTGCCTAACCACCAGCCTCCCTCCACACTTCACTGCCACAAATAACCTACATTGTTCAGGTGTCATGAGGCCATGTGGTTTCGGTCCCTCCTTAGCCCCTGTGGGGGTAAATATTAATGTATTGAAGACAGTCATTGCTGCTCTATTCCCTTTGCCTGTGACTGGTTTAGGAGTGAGCATGTAACACAATTCTGGCCAAAAAGATATTAGGAAAATCCTTCTGGGAGACTTCTGAGAAAGTTTGTCTCATTCTATAAAAGGGGCACTGGAAGGAATGTTCTGATTTGTCTAAACATATGGGATTAAGATGCTTAAAAGTGCTGCAGTTCTCTTGCAACTTCCATAGGATGAGCATGAGGATGAAAGCTAGCATGATGCAGATAGCAGAGAAGAAAGAGAAAGCCTGTGACCTTGATTATGTTGTTGAGCCACTGGCTTAACCACTGGATTGCCAGTTGTGGCCTTGCCCTCCCTCCTGATTTTTTGTTACATAGGATAACAAATTCCCATATTTTATGAAGCATTTTGATTTGGGTCTTTGGTTACTTGTAGACAAAGTCTGGACTCAGACTGGTCAACAATCAATGTTGAGAAACAAACAAACAGCCAAGGTGTTGAAAGGAGGCTGACTTTCCTAGATAAGATAATTAAATGCAATGCATGTCCACACTGAATCAAAGTTTGAACAAGCTACCTGTAAAGGGCACCTTGAGGACAATGAAGGACACTGGGTATTGAATGCTGTTGAGGAACTTTTGTTAATTTTATGTATGACCATGATAATTATGATTATGTAAGAAAATGCCTTAAGACTTTAATGGTATATTTTAAAATGTTTAGGAATAAAATTTCGTGATATGTGTATTACAGACAGTGACAAAAATATAAGCAGCAAATACAGCAAAATGTTAACAATAATTACGTCTAAGCAGAGGTTATATGGGTCGTTACACCACTCTCTTCACTGAGTGTACCTTCACGACTTCTCACAATTAAAAAATGAAAAACAAAACAACGTTTCTAGATTGTATATCTGATAAAAAATTAATATGGTTTCACAGGGCCCAGCTGTATGGAAAAAGGCAGGGTTCCTTTCAAGAAAAATTACTACAAAGAAACATGAAAATAGCTTTAAACACTCTGGCCATAGGAACAGTGGTACCTGTTGTGGAAATCTAGTTTATTTACTACCCGTTTGCTAAAGGCAGTATTCCTGTTCGAGGGAGAAACTATGACCTCAAAGAGACATACCGTCAGCATAAGCTGTAATGCAGCTAAGAAAGGGCAGGCTTACCCCCTTTCCTTTTGGAATGGCCACTGTAAAGATGTGTCCACAATTTCACAGAGGTGGACCTCATAGTCTTCTGTAAAGTAAGTATCCACCAGTGTCTCCAGAGCCACAGTCATCCACAGTGAGCAAAAGATGCTCCTGAGGACTATGGATTGTGGGGGCAGAACCTTGGTTACCAATGATCCAAGAAGGCAGCAGGTGACAGGGCTCCTTGGGTATCAGGTAGGTATGGACAGGAGTTGGGAGGACTTCAAAGTCTCTCTTAAAACCAGTGACACTTTTACAGACTGCAAAGTTTCACTTGAAACCAATGACTTGAAACATTATCAGCAAAGTGATGGAGATGTTAGGAGCTCGAATAAAAATGGTGATATGTTTTGGTTGTATCCCTACCTAAATCTCATCTTGAATTGTAGTTCTGATAATCTCCATAATCCCCACATGTCAAGGAAAAACCAACTGGAGGTAACTGAATCATAGGGACCATTTCCCCCGTTCTGTTCTAGTGATAGTGAGTGAGTTCTCACGAGAGCTGATGGTTTTATACATGTTTGACAGTTCCTCCTTCACACCCTCACACCCTCTTCTGTCATCTTGTGAAGAAGGTAGCTGCTTCCCTTTTTGCCATGATTGTAAGTTTCCTGGGGCCTCCCCAGTCACATGGAACTGAGTCAATTAGACCTCCTGTGTTTATAAATTACCTAGTCTTGGGTAGTATCTTTAAAGCAGTGTGAGAACAGACTAATACAGTAAATTGGTACTGCAGAGAGTGGGGTACTGCTATAAAAATACTTGAAAATGTGGAAGTGACTTTGGAACTGGGTAATGGGCAGAGGTTGGAACAGTTTGAAGGTTTCAGAAGAAGACAGGAAGATGTGGGAAAGTTTGGCGCTTCCTAGAGATTTGCTGAATGGTTTCTGCCCAAATGCTGATAGTGATGTGAACAACGAAGTCCAGGCTGAGATGGTCTCGGATGGAGATGATGAACTTATTGGTAACTGGAGTAAAGGTGATTCATGCTATGGTTTAGCAAAAAGACTGACTGAGTTCTTGCCCCTGCCCTAGAGATCTGTGGAACTTCTAAATTGAGAGACATGGTTTAGGGTATCTGGTGGAAAAAATTTCTAAGCAGCAAAACATTCAAGATGTGACCAGTATTATTCTGAAAGTGTTCAGTTTTATGTGTTCACAAAGAGATGGTTTGGAATTAAAGCTTATGTTTAAAAGGGAAGCAGAGCATAAAAGTTTGGAAAAATTGCTGCCTGATGATGCGATAGAAAAGAAACAACCATTTTCTGGGGAGAAATTGAAGCTGACTGCAGAAGTTTGCATAAGTAGTAAGGAGCCGAACACTAATCGCCAAGATAATGGGGAAAACATCTCTAGGGCATGTCAGAGATCTTGGTGGCAGCCCCTCCTGTCACAGGCCCAGAGGCCTAGGAAGAAAACTGGTTTCATGGGTTAGGCCCAGGACCTCCCTAATCCCCCAGCCACTTCAGCTGCAGCTGTTGCTAAAAGAGGCCAAGGTACAGCTTGGACCATTGCTTCAGAAGCTGCAAGCCTCTAGCCTTGGCTGTTTCCATGTGGTGTTGGGTTTGCAAGTACATGTAAGTCAAGAATTGAGGTTTGGAAACCTCCGCCTAGATTTCAGAGGATGTATGGAAATGTCTGGGTGTCCAGACAGAAGTCTGCTGCAGGGGTGGAGCCCTCATGTACAGAAGGGAAATGTGGGGTTGGAGCCTCCACACAGAGTCCCCATTGGGGCACTGCCTAGTGGATTTGTGAGAAGAGGGCCACTGTCATCCGGACCACAGAATGGTAGATTCACTGACAGATTGTACCATGTGCCTGGAAAAGCTGTGGGCACTCAATGCCAGCCCATGAAGGAGCTGCCCAAGGCTGTGGGAGCCTACAATTCCTCCTTCACATACTCACCCCATCTCCTTGTATCAGCGTGCCCTGGATGTGAGACATGGAGTCAAAGGAGATTATTTTGGAACTTTAAGATTTAATGACTGCTCTGCTGGATTTTGGACTAGTGTGGCACCTGTAGCCACCTTATTTTGGTCAATGTCTTCCATTTAAAATAGGAGCATTTATCCAACTCCTATACCACCATTGTATGTTGGAAGTAATGAAACTTGCTTTTGATTTTACAGACTCCTAGATGGAAGGGACTTGACTGGTCTCAGATGAGACTGTAGACTTGGACTTTTGGGTTAATTTTGGAATAAGTTGGGACTCTGGGGGACTGTTGGGAAGGCATGATTGTCTTCTGAAATGTGAGGACATGATTTGGGAGGGGCCAGGGGCAGAATGATATGGTTTGGCTGTCTCCACCTGCTCAAATCTCATCTTGAATTGTAATCCCCATAATCCCGACATGTTATTTGTGGGATGTGGTGGGAAGTGATTGGATCATGGGGGTGGCTCCCCGTATGCTGTTCTCATGATAGTGAGTGAGTTCTCATGAGATCTGATGGTTTTATAAATGTTTGACAATTCCTCCTTCACATACTTACCCCGTCTCCTGCCACATTGTGAAGAAGGTGTCTGCTTCCCCTCCCACCATATGTGTGTAAGTTTCCTGAGGCCTCTCAGCCATTCAGAACTATGAGTCAATTAAACCTCCTTTGTTTATAAATTACCCAGTCTATGGTAGTATTTTTATAGCAGTGTGAGAATGGAATAATACAAATGGGATGTTCTTTATGAATAATAAAGAGTCAGAAGAAAGCAAAAGGTGTGGCCCTTCCTAGAAAAGTGAGAACCCTGATTAAAATAAAATCATCTTAGTGCAGGGAAAAGATCAAGCCTGCTTTTTTAAGGCTGTGAATGCGTTTGTGTGTGTGTGTGTGTGTTGACAAAGATTTTCTCCTTGAGCAAGCAAACTCTAGTCAGGCTTTTCTGAACTCTCTTCTCAACTGGTCCTGAATTTTGGGCTTCTGTATTTTCTGCATGGTCCAAAATCCTGCTAAGTCAATTTAGCCAGAACCCTTCACCCTCTATATTTGATCACTATCAGTATCTCATCAGATTCCTCATCCTCCAACGTCTCCCAGGTGATTGATCACTTTAGCCTGCCTTCAGTGAGAATCCTATTAGGTCAGTTTAACCAAAATCCCCCTTCACCCCTAATGTTTCTTCTTATTAATTTGTACCCAATGACCTCCAGCCTGTTTCTTGGCTGAAAATGTCTACTTTTCCTTACTGTATTGCAAGTTGAACCTGCCCTCTCTCTTCTGCTGCAAAACCCTATTTCAGTGCTCCCTACTCCTATGGTGATGGCCCTGAATAAAATCTGCCTTACTGCACTTTAACAAGGGAATGAGTAATTTTTTTCCTTAAAAATATGGGTATATCATTTTTAAAAACACAACACAGAGAATATAGCTTTTGTTCACTTGCAGCTTTAAAAAGTGCACATCTCAGGGGTGAGTTCATTTTACATTTTGCATAAACAGACGTTCAGAGAGAGCTTTTTGGAAACCACCACTGCTAACCACTGGAATAGCTACTATGTCAGACCCCTCATCACTGGATTTAAAAACAAAACAAAATAAAACAAAACCATCCTGCCCTTCCTGGTTCTGTGAAAACTGAGGGAAAAGCATTTGCGGATCTTGATACAGAAGGATGATCAATTACCCTGCAGAAGATTTTTCTTTCCATTCAACCTGTGAGTGAAGATCTCATTGGCCGGAACAATAACTGTGACTGTTGCAGGGTTTCATTGAGTCAGACTTCAATGATAGTGAAACTGCCTTGGCTACAGTATTTACAGAAGGTGGAGACACGTGTGATAAACAATTTACAGTGACACACCTAATAACAGGAAGAAAGACCAGGGGAGGAAAAGGCACTTTGCTTTGTGAATTGTTCTCAAAGAACTGCTGGGAGCTGGAGGCTTGACTTTCTAGGCCCTTTGTACAGTGATGTGTTTTACAAAAAATAAATGTAGTTGCTAAATGATTGAACTCTCAAAATCAAGCTTTAAGTATCAAGAATGCCTTTTGCTTGATGACTTCTTGGCCATTTATACATTTAACTATATATAGGGTTGCCAGATAAAATATGGGACACACCCAGTCAATTTGAATTGGATTAAATAACAACAATCATTTTTTAGAATAGGCATGCCACAAATACTGCATTGAACATACTCAATGCCTGGGACACACTGATTCTAAAAGCAAAGTGTTGTTTATCTGAAATTCAAATGTAACTGAACAACTTGTATTTTCATTCGCTAAATTTCACAGTGTTAACTGCATATCGTTTTCACGTTTCTTTCTGTCAAGGAAGTTCTTGCTGCACCCTGTGAACTGCTGGAACTCACTGATTGCACTTCATAGACAATCCCCCAAAGCCTGCATTTGCAAAGTTGGCCTTTTCCATTTGGAACACTCCTACCAGCTACCAGTGCTGCCCTCCCCACAGCCTCTCTGGCAACGTATGCTGGAGAACTTGGGGATTTTTGCTAAGTTGATTAGTTAGATATTATGGATCTCAGTGTAGTTTCAGTAACTATTTTTCATATTATGAGTGAGGTTGTGCATTTTTTCATATATTTAAGGGTTATTCACACTGGTTTTTCTATGAGCGGTCTATATCCTTTGCCTGCTTCTTTTTCTAAGTTTCTTGTTTTTCTCACCAACATTGGGGAGCTCTTTTATATTAGGAAATCCATCCTTTGTCTTGAATATAACTGAACATATTTTTCCTCGGTGTTTATATTGAAATCACTGTATCTTTGGACGACTGATATTTGCTTTTTCTTTGTCCTGTGAATCTGTCATATGCTGAGAAATTAATTAAAGTCTCTTTCTACTGCTGGGTTGTGTCTGTTTCTCCTTGTGTCTCCTAGAATCTCTTGGTGAATACTGCTGGTGGCGTATTTAGTGCATTAAAAACCACCCTTCATGTCACCTTTAATGGTTTGGGGCCCAGATTCTACTCAGTCTGATCTTTATATTGAGACCACAACTTTCTTCTTGTTTGCATGTGCTTGGTAATGCTTGGCCCATCTTTTAATTTTCAGTGGAATGGAATTGCTTTTGTGGTGCATGTCTCTTGTGCATAGCATAGGGTTGGATTTTGTTTCGTGATCATATCTGAAGATCTTTTCCTTTTAATAGATGAGTTAATCCTATTTTCCCTTAATGATTAACAGAAATGTTTGATATTAGCTCTTTCACATAATATTGTGCTGTATTTCAGTTTTTAGGGTATTTCTAAAAAGTCTTTCATTACATAATCTGCTCTCTTTGCTTTATGTGTAGAGTGTTTGTATTTAAAGTTTGGTTTTATTGGCTACTTTGATAAACGTAATATTGCACATACTTTACTCCTTTACTTTTTAAAAATAGCAATGATATTAGAATCTTTCCCCTCCCTTTATTCTATAAGCTGCTTTTAATCAATAGTGCTGTATTTCTCAGTTTTTACATCTGAATAGTGTAATCTGCTTAACACCTCTAGTACTTGATATATCATCTTTAAAGTGCATCATCCACTCCCAGCAACTGGTGTGGATTGACTCTACCTCCTTCTCTCTTCCCCTCCTCAAGTTTGTCAGTTGTGTCATCTCTACATCGTCAGCATATATGACATTTATGTTCTTCTCTTTAACCTTAATTGCCACATTAGAGTCAGTAATTCTGTTGTGATTTTAGTCAGCTGAAGTTCTTGCTCTGAGAGTTCCTCAAGAGCATGTCTTGGGAGGTCATCAATTTCAAATCGCTGAACCTTTGTATTTGAAGACAGCTTGGTTGGATATAAAATCCTTGAGTCATAGGTTTTCTGTTCTTGCTGTTTGTTTTTTTTAATCTTAGGGTTACTGCTCCATTGTCTTCTGGTTTTGAATATTGCTGTGAAGAAATCAGAAGCCCAACAGAGTCCTTCTTTATTTTTGTGGTCAGATAACTTTACTAGGATATGTATCTGTGTTGATGATTCTAATCAGTTTCCTGGACATAGTGGGAGACTTTTTTTTCACTTAAATTATGTCTTCCTTTATATGAGAGAAGTTTTTAAATTATTAATATGTTCTATTCTATTATTGTTATTATTGATAATGTTATTATAGGTGGGAAGAGTCTGTGAGTACAGTGTTTTTTTTTTTCAGTCTTTCATCTTCTCTTGAATCCTATTAAACTTTTAATTTCCATTTCAATTGCATGTTTTTCTCATTTCTATCTTCTATTTCTCTTACTGTGTTCTCAACAGTATCTCTTATCCCTTGCTTGCCTTCCTATTTATCTTCATTTCTGTATAATTTTTCCTTTTATTTTTGTTTTGCTTTATTTTGTTTTGTCTTGCCATTTCTTTCTTTGTTTGAGACAGAGTCTCGCTCTGTCTCAAGGTTGGAGTGCAATGGCACAATCTCAGCTCACTGCAACCTCTGATTCCCTGATTCAAGTGATTCTCCTGCCTCAGCCTTCCGAGTAGCTGGGATTATAGGCACGCGCCACTGTGCCCAGCTAATTTTTGTATTTTTAGTAGAGACAGGGTTTTACTATGTTGGCCAGGATGGCCTCGATCTCCTGACCTTGTGATTTGCCTGCCTTGACCTCCCAAAGTGCTGGGATTACAGGCGTGAGCCACCGCACCCGGTCTGTCTTGCCATTTCTTACTCGAGTTTTTGTATTTCTCTTATGTGGCCTTACTTCATAGAGGCTTTTTTTTTTTTTAAATCAGATTGTCTTTTTAAAGAATGAGAATGCTCATTAGTTGCTGATATTTAAACATCTTTGATATATTTTAAGTGAAAAAAGCAACAGACAGAGCTGTATGTCACTAGTTGTGCAAAAAGGAGAAAGAGAACAAAATAGCAATATTTGTTTATATATGCATAAAATAATTCTGGAAGAATTTTCAAGAAATGGTGACATTGTTGCCATCCAGGTGGGAAAAATGTGTTTGGGAGACACTAATAAAGGAGAGATTTTTATTGTATATTCTTTGTAACTTTTGAATTTTGAACCACATGAATGTATTGTCGCTTCAGTTAGTAAAAGTAGTTGAAATTACTTTCACACTAAAAATTTAAGATCACCTGCCTGGAAAAAATGTGCTAAAATACTCAAGACAAACTTTTTAAATAGAGATTAAAAATAACTTTATCAAAATGTCTATTGTTTTATCAGACATTAAAATGTTCCATAGATTTCTAGAGTTAGGTCATTGTGGATTTAGCAAAAGGTTAGAGAGTCAGATGAAGGGATTGTAATAGAAATGGAAGAACTGTCCCTGCCCTAAACAAAGTTCAACCCTTGAATCGGGTCCAGATCTTATCACTTCTTTTCCCTGCCTTTATACCCTCTGATCGCCATGTCTCCTTTATCTTTCACCTGGAGTTTATCAGCGTGCAAACATGCTAAATTAGCTCCCTTTAAAAACGAATGAACAGAAAACCTCCCTGGTTACATATTTTTCCAGGCGGTTCTCCATATACCTATCTCTGTTTTCACTGTTTCTTAGTCTTTTCCCCATTCTCCTTCAACTCCTCTCCCCCCTGGGAGCCCTACTCCTGTGTGACAGCGGCTCTTGTCAGAATGGCTGGTGACCTCCAGCTCACCAAGTCCAGGGGACCATGTGCAGTCCCAGTTTCACTCACCCCTCAGCTACTTCAACAGGGAGTCTCCTTATCGCTTTCTCAAAGCATTTTCTTCTCCTGGTTCCAGCCACTCCCAACTCCGCACTCACTGGTCATTCCTCTGCCTTTCCCCTGGGCCTCCTCTCATCTCTATAGACTCTTTCTCCAAGGAGTTCCTCAAGGCCCTGCACACTACCTGAACACCGGAGACCCCCATCCCACTTTCCAAACTTGTGTTTCCAGCCCTGAACATTCCCCTGAGTCCGGATTTGTAGAGTGGACCCTTGAATAGCACGGGTTTAAAATGTGTGGGTCCGTTTCCATTTGAATTTGTTTCCAATAAAAGTTCCATCGAGAGTGCCTGTTTCTCGTGCCTCCCCTTCCACCTCCTCCACCTCTTCGGCCTCTACTACCCCTGAGACAGCAAGACTGGTCCGTCCTCCTCCTCCTCCTCCTCCTCGGCCTACTCAATGTGACAGTGATGAGGATGAAGACCTTTATGATGATCCACTTCCATTTAGTGAATAGTAGATATATTTTCTCTTCCTTATGATTTCCTTAATAACATTTTCTTTTCCCTAGCTTAACTTATTATAGGAATACAGTATATAATATATATAACATACCAAATACGTGTTAATGGGCTATTTATGTTATCAGTAAGGCTTCCGGTCAACATTAGACTATTAGTAAAGTTTCTGGGGAGTCCAAAGTTAGATTTTTCACTGCACGGAGGGTTGGCACCCCTAACCTTCACAGTGTCCAAGGATCAACTGTATATCCAATCACCTGCTTAACATTGCCACTTGGATAGATAGGAAGACTTTCAACCTTAACATGTTCCAAACAAAATGTGGTGTTCTTAACTGGAACTTCCCATGCCCCCAGTTCTTCCACCTAAGTGAATGGCATGACCATTCACCCCTTTATTCAAGCCATCTCCAAATTTCCTTCCATTGCCAAATTTCTTCCTTATGTTCAATACATCAGCCGGTTTGGAAAGCTCTCAGTTAACTATACGCTTGAGCTGATTCCATCTCACCATCTTTGTATCCCCAGCCTCGTCTCCTATACCCGTCCAAGTGCTTCTCACCTGGCCTTTCTCATCCTGTCCCTGCCTCACAAATGCCAGTTCTTTGCACATAGCAACAAAATTGCTTGTTTAATCTATGTGAATCAGACTACACTCCCTAGCAAACAAGTCTTCGTTAGCTTCCCACCAAATATAAAGTAGAATTCAAATACCATGCCCCCAAAGACCCCAACCTACACCTCTAAACTTCTCCTCATCTATTTCAGTCCAGCCACAGTGGCCTTTTGGCTCCTCCTCTGGATGCCAACCTGTCCCTGCCCCAGGCTCTCTGTGCTTCCTGTTCCTTTACCCCCATACTTTTGTGGGTTGACGTCCTCACTCCAACTCACAACTCCCTGCATGATTCCTATCCCTTCTGCTTTTTTCAGGTGTCTGCCCAAAGACCACCCCTCACAGAGGCCGTCCTGCCTATGCTGGCTCACATGGCTCCCAGCCTTTTCCCACACAGTCACCTGCTCCTGCACTGTGACTTGCTCTTCCTCTTTTTTGGGAATCATATTCATGTCTGTGCCTGCTCCTTAAACAAAAGCTACAAAAGGCAGAGGTCTTGCCTGTCTTATTCAGTGCCATATTCCTTGTGCCTAAAACAGTGCCTAGAACATAGTATTTGCTCAGTAAAAATGGTTGAATGAATGAATGAAAATTCAAAAACAAATCCAAGTTCACATAAACTTTTAGTATATAATAAATATGACATTATATACCAGTGGATAAATAATTGATATTTATTTATTGATATTGAGATAATTTGCTAACTAACCATTTGGGGAAAAATAAGTTGCATTTTCCACCTTTGTATATAGATAAATAAGCAAATAAATTCCAGGTGAAATGGTTTTACACTTACGTTTTTATGTATTGCACACCCTGGTACACATTTGCTTTTTGATCTATAGTTTAAATATTTGGGTTTTTTTTCATATTTTAAATAGTTAAATGTAAAAATGAAACTATGCTTGTGGTTTGATATTTTACATTTCCATATGTATTGAATAATTGTTTAACATGACCCTGAAGGAAAAACAAGAGAAAGTATTACTAAATTTTAAGAAATAAAACCCTAAAACTTCTTATGATAAAATTTTTTAGAAATAGTGTTTAAAGTAAAATGACCTCGCTGGGGGCAGTAGCTCACGCCTATACTCCCAGCACTTTGGAAAGCTGAGGTGTGCAAATCATTTGCAGTTAGGAGTTCAAGACCAATCTGGCCAACAAGGTGAAACTCTGCCTCTATTAAAAAATATAAAAATTAGCTGGGTGTAGTGACTCATGCCTGTAGTCCCAGCTACTGGGGAGGCTGAGGCAGGAGAATTGCGTGAACCCGGGAGGCAGAGGTTGCAGTGAGCCGAGATCGCATCACTGCACTCGAGCCTGGGCAACAGAGCCAGACTCTTCTCAAAAAAACAAAAACAAAACAAAAACAAAAACAAAAAAGTAAAATGACCCAGTACATGTGCAGGGTTTTTATTGAACTCTTTTCCTTTAGTAATACTATTTATTCATCTAATAAAAATGTATGTGCTTTGCACTGTGCTAGATCCTCTAGATGAAGTAATGATGAAGGGTAAGATGCCTGCCCTCAGAAGATTTTATATTTGTGGAGTTCTGTTTTTGGGTTAGAGTTGGAGGATCTCAAAGTCCTTATTCAAGTTCACCCTCTTTTCAAAAAAACAAAAGAAAGATTACAATGTTTTGCCTCCAACTTCCTGGGGACTATCTCTGCTACATCCCTTCTCACGCCAATCCTGTCAGCAGCACTCCTAAAACAAATGCCACGGATTCATCACTGCTTTCTAATGTTGCAGAGTGGGCTGGGGGTTTGCAGCCGGCCTGGAGCCTGGGGACTGGTGGCCTCTGAGCAGGAGTGGTAGGGGCTGCAGCCTCTGAAAGCTGACAGTCTTGTCCTCTAAAGCCTGGCTTGTGGTAGGGAGTATGGCTTTAAAGATTCAGCTGGGTGATTGACGTCTGAAGATTGGAGCAAAACCAGATACTATCCAGAAATTTAAGTCCACAATTTTCTTATTTGTTTAGATGACTAGGGACTCCAGCTTATTTTAAATAACCAGCTTCCATTGCTTAAGTTTGTTTCGTAAAAGTTGCTTCACTCGATAGTGACAGGATTAAGATGCAAAGTCATGCATGCTTGGAGCCCATTTATATCTATGGCGAAAGTTATGATGATTTTTATCTACACAGGCTGTATATCATGCTGAGCACTCCTATTGCCAAAAATCTGAGATCACTTTATTTCAAATGTAGTGCTCCTTGGTTGGTCTCTGAATCTCTGCAGTGTGTGTGGGTGGGTGCAAATGAGGATATAGATGAGCTTGTGCATGCTTCTATGTGCATTTATTTTGAAAAACTTAGAGGTTGGATGAAAGCAAAACTTTTTCTCAGATGAGAAGGAATTCAGTTTAATTGCTGGATTACCCAGGCTCTTTTCACATTTTTCCACATTAAAATGTATTATAGGGACTTTTGTTTAAACACAGAGCCCTGAACATATGTAATTTACAATTTCTATACGTTCTCTAATCTTCAACTGAAATAACAGAAAAGTAATTTTAATAAAAGGGTATAAACAATTAACACAAAAAACACAAAGAATAGGAGGAAGGACAATGTCAGATGAATGACGAATTCAGAGCATTTTTAGACAGTGGAAAGTAGAAGGAAAATGGCAACTAGCTGAATTGGGAGAGTGGGAGATCTAGAATCGAAGTCTTTCTAGAAGGAGACAGCAAGAAGCAGTGAGGAAGTAAAGCATCGAGGGTGGAGGAGGCAGGACAGGATGGTTTGGAAGGGGGAGGAATCCTGGCATCTGTGCACAGAGCAGTGACACCGCTGGCCTGCCCTTTGACACCCAGGAGCAGGCGGTCAGCCCTCCAGATGTCTGCAGGGGCCTGGCTCCACTCTCCAGGCCAGGAGGAGCTGGGCTCCCGGGCACCAGGCCCAGTAGAAGGAGTGAGGGAGGAAACAGGAAAGATGGAACAAATATCTTACCATGGAAATATGAATAAATTGTTATGTTACAACCAAATGTAGTTTTTCCATATGTAATATTTTTGGATCAAGGAATGAGGTGTTTACTTTCATTTTATGCAAAGGATGTGTGATGTGTGTGTGTGTGTGTGTGATGTGATTGGTGATGTGTGTTGTGTGCATTGTGTGGGTCGTATGTGTGTGGTGTGTGGGCATGGCGTGCTGCGTGTGTTGTGCTGTGTGTGTGGTGTGATAGGTGTGCGCGTTATGCTGCATGTTGTGTGTGATGTGTGTTGTACTGTGTGTTTTGTGTGTGTTTGGTGTGTGCAGTGTATGTGTGAGGGTGTGTGCAGCATCTAAACCTTGCCACACTCTCTCTCACAGGCCTTCCACAAGGCCTTCTTTTCACTTCAGTTGGTGTAATTGTTCCTTGCCCACCATCTCACTTTCTCACTGTGGCTCTCAGCTGCGACGCGCTCTCCATCCCCCCTTCTCCGCCACACCTGTCAGGGAGCCAGACTCACGCCTGCTCCCTCCACCGACTCTTCTGGCACCTCAGCCCTCCTGTATCTTCTGGACCTCAGCCTGGACTTCTCTGGCAGGCAGCATACACTCCCTTGAGAGTTGCTTTAGTTTAAGTAAATGTATTTCCTGTCCAAGTCGAACTTGCGTTCTACTTTTTATTTTTGCTGTATGTAAACTCAATTTTCTATCAGAAGGTGAGGCACGCTGGTTCTATCTGACTGTGCGGCGGCTGGGCTGAGGAAGAGGCTGGGAGGCAGTGCCCGCTGTCTGCAGCCCGCCTGGCTGACCTCACATGGTGGGTGCTGCAGTTTCACCTCCACCCTCCCCGGTATGGACTCAGTGTTTACTCGCACGTTTGGTGCTGGTCTAAGATTTTGCTTCATGGAGCCCATATGCTTTTTTAGCCAACAGGAGCCTTCAACAGATGAGTTATTTTTTCCTTTGTGGTTTTATTTTGAAATGATTTTAGGCGTACGGAAGAGTTGTGAGGATACTACACAGAATTCCTTCCTACCTTTGCCCAGCTTCCCCGAAAGCTAACATCTCACAGGACTCCGTTGTATGCATCAAAACTCATAACTCAACACTGGCACAGTACTGGTAACTAAAACACATACGTTATTTAGATTTTTTTTTTTTTTTTTTTTTTTGGCGAATTTCCCCTGTTTTTCTGTGAATGTCCTTTATCTGTTTTAGGATCCCCCAAGTCTCCTTACGTCTCCTTCAATCCGTGCCACTTTCTCTGCCTTTCCTTATCTCTCATGACCTTGCCACTTGAGACGTCCTCATTTCCCGACTTCTCCTTCTCCCGTACTTGGTCTTGTCAGCCACGTTTGTGACTGTGCTGAGGCTGAAGCACACGCAGTGGAGGAGGCGGCTGTGCGGCCACAGAGGCAGAGGCGGGAGTGAAGCCGCCTCAGCCAGGGAACGCCCGGAGCCGCTGGAAGCTGGAAGAGGCAGGAAGGATTTTCCCCAGAGCCTTCAGAGGCAATGTAGCCTGACTCAAGCCTGATTGCGGATTTCTGGCCTCCAGAAATCTTTCTTTTGTGTGTGTGTGGTTTGAATCATGGCTCACTGCAGCCTTGAATTCCTGGGTTCAAGCAATTTCTCTCTCATCAGCCTCCCAAGTTGCTGAGAATACACACCTGCCTTTTTTTTTTTTTTTTTTTTGACAGGGGGCAGAATCTCTCTATGTTGCCCAGGATGTTCTTGAACTCCTGGCCTCAAGCAATCCTCTTGCCTCAGCCTCCTAAAGTGTTGGGACTGTAGGCGTAGATACCTGTTTTCTGAAGTCATCCCATTTGTGGTACCCATTACAACAGCCGCAGGAAACTTATACAGGCCGCCATAGGAAATATTTAACTTTCCCAGTCACCCTGAGCACCTGCTTTTCCAAGGGTCCACTCCACACATTCTTTATGGAGATCCAAGTGGCCCTCCAGGCCATCTTCCTGGCTGGGAGTACCATGGCTCCAAGTCAACTCTCCCCCTGTGCAGCCCAGCTCTGGCTACAGAGATGTTTATCCTGCCACACTCTGAACCAGCCCTGCAGGGGTTTTCCTTCACTCCACTGCTGAAGAGCTGGGTGTCCAGATTTGTACTTGCAGTTTTCCAGGCAGGGGTAAATGTGAGTCTGCTGTGTCACCGCTAGGTATTCTCCAGTTGCCTCTCCCTTGACCAGGAAGGCTGGCCATGGGGATGTGTCATATGGGTTCCCTTGCCCTCTAGCTGCCTTCAGGGTTCAGCCAAGGGGAAGGCCCCGCAGCAGGAGAGTGACTGGGTGCTTATGCCTCATGTTCCCTGCTCGGCAGTGTCTGTGTTTCTCGGTGGCAGGCCCTGGCCCTGTCAGGTGCCTTCACCAGCAGATCCGGCAGCGCTGATCTCTGCTAACCACTTCCTCTTCTGCCCCGCAGAGTAAAATGGTGCTGTGCTTGGCTCTTCGTTACATCTTACTGCTTTCTCTTAGCTCCGATCTCACCGTTCGGTCTCCTCAGACTCGCGACAATCACTTATTTTATTTGTGCTGTCTCTTTCCTGCCAGGACCCTGAGCAACTCAACGCCCCTCTAAGTACAAGGGGCACCCTCTAGCTCTCTACTGGCACTGTTGAACAGTCACAGATTCCAACTTGGGGGGAGTTTTAAAAACATGTATAGCATGTGTTATGAGCTCAATTGTGTCTCCCCAAGATTCGTATGTGGAAGTCCTAACCCTCCATGACCTGAGTGTGACTGTATTTGAAGACAAGACCTCTAAAGAGGTAAAGATGGTAAAATCAGGTCATGTGGGTGAGCCCTCATCTGATATGACCGGTGTCCTTAAAGGAGGAGGAGACCACGACACAGATGTACACAGAGAGAAGACCACATGAAGACACAGAGTACGCAGCTGGCCATCAGTAAGCCGGGGAGGGAGGCTTCAGAAGAAGCTGAACCTGTCAACACCTTGACCTTGGGTTTCTAGCCCCCAGAACTGTGAGAAAATAAACGCCTGTTGTGTAAGAACCCCCGGCAGTGGGACGCTGTTAAGGCAGCCTTAGCAAACTAATACAGCGTATCAACAGCTTTTCTTCCCAAGGCAATTTTCCCCGGAAGATGGTATAATACAACAGAATTGAAAGAAACATATCTGATTCCAACAGTCCACCTCTTTCATACCAGCAGGGCAAGGTAAGTGGCACAAGAGCTGTTTAACTGGGTTCTGTCCAGCTCCTTTTGCTAATGAGTTTTTGTTTATTAGCACTTCCTTTGGATTGTAGCATCTGTTTAATAGGATCTCCTATTAGATCTGTAAAATAGGATCTCCTAAGGGATCCTATTTTCTCTTTGTTTTCTAAGTTTTTCTTAGCTGCTTTATTCTTTTCTCAATACATGATAAGATAAATTATTTTAAGAAACGGAATGAATAACGAATACTGCATTACTCTGTTTTCAGGCTGTTAATAAAGATATACCTGAGACTGGGCAGTTTACTAAAGAAAGAGGTTTAATTGGACTTACAGTTCCATATGACTGGGGAGGCCTCACAATCATGGCAGAAGGCAAGGGGGAGCAAGTCACATCTTATGTGGGTGGTGACAGGCAAAGAGAGAGCTTGTGCAAGAAAACTCCCCCTCGTAATAACCATCAGATCTCATGAGACTTACTATCATGACAATAGCATGGGAAAGACCTGCCCCCATGATTCAATTACCTCCCATTGGGTCCCTTCCACAACATGTGGGAAGTTCATGATGAGATTTAGGTGAGGACACAGCCAAACCGCATCAGATACAAATCAGTGAAATGAAATTAGACTATTGACTGATAGTTTGTCTTTTTCCCCCTTTTACCCCTTGTCCTTAGGTCTTTGTCATTTATCTTAGTACAAAGTAAAGGAAGTTAATATATAGAATTTAGTAAAGTTTTAAAGCATTGCTGAACACTTCTTTCTTTTTGCCATTGAAGTTGATCTACATTAGCCAAAACTAATGGAGTAAGTCAAACAAAAAGCCAATTTAAGTGTCATTTCTACTTTAGGACTCATTACTCAGTCTCATTTACCTGGTAGTGCCTGAGAGTTGAATGGCTTTGAAGGGAGTGACTCTCCTGCCGTCTTTCTCTTTCCACCTTGCTCTATTTATTGGTCAGTCAGCTCTCTGCTTCCCCACTCCTGGGCTCCTTTTTGATGACATCCTCCAAAACTACAGTCTTTACTAGACTTGTGTGTTAATGATTCTTAAGTCCTACAAGCAGTCCCAAACTCCTGAGTTCCAGCACCTGTGTATCACACTGCCCGCTGAGCATCTCCATTCATGTGTCCTCTAAGCCCCTCAGACTCACCCTGGCCCAGAGGAGAGTCTTCATTTTCACTGTCTCCCCAAACCTGCACATGCAGTTTTCTATTATTGCTCTTGATCTCAGCTACCAGAACCCTCATCTCCCCAAGCCCATGAAGGTCATCCTGTGCTTCTCCCCACGTTCAACATTTTATCACTCCTTGAGGCTTGTACATGTCACTTATTTAACATCTGATACTAAGTTACTGAACGTTAAAAAAGTGTCACTCTCATTAGCAATCACATACAAATCAACTGAAAAAGAAAGAACATTTGTCAGCCGGTTAGAAAACATGTAAAAGATAATACCCAATGTGGTTAAGAGTCAAAGGAAATGAACATTTTTATATGCAGCTAGAAGGAAGGAAAAACTTTTCCTGGGCAATCTGCCAAAGTGCACTAGAAGTCTTTAAAAATGCATTCCCTTTAACTCAGTAACTTCACTTCAAGAAACTTATCCCTAGGAAATAAATTGGCAAATATATAGCTATTTAACTACACTTCAGCTTCACCACTTTTTTTTTTTTTTTTTTTTTGAGATGGAGTCTAGCTCTGTTGCCCAGGCTGGAGTGCAGTGGCATGATCTTGGTCACTGCAACCTCCGCCTCCTGGGTTCAAGTGATTCTCCTGTCTCACCCACACCCCCAAACTGAGTAGCTGGAATTACAGTTGCCCACCACCATGCCTGACTCATTTTTGTATTTTTAGTAGAGACAGGGTTTCACCATGTCGGCCAGGCTGATCTCAAACTCTTGATCACCTTGATCTCAGGTGATCTGCCTGCCTGGGCCTTACTACATTTTTAAATAGTAAAAAGCTACAAATGTTATAATGCCTAAATAGCCTAAATAAGAGATCAGTTAAATAAATTGTCTCATTTTTGTAATTTTCTTTTCAGCCGTTAAGAATGAATATGTGTGTGTGTACTTATTGACATAAATGATGCCCACAAATATTTTTAAACATAAACAAAATTGCAAAACATATATATATAAAATATATAACATATACAGAGTTTCCATTTTAGATTGAAATATATATGTATGTGTGCACCTAAACAGAAAATGATGCCCAGAAAATTGTTCTTCAAATATTGATGGTGGTTATTTTGGGAAGTGGTTTTGTAGAAAACAAACTTTCATTTTAAACATTTTCTGTAGTTGCTGTTTTTTCTTCAACAAGCAAGACTTTCTTTTATAATGAAAGAGCTAATATTTTTATTTTAAAAAATCTGGGTGATTTTGTGTCTAGGAGGAAGCTAAGCATAACCCGTTAAATAAGGACACAGAATCATGCAATTCATGTGCCGTGGAACCCCATGTTAAACTTAACAACCCTTAGAACTATATCCTTGTCCCTAAAAGAGAAGCAGCATCTGCTGAATAATGCCCACATAAATCAACCATTTCTAGAGTTCATGATCTTTGCTTAATAGAAGCACTGCAATATTCCTAAAATCTCTGACTAGGTGTGGCAAAAGTGTGAAAGAGTACAAAAGCCTCAAGACTGCAGTCATGTCTAGATTTCAGAATTGCCAGGTGCTGATTATTTTTTTGTGCTTGAAGGCCTTTACATAGAAGCCTGCCTCTGGGAGGTTTCATGCTCTTTGCAGACTTACTTTCTTTTTTGCCACAATTTCTCAGTGACCTTTCACAGAGGCACTCCTCACTCAAGTGCTCACCTTCGTATATAAGTGTGAACAGATGTCTCATCATCCTTTCTAGGTGAACCACTGTTTGTCTTTTCCAAACCTGATGCTTCCAAGTTAGGGTCTTGAGATGACAATCAGCTGCTTCACAGGAATGAGCTCTGGCACCGACCCTGTGCCATGATCCTAGACTAACACAAGAGGCATCCAACCAACAATTTTCATGAAAACCCTTTTGGATCTCTCGCCTGATTCCCGCCTGCCCTCTGAGCATGCACTTCGTTCTTTGTTTACTCAGTTCTGCCCTTTGGCTCCCCTCCTGTTTCTGTTCCCCGTGCCTGGACATGACTGCTGTGAACCTCAGCAGGGCTCGGTATTTACTCTTCAACTCTCTCTGCTCTCAAAGCTCCAGATAACTCCCCTACAAATCCATCTGGAACTCCGGAGGTGCACCTGTTGACTTTGCCCATTTGGCAGCCCTCCTGTCAAGCCTCTTTGGCCTCCCTGGGGCTGTTTAGACAAATAATCCCTAAGGATGCTTTCTCACAGGGTGGCCATGAGGACCTCTTGACCTCTTCCTAGCAATGTGCAAAGTAGGCAACAGTCTGCAGTTGGCTCATTCATTCACGTGTTGCATGGACCACCTCTATTTCCTTCAGCTCATTTCCTCTTGTCTCCTCCCACCATTCTTCAATTACACAAGAATCCCAGTTCTTTGACTTTACTACTTCCTTACCCATTACTGTTTCAAATCTTTCCTCCCTTACTAACATTCTCAATTCTCTGATTGTTTTCCTTTTATAGTAATTCATGATAAATTACTCCTTACATTTATCCTCCAACCCTGGTGAACCAACTACCCAACTCAAGTATCCAGCTCCTCTGCACTTTCACCCATTAGAAGTTAAAAGTTCCCTGGGTCAGGCGCGGTGGCTCACACCTGTAATCCCAGCCCTTTGGGAGACCCAGGCGGGTGGATCACCTGAGGTTAGGAGTTCGAGACTAGCCTGGCCAACATGGTGAAACCCCATCTCTACTAAAAATACCAAAAATTAGCCGAGCATAGTGGCAGGTGCCTGTAATCCCAGCTACTCAGGAGGCTGAGACAGGAGAATCGCTTGAACCCAGGAGGCAGAGGTTGCAGTGAGCCGAGGTCAGGCCACTGCCCTCTAGCTTAGGCAACAAGAATGAAACTCCGTCTCAAAAATAAATAAATAAATAAATTCCCTGGGAACATTGTACACCAGGTGGAAGGTTTCACTGAAATTTCGTGACCACAAACCCATGTGAGCACTCGACACTCCCTCATGGTTCTGTCATATTTTCCAAGATCTTTGTTACTTTTCAACTCTTCTTGAAACCCTATACCTGGCCCCCTCTAATTCCCTCTCTTAGCCACTGCCCTTGACTTGCAAACAGTCAGATGGGAAATCCCTCATCTTTCTGCTACCAAATCAACATACCTGTCTACATCTAAATCCGGACTCTGCCCTTTCTCTCTTGTCACTGGAGTGAGACACGGGTGCTGTTTTTGAGAGGCAAATGCCTTCAAAAACTCTCTTCTGCACCACCTTTCCTCACTCACCTGCACCAGGTCTTTATTTCTGGAGTTACCTGCCTCTCTGCTCTGCACCATCCATTTCTCCTTCTTTGCTGGCTCAGTCCCGTGGGCACTTAAGCAAGCTATATTGTTTCCCTTCTTTAAAAGGATCTTTTAGTGACCTTCATTATAAAGGATCTTTTATTGACCTTCATTCTCTTCTAGCTACAGCACCATTCTCGGCTCTGTTTTCACAGTAAGACATCTGGAAAAAGTTGTCTACATTTATTGCTGTCTCTCATACGCTATTTACTTTTCACAATGTGAGATGTATTGTGAAATATGTCATGCATTCAAGAGCATATAAAACATACATAAATATATATTTCTTTATATATATTATATATGTAAATGTATAGAGGTATTCAAAAATCTATGTCTAAAATAGTAACATAAAATGTTACCAGCCCCTAGGAGTCCCCCAAGTGACACTTCTAAATCATATACTGTGGCCTGCTCCCACAGATTTAAACACTTTCCCAAATTTTGTGATAATCATCCCCATACCTTCTACTTTCTTTCCTTCCTTCTCTCTGTCTCTGTCTCTCTCTGTGTGTCTCTTTTTTGATCCTAGCGTTTAATAAAAATAATGAGCTTTAATAGAGCAAAGGCACCCAGGCCAGCCAGAGGAGGGAAGTTGAGTTGTAGTTTCATTCAAGGGGGAGAAATGGAGAGAAGGAGTTGGGAGAGAGGAAGTGAGTGAGTGAGTGTGAGAGAGGATGTGAGAGGAGAGAAGAGAAGTAAAGAGAGAAAAGGGAAAGAGAGAAAAGGAGAAGGAGGAGGAGGAGGGAAAGAAAGGAGGAGAGAGAAGGAAGGGGGGAGGGAGCGCATCAGGCTTTCTTCATAGTTTCCCGAAATTTGTGTGTCTCCCTAAACTACACATATTTTTTGTCTGTTTGGTAAAACATATTATTCTGTCCATTATAAGATTAGATTTGTGTTTCGTTTTTTGCTTTTTTTGCTCAACATTATGGAATTGAGATTCTAACGTATTGATATGTGTATCTTAATAATGTTCAATGGATAGTATGGCATTATATGAATATATCCAGATTATTTATCTTTCCCATCATTGAAGGATAATTAGGTTGTTTCCAGTTTTTTCCTTTGTATTTATTAATATAAATAATGCTTCTATGAATGTTATTGTATATATCATATATGTAAGAGATTATCTAGAAATTGAATTGCTGCCCTATAAGATTGTAGATTTTCGGTCTAACTGTAATTGCCATTTTTTTCTTTAAGACAGTTATACAATTTTACACTGTTCAAACATTCTATGAGCATTTCCATTACTTGACATGCTTGATAACCTTAGTATAATCAGACTTTTAATTTTTTCAACTGTTGGACGTGAAAAGCTGGTTCATCGTGGTTCTAATGAGGATTTCCTATATTGTTAATAAGGTTAAATACCTTTCATATGTTTATTGTCGTTTGGGTTTCCTCTTCTGTAAAATTCCACCTTACATCTTTTTTATTGTTTTTCTTATTGAGTGATGGTGTCAGAGGCGTGTGAACCAGAGCAACTCCATCTTGAATAGCAGCTAGGTTAAAAAAAAAGGCTGAGACCTACTGGGCTGCATTCCCAGATGGTTAAGGCATTCTAACTGCCAGGATGAGATAGGAGGTCAGCACAAAATACAGTTCATAAAGACCTTGCTGATAAAACAGCTCGCAGTAAAGAAGATGGCCAAACCCCACCAAAACCAGGATGGCGACCAGAGTTACCTCTGGTGGTCCTCACTACTACACTCCCACCAGCATCATGACAGTTTACAAATGCCATAGCGATATCAGGAAGTTCCCCTATATGGTTTAAAAGGAGGAGGCATGAATAATCTACCCCTTGTTTAGCATATAATCAATAAATAACCATAAAAATGGGCAAGCAGCAGCCCTCGGGCTGCTCTGTGTATGGAGTAGCCATTCTTTTATTCCTTCACTTTCCTAAGAAGCTTGCTTTCACTTTACTCTATGGACTTGCCCTGAATTCTTTTGCATGAGATCTGATAACACACTCCTTGGGGTCTGGATCAGGGCCCCTTTCCTGTAACAATGGGAGTTCTTTATAGCTTGTCATACTAATGATATTTTATGTATTTATTGTAAATACCTTTAGCCACTTTATGTCGTGTATTTTTACTTTCTTTACAGCAGCTTTTGATGAACAAACATCCTTAATTTTAATATACTCCAATTTATCAATCTTGTTCTTTATGATAAATGGTTTAGTGTCTTGTTTTAGAAAATTCTTTGCTACCTCAAGGTCACAAGTGTCTTCCATATTTCTCTTAATGTTTCAAAATTTTGCCTTTCACATCTAAGCTTTGTCAATTAACTATAAATGTTCCAGTTAAAAATACAAAGATTGAAATTTTAGGCATCTAATTATCTGCTGAAATTATGAAAGTCTAAAGTTAATCAATGTCTTTGTTCTCCATCTGGAAAATTTAAGGATGCAGAAAACTCAGTCATTCTTTAAGTTCTCTTTCCAACTGTCATGAGTATTTTTGGCTTACATCTCCAATTTCCTATTCACTTACTCCTCTTTAGCTCTTTACTTATTCTTTTATCTCAGACATTCCGTCTGAGTCACTCTTTCTTCCACCTTTAGGCTTTTCTATCGTGAGGATCTGCCAATGGAAAATCCTTAATCTTTGTCTGAAAATGTTTTTATTTTACCTTTGTTCTTAAAAGACGTTTTTACTGGTCTACAGTTTTAGGTTGACAGTATCTTTCTTCAATCCTGGTCTCCATTGTTGCCATTAAGAAATCATCTGGAAATCAAATAGCCACTCCATTAAAGACAGTCTGTCTTTTTTCACATCATGATTTTGTATATAAAAAACTGTAAAGATTCCATCAAAAAACTGTTAGAACTAATAAATGAATTCAGTAAAGTTGCAGGATACAAGTTAACATACAGAAATCAGCAGTGTTTTCATATTCTAACAACGAATTATCTGATACGGTTTGGCTCTGTGTCCCCACCCAAATCTCATGTTGAACTGCAATCCCCACATGTCAGGGGACGGACCTGGTGGGCGGGGATGGGATCTATGGGTGTGGTTTCCCCTATGCTGTTTTCGTGATAGTGAGTGAGTTCTCATGAGATCTGGTTGTTTGAAAGTGTGTGGCACTTTCCCCCTCTCATCCTCTCTCTCCTTCCCTGGCCGTGTAAGATGTGTGTGCTTCCTCTTAGCCTTCCACCATAATTGTGAGTTTTCCTGAGGCCTCCCAGTGATGCTTCTGCACAACCTGTAGAACTGTGAGTCCATAAAACCTCTTTTCTTCATAAGTTACCCAGTCTCAGGTAATTCTTTATGGTAGTGTGAAAATGGATTAATATACTATTAAAAAGTAATCAAGAAGACAATCTCGTTTACAATAGCAACCAAAAAAAAAAAAAAAAAAAAAAGGCCAATTTAGGATAAATTTAACCAAGAGGTGAAAGACCTGTACATTGAAAACTATAAAACATTGGTGAAAAAAATTGAAGATAACAAAGAAATTGAAGATATCCTATATTCACAGATTGGAAGAACTGATATTGTTAAAATATCCATACTAATCCAAAGTGATCTACAAATTCACTGCAATCCATACCAAAATTCCAATGAAC
The DNA here is from genome assembly GCF_024542745.1 of Macaca thibetana thibetana. NCBI lineage: Eukaryota > Metazoa > Chordata > Mammalia > Primates > Cercopithecidae > Macaca > Macaca thibetana. The sequence goes on from NC_065594.1 coordinate 86,272,323, forward strand.
TTTTTCACGGAAATAGGAAAAACATCCTAAAATTTGTGTGGAACCACAAAATAGCCAAAGCAATCTTCAGCAAATGAACAAAGCTGGAGGCCACACTACCTCATTCAAACTATATTTTAAAACTATAGTAATCAATACAGCAAGGTACTGGCATAACAACAGACACACAGGCCAGTGAATCAGAATGGAGAGCCCAGAAATAAATCTATCCATTTACAGTGAGCTAATTTTCAACCAAAGCACCAAGAAGACATAATGGCGAAGAGATAGTCTTGTCAACAAATGGTATTGGGAAAACTGGATATCCACATGCAGAAGAATAAAACTGGACCCTTATTGTACACTGTATAAAAAATAATCTCAAATGAATTACAGAGTTAAATGTATGACCTGAAATCTTAAAGCAACTAGAAAAAAATATAAAGAAAAAACTTTTCGGTATTGGGTTAGGCAATGATTTTTTTGATATGACCCGAAAAGCACAGACAACAGAAGCAAAAATAGACAAATGGAGCCGCATCAAACTAAAAAGTTTCTGCATAGCAAAGGAGACAGTCAACAGAGTGCAGAGATAACTTATAGGAGGGGAGAAAATGTTTGCAAATCATCTGTCTGATATGGAACTCAAACAATTCAATAGCAAAAAACAAAACAAAACAAAACACAAGTAACCCAATTACAAAAATGGGAAAAGGACCTGAATAGACATTTCTCAAAAGAAGACAAATGGCCAACAGATGTATGAAATAGTGCTCAACATCAGAATCATTTGGGGAATGCACATCAAAACCACAGTGAGATATCACTCATGTCTATTAGAATGGCTATTATAAAAAAGACAAAAAATAGCAAGTGTTAGCGAGGATGCAGAGAAAAGAGACCCTTTGCACACCATTGGTGGGAATGTCAGTTAGCACAGCCATTACTAATTAAGAGTGTGTGGTTACCTGGAGAACAGTATGGCGGTTCCTAAAAAGTTAAAAGGAGAACTGCCATGTGATTCAGCAATCCTCATTACTTGATATGTACCCAAAGAAAATAAAATCAGTATGTTGAAGAGGTATTTCATTCCCATGTTCATTGCAGCATTATTCTCAACAGTCAAGATGTGGAATGACCCCAAGTGTCAATTGACAGATGAAGAAATAAAGGCAATGTAACATATATAATATATAGTATAGTACATACTGAATGGAATGTTATTCAGCCTTTTAAAAAAAGAAGGAAATTCTGCCATTTGTGACAACATGGATGAACCTGGAGGACATTATGTTAAATGAAATAAGCCGGGTCCAGAAGGACAAAGAAAGTGCATAATCTCACTCATATGTGGAATCTAAAAGAGTTTAACTCACAGAGGCAAAGGTAGAATGGTGCTTGCCAGGGGGTGGAGAATGGGGGAAATGGGGAGATGTTGGTCAAAGGGTATAAACTTTCAAGTAAGGCAGGATGAATAAGCTCTAAAGAGCTAACATACTGCTTGGAGATTATTGTTAATACTGCATTGTGTACTTGAAATTTGCTAAGAGAGTAGATCTTAAATGCTACCCATCCCCCCGCCCACACACAGTAACTATGTGAGGTGATGGATATATTAACTAGCTGATTTGTGGGGATCGTTTCACCATGCACATATGTATGAAAGCATCACTTCGTACTCTGTAATATAAACAATTTCTATTTGTCAATTATCCTTCAACAGAACTAGAAAAAATAATGTATTTTTATTCTGGTTCCTCTTTAAAAATTGTTTTCTTATTGTCATTGGCATTTTTCAGCTTCACTGTGATGTGTCCGGGTTTTTTGTCTGTGATGTGGATAGATTTTTTTTGTCCTGGTTGGCATTTTTTGCGTACTTGAGTTTATGTGCTGATGACTTTATGGAAAATTCTGGGTATCTCTTCAAATATTGCTTGTTCTTCATGTTCTTGCTTCACTACAAACATCAGTTAGGCATACATTAATATTACTTTTCTCAATGTGCTTTCCATTTTTCTTTACTTATCTTTCATATTTTACAAGAAATGATTGATGAAGAGGCACTCTGAGCTAAGTTGAGAAGGGCTAAGTGTGTTTCAGAGGGAAGACTGTGTGGTTTCCTGGGAAAGCTGAGAAGGAAAACCACACAGGCTGCTGCTCAGGGAGTGATCGGGAGAGGTATGATGTGAGGATGGTGACATGGGCAGGGAGAAGATTGTGTAGCATCTTCAGCCAAAAGGCAGCGGGAAACCCTTGTAGGGTTTAGGGTGATGGCGAAGGAATCAGACGTGTGTATTAAAAAAATCACCTGGGCCCTCGTGTAAAGAATGGATGGAAGAGGGCCAAACACAACATCAGGAGACTAATTAAGAGGCTGTTGTAGTGTCCAGGCTTGTGCTGACATGATGGTAGCCAAGACAGAGAAGCAGATGGAATGAGAGATACTTAGGAGACAAAAATCAACAGAACTTCATGTTGTGTAATTCTGGCTTCTAAAATCAGAATGAAATAGAAATAAAGGACATGCTGTGATATACAAAGAATAAGAGATATGATTGTTTTCAGACTGTATACCTAGGGAATCTCAAATCATCAACTGAAAAACTATTGGAATTAGTAAAATTATTTATTTAATAACCATCACTTTCCCTGTTCCATTTATTTTCTCACTCTCTTTTCTCTCCTCAAACCTCCCACATCTTTTCTCGCTTTCTTAATGTCCCAGCATCTCACTCTCCACGAGGGATGTGCTTTTAATTTCAGAGAAAAGCTAAAAGCAGTCAGAAGAGACTCAGCACATGCTCCTACCACGGTACCTGCCCCCATTTATGTGTAGTATTTCCTTGGGCTCCATCTTTCCTCATATTGCTAAAAGTAAGCAGTCCTCACTAAGGCCAAGCTCCCCGTGTGTGAACTGGCTTCTACTCCTTCTACCGCCTCAATCCTCTGTCTCGCTCAGTCTCACCACTTTTCTTCTCTATTAGTTGATCCATATCAACACAGGAACATGACCTAATTATTTCCTTTTTACAAAGACCACTTGATGTACGTATCCAGTTGCATTTCCCTCTTTCCCTGCTCCCATTTGCAGCATCACTGCTTCATATGGTTAGGCTCTGTGTCCCCACCCAAATCTCATCTTGAACTGTAATCCCCTCAGCATGTCAAGTGGGGGAGGTGATTGGCTCATGGGGGCAGTTCTCCCATGCTGTTATTGTGATAATGAGTGAGTTCTCATGAGATCTGATGGTTTTATAAGCATCTGACATTTCCCCGTTGCACTTCTGTCTCCTGCTGCCATGTAAAGAAGGTTCTTGCTTCCCATTGGCCTTCTGCCATCACTGTAAGTTTCTTGAGGCCTCCTCAGCTTTGTGGAGTTATGAGCCAATTGAAACTCTTTACTTTATAAATTACCGAGTCTCGGGTAGTATCATTATAGCAGTGTGAGAATGGACTAATACACTGCTCAAAAGACTTGTCTACACTCGCTGTCTACAATTTCTCCCTTCCCACTCTCTTTGGATACACTCAATAGGTACATTTCCACCTCATCACTGAACCTGATTTGATGAAGGTCATAAGTGACAAGTTGCTAAATCCATGTGGGCAAAAGTCGATGACTTAATGACACAAGCATGTAAACATTGCCCCCTTGCATCAAGGTGCAGTGAGCCTCCTTGCAGGTTCAGACTGAAGCTCCTCTCCAGTTGAAATAATGCATATTCTTACTGAGCTTTGCCTCCTGCCCTATCCTGCTGCCTTGCATGTCCCTGATGACTCTCAATAAATCACTTACAAACATCCTCTCTCAGGCTCTACTTCTAGGCAGCCAACTCAAGACAATTGCTCTGTGCCTCATCACTGGATATTTGGAGAAAAACTTCTCATATCTGTGTCCAAATTTAAACCATCTTAACTTAGTAATGAATCTTTATCAATATCCCAGTCTATCACATCTGGGATTTTTGGAGGTAGTTAAGAAGTTCTACTTAGGTCTTTCTGTGTCCCTGACCTAGTTAGGAACGTAATTTCACTCAGATGAGGATGATATCTTGCTTAGAATTGTAATCAATCCCTTACACAGTCTCCAATAATTAACACAGAACTGGCGCATGGAAGGTATTCAAGAAATGCTTTTGAATGAAGAAATCATTGCATTTAGCCCTCTCTTGGACTTTGGCCATTTGCCTTGTGTTGTTGCTTTTAGTGTCTTTTGCCCTGTAGAATCTGAAGCTTGGAGAAGATGCTGACTTCTGCTTCCATATAAGCAGTACATACATGAAAAAGGCAAAGCTTCTCTTCTAAAACAAACAAACAAAGCTTGTCGAGAATGGATAAATGATCTAGCTCAGATGTCTTCACAAAACAGTCTCTTAGTAAAAGTCAGTTCATGAAGTCAGAGAACCTCATGGTGGAAGGAATTGTGATGGGATTTATTCCAGTCAGTTCTTGTTCTAATGCTCCCATCATGTGATGAGGTAGCATAAGTGAGAACACACGCAGGCATGCAATTAGGTTTGTTAAACCCATTTCCTGGGAATTCTTGTTTATCTTGGACAGTAAACGTTTCTGATGGGTAAACATGTTTTCTTTCCTGTTCATGTATCACTATGCCTTCTAATTTCCATTCATTAGTCTACATTCTATCAACTGGGGCAACATTGAGCAAATATAATTTTGTTTCACAGGATGATGTGATAGTTAATATTGAGTGTCAACTTGATTGGATTGAAGGATGCAAAGTATTGTTCCTTGGTGTGTCTGTGAGGGTGTTGCCAAAGGAGATTAACATTTGAGTCAGTGGACTGGGAGAGGGAGACCCACCCTCAATGTGGGTGGGCACCATTTAATCAACTGCCAGCACAGCTAGAATAAAGCAGGCAGAAGGTGGGACAAGATGACTTGCTGAGTCTTCTGGCCTCCATCTTTCTCTCGTGCTAGATGCTTCCTGTTCTCAAACATCAGAATCCAAGTTCTTCAGCTTTTGGACTCCTGGACCTACACCAGTGGTTTTCCAGGGGCTCTCGGGCCTTCAGTCACAGACTGAAGGCTGCATTGTCGGCTTCCCTACTTTTGGGATTTGGGGACTTGAACTGGCTTCCTTGCTCCTCAGCTTGCAGACAGCCTATTGTGGGACTTCACCTTGTGTTTGTGTGAGTCAATACTCCTTAACGCACTCCCCTTTAGATATTCATCTATCATATTAGTTATGTCCCTCTGGAGAATCTGTCCAATGTAGATGGCCTTTCAAATATTTGAAAATAATTATCCTACTCCCTCTGAGTTTCTTTAATACATATTTTTCTGTTTTTTGTCAAAATCTAACTCCTCTAATGTGTTCAGGTTCCCACCTCCTCTGGCTCTCAAGGACTTCTCCTTCCTATCTCTATCTCATTTTGTCAATCTCTCTCTCTCTTTCTCGAATACATTATCCTATTAGGACTATCCATCATCTAGGATAGTATTCTACAACTTTGTCAGATTCAACATCCCCCTTTTTAACACAAATATGTTTGCTCCTTTTTTTCCCTCCAAAATGAAATTCATTGACATTGTAACTTACACACCCGGCAAAAATATAAATAAAATGCCTTAGCCATAATAAAATGGAGAAATAAAAGGTATGCAATATATAACAGGACCACATGTTTTAATATGTAAATACTTGGAACATGAGGTTAGTAGTTTCTGAAATGGCTCCCAGTTATCCCTTTGTGCCATTCCCTGCCTTTGAGTGTGGGTTAGACCTAACTCTCTTCTGATGAAGAGGGTACAGCAAAAGTGATGGCATGTCCCTTCCATGATTGCATTACAAAAGCTGTGACTTCCATCCGTCTCTCTCTCTCTACTCCCCCAACACAGCCCGTTTTCTTTCTGGCTCTTCTTGCTTGTTCTGATAAGGGAAGCTGCCAGATAGAGAGGCCTATGTTGAAACAAACCCTGTGCAACCTCGGGCACATTGCCAGGGAGGATATGAGGCCTTCAGTCCCAAAGTCTGCAAGAAACGGAATCCTGCCAACAACCACATGTGTGAGCTTAGACACAGATCCATCCCCAGTTGATTGCAGCTGTTATCAGAGCCCCTGAGCCAGAGAAACCATCTGAGTTGTACCTGAATTTCTGACCTACAGAAACTGAGATAATAAATGTTGTTGTTTTAAACCACCAAATTTTAAGATAATTTGTTACTCAGCAATATGTAACTAATATTATCCACAATGAAGTAGTGAGATGCTTGCGTCTACTCTTAGGGAATTATTTGGATATGACAGGAGTAAGATCAGAAATCATTCTCAACAGAAAGTTCAGGGCAGAGAAAGAGCAGAGAGCCAAGTAGACCCTGGATTAAAAGCCAAGGTTAGGTTAAAACTAGTTTTAGGATAACCAGAGTTATTCCAATATATGTGTGTGTATATATATATATATATATATATATATATTTTTTTTTTTTTTAATCAGCCCCTCTACAGCCAAGCAATCTTCACGGCATATATTTTAAGTTAAAAATCTTAACTAACAATAAGATCCTTGATGCTTTAGTTCCCTGGATGAACACTGTGATTTGTTTATAGAACCTACATGTCTTCCTTGACAAATGCTATGATATTTAAAAAATGTATATCCTCAATGCCCTTTTAAACAGCCTTTTCCCCCTCAAATGTGTGTACCTTTTGATGATAACTTCACTGTTTCCTTCTCTGCTCAGCCTCAGGATGTTCCATCTGCCCTACTTGAATGCCTGAGGCCCTTCTTTCCCCAGTGACCCCGAGGAAATTCTTCTCAGCCTGTGGATTTTTTCTCCACAAGGGTATAAAATAAGAGGATGAGGGAAATAACCTTAACTGAATACATGGTGATATGGTTTGTCTGTGTCTCTGCCCAAATCTCATCTTGAATTATAGCTCCCATATTTGGGAGACAATTGAATCATGGGGGCAGTTTTCCCCATACTGTTCTCATGGTACTGAAGAAGTCTCACGATATCTGATGATTTTATGTTTCCCCTTTCTCTTCGCTCTTATTCTGTCTTGCCACCACCATGTAAGGGGTGCCTTTCACCTTCCGCCATGATTGTGAGGCCTCCCCAGCCACGTGAAACTGTGAGTCCATTAAACCTCTTTTTCTTTATAAATTACCCAGTCTTGGGGTGTCTTTATCAGCTGCATGAAAACGGACTAATACACATGAATAGCAGGTCAAGACAAATGTTACAGACTGAATGTTTTGTTCCGACCTAAATTCCTATGCTGAAGCCCTAACAGTCGATGCCACTGTATTTGGAGGTGGGGACCATAAGGAGGGAATTGGGGTTAAAAATGGTCAACATCCATTAGGCTTAGAGAGACTAGAGAGCTCTCCCTCGTCTCCCAACCCAGGCGCACACACGCAAGAGGTCATATGAGCACGCGGTGAAATGGCTGCACCTATAAGCCAAGAAAAGAGGTCTTAGAATAAAACCTAATATTCTGGCACCTTGCTCTTGGACTTCCAGCCTCAACAACTGTGGGAAATACATTTCTTTTATTTAAGTCACCCAGTCTGTGATTTTTTTAATGGCAATTTGAGGAGACTAAGACAATAGGTTACAGACTCAGGCCATTAAAGTGACAAAATTTAGGAAGTATGGTAATCTTATAAATGAGTGCAACCTTATTAATGATTTGTAAATATAGATAAAAAGAATTTTTTTATTATGATGTAGGTCAGAGTGGTGTGGAGTATCATAGAAAACACATTTCTTTGCAACTCTACCTGATTGTAGATCATCCATACATTCAGTCCTAATTTTGGATGAGATTTACAAAAGTTGTGCAGGACAAAGGGCTATTTTACCTTTGCACATTGCTGTGATATCTGGCATCTCTGGCTCTTGACTACTCAATTCCAGTCATTCCCCTTTAATGATTTGACAATCAGAAATAATTCCATAAATTTTCAAAACTCCCTTCTGAGTGGTGACACCCCTATTGAAAATCATTCCTCTATTATTTCTTTAAAATTCATCATCAACTGCTGTCAACTCTACTGTCAAAACAAGTCCTGCCATTCATACATGATTAGTTCATGTCTGTGAGCGAGAATCCGCCCTCAGTTCAGGGAAGGAGCATAAGATCTAGTCCTAAATCAATCAGTGCACTGTATTCATCTGGTGACAATAGCTAGACATGACCCAATCAGAGCCAATGACACATAATGGAGCTTTTGATTAATATCTTGGGAAAGAGACTCGAGTCCTCCCAGCCACCTTGAATGACAGAGGCTGTAGGTATGAAGCTGCTTTAACCAACTGGCCTGTTGCAGAGCCTCCAGTAAAAACCAATCCAGAGGGATGCATAGTTGGGTTTGGGTTCTCTATGTGTGATACTTCCCATGCATGAAGTCATGCAAGATTTGAAAAGGAGGAAACTATATTCCTGCTTTATAGTCAGATTGGGGGTACCTAACAGCATGGTGTAGGAAGAGCTTGTATATGGAATCTGTGACCCTAGCATTTTCGTATAATATTTTCTGCACTTTCTCGACCACTGAACCAGTTATATGCTTCAAAGGTTACATCTTGTACCCTGAGGGGAGGAAAGAAAAAGCAAGTTTACACACAGGTGCTCAAAATACCTTCCCAGTTCTAATTTTTGTTTATTGTCTGTCTCTCTTCGCTTGAATGTAATCTTCATCAGGCCAAGATTTGCTACCTGTTTTGTTCATTGCTGTACTCCTGGTGCTGAAGATGGTGCCACTGAGATGAGGGAAAGGTAAGCCTTGGCTTCCTGATTTTTTATTTGCCATCTAAACAGTATTTATCAATATCCACTCCCTTTCTGCTTTTTAACTTTTTATTATGAAAAATTTCCAATATTTACAAGGTAGAGAAAATGAACTTTCTTGTACTCATTACTTAACTTTGCAATTATCATGGTCAATTCATTTTCACTTACATCCACCACAACTCTCCCTCTTTGCCTCTCTAACTAGATTATATTACAGCAAATCTCAAGAAGCTTCTACACACTTCTTGTAAAAAAATTTTATGGGTACATAATAGGTATATATATTTATGGGGTACACGAGATGTTTTGATACAGACATGCAATGTGAAATAATCACATCACGAAAAGTGGGGTATCCATATCCTCAAGCATTTATCCTTTGTGTTACAAACAATCCAATTATACCATTGTAGCTATTTTTAAATGTGCGGTTAAATTATTTTGACTATAGTTGCCCTGTTGTGCTATCGAATACTAGGTATTATTCATTCTTTCTACTTTTTTGGTACCTGTTAACCATCTCCACTTCCTCCCCATCCTCCACTCTACTTCCTAGCCTCAGGTAACCATCCTTCTACTCTGTAAGTCTGTAAGTTCAATTGTTTTGATTTTCACATCCCACAAATAAGTGAGAACATTTGATGTTTGTCTTTCTGTGCCTGGCTTATGTCACTTAACATAATGACCTCCAGTTCCATCCATGTTGTTGCAAATGACAGGATCTCATTTTTTTTGATGGTTGAATAGTACTCTATTCTGCATAAGTACCACGTTTTCTTTATCCATTCTTCTGTTAGTGAACACTTCGGTTGCTTCCAAATCTTGGCTATTGTGAATAGTGCTGCAATAAACATGGGAGTGCAGATACCGCTTCAATATACTGATTTTCATTCTTTTGGGTATATACTTAGCAGTGGGAATGCTGGATCATATGGTAGTTCTATTTTTAGATCTTTGAGGAAACTCCAAACTGTTCTCTGTAGTGGTTGTACTAATTTACATTCTCACCAAGTGCTCACGAGGGTCCCCTTTTCTCTACATCCTCTCCAGCATTGGTTATTGCCTATCTTTTGGATAAAAGCCATTTTAACTGGGGTGAAATTATATCTCATTGTAGTTTTGACTTGCATTTCTCTGATGGTCAGTGATATTAAGCACATTTTCATATGTCTGTTTGCCATTTGTATATCTTCTTTTAAGAAATGTCTATTCAAATCTTTTGCCCATTTTTTAATTGGATTGCTAGATTTTTTTTTTCCTTTACAGTCATTTGAGCTCCTTATATTCTGGTTACTAATCCTTTGTCAAATGGGTAGTTTGCAAATATTTTCTCCCATTCTGTGGGTTGTCTCTTCACTTTTTTGATTGTTTACTCACTGTGCAAAGCTTTTTAACTTGATGTAATCCCATTTGTCCATTTTTGCTTTCATTGCCTCTGTTCATAGGGTATTACTTAAGAAATTTTTACTCAGACCAATATCCTGGAGAGTCTCCCCAACATTTTCTTATAGTAGTTTCATAGTTTGAGGGTGTAGATTTGAGTCTTTAGTCCATTTTGATTTGTTTTTTCTAAACTAAAAATCAACAGGAGATAGGGTGCAAGTTTTATTCTTATGCATATGGTATCCAGTTTTCCCAGTATCATTTATTGAAGAAACTGTCCTTTCTCCGATGTATATTCTTGGCACCTTTGTCAAAAATGAGTTCACCATAGGTGTGTGGATTTGTTTCTTGGTTCTCTATTCTTTTTCATTGGTCTGTGTGTCTGTTTTTATGCCAGTACTATGCTATTTTGGTTACTATAGCTCTGTAGTATAATTTGAAGCCAGATAATATGATTCTTCCAGTTTTGTTGGTTTTGCTTAGGATAGCTTTATCTATTTTGTGGTTTTATATATACTTTATATTGTTTTTTCTATTTCTGTGAAGAATGTCATTGGTATTTTGGTAGGGATTGCATTGAATCTGTAGATTACTTTGTGAAGTATGGACATTTTAACAATATTGATTCTTCCAATCCATGAACATGGAATATCTTTGCTTTTTTTATGTCCTGTTCAATTTTGTTAATCAGTGGTTTTATTGTTTTCATTGTTGAGATCTTTCGCTTCTTTGGTTAATTTCTAGGTATTTAATTTTATTTGTGGTTATTGTAAGTGGATTACTTTTCTGTTTCTTTTTTCAGATTGTTCACTATTGGCATATAGAAATGCTGCTGATTCTTCTATGTTGATCTTGTATCCTGCAACTTTACTGAATTTGTTTATCATTTCTAATATTTTTCTGGTGAAGTCTTTAGGTTTCTCCAAATAACAGATCATATTACCTGCAAATAAGGATAATCTGACTTTTTGCTTTCCAGTATTGATGCCCTTTGTTTCCTTCTGTTTTCTGATTGCTCCAGTTAGAACTTCTAGTACTATATTGAATAACAGTGGTGAAAGTGAGCATCCTTGTCATGTTCCAGATCTTAGAGGAAAGGCTTTCAGTTATTCCCCATTCAGTATGATACTAGCTGTGGGTCTGTCACAGACGGCTTTTATTATGTTGAGCTATGTTCTTCTATGCCCAGTTTTTTGAGGGTTTTTATTATGAAGGATTTTGAATTTTATCAAATGCTTTTTCAGCATCAGTTGAAATAATCATATAGTTTTTGTCGTTTATTCTGTTCATATGATGTATCACATTGATAATTTGCATATGTTGAATCATCCCTGGAATAAATCCCACTTTGTCATGACAAAGTATGTTTTACATATATTGTTGAATTCAGTTTGCTAGTATTTTGTTGAGGATTTTTATATCAATATTCATCAGAAATATTGGCCTGCAGTTTTCATTTTTTGATGTGTCTTTCAGTTTGGTATCAGGATCATACTGACCTTGTAGAATAAGTTTGGAAGTATCCTGTTCTCTATTTTTCAGAATAGTTTGAATATAATTAGTATTAGTTCTTTTTTAAACATTTGGTAGAATTCAGCAATGAATCCATTAGGTTCTGGGCTTTTCGTTACTGTGAGACTTTTATCACAGCTTCAGTCTTGTTATTTGTTATCAGTTTGTTTATGTTTAGAATTTCTTTCTGGTTCAGTCTTGGTAGGTTGTATGTGTCTGGAATGTATCCGTTTCCTCTAGATTTTCCAATTTATTGGCACATAGTTGCTCATAGTAGCCACTAATGGTCCTTCGAATTTCTGCAGTATCAGTTGTAATGTCTCCTTTTTCATCTCTGATTTTGTTTAGGTAGGTCTCCTCCCTTCTTTTCTGCATTAGTCTGGCTAAAAGTTTGTCAATTTTGTTTATCTTTTCAGAACACCGATATTTTGTTTTGTTGATCGTTTGTATTGTTTTCTTCATTTCAAACTCATTTATTTCTGCTCTGGTTTGTATTATTTCTTTTCTTCTATTAATTTTGGGTGTGGCTTGCTCTTGTTTTTCTAGCTCTTTAAAATGCATCATTAAGTTATTTACTTGAATTTTTTTTCTTTTTTGATGTAGGTGCTTATAGCTATACATTTTCCCTCTAGTACTGCTTTCACTGTATCCCATAGGTTTTGGCATGTTGTGTATTCATTTTCTTTTGTTTCAAGAAATTGTTCAGTTTCCTTCTTAGTTTTTTCATTGACCTACTGGTCATTCAGGAGCATATTGTTTAATTTCCACGTGTTTGCATAGTTTCCAAAATTCCTTTTGTTGTTGATTTTTAGTTTTATTCCATTGTGGTCAGAGAAGATGAATGATATTATTTCAATTGTTTGAATGTTTTAAGACTTGTTTTGTGATCTAACATATGGTCTATTCTTGAGAATGATCCATATGCTGAAGAAAAGAATGTGTATTCCGTTGGATGAAATGTTCTGTAAATGTCTATTAGGCCCATTTGTTCTTCTTTTAGCAACTCATCTCTAGTTTCTGGGACATGCCTCCTTATTCGTTATCTCTTTTCTTTCTAGCCACTCTTCCTTAGTCTCTGAGCTTCTGGGGAGCTCTGGAGTAGGGATGGTCCTTTGGAGTTGTCCTACCCTGAGATGGGGGGATGGGTCTTTATTATCATTGGTCAGTCATTGAGTCAGAGCTCAGAGCTGCTTTCTGGGAGGGGATCAAAACTTGGGTGGAGCTCTCTTCAACTGTTGTAGAGTGAATCTGAGTAGCTCGCCACAGCATCCGCTACAATCTTCCCCTTATGCTGTCATATCCATTACTTTCATATAATAAGTTTTGAGTACAGCTTCCATAAGTTTTTGCTTGGTCTGTTTAGTGTTACTTTAAAAGAATACCCAAGGCTCGATAATTTATAGAGAAAAGAGGTTTATTTGGCTCACAATTGTGGTGGCTGGAAAGTCCCAGAGCCTGGCACCAGCATCTGCTTGTCTTCTGCTGAGTGCCTCCTGCTGCATCACCACATGGTGATGAAGTAGAAGAGGAAGCAGGTGTGTGCAAAGGGGACCAAACATGAGAGATGACTTCACTTTGTAACAGCATGTTCTCATGGGAACTAATTTATTTCTAGGAGAATTAACCCAGTTTCAGATAAAGAGATTAATCCATCTTAATGACCTAATCACCTTTTAAAGGCAGCACCTCCCAACACCACCATACTGGGAATTAGGGTTCCACCATGAAGTGTGGCTGGGGCACTCAAGCCATAGCAGTCTCTTTTCCTAGTATGTTATGAGAGGAAGGTTATTAGGATGAACCACAAACTCTGCAGCTGATCTCAAGGCTGCAACTGACAGTCATCATCGTCCTCCTGTACTGCCAATTCTAGAGTCCCTTCACCACCAGTTACCACTTTTGCTGATATAGGTAGCTGCTGAAGTGACCCTAATTTCTGAGAGGGGTAAGATCCTGATCACAATGCTCTTCTTAGGTTTTGGAGGTTGCATTTATCCATTTACTTTTAATATTGATCGTAAAAACAAGAGGCAACCTGGTGGATTACCTGCGTACCAAACACCTTCTTCTTGGCCTCCGTTTGTGTAAAAGCAGGTATCTGTCCTCTTGATTATTAGGCTCAACTCTCCTGCCAGGATGACCACTCCTTTTGTTGACTGATAGACACTTATGGCATGAGGAGATTGAAGTGTTCAGGCAGATGCCATTGCTTAAAATTTAGTGTGTCTCTTACTGTGACCTCTGCTACAAGTATACCTCTTCAGAGAACTAGGCCTTCTGTGTCTGCAGAGCCCGTGTGATGGGGATGGAAAGCATGAATTCTCCAATGGGCTCAATTTACAATAATCGTAAGAGGGGCCACTAGTTCTACTTCTCGGTTCGTAGTCCTCGGTATCTATTGACTCCTACCATATGCTGCATTCTGGAGAATGGCACCCCTTGCTCAGAGAGTATATTCTCCGTGCTGGAATCTCAGCAGCATTTCCAAAAGGTCTTTCCAACAGACGTTCAGCTTCTGGTTGTGCGATGGAGCCAGTAGATCCCATGGCCATATGCCCATTGCCACACTTCCTTTCATGTGACATAGTTTTCTTGGTGTGATACAATGTTTTATGAGAATTCAATGTCAGTGGATCAACCACTATATTAGCCCTTGGATATTGGTACTGGCTAAGGAAAAAAGGCAAACTTATACCAAGAATATGTCAGTTCAAGCTATGATGTGTCACTGTTTCATATGGGGTGTGTGTGTGGCGGGGGCGCAGTGTAGTCAATTTGCCACCAAAAGACAAATTGGTCTCCTGGAGGATGGTGCAATACTGGAGCTGAGGGTTGTCTCTGGTGCTGATGAGTTGGACATTCAGCAGCAGGAGCTATATCAGCTTTGGAAAGTGGAAACACATGCTTTGAACCCATGTATAGTCTCTATCTTTGCACCATGGCTGCCCTGGTCATATTAAATTACAGCTGAACTGGAGCAGCCAAAGACAGAGGATGACAGATGTCAACTGGCTGAGCCATTCCACTGACCAGGTTGTTAAGTGCCTGTTCTGCAGTGGAGGGTCTCGAGTGGGTATCCAAATGTAACATGGAGATCTTCACACTTTGAACTCACTCCCTTATATCCAGCCACATGTTTTCTCCAGACATATGCGTCTCCAAGTTTTCAACCTTTCTCCTTTCAGGTCCTTGACACACCTGTCAAGTCATTCACCACTGCCCATTTATCTACACATATTCTTACCATGACCACCTCTCTCACCAAGAAACCAAAACGGAAGAAGAGGTACACCACTGTGCCCATTGGGAGCATTCCCCCTTAATGCTCTATTTAATGTCACACCTGAGAGGACCTGTGTTCAGCAGCAGTTTATTTTAGCTTGCACTCCCAGACCAAACCACACATTCATGAACGAAATTTGGCTTTTCTCTTCCTCTGTCAGATGATTATCAGGGACCTCTCTCCATGCAGCCATTATAAAGATTTGAGGGAGAGACACAAGTGCAACAATGGTGATAACATGCAGGCCAGGATCATCTGGTTTTGTAGGTTATTTGTGTCCTTTAATCAAGTGCCCTTTAAACACAAATAAGCTACAAAACTTATTATTATTATTATTATTATTATTATTTTGGTTCATGACTACCCTAAATGTACTACTTCCATCTTACAATGGATTATGTTGGGGCTACTTGGCCTTATGACTTATTGAATTTGAATTCAGTTCACAAAGGGGAATTCCAATTGCATGGTACATGAGGTACCACAGTCTGGTGCTCTACCCCTAGCAATCCTACTAGTGCACCAAAAGCTAGTTTCTAAATGGATTATAATTCTCACTGCAGCTGACATAGTCTTCTTTCAGAACCCTAAGGGTATACATTGGAGTCTACTGAGGCTTGTCATGAATTCCTAAGAGCATCTTTTTCCATTACAGAGACTTCAAATACATAGGACCTGCCAGGTCATATGATGAAAACCACAGACCCTGTTAGGTGTTACATCCCAGACCTGGTCCAGAGCCATTTCCCGATCCGAGCTATGCTCCAAGCTGACAGGCTTTTGTGTTATCCAGTAAGTGGATTGGAGCAGTATTTTCCAAATTTGAACTGTGGTGTCCTCAGAAACTGAAGAGGCTGTCATCGTGTTTCCTTATTGCTTCCTGAACCACATTGTGTGACTCAGGAAGCAATCATTTGTCCTTTAAGAAAAATGCCCCAGCTTCTCTAGGCCACTAATTTACCCCAAAAAACTTCACTAATATGGCAGATCTTGTGTTCATCGATTTTATTACGAACGCTCTGAAGTGCATGCGCCCTTGTGAGGCCTCCAGCATACTTGCCACTTCTTGCTCATCCAGTCTAATGAACATGATATAATGATGTTGTGGACTATATATATATACTGTGATGCTCTGTGGAGTGTTGGGATGGTGCAGGCCTCTCTGTATCATATTATGATTGTAGGCAGGACATATTTCTGTATGTTCCAAGTAAATGTGAACTGTTTCTGACCATCCTTATTCTGCTCTGGTTAAAGATGTCACGACTGACCAACATGGTGAAACCCCATTTCTACTAAATACAAAAAAACTAGCCAGGCGTGGTGGTGCATGCCTATAATCGCAGTTACTTGGGAGGCTGAGTGAGGAGAATCACTTGAACCAGGGAGGTGGAGGTTGCAGTGAGCTGAGATCACCCCACTGCACTCCAGCCTGGGCAACAAGAGCAAAACTCCATCAAAAAAAAAAGAAAAATCACATCTGGTACAACATCAGCAATGGGACTTACTACTTGACTGAGTTTGGTGTCGTCTGCTGTCACTCTCCAGTGTCTGGGTGGTATATTGAATGGGATATGATGGGGCCCACCAGCCCCAAATAGTTTAGGAGTTGAAGAATAGCACCAAGCCTTTTCCCCAGGTGTGTGATACTGTTTATTGACTATGTTGGCCAGGGGAGTGGTAGCAGAGCTTTTCACTTAGCCTCCCCCAATAGGATAGCTCTTATCCCAAAGGCCAAGGAACCTATATAGGTGTTTTGCCAACTTCCAAGTATATCCACTCCAATTGCACATTTGGGAAGCAGGAAAATGGCCATGGCGTGGGTCCATGAATCCAGTGGACCATTGGAACCCAGATCAGGGCGGAAACTCCATTTATTTCCTGGCCCACAAGCATCCTATTCCAATAGAGGGCCCTAAGGAGTCCTGAGTTCTCTGGGTGTGAATGTCAGCTCAGGCCCTGTGTCTAGCATTTCTCAAAATGTTTGCATATTCTGCTTTTCTACTGTATAGTTGTTTAAATAAGTGACCACAGGCACATTTGGCAAAGAACCATTGAAACCGTAACTGTGTTCCCTTGCCATGGGTGCCCCTGAGAACCTGACCTCCCTTTGAGTTAGTGGATTCTGGGTCAGATAAACTGACTCAAAGATTAAGATCTGTTTTATTTCTTCTTCCATCATCTATCACACACTTGCACCATTTCAACTTTACTTAATGTGGGCTGTAATTTTCTCCAAAGTTCCAGGAGTCATCCTAGCAGTGTGAAGAAAACATCTCCAAGAGTCCTTGTCAGGGTGGCAAATCATCTATCACAGCAAACTGCGCCCATATAAATAAACTCACCCTTTTCTAACTTCATGCTTCCCCTGCTTTGATTCATCTCCCTCATTCAGTCCCATAAACAGTCTCTGGCTTTGGCCATTGCACATTGGCCTGCTGCCCTTAAGCACATGGTTCATTCCTTTGCTCAGCAGGCTCTGCATTTCCTCTCCCCGTGCTTTCTCACTTGACTGTAGTGATGGGTCTGGTCAAGGCAGGAGGTGGGGATGGATCCTTAGGAGTCGTGTGTTGTCTTGCAACGCAGAGACTTCTAGATCATGTTCAAGCAAGGGCAGAGCACAGCCTCTCACAGGGAGGTCAGGGCCATCTCTGTAGGCCCAGAGGGCTCCGAATGGAGTGTGAGGTTTTGTTTTGTTTTGAGATAGAGTCTCACTCTGTCACCTAGGCAGGAGTGCAGTGGTACGATCTCGGCTCACTGCAACCTCCGCCTCCCAGGTTCAAGTGATTCTTGTGCCTCAGCCTCCCGAGTAGCTGGAACTACAGCCGCATGCTGCCACGCTTAGCTAATTTTTTGTATTTTTAGTAGAGGCCAGGTTGCACCATGTTGGCCAGGCTGGTGTCTATCTCCTGACCACAGGTGATCTGCCCGCCTGGGCCTTCCAAAGTGCTGGGATTAACGGAGTGAGCCACTGTGCCTGGCCTCAAGTGTTGAGGTTTTGAGAGCATTAATTCTGATGTCCCACTGATCCCTAATAGGCCCCTGACATTGTCATAGCAGACTAACCAGAGCTAAGAATTCAAATTTTTTTGAAGTGCTGCTATTCTTATAGTTAATTCCTGGGCTTTATCCATAGCTTTTTCAGTCCTCCTGCTACGGGAGATGAGAGTCTCTTCCAATGCCTCCAGTGAGGCTTTCTCCCTTTCACTTTCCTTTCAATGATGATTCACAGCCCTGAGCCTCACATTATCTTTCTCTAAGGCTTCCAGTGACTCGGCCAGAGCCATTAGAGTCCATTGTTCTCAGGATCGGTACTTTTTCTAACTCTCAAAAGCCTGGGAGATTGCCATCTACCAAGGTATTCTGTCACACCCCAGGTCATCACCAGTGAAAGTTCTGACACTTGCACTTCTCCAGCAAGCAGGGCTGGGGCTTCACTGCCAGCCAGCAGGAGGATGAACCAGCT
Source organism: Macaca thibetana thibetana (assembly GCF_024542745.1). NCBI lineage: Eukaryota > Metazoa > Chordata > Mammalia > Primates > Cercopithecidae > Macaca > Macaca thibetana. The sequence goes on from NC_065594.1 coordinate 86,290,711, forward strand.
CTGCAGTTCCACTTTAGAATCCATCTTCTTGGATCACTCCTGGCACCAACTATATTGAGTCAAGTTCTCTGGGAAACAGACTTGGAGGTAAAAATTTCCGTGAAAAGTCTTTTGGGGAGTGATCTTAGTGCTTATACCTATAAAGGAGTAAAGGCGGTCACACTGGGCCGAAGGAGATGTTGAGCTTTGTTGCAGTTGCAGCAGAGGACTCGGTCAATCTTGCATGGAGTCTGACCTGGGAGGGCCTCCCAGAGCTGTACCACCATGAGGGAAGGGGCCGGGCCCCTGCATCCCACCTTTGTGCATGAGTCATTGGATGCAGCTGCCCCTGGGACGATGCTATGAACTTGGGCAGGGTGGCTGTCTTCAGCTGGGAGCAGTTTCCAGGGAGGGACTCAGTGGAGAGCCCTGACAACTGACCCCCAACCCACCAACACTCTCAGCTGTGGAGAGGATGACAGGGTCTGTCTGGACATCACAGCAGCCACAACCACCCCTTTTTCACCCCTCTTAATATGTCTGCCCCCTTTTATACATTTATTCTCCCAAGGTTTGTATTCTCAGGCTTTTTCCTCTTTGGCGTGCCTTTCTTTGGGGGGATGGGGCTGCAGGGAGTGTTGCATCTACTTCCTACTACAGATGCTGCGCCCTGTCCTCCGATCTCCATGATTCCTGCCCGCTGGTTTATCCTTCTGTTGGTACCGGGCCTCTTTGAACTTCCCACCTGTTTGCATCACCCTCCAACTTCCCGATTCGCCCCCCAAGTCTTATATCTGTACAATACCTGTGCATGCCTTGTAAGTCCCCATGGCTTGTACGTTGTGGCTTCTGTCCTTCAGTTCCCAGCCCCAATATCACAACCTGTTTGGAAGTGGACATGAGTTAAATTAGTGCATGTTCCCTACTTTTTGCCTTGGTGTCCAGTTCTGCTCTCTCTTTCCACCCCATCACCCTACCTCAGTCCATTATCCACAGCTTTTACAAAGCTACCAGAGGAAGCTTTCTAAAATACGAATATTTATTCAAGGAAAAATATTTATGGAATGTGTACAGTGTCCTACCTGGGTTATTTTCTAGGCATCTGCGATGAACAATACAGTCAAAGTTCCTGCTCTCATAGAACTTACATTTTAGTGGGAAGACAGGCAATTCAAGCAAGTGAATGAATGGATAGATGCTATGCTAGGAATTAGAATGATATGATAGTGTGAAGACATGGCTGTTTTATAATAATATCAGTTGCCTGATTAAAAACTATCAGAGGTTTCCCATTGTCTTCAGGGGAGAGTTCAGACTCGCTTGGCACAGAAGCCTCCCGTGGAGAAAAGTTCTGGGCCCCTGGTGTGTATCAGATGGCCCCTTGAACTTGGTAATTTGGGAGGCTGACTCTTCCAGGAGGCCAGGTCTTCTGCCCTAGTGACCTTCCTCCTGGTCTTCCTTCCTCCTCTCGGGATCCCTTCCCACTGGAACAATGTTGCTTTTGACCAAAGTGACGAACGGCCAGCTGGCCTCGGCAGGTTTGTTCTTGTCAGTGTCTCAAACCAGACAATGAGCAATCCATTTCAATAGGGACTTTTGCCACTGTTTTTGGGAAACGTAGACTGTGACATGACTTTTGGAAGAATACTTATTGTGTTTAAGCATGGAGGTGCAATGCTGATTTCTACTGAGGCTGGGCGCTGCGGCTTGATTTGCACCCACACAACACTCTCTCTTCTTAGCCCAGTATCCTCCCCGCCCCCCATTTTATCTCACTGAGATTATGGGAGATTTTGTTAAGCAAGAAAACAAAATGAAACCAAGCACGTTATCAGTAGGTTACAGGTCAAAGGCGGTAAGTCCTCAAAAATCCCAGTTCTCATCAGGAACCTGGGACTTTTCACTGCACTCACTGCAGAGGTGAGGAGATGACAGAGGAAGCAGAAGGTCCTCTGCCCTTGCCAGGTTCCCACCAAGCTGTCATTACTTATTTATGGGGCCATCTAATGATTGATCTGAAGAAATTGATGATGGACTCCTAAACATCCCGAGTCCAGCAAAGCACCTCCCCCGTCCTTCCCCGCATTTCTGCGCCTCCTCTTTTTCCCTTTATTTGGCGTTATCTTCATTGCCTTTCCCCCGTTTCTCTCTCTTCCTTGGACTCCTGCAGCCCGGGTCACTAACTTAGCTTTTACCCCCCCTAGTGGTAAGTAAGGCAAATCACCCATTTGCTTGTTGGTTCCAAGAGCTACAGCTTCACGCGCTCTCGTAGGGGCTGAAAATGTATTAAAATGAGGGAAGACATCTATTTATTAAACTTGTATTTTAACCACAACAGATAGTCCAGCCAAAAATCTTGAGATATTTGTTCTTTATTATTTGATTATTACACACACAATAAATTACAACTACAGTGTATCAATAGAATTTCATAATGTGTACAGTCGAGCCTTTTAGGTATTTTTGTATTATTATACATAAAAATATAATTAATGAAAAATAAAATAGTTTCTTATTATACCTGAGGTGTGATGTAAATGAGATTGATACTGTAAGATTGATATTAGTCACATCGATTGCCCTTTTGCATAAAATCAACATGCTGTACTAAAAAGAATAGTGCAATATTAGGGTTTAGCTTGTATTTCTGAGACTGGAAACAGTCTTAAGAGGGATGAAGTGAGCCGTTAAGATATTCAGAGGGCTGGGAAGACCTTTCTGGTGCTAAAAATTTTACCCTGTGTCATGTGGCCTTGTGCTAAAATCAAATGTTCACATTGATAGGAAGGTATCATCAAAATAAATGAATTGTCAGCTCTTTCTGCTTTCCACTGTTAAAACTCTGCAAGATGAACTCTGAGCTGCTGAAAGGAGGGTAAGAGGTAGTTCTGTAAGGAGCTGGGTGGATTTTCACCATACTGGGATGTTAAAAAGCAGAATGAGAAGTGGGGACGGAGAACAGGGAGCACTTTAGGAGGTGGAAATGGGGTGTGATACTGTAACTCCAGCTCTTGTTGGACACAGCTTTTAAAAATTTATATTTCGTGAGTCCTAGGAAAATTCTTCTCCCCCAAATGGCAGTAGTACAGATCTGGAGCTGAAAGAAAGGCCTTCACTCTTTTTTTTTTTTTTTTTAAATATGTAAAATGTTAACTCATTAAATCCTCCCTGTGACATTATGAGGTAGGTGCTATTGTACCATTCCCTGTGCTGATAAACTGAGACACAAGAGAAGTTAGGCAACTTGCTCAAAGTCACTTAACAAGTAAGCAAGGGGTGTGGCTTCCACCCTAGCAACCCAGCCCCAACATGCGTGCATTTGCTTATTATCCAGGGCTGCTCATCCAGCTGGAGGATCTGGAGCTGGAGGTCAGAAGCCTCAGCTTTCTGACCAAAGGATATTAAGCCAGAGAACTTGAACGTGCTGCATTGCTCATACTTTGGGTTTACCATGATCATGTAGGCAACACTGATTGATGATCAGTGCAGCTAGGTCTGAAACAGGATATTCTTGTACTGAAGCTTAATTTTATGCAGAATTAGGTCTTATCCTTCAGATTCTAAGCTTATTTCTGCACTGATTAGTTGGCATCCAGTGGCCCCAGTTTCTGTGGGTTTCCCTGGTTGAGATGAGAGCACTCCTTGCTCCCCTAATGGACTTCCATTTAATTTTCTTAAAACAAAGACAATACTATTTTTAAAAGAAAGTGTCTTCATGCAGTTTAAGTGTTAAAAAATCAGTTTAAATTTTTCACAGCCGCAAGGGCAGGAAGAACTCAGGTTACACGGTCTTGACCACACTTGCCAGCATACAGCATATTTTGTCCTTGGTGAGTGCTGAAGAAAAATGGGGAACAAAACCAACTGCATGACTGAAACACAAACTCAACTTTGCGAATGCAGGAAATAGGTTGAGTTAAAAGAACAATTAAAGAGAGCTCAGACTCATTCTTGTTATAGTGACTTTTTAGGCTTCTTTTTTTCCAACTGTGATTTTATCCAGAGTGTTAGTATAAACCTGTGTGGTTGCAACTGTTACCAAAGGGTAGGAGATCTAATTCCAGATCAACCAGTGAAAGTCAGCTAGTTTTAACCACCAACATCTGCAACAGCTAAATAAGATCCGTGTTGCTTCTGTTATACAGTGTTTCCTACCGTGTTTTCGAAAATGTGCTCAGTTGTCACATAGTAAATGCAAAAATTGAGTAGCTTCCCAGGGACAGTGGTACTTTTAAAAAAGTGATCCCAACTCCTATGTTCTTTAGAATCAATTCAAGTAAACATATTAAATAAGATTCCAAACCTTTCACCTCGTATTACTGGTCCATCTAAAATTTCATCCATTTGGAATGAATGAGGAGATGGACAATGTCCTTGGAAAGATTGTAAGTCTAGAGTGGAGGCAGCTCAGTTTTATATTTTTATATAAAAAAAGCTTTTTGCTCACACAGCCAGATGGTAGACGGAATTGCTCCACTTAATGCGGGGAGCTGTTCATGACAGAGCATCACTGGGTATGCTGACAGAGATGAATGCTTTGGAAAAGGTTTCCACTGAACACGGAAACTGGATTTGCAAAGGAGGAGACAGTTTGTCCATTCCCTAAGTGACCAATCTTTAAGAATGGCTTTAAGAATGATATGAGTTGAAAATTAAATCTAAAATCATGAAATAAGTAATACCTTCTTGTATACTTACACATTTGAGAGTATGATTAATATCTGGTCATTTGGCAAGAACAGTTACAAGAAATCACATCTTCAGTAAACTTCTTATACACAATTTGTTGCTAAAATGCATTTGCTTGGCAGCCAAGGATTAGATTTTTGCCAGTTTGTAACAAGGATTAGCTGAGATTTGTGTTGCAAAGAGAAGATTAAGGGAGCAGGCATATCATCTTAGTGAACAATTCAGAATAATATTTTGTTTCAAAATTAACCAATGTGGGATCAGCACTTCACATTATGTGTTTGTGTGCAGAAATTCATGCATATAGCATTTCTTTTTCCAGAAGTAATTAGGGGACTCAGGTAAAGCCAATTATTTGTGAACACTTTGTTATATAAAAGAGGTCCCTGTGCTGAACCACACACTGGGAGACGGTAAATCAGTGGTTCCTTCCCGAGTGTGTTATGTTTGATTATACTTATATTCTATAATATTTTGCCCTTTTCATTTTGTGCTCATATTTTCAGTGGTTTATGAAGTAACAGTCTCTAGATTTCATTCCAAATGGAAAGTTGGCATGAAAACTCTCAATCCAATTATTCCAATACACATTTTGAAACAAATCATTTTGGCCCTTTTGAAAATTTTACAGGAGGTGATAAAAATAGGAAATTTCAGGTTTCAGATGTTTTATTGCATTCTTGTAGCATAATAACAGCTTCATTAAAAATAATTCCACAATACAATGTGAACTTTGTGAGTTGCTTAAAACACTTTTGCTGGCTTTCTTTTTAAAGCTTTCTATGCAAGACAGTTGTGTTATTTTACAGTTTATGTTTCATTTTATTTTGCTAAGCTTTGGGGAGATATTGAATTACTACTCCCCAATGCGTGATTGTAGGGATTACAGAGCCTGCCAAATGGTACTACTCTTGAGACTGAGGACTTAGGACACTTCCAAGCTAAGATCACACCTATTCTAAGACATTGGAATCAGTTTCAAGGCTTATTTCAATCTCCGGAGCTAATCATCCTTCAACTTATGGGCTGTGTTAGAGGTGGACTTGGGGGAAGCTCTTCCCTAGGGCTTTTTGTTCAGTCATTGGAGGAATAAGAGGAAGAAGCAAAAGTAACTCTCTCTCCCCTGAATTTGGGGAATTATTATTTCCCAGGTAACACATTTTAGCCAGGGTAGAGGGAACCTTCAAAGCTATCTGGTACAAGTGTTCTTTCGGTCCTCAAGTCTCCTTTCCAAACTTTGTCTTCCAAACAAAGCTGAAATATCTCCAGCAAGGGAGAATTTCATCTTGGGAGGCAGAGCCTTCTGTCTGGGAACACCCCAGAGTTATAGAGCTCTTCCTGATGTGGAACTGAGATCTGTCGTCCTGTGACTTCCACCCATTGTTCCTGGCAATACACCTCGGACACAGAAAAAACAAGCCTTTTTTTATTTAATAACAGCAATTCAGCTCTCAGGGGAGGGCAGTGGGTAGAGTAGGGAGGATAGGGCTTTGTAGATAGACAGGGTCTTGTCCTCTCTGGTCCTCCGTCTCCACTTCTGTAAGGTGCTGATTATAAAATCTGACTTCCAGGGTTGCTGGGGAGATTCCAGGAAATGTACATGAGGTCCCTGCTGCAGCTCCTGGCACCAAGCAGTGACTCCATGGCAGATGATCACTATGATTCCTATGGAAGCTGCCTGGTGATTTTCCCCGGAGTTTTCTTTCTGTAGGAGAATTGGCTTCTATTTTTTCCGTCTCTTTACATGTTTTGTAGGTTGGGGTCTCCACCACTTCCAGTTAGTCAAGTCTTGCCCAGAACAGTTTGCATTCCTTTTTAGACCTGGTGGCTGCTAGAAAACAGATTGGAAACCTTCCCCAGCAGCTGGTCACAGAAGCAGAATTGATGTCCTCGTCGGGTTCTCCATTCAGAGACCAAATGCTCAGCAAATGCCTAGAGAGTGAATGGCAGGCATTTCATGGAATAGAAAGAATAAGACAGTTTGGAGCAGAAATTCACCCTCTATTATTATACTGTTAAATCCTAGTGGCTCCTTCTGTGTCAGCCTCTGTGTCAGATACCTACATATTTATTATCTTGCTCACTCCTCCCATCAACTCAGTGATCTGAAGATTGTCTCTATTTTCCCTCTGAGGAAACAGAAGTTCAGAGAATGTGAGAAACCCATGGAAGGCTGGCCAAGTGCTCCCAGTAGATTTGAGATGATCTGATCAGTGAGCAAGATGATCTCAATCACTTGAAAACCAATGAGGAAAACAATTGTGTTCATTACTGTATTAGTCAGGGTCCTCCAGAGAAACAGAACCAGCAGGTGATGTACCCATTCTATATGGATATAAAAGGAGGTTTATTATGAGGAATTGGTTTGCATGATTCTGGAGTAGTCCCAGGACCTACCATGTGCAAGCTGAAGAACCAGGAAAGCTGGGGCTATAATTCAGTCCCAGTCTGAAAGCCTGAGAATCCAGGAAGCTGACAGTATGGAGCAGGGAGGATAGGGCGTTGCAGGCAGATGGCCCTTGGTTTCCACTTCTGTAAAGTGGTGAATATAAAACCTGACTTCCCAAGTTGCTGGGGAGACTCCAGGAAATGTGTATTAGGCACCTTGTGCAGTTACTGGCATCCATCAGCGACTGAATGACATGATCATGATGCTTCCTATGGAAGGCGCCTAGAGCCAGAGAAGACGAAATGAGATGTCCCGACCCAAGAAGTCAGGGAGGAAGCAAAAAGGGGCAAACTGCTGCTTCCTCTGCCTTTGATTCTGCTCAGGCCCTGCAGGGATTGAATGATGCCCAACCACTTCAGGAGGGCTTATCCTTTACTGAGTTCACTGGTTCAAATGCCAGTCTCACCTGGAAACACCCTCACAGGCACACTCAGAAGGAAGTTTAATCTTGGCACCCCATGGCCAGTCAAGGTGACCCAGAGAATTGACCATCACAGTTACTTTTGAGGCAATTCTGACATGAACCCAATACCATCAGCACAAAACCCAGAGAGGTGAAGGTGGTTTGCTAGCAGTGGGAAATCAGTGTCTCGGGCACTCTTCACCTGACTTGTGTAATCCTTCTCTGGAGAACTGAAGCTTCCCAGCAGGGAGCTAACAGGGTTTCTTCTCTTCTTATCTCTGCTCTAGCCACTATCAGTGTGCCAGGTCCCACTGAGAGACAAACGGGAAACTCAAAAGGTACGTCTGTATTAGAACAGATCACAGTGGTGCTAGATGGCCGTACTCATCTCCGTCTCCAGCAGGCCACACGCACAGGCTGCCTGGAGCCTTTCCTTTTCCATGTTGCCCCCAACTTCTGCTTTGCGTGTATCTCGCTGTTTACATCTACTTCTCTTGAATATTTCCCCAAGATAGCAGGTAGCTCTCTGGTCGCACAGGAGTAGTTCATAAGACAAACAGAATGATCATTTCTTGTTTAATTATCGTATCTGTGGCTCCTTTAAGCATTACTGCAAATGAAGATTTTCAAATCATTTGAGAAACACTAAAATTTAAAAATACAACAGAATCTTAGTGCACGGCTGAACATTCTATAATATATGCAGGGTGAGTGGTTAAAAAAGAGAAAACATGCCTATGGCCAATATTTTATATAAAATAGACTCAAAAGCAATAAGTCCTAAGTATTAGTTTAGAAGGGATGGAGGCTGTCCAGCTCATAATAAAATTCCTCTTCTTTTCATTTTGTTTCTTTTCCAGGTCATACAAAAACAAGTATAATAATATATTTTGCCTATAGGTGCCAAGACCTGTATTGTTTACTTTCAGATGCTTTTTTTTTTTTTTTATTGTATTTGGAAACAAACCAGCTATAGCATGAGGAAGAGATGTCAGCTGGAGATAGAAGAAGAGAAGAAAACTGGATGTGCAAACACTGTCATACACAGGGATTTTCAGCAGTTTCATGAAGCTACTGGAAAATCTTTTCTTTGCTTGCCTATAAATCCATGTCATCCAGTTCTCTCAGTCATAGTGAGCTATTCTTGCAAAAGCCCTTGCATCAATCAGCCTCCCAACAGGAAATGGCTGGCATCCCAGATGACGATGATAAAGGGACTGTTTACAAAGGTTTGGGGAAACTCCAAAGAATAGTGTAATAGCCCAGTCCTGTTACCACGCCTGCACCCAAAGTGACAAGGGGAGGGGGTGGAGACTGGGACATGGGAAAATCATCCACGGAAGGATACCTTTACAGGATCAGCAACCTTCAGTTAGAGGAACACAACCAGCTCCTGGTGACCCCACAGAGAGCGAGCTGGAGCACTGAGGATTCCAAACTCAGTCCTCCCAATCTTCATCAGAATTCCTCACTGGCAAAAAAAAAAAAAAAAAAAAAACTGAAATTCAGAGGGCAAGAGAGCTTGTTGTTATCTAAACAGGTGAGCATGGCAGAGAGCAAGGCGAAGAGGGAGGGAAGGTGGATTTGGAAGAGCAAATGGGAGTGACGTAGCACAGCCCTGATGAACCCATGAATATCGAGGCATATCATAGAGACAGATGCTTCGTGCTGAGCTGATCAGCATTCCATGGAGTAGTATACACCGTAGGCATTACCAAGATTGTGTTCTTGCAGAATCATACGCAGGGATTTCCTGCCCCCCCCCAGCCCCCCTTGAATCATGATTTAAATTGCTTTATGCTTGAAAATTACTGCTTATTCTTAGAGGGTAGGTGTATGAGAGAGAGAGTTCTTGTGTGAGCTTTGGATGGTAAATTGGAAAACTGGACCATGGCATGAGGAACTAGCAGCCTTTTTGTTGTTGTTGTTGTTTTGTTTTATTTTGTTTTGTTCTTTTTTCCTCCTGTGGGAGGGAAGACAATGAAACTGGGCTCAGCACAGTTTCTGGAATTGGGCTGGCGGATTCCTACACGTGGTGTTATTTAGGACTGAATAAGCCAGACTTTGGTATTGCTCTGTGAATTACTGCCATTGTTTGGTTCAGCTTTTCTGAGTTAGACCCTAGAGGGTGGGAAATGGGACACACCCTGTAGGAAATAGCTGTGGCTCTTCTTTAGGAGATGAGCTTTGGCCTGAGAAAGGACCTCACTATTGGCCAGGAGGAAGTGAAGTTTGGATTCAGAAATTCGGAGCTAATAAGATTCCCACTGATGGAGGCAGACTTGGTTTCCCACAGTGGGCACCGTGGGCAGGGGAAGCTGGGCAGGGCTGCTGAAGTCTGGTGGGAGCCCTGGATCTGTGAACTGTCACTTCTGGGAGGGGCTGTGACCCCCTCACTTCCAGGAGGGGCTATCCTGTTTCTGCTAACCTTCAGCCTGCCGTGCATTCGTGTTAGAAGTCATAGTTGCTGTCATTTGTGCTGGTGGAACTAGGCAAGCAGTGTCCCTCTCAAGACATTATGGGGCCCTAGGGAGATGCAGTGTCCAGGGGAGCAGTGGCAGCAGCACGACTGCAGGAAGAAGTTGGGGTGGAACCCACACAAAGCCCATTCCCAGGTGGGCATGTAGGCCCAGGGGTGCGTGCCATAATTCCTTGTGTATTAAAATGAAGTAGATTCTGTTTCATAGTCAACAGCTACTGAAGTCAGCAATATGTGTAAAATATACATTAGCAAAGCACCACTTCTTCTTCTGTCTCAAATGTCTTGTTGCTCCTACCAATTATTTGCTCTGCTTAATACTCTTCACAATGGTTAACTCAGTATAGTGTAGGTTATACATTAGTAGACACATGCTCTTATAATGAGTGTGATCATAGCAGGTGCCAGGCAAGTACACTCCGAGCCCAGATGTCTAGGAGGATATACAGGGTCGGGTGGCAATCGGCAAGGGAATATGGACCTGAGGCCAGTGTCTTCCTGGTGGTATGGGCATGCGGGGGCGTGGGTCTACCTGGAGGCCATTGCCTGGGAAAGCACTGGCTTTATTGATCCTCAGAGTGGGGGCCATTGGCTGGCCACCTGAAAAATGACTGTCAAGCTTGATGGCCTTGTACAAGTTGTTTAATCTCTCTATGGTTTCTACGTTGGAAAACAGGCATAGCGATAGTTATCACCTTGTAGGGGAGTTGTCAGCATGAAATAAATGTATACATATGCAATGTTTAGAAAAGTGCCTGAAACTAAGTCTTCAATTCCCACTCTCATTTACTCATTGATCATTCAATAAATATTCATTGAGTGAGTGGGCGTTCATTGAGTTTTTGGGCGCCGAATCATGCAGGTAGAAATATTTGCCTTCCTGGAGCTTCTTGCTAGGTCATAGAGTCATAAAGACATTTCTAGTTTAATCCTTTCATTCACACCACACACTTCTCCTATGTTGAGAAGATGGGCAGGCTGTGGGCTGGAAGCTGACCATGGGCCGGAAGCTGACTTACTAGCTTTGCTGATGGGTAGGCATTTCTGGTTTCTAACTGAGACTGAAGGAAGAAAATGTGTCCCTATCAAAACCATTCATTCTTTCTCAATTGCTAATGCTTCCTTGAGGATTTATGGATTCAGCACTAATAAACTGTGGATTGGAAGTTCAACTGAATGACTGACCTATTTCACCTCTGTGCTGGAAAGAAAAGACCAGATTACAGTGAAACTGAGTTTCAGAAGTTGAGCAAGAGGAACTTCCACTTTTGAACTCTGCAGTAGGACAGGGTAGAAGTTGAGAGTTGGTTCACACATGGAAGTTCTATAGAGGATTCAAAAACATTTTTATTTTTTTCAGGGGGAGGGGCTTTCCAGGAATGGCCCAAAGCCCCCAGTTCAATTTAAACACACCAAGAAAATCTCCACAGCTCCATGCCACATGGCGGTATTTCACTCCAACACAAGCTTTTTGGCATAGTGTCCAGGGCTAAATGTTTACAAATACTACACTTTGTTTGTAGGGCTGGATCTCAGAGTTCAGATCTCATACTCTTTAGTTGCATTAGCTGATTCCAGGAAAAGAAAAGAGAGAAAAGACTTACCAAAGGCAAAGAAAGAAAACCAGCAATATTTTCTCATCTTTAATCATGGAATTTGGCATGAGGAACCTCAGCTTTTTCATGTTTATCATAAAGTTTTACTTATTCATTTATTCCACAAAGGCTCTTTGAGAGTCTACTTTTTTGCCAGGCACTGCACTCCACATCAGAGATAACACTGTGGGCACAACAGCAACAGCAGTGCCAAAAATGTACGGGTCCTGGTCTTTATGGAGCTGATGGTTTAGTGGGAGAGATGGATGGTAGTGACAATGATTGTATAATTAACACTGGAGTGTTTCCAAGAGACGGGTTTCCATAAGAACGAATACTAGGAGGAATTGCTTAATCAGGGAAGTGAGGGGAAGCTGAGCTCGGAAGGAGAGGGAAGGATGGACCAGACCAAGAGGGAGAGACAGAAGCAGCGGGCTCCAGGAGGGAGCAATGTGTGCAAAGGCTGCGTGGTGCACACACCACCCTGGAGAGATGCTGGAGTGAGGAGTGCAGAGGCACAGAGATAGGGGAGTGGGAGAGGGGAGGCCGGTGTGGTTTACAGTAAGGATTTTGGCCACTATCGACGCCTGGAGCTACTGAAATGTTTAAGGGGAGGCGTGAGGAGTATGGTTAGGTTTGTGCGGTTGGGGGGACGGCTTGTGCAAGATCGGGGAGGGAGATCTGTAGATTGTAGGTCTACCACCTATGAGAGGAAGGAGGGGAGGAGGAAGCAGGGTGGAGCAGGGGAGCTGCAGACCGTGACACAGATGTGACAAATTGTCGGACCACCCAGTGGGAGCTGTCTTCGTCAGCGTGGGCTGCTATAATGAAACGCCACAAGCTGGGGGCTGCAACAACAGAAATTTACTTTCTCACAGATCTGGAGGCTGGAAGTCTGAGATCAGAGTGCCAGCAGGGTGGGGTTCTTGGTGTGGGCCCTTTTTCTGGTTGTACTCTCACATGGCCTTTCCTTGGGGCCTGCAGGAAAAAGAGAGAGAGGGGGAGAGAGAGAGAGACAGGGAGAAAGAGAGAATCTCAAGTCTCTTCCTCTTCTTATAATTCTACCGTGGGGGCCTCACCCTCAGGACCTCATCTAAACCCAAACATTCAGTCCATAGCAGGAGCTCCAGAGCAAAGATTTCTCCCTGGAGTCCTGCGTGGAGCACAAGTGACCAGGCCCAGGTCCCCCATTATTCTTCCTCATGGACTGGGAGCTACCAGAGTATCTGGCCTTGGGCAGAGCTGGGGTGGCCCCGATGGGCAGAGCTGGGGTGGCCCCGATGGCGCTGCTGTCTGCTGATGGTCTCCACAGCTCCCCCAGCGAGGCCTTCCTGGAAGGAGCGCTGAGCAGCAAAGCTCTGTGGTCACGACTCAGGACAAAGAGGAACCAGCTGAACAGAGCCTTTCATGGGACAACAAAAAACGACCTGGCTCAAACATCACAACAGGCATCTGTGGAGCCTGGGAAATGACCTTTCTCATGGGGAGAACACAGAACACACAGAGCTTTCTCTTAAAAATCTACAAAATTGGGCCGGGCGCGGTGGCTCAAGCCTGTAATCCCAGCACTTTGGGAGGCCGAGATGGGCGGATCACAAGGTCAGGAGATCGAGACCATCCTGGCTAACACAGTGAAACCCCGTCTCTACTAAAAAATACAAAAAACTAGCCGGGCGAGGTGGCGGGCGCCTGTAGTCCCAGCTACTCGGGAGACTGAGGCAGGAGAATGGCGGGAACCCGGGAGGCAGAGCTTGCAGTGAGCTGAGATCCGGCCACTGCACTCCAGCCTGGGCGACAGAGCCAGACTCCGTCTCAAAAAAAAAAAAAAAAAAAAAAAAAAAAAATCTACAAAATTATAATCTGATTACAGTAGAACGTTTTGGTATTTTGAGTAATAGGTGTCACATCAGAATTCATATTTGCCAAACTTGGCATGATAATTGAATGCTTTTTGCTTAGTTATATTTCACATTTTAGTTGTTTTCTAATAACCAAAAATGTTTGTATATTTTTAATAATAGTAGAGGTAAATGAAATTTTACATGTCAGTAAAAAAATTGAAAGATGATGCTTGTAATTTCAAGTCGATTAAAGAAAATTATTAATAAAACAATAAAATACAAATTATACATTTTATATTTTGATACTTAAAGTAGATGACCTGGTTTATCCCCGAAGAGAAAGCATGGATGCATAAACCAGACCATATTGTAAATATTTCAAATTCATCGGTAAATATTGCTTTAAGAAGGTGATTAGCAAATACTGTTTTAAGAAGGTGATGCAAAATTTGGGGTACTTTCTGTTTTGTATTTTTCTGGACTATTTGTGAGCACTTGGTGCTTAAGACACACTCAAAGAGGTACCGACAATTTATCATATTCTGAAGCAATAAAACAGGCTGAAAATATCTAATCAGTTGCCTGGCTAATCAAGTAAATGTTACAGAAATGGGTCAATAAGATGGTTAGAAAACCAAGCAACTCCCTATTGTAGACCTCTTCCTTGAGCTCCAAATCAGATAGCTTTATCGGTCTCTCTGAAAAGCATCTCCAATATGAAACCTGTTTCTATTTCACCTGCTTCACCTGACAGGCCCTACCTCCCCATCACCCACACATCCACTGGCCCAGGTACCTAGTCCACCCGATCGCCCAAGCCAAGAACCTGGAGGCCACCCAGGCTCCTTTCCTCTTCTCATAATACTCAACTGGTCACCAGATTCTGCCTTGTGAGGTCGCTCTGACCCCACCTCGCCTCTGCATGCCCTCCGACACTGCCTTAGCTCAGGACCCTGTCTCCCAGCTTCCTGGAGCAGGCGCCTCTCCCCCGGTCTCCCCATCTCCAGAGTTACCACTGTCTATGGCAGTGGCTTTCAAAGTCATTCCTGGACCAGCAGTGGCAGCTAGAAGTGAGTTAGGAATGCAAATCCTCAAGCCCTATCCCAGACCTTCAGAATTGGAAACTCTGAGGGTAGGCCTGGCATTGGTGTTTAAGGGAGCTCTCAGGGGGCACTGATAGAATAAAGGCCATTAGAGTGGGCTCTAGTTCAATGTGACTGATATGCTTATGAGAAGAAGAAATTTGGACACAGTCATACAAAGAAGGAAGAAAATGTGAGGAGACACAGGGAGGAAATAGCTGTCTACAGGCTAAGGAGAGAGGCCTGGAACAGACCTTTCCTTCACAGCCAACAGAAGGCACCAGCTTTGCCGACACCTTGATCTTGGACTTCCAGCTTCCAGACTGTGAGCGTCAATGTCTGTCGTTGGAGCCACCCAGCTCATGACACTTTGTTACAGCAGCCCTAGGGAACTAACAGAATAGTGAAAAGCAAGGATTCTCCAATGATGGATCCCTTAGCTTTGGCATTAACTAGCATTGTGACTATGAGCAAGTTACTTGATTTTTCTGTGCTTTGGTTTTGTCATCGGTAAGATGGGGCTGTATGTACCTCAAAAACTTGCTAAAAAGAGTAAATGAGTTGATTTTGTGGAGCACCTAGTTAGTGGCTGGTATAGAGGAGAACTAAATGTTGGCGAATGTTGCATAAACTCTTCAAGTGCATCTGGCCTGCCTCTCCTCCCCACCAGGACCGCATGTCACCATTCACCATGGAAGATGCATTTACAGACATGATGGGGAGCTTTTGTTCATGGTAGCTGATATAGTTTGGCTCTGTGTCTCCACCTAAATCTCACCTTGAGTTATTATAATCCCCATGTGTCAAGGGGCTGGAGCAGGTGGAGGTGATTGGATCATGGGGGTGATTTCCCCCATGCTGTTCTCGTGATAATGAGTGAGTCTTGTGAGATCTGATGGCTTTATAAGCATCTGGCATTTCCCCTGCTTGCACTCATTCTCTCTCCTGCCGCCCTGTGAAGAGGCACCTTCCACCATGATGGTAAGTTTTCTGAGGCCTCTCCAGCCATGCAGAACTGAGAGACAATCCAACTTCTTTTCTTTATAAATTACCCAGTCTGTGATATTTCTTCATAGCAGCGTGAGCATGGACTAATGCAGTGGTGATGCCACAATAGAATGGGTGACACTTGATACAAGACACACAGGTCAGACAGTAGGGGATCATTTCCTAGTTCCCTGGATGAGGCCTCATTCAAGTTGGGAAGGAAAAGAACGGGAGGACAGAATAAGCATTGAGTACAAATTTACCACTGACTAGATACGCTACTTTCCTCGTGGGGCAGTAACAAATCACCACACACCAGGTGGCTAAAACAACATAAATTTCTGCTCTCACAGTTCTGGAGACCAGAAGTTAGAAATCAAAGTCTCAGCAGGGTTCTCTCCCTTTGAAAGCCCTGGGAGATAATCTGTTCCCTGTCTCCCACCCCCAGCTTCTGGTGGCTCTAGGAGCTCCTTGATTGTGGCTGCATTATTCCAGTCTCTGCCTCCATCTTCACAAGGCCTTCTCCCTGAGGTCCTGTCTTCTCTTCTGTCTCTTCTAAGGACGCTTGTCACTGGATTTAGCGCTCACCAGAACATTCCAGGATGATCTCATCTCAAGATCTTTAACTTAATTACATCTGCAAGACCCTTTTTCCAAATAAGGTCACATTCATAAGTTTTAGGGGTTAGGAAGTTGACCTATCATTTAGGGGGCACCCTTCAACCTACTATAGCAAATATTTTTCACAAAACGTCTAATTTAGTCTTTATAACAGTTTTGCAATATCTCCATTTCATGGATAAGGATGCTTCCAAAAAGAAGTTGACGATGGTGCCCCAGGTTAATGGTAGAGCTAGGGTTTAAATATTGATATTTATGACCTACAGTTACATGCCTGTCCTTTACTTTTGCTTTGAGTTAAGCAAACTGCTCAAAATCTTTGAGAGAGCAGCTTTTGCTTCAGGCTGTGGGCACTCCAACACAAGGTCTACACATGTGAGTGAAGAAAAGAATTGAGCGTGTGCATTTTCAGAAGACACCAGCTGTACGAGAAATAGAATCTTCTTTGAAACAGTGACAGTTTTATGCTCTTGCACCATGTTTATCCTCACAATGAGGACATTCGCTTCTAATATTTAACTTACAGCTGGTAGGAAAAAATCTTTGAACTCTTCTCAAGGTTTGTGCCAAATATTTTAAGATTCAAAAGCAATCAAATAATTGTCATTTTCCTCAGCACATTTCCCCCTCTTGCAATATTGCCTGGTTTATTCGCATTTGAACAAAACTGTTTAAATGAAACAAAGTTTTGTGTTTTTTACTGGGAAGCTCTCCTTATCCATCCTCCGTATTAAAAACCAAAACCAACATACACGATCTTCTGCTTGACCTCCTTGATTTTTCATCTCACATACAGATACGTTCTAATCAGGATGTCAAAATTCCTCTCTTGCTTGGCTGGGGAATTCTGAACAACAAAAACAAAAAGAAAACATTGGACTTTTCAGTTAAGAGGTAGGAATATACATATTAGCTGTGTGACTTGGGTAAATAAATTCAACTCCTTATGTCTCTGTTTTCTCGTCTGTAAAATGAAGTTCAGTAATATTTATCTTACGGGCTTCTCATGCGAATTAAATAAAATACCACATTGACATCAGCTAGAATAATGCTTGGAATAGAATACAGTTAATCAATGCATACTTCCTCCTTCCCATTCTTCCTTCTTTTCTTTATTTGGTTAGAATTTCTCTTGTTTTGACTCTTTACTGAGTTTCCCATTGTTGGCAAAAACAAACTTTCTCCAAAGCTGTTTTGAATTCTAGAACAATCCTTGTTATTTGGCCTTGGTTTCTATATTTTTTAGAAAAGTCAGCCCTTTTCTTTTGACTCTGCCTTCTAAATTTTCTCTCCTGGCATCTTTATAGTTTTACTAACTCTAAAATGTGTTTCTGGGATAAGTTTGTATGTAAACACCAGGCAATTTAAATCACTGAGTATCTATTTCATCAGAGGAAGGGGCAGGGGCAAAGGAGGTTAGAAGAAACAGTGGATGTTTTCTATGGTCTCTCTCTCACTTTTTGAGTCAAACTCTTCTCTTTCTGGTTTAAAAATGTTCTTACAAATTATATGAGCCTGGGGTTGGCCCAATTTTGCCCTGTTAGAGGATGTTTAGCTTACCTTCCTGCCGCTTTAGATAGGAAGAGGTGGGAAAGAAAGCAGCTTTCTTCCTTTCTAGGAAAGACAACTTTGTATTCTTCCTAGGAGGTGAGGTGTGGACCAGGCACAGTGGGGTGTTCTGAGCTGGTAAGAGGCGGTGCAGCGAGAATGTTAAGGGCTGGCCCTTTGGGGAGGCAAGGTGACTTCCAGATTTGAGTTGCCTGAAGGTAGGGAAGCCTGTCCATTCTTACAGATTCTCTATCAATCCTGTCCCATGGCGTCTGTGTCTCACCATGGCGTTCTCTCCACGTGCTTCTGTCTCTGTAGCTCTTCTCCGTGTCTTATAATGACACCATTATATAGGATTAAGCGCCCAGTCTATTTCAGTGTGATCCCGTTTTAACTTCCATCTTATTTACATCTGCAAAGACCCTATTTTTTTTTTTTAACTTTTACTTTTATTTTTCTTTTTTCTTTTTGAGACAGAGTCTCGCTCTGTCACCCAGGCTGGAGTGCAGCGGCGCGATCTCAGCTCACCACAAGCTCCACCTCCTGGGTTCACACCATTCTCCTGCCTCAGCCTCCCGAGTAACTGGGACTACAGGCGCCCGCCACCATGCCCGGCTAATTTTTTGTATTTTTAGTAGAGACGGGGTTTCACCGTGTTAGCCAGGATGGTCTCGATCTCCTGACCTCGTGATCCACCCGCCTCGGCCTGCCAAAGTGCTGGGGTTATAGGCGTGAGCCACCGCGCCCTATTTTTTTAAAAAGGTCATGTTCCCATGGACCAGGGGTGAGGACTTCAATGTATCTTTTAGGGGGACACAGTCCAACCCATAACAGACACGTGAGGAACTGAGTTTCCCAGCCCTGGGAGTGAGTGGCGTGGGAGGTCACATACATGCTGAGGCAACGTGAACGGCGCAACACATTGCAGCTGGAAGGTCTGGGTTTGAAGGCCACGCGGTAGCTCAGTAGCGATGAGATGTGGCCTTGGGTTCCTTGTCTAGAAAAGGGAGTGATGGGGTCTCTCATACCCATAGGTAAGATATTTGTTATGTGGGTCGCATCACATTCAAATCTTTGTAATGTGGCTCCAAACCGACCTTAGCCTGTCATCTTTGATTTTCTTCTTCTATTTATGATACATGCACAAAGGGCTTTTTGGCTTTCTCCAAATCTGTCACACGACTGCCATCTCCACTGCTGAGCTAATGAAGTTCCTTAAGCTATTAATGCCCTGCACACTATGGTTTTCTCCCCAAATATTTCCTCTCCTCATCCCCAGGTACTTGTCCCAGTCTCACATAATTGCTTCTTCAGCAGCAATTTCACAGTGGGCCTCACTATGCCCATTTTCAGGCAGCCCAGTGTCAAAGTCACGTATCTGTTTCCTTCGGAGGACTGTCAGTTCTTTGAGGGAGGAAATGATGTCCTTCCACCCCCACCCCTTAGCTGTTTAATGAAGTCCTGCAGGATTAAAATGTGACCCAGTGAAATTGTGTACATAAAAACGTGTCCTACGTGGAAAGAGGACCGGATTCTGATTACTATCCCTAGACAATACAAATTGAGGGAGCACCAAAAGGCCTGCCCAGTGAAAATTATCAGTTTCTAGCCTGCCACCGTGTCCCCCAGGTCTGCTACTGGTTTACTGTGAACAAACTCCTGGAGACTTATCTTTTTTCTTTTTTTGAGACGTAGTCTTGCTCTGTTGCCCAGGCTGGAGTGCAATGGTGCGATCTCAGCTCACTACAATCTCTGCCTCAGTAATTCTTCTGCCTCAGTCTCTCGAGTAGCTGGGGTTATAGGCACATGCTACCATACCTGGCTAATTTTTGTAGTTTTAGTAGAGATGCGGTTTCACCACGTTGGCCAGGCTGCTCTTGAACTCCTGACCTCAGGTGACCCACCCACCTCAGTCTCCCAAAGTGCTAGGATTGCAGATGTAACCCACTGCACCCAGCCTGGCTTATCTTTTCAAAGGGATTGTTCCCGTGTTGCTGGAAAGGAAAGCACTTGGCATTCATTGTCTCCCAGCTGGGAAAAGGTCTCCAAGAGAAGGGTAGTAAAGAGGGTAAGGTTTGAAGAGAGGTACAAATCAGATAGCATCCTCAATATCAGGAGCCCTGTGTGGCATGCTGACTGGACAGGCATCGCTCAATTTGAGAGTGCCCTATCTGCCTGTGGTGGTTGTTGGATGTCACTCATATTGTGCTCTGTTATAATACCGTGACCCATTGCACAAAGAGAAAGGGATTGGGCACTGTACACCTAATTTCCTTCTCATCTTCACTCCTTTCTTGGGATCTTTGTGGAGCTGCTCTGTGACTTAGACACTTTTTGGTCTTGATGGTGTGATTGCTAATCAAGAACTTAGATGTATGCTGAAAACTTAGCATGTAGTCCAAGCCTACCTGGCAACACATTACAGGGCTGGAGTATCACAGGCAGATCTCTGCATCCGTGTCCCTTCCAACCTCACACATGGGCCACCTTCTCTGAAGCTCCATTGGGCAGTCAGAAACTGAAAGACCAAGAATAGGGCTTCTTTCACTCCAAGTAGGATGAGAAAACCTCATTTTTCCTCCCCTCAGCATAATTCAGGCATTTACAATGACTTACCGATGGGAACACAGAACAGAATTTGTCTTTACATATAAATAAAATTCGCTTACTGTAATTCCCTGTGGCCAAGAGATATTGTGATGGTCCTCTTCCATTCTCTTTTTTCTGGGTCTTGATATTTTATTTCCCATGTCTGTTTACTGAGCAGCAAACCAAATTCATCATGCTATCCAATTTTCTCCATCTTTCTCCCTTTTCCAAATCCCTTAATAAAAGGCTTGCAATTTTAACTTTTTAGTGTGTGCACCACATCTAGGTTGCTTGAAACTTAGAATTTTGTGTGAAAGCATTTATAGTCACTTTCTTTTTGAATTATTTCATTCTTCCTAGCTGAAAATATTCTATTTCGTTTTTTTTATGTACAAACTAAATATGGATATACTCTCTGATTTGAATGCTTTGCTTAATCAGAAATCAGCCATATATAGATGCTATTACTATTGATGTAGGCATAATTTTTCCCCTTTATTTTTTATTCCTTTAACACATGGTCATGCCCTTTGCTATATCATGACAGAGTTAATTAAGTTTTAGGCTTTTAGCCTAAATCATATTGTCTGCTTATTAGGTGTTACTGAAATTGTCTTTTTTGTTGCTTTATGCCTCAATAACAATTTAAACTGCATAAAAACAACAACCAAATTTAATACCAGAAATAACAACCAGATTTTAAAATTGCATGTTG
Source organism: Macaca thibetana thibetana (assembly GCF_024542745.1). Taxonomy (NCBI): domain Eukaryota; kingdom Metazoa; phylum Chordata; class Mammalia; order Primates; family Cercopithecidae; genus Macaca; species Macaca thibetana. The sequence continues at coordinate 86,311,688 of NC_065594.1, forward strand.
ACTTAAAACAAAAGCTATATGTGAATTTTATGTTTTCTCTAGTGTCTTAACCTCTTTCTGACGTGATTATTGTGGGTATTTAACAAGGCAAAAGAAAAATAGATCTGAAAATAGTAGATAACAAGGTTAATTGCTCAATTCAGAGTGTGGCAAGAGACAGCAAATTCAATCCTGTTGAGACCCACATGGGGGCCATGGGCAGCAGTGCAGGAGAGGTGGCGATGGCCTTTCCACTGGTTCCCCTGCCACACTATTTGGTGTTGCTTTGGAACCAGCATCGTTTATAATTCTTGTTTCTCTCTTGAACCTCCATCCACCAACGGACAGGTTGTGGCGGGCACTGTATGTTGTCTCACTCAACACCTGCTCTGGCTTTGCCTTCTACACCCCAGGCAGGAAAACTAGACGATGCACCTTAACCCCATGCCTCAGGGGCGTCCCTGTTCTCTGAGTCCCCCCAAGCAGTTCCCTCCCGTGAGACCTGGAGGTGGATGTGCTCGGGGACGTTGGGTCTTCTGGATACCACATGGCAGTGATCATCCTGGATTATCCAAGGTGGCCCAGGCTCATGATGTGAGTCTTTAACATTGGAGAACCTTTTCTGGCTGGGCTGGAGAAATGAGACAGAGGGAGGAGGAGTAGAGATTTGAAGCGTAATGGGGACCCATCTTTGGAGATGGTGCGAAGGCCGGGAGCTAGGAAATGCACGTGGTCTTTAGTAGCTGGAAATGGCGAGGAGAAACAGATTCCACTGGCGCCTCCAGCAAGGGGTGCAGCCCTGCCAACACCTGGATTTTAATCCAGTGAGACTCGTGTTAGACTTCCAGCGTGGGTTATCTGAGCCACTAAGTGTGTGGTGTTTTGCTCTGGCTGGTCCCCGTGTCGGAGTTTCTAGCAGTGTGCTTTTGAAGTCGTTAGTAGTGAGTGTGTGACTCCAATAGTAGAGTATTTCTATTGGGACAGTTCACTGGTAGGTTGAACTTTTGTACTGAACAGGTTACATAATTCGCGAGGTCCCGTGCGAAAAGAAAATGTGGGACCCTTGTTCAAAATGTAAGAGAAAAAGTGCAGTTAAAGATATTAAGACAGGCCGGGCGCGGTGGCTCATGCCTGTAATCCCAGCGCTTTGGGAGGCCAAGGTGGGTGGATCACCTGAGGTCAGGAGTTCAAGACCAGCCTGGCCAACATGGCGAAACCCTGTCTCTACTAAAAATACAAAAATTAGCCAGTTGTGGTGGCGCATGCCTGTAATCCCGCTACTTGGGAGGCTGAGGCAGGAGAATCACTTGAACCGGAGAGGCGGAGGTTGCAGTGAGCTGAGATCACGCCATTGCACTCCAGCTTGGGCAACAAGAGAGAAACTCCAACTCAAAAAAAAAAAAAAAAAAAAGATATTAAGACATAAGTTTTTTCCTTTTTCTTTTCTTTCTCAACTTGTGACTTTTTTATTTGCTAATTAAGAGCCTTCTAAATAAAGACATTTAAGAAAATTGTAAAGATTTTTAAAAATTAAAAAAAATTTTAATCTTTAAAAAATGTATTTTATTTTCTTTTTTAGAGATGGGGTCTTACTCTGTCACGGAGGCTGGAATGCAGTGGCAGCATCCTAGCTCACTGCAGCCTCCAACTCCTGGGCTCAAATGATCTTCTGCTGCAGCCTCCTGTGTAGCTGGGACTACAGGCTCTCACCACAAAGCCTGGCTAATTTTTAAATCTTTTGTAGAGATGGGAGGTCTCATTTTGTTGTTCAGTCTGAAAGAAAACTTAAAATGTTAAAATATTGTATTCCCAGCCACTCAAGAAGCTAGGATGGGAGGATCTCTTGAGCCACGAGGTTGAGTCCAGCCTGGACAACATAGTGAAACACCGTCTCAAAAAAAAATATATGAATTTTGTTGTTATCTTTATATTGCACATTGGCAGCTTTAAATGTAAATATAAAAACATTTAATATGTATGCAGAATCACCAAAATGACATAACTTGTGTTTTCTAGCTTCTATATGCATATGTATTTTGTTCTTACCACAACCATGGAAATGCTGAACAAAGCTAACCCAGCTGTTTCTGTGTCACTTTTTGACATAGGCACTTTCTTTAGCTGCGGACCAGTTAGGGCATTCTGCAAGGAAATGGGTTGCCCTGTCTGTCTCCTTCTTTCTCTGTCACCATTTTTCAGTATGCATAGCTGACTTATACAGGGAAGCCACACAGGCGAGAAAAGGTGTGATCGAGTTCCTTAGTTGTTCACACCTTCATGCTGTACAGGAAACAAGTTCTTGTCGGAATGGGAAGCTCATTCAACAAGCAGGCATCATCCGCCCACCAGGATCTCATTCTCCTAAGGCTCACTCCAGGAGACTGAGATGGTAAGAATGAAGAACAGGTGTATCTTGCAAATCTCCCCACACATACACATTCTACTTGGACTTCACCTACAAAACACAAGCTCAAAAATAAAGTCATTCAAATTTCAAGATGGCAACAGCAGGGTATTAACCCAACCTGTGGGGTCTTGTGAGCATGGGACTTGGTGTAACTGCACAGTCACATGGCCCAGCTACTAAATATTTCTCTACTGGCTTATTTGTGTTGTGTATCATATCAGCCTTGTTCTTTGCCCTCTCAGAGATTCTGAGAGTTACTTAACGTCTGTTAATAAATTTCTTTATGTTTACAATAGCAAGAGAGGATTCTTCTAGGTTAATCTCAAGCCTAGATTAACTTATGGGTTAAACTGTGTCACCTTCGAAAAAGATGTTAAAGTCCTTAGTACTTCAGAACGCAACCCTATTTGAAATAGGTCACGAGTCTAGGGTTAGGTCCTAATCCTATACAACTGATGTCCTTATAAAAAGGGAAACTTGGACCAGAGACATACTAGAGGAAAAACGCTGTGTGAAGATGGAGGCAGAGGTTGAGGGGATTCATTTATGAGCCATGGACTGCCACAGACTGCCAGCCCTCACCAGCACCAGGAGAGAGGCACAGGACAGAGCCTGTCTCGTACCCCTCAGAAGGAGTCAATGGTGCTGATACCTTGATTTCCGACCTTTACCTCCGGAACTGTGAGACAATGCATTTCTGTTGTGTAAGCCACGCAGCTTGTGGTTCTTTGTTATGGGAGTCCTAGCAAGTGAATACACTTGATATTCTGTTATGTTTTAGAAATGTATTGGGTCAAACCTTGCAGGAGAGTTGAGATGCCCACAACTCATCAGTACCATGTATCTGAATATGACACGGTAGACACTAAATAAATATGCCAAATTGTGAGTAAGTGAATGGATGTTGTTGAAAGTCTGGGGAGTTTTAGCAGGAAGAGCTGTGATAATGATACAATGCTATGCAGTATACAAAGCAGTCATTTTAATAAATAGTAAACATGTTGGCAAAAAATTGCGATAAACATTTCTTTTTCTTTTTTTTTTTTTTTTGAGACGGAGTCTCGCTCTGTCGCCCAGGCTGGAGTGCAGTGGCCGGATCTCAGCTCACTGCAAGCTCCGCCTCCCGGGTTCCCGCCATTCTCCTGCCTCAACCTCCCGAGTAGCTGGGACTACAGGCGCCCGCCACCTTGCCCCGCTAGTTTTTTTGTATTTTTTAGTAGAGACAGGGTTTCACCGTGTTAGCCAGGATGGTCTCGATCTCCTGACCTTGTGATCCGCCCGTCTCGGCCTCCCAAAGTGCTGAGATTACAGGCTTGAGCCACTGCGCCTGGCCAACGATAAACATTTCAGATGAATAGTTGATAGATTTATAATGTACAGAAATTAGGCAAATCATCAAGAAAAGACATCAAGAACCTAATATTTAAATGAGCAGAAGGCATGAACAATTTTTAAAAGAAGAAATGTAAGAGATAATAAACATGAAAATGTTCAGTTTAATCAGGTATAAAACAATGGAAGTTTCACTAGCTATACACTTTGACCATTTGTATAACTATGTGCAAAATTCCCCTGCCAAATTTTGCGCATCTATATTTATTTAAGAAGATTGTATTTTTCCATCAAATTTATCCAATAGTGTATCTTACCACGTATAATTGTAACTGTCAACAGTTTAGCTTATTGCTGACTTTTTCTACTTATAATTTTCATTATGAACAAGATAATAGATTTTTTGTTTATTTTCAAAAATATCTTTATTTAAACATGCATAAAAAGAAAAAACTTGTAATTGCACCATTAAGATCACTCTTGTTGACATTTAAAAAATGTAATATATACACTTAGATGAAAAGCTCAAGTAGAACAGAAAGAAGTAAATCAAATGTAAAATTCTTACCTTCCCGCTCTCTTCTGTTCCTCTCCAAAGATGACCACTTTCAGTTTCTTTCATATTATCCAAAAATGTTTTAGCAAATATTTTATTTTTCTTAATTCATGTTTTTTTAAAAAGTTGCGAACAATGGTAAGAGAGAGGACAATTCAACCTTGTCCCATGTCATTAGACAAAGGGGGATGAAGAGACACGTGTAGATAAGAGAGAATCATACAGACAGACACCTAAGAACCCCCTGGATAGAGTTTTATAATGCTTCCCAATGGGCTCTAAATGTTCTCAGTTCAAACTGGCAGGTCTGGGCATTGTCCTTCACAATTGGAAAATATGGCATTTTATCAAACCTGATAAGTCATTCAGATTTTAAAATGTGAACAGAAAGCCCCTTAAAATTCGAGATCCTTTGATCCTGAAGTTAGTCTTCTAGGATGCTATTCTAGGGAAATATTTAGAAGAAATATATGAATAAGGATATTTATGGCAGTGTTAATTATAAGTAGGACATAACCCAAATGTCCAACTTGGATAATTAACATCAGGTATATCTACATGAAGAAATATGTAACCATTAAAATGTGTGCAAAGAGAGTTTAATGACCTACCTAATAATATGATTTTTTAGGCACAACAGAAGTGTGATATAAAATTATATATAAAGTGTAATCTTAGGCAGGTAGGAAATCTTAAGCACATAAAGAACTAGAATAAATTATGCCCATATGTTAAGAGTAGTTATTTCTGAGAGGCAGATTAATGTGTTTTCCAAATTTTCTGGTGTAGAAAATGGAACAATATTGTCAAATAAAATTTACAGGAGGCCTTTGATTTGGGCTGAGCTCTTCCACTAGGCCCCAAAAACCAAACCAAAATGGAGTCACTCAAGCTAAAGTAAAAGGCCACCAAGTTGAAACCAAGTTGTTTATCTCACCTTCTGAGAAATCACAGGAGAGAGAGAGAAGCCAAATCCCCGAACAGGCCAGTTTTAGCCAGCATGTTGACCTCTCAAGGAAGGAAAGATTAAAATGACCAATCCACTTTCCTTTCTTGTTTCTTTCTTCAGCTTTTTTTCTGCCTGTAAATACTCATGGCCCTTGTTGCAGAGCGGAGTTCTCCGAACCTCCTCTGGTTCTGAGGGTCGCCCGATTTTCAAATTGTTCTTGGCTCAAATATACTCTGTTGAACCAATTTTGTCTAAACCTTTTCTTTTATCAATATTCAATATTAATATGTAATTAAAATCAATATTTAACTCTAAAAAGATTGCTATCACAACAGTTCTCTGGGAAGCCAAGTTTGCTACCAATAATCACAGCAGTAAAAATCTGAAGATCAGGGCTGAAGGCTTTTCTGAAACTTGTCGCGGATGCTCAGCTGGGCTTGAAGAGGTGAAGAGAGTTGCTGAGCGTAAAGCAGTTAAATCACACCACAGAAATTCAGGTCAGATGCTAATATATCAAGCTGTTTTTCTGAAATACTGAATCCTTAATTCAAAATTTAAGCAGTAATAAAAATGGGCATGAATTGCCTACCTCACCCACATCTCTTCAGAATTCAATCACTATCAGCTGTCCCTGGGGATGAAGAATGAAATAAAAAAGCACATTTCGTTGAGTTTTAAGAGATTCAGTAGACACTGAAGAGAACATCACTTACTTGTGCATGCATAGACTACGAACAAGCAGGAGATTAAAGAGATCAAAAGCTTCAGACTTTGATGAGGAAGAAAGCTTTCTGTTTAGCCAGGGGTGAAAAGCTCTCGCCGGTAAGACTACCTTTCAAAGGGGCTTTAGAAGTATAGAGCAAGCACAAATCAAAAGTTTACCACAGATACACAAACAATTATAAACATCGCTTCCCCCGTCCCCAACTTACACTTCCTGGGTAAATAAATGATAAGAGCCGCCATCTTGAATTGACTTCATTTTCCTCAGTAAAAAGGTACATGAGGAACACCGGACTCTTCTAGTTTCCTGGTGTCAACTCATTTTCTCAGTTGAGCAGAAAAGGGAGAAGGAGGAGCTGAGCAGCTGAAGAAATTTTACCAGACTTGTTTTTCTGAGTTAAGTTCTGATTTCTGGGAAGGATTTGTATTTCTGCTAAGGTCTATGTTCAGAAATGGGCCCCTTTGTAAACGGGCTGGTTGTGCTGCAGAATTTTATATGGGACTCCCCCATGTGCAGGGAAAAGTTGATCCAGGGTTTGAGAAGAAGAGATTTTGTTAAAAAAAAATATAACTTTTTATTGTTTTGAAATAGTAGATGCAAATTTTCCAATTTTTATAACTCACTCAAGGTCTAAATACAAATTTAATTGTGTTAAAGAGTTATGATATGTCACTATTTTAAAATTCCTTTTATTAAACTGGTATTAGAACAATTTAACTTGGTTTTTATAAAGAACTCTAGACTTGTGGGCATGTTGATGACTGCAGGAGCCTGGGACCCTCTCAGAGTGACAGTCTAGTTACTAAACCCTTATGATGTGCTTGGATCTTCATGTAATGGACTGAAGAATGGAATGATGTCTTTGCAGTTACAGGGCTCCTCAGATACACTCAGGTTGACAATATTTACTTCTGAGTGTTCTGTATTTCTCACAATAACAATGAAACTCCCATTTTATTATTATATTTTGTAACCAAAAATATACTCATTCTACAGTGTGCCCCTTGCTTTCCTGTTCTGTTTAATTTTTGTGACACCTCTGCTTGATCATTTTTATCAGCCCTCGGTTTTGAATGGGGATACTGAGGCCTAGCAAGGTTAACTAACTTGCCCCACTTCATCTAGATAGAAAGGGAGAAGGTCCACAAAACTAGGTTGCTTTCCCCTACACCCATGAAGTTGTCTTGAAGGACTCACAATAAGAGAGGTGGGGCAGGAGAGTGCCTTCATGTTGCTTTAGAACATAAGATTATGTGCTTCAAGAGCAGAGGGCAGATCAGTTTAAAGGGTCCTATTTCATTTTATCAGAGTCGATAGGAATGGAATATTGGAGCAGCCTCAGGCCAGCAATGTGCTGAGATCAGGAAGTGCATGCTTACCTGAAGTCGTATGCTTAGTTACAGGTGGGACAGGTGTGTACGACCTATTTTGATGCTTGTACAGATGCGGGTAGAACAGACTTACATTCTGGAAAACGCAGTGATGGAGTGGAGAATCGAAGGCTTCCACTGTATTTTGAACCCTAACTCATTTCTTACTAGTCATCTCTGACTTTCCCTTTTGCTTTTTCCACTCCTCTGATAGCTAAACAATCCACATGTATTGTTCATTATTACCAAGCCTCCCTCTCTCTCCCTCCTTCTTTTCTCTCTCTCTCTCTTCCATTCACTCACCATTCCAAGTTTGGCCATCATCACCTCATTCCTGATCACTTTAATACCTCCTAACTGATGTTGCTTTTTTGGACTCTTTTCCACCTGAATTCAGCCCCAACCCATAACACTATCTAATTAATTTTCCTGAAACACTTTGATCATGTAACCACTCTGACCTCAAAATGTTAATAAGTCCTCCGGCCTGTTGGAGAAAATAAAACTTTTTTAAAGCATTGCATTCAAAGTGATACTGACCTTTGCTGTTAGCTTACTTGGTTACTGGACAAACTATTTGGTAGAAATGCCTTGACATTTTTGCCACCAAATTTTTATTCATACTCTTTCATGCGGCAAACATGTCTCTTTTCCTCTCTGTCATACCAATCAGACCAAAATTTCAAAGTCAAACTAAAATTAACCTTCCCCATCAAGATTTCCCTTAATGCTCAGGAGCTTAATGATCCAGCTTGGAAAGACATGTTTACTTGGTCACGAGCCACAGCCAAAGGTAATGGTAACCTTGTCCTGGCCTCAGCAGGAGATGCAGAGAGGCCGAGGATGCTAGCATAGTAAGAATGTACTGGTGGGAAGGAATGGAGGGAGAAAACACAGGGCTGTTAGGTGAAAAAAAATTTTTGAGGATGGAATGGTTTTGGAGATTAGTTATAGGAAAGGTGGAGAAAAAATATGGGTTTAAGGTCATGAAAGATAAAGATGGCTGTAGGGAGAGGGAAGGAGCCTATAGGTATGGCTGTAACGGGGACTGTCATAATTTTAATGAATTGTTTTAGGTAACACTGAAACAGTGGTTGTCTGATTCCCGCAATAGTTGCAAGGGTTTCCATCTCTTCGAGGGTGTGGTGTGAACTTCCCAAAGAAAGGATTATTTTGCATCCTTAAACAGTCCAAAATTCCTTTAAAAATGGGAGACTTTAAGCAGGAAACCTACTACCCTCTTGAAATTGTATAATAACTATTTCTACTTAGGTGGTTATTTCATTCAGTTGGAGACACCTAACCACTTTTGGTCCATACTACCTTTCACAAACCTTTCAGTGGAGACTTTGATCAAATCCCACACAATTTGACCTTATCATTACTAGCAGTTTACAACATACACATATCACATGCCATGTGTTAGTCACAGTCTGTCTCCAGGATTACAAGTCCTAGAGACAAGTCCAAAGTTATAATTTTGAACATTCGGGACCACATGCAATATCAAGGATATAGCATTTGTGACTAAACAGTATATTGGAAGAAACTCATGGTAATGGCATTTGGCTAAAGTTAAAAGCTTAGTTTTAATGATTGTGAAGATCTAAAAGAACCTTGGTTTTTGTTTTCTCCAAAAGTCTTGCTCAGTTAACTGCATAATATCCAATTATGCATCTTAGGAGAATTAAGGGTTGAGAAAACCCAGCTACTATTGGAATCTTTGATTCTACAGAATATGCTCTCCCAAAACCAGTGCTTACCCAGCTAAAGTCTTCCCTCTGGGATTCAGTTGATTGTCATAACTTTTGAGCTTGCTTATAAAGCCACAGAGCCATTACAGCTAAATGATGCAGTTTCAAATGTTTTAAAACTCTAATGTTGTAGCTGATTTTGCTCATTATTTGATCAGGAAAAATTAAAAAATCCTACAAGTCTTTTTTTTTTTTTTTTTCTTGATGTCTTAAATGAACTGGGGTTTTAATGTTTTTTTTTTGTATTTTTTTTTCCCACACTGTAGCATATCAGCCGAAGCTCATTGTTTTTATAGATGTGGGAATCAGAAGTCACTAAAATATTTGTATCTTAAGGCTGGAAGAAAACTGCAATTATCATTTACTGCAAATAAACAGGGGGCCACCAGGAGTGCTTTGTTTAGTCTGATTCTTCTTTGCGGTGAGGGGAATGTCAGGCTACCCTTCCAGCCACACCTCCGGAACAAATTCGCTACGGCTGCAGGTGTTCTACTCCTAAAAAAGGTGTAAATCATATGTCATAAGTGTGACTTTGCAGTAATCCAAGGGCTGTAGGAGTTTATAAATACAGTTTCCCTTAATTTGTGAAAGATATCATAAAGATGGCAATTTTCTTAGGTCAGAAGCAAGAATTGGGTTCATTTTTCTTTGATTGGGAGAATCACATTCTCCATGTAGTGAGTCACAAGTTAAGGACTTTATATTGGTTGAATCAGGCACTTGAAGGCCTGACTTTCAGTCCTCTACATCAGCATTTCCCAGCCTCAGTACTGGTCACATTCTGGGTCCAATAATTCCTTGTTAGGGGGCAGCCTGTGCATTGTAGGATGCATATTAGAAGCCACTCACAACCCCTTCTCCATCAGTTGCCATGACAAAATAATGTCTCCAGACATTGCCAAATGTTCCCTGGAGGATGAAGAAATCTTTCCTAGTTAAAAACTACTATTCCAGATTTACTTTATATTTGGATATTAATTAACTACAGCCTAGTTTGAGGAGCCTCAAATACTTCAGTGAACTTCCTTGAATATTAATGAGGACTAGGGAGTAAAAGGTATTGAGGAACAAAGAGTAACTTTAGTCACAGCAGCATGGGTTGTGAGTGCATAAAGGGAATTGCCATCACTTCAGAATGGGACCTGGAGGCCTTGTTTTTATCTGGAGCAGAGCACTCCTATCTTTTGTAAGATTTTAAGAAGTCCAGAATGGTCACATTTCCTAAAAGACCCAGTTTATTTTGATGTGGGAGCATTCTTTAACTTCAGGTGTGCGTCCCTATAAAAAAATTCACTGGTATGTATGCTGGAAAACCAGGCATGCCACTCCCATTCTGCTTCCCATGGCAGACATAACTAATTAATTCTTGCACTCTTTGATGCTGAGTCTAACACCAAAATCTTTCTCAACACAAGACTCCAGGTATTGCTAACGATATGTCCGAATTAGAATTTAAATTGAAACCTATTTGTCACCCATGCTTTTAAATTGTTGCCAGTTACTTTAAGGCAATCGTAGTCAGTGATGAAATACGTTGTTGGAAATATAACCTGCAAACAAAGCATCAAAGTCTAGAATGGAAAAATAACATAAACAGAAAAAAAGTGTGTTTGGCAAAATTATAAATTTTTATAAATTACAAAGACAAAGTTGATTTTTTTTGGACAATAATGGCATGAAGATTTATTTTCTCAAGGTCAAATGGTCACTTAGGTTAAGCGAGAAATTCTTTAACAGAGATTTTGTGGGTAGCAAGAAGGTCTTCATGGGCCTGAACTTTGCTCTGGTGTGTCAAGGCTGTCCACCAAGAGCCACGTTTGTGTACAGTCCCCAGAACTTCAGAGAAATGAAAGACAACTGTGAAAGTGATGGACCGTCTTCTGGAACAATGGTTGAGAAGGAAGACCCTGGGCATCTGCCTGGGTTGCTGAAATAAATCAGAAAATTCACCCTGAGTCAGGAGTTTGCTGAAAGTAAAACTTGTCTCCAATTGGGATTGACAGTCACCAGATTTGTGGAAGTCAAAAACTCTGTTCCCTTTTATGTCCAAAGGATCTAGAAAACTCTGGAAACTTCTTCAGTAGAGAGACTCCTGTAAAATCAAAGATCTTGGATTAGTTTGGGGGCCTTGCTTCTGAACCAGGAAGTCTGGGAGCGAGCCCGGCGATCTGGGGTGCTATCTAATTCTGAAACACACTCCCCAGGTGATTCTGATGCATGTTAAGGTTTGAAAACACTGATCTAAGGCTGGTTTATTTAACTTTGATTTGCACAGCACTTTCCCCACCCCCACTCAGACTGTTACAATGCAGTGGTCGGGGTGGGGCTTGACTGCATTTGTTGTTGCTTCCTGGGCCATGATCCAGTATCTAAGCAGTGAAACTGATTTGCAGTGAAACTGATTTGCAGTGAGTAGTGAAGCAGAGACAGGCAGCCACAGGGAGAGAGAACCCAGAGGGCAATGAGCAGTAGGAGCTTTGCTGGACATTGAGCCTGAATGTTACCTGTTATCCATTCACCGGGAGACTTGGAATGCCGGTGACAGGGGTGGCCGCAGGCTTCTGTTTAATACCATGGCAATTCTTACCTGGCTTCTGACTGCTGCCAAGACAGATGTGGCCCAGAGAATAGCCAATAGCCATTGCAAGGAGGCTGTTGGGTCTTTATGCCTGATTGGCTGCTTGATCCTGAAGTGCTTTCACACAAGAGTACTTTTATGATCTCATCTTAGAACAAAAATGCCTTTATCCAACTTATTCAGTATGACTGGGTTCAGAGTAACTTTTAGTTTTTTCCAGAAATCAAAATCACTCTCGAAGGAGGAAGTTTTGCTGTTACAGAGTGTGATGGTTAATACTGAATGTCAACTTGATTGAATTGAGGGGTGCAAAGTATTGATCCTGGGTGTGTCTGTGAGGGTGTTGCCGAAAGAGGTTAACATTTGAGTCAGTGGGCTGGGAAAGCCAGACCCACCCTTAATCTGGGTGGGCACAATCTAATCAGCTGCCAGCACGGCGAAAATATAAAACAGGCAGAAAAACATGAAAAGACTAGACTGACCTAGCCTCCCAGCCTACATCTTTCTTCCATGCTGATTGCTTCCTGCCCTCCAACACTGGGCTCTAAGTTCTTCGGTTTTGGGACTTGGACTGGCTCTCCTTGCTTCTCAGCTTGCAGATGGCCTATTGTGGGACCTTGTGATTGTGTAAGTTAATACTTAATAAACTCCCCTTTAGCTATCATCTATCTATCTATTCATCCTGTTAGTTCTGTCCCTCTAGAGAGCCCTGACTAATACACAGAGACAGCTGGAAAAAAAAATAAGACATGGTCTTGAAGGTGGCTCAAGGCAGTGGAGACATGTGGGGAAGCAGAGACTTTCAGATGAGTTCTGGGAAGGCTGAAGCAGCCATGTGAGTGTCCGTGCTCTGGCGGGTTAGACATTGCCATGCCTGGTCATTGATGGGTGTATCTTGCATGGTTTGGTATATGCAAATGACCTCAGAGAACAAGAGAGGAGGGGACAAAGAAACCAAGAGCTCAAGAGAGAAACTGCTCTGTCTGCAGTTTTGTCGAAGACCACCTCGTTAGCCTTTCACAAAACCGCTCTGTTGGAGGGAAAGGAACTGGTGATACCATTGTGGTTCAGTGAGTCAACCCGCTCCCCATAGGCAGGGAACCAGACTCCATGAAATGTTAATTATCTACTAGAAGAAAACAGTTTATTTTACAGAATTTCAAAAACAAAAACTCAATTCCTGAGCAGACTCTGTTATTTGACTCCCTTAACTTACAGTGAGATACGCTCAATAAAGGTACATGAAAAAATTGGTCTTTTAAAATGAGACAACGTATGTTCTTTACTCATATGGTTTAGAAACCATAACACCTACACACACGGTGATTGAGTTTCAGTCAGAAAGGTGCTATAAAATGACATTTCCTCCCACCAAGTTTAGATTGCCTATGCAGTTCTAGAGAGAAATATTAATCTTCAACACAAAATGATCGACTCCATTCCAGCAAGATCACATTGTTCTTTTATTTTCTTTGGTTATTTTATCAGCTCAGCTTCCACTGTTTCTCCAGTGATAAATTGCACTTTTATTCATTTCTTTATTTTATGGAGTGCAGAGTCATAGTAATTTCCTTGTTCCAGTTCCATTAACTTCCTGATAGTATTGTTTAAAGTCTCCAGGCCCTGATGTGTAATCCAACTGTTTCCCTAATATGTGGGAAGCAGCAAACTCCTTGTTTATGTCATAAACAACTCTTGCTATAGTTTTCCTTTTTCTTCATCTTTTCCCATGGAAATTCTGGCATGAGCTTAGCTCAGTATGCAATGGCTTAGCATAAACCTGGTGTATAGAGAGCCTTCCTGGAGTGTTTGAGAACTGAATAGAGTAACTAGGACTGGCCTGGAGTATCATACTTATCCCACCAACCAAGTTAAGCTTCAAAATTTGGAAAAGAGATCACATACACCAGAGTTATTTTCATGTTCATATCTCAGTAGATTCCTCAAACTATCTACACTAGATTTTTTCCCCCTTTTCTCAAGTCCTTGATTCTACCCACACCTTCACTATTTCACCATACAAATTAAACCTCATTTCATTGTAGAAATTAAGGTCATCTGACCAATGTGCTTTCAGCTTTCCCTCCATCTCGGAATTCCTCCATATTGCTCCTGTCCTCTCTGCTTCAGATCTAAACCTAGAACCAGCATGGCTTTTCTTGGCCAAAGTGAATCCACTCACCTGTGCTCCAGATGGCACCGTTTAATCCACCATCTCTTCTTTTTCTTTTCTCTCTCTCTCTCTCTTTTTTTTTTGAGACAGAGTCTTGCTCTGTTGCCCAGGCCGTATGTAGTGCAGTGGTGCGATTTCGGTTCACTGCAACCTCTGCCTCCTGGGTTCAAGTGATTCTCCTGCCTCAGCCTCCCAAGTAGCTGGGAATACCACCATGTCTGGCTAATTTTTGTATCGTTAGTAGAGATGAGATTTCACCATGTTGGCCAGGCTGGTCTAGAACTCCTGACCTCAGGTGATCTGCCTACCTCAGCCTCCCAAAGTGCTGGGATTATAGGGATGAGCCACCATGCCCGGCCTCACCATCCTTTCTTTATACTCTTAATTTCTCATGTTCTTGGCCCTCACTATCAACATTTTCCATTTTGGAGAGGTCACTTATGCTTTCTGTCTTTATTTTCTTATCTCCTGGTCCATTTTCAAATACACTGTAAATCTAATTTGATCCCCAAACTCCTCCATCAATGTTCAGAGCTGAGATTCTGGCTTGTGATGAAGCAGGCAGTGATGTGGGGGTGGAAAAATTCAGAGAAAAACTGGAGGTGGGGAAACCTGTTAATGGCAATCATAAGTCTAAGGAAGCAAGAGGCAATGAAGCTCTGTGTTAAGGGTTTCAGGGTAGGAGAGCCTGGGTAGAAAATGCTGTGCCCATCAAATCTTCAGCTGCTTTGCAACTACTCGGGACATGCTGTGTTTTCAACTTGAATGTTGAAGGAAATGTTGACATTATTTACAAACATGGGGCAAAAGAGGGAGAATCTGAGTACAAGGGCGTGGGGCTAATGAGGAATTCATATTAGGCAAGTTGAATTTGTGGGGATGGTTGGATGATGAGAGACAAAAGTTGGAACTTTGCATTTAGGGCAGGAGAAGGAAATGAGTGTTAAAGACACAGACTTTCAAGTCTACTGCATGAAAGGGAGCCTTTCCACTATAACTGCAAGTTTCCTGAGAAGGGATTTAAATAGATAGACAGAAGGTGGCTTAGGACAGAGCTTTAGAGAAATTCTACCAGGGACCAGTGGAAAAGGCCTCAAAGGAGAATGCAGGGGGATAATTCAGGACCCTGTAAACCAGGACTAGTTTCCAAAGAAGTGCAGTCAGCAGAGTCAAATCATGCAGAGACTCAGCAGCAGCAGAAATGTGAGAAGCCCCAGAAATCTGGCCATGGAGAAGTCACTCATTCTGTTGTTCAGGAAGAGGTGGCCGGGCCTGCACAGTGGGCTGAGCACTGTTTTAGATAATGGACTAGAGATTCCATCAAATCAACAGCGAATTCTGTGCCTGCTTTTAGGGAACGCACTTCCAAATGATGGTGGCAGAAAATTAACAAGGAATTACAATTCAACTTGGTAAGTGCAATAGCAAAGAAAAAGCAGGATGTCCTTGCCTCCAATATTAAGTGGGTGGATTTGGGGACCTCTCAGTCCTCTCTCTACTAATAAAGGCTCTGCAACCAGACTGTCTGAATCTCAATTATGGCTCAGCCACTTAGCTGTGGGATCTGCGGCAAGTTGTGTCCCTGCTCTCTGCTTCAAATTCCTCATTGGTAGTAAAAAATGATAATGATGATCATAACTATATTTACATTACAGGTTTGTAGTAAGGACTAAATATGTTAAAACATGTAACATATCAGGGCCACCCATGATTAACAGCCACCAAACATCGATGGCACTTATAGAAGCCTTATGAAAGAGGCACTATGATCATGTGTGTTTCTGCAGGTGAGGAAACGGACGCACACAGAAGCGAAGCAGCTTCCCCAAAGGCATAGGGCTAAAAGTGGTTATTTGTCTCCTTGTCACAGTGTTTGGAGGGAGGAATTCCTACATTAGGAATTTGAAGATGGTCAAACATGTGACACTGGACCCCAGCAAAGGGGGCAGACAGCAGTGTCATTGTCACATATGCTCACAGCGTAAGGAAGAGGACAGTGGACAGTCTGCAGGGCTACGCAATGGTTCAAGAACAGAGTGAACAGTCAGGGCCTGTGAGAGGCGGGTTTGTAGTAACAAGAAGGGGACTTGGCTCTGGTCCTTGCTGTGGTCATGGGGGTGAGTGGCTTGTATGTATAATTCTGCAGGCTGGCAGGGAACCAAAACCTACTACCCAAAGATAAGCAGGAACTGTGCCTGGTCCCCTGGTGAATTCGTGTCTTTGGCTAGGGGACCTTACCTGTGGGAGCAGAATGGGGAGGGAAACTTGTGGTCATTTGAAACTTGATTTTATCAGATGTCAAAGCAGCACTTAATATTGAACCTCAATTTCAGGGCTTACACCTCAGTGACCTAGTGGTGATTAGGACCCAGGTATTCTGGGTCCAGGTCCAAGTGCATCTACACTATCCTGTATTTTCTAAAATTCAGACAAAACATTTTCTTTTGAACACGTCTTACATTCTCCATCTAAGACGTGTTTGTTCAAGCCTATCTCTTTGCCTGGAATTCCCTCTTGATTCTCAACTCGGCTTTTGAGATCCTGTCTGCCAAGGTCTATCTCAAATGCCAGTTACTTGGCAAAGCTGCTTCGGTCAGATGTGGCCCCTTCTGTGTTTCCAGCACATTGTACGTGGAAAGAGCGTGCCAGAAAATCATGACTCAGTCTCTGACTTTGCTATTTGTTTGTTACATACTCTTGGGAAAATGAGCTTGATTATCCTTATTTTTCCCATTTTTCCAGCGGGGATAATAATTTCTCTTTGAGACGGTATTATAAGATTATTCTCGAAAACACATGTATGGTACTCAGTATTTAGAAGTCACACGATAAATATGAATTCCTTTATCTTAAATGACTTTGTATCTCTACTGACCCCGGTATTATTATGCTTCATACTATAATTACTTGTTTGTTTTATTCACTCCCACTAGGCCATAAACTTGAGAGATGGTATTTTATACTTTTATCTTTCACATCTTTGTCCCGGTTATTTGCTGCTCACCATCACTTCCAAAGTGAAAGGGTGGGCTGGGTGCGGTGGTTCATGCCTATAATCCCAGCACTTTGGGAGGCTGAGGTGGGTGGCTCACTTGAGGTCAGGAGTCCAAGACCAGCCTGACCAACATGGTGAAAGCTCATCTCTACTAAAAGTACAAAAAATTAGCTGGGCATGGTGGTAGGCACCTGTAATCCCAGCTACTCGGGAGGCTGAGGCAGGAGAACTGCTTGAACCCGGGAGGCAGAGGTTGTAGTGAGCTGAGATCACATCACTGCATTCCAGCCTGGGTGACAGAGTGAAACTCCATCTCAAAACAAAGAAACAAACAAAACAAACAACAAGAACAAACAAAGTGAAAGGGTGACCTCGGTTCTCATCCATCATGGAAGGACCTCTCAGTATGTACTACTCTGCAAAGCAGCGAGGCCAGCTAGGACAAGCACTTTGTTGTTCTCTTAGGAACACAGTTGTGTCAACTGCAGATAATGACTTTTATTCCTAAAACACACATGCCTGGGAGACATAGCACAAGAATATGAATCCATGTTATATCACATACATCGATATTATGGTGAAACTGACATATCCAACCCCAAACTAGGTTTAACCAGAGTAGTTTTCACAACCTGAAGAGGGGCAGGCATGACATGGAAGAAGAAAAGCAGGTGTCAAAAGATGAGTCTTGGGCTTCTATGGTAATATCTGTTTCTTTATCATTTTAACACATAGATTTGGGAGTGGTAAGAAAATACAGCTCAAACATATTATTTGTGCTATTTACCCATGAATAATGTAAAATGTATGATAAAGAAATATGAAACTGTCATGGGAAAGAGAGGTTTGAATTTTCTAAAGATTGAAAAGATTTGTGTCACAGTGTTTATTCTTCATTAATTGTTAGAGGAATAAATGTATTAATTCATGAAGAGAATGAAAGACAGAATGTCAGGGCTTATTATATTTTTCTTATGCTGTCTCTGATAAAGTATATGATTTGGCATGAACGAGACATCTCATTTCTCTTTCTTTTAGTTTTTGATGAGTAAAATGAAAGAGATAGTAATTGGCTGTCTTTAAATGGTAGCATTGGCCATCAAAAATGGACCAACGGGCATGATAAAGAGGGCACTGGGTTTTGGGGTCACTAAATGCTTGTCTCCAAATGAGTACAAAGTGGGAAAGAAATATTTCCTTGTGGTGTTAAGGTTTTAGAGGGGAATGAGAATCACTGGCTAGCTGCATTAATTGGTTCAGCATTATGTAATGCTAATGGTTTTGAAGCCTGACTAAGAAATCTCAACTGTCAGGAAAGCTGCACAGTTGAAAGTAATTATGGAAGTTTGAAGGAATCCAAACCATTTTCATAATCCATTGGTTCTTGTCCAACCAGGGTATCCTCTTTTTTTTTTTTTTTTTTTTTTTTTGACTATGTGAAATATTACGCAATTTGCTCTAAAAGTCTTAAATATAATTTGTCCAAATTTCTTCCCAACTCTTTCATAAGTTATCAGTTAAAAGTTTCCTTTCAACAAATGGATTACGCTGCAGAAATTACTGAAGCCACCTGAAATCCTTTTTGAAACAAAGCAGAGTAAATAATTGTCCCACTGCATAAATAGATAAATGATACAGGCTGCTGACATAATTTGCTACCTATTGAATTAGTATCATTTCAAAGCTTATCAATCTTTTTTTCCCTGTTCCATTCTATTTTGCTAATGACAGGGAAGGAGCTAAGAACATTTGAATTAATTATGCAAATAAATTCGTATTAATCTTTCTAGAAGTTGGGGTGCTCATTTTAGTATCAGTAAAGCTATTTCCATGGCTGTTTGTGGAGATAATAGATGACAGAAAAATAGAGTATTATAATAGACTGAGAAAAATATCTTTGAATTACAACAAATACGATTTAATTTAGGCTTAACCCAGGACATTTCCGTCTGGTAGATGAAGGCTGTAGTTTTTTGGACCTGATTTATAGTCCGATTATGAATAGACATGGGAAAGAGGAACCTGGGATGGGATGGAGCGTATTAATGAATTTTCATGCTTTTCCTTTTTTGCAAAAGTGAAATGTGTAATATTTAGAGTTATAAGTAAAATTTTGGGGAGGCTTATCAAGAGTCTTCAGAATCATTTTTCTAGAGCCGTTTCTGAAATGAGGATCAGCAGACGTCTCATCTGACTGATGTAATCTGGAGAAGCGGCTGCGGGCCTGACGAGTAATGTTCTGCATTTCTATGCTGGGCTAGGGGATGGGGCAGGATTCTTGTGCAGACAGAAATAACTGGACAACCATTATCGCTTCAGGACTGAGCAGGGTAAAATAGAAGCCTGCCAATTATATGCTTGGAAATTCTCTTGGCCAAAAATCTTCTAGCAATAAAACTTTTGTGATAAGCCTCTTCTCCAAGTTGAGTATTCTTTTGTTATTAAAACTGCTTGGGAAGATATAGTTGGTTTAATGTTCTGAGGAAAACTAATCATTCATTACCAACTTCAAATAGAAAACGGAAATATTAGTAAAAGAGAATGAAGACTATGAACTAAACATTTCAATGAGTGTTCAATATAAACATAGTTATATTTTTGGAAGGGAAAGTGTGGAAAAGTGATAGAGTCATAATTACAAAGCCTACATTTTTCTGGCATACGGAAGAGTCAAAGATTTATGTGTTAATCTAAAATCTGACTGGTGTTTGCGGACCAGAGTGAACAGGGGCTGAATCTCTATCCATCTTTGTGTTCCCAGGGTCTAGCGCAAGGGGCAAAGAGTAGGGGTTCCATGAATGATTGCTAGGCAGCATAAATCATTTTAAATTACAGGAAACCCTCAAACCTGATTTTAGTCAATAATGCCAACCGCACTTCCTACTAAATCTTTTATTCATGCACTCAACCCCTTTTTCAGTTGAGTTGTTTGAATTTCATCTCTTTTTGATACTATATTTATGAAGCCATGGAATCAATTATTTTGTTCTTAACATGCTTTTTGGTACCAAGATATTATACATGACAGTGAAAAAGGGGTAGAAAATCAATGTCAAGTAAATGACTTTGTGAGTGATTGACTACACGCTGAATCCAATGGATGCAATGTCTTACCCCCAAAGGCTAGAAAATTGGAGGACAGCATGAAGCTGCCCCAGAAGATAGGTTGATCCACATCTGACACAGAGACTGCTGAGAAGTACACCTGTCCTGTGTCATTCATAGGCCCAAGGGGAGTCCTATGAGGTCATTACTAACAGTGACACCCAGAAAGACTCTCTCATGCTGTCAATCACGGTTGGCTGTGCATCAGCTGATGGGTGCCCAAGTGTCTTACCTGGGTGAAGCAGACTGGGTCCATGTGGTTTAGGCTCTGTATTTCAAAGGAAAACACAGCGGCCTGGTAACTGAAGTGTCCATTGAACAGTTTGTTGAAAATCAAGTAAACAACGCTATTTAAACAACAACAACCACCACCAACCTCTTGAATTTTTTAGTTTGTTATAAAGGTATCATCTCTATCTTCTGCCCCTATTGTATGGTTTTGAGAAGAGAGATGAGAAGGTATAAATTCCATGAGGCAGGGAGCCTTCGTGTTTTGCTCATTGCCGTATTTTCCATGGCCAACAGAGTGCCAGACATACAGTAGATACTTAAGCAGTGTGTGTTGAGTGAATATTGGATAAGGTGAGAGAAAGATGGAAATAAGGCTGAGTATATGGCTGGGTAATCAATACTTGGATATATATTTTTTTCGTCTTGTCTTGCAATTATTTTCTCTAATCTTTTAAACCTATTTTTTATGTACCTTATATGTTTAAGGTCCTATACAAGGCACTTTGAAGTTCTTGGAGAGTTTCCTCATACATTTGTATTAATTTACTTATTTATCCACTTAACAAATATTTGTTGTTCATTTAACAAAGTATGTATCACTATTGAATTTTTTTTTCTAAAAATAAGACCATTTTAACTCTTATCCTCTAATGAAATTATAGTTTGGAAGCAAAGATCAAGCCGTAAAAAATAGTGAGAAGGATCTAAACTGATCAAAAAGATGTAATAACATGGGCCATTAACCCCACAAAGTAGCGTATTCCACTGAAGAATATTAAATTGTAGAAAGAACAGTGATATTTTATTATATCACCCGAGACACTGTCAAAGAATAGTTGATACCAAATTGGCTAAAGGAAGATTTAATCATAAGATCTTTTGAGAATAAAAAGTTTGAATAGATGATATAAAAATACAACTTTTGACTGATTTCATTGCAGTAGTTAATATAAATAGTTATTATGCTATGTGACCTAGAGCCTAGTAAAATAGAATTTTTTAGTCTTGAAGTTTCAGATTACCTTTATGCCTTAATAAGTTTAAAAGCTTAAAACATTTGACTTAACCAATATCAAATACCTCTTAATGAATATAAATGATTCAGGAAGAAAACAAGAATCCTAATAGATTCCCATTTGAAATTGGAAGGTACATTAAAGTCATTATGTCCAAATTTCCTATCTTCTGGAAAGGAAATTGAGGTCAAGAGAGGGCAAGTGACTGATTCAGCATTGCACATGTAGGATACATGACTTCTACTATAGTTTTCTCTGCACCATACAGCCATACTTCCATTGCACATTAATACACTAGCTTTCTAGTCCAACACAATCTTGCTTGACTTTGAACTGTCTAACTTAATGAATTTATCATGTTATTCCCATTTTGACTCTCAAGACCAAAGCTTTCCCCACATCAACAGGAATCTACCTGAACCCTATTTCCAGATAGGGTTTGTTTGAGTACAGTGAAATATGACTAGTTGGAAACTTACCTGAATTTAAATGTGATTGGCTCAAAGAGTGGCTTATGTCCTTTTTGTACTTTATTGGTGACATGTCAGTAAGAGGAAATCCAGTTTTATTAACCAAACTAAATGCTCCTCATCCTTGGAATGCCCCAAAGGCGTATTTCTTCTCATTTATTCCATTTGGGGAACCATGTCATAGATAAGGAGACTGAGGGCCACGGAAGGTCTTGGAGGAAGTGTGTGGCAGAGCTGCTGTTGAAATCCCAGGCTTCATCCTTCACCTAGGATGGGTGATTTTATGTGTCAACTTGGCTAGGCCATAAAGCCCAGTTTTGTTTGGTCAAATATAAATCCTAACATTGCTGTGGATGTATATTTTAGATGTGATTAAGATTTAAATCAGTAGACTTAAAGTAGGTGACCCTGTGTGATTTGGGTAGGCCTCATCCAATCAGCCAATGGATTTAAGAGGAAAGACTAAGGTTTCTTGAAAAAGAAAAAAATTATCTTCAAGTGTTGAACATAGAAGTTCTGCCTGAGTTTCCAACTTGCTTCCCTGCAAAATTTGGACTCAAGGTCGCAACATTTTCACTCTTCCCTGAATTTCCAGCCTCGGGGGCTGATGCAGGTTTTGGACTTGTCCCTTCTACAACCATGTGAGCCAATTCTCTAAAGCTTCTTTCTCTCTATCTTCTATGGATTCTGTTTCTCTGGAGTACCTTGACCAATAGTCCTTGCATGCTCTTTCTGTGTACTTTTTGGTGTCCTAAAGCTAGACTTCAAAGTGAGAAAAAAAAAAAAAATCTGCTATGGAGACCATGAGCCCTTGCAGGATGACTAGCTGCAGAGCTGTGACTCCATTTGAGAGGAAGATACCCGGAGAGGCCAGGCCTTACCCAGAGATCAAGGTGGCAGCATTGGAGCCGAGTTTTGACAGGCGCAGTTGCAAATGCTCACAGGACAAGCAGCACTGGAAGAGAAATCACCAGAGCCTTCCATGAAGCCCCTGATGGGCTAGATTGGATTTAAGAACAACAGTATCAACAAAGAGCATTTTCAGGAAAAGAAGCTCTGCATTGCTTGTTTAATTTAAAAAAAAAAAAAGATATATGGGAAGACATTTTGCAGAATGCCTTTTTAGAAGGAAAAAAAAAAAATTCCTCCTAGCCAAAGTAAAACATCAACACTCTTGAAAAGAAAGGAATTTAGATTCTGAACTAAATGGTTTAATAAGGGACAGATAGTAAGAAGTGTGAATTGAAACTAATTGGTGTTTCAGATCACTGAACTGGTTGAAAAACCATTTGTGATGAGGTCTGTATAAGTTAACAGTTGCTTTTAAATGCCTAATTAAACATCGTTCTGTCCCTAGTGAGAATAAAAAAATGTATTGTTGCTCATTGCTCTATACTTAACCAAATGATTAAAGTGGGTAATCTGAACAGATTTATTTTTTGTGTGTGGTAAAAGCTCTTTTTTCCCCAGAGGAGGCTGATGTAGGTAGCCCTTGGACAATGACACATTGTGTCACATACAGATGAGAATGCCACCTCGCAGTGAGCATGCATAATGGGATAATGTGAGAAAAAGGCACGAGATTCTTGTTGAACAAAAGGAAAAATAAAGAGACAAGGTGAGAGGTGGCTGGGTCGTGGCGGATTTTTTTTTTCTCTCCTGGGAGTAATAATTAAAAGGGTATCAATAAGAGGATTTAAAAAATTATGCTATTTGGGCACTAAGGATTAAGGGCACAAGTGTTTGCAATGAATTATATTCAAGAGAGATCAAGGTTTAATACTTGTAATTTCATTTTACTGTGGGCTGAAGCCCTCTGGAATTCAATGAAAAGGGTATTAAGAGGATAGTGGGACAGATAGGGGACTGGAAAGGGGTCAGAAGGGCTTGCTCTGGGGCCGTCACCTGTGGAATCATTTTCTGGGTTTAGGGATGGAAAAGTTGGTGTGAAAATGGAGTGATTTCTGAAGGTAAGTGTCCAGGAGGAGCAGCCTACAAGGCAGAGGGAGTCTTACAGCATCGGCTTTCCTTCCATCTCCTCACTTCCCACCTCCTTCTCTTCCTCCCGCTATAGTTTCATGCCTTGGTGTAAAGCAGACCATTTCTCTATGGTCTAGTTTTACACCCATAGCTGCAAAACAGTGAAAGAAAAAAAAAGTTTTTTCTGTAATTAACTTCCCTAAATGTTTCCAAGGTAGTTTATTTGACTCTGCCTGAGCATTAGGTCAGGGAAATATTTTTTTCTATAATTCCAGAAAACAAAACAAACAAGAACCCAACAACAAAGGTGTTAAGAAAAAAAAAAAAAAAAAAAGACAGAATCATTTAGATTTTTCAAAAATATATTCCAGTAAAAACTCTAATGTTACTTGTGCAACTCTTTATTGTGTGTGGAAACATCCTCTGATGGTGCAGGTGCTAGCGAGTGACTTCTTTGAGAGGAGGACATGAAGAAAGGTGGGGAAAAGGAGCCAGGAGCCGGCTGGAAAGATCAGGGTGAAGGAAGAGGTACTCACAAGGTTACCCTGTGTAGGCTTCACCTTCCTCTTTCTCCCACTCTCACCTTTGCTGAGAACCAAAGTCTTGGTGGCAAGTTCAGGTATTCAAGAGAATAATCTCTATCTATTATGTACAGAGCCCATATATTTATTTAGATTTGCATATTTGTGTGTATATTCATTACTGCCTTTTTTTTTTCCTTAAAGACAGAGTCTCACTCTTTTTCCCTTAAAGATAGAGTCTCACTCTGTCACACAGGCTGGAGTGCAGTGGTACAATCATGGCTCACTGTAGCCTCGAACTTCTGGACTCAAGTGACCCTCTTGCCTCAGCCTCCTGAGTAGCTGGGACTACAGACACATGCAACCACATCGGGTCAATTAAATTTTTTTTTTAGAAGTGGGTTCTCACTATATTGCCCAGGCTGGTCTCAAAGTCCTGGCCTCAAGCAACCCTCCCTCCGCAGCCTCCCAAAGAGCTAGGATTACAGGTGTGAACCAACTTGCCCAGCCCATCTGTTACTTAATGGCATTTCCTTGCTCTGTTCCTCTAATCAGTCATTTGCTTCTAACAGCACTCATGGTTTCTTGTATATGATTTGCACTGATGTCTATTGAGTCGACCGATCAATAGCAGTACTGGCTTCTGAGATAGTTGGTTTTGCAGTCGGCCTCAGACCACGCCAGTCTGTTTTCCCTTCTGAAGTGGATTATGACATGGGTGCTTTGGCTATTCTACCTTCTTTTTTTTTTTTTTCATCAATGCCTATTTATTTATTTATTTATTTTAATTTATTTATTATTATTATTATACTTTAAGTTCTAGGGTACATGTGCATAACGTGCAGGTTTGTTACATATGTATACTTGTGCCATGTTGCTGTGCTGCACCCATCAACTCGTCAGCACCCATCAACTCGTCATTTACATCAGGTATAACTCCCAATGCAATCCCTCCCCCCCCCCCCCCCCCCCCCTCCCCCCCTCCCCGTGATAGGCCCCGGTGTGTGATGTTCCCCTTCCCAAGTCCAAGTGATCTCATTGTTCAGTTCCCACCTATGAGTGAGAACATGCGGTGTTTGGTTTTCTGTTCTTGTGATAGTTTGCTGAGAATGATGGTTTCCAGCTGCATCCATGTCCCTACAAATGATGCAAACTCATCCTTTTTTTATGGCTGCATAGTGTTCCATGGTGTATATGTGCCACATTTTCTTAATCCAGTCTGTCACTGATGGACATTTGGGTTGATTCCAAGTCTTTGCTATTGTGAATAGTGCCGCAATAAACATACGTGTGCATGTGTCTTGATAGCAGCATGATTTATAATCCTTTGGGTATATACCCAGTAACGGGATGGCTGGGTCATATGGTACATCTAGCCTTCTTAACCACTGCTGGGTCCGCTGCTTTAAGCCAATGGGCCCACCTGTCTGGACATCGAGGTGTGACTTTACTTTGAGAAAGAGTACATTTTTTCTCAAATCCTAATTTAAGCCCCTATGGCTTAATTGAACACCCACCCCGCCAGCCCCCCGACAACTGTTGGAACAAAGACTCTCATAACCATTGTTTCAACTGTATTGTTCTGAAGCTTTATTTCCATCTTCCTCCATGCAGCAAAAGTCCCAATAAAGTAAACAGAAGAAAAGAGCTGGAGTGCTGAGACCAAGGGCTGAAGCTGGGAGACTGAAACAGTGCAGACCACCAGGGCATTACTCATTTCTCCAGCTCAGAACCGCTGTTGTAGCTGGGGTCTAATCTGGCCTGTGTCTGCCTCCTTCTTGAATAGCCCAGAGAATTCATCTAAACAGTCTTCCTACAGCAGCTGCCCACTCCAGGTGGTCAAACTGGAATTCCAGACCAGTGTTGTCTCCTGGCACATTGACATAGCAGCCAAGTTGATTGGTGCTGGGGCAGCCACAGTTGGTGTGGCTGGTTCAGGGGCTGGCATTGGAATGGTGTTTGGCAGCTTGGTCATTGCTTATGCCAGGAACCTGTCTCTCAAGCAGCAGCTCTTCTCCTGTGCCATTCTGGGCTTTGCCCTGTCTGAGGCCATGGGGCTCTTCTGTCGAATGGTTGCCTTCCTCATCCTCTTTGCCATGTGAGGCTCCGTGGGGGTCACCTGCCTGTGCATGCTGCTGTGACTCCATGCCATTCCTGGTTCTGCAGTGTGCTAAGCTTTCCCATTAAACACAACGTTTCTCTAAAAAAAGAAAAAAAAAAAGAGCTAGTGGAATGGAGGCTGTCCCACCCCCACCTCCCACGCCCAGGAGAAGGGCCTGCTGGCCTCAATCACACTGGTCACTCCGGCACGAGTGAGGAAGAAGAACCCTGTAAGGGCTGTATGGGAGAACGCGTCCCTCCTTCAACAAGGATGGCTTCCCCCTTTCAGTGTTGCTTCCCAGAGCCCGAAAGCACACCTGGACTCAGGCTCTCAGCCCTGGAGAAGCCGCACTGCCACTCTCCTGGAGTGAAAACAGTCTAGAGATGTGATCTACCCGAACAGCTTTAACATACTCCTCTACCGTATAGAAAGGAACAAGGGCTCAGCGACAAAACTGTTGGGAAGCCAAGAATCACAGGGTTAGTTCAGTCGTATGGGATTCAACACTGGAGGACAGTTTTGATTATATTTCTTTCACATTTTACATACTCAGTAGAGGCTGTGAAGGGTCTGAAGACCTTCTCTTCTGCCAGGGAAATGGAGGGCTTGATGACCAGGCCCTGGGGCGCTCAGCTGAGAATGACTCCTGCCATCAGGACCCACCTCTTGACATTTCCCAGGAACTGACATTTGTTCTCTCGCTTCCAACTTCCCTTTATTTCCCAGTGTTACACACGCTTTGATGATCGAGCTTCCTTTGTGATCTGTGCCCTGTGGAGTTCTATCCAGACTAGATGAAGAGTTGAACAGGCTTAATAAATCATTAATATAATACAAAATATTTGAAACAATAATGCCACAATTTGACTACTAGATTATATCTAGACAGCTAGAGAGAAATTTAAATACTAAGGGAGTTAAGTGAACACTTTTACAACTAATATGATTTATTCATATATTTTTCAAAACAGTAGATGATAAAGCAGATATGGAAAAATCCCAAATTACAAGAAGATTAAAAATGATTTCTTGCATGTTTTATTTTTAAACACATTTTTTCAGATACTATAGTATCTAGAGTTAATGATTTTTGTTATAAATTGCTAAACATGTTTAATTTCTAAATACGAAGTCAGAAACCTGTAAACCAAAGGTTTGTCATTTAAAACGATCAATTATTGTTTTAGACATATTTCCTTGAGAAGTAGAAACCTAAAATATACAGCAACTGTGCCTAGAATTGATGAAGCTGAAATTGGATGAAAATGAAGTTCATATGAGGAACATTTTTTAAAAATTTAAAAAATCAAGACAAATTGAATCTGTACTCACTCTTTTATATAATACTACAGTACTTGTGCTGATTAAAACTACAGCTAACTGTAGGGTAGAAGTTCCTTTAAATTAGAAAATAATTTCTATGAATTTCTAGTTGTTCCATGGCGAATAATTTAGAATACTAGGGTTTCCATGTCAGTAAATCAGCATAAGGACTGGAGTAGGTATCATGAGGGTATTTACAAATTATTCCTGTTTCTTGAGGTTTAAATTCTTATGGAATTCATACATGAACACTTTACAATGTGAAAGTGTGGGCTACTTTATCTCGGGTTATGCTCAAGCAAACAATTATATGAGCTCCGTGCAAAGTAGTAGACATGGAATAAGTGGAGACTCATATTATTAAAAACATTAAATAGGCCTTTCCATCAACGAATCCAAGGGATGAAGCTCGAATATTTTCCCTTCAGAAGTTTCCTCTGCCCATTCTATACATTGCTATGCTTCCGCCCTTCCTCCTCACGGCTACAAACCAGAACATTCTTCCCCAAGGATGGCGTAGATCTCTCTATGCAGTGAAGCCTTTCTCCATGTCCATGTCCCTTGGTAGAATTTTATAATTGTTATAATTTTCTTTATTGTTTACTAACTGAATTCTTAGTTACCTCATGATTAGAGTTATTCTTGTGAATGCAATTTTCCTTCCCTTATATTTTCTAGTTGCTTTATTCCTGGAAAAATTGTTTGTGTTGTCCCGATGTGTCTATATTTGCTTTTGCTTTATGGCTGACATGGATCTTTTTGATGAAAAAGTTTTCTAGGTGAGTGTATATTTTTATCTTCATAGTTATACCTCATCCACAGCTTCAAGCGAATGCCTTATACGTCCAAGTTAAGGAGCTTGCTCCAAAGGAAAAAGACACATATGGCTTGATTTCTGTTTTCTCTCCTCCTTCCATGTCATCAGCAGCTCACATCCTGCCCATGTGATATGTGAACAAACACCAACTTGTCTGTTTTCTGTTCTTTCTTTCTCCAGCCTCATCTGCCAAGCTAGAGTATATCTTTCAGGCATTCCTAGCTGCACTGTTTTGTGCTCATGTTCCAGGGAAGTTACATGTTAGTTCCCAATCGTCCTGATTTGATCTAAGTGGTTTTGTATCTGACAGTCGTGTAAGTTTGAGTCTTGACAGGTTCTGTGTCAACAGAGATTCACAGTGGCAGAGAGTGGCCCCAAAGATGGCCACACCCAAACTCCTGGAACATGCATGTTGCCCACCGTGCATAGCGAGAGGGCCTTTGCAGATAGAATTAAGGGTATTGTATTAGTCAGGGCTCTCTAAAGGGACAGAACTAATAGGAAAGATGACTGTATGAAGGAGAGTTCATTAGGAAAATTGACTCACATGATCACAAGGTGAAGTCCTACAATCTGTAAGCTGCGGAGCCGGGAAGCCGGTCCAAGTCCCAAACCCTCAAAAGTAGGGAAGCTGACAGTGTAGCCTACAGTCTGTGGCCGAAGGCCTGAGAGCCCCTGGCAAACCACTGGTGTAAGTCCAAGAGTCCAAAAGCTGAAGAACGTGGAGTCTGATGTTCAATGCCAGGAAGCATCCTGAACAGGAGAAAGATGGAGGCCAGAAGACTTAGCTAGTCTAGTCCTTCCACGCTCTTCTGCCGGCTTTATTCTACCCGCACTGATAGGTGATTAGACTGTGCCTCCCCAGATTGAGAGGGAGTCTGCCCCTCCCAGTCCACTGACCAAATGTTAATCTCCTTTGGCAACACCCTCACAGACACACCCGGGAATAATACTTTGCAACCTTCGATCCAATCAGGTTGATACTGGATATTGACCGTCACAGGTATGGTTCTTGAAATTGGAAAACCATCGTAGATTCTCAGGGTGAGCCCATCGAGATACATGAGTGTGTCCAAGGGCGGAACCTTTCCCTCCGTGGTCACAGAGAGACATGACAATGGGAGCAGGGCTGGGGAGTGATTTGTTGTTGCTGGCTTTGAAGGTGGAGGAAACGGATCATGAGCCAAGAATGCAGAGTGTTTCTAGAAGGTGGAAAAGGTGGGCAAATGGGTTGTTTGCCTGAACCTCTAGAAGGAAACAAGGCCCTGCTGACAGTGTTAACCCAGGGAGGCCCATGTCAAACTTCTGTCCTCCAAGAGTGTCATATAATAAATGGGTGTTGTTCAAAGTCCCTAAATTTATGGTGATTTGTGATGGCAGCGGTAGAAAACTGATACATTGAGGTATTGGTCTGCTTAGGCTGCCATCACAAAAGACCACAGACTGGGTGGCTTAAACAACAGAAATTTATTTTCTCACAGTTCTGGAGGCTGGAAGTCCAAGATCAAGATGCCAGCATGGTCTGGATCTGGTGAGGGCACTCTTCATGGTGGGCAGATGGCTGCCTTCTCACTGTGTCCCCAGGTGAGAAGCGGGTAGGAGAGGTATGCTGCCTCTCTTAGGAGGTAATTACGGTCAAATGAAGTCATAAGGGCCAGGCCACAATCATCTCTTAAAGGTCCTGTCTCCAAATACAGTCCCAAGAGGAGGTAGGGCTTCAACATATGAATTTTGAGGAAGCACAGTTCAGTCCATAGCAATCAATGTAAAATGTTTCAAAATTTGTTTTTTCTTCCCTTCAGTGCTGTGTGTATGTATGTATCTGTGTTTCAAGGGGTGGGAGACATGCACAGGAATAATTAGTACTTGTGATGATATAGATCTTTAAAATATTTTTAAATATTTTAACATATGATTTAAAATGTAAAAATGTTATAGTTTAGCTACAGCCACCCTGTATATTCTTTAAAAACACAATGAGTGGATGTTAAATACTGTCACCAAAAAATGATAACTGTGTGATATAATGTGTATGTTAAATAGATTTTACTATTCCACAATGTGTGTATACTTCAAAATATCATGTACATGATAAATACATACAGTTTTATCTATCTTATAAAAATTAATTTAAAAATTCAAAAAATTATATTTTGCATTTTAAACTTTTTATATAAAAATAATTTTATTTACAAAAATTTATAAACATTGTGCAGAGAGTTTTCTATGCTCCTCACCCAGCTTTCTCTATGTTCACACCTTATATAACCATAGTACAAGTAGCAAACCGAGGAAGTGAATGAGGATATGAGGCTATTGGCTGAATTACAGACCACATTAGAATTTTGCCAAGTATTCAAATTGTCTGTTTTCTGTTCCAGGATCCATTTCAGGATCCCATATCAAGTTTAATTGTCCTGTCTCATTAATTTCATCCAAATTGTAGCCATCCCTCACTTTTTTTGCCTTTCATGTCCCTGACAATTTTGAGGAGTATGAGTCAGTTATTTTGTTGAATGTCTTCAACCTGGATTTATTGTTCCTTTTATTTTCCAGGGAGGAATCTCCCAGTGTTTGTGCCACGTTTTGATCTGACTTAAAGCCGTAAACACAGCTGAAGCCTGGGCCATCCACAGAAGACCCAGTGTTCTCTTTCTCCAGTGGGCATTTTGTATCTCTTAAGAGTCCTAGACTGAGCTACATCAGTAGACCTCTGCATTTAAAGGGAGAAATTCTCATCCGAGGATCCCGATTCCTCTACTGTACTGCAATTTCACTACTCTCTCCAAATATCTCCAAGCAAATTTAAAACAGCTGCATGCCCGAGAGTGCGAGAAATTTCTTAAGTGATCGACCAAATCTGGGTCTGATTAGTGGGTGGATGCCTCATGGAGATGCTGATTTGCGAGTTGGGGTACAATAATAATGGCTAATAATGGCAAACAGTAATTGCTAGGTGCCAGGAGTTGTGCTAAATGCTTTACATGAGTAGATAGGATATTGCAGATCTCAACAGTTAAATAATTTGCTTGTGATCATGTAGTTTAGAGAGTATTAGAGTCTGAAATGAAGACAACTTGAGGGTGAATAGACAGGAAGAGAAAGTACTCTACAAGACAGTTTATCTGATAAGGGTATGATGGAAGATGGCGTCAGGCAGAGGTAAATGGGATGAGGGACCAGAAGAAAATTACTGAATCAAAGACTCTTAAAGTTGAATGATTCCTTAGCAACTATCTAGATTAATTAACTTCTTCACAGTTGAGAGATTTCTGCATTATTTTTCTTCCATAAATAACCAATCTCTGCTTAATTTTTTACCGGACCACCCCATCTACTTCTGGGCTCCCATTACCATTCAAGTCTTTTGCCTTCTTTTGGACTAAAAACTACTTTTAAAAATTGTTATCCATTAGTCACAGTCAACCTCTCTTGAGTTAACAAGATAAATATAAGTGTCTCTTTCATTTGGCAATCCTTCAGGTATTTCAACATAACTATAATGTTCTCCTTAAGTCTTTTCATTTCTATTTGCAAGTTCTTCAGCTATTTTTCTTACAATATAATTAACAGTCCTTTTGCCAAGCAGGGTCTCTATTATTTAGTAAAAGGTAGGCAAATACTGGAAGACTATTCACATTTGAATTTGACATAAAAAGCGAATGAAAGCCGTTTTACAATTAAGGCATCTTAGATGTCAGGACAAGAAAACTGTAGGACCAGCATTAAGTAGTCAGTTGAGTGTGGGAACATAATCCACAGAAGAGTCTAGTGTGTATAATAAAAGTCTGGAAAAACTCAGTGTAATATCATTTCAATAATTATTCCTTTTAAGATTCCCCTTAGAAGAACACATAACTTAGATGTCCTGAGGACAGAATCTGGAGCACATCTGAACATTTATAAACTGGATTCTGCCTGGCACTTAAAATGTTTTCCTATTTAGGAGATTTAATTGTCAAATGAGGCTTTTATCTTTTGATCCTATCAACTGATATCCTGCAGAAAACGTTGGATGATGGATTTCTTTGGAACATATGATCATTCTGTAATTTTACCTTTCTTTCCTTTTCCTCTGTTTCTTTACTTGTAACTGAACCCTGAAATAGAACTTAATCTGTCAGCTGCGCTCTACATTTGTTCTTTTTGCACCAAAAACACTATTATTGCAGATGTTCAAACTATATAAACTGTACGTTTTTTCTTAAAATTCAAAATAGTTGAAATAAAAATCTTTTGCAAATATATTTAAAACTCTTCAGTACTTACTATGTTATTTTTATATAGTATCTTTTAGTAGGAAAAACAGAAGCATGGCGAGGTAATGTCTCTTTCTTTTGCCTAATGCTAATTAAATAATCTGTAAACTTAACCATTAAATACTATTGAGATTTTGAATCAGCAGAAAATCAAACTGAGTCGTTCATAATTTTTTCTGAATCTTGATATTTTTTGCAGTTATTCTGCAGAGTGTCTTGAAATGCTAGAAGCTGTAATTGCTTGTGGCTATTCTATTTCTCAAGGACCTTAGATAGAAATTTTTAAAAAATTACTTCTGTTCATAAGACAGTTATACCCATCTTTAGGGAGGTAACATAGACGTTTTGAAACGTTTTTGAGATTTCAGGAGCCATTGTAAAAAGAAGAGAAGCAGTTAGATTCTTAAGTCTCCCTAAATGTGTTATTATTTAACAAAAATAGGAATTGATTGAATAGTTGTGAGTCTAATTACCAACAGTTTACTCCATTTATGTTTTAAAATGGGAAATGTATCTTGATTCATTAATGGAAATTGCTTCATTTTGTCCTCCACGAAACATGGAGATGTTAAAGTTTTATCAGAATACAGATGAAATTACTTAGTAAAATGAAATGACTAATTTTCACACAAATACAACGCTTACTATTTCATTACTATTACTAGTAATTTTCATCTTTCATCTTAGTAATTATATGGTCTGCACCATGCAATTCTTTCTTTCTGAAAGAATACTCATCAGAAGTTATATTAATCCTTTGAAAGGTTTATGAAAAATAAGCAATGAAAGATACCCAGGATTTTTTTTTTCTGGTGTATTTTTAGCAAGACCAGATATCATAGCAATTAAATGAAGAACTTTGCTTTACATCATTAGTCATTGATCAAAGAAACGACAAATTTTGGAGTGAAAATAGCAAATTCAGTTAAAATATTCTGCAAAAATACTTATAAATTATTTTTAAAAGACAGTTGTTAAGGCATAGGACTGTTATTCTTGGATATCATTTTTTCTAGGTGTATCATATGAGTATTAATGATTCAATTTGAAACAAATCAGTAAGATTTCTCGTGTTGAAACTTTCTCCTTTGCTTTCCTACTGTGTCACCGTCGTACTGTTGTGTTTTACACAGTGAGAGCATAATTGTCTTCTACAGGGACCACGAAATTTCGGGCCAGCCCTGTCCCGAAGTCTTGTGTGCTTCATGTCGAGTGGTCTGCAGTGGACTGTGTGTGCTTGAAGTGATGCTCCAGAGAGCTTATTGTGGTGTGGCGGAAAGCGTGAGAACACTGAAAAATGAGAGAAATTGAGCATATGAAATGTGAAGCGTATTTGTTGACACCACGCGCTCCCTTTGCTTGCACTAGATGGTGGTTTCTGTGCACAGTGCCTGAGGTGTGGTGCAGGCGGGGCCCATGCAGTCCGGCTCCTTTCCAGAAGGTTGCCGTTCATTACAGCTCGAGTGTGCTGGGTTCCTCAGATATTATCTATTTTAAATTAACGCTCCTTTTACAATATAGTAAAAGGAACTTAAAGTTTTCTGAAAAGAAACCAATGAATGAAGCCAATGGTAATGACGCAAACACAAGCAAGCTGCCAAGTAAGCCATTTTTCCATTACTGAGCTCTTCATCAGTCATATTATAAAAGAAAAAACAATACTAGTAATAATGATCATCTGTTCAAGACCAAGAAGTTGAACCTCCAAAACTCAAACAAGGAAGCAGTCTCTCCCAGTCTCTCCTTTCCCCCCTCCCTTTTCTTTACCTCTCATCCCATATATAATATTATATAATGCATACATGATAAAAGATATTCACTATTATTAACAAAGATTCTCTATCTGATTGCATATTGTGCCTTAAGATATATTTGCTAATGGTGTGCATATTTAGAAGACTTATTTTAAAGAATAATATACATATTGGGGTAAAGGGTCAACCCTTTACTCATTGACAAGTGAGGTTATCAAAGAAGTCTGGACCCAGTTTTACTCTTCAAGTCTAAATATAAATTTTGGTTTATAAAGGATTTCATATGGTTCCCAAAAGCACATTGTAAAAATTCAACTTTCTGCCTTACTAGTTATTGAAGTCATCTTACAGATGGCCACAATAAGTCCCTTCTTATTTATTTTTGCCAATATAATTTGTAGGGTAGATATATGTAGTTTGTTTGATGCTGACAGGAAATCAGTTCTGTTTCCTGCTTGAGTGAAATTTGGGGCAATGGAGACAGTAGAAATATGCAAATATAAACCTGAGTTACACAATGGGCTTTGGTTCAGTAGATGAATATTATTTAATTTTCCAATGTCGTTGTAAGAAATTGAGAGATGAACTTGAACTTTTAAAATTTTGTGGACAGAAATGTCATCAATATTAAGGGAATAAGTTTCTTAAACTTAAGAAGGAAATCAATTCTAATGTGTAGTTAACCAGATTGTTCGTTGTTGGGTTTATCATTAACTTGATCTTTACCTCATTAACTTCCCTCTGTCTTATTATTTATTAGGCAGTGTTTATTTTCTCTATAATCAAGCGTAACTGTAGCATTGGGGAGAGCATTAGATTTTCTATAGATTTGGGTGCTTCATGTGCAGCAGACCATGTGTTATTTTTGCCCGAGCAGCTCCTGTTCACCTTTGTTCTAGAAACAGAACTCTCCTTTAATTTTGGAAACCTCCCCTCCTATTAGGGATAGGGCTGTCAGTCGCAGCTCCCCAAACTTCCATCAATGTGATGGCCAGGAACTTGTTGTCTAGGCCACAGACTCAAACCTGAACTTCCGCGGAAGATCAAGAAGGAGAACCCCTCTATTTACTGAAGTCTCTGACTGTGATAACTGAGTGAATTGATATCTTCCAGCAGCCACCGTAGAACCACAAAAGGAGGGCTTGTCCGGGAATTAAACCAACACAAGGAAAGCCCAGACAAAGAGGGAAGGATGGGCTCATGATGTTTGAACCTCTGATCTGTCTATGCCTTGCGCCAGCCACACTGCAGGATGCCGTTGCTCCAGCAATTAAATGTTCTATTTTTGTTTAGGCTGGTTTGTGTCCGTGTGTGTCACTTGTTACTAAAATGTTCCTGAGTTAGACAACATTGTAGAGGGAAAATCATATGCACTTAACGATTTGACCTACAAAAATGGCAATTTCTTAGGATTCAAACCAATATGATAAAAAATGCAGGTGGTCAGATGACCCAAGACCTATTGCTTTGTGTTCTTGGCCTCTTTGAGCTTCAGTTTCCTCATATTGAAAGGAGAGAGATAACTATCTACCCACACATTGGTTCACACACAGCGGCTGGAAATGCAGAATCAGGTAAAGCATAGAAAAACCTTTGTAGAGTATCTGGCTCTATAAAATGTTACCTATTGTTACACATTGCAAGATCTGATTCCTTGAGACATATTAAAGTGTATAGGGTGACCTTACTGGTCATGCTTAGGAAAAATTCTGGAATTGGTAGTACATGTGAGGCTGTGAAGACATCAAAATTTGCCTGTGGATGTTCTAACGCCCTGTGTTTTGGAAGATAATCATCTTCCCATCTAGAATTCACAGGACTCATCTGGCATCCGGTGGAGTTGGTAGGAGCTGATTAGTGCCTGGCTTCTAGTGGAGACGGTGAGAACTGATCAATGTCAGTTACGTTAGGATGGCATTGTGTATGTCAGAAACCCAAGGGAGGACAGAAACCCAAGCCTAAATAGACATTTAATTGCTGGAGCAACAGCATCCTGCAGTGTGGCTGGTGCAAGGCATAGACAGATCAGAGGTTCAAACGTCATGAGCCCATCCTTCCCTCTTTGTCTGGGCTTTCCTTGTGTTGGTTTAATTCCTGGACAAGCCCTCCTTTTGTGATTCTATGGTGGCTGCTGGAAGATATCAATTCACTCAGTTATCACAGTCAGAGACTTCAGTAAATAGAGGGGTTCTCCTTCTTGATATCTTCTGCAGAAGTTCAGGTTTGAGTCTGTGGCCCACACAAGTTCCTGGCCATCACATTGATGGAGGTTTGGGGGAGATGCAATCGACAGCCCTATCAGTACTTAGTTTATGTTGCTTTTAGCCAGTACAGTTCATCCCACAAGAATCTCATAAAATCGGTACTCTAATTTTATTACATGGATTAACAATTACTAAGTGGTTCTATCAAAATCCCAACCGAGTTACAGAGGCAAGATCCCAACCCAAGATTGTCCAAGTCTAAAACAGAGGCTCAGTTCCTCATTTTGTTACTGTTGCTTTGCAAAGTAAAGACCATCTAGCCCTTCTACTGCTGCAGATGAACTAAGAAATGAGGTAGGGTGCTTTGTGGCCTGTGACTGGTTGTAGTACTTCCAGTCATATGGAGAGATTCAATTTCAGGTTGGAAATCCTTATAAATCTATGGTAGTGTGTAAAGGAGTGTGGTACTTCTGAAAGTATAATCACCATCCTTTTAAAAGGCCATTTTGACGCAATGTATATGTGTACATATGTACAAACTTGCTCACTAAAATGGACATACAGTAAATCTAGGCTTTGTAACTAGGACTACCTGATACATAACTCAACAATTAGCATGTAAGGTACTCTGAAAAATAAAAATGGTAAAATACATGGAAAACACTGCTTTAAAGAGAAGTAATGGGTCCCATTTGGGAGAAAGAAAAACAGACAGTAAATCAGTTGAATAAATACAGACTAAAATCTGGATAGAATTATCTCAAATGAGTTAATGGGTTAATTCAAAATAATATTTTAGGCTTCCAGCCACGGGTTCACAGATTCACTAAGTCTGTCCTCAGCATCAGTTTTCTGAATCTGTTCTATATTTATTTTGGTGGAAATTAGTGAAGAATTAAGACAGAACTAAATTACTTTCCATGATGTGTATACTGCACTCATTCCATAAAAAGAGTTTCCTCAAAGTTTAATTTATCAATTGGAGTGTAAGATTAAAATAAAGATACTCTCTGGACATATACAAATATACACATATGTACACAGATATACATTTATCTCTCATGAAGCTCTCCATAGTACTATAGGCATAGAACAAATTATGTCACCAAGGACAGAATTTATTTTATAAAATGATTTCTAAGATAAGTAGTTGCTGAAGAATATCCCACTGACGTTCTATGATATTTCAAACTCAGACTTAACAGACTTGGAATTTGCTTTTTATTGTATAAATCAATTTTAGCGGTATTTGTAAACAGTAGTAAGATGCCAAGATGTGAACATTAAAGACTTTTAAAAATATTCAGAAGTATATACAATATAATGTTTCAGATAAACATTATAGCCTTATGCTCAGCTTTGAAACGAAAAAAATTCTTTGCCCAAAGAAGAAATATTTTTTACATTTTTATAAGTTATCTGTTATTGATATTGCAACTCTATCCCAAGCACTGTATTTTCTTAGTATTAATTAGATAACCAGAGTGGTAAAATAGATTTGCAATCTATAGAGCGAAGATTTGTATTCAGAATAAATACAGAACTCTTAAAAATGAACAAGAAAAATTTAAATACCCAATAGGAAAAAATGGCAAATAGTATAAAAGAAGGAACAAAAAGCCAAGAACTGTTCAATCATACTAGCCTTTAGAGAGATGCAAAATAAAATAACAGCTTCACATTTATTCTGTTGGCAGATGAGGAAGTAGGAAAACAGGAATATGTATACATCCCTGGTAAAATTGCAGAGTTAGTACCACCTCTTTAAAGAGAAACTAAACAATATTGAATAAAGTTGATTCAGTAACTTCACTTCTAGGGGTGTTTATTAATCCATTTTCACACTGCTGATAAAGACACACCCAAGACTGGGCAATTTACAAAATAAAGAGGTGTAATTGGAATCACAGTTCCATGTGGCTGGGGAGGCCTCACAATCATGGCAGAAGGCAAGAAGGAGCAAGTCACATCTTAGGTGGATGGCAGCAGGCAAAGAGAAGTTGTGCAGGGAAACCCCCCCTTATAATACCGTTAGATCACATGAGGCTTATTCACTATCATGTGAACAGCATGGGAAAGACCCGCCCCCATAATTCAATCATCTCCCACCTCCCACCGGGTCCTTCCCATGACACATGGGAATTATGGGAGTTAAAACATGAGATTTGGGTGGGGACATAGAGCCAAACCATATCAGTGTCTGTTCCAGAGAAACTTTTACACTAATGCACAAGAAGATTATGCAAAATGATGATCTTTGCAGCATCGTATATAGTAGTAAAAAGTAGAAGCAACTTAAACATAACTTTTTAGTGTAACGGCCCAAAAGCCCCGATTTAATCCCATAATACAATATAAAGTATGTGACATATGTAGAACTAGATCAGCATGGATCAAACTAAAAAATGTAATTGAGTGTAAAAGGCAAGCTTCAAAGCAACTAACCAGCATAAAACAGTAATGTAAATTTATAACACTGAAGCAATGGCATATAGACTTCAAGTATGTATTCTTATGCAGGTGAAGTACAAAAACAAGTCTGAGAATGTTACCCACCACTTTCAGATTATATGATGCCTCTTGGGAGACAGAAATAAATAATAGAAAGGAAGAAGGTCATTGCTTTAGTTTATGATGTTTTATTAATCTCTGAAAATAAAAGATCTGAAGCAAATACTGCAAAATGATAATATTTGTTTAACTTCTATAGTTGGGTGTTATATTTTGGTGTTACATTACCTTTTCTATAGGTTTGAAATATATTATAATAATATAACACAAAATGTAATTAATTAGGGCTGGGCACAGTGGCTCATGCCTGTAATCCCAGCACTTTGGGAGGCTGAGGCAGGCGGATCACCTGAGGTCAGGAGTTTGAGACCAGCCTGGCCAACATGGTGAAACCCCTTCTCTACTAAAAATATAAAAATTAGCTGGGCGTGGTGGTGCCTGCCTGTAATCCCAGCTACTTGGGAAGCTGACGCAGGAGAATCACTTGAACCTGGGAGATGGAGTTTGCAGTGAGCCAAGATCACGCCACTGCACTCCAGTCTGGGTGACAGAGTGAGACTGTCTCAAACAAAAACAAAAACAAACAAAAATACGTAATGAATTGGATGTGACTTCAAGTTGAATGTGTTAAAATGTATTGTTTCACCTCTTTTCTTTAGCTTTCCCAGTCTATCCTTCCAAGGTAAGTCCTGAGCAAACCTCGTTTTGATATGCTTATAGAGGTGAAAGCTTTATTGCAATTAAGTAAGTGCATCACAGAGTGTTCCGGACATCGAGACTCGATTAGGCAACTCCTGATCTATCCGTAAATGTCAGTGCAGTGGGAGTTCTAAAGAATAAGCTAGGTGCTATCCATGTTGGCAGATCTTAGGGAGGAGACATCTGTCCGAGGACCCAGGAACTAGTTGTGGAGGTAACAGAGAGGGAAGAGTGTGAGGACATGGGAGGCGGAGGTGCTTAACCTCATGATTCTGCATGATGTATGTGGCCAGGGAAGTTGAGGTAGGCACAGACCCCTTCGACACAGGCTGGTCAGGCAGTGAGCCTCTTCATGTGTAGAGTCTGGTACAAACAAGCAGCAAACAGCCCTTCACCAGCATGAGGTCCAGCGAAGATAAAGGCGGATGGACTGGGAGCATGGCTTCATGACCAGGAACTGCTTCGGGGAAGCCATTTCCCAGCTAGAAAGGTGGGAGGTGATCGTGGGAAGTAACAGAGCTGATGGCGTGAGGTGTGGTTTTGAGCAAACTCTGTCTGCTGCGCTCTACCTCACCATCACCTTTTCATCTGTCAGCACGTACAGCAGTGGGCTGGGAGGTTGTGGTTCTAGCACTTCTACAGGTAAAGGCTCACGGGGGAATTTATATTTGGCTCTGGGCTCTGGTGAAGATGAGGCAGGGTGGTTGGGCTGATAGCCTGAGCAACCCCAATGACTAGCTGTGTGGAGGAAATACCTGTAAATTGATGCGCATGATTCCAGAAGTGTATGGGATTTTCAGACACTGATGATCTGTTTGCTCTGATTTCACAAAGTCAGAAGCTGGTACCTCATAACAAAAAGGGAGGTGGAAGCCAGTAGGTTCTGTTCACAAATTACATTTGATTGACCTACGCAAAAAAATACCTGAATTTTAGTCTCATGTGTTTATGAAACAATGAAGAGAACTAAATTTGGAAAATGTCACCCTCCCAGCCCCAACCCCAAAATTTTGTGTATCTTTTCTTTCCAGCTTTTTTTAAATTGGCAAAACCTTTCATTTGCTATATATCCAGTTATGTATTTAGTTGTTTGCAGAGCTGAGTAAAGCATTCATGATATCACTTCTTTTTAAAGTGAAGCATAGTGTTCTTTTTAAGCTGCATATCAAAAGGTAAACAAGTAGAGAAACTGCTCCTTTGAAGATTCTGCATAAGTCTGTTGCTAGTTAAATTTTCCTTGCAGAAATCAAACAGGGTTTCTTGTTGCATGTTTACCGAGCCCCCTTTTCTCCATAAAATATAAAATGCAGGGCTGCAATTTTCCCATTTGTTAATTTTTCCCATTGGGCCCATTCCTTCCTTTTAAAATATCTTCTTTTTTTCTAATCTACCTCGTTTAGCAGTGAATATGGAGGATTACAAACATTCTTGTTAGATATAAAACATTTCAGGAAATTTAATTTCTTTAGTCATGGATTTTAGCTGTAATGATCCTGCACATTTGTAAAACATCCCTGCGATGAGAAATGTGAACCCCTTATTCATTATCTGGAGACAAGCATTATTATTATCATAATTTTGCATCCTGTGTAACTGAGTCACAGGAAATGAACCAGAAATAAATCATACCTACAGTGTAATTTGCAAAAGAATGTAGGAAAAAAGTAGGATGATTGCATCATGCCTTGGACACTTGCACCCTAGAGTACGGTGCAGCTGCTTTACCCTTCAGAGAAGACAGGCTTTCAGTGGTTTGGATCTGGGTGGGAGGAGGTGGGGGGCAGTGAAGGCATGTTTAGGGTTGCTGCTGATGTTGGACAACATTACAAGGCATTCCCTTATGCTTCCATGACACGACTATACCCTCAGTATGGCCTGTCCATGCAGCCCCAAGCCCCATTTCCCTAGGCCTGGAGCCTTGCTGGGTGCTGCGCCCAGGCACTGCTGCTTCTTTGGGGTTGCCTCAGAAGTCCATGTGAACCAGTATGGTCTTGAACCTAGGTTGAATTCCTCATGGCCCTGTGGACCTGGCAAGTCTCTGGTTCTATCAACATGTTCAGAATCCTTCGTGGTCCAAGCCCTTAGCCCCAGGAATTTTCTCTCATCAAAGTGCTTCCAGGGCCTGGCACAGAGAGGCTCATGCCTGTAATCCCAGCACTTTGGGAGGCCAAGGCAGGCAGATAGCTTCAGCCCAGGAGTTCAAGGGCTGGGAAACATGGCAAAACCCCATCTCTACTAATAAGACAAAAATTAGCTGAGTGTGGCGGTGTGTGCTTATAGTCCTAGCTACTCGGGAGGCTGAGGTGGGAGGATGGCTTGAGCTGGGGAGGTCGAGGCTGCAGTGAGCCATGATCACAACACTGCATCCCACCCTGAGTGACAGAGCAAGACCCTGTCTCAAAAAAAATAAAAAAAGACAAGAAAAAAACCCTGCTACCAAAAACAGAGCTGATGTTTTTGAGGAAAAAACAAAACAAAACAAAACTGAAAAGCCATGAAGGGAAGGATCCTCGTGTGTGTCTTCTGGGATGGGTAAGTCAGTCTCCCCAGCGACTCCCTCCCGCTCAGAACGTAAAGCAGGATTCCCTGCCACAGTTTACTCCACCTGACTGGTTTAGGAACACCTGGGTCCACTAGGGAAAGTAGGAGAACTGATAGAAGTGGCAAAACAGAGACGGTCCCTTGACTCTCGCACTCGAGACTTGGACAGGTGGCGTCCATGTTCACTGTGAGTGGGGCTTTGAGTTCTGGAAGTGTACTGTTAGCGCCACTGGTGTTTATTTCTTCTTTCAGTGTAGAAATGAATGAATGAGTTCTGCTCTAGCAAAAAGTGCCTGTGATCTGAAATAATTAGTATCACAACCAGAGAGGATGCTATGTGACTGGTAAATCATACAATTGAGGAATCACATTTAAAAATTAGAGTTATCAGGAACACCTAAAAAGCTGGCTATTGAAGTAAGCCCCTGGAGCTTTGTTGACACTTATCAGGAGGCAGAATGTAACCTCCTTGGCTGATTCTCCAAGGGATGCTGCCACAATTCAGTAGTAGATTCACATACCATGAGTTTATAGGGAGTGTGTTGAATTTTGGGGGACTTTTTCGCTTGATATTTATACAATTAGCCATGGCTTTGGCTGGGGCGGTTCAGACAAAAAAGGCCAGTAGGAAGTAACCAGAAACAGGAGAACCTACAGATATGTTGCCTTTTTTGGTGTATGTGGGACATAGTACGAGAAACTCTCATGGGAACTTTGAGAAAGGAAACATACCATGTCTGTCACTAACCGGGGAAAAAAAATGTCACTGGGCCAGTAAGCATTGAGCAGAACAATAAGAACTTCCTGGTGCCAAGAGTCAGGACAAATGTGTGAAAGGGAATGAAGGGACATTACCATACTGAGCCTTTCAAAGGAAAATGCTAAGTAAACCGAGAGATGCTTGTCAATATTTGGATAAGGAGACATGTCTCAGTCTGATTTTTAAGGCATGCTACAAAAAAAAAAATCTTGAGAAACTTTGTACTGTATTCACACTATCAACAACAATAATACACTTGGAGTTTGGGGTGGCCATTCTCATGGTAATGAAATGTGTTTCAACAGTGATCTCCTATTGTGAGCCTTGGGGCTGCATGTCTCCAGGCTCTAGGGAGGCACGGATGGAGGGACGCCGCCCCCACATTGTGGCCACAGCATGCCT
Organism: Macaca thibetana thibetana; assembly: GCF_024542745.1. NCBI lineage: Eukaryota > Metazoa > Chordata > Mammalia > Primates > Cercopithecidae > Macaca > Macaca thibetana. The sequence goes on from NC_065594.1 coordinate 86,355,199, forward strand.
TTGTGAGCCTCAGCTGTGAGCTTCTCAAGTCCTCAATGGGCAGGCAGGGCACACTGAATTAGGACCCATTGCTGCTTCATTTATCCACAACACAATTTATAAACAGCAAGTATATTACTTGTTTCACGTTTTATTTGTTAGGTCATTTCTAGCAAAAGCTGAGCACATGCACCCACATATAGGGCAGCTGTGCCTCCAGTCAACCCAGTAGGAAGAAAATTGCAAACATTATTGAAATAAAATTGGATGGATGGCTGCTTTCAAGGAGCACAGCCTCCCACCTGCTTTCCTGAACCAACCATGGCGGGGAAGTTGGATGCGCTCTTACCAGTTTTGCTGGTGCTTCCCTATTCTCCATTTCGACCATGCTTTTAAAAAAGGCATTTGGATCTGGAAGGAAAAATGCAATAATCCAAATCTTTGGCCTCAGGTTTTGAGAGGTGTCTGTTATACTAAGAATCTAAAAAGGAAAGCAGAGAAATTCAATGGAAAGAAACAAAAAACCAGCTTTCTCCTTTCTCTTTAGCAATAACAAAGGAAGGAGAGAGAGCAAGAGTGAGAGAAGAAAATAAGACTCTTCTATTTTAACACTTTAGTGTATAATGGCATATGAATAATATCATCATTTTTCTGCCATTTATTCAGATGTGAAGGAACTCAGTGAATAATAATAGCTGCTGTCAAAGGTATTTATATTTAAAAGGTCTTTATGTAAAAAAAAAATTTTTTTTGTCAGGACTGATTTTTCTCTGAGAGGATCCCTCCATCTCCTAGCAACCAATATGGCTATCTTTTTGAATAGCTGCTGCGTGTACAGTGGGTGCATAACCTTTATGTGGAAGCATTTGCAAATTTAGCAGTCAGGACTCATATGAATTCAAAGCAAGTTGTTAAACTGATCTCAGAGCCAGACTTGTGATAGAAGTCTCAGGGGGTCTCTTCTGTTGGCAAGACCAAACACATGTGATGGGCACGATCCCCTTCCTGTGTTGACTGCATGTTCTGCAAATGAAAAACGGCCCCTTAAATAACCTGTTCACAGAACTTTTATCTACTTAAAAAGAAGAAAAACAAGCTAACCTGAGGAAAGCCAAAGATTTTGCTTTGCAAATTACCATCCTAATGGAAAGATTCTATCTCAAGAAAGAAAATGTCTAGCAGGAGTTTATTTATTAAAAAAAAAAAAAGTAAAGAGTAATGGAAACATCTGGAACTCAATCATCTCTTTTGCTACTACGTTTTGATTATTTGTAATATATTAATGTCATTTTCATTCCTTTTAAATCTTACAACAGGGACTTTCTGCATATTCAGAAAACATTGGCTAAAGTTCCTAATCTCTGTCTGAGATAAACATTATAATAAACAGATTATAAATAAATAATCTGTGACGTAAAATTCGTAGAATGAGAAGAGACAGAGACAGAAACAGAAATGGTTTCTTGTAATTTATAGTTCTACAAGGCTGTGTTTAGCAGTAGAATATTATCATTAAAATTTTTTAAAAAAACAATATTTGTCTCCTGGAGGCATGCACCCTGTTAAAATGAGTATATGGTTTTAAAAGAAGAACATTTACATAATTTCAAAAGCCTTCAAAAATGAACTCTCTAGGCTGGGCGCGGTGGCTCATGCCTGTAGTCCTAACACTTTGGAAGGCCAAGGTGGGCAGATCACAAGGTCAAGAGATGGAGACCATACAGGCCAACATGGTAAAACCCTGTCTCTACTAAAAATATAAAAATTAGCTGGGCGTGGTGGCACGTGCCTCTAGTCTCAGCTACTTGGGAGGCTGAGGTAGGAGAATCTCTTCAACCTGGGAAGTGGAGGTTGCAATGAGGAGATCTTGCCATTGCACTCCTGCCTGGGCCACAAGAGTGAAACTCCGTCTTAAAAAAAAAAAAAAACACCCAACCAACCAACCAAACAAACAAACAAACAAAAAACGAACTCTCTGAACCAGACTTCCGCATGTGAAGTACTCAGAGAAGGCACAGAAATCTCCGGCGGTCATCAGCACGCGGTGAGGGTGAAGCTGCTCGCCGTGCCACCACACACTGCTGCTCTTTGTTCTCTGTCCCACTGAAGGTGAACGAAGCTGACTTTAGGCGTAGTGGTGAGGTTGGCAAGATTTGTCATCGGAGAGTCCTCTTCCCCCTTTTTATTTACTCTTTCTCTTCTTGCTTTTTCAGATTTCACCTCTCTTTACCATCCAAACAGGAAACATTCAGATCACCAGATATGACACTTGTCTATTTACAGAATTATTTTACTTTAGTTTTCTTTCACTTGCCTTCCATGTAACTATGCATTTTAAGTCTCTTTCATGGTTCCCAAAAAACCTTGTTCCCCTTATTAAAACGTTTTCAGGAATCTGTAATAACAGTCCCTGAAGTTTTTGGAGTGCTTTACAGCCTCAAAGGGACTTTCACTTTATCTCATTGATCTTCACAAGGACCTTGTAGGTATATGTTATTTTTTATTAACACCACCATTTTTATACCTAAGGAAATGGAGCTTTGGAGAGATGACCTGACTTGCTTGAGCTCATAAAACTAATACAGACGGTGCGAGGGGTCAAGAGCAGGTCAACTTGGTAGAAATCATTTGCTCTTCCCCTTCGATCACAATACTTCTCAGAAAGCAGTTGGAAAGGCACTCCTGGAGGAAGACATTTGGTGAAAAATGACACCAGGCCTACATTAAGACTGCAGCTGAAATGAACCCTGAGTTAGTCCTTAGGGGGTCACCAGGAAGTCGGAGGAAGGAGATCAAGTTGCTTCCTATTGACACCACTTGCGTGGAGAGGTGCATACCAGGCAGGCTTTTGGGGTGGAGGAGTCTGTATTGCTTCATCCCAGGCTTCTTGTCGGTCCCGGAGCTGGTCCTGTAGTTGATCTGGTCTCTATCCTCAGACCAGTGACAACAACATTGTCTGCAGGCTTAGAAATGCAGAATCTCAGACTTCGTCGCAGACCGACAAGGTCGGAATCTCTGAGGAGGTGGCCCAGGACTCTGTGTTAGTATGCCCTTCCTCCTCCAGGTCGTTCTCAGCCACATTGCCGTTTGAGAACCACTGCTGCAGATGCCTGCCCTATGTTATGTCTGACTAACGGAAACCCTCATTCCCAGCGTCTAAAGTTGTCACCCTCAAGAGCTTCTTCCTTCCTCCTAGATCTGGATGTAGCTTCTTTTCTAGAAGAATTTATTTTCTCTTAGTGCTTGAAATTGATATCTTCTTAACTGACTTCCTAAAACTCATTGATTTTGTTCCTGTCATCTTTTATCTTGAATGTGACAGTTCTAACTACATATTGAAGCTCAAGGAGTTTCTAGGTTTCTGAAAGATATTTTTACCTTTTCAAAATAGAAATGGAAAAAGAGAAGATGATATTTTTGGGAAAAGAAAAAGGAAGAATTGCATAAAATAAATTAGAAAGGAAAACATTTGGAAATATATGTTAGCTATTGATACTGATACTGATTTGTTCTGGGAGTGTTCTACAGTTCTTATACAGGATGCAAAAGATGCCCTATATGAGGCAATCATAATCACAAAACTGACTTTGGCTGTCTTCCTGTAAGTACGAGACAGTGGACAGTGGATCAATTCAGCTAAGAATCTAGTTAATTCAGAGAGAAAAGTCTGATTGGTTATTCAGGGCTGTTAGGTCCACCTCCCCACCTGACCGTGCATGAGATATTCTCTTTTAATGAAATATTTTGATATTCTAGAGATTTTTAAATTACATCACTGTTAATTATTTACATCTATAGCGTGTGGAAAGGTGGATTTATTGTCATTTTTGCCAGCCAAGCTCTATGTGTGCTTTAAAAAGACACCAGTCCTTTCAATTTTTAGAAGACATTATATGTTATTCTTCTGAGCCTTTATTTAATCCTAAACACACATGTGTACACACACACTCAGATAAGCTGTGTTTTTAAGCAAATGTGTCACCAAGCTTTGTTTGAGACTATAGATGAAAATAAGACATCCTTCACATTGTGCTCCTCCCGCTTGAAAGCTTTTCCTTTATACATTTGCACAGGGTGAAGCCAGATGGGAGTGCTGAGCTTCAGCGAGCAGCTACGCAAGGTTACTTGTGCTCAGCAAAGGCTTCTAGAGTAAGTGGTGGCTCCAATAAACTTTCCTGATTCTGTCCAGAAATCCTCAACTCCGACAATAAGAAGTGGGTTGAGGGGCAATTTGAATACATAATCAAAAAGCATATAATTGAAGACTGAACTTGAGCTATAGCTTCATGTATTGTCTCTGCATTGTTCTATTTTAATAGCTCCATATGGAGACAATAAAGCAACATGACAAATAGTCTGTTAAGTTTCAACGCTTTCTCTCTGATTCACATTCATTCTCTCTTGTCAAGTTACCAATCCCATCCCCCAATTTTTCAATTTTTCTCCTAATTTATAGTACTTGAAAAAATACATTTTTCATTTATAATTAACTGGCTGTCTGACTGAAAACAGCAGAGCTACTACTAAAAACTTTTTCTTAAGTAGCTCTTCATTTGAAGAGAAAATATTGACTCAACTAGGTTAGGAAGATACAGAATGTAGTTACCTTTACATGATACTTTTTATTTATTCCTTCTTAGGAATCATTTCAATTTTATTTTTAGTTTGCAGACAAGTATCTTTCTTTAGCTTCCTTGTTGACTTCACCACTACCTCTTGGTTTCTTAATGTAGGCAGTTCTCTGGACATTTTATGAAGAAAAGTTTTATCTTGATTTTCAGACATTCTAAAACTCTTTTGTTTTGAAGAAACAATTCAAAATACTTCAAGTAAAATGCCTTCACTGTAGTATTCTACCTGATTACTTATCATTATCAAGGCTGTTTATAGCTTTGACCTTCTTTCATTAATGTGCTATTCTGCAATGCAGACTTACAAAATTCCTTGTTTCTGTTCCTAAAATGATGATGCTGGATATGGAGACAACTTTTCGGGCATGAACAAGAATTAAAATAAACAAAACACTTCAAAGATCTGAAAGAAAGATCAAGGATTTCTGTCATGTAATATAATTGTGAAATTGTGGAATCACACAGTTTAGAAAGGAAGTAAAACGAAAACAAAAACCAGCCCTCTGGTGCTAGACAGACGTCAACCTCACCGTTTGAATCACATGGTTTTCCTTTCCAATTTTTAGAATCCCAGAGGTAGAATTTCTGCATCTTCTTTAATAGTCTTTGTTCTTGTTATCTTGCTCAGTAGCTTGTGTCCTCTACTTCATAGAAATAAAAGAAAGATATCACTGCTACTATCAGGATTTGGAACGTTTCTAGACCAAAGAAAATCCAATTCCTTATTTCTTTATGGCTCCTGCAGAGTCGAGGCCAGGACTTCTGATACTACTGTAAGGATTACAGGAAACACGCAACTACACCCTCTTCCTCATCTCAGTGAATTACTCCATGGAGTCACTGGAAAATCATTGTTGGCACTGTCTTTCCTCCCTCCCTCCCTTTTCTTCTCTTCTTTCTCTCTTTCTCTCTTTCTCTCTCTCTCTTCTCTCTCCTCTCTTCTCTCTTTTTTTCTTTCTTTTCGGAGTCTCGCTCTGTCACCCAGGCTGGAGGTGCAATCTTGGCTCACTGCAACCTCCACCTCCCAAGTTCAAGCAATTCTCCTGCCTCAGCCTCCTGAGTAGCTGGGACTACAGGTGCCCACCACCATACCTGACTAATGTTTCTGTTTTTAGTAGAGACGGGAATTCGCCATGTTGGCCAGGCTGGTCTCCAATTCCTGCCTTCAAGTGATTGTCTCACCTCAGCCTCCCAAAGTGCTGGGATTACAGGCTGAGCCCCTGCACGCAGCATTGTTGACCCTTTCTCTCCCTCTCTCCTCACCTTTCTGGGCACCTTTCTAGTCTGTTCACTTCACTCCAGCCCTCACTGCCTTCTTATCACTGCCTTTGCCTAAATTCATAAACCCATATGTCTTTCTTGATCTACATTAACTCCTCTGAATATATCTTCCAGTCCTAGGGCTCTTCATTGGCACTCTTTTGCTCTAAGGATAAATTCCAAACCCTATCACAGGCACAAATGACCCTGTGTGCTTGGTTCCCTAGTCAACCTCATCTACCCGAAAAGCTAGTGTCGGTGCCGCCCCCAGGGGCCTCCGTAGAATCCTGCATTTTCTCCACTGTAACAACCAACACTTTGTGTGGTCCCACAGCCTCCAATCAATTCTGTGAAGACCAGCAGTGTCTTATTTACTGACATATTCTCAGAGCAAGGCTTGTCACCCAGTCCATAGTAAACCTGCAGAAACCACCAGATGACTGGTATAAAAACAATGGTCGCATTTAGCTGGGTGATGAGGGATGGTTTCAAGGATGATCTGGGACCTTGTGCATCATACATTCATCATCATTAAAAGATAAAGGCTTAAAAGATAGCTACTGGAGGACTACAGTAATGTTTTTATTTGGTTTTATTTTAGTGTATTCTCGCATTATTGTGATTAACTTCTTTGACGGTGGGCCATGATGATGCAAGCTGGGTATCATTCCTGCAGCCCAGTGAAAGCTCACACAAGAATGAAATCCACACAAGAATGAAATCCACACCAAAGTGAAATGTCCATGAAACATGGGGAAAAGAAAGCCCTGCACTTCACATGACTAATGCTAGAATCTTCCTTGAATTTACAATTAATGGAACACAATAAATGTCCTTAATTGATACGGGCACCTATCCTGAACTTACAGGTGGCAGGATGCCAGGGGTATCAGAAAAAGCTTTCCAGAGGAAGGGATGGTCAGGTTGAACTATGAAGGAGGAGCAGGGCTTACACCTGCAGTGGCATGGGGATCAAACAGCCGATGTCTTAGGCAGATGAAGCATTATGTAGTGTAGTATGAAGTAAGATGTGCTTGAGAAGCCCATCTAAAAGAGTGAGGAAATTGGTGTGAGGAGGTAAAGGTGAGATATCAGGACGAAAGAGAGAACAGGAGTCAGATGATGCAGGCCTGTGAACCACTCTGAGGAGTTTTGGATGGGATATTTAAATAACAAGGAACACTTGAGGGATTGTGAGCAGCAGAGGGCAAAGCCATGTTTGTGTTTTAGAAAGGTAATTCTAGAAAATGGAATGGAAGAGGCAAGAAGAGAGGTGGGGAAAGCAGTCAGGAAGCAGAATTCTTGAGAGAGACGGTGGTGAGCATACGCAGAATGCAGGGTGGAGTCCAGAGGCACTTAGAAAACAGTGAATGGGACTTGCTGATTGGCTGGGTGGGGGGAGATGGAAGGAAATAGCCAAAAATCAAGGTGCTGCCCCCTGTTCCTGGCAAGGGCGGGTGAGTTGGTAGTTATATTATTCACTGAGATAGAACAGGTCTCATATCGGGCTTTGCTGAATTAGAAGTATTAGTAGAACATCCAAGTAGAGATGTCCATTGGACACTTCTGTGTAAAGGTTTGAAGTTTGGAACCTTGTTGGTGGGAGATTTAGATTTGTTAGTCATTAGCAGAGGCGGTTATTGACACTCTTAGAGTAAATGAGAACAATCAATGACAGTGAGTAGAGTGAGAAGAGAAAAGAGACAAGGACAGGAAGTTGTAACATTCAATATTCGAGAGGCTCGTAGCAGCAGGGCTGAGCAAAGGCGGCTGAGGAGGAGCAGCTGGAGAGGCGACTGGGAAGCTAGGACTGTCGAGGGACTGGGGGTCAAGAGAACCTTGAGAAGCGGGAGCGGCCAGTGACACAAGTGATGCCAAAGGACACAACAGTGACTTTTGTGGAAATGATTTCAGTAGAGCAACCAGGGTGAAAGGCACACTGTGGTGGACTGAAGGCAAAATGGAAGATGAAGAAGATGACCAGGCAAATGTAGATAGTACTTGCTGATGACACAGATTTTTATTTGCCAGGGAAGGAGATGATTTTGAGGTAGTTCTTTTTCCCTTTCTCTTTTTCTTTCAATGTGCATGGTTTATGTTTTTAAAAGTTGTTGACACGGACCTGCTAAAACCTTGGCATTTGAAGGCGTGGGGTAGGTGGTGGGTGCTCGTGATGGTGTGGGGAGGGCAGGCTCAGGGGTGCATCACACAGATGAGGTGCCTGGTGAGGGGCACACCCAGACTCAGTTTCAGCCTTGGTGCAGCACCGAATGAGTGCAAAGGAAGGGAAGCCTTTTCATAATTGATGTTTTTACAAAGCTGCCCTAAATGCTTGCAGGACTGTGGTGGAGGAAAATGGCATTTAGTAACTGATTGAATGAGGTCTGGAAGACACGTAAAAAGGTAAAGTCTGGAGGACAGGAGAACAAGGCCCTAGGAAGGGGGACGCGTCTTCCCAATAAACCAGAAAAGAAAGGAAAGGGTGTGTGTCATTGTACACAAGAAGCCTGGCTTAGTATGAGAGGTTGGGAGAATTCCTCTCTTCTCATATCAATTTTTCCTGTGAAGAAGGAAGAGAGAGATCATCTGTTGAGAGAATGGGTCAGAGGAGGTTTGAGGAAAGTTGAAAAGTTTTGAAACCACTTCTCTAGTGAGTTGGGGAGGAGGCTGATTATAAGAATTGCCAAGTTCCTACTGTGCCATTCCATTTTACTATCGTAATTTTCCACAACATTTCAGTTCCTTACGTGCTTTTGTCAAGAAAATGTGGCATCTGTAGGAGGAAGGTTTTTCTCTGAAATTAAACATGTTTGAAATGTTCATTGAATCGCTGATCATTAGAGAAATGCGAGTCAAAACCACAATGAGCTACCATCTCACATCAGTCACAATGGCTACTATTAGAAAGTTAAAAAACAACAGATGCTGGTGAGGTTGTGGAGAAAAAATGCTTTTACACTGATGGTGGGAGTGTAAATTAGTTCAACCATGTGGAAGACAGTGTGGTGATGCCTCAAAGACTTAGAGGCAGAAATACCATTCAATCTAGCAATCCCATTACTGGGTATACACCCAAAGGAATATAAATTATTCTATTATAAAGACACATGCATGTGTACATTCATTGCAGCACTATTCACAATAACAAAGACGTGGAATCAACCAAAATGCCCATCAATGACAGAATGGATAAAGAAAATGTGGTATTTATACACCATGGAATATTATGCAGCCATGAAAAAGAACGAGATTGTGTCCTTTGCAGGAACATAGATGGGAGCTGAAGGCCATTATCCTTAGCAAACTAAGGCAGGAACAGAAAGCCAAATACTACATGTTATCACTTGTAAGTGGGAGCTAAATGATGAGAATTCATGGGCACATGGTGGGGAACAACACATACTGGGGTCTATCAGAGGGTAGCGGGGGGTGGGTGGGAGGAGGAAGAGGATCAGGAATAATAACTAATGGATGCTGGGCTTCATACATGGGTGATGGGATGATCTGTGTAGCAAACCACCATGGCACATGTTTACCGATGTAACAAGCCTGCACATACTGCACATGTACCCTGGAACTTAAAAGTTGGAAGTAAAAAAAAAGAAAAAAAAGAGAAATGTTTGTTGAGCCTGGATGTGGTCAAATTCTCACCAACACGGGACTGTACTGATTCACCTTCTTATCTCTGCTCACAAGCCTAAACACCACAGGGCAGCAGCCCATGGCTCTGACGGGGCAGCTCTCTTCCTGTTTACCATCGCGGTGGATTGCTGCTCTCTTCCAAGTCAGTCTAATGAGATACAATGAGTCTTGGGAAAATACTAGGAAACTGGATATTTGAAAACAAGAAGGTCGAGTGACATGAGAACTCTCTAGATGATGGATTCTGAGAAAGTGAGAATGCTGACTTGGAGTTCAAGAAAGGGCTGGGAAGGCTGAGAGGAAATCCTGAAACAGCCTCCTTGAAATGGGTCTGGCTGTGCACCATGTCCAGGACTTTCCAGCTTGCTGTCTACAGATAGTTCCTTGCCTCAAGCTTTGAGTAGTCTATTTCTTTTTACGATGATGGCAAATGTGTGGGCAGACAATCTCCAAGCTTCCGACCCCTCATTAATTTGTAATATGGTCGATTGTTGTCACTAAATATAAAACGATTTACCTGCACTTAGAAAGGAATTGGCTTAATACACCGCGTGACCACAGGGCATTGTCTATTCCATTTCCCCCTGGCTATCTTTCCCTTTCAGACCTTCACGCTGCTGTGCATAAAGAGAGTGCACAACGAGAAATGCCCACCTCACCCCAGCAATCCATGGGAGTAGCGGTTTCAATCGCCTGCTTACTTTCTTTCATTGCCCACGTGATCCCTCCCTCCACCCTTTCACCATTTAAAAGAAATGAAAGGAGCAAAACTAAACATGAGTTTCAAGCTATTCCTGTACCAGGAACAATATATTCTTAAGCACTACATGCATCCTAAATTTGTCTCGATGTGGTCCATTTATTTTAATTTGGGACTGTCAACAGAAAAGAAAAAGAAGAAGTAATTAAACTTGTGACTAGCATGGAAAAACATTTTAGGCCCTAACGCGGCAGCGTGATCCCACCAGTTTCACCAGATTTCTTCTACTTGTCAGATCAAAGTCTCAACTCCTAAAACTCAGCCGTGCTTTGATTAATTACTTCATACAATGAATTTGCAAATTATAGTTCTATGTGATTTATGTCATTTTTAGCTTCAATCAGATTTTTTTTTTTTTGGTTGCTCTGTTCACTGAGCCAGTCAGCTTTCACCTTGGAGAAAGCATGTTTTAAAATTGCCTTACAGTGTTTTGTGCTCCAAGAAGGGTGAGACATAAGAATTTTCGATAATATGTTGCAGCTTAATGAGAATGTAGGAGAAACCCGTTATACCAGTTGGAGATCGGGCTTGAAAAAATGGATTTCCTTCCTACTATCTCCAAGTTCATTGGCTGTGCTTCCTCCCTTTTTCCTATATGCCTACATTTCTCTCCACCACCTGGGTCACTTACATCAGAAATATAAAGCATTAAAAGAACAGAAATATAAAGCATTGCTTTTAGGCTTCTTTCCTTATTTTCCCCCATCTGCAATTTCTAGTTTAAATAAATAAGGCTGAATTTATTTGAAATTATTATGTTTGTTCTCTCCAAAATTAGACGGTAGATGGAATGACTTTTAGGAAAACTGCAACACAATTTATGGTGTGTCCTTTTGAATGGGAGACAAGAAAAGGCTCCTCCATGCTCTGCTAGCTCAGATTATATATTGAAAGTAGAAAAAAATCTCCTGTCCAGAACCCGAAGCCACCTGAGTCTTTGCTTTTCGGATGTGATTTCAGGTAGGACTGACAGCTTTGTGGTCTTTGTGTTCTTAAAATATTGATTTAGTGAGGGCTGTGCTCACGTCCCAAGGAGTCTGAGGTTTTGGTTTTTAAGGAGATGCGGGGCAGTTCATGGAGTAGGGCAACTACAGTGAAGACTGAAAACACAAAGTAGGAAAGAAACAAGCAAACCAAAAGAGACAACCTTACAAGAGACTGTCACCAGCTACCCAAGCAGACTCAACGCACGTTTACAAGTCACAACTGTGCGTATTTCCAAATGAAATAAACCAAGGAACGTAAGTTGCAATAAACACAAGTCAGCACAGACAGCCCTGCATTCATTTTTAAAATAAAAATCCCACAACTATGATATGAACATTATAAATATTAATATTTCCCTTCTTATTGAAAATGATAGCCATGACAGAAGTGTCATCCATGAGGCCAAAAGAGAATAATATTGCCAAAAATCTTAAAGAAATATTTGTATTAATATTATGAAAGTCATACAAACCACATTACAGCTAATATAGAAAATAGAGGGGGCCGGGCATGGTGGCTCATGCCTGTAATCCCAGCACTTTAAGAGGCCGAGGTGGGTGGATCACCTGAGGTCAGGAGTTTGAGACCAGCCTGGCCAACAAGGTGAAACCCTGTCTCAACTAAAAATACAAAAATTAGCCAAGTGCTGTGGTGTGTGCCTGTAAACCCAGCTACTCTGGAGGTTGAGGCAGGAGAATCACTTGAACCTAGGAGGTGGAGGTTGCAGCGAGCTGAGATCACACCACTGCACTCCAGCCTGGGCTACAAGAGTGAAACTCCATCAGAAAAGAAAAAGAAAGAAGAAGGAAGGGAGGGAGGGAGGAAGAGAAAGGGAAAGAAAGAAAGAAAGAAAGAAAGAAAGAAAGAAAGAAAGAAAGAAAGAAAGAAAGAAAGAAAGAAAGAAAGAAAGAAAGAGAAAGAAAGAGAGAAAAAGAGAGAGAAAGAAAGGAGGGAGGGAGGGAAGGAAGGAAGGAACAAAGGAAGGAAGGGAGGAAAAGAAAGAAAGAAAGAGAGAAAGAAAGGAAGAAAATAGAGGGAACAATAATCTATAATTCCACCTCCCTTATATATCTACTCTTGATTTTTTGGGTGCATTTCTTTCCAGTCTCTATTTCTTAAGCATAGATTAATGTTTACCTTGTAATCAGAGTTTAAATATGTTTTTGTTCATTATTTACTTCCTATTACATCATAAACACTTTTTATATTACTCCTAGACCGCATAATGTTTCAAGTGAATACACTATAATTTACATAACCATTCCATGATTTGCAGTTATTTATTTTTTCTCAGTTATTTAATATTATAAATAATGCTGGAATGAACAGCTTGGGGCATATAAGCATTTTAGATTCATTTCTTAGCCTAGATTCCCAAAAGTGCAATTACTGGGTCAAAGTTTTTGATGTATTTACTGCCAAATTATTTTCTATTTATAATGTCAAGAGCAATATATAAAGTATCAATCTTATACAAGTTGGCAGACATTTTATTATAACTTTAAAAACAGTTTTATTCATTTATTGGTGAAAATACTTTTCTTCAATCTTTATGTGTTTGATTTCCATGAGGGTGTGTATGTTTCCAATACAGACTCCCTAGTTATCATTCTGCCTCCCTGAGTTATCTATTCATCCTTCTGATCTAGCTGTCACTTCCTTTATTCATCCCTTCCCTTATCATCTTGAGTGGTTAACTCCTAACCTTCATCTTACTGACATACTGGAGTATTCCTCTTTCTTAAAACATCATCTTCCTTTGTCTCCTCTCACACCACCCTCTCCTATTTTCTCTTCTCTTCAGCACCTTCTCTCAGTGTATTTCAAAGATTTGGGACGTCTCTGTTTGGTTCACTATTCTCTTCTCACTTGCCACCCCCTTGCTAGATGATTCCATCTTTCCCTGTGGCTATAAATACAATTCATATGTAGACAACTTCTGTATGTTCAGCCAGATCTGTCCTCTGACTCGTATTTCTAATTATCTACAGTAGGTCTCAAATGAAACATCTCTAAAATAATATCGCTAAGGCCAACTTCTTAAATTTCACCCCGAATTTATTTCTCTCTATTTTCACCATCTGAGGAGTGGCATTCCCACTCACTGCTGCTCCAAGGAGACATTTCTGGGCCCTCCCTTCCTCCTTCTGCCTGTGCACGTTCCTCACTGCAACACTGCCTCCGAACCTGTCTGTTTTCTTCCATCTTCACTGCCACCTCCATAGTTTAGGCCACTGAAATTTATGTAGACTCTCACCAATTTTAGCTAACTTCCTCTCTGCTCCACATTCTTTTGTCGTTATGCAGCCAGAAGGTTATTTTAAAAACAAAATTAGATTGTGTCTCTCCCTTGCTTATAATTCTTCAAAAGCTTCCCACAGCACTTGAAATAAGACCCATATTCCTCAATCAGGTCTGTAAGATCAGGCACGATTTTCCCCCAGCTACTTCCATCAGCTTCTCTCTTGCCATCCTTACCTCTCAACTGTCCAGCCACATCCATTGCCCCTTCTCGGACATGCCAAGTACCATCTTGTGTCAGAGCCCGAGATGAACCTGGATCATGCATTCCCTGATTCCTTACCTGGATCTCTGTGTTTCATCTGTCAGCTCTTGCTTTAATGTCCCCTTCTCAGAGAGAAATGTCTACACTTTCTTACTGAAGACATTTCCCCAGACTTTTAATTTCTATGATAACATTTGTTTCCTTGAGAACCCTCAAAACAGTTTGAAATTGTACCTTTCAGCACTTTGTTTGCTCATAAATAAGCGAATATTTGTCTCCCACTCTGAGCTGTGAGCTCCACAGGGTCAGAGATCCTGTCCATTTACACCACCGTACCCCGAAACTGACAAAATACCTGGTACCGTGCAGCACTCAATGCATAGTTACTGGATGAATGTTCACCAACAGCATTTTGTCTTTTGGACAGTAGGGAGGCGCTGTAAGATCTCAACTGTGGAAATGGTGTTTGGCAAGAAGAATGATGGTGGGGAATTTGGCAGAAGCCTAGAGAATGGGATTACAGAGGGGCATAACTGGAATGTGAGTGAATTAGTCAGGTGCCTGTTGAAGTCTTGAGGCTAGAGATGAGGCAAGTCCACACTAAGGAGACAAGACATCCCGCATACTAAGTACAATGGTGAGTGCAAACTCAAGAGTCCATTCAGTTTGGCAACCAACAAGCTTGCTTTGTAAAAGCAGATTTAGGGGGTCAATAGGGACAGCCGACACATTGCTTACGGTTGCAGGCTGGAAGAGAAGCCTGACACCAGCAGGCGTGGAGATTCCTTGAGGAGCTAGGCTGTGAGAGGACAGGGAGTGGGGTAAGAAGAGAGAGTGTGGGATTGAGGGTGGGATTTTAATTTTAAAAGAAACAACTTGAGCACACACTCTTATTTTGTAGGGGGCACAAATGGAATAGAGAGGGAGATGTGCAGACATCTCGAGCTTCAGCTGATCTTACAAGCACAGAGGTCTTTCGTAGGAGGAAACGTGCCTGCAAATGTCTGAAGCGTCTAAAATATCAGAACTTATAAGTCACATTTTCATATAAAAGTGAATTAGAAGCCATTTGAGAATACAGTGCTAATTCATATATGCGTACATTCATAACTTGCGTAAATATGTTAAAAGTTGTTTGGAAATGTGACCCAATGACATGGATCCTACTTCTAGACTTTGGAAAATATCTGCATATGGTTCTTATCCTTTAGCACTAACATGACACATATAAACAGATGCAAATAGCTAAAAGGGGCCTGTAAGCTACTTTATAAGCACGGCAGGCAAATACTTCACCAAGCGTCTTGGCATGGTGAATATCACCTCTGCCTACCTACACTGTGGGCGAAAGACTTTGAGTTATGATATAAAGTCATGGATCTCAGAATTAGGAAGGATATCTGAGGAACTTAGCAGAATGATCTAATCAGTGTCAGGGGGATTTCTTCACCTTTTCAGAGTAGTGGTCACCCAGCCTGTTGGAATGTGCCCCTCCAAGCATGCTGAAATTTACAGAGATGATAAGAAGAAAGTTAACATAGGGATGAATATTGTCAATGTTTTGCTTATTTCCTTCTAGTCTTTTAATTATAGATTTACAAACTTGCGAATATATAGTGTGTAGTTTTGTTATCTTTTTTTCTCGCAGTATTACATCATAGGCATAGCTCCCGACCAGCACGAGCTGCGTAATGTCTGCCTTGCACTGCATTCTGCTGTGTGAGTGAACGAATAATTTATTTACCTACTCTCCTGACGTTTGACGTTAACAGTATTTTACCACTATAAATAATGTTGTTACAGACATGCTTGTGCCTGAATGTCTATGCCTATCTCTATTTCCTTAAGATAGATCCTGAGAAGCGGAATCAATTTTAGTGTTTTAAGGTATAATTTATTAACAACTTCTAGGAAGTGTGTACCAAATTTTAGACCTAACATACTTCTTGTACTAATACAGGGTGTCTCATTACTATCAAGATATTTTTAAAAGCCTTTTTGTTACTTTGATAGAAACTGAACGGTACTCTGTTTTGAAACCATATGCCTCTGTTTATATATAAGTGACAGTAATTGTCATTATTCATCTGAAATTTGTCTTGATTGGTTTGTTGGTGCTCTTTGTTCTTTTTTTTTTTTTAATTAAAATAATGATATACATTTCCCTGGTCCTGTCTCAGTCATTCTCAACCCTGGCTGTGCATGAGAATCACCTGGGGTGCTTTTAATAAGTATACTAATGCCAGGCCCCTTCCCAGTGATTCTGGTTTCACTGGCCTGGATTGGGGGTATGAGCATTGGTATTTTTTCAATTCCCTCGGTTGCTTTCCCTGCAGCCCGAGTTAAACACCATCAATGTAGACTCTCCAGATATTAACCTGCCGCCTTCTTATGTATAAACTGTTTGGCAAGTTTATAGATGTTCACATTTTTGACAATAAAATCTAAGCATGGGTTGCAGAGAGTTTGAGGTATGTACTCAGATACTGGACTGTCTGGGTTTAAGTCCTGCTTTAGTCCTTTGTAAGTTATCTCACCTTGAGTAAGTCACCTTATCTCTCACTGCCTTGGGTTTCTCTGCTGTAAACTGAGATTAATTTATAGTGTGCACCTCATGTCTTTGTTAGAAAGATTAAATTGGCTGGTATTTATGAAGCTTATACAACAATGCCTAGTACACTGTAAGCATTAGACAAGTGTAGGCAGTTTTTTCCTTTTCGTTTCTTTTGTTGGTTTTAGTCTAAGAAAGTATTTTCCTTCCCTAAGATCAGGTAAGTATCAGCGTATATTCTCTCCCAAGTTGCGTGTTTAATTTTTTTCTTATCGATTTCATTGCCTCTGAAGTCTGTATTTCTCTCAGTCCTGGGATGAAGTTGATGTAGAAGAACAAGCCAATCCACTGGAGCCCCAAGGAGCTGATGTTCAATTTCTCTAACCCTGCATTCCACCTTGACCACTTATTCCTGATTTCAGGAGACCAACCAAATTTGGTTTGGGGTGTTGTTGCTTAACTTTCAACACCCATGTAAAATGACTCTGATATGTACTTTGTCATATGTTTTAAACTTGTTCCTCTGCTTAACTTGGGCCTTATCAACTCATATTTGTCTGCACACTCTCTGGATCTCAAAGACAGACCAAATGTCAAGAGGCTACAAATTACTTTCCAAATACCTGATGATGACAGATTCAGCATACCTCTGCAAAAATCAAAGGGAGAGAACATTATGGCAGGCACATGAGCACAAACTGATGCAAAACGACCATCATTGCAAAGTATTTTACTTCCATGGTATCCAGAAAAGGTGATTCATGGTATGAAGATGAGAAGTTTGATCATGAGATTTTGAAATTAACCTCAAGAATGATATACGAAAGCACATCTTGGTAGCTTTTGTTCTTTCCCTGATGATCACCTCCTGCTCACACAGTCACTTCTTCCTTCAATTCTCCCAGATGTTGGAAGTCAACCTCATTGTTTCGGTTCATGAATTATATTGTGCAATAAGTTAAATGAAAGGAGTTGAATTGCAACAAAAACAACAGTAAAATTTTTATGAATTTCACTTTAGGGAAGAGTATAAACATCTTCTTTGTTTTTAACTTATCAATTTTCCATCAGCTTTTTAGGAGCAGCCTTTCCAGCTTGCTTTTAGGAATGATAGCATCAGCAAACACAGGAGAAAGAGGCTGTATGGGCCAGCAGCTGTAAGACGCCAGGATATTGGAAGCTTCAGATGGTATGTCTGAGTCATGCTCAGTTTTGTGGTCCCTGTTTTTATTTCCCAAAATGCTTTAATAGTGACAGAGGGTATTGAAATGTATGGCTATCCTGAAAGTATCTGGAGTCTTGATCCAGTTTTACAAGGCTGGAATATTTGCATTCTTTATATCTTGTAAATTACAATCACCAAATGCTTCTATAGAGAACTTTTTTTGGCTATAAATCTCTGAAATAAGTTAATAGTGCATACTTTTTAACTTTTATGAATGGCACATTTTTAGATATGGGTTTGTTTTTTGTTGTTGTTGTCGTTGTTGTTGTTGTTTTGAGACAGAGTCTCTCGCTGTCACCTAGGCTGGAGTACAGTGGCACAATTCTAGCTCACCGCCGTCTCAAACTCACAGGTTCAAGTGATCCCCCAGCCTTAGCCTCCTGAGTAGCTAGGACTCCAGGTGCATGCCATCAGGCCTGGTTATTTAAAACAATCTTTTTTTTTTTCTCGTGTAGATGGGAGTCTTGCTATGTTGCCCAGGCTGGTCTCGATCTCCTGGTCTTCCTTAAATAATCCTACCTCCTTGATTTCCCAACGTGCTGAGATTACAGGTGTGAGCCACCATACCTGGTGGAGATATATGATTTTTAAAGCCATAAATGCTCATATTTGCAAAGGAGCTGAGAGATCTAATACTAGGATTTAAGTCCACTGCTGAGTTAGAAGCCTGGCATAGGAGAATGTTTGTTGAATGAATGAAAAGTTATTTGCTATATGAAACAGCAATAAATATATCATCTGGGTCACTGACGTACCGCCGTTGCTTTAGTTAGGTCTAATATCCCATTTAAATTAAAATATTGGACTATACTGTACTCTATTATATGTTGAGTCAGATTTCTCCCAGTCATAATAGAAGAACTACTGTAAGTTACGTTAATACTTGGAAGCCACTTGGGTAACCTTTAGTGCAAAGAGACTGTGCTGATTGAATTTCCGCTCACATAGCTTCTGTAAGTCTTAACTCCACTCCCAAGGAGTACTTTGAGCCTTAGGAAACCCTGGCTCTCTGGATTCTCTTTCTCGTCGGATGGGCTAATGATGGGGGTAGGGTGGGAGTAGAGCAATTATTTTTTGCCAACTCCAACCACCGCAGGAAGACGCCGGCTACAGAGGTCAAGTTTCTCTTGTTTACTGGCCGTGGACATTTCTGTTGCGTAGTTCTTTTGTTTTCTCTGGGTGTAATCTCTGTTGCACATGGAGTTCAGACAATGTAGATGACCCTGTCGTCCACGGACAGAGTTCTCCTTCAAGACATTGTTGTCCCTCACTGGGCCAAAGTCCCATTTTAGTACGAGAGAGAGAAAAACAAAAAAAAGAAACAATGGAGACAAATTTAGACACTGATGGGAAAAGAAAAGCACTGCACTGTCCACCCCAGCCCTTTGAAGCTACACCCACCAGGCCATTTCCTTTCACCTTCTCAGGGATTCCCAGCGATGCAGAAGCGCTTGTGTGTGCCAAAGCAGAGGGCAGATGATTCACGTGTAGCTGACCCTTGCCACATTAAGTTCATGTCCCAGGAGATCCTTCTAAAAAAAACTACACTCCACGTTTCCAAACAGAAGCAAGATTAATCTCTCCCTTAAAATCTAGACGGGATCATTATCAGCTTTATTTTCCCACCCACGCCTGGCCAGCATTAAACCCTGCGCCAGATGCATCTTAGCACATTCCACATTCACCAGCCTGCATCCTCTGACGGGGGATAAAGTGGCCTCTGCTGAGCCCATTTTTCACTTCTTGGTCCCATTCTGAAGGAGCCGCTTCATCTCATGTATTCGTGTGCTCTCTGCTCCCCCAACTGTAGACAATGTAAATGGACTCGGTGACGGGAGGAGGCATTTATCAGCATGTAAGATCCATGAGGGGGTTTGAAGGTATCCGCGCTGTGTACTATTTATGCTGGGATGTCTGCGTCTACTGTAGAGGCCTAGATAGTAAACGTAACAAGCACTAAGAGTGCAATCTCCTCTTGCACTGTCTTGTTAATGAGCTGTGAAACTAGACAGATGCGGCCGTAAATACATAATACTATTTCACATGGGAAGAATGTCTGGTTTGACATCATCTATCACATCACTGGAAGGTCTCTTTTTAGCAGGTCACGGAGTGTCATGGTAAAGTGTTTAATAATTACTTACATATTTAGTGGGAAATTCCTTATAGGTGCATATCATTGGCGTAATCACAAATATCATATACATTCCATTTTCAAGCAGTTTTAAAATCTCATACACAGGATCTATGCAGGTGTATAAGGCACAGTTATTTGACCATCTATATGTACTAATAACCTATATTTTACTTAATTTAAGTAGATGCAACTTCTGGAGCACAACTTTTCAACCTGCAAGCTTTTCTTCTAGCTTCAGTTCCTGGTGGTGTCACTTCCCTCCATTATTTCTCCCCTGAAGTCTCCACTTTTTAACCTTATAAGAAAGGGAATGTGACGGGCAGCAGAGAGGAGAAAAGTAGGTAGCAATCAGAGGTATGTGATTGAAGGAGGGAATTGTGAGACCAGGGCTGAGAAAAAGAAATCCAATGTTGACTCATTTCTTTTTAATCCTGAATGAAAATGCAGCTGGCTTATTGTAAATGAGCATGCAGTTACCATGTCTGAAATGGTTTCAATAGAGAGAAAATAAAGGGATGCATGCCAAGGCGCAAGTGCACACTCTTGCATGGCTTTTTTATAATTTGCCTAAAATATGACTTTCTAGTTTCCCAAAATACACTATCCCACCAAAGACCTAGACATCTTTTGCCACAGAACTTCACACATTTCATTTGATAGGTATTCAAAACACTATAGGATGAAAACTAGAATTTTTAACCTTTGAATCTTTCCATTTCTCTCTCCTCAATAACTTGTGCAGCCTTTATGTGGTTCTGGCCTAACAGAATCTCACCAGGACAGCTCAGAGCTCGCTGCGCTCAGCAATGCCTGTCATCCAGGTCAGCCCTACTGTCCTACATGTCTTCCTCTGCACCCTCCTCCCCCGGCCCATCTCATTTCCTATCTCTTTTCTTCCTTACCTTCCCCTTGCTATGTTTCTCTCCTTGGTTTGTATTCAACCCTGTAAGTGGTAATTGCACTATTTGGTGCTGAATTTTTAGGATTCAAATTGGAAATGAGGAGGTTGTGTCATGGTATATGAAGCAGAATGATGCCGTGCAGCAAAATCAGGGGAGGCAATGTAGAGGGGGTTCCAAATAGACAAGGAATTTATACTGGATGTTCTTTATATTCCCTAAGGGACTGACTAAAGACTTCATAAAGGTAAAAACGATTACATATTAAACTTTTTATTGTCTGTTGTTTCAATGTCATGCCTTCCTATTTACTTAGCGAACATATGGCCAGTTCGGTGACCTCTCTTGCTCGTGGTAGGATGCATACAACCTGGGGCAAGAGCCTGTATTTGGTCCCTTGTCTAAATTGTCTCCTTCATCATGGGGCTTCATCATCACAGGACCAGACAGAGCTGTCTGTGAAAGACTGGAAAGCAGAGCTTCAAACAGAGTTTCTCAACTGCAGGCGCTAGTGACATGGGGCTGATCATTCTTGACTGTGGAGTGTCCTATGCACTGGTGGATGTTCAGCAGCAACCCTGACATCTACCCACTAGATGCTGTAGAATTCACCACCCACGCCCACCGTGTGAGAATCGCAAGTGTCTCCCTACATTGCCAAATGTACCCAAGGCGGGAAAACCAGACCCCATTTGAGAAGCACTGGGTTAGGATCTTATAGCAATCATGACCTTCTTCCCATTTCTTTACTACATCACATTGTTCTGCTTCAGAGCATTTGAACCACCACTTCCTCGTCCTGGACTTAGCTTCCCCAGAGCTTTATACACCTCACTTCCTGAAATTGTTCTGTTCAAAAGTCACCTCAAAAGATGGTGGGGAGATCTTCCCCAAACATCCCTTCTTAAATAATGTGTTCTACCCTCAACTCTTCTACCTTCTTTCTCTCCTTAAACTACAGCGTTTATTCCTACGTGCATTTATCTTATATTCTTATTTGTTTGTGTTGGCTTCACTTACTAGAACTTAAACTCCTCAAGAGCTGAAACTTTAACTTGTTCACAGTGTGTTCTGTGTAATTCCTGGCATGCAGAATGTGGTCTGCATATTTGTTGAATAAATGAATGACTGTTGAATTGGAGCCACCAATCCTGCTGCAGACAAATCCAGAATCTGAGCCTGCCTGTTGGGGAGAAGCACGTGAGGGAATGTGCTCATGTCCAAGGCTCGAGTGCCCACAAACCTTTCAGTTTCTATTCATTTATCATTGGTTAATACTATGAATGTTTCCCACCATGGAAGATTTATTTTAAAAAAATAGGTTCTCACATTCATTGTGAATAAGTGTTTGGTATTGAATCTTTCTTTCCCGTGGAAAAGAACATTGTGACACCATTGTTGTTCCCTTTTCCTTTTCTAAATCATTATCAAGATGTTAACGGAAGTGATGCTAGTCATTCAACCCATGATTCCGTCCCTGAGTCAAATTTCAGATCTTTAATTTTAAGAAATTATATGTTACCTAATTTTAATATATTATACACATATAATTTTTTAAATTAAAATAATGCATGTACACATTGTTTTCTTTGCTTTGCTTTTTCTTATTGAGCTGGTTTCTACCCTGGACGGAAATGAACTGTCGAAACAAACTGGTGCCAAATGTGCTGGAACTGTGTTTACTTGCATCAAGAGTATCCTTCTCATAGAGGAACTATGGTTTTGCAAAGAGCCTCAACATCTGTGTGGACCCTAGGGCACAGGTGTTTAAACTGTTGAAATGTCACATTCCCAGAGTGGAACAGGCAGTGGATTCAGGTCCCCTTGGAGCATTTATCATCTAGGTGCCACCCTTACTGTCCCTTGAAGGAAGTATGGCTTTATGGTCAGAGAGAAGATCTATAGGTTAGTCAAGCTGGGTTCAGATACAGCCTCCATCATCCACTAACTGTGTTACCTTGGTAAAGATGCCAAATTTCTAGGCCTCAGTTTCCTCATCCATGAAATGAAAATAGATAGTTGTATCTGCCATGCAGGATTGTTGGGTTATTAAAGGAGATCATCCACATGAAGCCCAGGAACAGTGCCTGCAGTATGGAAAGTGTTTTAAACTGGCAATTTTTGTTGTTGTTTTAATGCAGTTTAATTCCAGTTCTGAGTGAGAGAAATCCTGCCAGTACTGGCTGGGAATATTTTCTGGTTCGACTATGCTCAATTCTGGCCTATTCTATGTAGGAAATGGGAGAAAACAATGAGTTCTCATTTTTTATTTAAAAATAATATTTATCTTACTCCTCATTTACATAAGTAGTATTTATTCATTATAGAAAATTTGAGAAATGAAGAGAAAAAATGAACTGTAAATTTTCAACATTTATGTGTTGAATTTAGTGATGTCTTTGTGTGTGTGTGTGTGTGTGTGTGTGTGTGTGTGTGTGTGTGTGTGTTTTATAAGCATGGAGAAATAAAGTTAACAAACCTATATATCCTTAACAAAACCTCATTTATTTGTTTATTTTTTACATTATTATTAGCTGTTTTGTAAACACACACACACACACACACACACACACACACGAATACAAAATAAATCACTCCTGTCCTACAATCCCGAGGCCACACGGTCAGGATTTTTCCCACACATAAGTTTTAGATTTGTTTTGAAATCTAATTTTTGTATTGTGAATTTTTTCATTTGCAAAAGAAATTAACCAATGGAAATGGATAAAATGCAGAGAATTGCCCCAAGTGACATTGCAAGAACTCATATATGGGGTACTAGTGAGATGAACTGCAGCTTGTAATGAGACAGTACTGGGTTCTAATACTCCCTCCAATGCTGACTGATGGTATTTAACCTCACCAAACCTCAGTGTTTATATTGGTGAAACAGGGACAATAATGGATCAATTACATAGATTACATATCTAAACCAGGTAAAGTGCCCTGCTTAAGCCGAATGCACAAGATGACCTTGCTTGTATTGGTTGCTCCACTTTCCTGCTACATTCAGGGTCCGCAGCCTGGCAGCAAACCCCAATGGGCTTGTGCCTCATCAGCAGAGTCCACTCCTTCACCCTCGTGATTTCCAAGGGAGTCTTGGAGGGGTGCTTCCAAATGTTATGGTGAAATTCTGAATTTGGGGGTCCCCAGATATGCATATTACCTGCATAAGAGCTGAGAACACGAAATTGGTGATCTGTAACTCAGAGTGGGAAGGAGTAGGGTGGTTGGCGATTTCTAAGTTGCTGGAAAATGAAGGTGTAAGGCTGAGCTCACTATTTATTACAGCTACTGACTGGAAACCAGAGCTGAGGTTTTGTTGACCTCCCAGAGTCAACAGCTCCAACCCTGCCCTTTATTGAATTTTCTGTATTGGAGTCTTTCACTTATTTTTTTAAGATCTGTTCTTTTTATTTTAATTATTATTATTACTTTGGAGATGGGCGGGGGGGGGTCTCACTATGTTGCCCAGGCTGGTCTCGAACTCCTGGGCTCAAGTGATCCTCCCACCTTGGCCTCCTGAGTAGCTGTGACTACAAGCACATGCCACTTGTGTTAGTCCATTCTCACACTGCTGTAAAGAATTGCCTGAGACTGGGTAATTTATACAGAAAAGAGGCTTAATTGGCTCACAGTTCCACATTTTTGGGGAGGCCTCAGGAAACTTATAATCATGGCAGAAGGCAAAGGAGAAGCAGTCATCTTCTTCACAGGATGGCAGGATGGAGTGAGTGCAAGCAGGGGAAATGCCAGATGCTTATAAAATCATCAGGTCTCGTGAGAACTCACTCACTATCATGAGAAATGCATTGGGGAAACCACCCTCATGACCCAGTTACCTCCACCTGGTCCCACCCTTGACGTGGGGATTATGGAGATTATAGTTATGGATGAGATTTGGGTGGGGACACAGAACCAAACCATATCACCATTGCACCCTGGCCCTGGGTCTCTCATTTAAATAAATCAGATTCTTTCGCTTAAAAAAAAAAAAAAAGTTCAGAAATAACAGCTGTAAACAATATTATTGTTATAAAGAATTTCAAAAACTTGAAAACATTTCTTATGTGAACTGTTTAATAACGTTCATGGATATTGTCCTCTTCTGAGTCCTTAGATGATGTTCCAATATGCTGTCTGCCTGGTACTTTTTTATAGATCCCATTAGAGTTCACCCCCGCTTTCTACTTTAATATCATTTGTGTGTGTGTTTTAGTATATTTCTTTTTTAAAGAAGGGTGGCTTTAACTATACCTGGTGTTTTCCAGCATTTATGTGATTGGCTCTTTTAGTTTTCTCCCTTTAGCTTCTTTAATAATGCCAATGGACACTTTGGACAAAAATATGAGACATATGTTTTTGGAAAAAAGTTGTGTGGTATAGGAGAAAATTTCATACATGAATACTCTGAAAAAAGCGTGGTAGCATCCTATGACACCATCTCAATTCTGTAATATTTAGTGCTGTCTCACACGCACAGTACACATGCATCTTGTACTTTACAGATGCAAGTACTCAGTAAATTGGCTTTTTGGACAGAATGAATTAATCATATCATTATAGAGTGCGATTTTGACTGACTCACATGTTTCATAGACTACTCAGCATTTTTCAAATTTTCTATAATGAATATGCAGAATTGTTGGAAAAGAATACGATTTTACAGAGATCGTTTCCAATTCCCCAAATAATTTCTAATTCCCCCAATAATAATATTTGGGGAAACAATTCTAATTCCCCAAATAATAATATTTGGGGAAATAATTCTAATTCCCCAAATAATTAAATCAAACCTACATTTCTTAGAAATCATGTCTGTTTCATTCATGGAACTATGCTTTTCATAACACCTAAGTTCTTTGCCTCATAGCTGCTTAAGGTCTTTGCTAGATTAGAAACAACTAGAGGTCAGAAATGAAATCTTCTACTCTTATTAAATTACCCCCACTTAAGAGATGTTCAGAAATGTCAGGTGACCTACTCAGCTGTGTCAGAATGAGAACAAAGATGATCAAGTATTAATAAATAGCTCTTCCCTCTACCCATCCAATTTATAGTATCTGTTGAAATCAATCCTCTACTATAATATGAAAAAACAAAAAAATTACAAAATCCACTTTGACCAAGCTCTTATTAAATTGATAGTGGTGATATTGATGTGGTAAAAGTTTTAACCATGAAAAGAAGTAATGATCTGATTTTTTTCATCAGGACACTAAAATACATACAATTCTGGCATTTCTGACGTTTAATTCACAGAATGTTATTTGTATGCTATAGCTAGATAATAAATAATTAAACCAACTTTGATATATGCCTGTACAACATAATTAATTAAATGCCATTTAACCTCGAAATATGTTTTTTTCTCCTTAGGTCCTGTCTTGATGCCTAAAATTCTTACCAAATTAAGGCAACATTTTTGGGGTTAAACTCATCATCTGTAGTAGGCTAATAGACTGCTATTAAAATGCAAATACGGTTCATGAGACGGGAACCATTAATACATTAGCTTCTACTAATATCTTAAACTTGATACAAGTATCAGATTAGTTCATGGACAAGCCAAGAGCAACACTGTGAGCATAGGGAAAAGAAAAGACACATTTTAATGGCACCATAGAAGGAATCTGGGACACAGAGAGATTGCTATAGCTCAGATGTGGTTGGAGAATTCTGGGTAACCAAGGGTCCGCATAGACCTCTGGTTGGTTAGAGATCTCAGAACGCTTAGGTTCCAGAGCCTGAAGATAGTTTTCTCGGTAAGAGGCATCATTGACTCCCCGTAGGCGGAGAGATACACACACATTTCTGTCTTGCTACAGAGCAGCCTGTTTCACAATTCCATGTTGTTACCACTGTTCTCTTTTTTGGAATAGAACTGGTCCATTGTGGAAAGTACCAGAGACAGGGCTACATGGTCAGTGTTTTTTCTGAAGCCCAAGAAATGCAAAGTGTTAACAGGAGTAGGCGGAGTCTCTGAGTCCCAGGGCTGCTTTCTGCACCTAGTGAGAGAACAGTAATACTCCTCACTCCTCCTTACACACAAGGAAAATTCCTCCTGGAAGAACAGGAGGTGCACCAATTTGCTAATATACAGCTACCAGTAATGTTAACAATACTCTCCAAGTAATGAAGTAAGATAATATGACCAAACTGAAACCTCAAATGAACTCCCAAGAAAAGATGTTCACGTGTCAGAGAGAAGCTGAAAGTTCTTGTGAGAGCAACTTGGCAGAGTCTGAAGTGTACACAGAAGAGCTGAAGGTGCTTCTTAAAAGAACAATGCTAGTTGGGGAGATGGAAGCACAAAGGAGGTTTTAAACATCAAGTGATTCTGAGAAAGCATCAGAGGAAAGAAAAAGCATTTTGAATAAAATAGAATACTTAGACACATACTAACTGAAATGCCCAGTCGAGGGGCAGATGAGAGTCACAGCTCCCACTCCCAAATGCAACTTCATCACAAAATCACACCTGAGACAGCAATGGGGAAATGACAGTTAACCAACCAGTCTTCTAACATCTGCCCTGCAGGGAGCTGTATACTTTCTTTTGTATTCTTCACTTTGGGTTACTCTTAAATCAAATTCAGTGTTTCAGCTATTGCTAAGACGCTGGACATATTGTCTGGCAAATGAACGGGTCCTTTGCCAAGTAACTGGAGCTCACTCTTGCTAAAGGAAGAACATTGTTCACTAAAATAGTTTGTCTTTTGATGCCAAAGGAAATCGAATTGTAATCAAGGGCTGAGAACGGACTGAAGTCATCAAGGCTGTCTTGCTTCAGATTTGGCAAACTTACATGTTCCCAGGCTTATGAAATATAATTTATGTTTACAAAAGGGAGAGGCTTCATTACACTGGAAATTTGTTTTAAATAATGCCGAAGTGAACCACGGATGGAACGGCCAGCATCAAAATCCACGGTGGCTCCCATGGATCACTAGGATATACCGGGCAGCACAGATAAGCAGGAATTTAGGTTTTGTTGAAAGGACCCAACAAAGAGAGAAGGTCTCTGAGTAAATTATGAAGGCTAACTATTAATATCACCATGTTGAACTATCTCAGAGACGCCACTGTGGGTTCTTGTTTTTGTTTGTCTGCCTTGGCTCTTATTTTTGTTTTGAAGGCGATGGGTATAAGAGTATATAGAGTGAGAGGGCACACACTTTTATTTGTAGATCCATGATTTCCTTGCATTGCCCTAATGATTTATTCAAATTACAAGTAAATATCATTTAATTCACACGCCAAGGTTTTGAAGTTACACTTGCTACATTTGAGGAACCCAGAATTAAGGCTTATACGGTTAAATAATTTTCCCAAAGTCTCCCAGCTAGTAGGTTACAGAGACAAGATGCAAGTCCAGGTTCTCTAGAGCCAAAAGCGATACTCTTTCCGCTATGTTCCCTGTGCTATGCTTGATGTAAAGGTCAAGGAAGGAAAAAAATAGAGTGAGAATAGTTTATACCTACCACTGAGTTTTCCTCGAGAGCTGTCATGTCCAGAAAGGCCACTTTTGCCCTTATAAAGCAGAGAACTGAGGCAATTTATTCACTGCCTCCAAATAATCTTTCTCAGCCCTGTCTTTTGGGGAGCATAGGGCATTAGGTTGACCTCAATCATCTGCAGGATACTGCTCCATTTTCCTTTGCCTTCTAGACATGGCCATAAGCAATAATAGTGACAGCAATGCTTTGAACCAAATAACACAGCGAGTCAAGCAATTGGTCTTGACTAGATAAGGCTTTGGAATATGCAAATTTAGAGACCATCCTCCAGGTCTGGTAACTAAATTCCTGTACATGGTAAGAACAGAGAATGTAAAACACACAGAGTAACAAGAATTTCTTCTCACTTGCTATATACAGAGGAGAAGGCATTTTCCAGATGTTAGTGATGAATCCAGTGATATCTAATTTTTTAAGTATTTATTTTTGTTTAAAAAATAGCATTCATCTTTGTCTAAATGAAAAATGATGGAGATGATTTTTTTCTTTCATCTTTTAAAAATGATAACCGGTTGGCCTCTAAATCTTTTAAGTTATTGTAATATTCATCAAAGTGATAAAAAAAAAGGTTAACTAATGCAATTATTAGATTATATGGAAGTCACAAGGTATGCTACAAGCTTGAACTTATCAGCTCCAGTTTTATTTATTTCTTTTAATTTAACTAGATTTCATTCAGCACTGTCCCACACTTGGAGACACAATTCACTAAGCTAAGAAAAGACAACAAAAAATGCCTTAAGGACTAACGGGTCAGGATGTTTTGGTTTAACATCATAACAAGTTTCTATATGGAGCCGTTTTGCTCGTTGGCACGGAGTCATGGGTGTCCAGTGCAGGCTGCCATAAAACTCAGTCGTTTACATAAGCGTCTGACTGCCAAGCTGTCCTCTGCCTTTCACCCGGCAGCTTTGGAATATTTTGGTTAACAGAGCCAATGCACTTTCCTCCACATAAAGGGAATTACGATTCCACTGGAGGCTCAAAGAGCAAAATTAAAGTCATCAAAAAACTCTGATTCAAGTGGGCATTTTCCTTGAAAATGTGAAACACGCTTTGATTCACCCCCATCTCTTGCTGAGGGTGCTACAGAGGAGATACGTTTGGCTCTCTATCCCAGAAGACTCTTTTAGGCTGGTTAATTCCGCCCTCCACAAAAACAAGGGGATGCAGTTTTTTGGCAGAAGGAGGTGAGAAGAACATGAAAAGTAGAGCACGGAATTTAAGCAGGAATTCTCTGCAGCTGTTGTCAAATGGAATAAAAACAGTGTCACAAACAAGGCAACTAAGGAAGCAGAGGTTAAACGTGAAAGAGTCCAAACGGGTGATGGTCGGAGGGATGCCTAGGTAAAACCGGAACCACCCAGCTTCCTTCTGAGGGACACCTCTGACCCCTCCTGTCAGAGTAGGTCCTGGATCATGACTGCTGGCCTTTGATCAAACAACAGCATCCTCTGAGCACGCACACCCCTCTGCCAGGCCTGGCCGCTTCTTGGAGAAGAAGATGAGTAATTTTTCCCTAATGATGGAAACATTCTCTCCATGTCTTCTTTCAAAGTTTATGGACAATGATTGCGTTTTATGATAATGAGAACAAAGTGCATGGCTGTGAATGTGAGGAGTATTTTTCCCCTTAGCAAAACAATTGTTTTACACCTTTCCATGTGCTGCATCCTCAGGAAAGATACTTTGGCATAGATTTCCCCAAAAAATTCTTTATTCAGATAAACTTTAATAATAGAAGAGCATACTTGGGGAAAAAAAAAAAAAAGAAAAAACCTCACTGTTTATGGAAGTCCTTTAACGTCTAATGAAGAAAGAGCCAGGAAACTCTCCCATGACAAGCAGTTATTTGCTAGGACTGTTTTTATTTGAGTTTATTAAATAAAGATTAGCCCTATAATCCCAAAATGTCCCCACATTTAAGCTGCTGGTTGTTTCCCATTAGACAGGCAGTAGTGCGATCGTGGTTTTACTGGATAATGCTATGATTATATATTTTAAAATACAGCATAGTATCATTATTGTTTGTATTCACAATCAGCACCTGCAGCCATAACCTGTGTCTTATAATGATTAGAATTCAAACAGTTACAACAGCACTTCCTTTGAATCATGATCTAATACGAGAAACAATACAGGGCAAATAAATAGATTTCCTCCTCTTGGGCGACTTGAATATTCCCCATTGTGTGTGTCTTCACTGGGATTGAAAACGGGGAAGCATTTGACAAAAGGTTTCTCTCACTTCCAGATGAGAAGTCTCTTTCTCACAATTCTTTGTCTCTCAGATAAGTTAATATACTTTTCCCCCTTTTCAACTGAGACCATGACTAAGTTCAGAGGGCCTCACCACCTAAGTGTGCAACAATTGTTGGAGTGGTGAGTGGAGTTCCGGACTGGTGGGGATCCCTTGGAAATGTCAGTGTGCTATTTTCATAGAATGGATTGGTTCATTTCGGCATCTGTGGTTGACCGAAAAGATGAAAGTCGAGGGCCAAGATATGGACTTTGTGTATTGTTACTGGGCCACTGAGAAATAAGAGCGTCAAATGAGTCCTGTTTTCTGTTTCGCCTGCAAGGGAAACCTTCCTGCCCTCCTTCCTGAGCTCAGAGGAGAGACGAGTTTTCAGGAATCCCTCCCCAGGGTTTCCCTGTGTACTCTGTGCATGGTGGAAATGGAGAAGAGTGATCCAGCTTCCTTCAGTGGGACCCTCCTCACCCATCCTGATGGGTAGATAGAAGATGCCGCCACAGGGGCTGCCCTGGGACAGAGCCAAGGAGAACATTGACTCATTCATCATGTGCAGACCTTTGCAGAAGATGCCGATGTGTTCAAGGCATGCTCCTTCATGTAAGGAGTGACATCACTGCCTAATTTAAACTCATTCCGGGCCTAAACGACCTCATCACAGAAAGGCGATTGTCTTGGCTCCTACTACATGGCACGATTCTTTTCCTGAACATCCCTGATCATACACCATGCCCTCCCTCATCCCTGACTTTGTTATTTCCCCCTACACCTAGAACACATTTGACAAACACTAATTCCATTTTCTTGTGAAGGCAAGTTAATCTTCAGACTCTCAGTGTCTTCATCCCTAAAACAAAGGGTTATCTGTGCTGCTGCTGCTGCTGCTGCTATTTCCCTCATGGGTGTCTGGAGGGGAGCTGAAATGAAAGGGTGGAGGTATCTGGATCCCAGGACTGCTTCTTTTTATCTGCCCTACGTACTGCTAAAATTGCTTTTGAAAAATGGGCCCCACTGCTTTTAAATTACTGAACTAGATAGTATCGCAGGCTTCTTTGGCTATAAAATTCTGTGATTCTAGCATTCCTGGGAGTGAGGATTCAAACTGACCTGCAAGGTTATCCTAAGGCAGTCAGCCTTCAAAGCCCTCAGCACTGCCTCCCTAACCCTTGTGAGAACTTCCATGGGACATCCAGGGTCATCTGACATCTGACTTCATTCTAGCTTGCAGCCTTATCTTTTCAAACGGCTTGACAATGTAGTCAAACTAGACCCTCTCTAAGTTTCAAATCAACTGGTACTTTCTGCTCTAGGTCTTTGTTGATACTATACTCTGCTCAAAATCATATCCATCCTACAAAATTCATCTCAAAAACTAAATATTACATCTACCACACTTACCATATTTTGCTATGTGGGATTCTTGTTTGTTTGTTTTCTGGGTGAACAATTCAGGAGCTGTGAGTACATTCACAGCCTTATGCAACCATCACCACTATCTAATTCCAGAACATTTTCATCACCCTAGAAAGAAATCCTGGGCCCATTAGTAATCACTTCCCATTCTCCCC
Source organism: Macaca thibetana thibetana (assembly GCF_024542745.1). Taxonomy (NCBI): domain Eukaryota; kingdom Metazoa; phylum Chordata; class Mammalia; order Primates; family Cercopithecidae; genus Macaca; species Macaca thibetana. Next base: position 86,387,117 of record NC_065594.1, read on the forward strand.
TCTACCCTGCCTCTGGCCACCACTAACCTACTTTCTGTCTCTGTGAATTTGTCTATTTTGGACATTTCATATAAATGGAATTATACAATGTGTGACCATATGTAAGGATTTTCTCACTTATCATGATGTAAACTTTGAAAAAGTTTCATCCATGTTGTTGCATGGATAAATGCTTTATTTTTAAAATTGATCCCATTTTATTGTATGAATAGACAGTATTTTATTTGTTCATTTATCAGATATTTGGGTTATTTTTAATTTCTGGCTATTGTGAATAATGCTGCTCTGAATATCCATTCTGTGAACATATATTTTTGATTCTCTTGGGTGTCTAAGAGTGGAATTGCTGGGTTATGTGGTACCTATGTTTAAGTTTTTGGGGAACTGTCAAACTCTTTTCCACAGTTGCTGAACCATTTTACATCCCCACCAGGAATGACAGAGAGTTCTGATTTTTGTACATCCCTGACAACACTTTTTATTCTCCATCTTTTGATGTTAGTCATCATAGGGGGTGCCAAGTGGTAATACATTGTGATTTGATTTGCATTTCCCTAATGAATACTGATGAGCATCTCTTCACGTACTTAATAGGCTAGTTGCATATCTTCTTTGGAGAAATGTCTGTTCATATCTTTTGGCCATTTTAAATTGGGTTATTTGTATTTTTATTGTTGAGTCATAAAGTTCTTTACGTATTCTCCGTGAAAGAAACTTATCAGGGTTAGGTCTCATGTACAGATATGTTCTCCCATTGTCTGATTCATATTTTCACTTTCTTCATAAAGTTATTTGATACACAAAAGTATTTAATTTTGATGAAATCTAACTGATCCTTTCTTTTGTTGCCTATGCTTTGGTGTTATATCTAAGAAACCATTGCCTAATCCAAGTTCATGAAGATTTAAGCTTATAAGTTTTCTTCAAAGAGTTTCATAATTTATGTCTTACATTTATGTGTTTGACTTGAGTTAAATTTTTTAATATCATACAGAGATCCAACTTTATTATCTAGAATGTGGACATATGGTTATCATAGCATCATTTATTGAAAAGATTTTGTTCCACATTGAATATTCTTGGCACCCTTGTTGATAATCAATTAATTACAAATATAAGTGTTTATCTTTGGGCTGAATTCTTTTCCATTGATTTATATGTCTATCCTTATGCCAATACCTCAACTATCTTAATTACTATACCTCTGTATTACATTATGAATTTGAGAAATGTGAGCGCTCCAACTTTGTTCTTTGTTTTCAAGATTGTTTTGGCTATCGTGGTTGTCTTGCATTTCCATGTGAATTTCAGGATCAGTTTGTCAATTTGTACCAAAAAAAACCAGCTGGGATTTTGATAAGCACTGTGTTGAATTTGTAGATCAAGTAGGGGAGATTTGCATTCTTAACTATATTGTCATTTGATTCATAAACATGGTATGTATTTCTATTTATTTAGATATTTTATGATATCTTTCAATAATGTTTTATAGCTTTTAGTGTATAAAGTCTTGCACTTAGTTAAATTTACTTCTAGGTATTTTATTGTTTTGACGGTGTTTGAAGTGGAATACCATTGATCCTTAAACAACATGGGTTTGAACAGCGTGGGTCCACTTGTACTCAGATTTTTTTCAACAAATACAGTTGGCATTGACAGGTTTGTCTCTATATTGACAGATTTTTGTCTCCACAACCAAACACATTGAAAATACAGTATTCATGTGATGTGAAACCCATGTATATGAAGGGCCTATTTTTTTTATATCCATGGGTTCTGCAAGACCACTGCAGGACTTGAATTTGTGTGGATTTTAATATTCACTGGCAGTCCTGGAACCAATCTCCTGCAGATACCAAGGGACAACTGCAGTTTTCTTAATTTCACTTTCAGATTGTTCACTGTTAGTGTATATAAATACAATTCATATTTGTATATTGATCTTGTGACTTACAAACTAGCTGGTCTCATTTATTAGTTCTCATGATCATTTTACCTCTTTCTTTCCAATCTGGATGCCTTTTTAAATCTTCCTGCCTAATTTTGCTGGCTAACACCTCCAGGACAATGTGGATTAAATGTGGCAAGAGTAGGCATCTTTGTCTTATTTTTCATCTAAGTGATAAATCTTTAATTTGTTCATAATTAAGTACAATGTCATCTGTCTTTTTTTGTAGTTGTCCTTTATCAGGTTGTGGAAGTTTTCTTCTGTTCCTCTTTGTTAAATGTTTTGTCATGGGAGAAACTGTCCAGTGCTTTTTCTGCTTGTGTGCTTTTTTTGTCTTTTATTCTGTAATATATTACTTTGATATTTATATGTTGAACTAACCTTGCATTCCTGGCATATATTTCATTTTTTCATGGTGCATAATCCCTTTAATGTGGTGCTGAATTGCATTTGTAAGTATGCTATTGAGGACTGTTGTGTCTATGTTTATAATGGATGCTAGAGTGTGATTCTCTTTTCTTGTCATATCTTTGTCTGATTTTATTATTAGGGTAATATTGGCCTTAGAGAATAATTGGGATGTTTTCTTTCTTATTATTTTTCAGAAGATTTTTGTAAAGGATTGGTATTAATTCTTCTTTAAATATTTGGTAGGATTCACCAGTGAAGATATCTGGGCTTGCACTTTTCAAGTGCAAAATTTCAAGGGAAGAAGTGAATGTACATGCTTCAAGGGAAGTATTAGAATTTCTAATTCAATCTCTTTACTTGTTATAGATCTATTCAAATTTTCAATTTCTTTAGTGATGTTTGGTAGTTTATATCTTTCTAGTAATTTGTCAGTTCTATTTAGTTGCCTGATATGTTTGGCATACAGCAGTCCATAATATTCTCTTATAATCTCTTATATTTCTGTAAAGTCGGTAGTAATGACTTTTTAATTTTTTTGTCCTTGGTTTTAATTATTTGATTCTTATCTCTGTTTTCTTTGTTAGACTAGCTAAAGGGTTGCTAATTTTGTTGCTCTTTTCAAAGTACCAATTTTTGCTTTTATTGATTTTTTATATTTTTTTCTGTACAGTCATTTACTTCTGCTGTAACTGTTACTATTTCCATTTTTAAGTTTCCTATTATTTTACTAGAGTGAAAGGTTTTAATGTTTACATGAGATTTTTAATCTCTTTTAATGTGCTATAAATTTTCTTCTAAACTTTGGCTGCAGCCTATAAATTTTGATGTCTTCATTTTCATTCTTCTAAAAGCATTTTATAATTTCACTTATGATTTCCTCTTTGACCAGCTGGTTATTTAGAAATATGTAGTTTAACTTTCGCATACTTGTGAATTCCCCAAATTTCCTTCTGCTATTTATTTCTAATTTCATTCAATTGTGTTTGGAGAGTATACTTTGCATGATTTCAAACATTTTAAAATTATCAAGACTTTTTTTTATGACTGAACATATTACACATGCACTTGAAAAAAGTGTGTATTGTGCTGTTATTCAGTAGACTCTTGTATGGAAGTCTTTTAGGTTTAGTTGGGCTGTAGAGTTTTTAAAATCTAGTATTTCATTGTTGACCTTCTGTCTAGTTCTTCTATCTGTTATTGAAGTCTTAAAATTATTTTTGAATGTTTATTTGTTCTTTGAAATCTATTAATTTTTACTTCATGTATTTTGAGGCTCTGAGGTGCATGTATGTTTATAATTATTTTCTTGATGTATTGACCCCTTTATCATAAGTTTTCTCTTCCTGTAGTATCAATTTTTAAGGCTATTTTGGATGAAACACACACTCCACCTCTTTTTGGTTAGTGTTTACATGGTATATACTTTTCTATCATTTTAATTTCCACATCTTTGGTTTTTTTAATCTAATGCGTGTCTCTTGAAGACAGGGTATAGTTAGATCACTTTTTAAAAATTAATTTTGCCTATCTCTGCCTTTTGACTAGTATTTAATCCATTTTCATTTAGTGCAATGACTAATAAGATAGAATTAATGCCTTCCTGTATTAGTTTTCTAGGGCTGCCATAAGAAAACGTCACAGACTGGATGGCTTAAACAACACAAATTTATCTTCCTAGAGTTCTGGTTGCTAGAAATTCAAGGCAAAGACGTGGGTAGATTTGGTTTCTTCTGAGGCCAATCTTCTTGACTTGCAGATGACCATCTTCTCTGTGTCCTCACATGGTCTTTCTTTCTGCATACACATCCTGATGTCTCCTTTGTGTTTTCAATTTTTTTCTTTTTATAAAGATACCAATTAGATTGGGTTATGAGAGCCTATCCTAATTGCCTCATTTTAATGTAATCTTTTTTTTAAAGCCATATCTCCTAATACTGACATACTGAGGGTTAGCATTTCAACATAGAATATTTTCAGGGAACCAGATTCATTGACATTTTGCTGGTTTTTTTTGTTTTTCTCTATATATGTGATGTCTGTTTTGTTCCTTGATTCCTCCATTACTAGCTTTTTTGATGTTAAGTAGATATTTTGTACTATTAATTCTTTTGTCATGTTTATTACATTTTTGAGTTATTTTCTTAGTGGTTTCCTGGGGATGACAATTTATTTCTCAGTTTATAGCAATCTAGTTCAGGTTAATAATTTAATTTCAATTGTATGCAAATGATATCATTACACTATGTAAACACATCGACATAGTTTTGTAATTATTGCTTTAGGCAATTGTCTTTAAAATCATATGGGAGAAAAGAAAAGTTATAAATAAAAATAGATTTATATTGTCTTTTATATTTACCTATGAGTTACCGCTATTGATGCTGGTGGTCTTTATTCCTAATATGGTTTTGAGTTACTGTATAGTGTCCTTTAATTTTAGCTTGAAGGATTCCCTTTATTATTTCTTGTAGAGCAGGTTTCTCCTTCATTTTTGGAAGAGAGTTTTATTGGATACAAAATTCTTGGTCAAAATTACTTTCCTTTCACCACTCTCTGGCTTCCATAGTTTCTGATGATAAACCCTGTTAATCTTATTGAGAATCTTTTATATTTGATGAGTCATTTCTTTTGTGCTGCTTTCAAAAGTCTGTTTTTGTCCTTGTCTTTCAAGAGTTGGATGGTTGAAATGATGTGTTTGTATGTGGATGTTTTTAAATTTATTCTATTGAAATTTGTTTGCTTCCTGGATGTGTGTATTAATGTTTTTCATCAAATATGGGAAGTTTTTAGACATTATTTCTTCAAATTATTTTTTCCTGCCCATTTCTTCTTCTTTTATTATTCTGGAACTCCCATTATGCATATGTTGGTAAGCTTTGTGATGCTGCACAGGTCTGTGAGACCCTGCTCATTTTTTTATTATTGTTTTTTCTCTGTTCTTGCTCTTCAGACCGGATAGTCTAATTGAACTATCTTCAAGTTTGCTGATTCTTTCTTCTGCCAGCTGAAATCCACTATTGAGCAGTTTAATACATTTTTCATTAAAGTTATTGTACTTCCCAGCTTCAGAATATCTACTTGGTTCATGTTTTTTTTTTTTTAAATTTCTCATAATTTTCTTTAGTTTTGTTGTTGTTGTTGTTTATTTGTTTTGAGACAGGGTCTCACTCTGTCACCCAGGCTGGAGTGCAGTGATGATGACAGCTCACTTCAGCCTAGACCTCCCGGGCTCAAGCGATCCTCCCACCTCAGCCTCCTGAGTAGCTGGGCGTACAGGTGTGTGTCATCATGTCCAGTTAATTTTTGTCTTTTTTAGTAGAGATGAGGTTTTGCCATGCCGCCCAGGCTGGTCTTGAACTCCTGGGCTCAAGTGATCCTCTTGCCTTGGCATCCCAAAATGCTGGGATTACAGGCATGAGTCACCATGCCCAGTCTTCTTTAGTTTTTTTTGGACATGTTTTTATTCAGTTATTTGCTCATACTTATAAGCTGACTTAAAATTTTTGTCTAGTAAGTCCAACGTCTGGGCTTCCTCAGGGAAGGTTTCTAATGATTGCTTTTTGAAAAATGTGTATGGGCCATAGTTTCCTGTTTCTTTGTGTGCCTTATAAATTTGTGTTGAAAACTTGGTATTTAAAATAATATAATGTTGCCAATCTGGAAATTGGAACCCCCCACCCCAGGGTTTGTTCTTGTTGTTGTTTGTTTAGTAACTTTCCTGGACTAATTCTTTAAAGTCCGTATCCTTTGTCATTTACAGCCACTGAAGTCTTCGCTTAGTTAGGTTAGTGTCAGCCAATAATTGGCTTCAGATTTTCCTAAAATGTTTTGAGCCAATAACGATCCCAGCCTTTGCCATGGGACTCTGTGTGCATATTGGGGCACGGCTTCAGCACTCCAGGAGGAAGGTCACCGCTCTTTGAAAGCTTTTACTTTCTGTTTTACAGGCTCTCAAGGTCCTCCAGAGGTGAGATATTAGGGCATTCTCAGGTCTTTCCCAAGTCTGGCCACTGTTCTGCGCACGCACATGGCCTTCCTCCTTCCCAGGAATATGCCAGAGTTTCTCAAAGTCCATGTACATCTCACTCACCAGGTTTTCCTTTAAGATTCTTCCTCAGAATGCTCATGATGTCTCCCTTGCCAGCAAACTATCACAAGGACAGAAAACCAATCGCCACATGTTCTCACTCATAGGTGGGAGTTGAACAATGAGAAGACTTGGACACAGGGCGGGGAACATCACACCCCGGGGTCTATTGGGAGATGGGGGCAGGGGGAGGGATAGCTTTAGGAGAAATACCTAAACCAACAAACCAACATGGCACATGTATACCTATGTAACAAACAATGCACATTGTGCACATGTACCCTAGAACTTAAAGTATAATAATAAAAAAAAAAGATTCTTCCTCATTTGCCCCAACCATATCACTGCTTAGGCAGCCGTAATGTTAAGCAATTTCCAGTAACTATTTTCAGGAAATGTTCTGGAGAAGAGACTGCTTGCAGTGAGCTTGTTCTTATTGTCGAATAAAGACGAGCCTTGCACGCCGGTGTTCCCATGGAACTTGTAAATAGATTAAACATGGACAATGCTCTAGAAATGGGGCTTTGGGGATTAACTTCAAACCCTTTCTGCACTATCTAGTGGCTCGTAGGCTGCTGATTTTTGTGTCTAGTATGATTGCAAGGCTGTTAGTTTCCAAGGCTACTGTAGAGCTGGAGAGTAAAGGATAGAAGAGAAAGTAAAAATGTCACAAGGCACACTGTTTAGCTCACTGTTCAAGATTCAGTTGTTGTTATTAAACAAACATTTCTCAGATGGTTGCAAGTCTTTGGTTAACTTCTACAGTTCTAAAATGGTGATGTGGATCATTTTGTCAGTGTTCTCTTTGCTGTTACAGAGGAGGGGATTTTCCAAGGTCCTTATTCAGTATTCCTGAGGTGACTCTCCTTTGTCATATTCAATGTGTTTACGTTAGCTTGTTTCTACTAACTCACCCTATACATTAGTCCAGTGCTTTTTATCTTTTCTAAATGCCAAAGCAGCAATAGTGGATCTTTTGTGTTTCGAGTCTATACTGTTGGGACTTGGGGTATAAATCTCCTTGGTAGAGCTTCTTTGGCAAAGAATTAAGGGAGGAAAGCAGAATCCCACTGGAGTGCAAGCAGGTTTTGTCCTTGGCTTCAGGTCTGGAACTCACAGTTTTGGTACCTGATCAGTAATTAACTTTGGGCAGAAGCCTTGTGGATAATGTGACAGACAGACCATATTCTTCCTGACATAGCTGTAAGATCTGTTTGCTCTTTCAGCATCCCTCCATCAGAAAGAGTTCTCACATATGTGCATACACAGGGAGAATGGAGCTCATTTGTGTTAAATGATGATATTGCTATTATAGTAATCAAATTAAAAGACAAATGAAGGCAAAAACTATTTAGTAATGGGAGTCAAGATGGCAAAAGAAATTCTCAAAGAATACTGCTCTATTATTTCTACATTTTAGCAATAACATGCAAACCCATATAGTGTTGTGCATGGGGATTGAATCTAATTAAAATGTGAAGAGCAATCCTCATGTTGTGTATTATGTAAGCCATAAATGACAATCAGAGGTGCCAGGAAAGCCATTCTCTCTCTCTTTTGCACAAGTTAAAGCATATAATGAGAAAAAAACAAAAGATTGAACTGATGTGTCTGTTTCCAAATTGCTTTACTAATATATGATTTATTGAGGACTTGAGTGTTAGCCTTTTGTATCTTGAGAAGTACTTACAATGGGAGAAATTAATTTGCTTATTTGCTATTTTTGTCTGTATGAGTGGAGAAAATAGTTGCATGTTACCAGAGATATACCAATTTTAATTCAAAATATTGGAGTAAAAATATTAAAAACTAAGTTTTATGTACCATCATTTATGGTTCTGATGAAATGACTTTTGCCCTGTGGTTCTTTAAAACCTGGAAAACATTTTTCTAAAGTAATTTACGCGTCTTTCTAATTTAAGGTGAATTGTCATATTAAAAACAGCAACAGCGAAAACACCTTGCCAGTACCTTCCAGCTTTAAATTTAGACACTTTTCAAGAACATGGATATGCACTGTTTTCTATACCACCTACTGGGAGCACCTGCTCAGTGTGGTGGCACCTTGCTATTCCAGGCACTGAGAGTGCAATAGCAAGCCACACTGTTCGTTTCCTCATGGAATTTTAACATATAGGAAGAAGCAGCAGGGCAAAAAAATGTATCGCAACAAGCTGTGCTCTCTGAGGGCTATTGTTTTGGAAAGACCCAGAAGTAAGCATGGTACAAAGGGTTGAGAAGGAAATACAGCAGGGTTTTCTACAGGAAAACACCTAAAAACCTAGATAGTTCCATGGGACGTGGGAAATTAGGCAGAGATGGAGCAGGCATGTTCCATGGAATAATTTATTTTGGAGTTCTGAAGCTGCACTGCCCAACGGAAATATAATATGAGCCCCATGTGAGCCCCAGTCATTGTATTTTTAAAAAGTAGAAACGAAACTAGTGAGATGATGGTCAAAATATGTTTTATTTAGCCCAGTACATCCAAACTGTCACCATTTCAACATACAATTAATGTGAAAAATTGTTAATGGGTATTTTACACGTTTTTATGTGTGTTCTCAAAATAGGTGTTCTTACAACACATCTCAACCCTTATATTTAATTCTTATTGGAGATAATTGGTCTATGTTTAGACTTTATAAAACTAACTGTTGCTAGCTATATTCACTTGCTCAAGTTGTTTCAAACATTTCAAGTTTTCCAATAACTGGATGAAGGATCATCAGTTTTTAAATTTAAATTTAAGTTAATGAAAATTAAATAAAACTTGAAATTCAGTTTCTCATTCACAGCGGTTCACACATTCTCACCAGTGACCCACTTGAGCACTCTAACTGGACAGCTCAGGTCTGGAGGGCAACCTGCATAGGTCGCTGCCATGCATTGGCGACGTGCCTGGTTGACATTGGGCAGACGATAAGTGTTTGCTGAATTAGATTCAGTGAAGCAGCTAAGACCTTCAGAGGTTAAGTGACAGGCTCAGCGTCCCCCAAATAATAAAAAGTTATGAGGATAAACTAGAACCCAGGCCTCTTGCCAACTCATCACATCTTAGAATAGTGTTTAGTGCCTGAGTTTCAGAAAATAAATTTCAAAAATTTGGATCACAGGGGATTTTCTGAAAATGTTTCCCAATCTACTTAAGTATATTAGTTTGGAAAGAGAAAGAGAGAGAAAGAGAAAGACAGAGAAGCGGAAGAGTTCCGATAGCAAGGGGTGCCTCCATTTATTGTTAAAAGCTTGGAAATGCGGTAGTCATAGACTAAAGGAGCGATGTGCTTTACTCGGCCTCATTTACCCACAGAATATTATGATGGCTTTGGAAAATATCTAACTCAAGAGTCTGGATGAATTTTCTTTTTCAAAAATAAAAGTCTGCATAAGTTTGCAAGAGTGTGTGATAGTTGTTCAGGCTCAGAGCTAGAGCGGAGGCAAATGACCCTGGGCAAGGTGTGGGGGTTTGTGCAGCTGCCTTCAAGAGGGATGGTTGGAATCCAGCTTGTTGGCCTCCTTGGGGAGCAAGTAGGACCCGTCCTTGGTTATAGAGCTTTAAGAGCTAGAGGAAGTCACATTTGGGTTGGAAGTCTTTTCTTGGGAAGGATATGATTAGACTAATGAAATAATGGAATTAAAAGGTTTGTCTTTCCTACAGTGAAAAAGTTGATTATCTTCAACTTATAAGGTGTTGCTCTCCTTGTTTATTTTCTGGAGGGAGAGGAAAAGAACAATGGAGTAAGTACGATATTATTGGCTAAAAATAAAATCTTTTTGGTTTAACATTTTCTCAGTTTGATTAAAACATTAAGTTTTCATCACAATTGAAATGAAAACAATTAGTGGCAAGACACTCCATTTTAAACAAGTTTGACCTGTTTGAAATGAACCTTGTATAAAGCCAGTCAAACTTTTAAAAAAAGGACTGTAGGTTTGCAGGGTCACGTTTATTTATTTAGCTTTGGGAATTTTGCAATTAGAAAGAAAACATCACCGTTTCATAGACAGATACCTCTTTAAACAAACCCAAGACAAATGACAGCTACCACTGGGGTCATGTAGTCACTCTGTCCCTCCGGGGTATGTGCCCCTAGGAGGCCATATGATGGGCCCGTTCAGAGGGACCCACCTGCTGTTGAATCACGTTTTCTCCAAACTTTACCATTTTCCAAGCTTCACTGACACATTTAAGTTCAGCTTTCTAAGATAGTATTTTGATAAGGCAGATGGGAATGAGTTTTGAAGACAGTCTAATATAGACTAAAGAAAAGCAGTATAATTTTCAGCATTATGGAGCCCTTAGCTGGTTGAAGTTGAGTGTTTCATTTGGGAGCAGAGTGGCATACCCCCAAATTGTGTAAGTCATCTTGACCACTGATGTGTTAAAGTCTACTCTAATCGTCCCCAAATGACTGACTGTGAGAGCAGGAGGTACTTTTAATGAAAATTTGACACATATTGGGAGGCTGACATGAGTAATTTTTGTTAGTAGCCATAATCTTCATAAGTTTATGAAGGCTCTCTAAAAGAAAAATGATGTTTATTTGGCAATAGGTCACAGCAGTGGGAATACATGTTTCATAGTAAACTGCGTCTTCAGAGAGGTAAGGGAACACAAAAGAGTGGAAAGGAAAATTGAAGAGTGTTACATGATTGTTTTGAATTTATTGTCCTTGGTTACATGTATCAATAATAAGGGTAGTGCCAGTCCAAGATTGCACAGGCAGTGGCTGGGCTTATGTCCTCAAAGAATAAGTTTTTGTGTCAGGTTGTGGTGGCTTACGTGTAAGATTACAGTTGTTTTGCAGAGTCTTTGATAATAGTTTTGTTATTGGGCATGCAAGCATGAGAACCTTCTCTTTCATAGCCTTCTCTGGCTCTATTTGTCTTTTTTTTTTTTTTTTTTTTTTTTTTCAAATTTAACACAAGGAACTCTATTTTGGTTCTGACAACTTTCACAGCTTCCTCAGCATGCTTCTTTATCCTCCCCCATTAAACAAGCACACATTTCTTCAACCTTTTAAATGAGTATTTTGATTTTTACCATGAGCTAAAAATAACTGAATGGCATGCACTTAAAATAAATGGTTGTCTCTTTAGTATAATTAAAGAGATCAGTGTCATCCAAAATCCTCATTTATTTCAAGGAAACCTAGACAAAATCATCTACTTAAGTGAGGTAGAGCCTATAAATTGAATTAATTTGCTAATATGGTTTTAGAATGATAAAAATTCTAAATTTAAAATTGACAGGAAAATCATCCTTGATAATGCTTACCAAAGTAAAACTGTTTTACAGAGGAACTTTTACAATTATGCATGCTGAATGCAGGCTGAATTTTTAGTAGAAATACGCCTAACTGCAATTATGGTCTATATGTATTGAGATAAATGTGCATTTTTGCCATGTAGAATTTGCTTCTCTTATATCTGAATTGTGTGTGGTTTTGATGAATTTTCCATTCTGCCCCAGCCTGACTCCTCAGATGAGGCCAGGGGCCAGAGTAGCAGGCCAGCTGCTGGATTCCCCTTCAGCCCATGTGGATATGTTTTGAGAGAGCCAGCCCCCAGGGTTGGGCAGAAGGCTTCAGGTTTTGTGAGCCAGAATGCACCTTATAAACATACAGAGATAAAATGATCCCATCTCTGTTATTACAGTGTGTGTTCTCAATACTATTTTTTTAAATGTTGTATTTATGAGGGACAGAGAGTAAGAAAGGCTGCACGAAAAAGAAATCTAAAATAAGACATTGTCTTCTATACCATTTTGAGCACGCAAATTCTCACTGCATTTCTTTTTATTTGGAAGCACGAAATTTTGCTTGATGATGGATAGACGTAAGCACTTCATAACTTAGAAAATTAGGACGCTTTGGAATCTTTATTGAAGCAAATATAATCTTGTGTTTCATGAGACAATGGGTATAAAATTATGCTTTATACACAAAATAGACATGGATACAATAACACATCCTTTAACCAAACTCTTCAAAGAACAAAGTGTTCCACATAAATGAATTTTCTTAATAATGAAAGGTTTTCTCTTTGAAATAAAATTATCTGAGAAAAAATGTTTCAATTCATTTCTTTATTTTTTTTAGATATCAATTTATGAAGATAAATGCACTTCTCAGCTGCTTAAGCAGAATTGCTCAACATTTTTAAACTTTACCTTGAGGAGATCGGAATATTTATAGAAAACTATAATGCTTTTAGTACAGCGTATCTTAGATGCACATAAGAACAAACTTGGAGATTGTCAAAAATACGTATTTTTGGGACCCATCAGAAACTCTTACTCGGTAGAGTTGGGTGAATTTCAAAACTGTTCATCTGTAACCAGCTTTCTACCTCATTATCTTCCAAGTGGTCATCAGAGTCACACTTTAAGAAACCTTGACTTTCCGATATTATTTCAAAAATGACAATAACAATAACCCAATCTCTCATTGTGAGGCACTGTTCTCCATCCTTCTGTAAATTAGTTTATTCAACACTTCACAGCGGTAGGTACTCTTTTTTCTTTTCTTTCTTTCTTTTTTTTTTTTTTTTTCACACAGAGTTCGCTCTTGTTGCCCAGGCTGGAGTACAATGGCATGATCTTGGCTCACCTCAACCTCCGCCTCCCAGGTTCAAGCAATTCTCCTGCATCAGCCTCCCTAGTAGCTGGGATTACAGGCATGTGCCACCAAGCCCGGCTAATTTTGTATTTTTAGTAGAGACGGTGTTTCTCCATCTTGGTCAGGCTGGTCTCGAACTCCTGGCCTCAGGTGATCCGCCTGCCTGTGCCTCCCAAAGTGCTGGGATTACAGGCGTGCACCACCGCGCCCGGCCAGTAGGTACTCTTTTCACTCCCCGTTTTCTGATTTGAAACTCGGAGCCAGAATGATTTCAATGTCTCATCTGGGTCACCTGGTCACTACGTGGTGAGTTGGACTGAGTTCAAATGCAGCCTGCCTGACTCTATGGCTTAACCATACTGTTATACTGCACAACTTAGATGTGCAGAGATAAACATTTCTCAACGTTTTATAGATTTGTTGCTTCCATTCTCTGTGTCAGATTCTCCGAGTGTGTGTTAAGGGTCACGTTTTCTAATGGAGTGTGTGGTATCAGTTAGGCAAGATGGATTCACCTGGGGCTGAGGGTTGGAAGAACTCCAGCTGCTAGGAAACTCACTCGCCCTCCTTTTACTTCCTCAGCTATTGATCCCAATCAATTATTAATCAGGAAACCTAATCACCATCTGCGAAACAAGGGGCTCCATAACATAAGCAACTAGACTTTCAGTGGCATTTAAAAATCATTCTATTTAATGAGTCATTTTTCTAAGCATGATACTAACATAGGATCATTGTGGAAAATCTGGAAAAACTGGAAAATATCATAGAAAATATAATTTGCAAACTGGTCAGAGAGAACATGATTGACATCGAAATCTGTTTAAAATAGTTTCTATATATTTAAACATAAACATGCAAATACAGATTTGTGTGTTTATACATAAATATGTGGGCATTATTTATACATTTAATGGTATAATCTATATTACATTGTTTTACATCATGGGATCATACTGTATATAACACTTTGCATTATTTATTCTTTCACTTAGTACTATTCTGTGGATATTTTCTTAGGATATGAAACATATTTGAAAATGTTTTTCATTAAAATTGCAGGCATAATTTTCAATCATGGCCATATTTTAAATTTGCATAAGTTGGAACTTATTTTTGAATTTATCTTGTTTCCTTTTTTTAGCTATTATAAATTGTTAAATAGTGCAGGGAGAAATATCTTTGTGTATAAATTTATGTCCACAGTTTGAATTATATTTTAAAATAGAGCTCTGGAAAGGAAGTTACTTTGTTAAAGAGGACAACTTTCCTTAAGGAGGTAAATAATTATTTCTTACATTACATTTCAGAACTGCTATGCAACTTCTATGTCCATCACTAGTATATGAAAGAGCTGACTTACACACACTGAATATTCTCATAAAATTAAATATTTGCTTATTTAAATAATATGTTTTTTGTAGTTCTTTGATTACTTCTGTAGTTAGTATTTTTTCCTTTATATCACTTAACAATTCGTTTTTCCTTTTGCATGACTTGTCTGTACTTGTGGTTCTTTCTTATCATTTTAAATTATATAAGAGTTTTTTATATGTAAGTTTTAACCATGATTTCTATAAACTTTCTAAAGGTTGTTTTTCTAGGATTGAGAGAACCAGCTTCAGGCTGTTGAATTTATGATAGCATTTCTGGGTGTTAAGAAGGATTCTGACTTACTTCTGGGCTCTTGGTTTTGTTAGAAACAGTTGATGCTGGTAAAAAAATGACTTCCATAAATGCATGCTACATTTCTTGTTTAAGTAATGAATGTAAGTTGGATTGATGCTTTGTTAAAACAGTTGCTTTTTTAAGAAAGCAACTTTTTCAAGGATATAAGATAAATTGGGTTTTTAACTTTATTTTAATTGTGTATTTCAGCCTCTGTCTATTATGTGTCAAAAACAGAATCCCAATATTTGATTTGGAATATCAAGTTCAGAGAGATATGGCCAGGATATCTTCAAGTATCCATCTACAATGTTTTTATTTTTTTATCACATCAATTTTCTTGTTTTCCAAATAGTAACACATTTTTCTGACAACTGAAATATATGTTTTAATGGCACGATTGGTCAGGTGCGGTGGCTCACTCCTGTAATTCCGGCACTTTGGGAGGCTGAGGTGGGTGGATCATTTGAGGTCAGGAGTTCAAGACCAGTCTGGTCAACATGGTGAAATCCCGTCTCTACTACAAATACAAAAATTAGCCAGGCGGTAGTGGTGCACACCTGTAATCCCGGCTATTTGGGAAGCTGAGGCAGGAGAATCACTTGAGCCTGGGAGGTGGTGGTTGCTGTGAGCTGAGGTTGCACCACTGCACTCTAGTCTGGGTAACAGAGTGAGACCCTGTCTCAAAAAATAAATAAATAAATAAAGGTATGATTTAATATTTTATGAAGCATCTTACAGAATTATTTTTAAGTAAGTATAGAAGAAATAAATATTCCCAGGTTCAAAGTTGCCATGAAATAATTAAGAACAGTGGTTGGTTTAGACTGACTTTCAGAGAATTAAAATAATACACCATGAAACCCTACAGTTAACTTTGTAATTAGAAACGCATTTCTTTATTCAGAAAATGATTATTTTATTTTAGAAAGAGAAGAAGCTGACTAGCCAAATTCCGAAGAATCTAATGAAATTTTCACTGATTCTAATTTTACAAATGTATCTAAAAACCTTATATGACTGGTTCTTCTACTTAAAAAAATAAAAACGCAAAATAAAGGAAACGTATTTTTTAAAAATGTGAGGTAACATCAAGATTATTTTATCTGATTTTATTTATTGATGGGGACTTGCTCTGTTGCCTCGGCTGGAGTGTAATCGTATGATCATGGCTCACTGCAGCCTCGAACTCCTGGGCTCAGGCAATTCTCCTGCCTCAGCCTCCCAAGTAGCAGAGACTATAGACACGATCTACTGTGCCTGGTTATTTTAAAAATATTTAAATTAGAAACAGATTAAAAAAAAAAAAGCAAATAAAACAACTTTTTATGAAGTAAATTAATTATTGATCTTAAAAACCACATGCAACATAATGAAAAATGCAGAGATTTGAATAAGTCCACTTCTGGCACTCACTGTCCTAAGTCGATAAACCTGGTGTCCAAGTAAGTAACCACGAGCCCTGAGCACCTGGTTAATTTCGTCAAGGTAGCACGTGGCTGTTCATCATCTGAAATCACACCTCCTTTATTCAGACATCTCCTGTTAGCTACATCCAGTTCTTTCTCAATCTTTATCAAATCCTCACCAATGTATGACCTTGACAGGATTTTGTGGGTAACTGGGAGCATGTGGTCGGCCACCCTTTCCTCTCCCAAACTACAGAGGCAGAGAGTGGCGCTGCAGCCTCCAAATGCAAAATGCAAAATCCTTGCACATTGACAGGGCTGCTCTCCATGTATATTCATTACTCACACTCAATTAGAGACCCAGAGGAGGCGGAAAAGCGGGCCTTACCTTGTCAATCTCAGAAGAAAACGTCTTGTGAATGTTCCATCATGTTTCATTAGGTCGATTCAGCCAAGGGCAGGCCCATTTTCTCTTTCCCACCCAGCCCTCCCTCTGACACCATGCCTGTCATCACCAGCTGCCACTGTTCCAAGGAAGAAATTTTTGGTGGGAAAAGGGGGTATAGAAAGACTCAAGGTAACAATAATTTTTAGCTTGCAAATCTAAAGATGTTCTTCCCCCAACAGAGCTGTGTACAAACCCCACATGTGAGTACTGGACAAAGCAATATTGTCTTCACTCTTCATTGCTGGTGTTCACACACCTTGGCACAGGCTTGGCACATGTCTGGGATGTGGCGTTTCACTCGGGATCTATGGCATTTGTAGCAACTCATGTGGCTCAACTATTCCTGTCTCTCCCCTTCATGGCATGGGCATCTGGTTGTGCCACCATCTTTCTCACCTGCCCTGGATGGATGAAGCTTGCGGGAAGAGGTTGTTTGTGAGCAGCATCCTCGGTGCTGTGCTGTGGGCAAAACCCTAGAGGTAACTGGGCCAGGAGGCAGAAGAAAGGGGCACTGAAGGGAGAGCTTTTAGGGCAGGCAGAACACAGGAGGAATCAGTTCTAGTATTCAATGCTACAATAGGAAGACTACGGTTATCAATAACTTAGGGTAGGTTTCAAAATAGCTAGAAGAGAAGAATTGTAATGTCTCCAACACAAAGAATTGTCAATGTTTGAGGTAAGGGATAGACCAAGCACCCTGAATTGATGATTATACATTGCACACATGTATCAAAATATCACTCGTACCCCAAAAGTATATAATTATTATATATGAGGCCGGGGGCAGCGGCTCACGCCTGTAATCCAGCACCTTGGGAGGCTGAAGCGGGGAATCGCCTGAGGTCAGGAGTTCGAGGCTAGCTGGCCAACATGGTGAAACCCCGTCTCTACTAGAAATACAAGAATTAGCTGGGCATGTTGGCACAAGCCTACAATCCCAGCTACTCCGGAGGCTGAGGCAGGAGAATTGCTTGAACCCGGGAGGCAGAGGTTGCAGTGAGCCAAGATTGTGCAATCGCACTCCAACCTGGGCTACAAGAGCGAAACTCCATCTCAAAAAAAAAAAAAAAAAAAAATTATTATATATGAATAAAAAACAAAGGAAATGGAAAAAATTGTGATGATGGTTGCCCAACTCTGAATACACGAACAACCACTAAACTGTACACTTTAAATGGGTGAACTGTAAGATATGTGAATTATATCCCAACAAAACTGTTTTTAAAAAATAAGAAAGGAAACAGGAGGGAAAGAAGAAAAAGAGAAAGGAGAGAGGAGAGAAAAACCTGCTCTTCATTTGATGGTGGACGTCGGGGCGGGGACAAATACAAAGTGCATCTCAGGGTGGGCTGCTTGTTTGAAAATCTGGTAAAAATGGGTGTCTCCGCTCTCTGCTTCTTCCCCACTCCCTTCAGTGAACTCCTGGGCCATGCCACTCTCCAGCAAGTGCTCTCCCAGCTGCAGAAAACAATCTCCTATCCCCGCCTTCTTCTTTCTTTCTTTTCTTTTTTTTTTTTTTTTTTTAAACTTGGCTTACCTTCCTGTCAACTGCCCTATTTAAAAAAAATCAATTAACTGATCAACGAATTACTCAGCAATTATGTTTTGCTTTTTGTCTTCCTGTGGCGTGCTCCTGCCCTGATCCTATATGGTAGTAGCTCCTGATTGTGGGAATGGGCCATTGCCTCTCCACCTCCCCGGGAGGATCTGTTGGGGGCAGAGGGTGGTGTCTGGAGTTGGGGGACATAGATTGATATCAAGGCTATGCATAGCCCATTGTTTAAACTGGCTTTTAGTTGTGATATGTAATTTATTTTGATATATTAAACAACATTTTAAAATGCATGAGATTTTTACATTTGTAAAAAGGGGACAGGCGTTTAAAATAAATGAATAGTACTGAAGTATGGAATTGGCGCAAGGCAAACAAAAAGTACAGGGAACAAAAACCTGGAGAAATTCTGGTGAAACCGGGAACTTTACCTGCAACAACTGTAACCACTTCATTGTTTTCTGTGCACAGTGATGCCCAAGAATCAAGGCTAGTTATTCACCTTCATGTAAATAGCATTCCACTTGCTAGTGTTTATAATGTACTGAGCAATACTAAACATGGAAAATCTTTGTGTCATGATTGTATTCATTCTACCAAAAGGGCTTTATCTCTCCACATTGCACACTATCCTTATAATAATCTTTAGAGAATATTAAAATTGTGTCAGATTGTCTTTTTTATGTTAAAATTTAAAACATGTATTATTGAAGAAAAATGATAATTAAAAATACATTTAGGATTCAAGATCTAGAAATATTTTTAAAAACTACTCTCAGTAATTTAACAGAGTTTGTAAGGCAGAGTTGACTCTGTTGAATTCTTAGGTTTTGCAAAGTGAAGACAAGATTCGTTAACCTTCCCATGAAAATAGAAGCATGCGTTATATCACCAGTTCCAGTCTGCTCCCGGCTGAAGGTCAGCTCCACACGTATGCTGCCCCAGCTCCTCTCCAGAACACCCATCATATGCCAAGACTTTGATGTACATACTTTCAAAAAGAGAAGTGCATGCTTGGCTGGAGGGAAGTGGATGACAGTGGCTGGGCAGCCAGAATTGGAGCCAAGACAGGCCAGGTTGACAAAGGGCAACTGACATGCACTGGGAATAAACAAGGTAGCCTGGGTCAGAGGAGCCATCTGCTACACAGCTACAGATGCAAAATGCACATGCATGACACCTGTGTCATCTTCCTGCACCCTTGGCAGGTGAATGAGACCAGCCCTGGGCCAGCGTATTAGTCCATTTTCATGCTGCTGATAAAGACATATCTGAGACTAGGAAGAAAAAGAGGTTCAATTGGATTTACAGTTCCACGTGACTGGGGAGGCCTCAGAATCATGGCAGGAGGTGAAAGGCACTTCTTACATGGTGGCGGCAAAAGAAAACGAGGAAGATTCAAAAGTGGAAACCCATGATAAACCCATCAGATCTCGTGAGACTTATTCACTACCATGAAAACATTATGGGGGAACCGCCCCCCTTCAAATTATCTCCTGCCGGGTCCCTCCCACAACACATGGGAATTATGGGAGCACAATTCAAGATGAGATTTGGGTGGGAATACAGCCAAACCACATCAGCCAGTGTCAGGGCAGAGGGCACACAGAGGCTGCCCTGACCTGTGCTCTGATTCTGTGGGTGGTTTTGCACCACAATGACAGGCTGTTTTGTCAGTATGCAAAAGAAACAGAGGGGAAAGGGACTTCTTCATATACAGGTTTGTTATTTAATTGCTTGTTAAACTGTAATAGGTCAAATCACCACTTCCAAGACAACAATGAGATTCAAATGAAAATCAAATCAATCCAGATCTATTGAGGCCAATAATGTACCTGGTTACTGGGAGTAATGAAAAGATGATGGAGATATTGATTCTGCCTTCAAGAAGCTTACAGTTTAGTGGCAGAGGTAAGATCTAAATACATAAAAATCTTAACGAAAATAACACTAAATGCTTAGTGACATTTTAAAAGTATGTTGAGACAGTCCCTGATTTAGGAACATCTAGAAGATTTCCAATGTGCATAAACCCTTTTTCTTACTGTAGAAACAATTATCTGTCCCAGAAATTCTTGGAGAGCTGAAGGTGCCCCATGGAGGCCCCCCCAACCCCCTTGACAAAATCCTGGGGTCCTGGAAGAAGCTTTTGGAGTCACTTAGGGAAGGAAGTTTTCGCTTCTGTTGGGGACAGTGTGTTTCCAGTATCCCAAATTGAAACTCAGAGAACATGTTCATACAGAAACAACATAAAAATAGGTGGCCAGGTCAATAATAGGTGACAGTGTCAGATTGTAATTAAATCATAATTTGTGCTAAATAGATATTTGCAGGAGTAGAACAACATTTTTGATGCTAATTTTATTTAAAAATGTGTTCAAAGTACCATCTACCTGGTTTCTTTACAAACACACTTTCCAGAAATGAGCCAATGCGTGAGCCAGGGCTGACCATAAAAGAGATGTCATAGGGAGTCCTTGATTAGTTGCCAAATTAATAGCACTGATGTAAGTTGTTATTGCGGCTCAGAAGCAAAAATATCTCTCCCACACCTAGGATGGTCAGGAAGAAGCAGGCTCTGAGATCTGGGGGATGAAGGATCTAAGGTACTGGACCTCTCTGCTCCTTTAGAACAGGTAGAGTGCTTCCAGCCCTCCAGAACCGAGAGGAAAAGGGATTTGCAAAAGTCCCATTGAAAGGGAGGGGTTTCCCTTTCAGGCAGGGTCCTTTTCATCCCACCCAACTTTTTCCTTTAAAAATGCATCCAAAGAAGAGCAAAACTCAAACAACAACGATTAAGGACCAATATCTAATTTAGGAGGCGAGGGACCCAGAAACAGAATTTTGTATTGAAAATTAATATGTTTCCCATAAGCCAGTTGAGACCTGTATTTCCTAACACTGATTATATTAAATATTAATTAACTAGAATAATTATTAGCTTCAACTGTTTGGGCCAGGTCCTCTCTGGTTTGTAAATTACTAACTGGCTATGAATCATAGATTGAGGGACTGCCTCACTTCTTTTCAGCATCTTTCCTGGATACCTAAGGGCCTAAGAGTTAACAGGGGACCCCTCTGCCTGCCCACCCATGCAATGATCCCCATCCAGGGCAGAACAGACACCCTCAGTTGCTAATCTAGGGGTGACCTCCTCCCCAGGAGCCCTGAGTCCTCTGTAAGGAAAGGCAGGTTTACTCATCTCATCTACTAGGAAGACAAGAGAGCACTTTCCGGAAGATACCAGCAGCCTGGCACTTCACTCTCACATCACAGCGCTCTGTCGGAAGGATTTTTTTTCTGAAAAGGTGCTTCTTATCTTGTTTTCCTTTGAAACCTCTTCAAAGGGGAGCTCTGACCCAGGCAGGTGGTGGAGATGTGAGATAAGTCCTGTTTCATGGTGCGGAGTTCTGAGTCGTGACAGAGTGCGGGCTCAGTGCGGCCTGAGCTGGATTCCAAGCTAGCAACTTTGCGGGCACAGTCTGTTCTCTAAAAATAATAAAAATAAAAGAGAGCCCGGTCAGTGTCACCACTCTGAGTCTCTTCTGGATTTTTTGAGGTGTAATTCCTCATCAGCAGCTTTGAGGCACCCTTTTTTGTTCTTCAACCAGGGCTGGCTCTTTGAAATTTGTTGACTGTGTTTTGATTTCAAAACTTCATCTCAAAAGCTGTGTCTGTGGTGTCCATGCACAAAGTTTTGTGAATAGTTATTATTGTGTGTCAGTATTAGTAAATAGGGTGTTATCATGGGAATGGTAACTCTCATGTGTTTTGCTAATTTAAAGTTTATGTATATTGGAAATAGATCTTGAAAGAAGTATTTTTAGAGGATAAAATCCTAACATATTGTCAGCATTGACTTATTTAGCTATATTGTATAGCACAGCTAAGGGACAGTGACAAAAAGTAGGTTGATTGGCTATCTGTGATAGATTGCATTTGCAGGTTATAGCACAAATTATCACTACTCTGCTACATCTTGGAAATGCAGTTTCTTCAGTAAATATGGAATGCTTCTTTAAGGTCGAATCTATTCTTCACTTTCTTTCTTTTTTTTTTAAACACAATAATCAGGGCTTTTTTTCAGCTCTTACCGCAGAAAAGTTTTTCTGCAAGAAAAGTATTTCTAGAAGATGGCCAACTTTATTCCTATTAGCAGCTAACATTAGAAAAGAAATGCAAATGTGATTGCATCTTGTTACTTGGTAACTGGAAGTACACACATTTGGGCAGGGAAAACGTATTTGACAAAAGGATCCGTTTTGGCAGCTCCCCTCCCCCTGCCTGGCCTGCTGCGTGTACTCGTGTGTCACATTCAGTCTTGTTTTGAGTTGAAGGATCTGTGGAAAAGTGTGTGCGGCTGATTCCCAGTTGGGAAAAGCTCATATTGCAGAGCCCTGGGATGGTATTTCTTACAGTGTGGTCCACGGGAAGCTGGTTCGGGCCAGGCAGCAGCTCTAATGAGCTCGGCCTTCTCTGGTGCCATAGCTGGGAGTTCTCTAAGATAGACAGGCATGATTGCTTACACTTTCTTCTCATGAAAAAAAAAATTAGAAAGAGAACCCCTGGGCTTTTCTGGACGTGATGATTAGTAAACCAACAAAGTCTAATTCTCACTGCAATTTTAGTGTTTTTTGTATGGCTTAGAGAATTTGACAACATCTCCGTAAGGGGGACTAATTGGAAGCAAGGCAATATTAAATTGGTCCACACAGAGCCTCACAGCAACCTTACCCTAGGAAGTCTCTTGCTTGAGTAGAATTTGGAAGTACTGGTTATTTTGTTTTTTTGTTTTTTTTGCTGCTTTTGCAGTATTAAAATGAGGCAAGACAAGCAGGTGAACACATCTGAGAGTTCTGGGTCAGGCATGCCACCATCGTATAGGCAGTGAAAACCTGTCACAGTAAAAATGTGGATTGAACAGGAACTAATCCAGAAACGAATTAGTAGGCCTCATGTGTTTTTACAAGGTGTTTCAAATTGATTGGTTAATCCTCATGGCATCTGGAGTGAGGAACTACAGAGAGAAGCCCCACAGAGGCTTCAACTAAACTGGGATTAGAACTCAGCCAGAGTAATTAGTCCACTAAAGCAAAGAAAGCAGAGAGGGAATTTCTTATATTGTACTTGGTTGATAGATTTCAAGTGATGCTTCATATGGGGGAAAATAAATTTTGAGGATTTTAAACCCAGCTAAGGTACAACTTTGAGACTACATTTTGAACAAGGTAAGCAGAGTGGCCTCTGAGTCTTCATGATGTGATTCACGTGGAAACATTCCCTACTTCTTTATATTTATCTGGCTTCTAACATCGTTTAAGGATGAACTCAAATGGTATCTCATTCGTGAAGTCTTTTCTGCTTATAAAAGTGGTTATGACTTGCTGCTAAGTATTTTAGTTCTTATCTTTAGAGCAACTCTGAATACTTTAAAGATAAAAAGAGCTGAGATTAAGAAAAATAAATTGCTAGTGAATGTCAGTTAGAATTCAAACTAACGAATGTTGAGTTATGCATGTCTTGTGAAGAACCAGTTTCCTCCTACCCTATAGGTAATTAATCTACCCTTTGCTTTCATCTTGATCATTATTTAAATATTTTTATATTACTCTTGCAATTTGTTAATGTTGCAGTTCTTTGAAAGCAGAAACTAAAGTTATATTTCCAATGAAAACTTCCTAGTAGTTGGCACAATGTACAAAAGATGACTTCACTATTTTTTTTTTAAAGAAAGAGGGCTTATATGCTAGCGCCAACACTTACTCTTACCACAGCTGATATGGCCCATGTGTGGTAGGAAATGTAGAAACTGTTTTTATGCTCGGTCCTGTTCTGAGCATTCCCAATATGCTTTTTATAAGATCTTCACTCCAGACCTGAGAAGAATTCTTGAGAAGCTGCAACACTTTGTATGGAGAGACTAGCACGGAAAAAGTTTATTAAGTAAGTAAAAGACTGAATGCAAAGATAATCCTTACACAGAGAGCCTACACTTTCTTACAATAGAGGAAAATGTTTTCTGTCTGGCCAGTCAGGTTGCATCTATGAGAGTACAGTTTCTACTGCTTGTAGAGAAATTTCTGGATAAATACGCTTTCATAGCAATACTAATCTCCACTGCTTGAAGAGAAAATACCATTTGGGGGAACTAGTGGAATGGCAGTGCTCTGCTAAGATTTCTATTATTCTCAAGAATGTGTTGATGATCATCTTCCTTATCTTTAAACAGTTACTATGTTTACCTCCAAGTGAATTTCCTTTCTCCGTAGAGATGCTATTTTGGTAGCGATCCTCTTTTCCTGTACAAATGTCAAAATCTGCTTAGTAAGGAAACAGCAATGAAGTGCTTCACTTGAAAACTACAGATGATCTTGAAGAACGCAGTTCACGATACAACCAAAGTCAACATAAAGTTGAATCTCCCAGAGCGGAGGTTACGAAAAGCTGTTACGAATCATCCAGCATTCAGTGTGTGGGGCAGAGAGCGAGAGATAAGCAGAGAAGAATGGCTACATTATGATGCTTGGTGTATGAAGTAGAGAGGAAAGGACTCGACATCTGGCAGTACAACATAGTTTTGCAGCACAGAGAGCTCAGTTTATTTCACTAACATCTACGCTACGTTTGGAAAATGCAGTAAAGAGAGAAATATGTCCAGATATTCCACGACTCCATTATCCTTCACATATCCTATATCATGCATGGACAAAAGAATGATAGAAATGGTTTACCACTTAGATCCCTAAAATTAATAAATGCATAGAATATCGAGTTGAAAAAGATTTTAGAAATTCTTTAGGTCAGGTTATTCTTAAAGGGGATTATCAAATCTTGCCTCCTGCATAAGAATCCCCTAAGATCCTTGGGTTGTGACTTAATTCTGATACAAGGTAAACTAAATAGCATTGGTTCTGACTAATGGACTCATTCATTTATTCACCCATTCATCCAACAAAAAAGTGTTGAATGACCCCTCTGTGTCCGTTTCTGTGCCACTGGTTTCCAGGGAGGTAATGAGGAAGAAGTCAAGGGCTGCACCCTTGGAGAATGCAGGGGCTAGGACAGGAATCTCACACATAAACATTTAATTCTGCTACACATAATGTTGTTAAAAAGTGAGTGTTTATAAAATGCTATAGAAATGCAGAGAAGGAGATCATTTTTTCTGCTTGGCACAGTTGGGGAAAATCTTTCAGAAGTGGCATTGAAATCAGGACTTTGAAGATGAATGGATGCTCGTCATTTGGAGAGAAAAGAGAAAAAATGATATTCTAGACAAGAGGAAGAGGCAAAAACACATGATAAGTTAACAAAACAGTAAATAACTTGATACTACTTGAAGGCAGGTGGGAAGGTAGAAATGATATTTGCTGTGTAACTTAAGGCCTTGTCCGTTATACCTGTGGCAGTTATTTTAGTGTGTATGAACACTACATATCCCATTTCTTCTTTTCAGTCTTGAGCAGGAAGCGGTACTCATTTCCAGAATCATGAGGTATGTTATGTAAACATCCATGGCAGCCTTCACAAGAAACCTTATCTTCTTTGATTTAGGTAAACAGGAACCAAATGCTGACACATTATCAAAAACAAAAACAGCTGTCAATAATCACACTCTACACACCCACAGCATTTTTGACATTTAAAAAAGATTTAAAAATAAAAACGGCTCCATTTCCTAAATAGATACTCTTGACACTGAAGTGTGTTACATTCCCTATCTTTTCTTTATAACCCAGTTTGAAATCATATCTATAGCTCATGTTTGCATTTCAATTTTCACAGATCCTATGATGAGAGTCCAGTTGTTCCATTTGACATTGAACTTTAGAGTTTAAGTTGATGGTAAAAATCACAAAACAAGGGAAAAAATTATTTACCCAAATGCAGACAGCCTGGTTTAAAGCTGAGGGAATTTTAACTGTTCAACCTTAAGAGAGTTTTGAAAAACATGATGGCTTTAAGGACAAGTAGCAAATTTAAAAGCAGAATAAAACCCCATAAAATTTCTTTAAGACATACTAGTACACTTGGGAGCCATTTGCATCTTATTTTTATGTTTGCGTTTTCTCTTTGAAAATATACTTGGCAAAATGCCTGCAGAATAATACCTAGGAAGAATAATTAAAGCCATTTCTGTCAGCCTTTCCTTAATGTAACCAAGCCATCCATTTCTATTAGACTCAATTCTCTTGCTCTAGGACTTTTGCAAAGGTCAATGCTCTGCTCAGTAGCACTTTTTATTTAAATGAAGTCACGAGTTTATCTCTATGTTGTTTCTCCCAACTCTCAAAAGCCTCAGTGATTCCCAACTTCTTATAGCACTGAATCTTCTGATTTATCAGCCAGAATTAAAACTTCACATTTCTAAGATGATTACATGTCTTCACCAACAAGTGCATGTGCCAATTTGTTTTCCTTCTTTTAAATACCATTGTAGAGAAGCACCATAAAAGCGGCCAAAGAGGTCAGGCGTAGTGGCTCAAGCCTGTAATCCTAGCACTTTGGAAGGCTGGGGTGGGCGGATCACCTGAGGTCAGGAGTTCAAGTCCAGCCTGGCCAACATGGCAAAACCCTGACTCTACTAAAAATACAAAAATTAGCCAAGCGTGGTGGTGGGCACCTGTAATCCCAGCTACTAGGGAGCCTGAGGCAGGAGAATCACTTGAACCTGGGAGGCGGAGGTTGTAGTGAGCTGAGATTGTGCCATTGCACCCCAGCCTGGGCGACAAGAGCAAAACTCTGTCTCAAAAAAAAAGAAAGAAAAGAAAAAAAGAGTGGCTAAAGAAATAGGATGGCCTGTGGAAGTAAAAACTTAAGAGCTTAAGAGGCATGTTGGCATTGCACTACCCACACAAGCCCAAGCCAGTGACTAAAATATGTCACACAAAGGCATAGTTGTCATGCATGAAAAATCTATAGAATTACCTCAATCTTCAGTTGGCGTTCTTCAAATAGAGCCTTCACATCAGAAAATGTGACGTTTTGTCTTACACTGGTTATACTGCTTATTCTTTAGTCCCTCTTTTTAATTTTCTTGTGAAAACAAGTTTACATACCTTCACATCCATTCCTAAGGCATGACCACCATCCACTTCCTAAACCCACGGAATGCAATGTACTTGTAGCTTTCTGTAGCATTGTGTTTAATAAATGCTTATTAACTCACTAAAGAGAGAAAAAGGAGCCTCTGATCTTCGTATGAATTTCCAATCTCTCCAGTTTTTTAATAAGAATAGAGCATTTCTCTCAGTCCATTCGTTTACATTCTGTGGTCGCCAAGGGCTGATGCCTTCTTGTTTAACTTTGACAACTAACAAATACTAGGCACAACCAGAATACAAATTATTTTACTGTTATTAGTGAACAACACTCACTGTGCTTAACTAAGAACCGAGTTGTTCTTAGGTAGCTCTAAGTGAACTTTAAGCAAGTATTTATAACCACTTACAATAAACTAGGAAACATTCTTAAGTAAAAGCCTTTCTTCCCCACAAATATATCTTCATTTGCTCTTTGGGTTTTTACAGAAATATGACTGTTTCAGTTCTGGTAATGGTACTTTTCAATCAGGTCAGACCTTATTTGAAAACAAATATTTTTTAAAAGGAGGATTTGCCAAACCAGAGTAATCAGTGCCTCCCCTTGGAAATCTCATTTTGGAAAGGTTTAATAGTTAAAACCTACTTATGGTGTCACAATTTTAAAAATTTGATGCCAAAGTATACATTTAAAACAAAAAAGGTTAGAAAGTATTAAAAGTGAGACAATCTGACAAGTAGACATGAACAGTGACATATTGGAAGGATTATTCCAAAACAGATCACCAATGAACTGCTACTGCTGCCTCTTTGAAACTCTGTCGCTATCCCTGAGAAGAAGAGGAACTCTCACCTGGCAAAGTGGGGGCGTGTGGAAGGACGGTTTCCTGGGCAGTCCTCTGCTCTCACCATTTTGTCACCATGATGCTTTCTCAACTATCTGTTATTCATCATAACTCCTTTTATTTTGTCTTTACGGTTGTTTGATTTTATTTTTCTCATTTACCTTTTGATATTATTCTTTTCTAAAAGTATTATCTTTCATTCATTTAAAATGATTTTCATTTTCTTAGATTGACTTGATGAGACCTTCATATTGAAGATAAAAACAAGGAAACTTTGAGTTATCATAGGTGAGTTTCTCACATTATTCTCACAGGCACCTTTTCTCCATCTTTTTCTACCATTATTACTTCTGTCTACTTATTTTCTCTAGGATCCATTTTTTAAAAGTTGATCCATGGGTAAGCAATTCCATGATTCTGCTAGTACAAGCTTTGCCTAGAATTCTTATTTCATTTCTCTAATGTCACCTAGCAATGCGTATGATGCTAGAATCATATTAATGAAGACTGAAGAGTTGAGAAAGAAAATTGTTCATCAGATTAGCTTGACTTTCCTGGAACACCACAAGCAACTCAAATGCAGCAGATAGAAACTCACAAGTAGAAAACTTTCAGGCACCATGTACTTTCTTACAGAGAAGTTAAAACCTGAAGAAATGTTCACCTGGGAGTATTTTTACTAACATTATCCCAAGCACTGGTCCTGGGGCTTGGTCCACGGGCCTCTGAAACCTTTCAGCTGATTTCAAGTCACCATGAACACAGACATGGAGAACCAGTTTCGTTAATTATTGGTGTCCCGGTGTTTGGGGGTGGAATGAAAATTTTAACCCCTGAAAAATCACATGACTACTTCTTTGTATCTGTTAAAGTATATAACTGATTATAAAGTATGGCTACATTTGGAAGCAAAAGTGATGTTTTTTTTCACTGAGTGAAGGGGAGAAACTCACATAACCTGAAAGAAAGGAAGTAAAGTTAGATAATATATAAGGGACTATGTCTCGCGTCTCTAGTGAATTCACTGGTATAATAACCCACCTGTAAGTAGCTGTGGCCAATGAATATTAGAAAAGTGGAAGTCTTCCCAGTACTGCTGAAACTAAGCTCCCAAGCTAGAGTTGGTGTAAATTGGTTTCTTTGTTTGTTTAATTTTGTTTAGAAAAGTTGTACTAAAATTGGAATAGTGAAAGCATTGCTACTTATTAATTGCTCCCAATCTGAATATACTTTAGTCTTAATTCCTATTCTAATGTTTAACAGATAAATGAACAATAAGAATTTCACTTTGCAGTTTTCAAGCTTTCACAACCAAGAAAAATGTATGTACAACATAAATAATTATACAAAAAAGACTACTTGAGTAAGTTATCAGTGTGACCAAGTTCACATTATTGTAACTGGATCACCGTATGACCAGTTCGTTTTTCAAAATAGCCTCCACATACATCCAACACAGAAATGAAATTAGAGGGATAATCATCTGTTTTGTGACACAATAAAATCTGGTTGTAATGGAAGTAGTTTACTTAAATAAAATGTTTCCATTACAGTTCCATGTAAACATTCAAGCCATATCTGTGTCTGAATTATTCATTGATAGAGCATCATCCATGCTCCCCTAGATTAATGGGAGCACATTCTCAGTGGTCCAACTCAGTGACCAAAACATAATTTTAACAAGGTAGGAGAATGTAGGAATTAGACAGTTTGCAGCTGTCAAAACATTCCTGGCCTTATTCAAGGGACCTTGAACTTTTATAAGCACACCTTTAATTTCAAGAAAGATTGAAAAAAATCCCTTGTAGTTTTGTGTATTTGAATTTTTTTTTTACTTCTTGTTTTTAGTTCTAGGGTATATGAGCAGGATGTACAGGTTTGTTACATAGGTAAACGTGTGCCCTGGTGTCTTGCTACACATATCAACCCATTACCTAGGTATGAAGCCCAGCATGCATTAAATCGCCAAAATCAATTGCAACAAAAGCAAAAATTGAAAAGTGGGATCTATTTGAATGTTGAATTTTGAAATAGAGTCTCTCCCAAGCACAGGAAATGTTTTTTAGGTATTTTTGTCATGTAAGGAAAAGAAATTTTTCTTTAATCAGCATATTCTATAAAGTCAGCAAAAGGTCACTGCATAAGGATATCAGATTATTTAAGGCCAAGGTGTAAAAAAATTAAAAATACACTGGTGAGGGGAAAAATAAAAAAGGTAATTAATATGGTAAATAAAATATTTCCCTGGTAAAGGTAGCTAGTGAACAGGCAGACACCAAATCTCATACTTCCCCCAAGTGTGATTAATGTAACTCTGAAAGAATATGTCTTAAGCATCCCCTAAGAGGACACTTTTCTAAGGATGAGTGACTGAAGGTGGGTGCGTGTGCCTCTTGGCGTTTGCTGTCCATCTGGTGGTCTCTGTTTGGAAGATGTTGATGTTGATGCCGCTTTCTCAGTGCCCTCCTCATCCACCAGTAGAGGCGCCCTGGGCTTCTGGGAACTTGGTTTCCCTCCTCGCCTACCTAAGTCTGGGTGTACAGGGTAGAACTAAGTCATTTACTCTGATGAGATTGCACTGTTCTAGTGTAAAGTGGAACGTAATGAAAAGGATAGGCTTTTTTATTCCAAGTTCTATCCCTTGTAGTATAAAGAATAAGAGTTGAAAAGTGAAAGGTAGGTTATTGTAAAGTTTTGCTTTTTTTTCTCCTCATGAAGAATATTTAAGCCCTTTAGACTTGGTAATTTCAAGATGTCTGCAGCCCTGGAGTTTACTGAGAAGTCACTCATTCATGCTTTTTTGAAATCTTTTCAAAAACCTAAAGGAATTTGCAGCTTTTAATTGAGGGTAACCAGGGTTACAGTAAAAAAAAAAAAAAAAAAATCAACTGACAATTAAAAACAAATAATTTACTAATTATTTATTTTTTACTTATACTTGTCAATTTTCCCAGAAAGTTTGAGGCATATTAAATGTTAAAGCGTACCTAAAGTGAAGTAATTAAAATACAAAGAGACCACAGTTACATTAAAATAATGAAGAAAGAGTGAGTTGTATCTTAATAATGCTCAGGCACAAATTTAACTTTAAGCCTCTGGAAATATGTTTTTTTTAAAAAAGGATTAGATTGGATTAGATTAGATTTGGTCCTTGGTGTCAGATGAAAAGAAAAAAGGACAAAGCAAAGTAGTGAAACCTATTTTTAATTGACTTAATTCTACAAAGTATGCTTCATACAGGGATCCTAACAAAAATATATTCTGCTGGGTCATTTCAACCATGGTTTTGCAGAATTTCCTACTTAAATCAAAGGCTATTATTAGTCATCATCAGAACATCATGTTTCCCTCCATCTAAGTAGTTATTATAATAGTAATGTGTGTGTGATTATTATCTGTGTTTTGAACTAAGGGAATGTAAGTGTTATAAGAGTAGAGACCAAATCTGCTTTTGCTCAACTTTATATTTCAGGGGCAGGGCTGGCATAGGGAAGCACTTACTAAAAATTTGTTAAGTGAGTGAAAATTATTCTAATGAATGTCTTTCATACCATCCCCTCAGATCCCAGGACATTACATTAAATTTCAACCTGTGTGATAAATTTTATGAAAAAAAGTGAAAATAATGTAATCTAATTGCTTGGTTTTTGGATGATATGATTATTAAGTAATAAGGCTTGGAAAATCTAGAAGAATGTGTGAGTCAAATGCGCCTTAGATTGTCCCTTCAAGTATTGGATGGTAAGTTCTGGCAAGAGCTGGCCCACAGGAATTTGCAGTTAAATTTTCTAAAAACCAAATGCATCCACTGCTCAGTCATTAAAGGAAACCGTACACCAACATTAAGTGGAACATTCTTCTGTAATCCTTCTGCGTACATTCTTCTGTAAAAATTCAGAGGTTTGGGTTGTGTTATGGCCTAGGTGGAGAGCTTCATCCTTTTCCCTTGAAGACAGTGGTACGAAGAGATGAGAAGGGGACTTGGGGGCCAGCCAAGCTTGAGTTGAAGTCCCAGTCCTGCCTCCTGATATTACTATGACATTGGGAAAGTATTCTTTGCTTAAGTTGCAAGTTGATGCATTGTGAAGTGTGGCAATGACACCTGCTACTTCTCAGAATTATGGAGGTAAAGTGACAATGAGTGAAAAATGTTCAACACAGAGTAGGGTAATACGTAGATGTACATTTTTAATGGATGCCTTCCTCAGGCCATCTGCTCAATGGAGGTGAATAATGCCATTCAGCTTCACCAAAAGTACACCTAATTCCCTGGAGGGAATTCTGTAACTGAGGTGACTTTTGAGATCAATAACATGGTTAGTGATAGTTTTCCAGAAGTTTCCATAATATGCCTAGATCTCAATCACTAGTCACTGAATTAAGAGTAAGTGAATAAGTTAATACATTTGGATCTGAAAGCCCTTGATTTGGGTTAAGCTGTAGCTGAAATAAAACCCTAAGGCCAATTGACATGGGAGTTTATTTGAGCTTTTACATTCTTTTTCCCTCATCTATGGGCTTACCTTTTAAAATCTGAGTTTTTGAATACCTTTGAAAATTAGTAAATTTCTGATTATAATTAGTTTTTTTCAAGCCAAAATGTATTCCATCTCCTTCTTGACATTGTACAGCACATCTAAAAACAGCCTCTCTATATGCTTGAGCTTAGGTAACGTGACATAAGGCTCTTGCCCAGAAATTAGGTATTTAATGGAAAGAGAAATATTGATTATTATTACAGCATATTTTCTGGTAAATTTTTGTATTACTGGATGCTAACAGGCATTCAATGAACTTAGTAAATTACATCATTTAGAAACAATCTTTATTCTATTTTAGCCTAGGTGTCTCTAATTGCATAATTGCTTTATTTATGAAAACTGGAATAGTCACAATTTCCTCTGTAAGAAATCTATGTTTCATTGAAAGATAAACAATTCTCTTTTTGTTCAGGAGACAGCTTTAGATTTTAATAACCTACACTCTCCCATCTGCTCCAACTATAAATTGTACATACAATTTATCATCATGACAGGATGATGCCAGGTCAGAATCATTGGGCAGAAACAGCATATCTGGAGTCCACTCTCTTCTGAAAAAGTCATCGGGTCCTTTGTCACTAAGAGCAGGTCATTTTATTAGTTTGGAGAGCCACTATGTGATACAGAAAGAAGGGGCATGCACTCCCAATAGATCTCAGATGCAGTGTGACTATTTTAGAAAGAGATATGGCTGAACATATAAAATAATGCAATTGCACTGCTATATCAATTCCTAAATCTTCAAGCAATTATCCTAATTGACTAAAAGGAGCACAAACAAATGATATATCCAAGCTTAGAATAGACAATATTTTGTATAAAAGGTATTTGAAAGCAAAATGGGCGTCTGTCTCACTATTTTGAAATGTTTGAAAAGAAACATGGATTGATGAAAATAAGAAGTTTGGGTTCTAGACACTCACTCTACAACCCCCCCCCCAACCCAACACACACACACACAAATGGTAGACTACAAGTAGGCCTCTTTTAAAGTCTGTGACTTTGTACCTTTAAGAAGAACAGGCAGGAGTCCGCTGGGAAACATCAAGTGTTTTGAGATTCGCCTGGGGATCCTGCTGTGCATCACAGCTGTGATTGTTACCGTTTGTTTACTAATTCCGATAAAATATGAGATGCATTAAGTTACTAATCTTTTTTTAAAAATATCTGTTGCTTAAATCTTCTAGAAGATGGTGAATTCCACTGCAGAAACAGAAAATTTGAATGGCAAGAGAAAATAACAGGGATGTCCTGTGTACTTATTGTACGTCCACCGTGTTACAGGTTACTGGGGGCTCTGACCTTGGGTGGTCCTAGACCTAGAGCTGAATCCATCAAAAAAAAAAAAAAAACACCTCACAGGGGAAGGTGGTGTCCACACTTAGCAACTTAGTGCCAGTTTAATTAAGGTCCCCGAGGATCTGCAAACAAAACCAGAAGGAATCCATGGGTAAAAAGGGGATGATCAGCTTAGAAGGAGAGGGCTAGGGGAGCAAAGATCATTCATGCCCCTCCTGCCCCAGGTTAAAGCATAACCTCAGCCTTGGAGGAACAAGATGGTTGTCACCCAATGGATTCATCTTGCCTGCTGTCCGGAAAAGCCAGTTTACTGAGACAGCGTTATTGCAATAGAAAAACGTTTGATAAACACAGATCCATTTAAATGGAAAACCAAAGTTTTATTACTACTCAGATAAGTGTCCCTGAAAATTCAGAGGCTAGAGTTTTTTAAGGATAGTTTGGTGGGCAGGGAGGTAGGGAATGGGGAGTGCTGATTGGCTGGGGCCGAGTTAAAAGCATAAGGAATCAAAGCTGTCTTTTTGCACTGTCAGTCCCTGGATGGGAGCCCCAAGACCCGATGAACCAGTTTACCCACCTGGGTGGCATCAGTTGGTCCATCAGAAGGCAGGGTCTAAAAAATACCTTAAACACCAATCTTAGGTTTTACAATGGCAATTTTATCCACAGGAGCAACTGGGGAGGTTAGGAATGTTATGGCCTCTGGCTGCATGACTTCTGAGCCATAATTTCCAATCTTACGATGAATTTGTTAGTTCTACAAAAGCCTAATTCCCAAGCAAGGAGGGGGTTTGTTTTTGGAAGAGGCTGTTATCATCTTGGTTTCAAAGTTAAACTGTAACTTTCATAGCCTACGCCCACGAAAGAACAAAGGCAACTTGGAGGTCAGGAGCAAGATGGAGTTGGTCAGGTCAGATTTGTTTCACCATCAAGATTTTTGAAAGGCAGTTTCAGCTGGGCTCAGTAGCTCACACCTGTAATCCCAGCACTTTGGGAGGCTGAGGTGTGTGGATCACGAGGTCAGGAGATCGAGACCATCCTGGCTGACATGGTGAAACCCCGTTTCTACTAAAAAAAAAAAAAAAATACAAAAAACTAGCCGGGCAAGGTGGCGGGCGCCTGTAGTCCCAGCTACTCGGGAGGCTGAGGCAGGAGAATGGCGTGAACCCAGGAGGCAGAGCTTGCAGTGAGCCGAGATCACACCACTGCACTCCAGCCTGGGCGACAGAGCGAGACTCCGTCTCAAAAAAAAAAAAAAAAAGAAAGAAAGGAAAAAGAAAAGCAGTTTCATTACCCTCTAGTCTCCAGACTTCAGAGAGTTGGGACATTCACTGGGCCCTTCCAAAGCTTAGATCAAACACCATCTTCCAAACATTTCTCTTACTTCTGTTTAGATTAATGTATTAAATAAGCTATGGAGAAATAATTTGACTTCTTAAGTGCCACTGAAAGGGGGAGAGCCATGTCCTAGATAAGGGGATAGGATCTTGTGGGTACTTGGAAGACATGGCTCCCTTGTAGATGTCAACTGTTTCTAGGGTTTGTGGAACAATTCATTGTCAATCTTCCAAGTGTGAATGTGCTATTAGATGTATAATCACCTCTGGCCATCCTATATATTTTTATTGTTTAATCAGTTTCTGAAATGAAAAGACTGATGATGAGATAGTGGAACCTGGCCACTCAAACTTCTTGTTGCCCCTGAGAGACTCGACCTGCACCCAGGCAGCCTCCAGACACAATAACAGGACCAAACTCACACATTTGACCACACTCACTATGGTCAAATGAGGGTATGGCTTGCAGAGTGAGTCTCCTTGATTTGTAAAAGAGCCTTATGGTCTCTTCTGGCCAATGATGCCTTTTCTTAATCTCTTTCAAATACGAGCTATAGCTGTAGAATAAAAGGCGATGCAGTGCAGCAGCCAGCACCTCAGACATTGCAGCTGGCCTGGGTTTGAATCAAAGCTCTGCTACATCAGAGCCTGCCTTAGCCCCTCTATGCCACCATGTCCTTGTCCGATTGTGCCTACCTCGTGAGTTTCTGGGAGGATTAACTGAGGGAGTACAAGAAAAGTCATTGAAACAGCGCCAGGTGTACCATAGGAGAGTTGGCCTTGGGGTCTAGCTTGGGTCTTGTACACCCTAGAAAAGATTCACAGAGGAGGAAATTAAGACCCAGAGAAGCAGCATGATTTGTTTCAGTCATGCTGGCCTCGTCGAGGTGGAAACCCAGGGCTCCCAGTTACTGTCCCAGGTTCTCTCTACTCTCACTACTTGTTTTTAACTTACGTTACTATTAATACAAACAACAGAAACTAATTTTTCATGGTTTTTTTTGTTCTAGGACATATAGACATTAGCAAGATTGTATTTATTTAAAAAAATAAGTCACTTTATATCTTTTATTTTCCAACTACAGGTTTATGTTGTATCATCAAAGTTGCTATCAATTTTTTATGATGAGTTATAGAATCTGTGCTTACCGAATGTGATATGATACCACAAACATTATACATGGTATACTTGAGCTGTCCTAGTAGAGATATTATAGAAGAAAGCGTACTTACGCTCGTAGATCTGAAAAATGACATTTGATTAAGAAATGTTACTCATACCATATGACTGGAAAAGATGGGAAGACAGAAATATTAAAGGAATCACATTTTAAAAGAAGATATTTTTATTTCTTAGAGTTCAGCATTACCCATTTATTTTTCATCATAAAAGTAAGGAAAAATGTTCAAACTAATAGAAATAGCATATACTACTGTGATGAGTAAAACGTCTCCTTAACGTGAGTTTGAGACTAAGAAGTCTAAAATAAGGGGTTCATACTGAATCTGACCCTCCAATGACAGCAACTTCTTTCTAGGCTGTTCTTTCTTGTTTTTCTCTGTTGTATCAAAATGAGTAAAACACTTTCAGATGATGTCTCATGAACAACTATTTCATATTATCATGCTTTCTTTTAAATGTCTTTACTACATCTTTCTGCAGAATGGTAAAAATATAGTTTTAATACGCTCTTCCCACGCTACTGCAAATTAGCATGAAAAACATATTCAAAAAAGGAAAAATATTCATATGCATTTTCTATAGATAAGTATATCTGCCTTCCTGCACCCAGTCAGGATAAAAAAATAAATTATAATAGATCTACTCATTTCTAACAACCTCCTTGGACAGTTCTTCTGCTGAATTATAGTATTTCTTTCCACCAAGGAGAAAAACCAACCGAGTATTAGGTTAGTTCTACGGACATGAACAAGCATTTCCCACAGGATGTGTGTGTGAGAGTTTGGACCAGAACTCAGACTGGTGGGAAATTGGAAATTAGATTTATGAGAAATTAATGCTGATTCTTAACTTTTCTCATTTTACAGCCCATTGTTTTCAGAAGAGTATGTGTTTCTCATGGGCAAAGGAGAGAATCCAGAGTGAGAAGCTGAAGAAAGTGTGAAGTGCTAGATTGGCGTGATTTCAAAAGGTATGATAAGATGCAGGAGCTCATCAGCTGTGGCTGAGGCTGCGCGGCTTCCATTGTG